>NC_045714.1:17814680-19262263 GCF_009834535.1 Camelus ferus | reverse complement strand
CACCCCCAGTCATCCACTCGCTGGCCCCTGGTGGCCCCTGGCATGGAGGCGGGGGCAGGGTGACCTGGCAGGTGAGACAGCAGCTCTGGAGAAGGGGTCAGGGTGAGAGCCATTCACAGCCAACACAGCAGCCTGGGTGGGGTCCGCGAGGTGAAGGGGGTCTGGGTAGGTACCAGAAGTGAGCACTGTGCCGCCTGTGGGCCCGGCCAGGAATGGGCCACCACCTCTCGCAGCCCTGTCCCTGTGAGCAGGGCCCTTCTGGAACCCCTAGTTTGGTTCACGCCCCCTGGACAGGTCTGTGGGACCCTGCTAGGACCTTGAAGTAGGTTTTGGGAAAGCAGACAGCTGGGTCTAAAGTACCAGGAACGCGGGCAAAGCCGGGCGTCGGACACGGGGCTGTGAGGATCGGATGGGGCTTGGGGGCTCCAGGGGTTTGGGGAGGCGGTCCTGCCTGAGGCCTGTCGAGGCTGACAGCCGTACCTTCTTGCTTAGTCCGTGGGCTCTGAGGCGCCAGGATCCGTGCAGATGCCAGGCAGGCCGTGGAGACTCCCTCGGGGACCACCAGGACCACAGCTCTGCACCGCCGCCCCCACCACCCCCGTGCCATCCCCGCTCAGGCTGGGACCCTCTCTCAGGATGGCCTGGCTCCCCTTTCAGGCCGTTTCTCCGTTTCTCCATTCTCGAGGTGGGGCTGTGGGTCAGGGAACCCTCTCCCCGTCTCACTCAGGTAGGGGCAGGCAAGGCTTGTAGGCGGAGCTTCCTGGGGCGGCACTGATGGGTAGGTAACAGCGATGCACTTGGTTGGTCTGTGTGGGCGATACTTCCACCTCCATCCCTTCTCCTCCAAGGTGCTGCTTCCCGACTCACCAGGTGGCTCTGATTTCAGGGCCTTTGGAGCACTTAGCTCTCGGTGAGGGAGGTGGTGATGAATAGTGAATCAGCATCCCGGACAATGGGGGTCATTTTACTGCAGAATGACTGCCCTTTGTCTCTCTGGCAAAAGGGTGCTGAGAAAGGAATGTCGGGGCTGTGGAAACGCTGCACAGTAAGTGGACTTGATCCCAGCAGGCAGCAGGCCTGAAAGGCTCCCTCTGAGTGACCCAGTTATGCCTTTGCGGTCCCTAGACGGGTGCTTTGGGCTTAAGCATCTCCCTCTGTGCCCTGGTGCTCCCTGATCTCCACCATAGACTTTCATCTTAATTGGGAGTTCGGGGTTTGAGTATTAACACTGAGAGGATTTCCTGGAAAAGGCGGAGGAAGGGACGTGAGCAGTGCCATTGGGAATGGGTGTCCTGGTGTCCCAGATCCAAGAGGAAGATTAGTTTACAGCCCAGAGGGAGGGGTGACGGCTTAGTCTGGAGTCATTCTGCGTGGGCCCCGGTGGAGTAAATAAGAACCCCTGTGTTTGTGTGTTCAGCTTTGTTCATTCATCCACTGCCATCCACTGAGTCAACAGGTGTGGGATGAGGTTAGTTTTGCTGGTGCTGTTTTTAAGGTGTCCCGTGTGGGGTTGGGCCATCGAGGCCCGGGCTTTGGGAAGGAGCTGTTCTTCACTCTTTCCCAGGACTGTTGCTGCACGCAGCTGGGGCTGCTGGTGACATTTTCTACACAGTGCAGTGTTCGGGAAATACAGGTCCATCTTTAATTTTCTCTCTAAATTTGTGGGGGTAAGTTCCTTTACTCCCTGTTAAATAATAATTTTCCGAAATGGTAAACCTTAACTCATGCAGATACACAATGAACACATGTTAACGATTTTATTGAACTCATTATGGATGAGGAAACTGGTAAGATGTTACAGGCATTTCAAAGGAGCATCCAAAGAGCAGACACAGGTATAGGTCAGGAATATTGAGATGAATGTACAAAATTAGTCTCTTCCACAGTGGGGGAGAGAAGTCAGTTGAACCTACTGAACAAGTTTGCATGCACAGACAATAATTATTTTGTATCCCTGTCAATTTACAGAATTGTAAAATGACTCAAGAGCAAAAGAAAGATAGAACCAGACAGCCTGGAAATGTGTAATGTAGGCAATGCTTAGTTTTCTGTTGAAGTGCAAATTTTTCCTTGTATTCTTCATAGTGAAGTTCAGTATTTTAAGCATTAAACCTGCTCAAAAGGTGCTTTTCTCTTTTCTTTTTAATGTATAAGTAGCAATGATAAAAATGTTTTTTGTTTTGTTTTTCATTTTGGGATACTTAATGTCTGTTTTTATGATACTAAAGCAAGGTTATTACCCTTCAAACAACTTGAAGAATTATTTTGGGAGAAAATTACTGAACTTACCCTGGATAGTTTCCCAGCCCCTATTTTAATGAGTCGAAAGTGTGATTTATAAGATGTTTGTATAAGACTTAAAAGATACTGGGTATATGAATAACATTGGAGTGGTGAATCTGTGAACCAGAAATGAATTGCTTCAAATAGCATAGAAGGTTCCAAATCGTAGCTGGTGTGGGGTGGGTGATGGAAGGTGAGGGACAGGACACTTGCAGAAACATTACTATATAATTCCGGAACACAGCTCCCTCTAAAATAATTGAAAATTTCATCATGTGTTAATTTTTTAATCTCTGAAAACTTTAAATGTGATTTAATTGAAGCCAACGCTTTTCACAGTTCAGAAGGACCCAGAATCCTAGAAGCTTCTATCTTGTCTGCCTTTCTGAAGTTCATCCTGAAAAAGTGTGCATCGTTCTGAAAAATGGAAGGACTGGGGACTTTGTGGAAGAATTTAACTTACACAGCCTCTTCTGGCTTATTGTGAAAACATTTCCTCTTGACCCTTCTACTGTAGGGTGTCATCTCTGACCCATGACATTGCTGACCCGCCTTTCCTGCTGGAAACCCATCCCTTCTTTTCTTGACTCTCTACAGTCCCTGTTTTTTTTTTTTTTTTTTTTTTAAATCACTGGGGCCAGTTTCTGTTCTTCACTGGCCCCCCTTCTACCCTCTGTCCATGTGCTCCCAGGACGCCACCCCAGGGACAGTGCTCCTCTCTCCGGCCACCTCCCCCGGACACTGCATCCTCCTCCAGAGAACCCGTTCCCACCCTGGTTCACACGGTCCTGATCTTCCCTCTGCTCCCGGAACACCACGCTGACATTTCCAACTGACTGGACATCCCCCCTGCATATTCTCAGTACATCTAAAATGCACATGATCAAGCTGCTTCTAGTGAAATGTTGCTCTTTTTTGAACTTATTCTTCCACCCACTTACCAAATGCTGTCTGTCTTCCCAGCGTCTCTCCTCTCTGGTCTTTCATTCCGTGGTTGCACCAAAGTCCAGCCTGTCGTCCCTTCATCACCGGATCGTTGCCTTGACTTCTGCGTTGACGTTAACTCTGCCTTCCTTTTGTGCCCTGAGAGTGGGTATCAGGAGCCAGACCCTGAGCCCGTGCTGAGGGTCCGCTGGGAAGGCGGGCAGCAGCCAGCCAGCCACACTATCAAGTGTATGAAGTCAGAAGGCGAGCTAAGTGCTGGGAGGAAAGTCCTGGAGGAGCACGTAGTGGGAAACCCTGAGTTAGTCTGCAGGGCCAGACGAGGCTTCTCAGAGGACGTGGTCCCCGGGAGAGCATCTGAGGACAAGCAGGCACTGAGCACACGAAGGCGAGGAGCCCAGTGTTTCCCAACTCCTGGAGGTGGTGGGAGACACTGTGCATCGAAGAGACTGAGGATGTAAGACCCTATGGACCGCGGTCAAGCGAGTGGGGGCAGAGTGATGCGGGGTGAGCTGTGGGCGGGCGAAGGCAGGGGCAGTCTGGTGCTGTGTTGCAGTGAGCATTCAGGTGTCAGCGGGGAGGCTAGAGCTCAGTGGTAGAGCACATGCTTAGCATGCATGAGGTCCTGGGTTCAGTCCCCAGTACCTCCATTAAAAAATAAATAAACCTAATTACCTCCCCCCAGTAAATAAATAATTAAAAAAATAATTCAGTTGTCTGCTTGGACGGACCTTGAGGGCATCATGCTAAGTGAAATAAGACAGTGAAGATGAATACTGTGTGGCCTCACTCATATGTGGAATCGAAAAAAGCCAAACTCGTAGAAACAGAGTAGAGTGGTGGTCGCCAGGGGCTGGAGGGAGGCAGAGAGGGGAGCTGTTGGTCACAGGGTACACACTTCCAGTTAGAAGACGAATAGGTTCTGGGGACCTCATGGACAGCCGGTGATTCTAGTTAACACCGCTGTATTGTATGCTTGAAAGCTGGGGTGAGAGTAGATTTTGAATGTTCTCGCCACGCATGCACCCATGTGGGGTGAGGGGTGAGGGACGTGCAAACTAACCTTACTGTGATCATCATTTTGCAACATACACGTGTGCCAAACCATCCTGTTTTGCACCTTTTTAAAAAAATTGAAGTAGAGTCAATTACAATGTGACAGTTTCTGGTGTGCAGCACTCTGTCCCAGTCATGCATGTACATACATATATTCGTTTTCATATTCGAAGTTACACCCATGGCCTGTATGGGGCTGTTGTACACCTTAAACTGACACCATGTTATGTGTCCGTTATATCTCAATGAAGTTGGAGAAAAAGAACTCAGGTGTCTGTCCTCAGAGCAAAGGGGAATCTCTGAAGGGCTTAAAGCAGGAAGGAAGTGAGACACCCAGATAAGCCTTTTCAGAAGGTCACTGTGACTGCTGTGTGATGCCCAGAAGACAAGGTAACCTGAAAATCCTCCTGACCCCCAAACAGCAGGGAGGCTGGATAGCATCGTCGCCAAGCTGAGCTCCCTGGGAAGTGAAGAGACACCACGTTGGAGCTGTTGCTAAATAGCCTGCTGGCTGCCCAGGGAGCGCTCTGGCCCCGACGGCCTCGCCCTGCTGCTGGCCACTTGCCCATCTCAGTAACCAAGACAGTGCCCTGAAAGGCCACCCAGGGACAGAAGACGAGGCTGGGGGTGTAAGTGGACTGGAGAAGTTTTCTGACATGGAAGAGGCACCCTTTGATCAGTAAAAAGGGGACCACATGTTAAATCTCCCCACAAAAGACCGTGCTGGGAAGTTTGTCTCTTTCGTTCTGGGCTTTGGATGGGTCTTTGGGGATGAGTCTCCTCCAGAAACATCTTACCATGGAAATGCCCCAGGTTGGTTTGGGACCTCTCTTTACGTGACCAAGAAATTAACAAAATGATGAGCCCCACACTGGTCGTCACCCTGGGATTTCTAGAAGACGCATCACAATTTTCTCTGAAATTCTAAGTAGAATTAAACCCTAAGGAATGTCATATGATAGTACGTGTGAATGTATAAATACATATATAAATACAAAGAATTTAAAAATATTTTAGATTGTATAAAGCAACATTGACTGTATAATATGATCAATTGGCAGGAAATAAAAAATTTAAGTCTTTGAACTTTTGCCAAGGAGAGTGGCTGTACTGATTACAAATTTAGTTTATTAAGTTAAATACACATGTTAAAAGTTATAGGGGTTACTAAAATTGTAAGAGTAGAATGTATGATTTCCAAACCAATAGATGTAGGCACACACCGCCCAAAGTCACCATTAGTTGGATAAGATTGGATGTTATTATTCATTAAAGTAGATTTTAAGGTAAAAATTATTACTTGGGATAAAGAGTCAATGTTTAATGGTAAGTTATAAAATTAACTGGGAAGATGTAATAGTTTTAAACTTCTAGGCAGTTAATAACAGTCTCAAAATAACATAAGGCAAAAACTGATGGTTTTCAAGAAGAAACTGAAAATCTGATGAATGTATAATCATATTGAGAGATATTAATCCAATTTTCTAAGTAACTCATGGCTCGAATAATAAAAACATCGGTAAAGATAGGGAAGTTTCAAACAAAGTTTTAATCTAATGGACATATATAGAGAATTATTCTCATAATATATAATACATATTATTTTCAACATATACAGAATAGAACATATATCAAGATTTTCCTTGTGCCAGGCCATAATGGAGGGCTCAAAAGATGTCAGCAAACTGACATCAGGCAGATTAAATTCTTTGATCACTGAGAGACGTGTAACCTTGTTATATGCAATATGTTACATTATATCATATTACACTGTATTTTATCATATCAGAATAGAAGAAGAGTAAGAAGAAATGAGCTAATAGTTCAGTTTAGGAAGTTAGAGGAAAGAACAGTAAATAAATCAAAGGAATTAGAGGGAGAGAAGTCATAAAAGTCAGAGTAGAATCAGTGAAGTAGAAAACTGAGGTGTACGCCACAGGATCACCGGAACCCAAACCTGTTCTTCACAAAGAGCAGTGAAGCACACAGGCTCCCTGGCCCGCGGGGCAGCGCGGAGGAATATGTCAGGCACGGAAAGGAGCGCACAGGCGCAGCCCGAGCAGAGGGTGAGAGTGACTCTCAGCACAGGGGGAAGCGCAGATGAAGTCAACCTTGTTCACGAGAGATGTAATTTAACCACAGGACCGAAGAGGAAGCTGAAACCCTGAAGCGCTGCGCGATTAAACACTTTGATCAGTAGTTTAAAGTGTGCCTGTTCATCTGATGTAATTTCCCTTATGGACAGATTAAAAAGGAAAAGAGAAACACGATCATCTCAACAGACGCAGCAGAATATTAAAAAATTCAAACCTACTGTCTGTCTCTGTCTCCGTTTCTGTCTCTGGTTCTCCGGCCCTGCAGACCAGGACTCACGGGCAGGCAACGAGTATCAGAACCAGGAAATACACATACAGTCGTTAATGAAGAGGCATTAAAAGTTTTTTCTTTACAATTGGGAGTAAGCAAGAGTTTTCTTTATCTCTTGTGATCAGCATTTTATCTGAGGTTGTGGCTGATGGGATATGTCAGGAAACAGCGAAGGTGGAGGCATTCCAATGTGAGAAATTAACTTGGTTACAAACACTGTGATTTTCTAATAAAAAAAAGAGACAAAAAATACAGACTACTAGAATTAATGAGAAAGTTCTTTCAGATTGCTGCATAGAAGATCAATGTATAAAAGTCAATTTCACATCTGTCCCTCAGTTTCATATAAATACGAATTTCACGTCTGTTCATCAGTCAGTCACATAGGAATAGAGAAACACATAGCACTGAGAAAGCCAAGCTGATGACCCCACTCAGGTCCTGTCCCCTCTGTGGGGCCTTCTCCGATCAGGCCGCCTTCCTGCTTAGGCTCAGAAACCATTCCTTATATGTCTCTCTGCCCAGCCTCCTCCCCACCTTCACCTGAGTTGCTTCCTCAGGTACTTGGCTTAATAGTGTTTTGACTAAAAGAAAATTAAAAAAGGAAGAAATTTAAATCTGATTGCTGAAACGTCTTCAGCTCTTTATAGAAATCTACAGCTTTCTCAGGACACTCTTCAGAGGTAAGGGTTTAACTGCCAAGGCAATAATTTGGTGGATGAAAATATGAGGCTTGTAGCCACAGAAATGTTCATTCCTGGAGACAGAAGATGGTCCCCAGTCCTGTCCAGCCCCGTGGCCAGGGGCCCCAGGCAGCCCGCTGAGCCCTTGAACTGTGGATTGAGATGTCAGGTTAGTGTAAGACACCCACCAGGTTTTGAAGACTTAGTTCAAAGGAATGAGAGTATCTCCTTCATAATTTTGTATTGATTAATTTTGATTAATTTGTATTATATGATTAATAAATTTGTATTGATGAATACTTTTGTATTATTGTAATGATAATACTTTTGGTATAAGGGTTAATTAAAATGAATTATTAAAGTTAATGTCCCTTTTCTTTTTTACTTTCTTAATGTGGATACGAGAAAACGTGTTACACGTGGGGCTTGCGTGCGTGGCTTCTGCCGTGCAGCACCCTCTAGGTTTCTGATTCCTGACTGTGTGGTTGGGGTGAGCGCTTCACTTTCTCCCCGGCTCTTTTCCTCCTTCGTAAATAGGGGTGATAAGTGTCTCGTGTACCTTAGATCGTTGAGAGGAGTCAGTGGAGAGATCTGTTCCCCGAACAAATACTTGATAAATGGTAAAGCTTAATACCTGCACCGAATGGGTTTGTTTCTTGTTTGTCTGTTTTTGTTCCAGAGCACAGCGTAGTCCCAGAAACAGGGAAAAGAAAGAACACAAAAAAGTTCCGGGGAAAATTGACCACATTGCTGGCATCTTGCCTGTTTATCAGAGGCAGGGATCAGGACCAACCTCTGGGCAGTTTTGCTGTTTGTCTTCTTAATGAGCTACTTTGAGAGAGAATTCTGAGTGCCTGACATCCTTTTAATCCCACCATGTTTGTACAGAATGGTAAACGTGACCACGCAAGCTGGAACCATGCAAAGAATCCTGATAATGAGAAAAATTATGATGGTTTTGTGAACTCTGAAGATTTGTGTCACATCATTAAAACCTGTCTTACTGTCAGTTATAAATGTATAGTGAAATGGGGAATAGTAAAACTAATATCCACCTAGTACACTCCATTGAAAATGTTAGAAATATCGAGAATTAAAGGGTTTCATTTCTTTGTGAGGAAACATACCAAGAGCTGTTGAAATCGCTGTGCGTGTAGTACGGGCTGAGCGTCTTTTCTGTGCTTCGGCCAGTTGTCCTAGCATGTTCTGAGTTTGGATCAGCCTCTAGCATCTTGTCTTCTGCACGTTCCAGGGTCAGGAGGTATCTCTGAGAGCTCCTTTAGGGTGAAGCTTTTTGCCTGCCTCGCCGCCTCCAGGACGCCTTCATCCTGTTTGTCACAACCACTCCCTTCATTGGTGCCGCGATGTTTGTCTTCCCGGAGCCCCTCCGGCTGTGTCTCTGGAGCCTCTCCATCCACGGGGATGCGAGCATCCCCGTGTGCGGCCGTTTCTCCTGCGGCTCCGTTTCTGCTGTGTCCACGTTCCTCCCCCAGCGTTGCCACTTTTCATTTCTCTGCCACACTTTCATTTGCTGGTCAGTTCCTTCTTTTGATTACCCGCCTTGTAGGATATCACGTGGGTTTATCACCACGAGACAAGGAGCAACACGATTTGCCGTCTATGGGTGGCCCGAGTCACCGATGCAGTGACCGATCGGGACGGACCCTGAAGACATTGATGTGTTGGCCGCCGATCGTGGGGTGCACGTTCTCTGCGTCGTGACCGTGGACTGCAGAGCTGGCAGCGAAGTCTGTGCTTGAGCAGCTCCTCACAGCTAATAGGTGGTGGTGACGGAAACCCGAACCGTGTCGCTGGGGCACAGGTGTTATTCACCTAAACTGTGGCGTCTGAAGTCAGGGCCTCTGAGAACCGGGCAGCGTGAGGGCTGCCTGTGGCCAGCATGCCCAGAAGGTTATTCCTTGGGGAGAGATCCACCACCCCCTTAATCTTTGTCTCTTGTCCCTTGTCTGCTCTGAACGGCCTCCAGTTTGTGGGCGTGAGGCGTTATCTTGAGGATGTGCCATGTGTGAAGGGGAGATGGGTAAGGGCAGTGATCCTTAAGTCATTTGACAGCTATGTGCTCCATATCCATCCGTATTGGGCGCTGTGTTCAGCTCTGGCATGTTTGCTGGCAACTGAAAGTGCCTTAAGTTGCTCTCATTTTTGGTTTTTGGCAGCTCACTTTCCAGCATATTTTCCAAACCGCCACTTACACCGTTTGCACTAGGTTTTAAAGTGACTTCTCACTCGCACAACTTTCCGCTCTGTCGATCGCCGGGACACACATGCCGCAGGAGCATCGAGTTCCCGAGATGGGGCGTGGCCTGCGTCTCGGCGTGCCAGATGGGACAGTCCCCTTTCTGAGTCCAACAATCAACTAATGGACACAGTCTCAACTTGCATAGCTGCTACTCAGTTATTCAGAGCATGTGTCATCCGAGCCAGTCGCGTTTCTCAGCATCTTCGTTCCTCAGGGTTTCTAACTGAGCTGGGAGTTACGGGTACCGTACCCTACAGGCTGAGTTATGGTTTGTTTAGAATCAGATGTCTTTGTCTGGAGGGTTAAATTCCATGGAAAAACTACTTCAACCAGAAGGGAGGTGTGGCCAGACAGAGAGGTTTATGATCTTAGAGCTTTCAAAAAAATTTTTTTATCCTTTGGAGATTCTTCGCCATTAAATACATTAAGTAGTTTTGGCAAATAATGTATTTGCTTAAGAAATCCAAAACACGTTTTATAAAACAGCTCTCTGGCTCCCAGTGGTGAAGGGAACCAGATGCTTCTTGAGCTAGAAGTGTGCCAGGACCTTTAACATTTCATCCCACACAGTGCCCATAAAGGTTTTATAAAAGGGAACCATCATCTGCATTGATACAGGTGAGGAACCTGAGGCCTAGACAGGTAGGTTCAGGCACTCAAGATCTCCAGTGTTAGAGCTGAATTTTGAGTTTTGAGTTTGTCTGATTCCAGAGTCTTTATACTTTTCCATATAGAAGTGATTATAAATGTCTGGCATACGGGCCACCACTCTCTCATCCTGGTTCCATTACAGATATCACTAATCGAGAACCAATTTCTTCTCCCTGTCTTATGCCATGCTGCTGCCCACGAAGGTGCCAAATGGTGCTCAGAATGGAAACTGCACCTCAACCCCTAACTGAAAGGTAACGTGAGCAGAGAGGTCTTAGGGATGTCTGGGCTGGGGAGGCACTGGCACAGCTGCTGGTGGGGAGCTTTCAGCCAGTTTGGCCTCTCACTGCTGTTGGGATGACGGTGTCCCTCCCTCCTTCCAGCATTTTCCCTATGCCCACTATTTCTATATTTGGGACACCAAGTGAAGAGAGCTAGGGTGCTCCCGGTGGGATAAGCCACAGACAGGAAGAAAACCAATTACGAATTTAGATCCTGTCTGTTTGGCCTGTGTCTTGCTTTGGGTTTCTCTAAAAGCAGACTCTCTGACAAGGACTTGGGTGCAGGAGGTGGACCAGGACTCCCTCCAAGAGGAGCAAGGAGGAGAGCGGGACAAAGTGGAGGGACTGGCTGATTACAGGTGCCTTCATAAGCAGCATGCTGCCGTGCTTAGCTGGTCAACCCTGGACGTCTGGCTGCGGGACGTCTGACTGCGGAATGTCCTCAGGAGTAGGCAGCTGGGGCATTTAGCCACCGTGTCCAGTCTCCTGCTCACTTTCCTCCCTCCCCCAGGACTGACTCCTCTGTGCACTCTTCCTTCGGTATCTGCAGGGCATTGGTTCTAGGACCCCTGCTGATACCAAAATCCACGGGTGCTCAAGTCCCTTATGTAGAATGGCATGGTGGAGTCGGCCCTCCATTTCCATGGGTGCAGAACCCGCAGGTTCAGCCAACTTCAGAATCTGCAGTTGGTGACTCTGAGGATGTGGGACCTGTGGCTACAGAGGGCCGACTGTGTTTCTCAGTTGCTTCCTGTGCTGGATCAGCCTCCCTTGGAGCTGGAGAAAGCCATCAGGCAGACCAGCTGGCAGATGCAGGCACTGGGTGAGGACGCTGCACGAGGGACGCTTCACACGGGAGCCACGGGGGTCTGGGGCGGGCTTCCCTGGTGTCTGCTCTAGCTGGCTTCCACGGGTGATTTCCCCTGAGAGTGGGCACACAGTTAAGCGGATCCCACTTCCCTCACATTAGAAAGTCACCCAGATTCTTTATATTAATGCCATGGGGTGTACAGACCCCAAATAGCCTTTCTCTGTGGCCAGGCTGCATTCTGAGTGGTTGCAAGCCCATCAGAGTGGAGCTGAAATTTACAGTGGTGGCTGAGTCCATCGAAGACAACGCAGACTGCTCCTAATAAATTCCTTGTTATCTTTTACAACCATCGCGGGCAGGCCTGGTTCTTCTCAACACCATGTCAGCCGGAGTGAATGTTACCCCAGACAACCATGAATGGAGGAGTGAAGAGTACTGGGGCCAAAATAACGAGCTTTGAGATGGAGCCGAACAGTGTTTCCCAGTGGAAGGGGCAGACCCGAGGCGGGTGAACCCAGACGACCTCTGCGTTGAGGAGAGCCTTAGCTTTGGGGAGTCCCTGAAACTGTGGGTAGCACAATCTTTGCCACCAAAGCTTGGAGCAAGAGGAAGACGCAGTGGTGGTGACAGGGTGACGATGTGCTTGGGGTAATAGGCGCTAATTAGCCCAGACGGCTGATTTTCGTCATTGCTGTCATCTGTTTGAATCGGCTAGCTGACAGCATGGTTCAGGCGCATCTTTTCCAGTAGGCAGGCACGCAGAAACTGCTGCCTTCTCTCCTTCCTGCCTCTCCTCTGAGCTTAAGAAAAGCCCTGAAGTTAGGATAAGGGGCACATTCTCCCGGAATCTCCTTACCGGTTCCCTTGTGTTTTCTTGGTACGTTCTCCTGCACATGGCTCTGTCTCACTGGACCGTGTGAACTAGACGGAGAACAGCTCCACCTTTCTTGTTGGCAGTTTTCCAGATGGTGCTCCCGTGATAAACGTCTTGGCTTCCAAGATGGGGGAGGAGTATTGCATTTAGAATTAATGTGTTGATAGGTCTGTGTTAAATTCTAAAGAGATAATGGAGAGGCGGTCCGTGATGTCACAATCTCACAGGAGCCGTGTGTGCGTTTGAATGATAGAGTTACGCGGTAGGGGCTCTGCCTCTCGGAGTGAAGCAAGGTCCTGTGGGAACACCTGGGGCAGTTCCCGGGTGCCTGGTCTTCCCACGAGATTAGGCAATAGGGCTGGTCCCAGCACGCCCCCCGGCAGCGGACAGAACGGAATCACTGATGGACGGCATCCCAGCATTTCCCCGATGGGCCGTGGGCTCATCCGCCCTTCCCTGTAGGAGTGGGTGGAGAGGGGACAGACCTGAAGCTTCACGTCCCCAGGGCGTCCATCTGGGTGTCCCAGGGCCCAGGTCATGTCCTGGAAATTCAAACAGGGACTCCACATGTTGAGCAGAAACGATCTGCCACTGCTGGTTTAAGGAATCGGTCATTTTTAAGGCGTTCCCACTACAAGAGAGGCAGGGAACTGTTTCAGACTGCAAGGTCTGATGAAGGCATGCATGGCACGTGCTGGTGAACCCCATGCCAAGCGTCCCCCTGGCGGCCCCAGAGCTACCCTCGGGGCCTGAGCTCTTCCGAGCAGTCAGGTCGGAGTCCTCCGTGTTTCCCAGACCCTTAAGCCACTTCTGGCGTTCGCTTCTTTAATTGCCTCATGGTTGTTAGTTTTCATTCATCGGCATCTTTACTGATAGGAACCACGTCTGTCCATCCCCCGTGACCTTCCAAGGCCTTGTACATGTTCGACCAGCTAGAAGCTGCGTGAAGCCACCCAGCGCTGCCCCTGGGCCTCCTCAGTTCCCCGTCAGTCTCATGCCACGTTGCCCTCGTTGAGCGCCTGCTGTGGGCCCAGCCCAGTTTGGCAGGAAGAGGAGCCGGGAAAATATGCAAAGTGTTCCTTTCCTCAGGGAGCTTCTGGAACCGGTGGAGGGATGAGGCAGTCACGTGTGAGGGAGACACAGGGCCCGACATTCCAGAATCAAACACGAGCACGAGCGCACGGAAGTGGGAGAGCCGAGAAGGGAAGGGGCTCGAGTGCGGAGATGGACGGTGTCGGCGCAACACGGGAGGGGTGCAGGGATGCAGGGACCACAGCTCCCAGTGGGGTGAGTGTGGCTGCAGGGGAGGAACGTGCTGTTGACAGGCCAGGGGCCCCAGCACCGGCCTCCCACAGCCGGGACAAGTGCGCATGCTCTGTGTCGATGGCGCGGGCCCGGTGAGAGGCAGGAGGGAGTGGTGGAGCCTGCGGTGCGTGCAGGGGAACCTTCCTTGTCCAGAGGGGAGGGGGCAGTAGGCGCTCCCCTAGGTGCCAGTACGCCAGGGACTCAGGCCTCTCCTGCCATGTCTTCTGGTTTTTCAAAAGAAGCTAGAAATCTGGCTTTTTACATAAAACTGGGGAACTTTTACAAGATGGTATGAAGGTATGAACCGAAGTACACCCATCTGGCAGTCTCCAGCCAGACTGTGCCCTTTGGCCTCTGCCATCCCAGGGTGCCCTCTTACAGGGTGGTGTCGCCAGGACAGCCCGATACCCGCCACCTGGACACCCAGCGGCCTGACTGCCTTGTGTGGTCACCCCAGATGCCCCTGGAGGGTCCCAGGCCAGGTCAGGTGACAGGGTTCACCTGCGGGAAACTGCCTTTCCCGCATGCACTGGGCTGCTTGCTGCCTTGGGCTAGGATTTCAGACAGCCGGGTCGGGGTGGGGAGCATGGTTTTGGGGACAACAGCAGTGAATCCAAGTGTTGTGGAGTCTGTCATTCCTCAGCAACAAACTCAGCAGCTCTCCTTCCAATTTAATAAATCCAGACCCTTGTGGCTCATACAACAAGCGTGATGACAAGTAATAATAACTCATAAGGAACATTATTATTAATTGTTCGTCTTCCTGACTCATGCCTCTGGCATGGGAGATCTGGGCAGGAGTGGCCACAGCTAATGTTCTCTGGAGCTGGAAGGCGTGATTCCAGAGACCGTGCTGCGGGGCGGAGAGGTCTGCAGGGGCCAGCAAGGAGGAGGGGACTGGTGGGGAGAGACTCGGGCTCCCTGGATGTCCCAGGTTTCCCCAGGGCAGCATGGCGTCAGAAGCCTGGATTCTGGGACCCACTGCCTGGGTTCAAATGTCTGCTGTGCCGCCTCCTAGCTCTGCGACCATGAGCAAGTTATTTAACCTCTCTGTGCCAGTCTTTTCATCTTCAAATGCAGACAATAATAATCATTTAAAAATCTCTTGTTTTGTTTTGATTTTTAGTTTTGCGAGGCACCTCCGTATTGTTTTCCACAGTGGCTGCACCAGTTTACATTCTCATCAACAGGATGTGAGCCGACTTCTGTTATTTGTAGACTTTCTGATGATGGCCATTCTGACAAGTGTGAGGTGACATCTTGCTGTGGCTTTGATGGGCATTTGATGTGCATTTCTCTGATGATCAGTGATGTCAAGCATCTTCCTGTGTGCTGTTGGCCATCTGTATATATTCTTTGGAAACACATCTGTTCAGGTCTTTTGCCCATTTTTAATCGGGTTGTTTGTTTTTCGATGTTGAGTTATACGGGCTGTTAGTGTATTTTGGATATTAACCCCTCATCAGTCATATCGTTTGCAGGTATTGTCTCCTATGTGAGTAGCTTGTCTCTTTGTTTTGCTGGTGGTTTCCTTTGCTGTGCAAAAGCTTTCAGGTTTAATTAGGTCCTATTTGTTTATTTTTGCCTTCCTCTCTTTTGACTTGGGAGACAGATCCAAAAAAATACTGCTGTGATTTACGTGAAAGAGTGTTCTGCCTACGTTTTCTTCCGAGCTTTCTGGTTTCTGGTCTCACATTTAGGTCTTTAATGCACTTTGAGTTTATTTTGTACGTGGTGTGGGAGAATGTTCTAGTTTCATCCTTTTACATGTAGCTGTCCGGTCTTCCCAGCACCACTTATTGAAGAGATTGCCTTCATATAATCTTATATGAAGATTGTACAACCTTTGTTGTAGGTTAACTGACCGTAGGAGCATGGATTTATTTCTGGGCTCTCTGTTCTGTTCTGTTGATCCGTGTTTCTGTGCTGGTACCACACTGTTTTGATGACTGGAGCTTTGTAGTATAGTCTGGAGTCAGGGAGTGTGATGCCAGCAATTCCGCTCCTGGGTGTTTGTCCAAAGAAACGAGAACACTAATTCCAAAAGACACACGAACCCCCGTGCTCACAGCAGCACTGTTTCCAACAGCCAAGACATGGTAGCAACTGAAGTGTCCACCTACAGATGACTGGGATAAAGAAGATGTGGCATATATACACAGTGGAATATCATCAGCCATAAAAAATAATGAAATTCTGCCATTTGCAACAAAGGATGGACCTAGAGGGTCCTATGCTAGTAAAATAAGTCAGATGGAGAAAGACAAATGCTGTATGTTCTCACCTACATATGGAATCTAAAAAGTAAAACAAACGAATGAGTGTAACAAAACAGAAACAGACTCACAGATAGACAAACTAGTGGTTACCAGTGGGGAGAGGGGAGGGGCAAGGCAGGGGTAGGGATTAAGAGTACAAACCACTATGTATGAAATAAGTAGGCTACAGAGTTACATCGTGCAGCACAAAGACTATAACCAATACTTTGCAACAACTTTACATGGCGTATAACCTATAAAGACACTGAATCACTATGTTATACACCTAAAACTAATATAATATTGTAAATCAACTACACTTTAAAAAATTTCCACCAAAGTGTTGTGAGAATTAAAGCTACCCTATATAAACCACTTAGAGGACTATGTGGTGCATTATGACTGTCAGAGAAGCATTGGCTTTTGCTGTGGCCGTAGTGTCTACGGAAGACGCCGTGCACTGCTCTGTCCACAGTAGTAAGTGCCTCTGATTCCCTGGGTGGGGCTGGAAGTTCACTGACTCCCCTTAACCTAGCAGGCTCTGCTCCCCAGCTGTGTGTGTGTCTCCTCTCGTGAGCGCCCCGTGAAGTAAGGGATGTATGTCCCGTCCCTCTGTCGGAGGGGTCTCAGGGAGGTTGAGTGGCTTATTCTTAGTGACTCATCAGCTGCCGCTGTTGGGGGTCAGCTGGTCTGGATGCTGCGGAGGTGCTTTCTTTAGGGTGATTGTGGCTGGGTGCCCCGCCCTCGCCCCACTGGGCGTGTTCCCATGGTTGAAGACAGAATGACAGCCAACCAGGTTTGGAGTGTTGTTGAGGAGGGAGACAGGACTTCTGTGGATGTCTGTCTAGCCTGTTTGTTTTTCGTCTTCATCCTCTCTACGTGGCCCAAAGCGTAAGTGAGGAGGGAGCATGGTGCCATCAGACGAGCCCAACGCCTGGGTTCAAACTCAGATGTGCCACTGACCAGCATGTGGCTGTGGACAAGTCACTGTCCTTCCACGGCTGTATTTCATTTCCCAGAGAGAGAGGACTGGATATGCAACAATATTGAAGCCGTGAGCCACACGGTGGCCACTGAGCCCTTGAAATGTGGCTTGTCCAAGTGAGACGCGTGCTGTGTGTACAAGAACCAACGGCCTTTGAAGGCTTAGTACAAAAAGAGAGTGTAAAAGAGTTGCTCGTTAATTTTTATCCGCACAATAGAATACCTGTTCAGCTATTAAAAGGAATGAAGTCCTGATACTGCAGCAACATGTTATGCGCCTTGAAAACATTGTGTGAAGTCAAAGAAGCCAGTCCCCAAAGACCACATAGTCTGTGGTCCCACTGTTATGCCACGTCCAGAACGGGCAGATCTGCAGGGACAGAAAGTAGATGAGTGGTTGCCCAGGACTGGGCAGTGGGGGAACAGAGGGACTGCTGATGGGTGCATGGCATCTTTTGAGGGTAATGAAAATATTCTTTTTTAAATCAAAGTATAGTCAATTTACAATGTTGTCTTAGTCTCTGGTGTACAGCAAAGTGATTCAGTTATACATATACAGATATATTCTTTCTCATTATAGGTTATCACAAGATATTAAATATAGTTCCCTGTGCTTTACATTAGGATCTTTTTGTTGAAAATATTCTAAAATTAGATTATGATGGTGGTCACACAAATCTATAAACGTATGAGAAACCGTTTAATTGTACACTTTAAATGGATGAACTTTATGGTACATAAGTTGTATCTCAGTAAAGGTGATGAGATAGTTTTTACATTGATTGCATGGTGAAATGATAGTATTTTGCCTATATGAGGTTAAGTAAAATATATTATTGAAATTAATTCCACCAGTTGCATTTCACTCTTTCAGTATGTCTGCAGGAGAACGTGACCTTGCTCACGTGGCTCGCGGTGTATTTCTGTTGGACCGCACTGCACTCACGTTCTCAAGGGACCTTCCTGGTTCCAAAATTATATTCTTCCACGAAACCCTCCCAGGTTTGGACTTCTGATGATTCATCTGGTACCATGGCTAAAACCCAATGTGAAAAAAAAAGTGCACATGGGTCTTTTTTTAAATCAGTTGCAAAAATAGGTTTTCAGAGAGAGATCCTGGAAGGAGGCAGAGTCACATAAGGGGAACCAGAGACCAGGGCTGTCACTTTCTCTGGCCCCCGTGAGCCTCCTGGAGCCATCTGTCACCATGGACAGGGCTGTTTTAAAAAATTTACAGTCTGGGCCTGAACAATGGTTTCCTCAATCGATCCTTCTCTTGGAAAATTGACTCCAGGACCGCCGCTGCCCAGTGGAACAGGCAGTAAATTCCTGGTTGGCAAGAGGGCTAATGGTTGCCTGGTCGAGCCCACGAGCCTGGATCCCCCATGTCCTTCTGGCCCAGCCGGAGACCGCTAGAGCGATCTTTGTCCCCCGAAAGGCTCGATGTCGAAGCACAAGCCTTGTCATCCAATCTCATCTCCTAGGAGGGCTGAAGGTGACCTTGGGAACCATATTTGTACTTCAGTTGTCCTCCAGCAATGATTCAGTGGGTGCCTGTTCTCTTTCCTGCCCTTTGCTGGGTGCTGGGAAATCCAGAAGTCCGCGTTATATGGCTTTGTGGGGAGACCCGACTCCTGCAAGAACTGGGAAGTATCAGAGAGCAAAAACCCTCCGGGCGCGGCGTGCGTCTGCGCGGTGCGGGCTCTTTCCCCGGTGCTCCCGCAGTGACTCCTTTCAGGCTGCACGAGCCTCTGAGCCCGGGGCCACGGCCCCCTCGACCTCTGAGCTCTGCAGCCCCTGCTCGGGGGTAGGTCCCTGTTTGGAATGTTGTCCCTAAACTCCTTTACCTCCTTTTTCAGCCTGTTTTCATTTAAACCAGGGGTGCCAGTGTTCACAGTTTGGGGAAGGCCCAGCACCGAGCTCCCGGGGGCTGGGCACCCCTGTGCCACCTGCCCCCGCCAGCCGTCACCCCCCGGCTCTTCGTGGTCTGCTTCCTACGCACTGAGCTCTTCTCGCCCCTTTCAAGGTTTGGGCGGAGGCACGGGGAAGTGAAGGCTTTCTGTAAAAGCCACATTTAAGATTTCTTTGGGGAACGAGACAAAAGCAAACTTCTTTGGTCCCTGGGCTGCTTCTGAAGTGATTGTATTCGCAGAGAAGTAGTAATTGAAACAGTAATGATGAGGAAGATGGGGACCTGAACAGTTTCTTACAGCTCTTCCACCAAGTCTGATCTTTCCAGAAAGATCCAGGGAAGAACACACAGGTACGAGGGGATGGAGCGCCGGCGACTGAAAATTCGACAAGGGCCAGAGTGGTCTGTGGGACACTCAGGGACTCAGGTTGAGACCCTGTGTCGTCCTGGGAGTAATTCACGAAAGAACCAGGCCTGCTGCCTAGATCTCCATTTTACTGTCAGTGCAAGGAGAGGGCTTGTTCCACAATTGAATGAGAGTCAGGCACGTTTTCCTGTAACAGTGATATACGGAAGAAGGATTGGAAATAGAGCTGTTCGGAGACAGTTTGCCTCTGAGCCAAGTCATTTCCGGGATCTCCCAGGAGAGGACACTTTGCTAATAAAGCTTTGCTACTGAGGGGAAGCCCTCCAAACCCCTCTGATGAGAACGTAAGTCAGACCGTGGTTCTGGAGGAGAAAATGAAACCAGTGTGCAGCTTGGAAGATGATGAGATGCTGGGATGTCCTGCCTCCAACATACGATGGTGTCCATGAGTGTGGGCTCTGGAAGGGCTGCTTCCACCGGCCAGACGCTGCCGGGAGATCCTGTTCTCAGTGATGGGTGTTTGTGACGCCCTTGGCCACAGTGGGGGTACCACGCCACCCAAGGCCTTTTAGGCAAAGTACTTACAGTCTTAGAAGCAGAGCAAGGCTGAATGGCAGGACCCCATGGTGTTTTGGAACCATCTGAATGCTGGACCGCACAGCAGCCATGGGACGGCCCTTCTGGAGGGGTTCACTTGTACACATGGATCTGGGCCACGTGCAATAATCTTTCTTTTTCTCACTCTCAGATACTATAAAGGGGATGCTCTGAATATTCATGTACCTCTGGGGCCTTTTGCAACATTGTTTTCCCCTTCACATTTTATTTGAAACTATTCAACCGCACAGAAACGCGAAAAGAACTGTATATAGTGAACACTCAGATAGATTTCACTGTTCACATTTTGCTATATGGTATTTGCAACTTCTTTTTTTTTGCTTCAGTAAAGTCTCTTCATGATTCTCTCATCATATTTTATTTTTCAAAAACCAGCCCCTGTCTCAGATGGCAACATGGTAGGGAACATTATACCAAAATAGCATCTTAGTGAGGCCGAGGCGGGAATCCAGGCACCCTGAGTTTAAGGAGGCAAAGGTAAAGGAAGGATTCCTGGAGGGGGAGCCACAAGGTGGAGGAACCAGGCCAGGCTCCGCTGCTAAAAAGCCTGAGGGCACCTCAGATCTTCGTTTTGCCCTGACAGTCCCCAGGACGACCTTGGACCGGGTGCTGCCTACAGTCTAGCCAGGGCTGGGACCTTGGGCAGGTCGCTGGCCTAGATTCCAAGCGATCAGTTTCTCATTTGGGAAGTGGGAATACGAACACCCAGCTCCCAAGGCTGTCGTGAGGTAAGTGAGGCGCTGGGGTGCGAGGCGGGTGGCCGGCAGGCGGTGGGTCTGCGCAGGGAGGCAGGTGTCCCGCGGCCGAGCACACGTGCACCTCTGTGCCCTGCCCAGAGCGGGACGCCCACAGAGGGCCGAGTTTTTAAAATTTTAATTATTATTATTATTTTATTGCTGAAGTTATATCTGTATTGTGTTTAGAAACAGTAGTAGCAGCAAAAGCAGCCATTCTTGTTAAGTGGATATGAACCGAAGACAAAAAGAACCAGAAATTAAAGAAAAAAAAAGTCCCAGTTCACGGCTTGAGCGTTCTCTGCAGGCGTCTGCGGGAAGAACCATGACATCTGCCTCCATAGAAGAGAGTTTTCTGGTTTATGGGGTTCCATAAAAGATTGACGATTGACGTACAAGAGCGCTGGCCTCCGCCGCCCTCCGGGGGCACCACGGCCGCGGGCTGCCCCCCGCGGAGGACGCAGTGGCGGGAGCTCTGCCCTCCCGAGTGAGGCGACTGCCTCTGGCTCCGAGGGACACGCTCCTCTTACTCAGTGACTCCCCTGCTTATCATCTGGCAGTGGCGACAGCTCATGCTTGTCATCAGAAGGGATGAGATCGACTCGGGTCACGGACACGGTGTTGCTAATTGCAGACCACGTCAGGGTGGCCGTGGGGCAGGAGGGGGCAGGCTTTCTAAGCACTTGGGGGGGCTCCACCCCCTCCTGGGGGGCTCATCACTGGCTTCAGGCTCCTTGTAAATCAGATGGCACCGCTCACTGCCTTTGGTGGCTCCACAGAACTCTTGTGGGGCCGAGAAGCCTCTCAGAGATTTGGAAATTCATTCTGGGGCTCCTCACCCTTTTCCGTCCTTCTTTCCTGCAGTTTTGCGCTGAGGGATGCTCGTGCGGGCTGCGGTGACGGGGGACAGGGGATGAGCGAGACCACGCTGGGGCCGTCCCTCACACTGCGCAGGGTGACAGCAATGTGACCTGATGGGCAGTGGATCCTCGGAAAGGGGCCAGAGACTTTGATGTGCTTTCACGGCCTTTATTTAAAAGCTTCGTGTCTCGGTTAGGCCAACATTTGGGTCGGTTCACACACATATAAGGCCAGCTTCTAGGAAGCAGTTGGAAAGTTGCAGGGCCGTCATTTAAACCAAAGTCTTCTGTCTCTCATGGCGATACTTACATCTTCACACAGGTTGAATCGGACACATCAGTCACGATGTTGTGGGAGAAGAGGTTCTCGCCTCGCGCAGGAAAGAATTCAGGAGCAAGGCACGGGACAGGGAAAGCCAGCTTGTGTGGAGAGATGCGCATGGCGTGGACGGGGGCGGGCCGACTCACTGAGGGGGGCGGGCGGCTTGGAGATGCACGCTCCACAGGCGGGGTGCCGGCCGTCTGGGAAAGGGGAGAGGGAGGGAAGCTGAGGCGCGCGGGCTGTTTAGTTTAAAGTAAAAGAGAAGTAGAAACTCCACACTGTAGACAGAGTGCAGGCCATCTCAGGAGGCAAGAGAGTGACCGCAGGGTGTGGAGCTGTTAGGTTTTATGGGCTCGGTAATTTCATGTGCTAACGAGGATTATTCCTACTGCTGTGGGAAAGGGGCGAGGATTTCCAGGAAGTGCCCCCCTACTTTTTGATCATTTATGGTCAACCTAGGAACAGTCATGGCACCTGTGGGCGAGCCATGAGGCTCAAGGTCAACTGGAGGTCAAATCTTCCGCCATCTTGGTTCTAACTAGCTTGTGTCCTGTCAACTGCTGTGTCGTTCCTTCGGTGCTTGTGCGCTGCCCCCTCCCCCACTTCAGTGACACTTCACGCTGTCAAAAGTGGAAAACAATTCAGAATGCCTGATGCACTGGGGGATTTACTGGAGGCTGTTTCTGCAGGAGGCTAGTGTGGTCACCGGGCCAGCGACGTCGTCAGGGGCCCAGGTTCCTTCTCCCCTGTTGCGTTTCTCCCTCCCTTCTGTGAGTACATGATTCTGGAAGAGATGGGCATGGCCCTTTGTTCCCAGAATCCCTTGCTCCATCACCCCTTCTGGGCCTGTGCGTGTGTGTGTGTGTGTGTGTGTGTGTGTGTGTATGAGTCAGTCCTTTTGTTGACCTCCTTTCTCTTGTTCCCTACTTCCTTCACTTTTAGAAATAACAGACAAGGAATTTCACTTTTCATTTTCCTTCCTGGCTCCCTGACAAAGGGCTCACTGGCCTTGGTGGTGATGGCTGGGATATTCAGGGTCTCTCAGGCTTTGGGAGAGAGTGTGGGCTGGAGGGAGGGGGAGGCAAGTGCAAGGTGCACACCACAGACCATGAGAGGAGGAGGCCTGAGCCGGAGGCACGGAGTGGGTCCCAAATACCAAATTTTGATCATCTTTTTCTGCTCTCATTAGGATTCTGGAAATTAAACAAACCCTGAGTCTTTAGGCAAATCCTAAACCAATAGAAATTAATGGTGGGGTGGGCGACTGGGGATAAGGGCAGGGGAGGGCCTGCTCTCTGGCTGAGACGGCAGAAGCAAACCCGCCCATTGCTCAGGTGGCAGGTGGTGGCCTGGTGCCTGTGTGTCAGCCCGTCCCGCTGGGCGTTCGGGTGCTTACACCGTCTTCCTTTTCCTGTTGGTGGATGTCTGACTCAGAATGGAAACCCGAGAGCGCCTGGGTCCGACCTTTCCCTCTGCTCAGCCTTGTTGCCCTCCAGTGGTGGCGTCAGCTTCCACCCTGGAGAGGTGCAGTGGGGGCCAGAGGTAGGGAAATGTGAGCGCCAGGTGGCTCCGTGCCTAAAGGAAGACCACATGGCCCGTGCCCTCTTCAGTCCTGTCCTTCTCTCTGTGAAGCCTTGAGAGGGTGTTTTAGTTCCGCGGTGAGAGAAGAGAGGGGAAAGGAAATCATCATTAGCAAATCTACGTGTCTGCGGCCCTGGACCAACAGCGCCTTCCCACTTGCTTCAGGAGAGATGGTTTCCAGATGAGGCCGAGGTGACCTTCAGTAGCTCACATCCCCGGGGTCCCTCGAGGCCCCCTCTGCCCTCCTCGGGTTCCAGCCGCAGCACAGAGGACAGTGCCACGTGGGCTCAGACTCCACTGTGGCGACAGTGCCACCTCCAGCTTGGGCCCCGGGTCTTTCTGCTTCCTCGCCCAGGGTCTTCCTGGTAGGTGGGAGCTGGCTTGGCCCACTCAAAAGTGCAGCCCTCTACTTGGGGGAGTTCATGCTCCTGGGGGCACCCTCAGCTAGCAGGTGAGAGGGGCCACAGCCCCTCAGCCTGCTGGAGGACAGTACGGGGAGGAATCCTGGGTGCGTCTCCAAGCGGGGTCGTGCCGCAGTGGCCAGAGGCAGCCACCCCATCTGCACCCTCCCATGCCCCATCTTGCTTTCCACTCGCCTTCTTCCTGGGATCCCCTTCAGGATGAACTGCTTCACTCAGTTCTTTGCCTTGGACTTGGCTTTCAGGAAACGCAAACTAGGACGCCTCCCAACGTGGCAGACGCGGGGATGCAGTCCAAAGTGTTGCTACAGTTTCAGTGACATCTGAGCCTCTCCCCTACTTGGCTGTTATCTGGGACCGGCCTGTGGGGTATTTGCGGGGGGCTTTGCATAGACGCTGTGTCTCCATCACCCGGCCCAGCCTTCCCCCCTTGCAGCCTGGACTCGAATCCCTTCCTGGTGCTCTCATAGCTTATTACCTTGATTCGTAGAAACCACTGGGTGTGTTCCTGGCAGATGAGGACCACTTACACAGAGAAAAGAGAGCTCTCTGCTTGGCAGTGCACCCGAGGGACACAGTGGGGCTGAAGCCGGGGGTCCGAGGAGGAGGCTTACCGGGCTTCTGGTTTGGATTCTACCAGACTTTTCATAGGACGGTGTAAAAGGTGGGCGTGTGTATCAGCAAGGAGTCTCTCCATTTCTTTTAGAGAAAAGACAACCCCATCCAGCTCAGGCTGAAAAAGGAATGCATTGCGCCATGTAATGAAAAGCTCAGATTCGTCTGGCTTCAGGTATTCAGGGGCTGCAGTGTGATGTCCTCGGGACTTGGGCTCCTCTGCCACCTTTGTGTGCTGGCTGCACTCGTGGCCTGAGCATCCACACTCTCCTTCCAGCTTCAAGCTCACTTGGGGAGAGTGGGCGGGGTGCTCGCCTGAACGCTCTGCTGTGATTGGCTGGTCTCAGTTATAGGCACGTCTTGGAACCAATCAATCTTGGCCTACAGGATGTGGGGCTTTGACTGCCCAGGCCCTCAGTGAGTGAGTGGGGCTCCGCCCAGACCAAGTAGACTGGGCATGGGGGAGGGGTCACCCCCAAATGAAAACCTGAGGTTGATTCAAGTTAGGGAAGAAGGGAATGGGCTGGGAGGGACTCAGGCACCGAACTCCAGTTTAGTTAAAATTAATTTCCCAATGGAGATTTATTGAATCCCTTTTCTATGCAAGTGCTGGGGGCTAATAAAAAATTGGTGTCATCAGGCAGCTTACAGTCTAATGGCAGAAATAAGAAACATAACGCGTGTTGGAAAAGAATGTGTCATCTGAAGCTATGCTCTGCATATTGTTCTTATGAATGGATATTTATTTAGGAATTGTGCTGTAATTAATACTGTAATATATATTATGTGTACACTTACATTTAAGCCTTGTATCTAATTTTGTATTTGTAAATTTTTCTGTTTAGAAGAGGGACCCCCAACATTACATAAGCTTCAGGCCCCACAAAACCTGGATCCACCCCTGATTTTTATATACCAAGAAACACAAAGTTAACAGGAGGGAAATAAAGATGAAATAAACCATTTAAAATAGTTATTTTATTAATAGAGCAAAACACTTCAATATTTTTAAAGTATTATAATTATTAATAGTGTTATGGTCTATGAGTACTTTTTGATTGAAGTACAGTTGATTTCCAATGTTGTGTTAGTTTCAGGTGTACAGCAAAGGGATTTAGTCGTACATCCATATGTATCTATTCTTTTTCCGATTCTTTTCCATTATAGGTTATTACAAGATGTTGAGTGTAGTTCCCTGTGCTGTACAGTAGGTCCCTGTTGGTTGTCTGCTTTATATATAGTGTGTATATGTTAATCCCAAACTCCTAATTTATCCCTCCCCTCCACTTTTCCCCTTTGGTAACCAGAAGTTTGTTTACTATGTCTGTAAGTCTGTTTCTGTTTTGTAAATAAGTTCATTTGCATATGAGTACTATTTTATGGAGGATGACACGACTGAGTATATTTAAATCATTTTTGACAATAATAGTTCCATACTTTGAGATACAGCTAAGGTTCAGTTTAATATTGATGTGTGGCGGCTGTCCCAACCGAAATAGCTAATTCACCAAGATACTTAGGTCCAAATGGAACAGAAGCCACATAGGCCACACCTGCTAAATCAAGATGTTGTGTTTTCAATTTCATCCACCAATTATGCAAAGACTTTTGTTAACATCTTCCTATTTTTTTCTGGTTTCAATCAATCGATCATGCTACTTTTTAGAAGGTATTGATTTATAAATTGTTAATAAGTGGGTTCAAAACTCATTGAAACTCTTCGTGTGGAATGTTTTAAATCAGGTCACCTAATTCTGCTTCCAGGCTTTAAGGTGGAAAATAGAATTGTTTTTGACTCTCTTGATTTTTATCCTTTTTGGAGGGCAACACAACTTCTTGCTATTTGTTTTCAAAATGCTCTGTCCACAGAACCCATTTTTTTAGGAAAGTAGGTTCTTTTTCACCTGGTTGTTAAAATGTCACCTTGAAGGGTGTGTGCACATGTGCGTGTGTGCATGTGTGTGTGTGTTTTCTGAGATTTGCTAGGTGCATACTTAGCTGTTGGCCACGTCTTCTGATCAGAAAAGTTTGGCATATTTGTAGCGGTTGTTTTGTAAGAGAGAAATGCACAACTTATCTTTAAGATCAACAGTTTAAAAGAATTCTTTGCCAAACGATAGTCAGTGAACATCTGTGTGGTATAAAAAGATTTCTTGATCATGTTCCCTTCACATTTCAAGTAGTGTGAAGACTTTATGGTCTCACATGTTATCTGCCGATCTGCCTCACTGAGCGCTTGCAAAGGCCGCTGTCCTGGATATGCTGAGAGCAAGCGAGCGAGGAAGGACTCCATGTCCGTCCTGCACTCTGCCTTCGGGCCCCTCGCCTGCCCTGGGTGACAGTGCCCTTCTGCTATGTTAATTATGGGATACGCTGGCATGTGGACTCAGTGGGTGTGCTACTGTCAATCTGCGTTTTAACTATTAAGTAAATACGCCCTTTTATTATTTTCAGATTGGCATGCGATACAGACGTGGAGGTTTTAATGTTTTCTTCTCGCTCTTCAGCAAGGCAGGTAGCCTGTCCTCCCGGGATGCACAGCTAGGTTTTTAGAAACCCCAGCTCAAGGGATGTTAGAGGTCAGATTATTGAAGCCTTTCAGTTTTCAGATGCAGCAACTGAGTTAAAGCGATCCGGCTTCTCCAAGGGCCCAAAGCTAGTGACAGATCTGGCACTAGAGTCCCAAGATGGCAACGTCCTGTGAGCAGAAGCCCAGCCCCTGGGGTCCTTGGGACACACTCTTTTGCTTTAGTTAGTGGGGCAGGGAAGAAAGATGGAGCTGCAGTGAAAAGGGCTCTTGGGGTGGGTGTAGCTCAAGTGGTAGAGCGCATGCTTAGCATGCACGAGGTCCTGGGTTCAATCCCCGGTACCTCCATTAAAAAAAAAAAAAGGAATAAAATTCAAGAAAAGAGAAAGCTTTGAACTTAGACTGCTAGGACCTGCTCTTCTCAAGCCTTTCAAGGGAATTTGAAAGGGGAGGCGGTATGGCAGCCACGAGAGACACTGTCTCAGGGCGGAAGCGTCTCAGGGCGGCCAGACGGCACTGTAGCTGCCCAAGTACGTGTCCCACAGGGGCTTGTGCCCAGCAGGGGGCCTCTCCAGTGCTTGGGGATGAGGAGGGGTCTCCGCATTTGGGACTTAAAGGTGGAGAGATCAAGCAGAGCTTTGTCCGCTGTCCTGGGAACCTGAAGGCACACAGTGAACAACTGAGCACTGCGCCAGCCGCAGAGCTGCTGAGACCTGAGAGCACACACGAGTCGCCTGTTTAAATGCAGAGTCTCACGGGGGGGCCTGGGCTGGGCCCTGGATTCTGCATTTCTGACAAGCTCCCAGGGGATGCTGTTGGGGCTGGTCCAGAGACCACACTTTGAGCAGCAAGACTATAATGCAGACAGTTTTGTCGGGATCCTTGAACTGCTGGATGCTGTTTTAGGCTTGCCACTAAAATTCCCAGGCCTCTCATTTAAACTTAACCCCAAATCAGTTCAAACTCTTGGCTTAGGCCTCTGGGCTGGGTGATTTGGGCAGCCCTTGCTCCCAGGGTCACAGTGGAGGGCCTCGGCCAGCCTCTGTGTCCCAGGGAGGGTGTGCGGGCTGGGCTGGGAGGGGCCGGGATCCAGAGGGAAGGGAGGGCTGAGCAGCAGTCCAGACTTGGTGGGGAGCAGAGAGATGGCTGGGCCTTCCCGCCCCATCCTGTGCGTGGGTTTGCACGGGGACTAGTAACGGGATGCACCTCCATGGATGCAGGACACGGTGACCAGCACCCATCGCCCAGCACAGGCCGGAGCCCAGCAGCCCACTCCCTTTCCCCATCAGGGCCCCAGCAACGCTGGGCTGGGACCATTTCCCTACACCCTGCAGCCTCCTTCTGTGTCTTGTGTTTGGAGGATGGCCCCTGGGGCCTGGGAGCAGCAGCTCGGACTCTGCTGTGCCCCAGGCAGATTCCAGCTCCACCCGCCCCCAGGAGATGCCCTTGCTGCTGCTGCCCGACCGCGCTGTGCAGGAGCCCTGCAGAGGATGGGCGCTGCATTGCCAGAAGCGCCGGCGTCGCTGGGGCAGGTGCTGGGGTGGTTACTGTACCCCTTTTCCCCTCTGAGTGAAAGGGAGTCCCATCGGAGGGACAGACAAACGTCAACTTTGCACTGGTTTTCCTCTTGGAAAGCTGTGGTGCCCTGACACTGGGCTACGGTTTAAGTGCAGCGTGCGAGCAGCACCTGTGGCTCCACCTGCGCGCACAGGGGAGGACTTGCTGGCCTGCCGGACAGGGAGTGCGGCCGGCCCGAGAGAGGAGATGGTTAAACGGAGTCTGTGGCCTCCCCCAGCTCCGAGTTCTCCGGATCTGCCCTGCTCTGGCTTTCTGGAAGCTCTGAGGCGCTGGAGTGAATCCGTGCTCCAGCCAGTCTCTGGCTTCTTCCTCTCACGGTGGGTCTGGAGAGCTCACAACCTGTCCACGGTCCGAACTCCTTTCCAAGGAGCCATGCAGAGCCACGCTCCTTTCTAGCTGCAAAATCCGCGTGAAGCTGTACGTGCAGAAGCCGGCCCCTCCATCCTCCCCTGTTCACCCACAGAGGGTGAGAGCCAGGGCTTGGGAGGGAGGGAGGGGCGGTGGGGAGGGGGCTAGCTGGAGAGGGGGCTGGAGGAATGGCTCCCCGAGTCTGCAGAAGGCGTCTGCGGGCTGCAGGCTTATGCAAACCCGCCCTCCAACCCCGGGTGAGGACCCCGGGCTCCCAGAGTGGAGACAGCTGTGTAAACTGCAGGGCGGGGTGTTTATAGCCCAGCAGAGTGGCGCTGGGCCGGCCCGAGGGCCGCAGCCGGCCGTGCAGCCACGGGCTCTGTCTCTTGTTCTCCTCGCTGACTTTTCTGGACGTTCTGTCTTCAGTGTTGCCTTAGGCACTCCAGGACTCAGTGTCCCCACCTGCTGCTCTGATCCACCGGGGGCTTTCTCCATCCCAGTTTTAAAGAAGAAATGACGTGTTCCAGTTCTTGGGGAGAGGGGAGTTAGCACAGCCTCCCAAACGGAGCCTGCTGACCGCAGGAGGCCACTTCCCCCGGGCTCCCCGAGCTCGGGCATGAGCAGAACACGCACACCTGGGCTTTGGAGTCAGATCTGGGCCTGAGTCCCGGCTCGCTGCTTAACCCCGTCAGCAGCGGCAGTGAAATGGTCCAAACTCCCGGGGAGAGGGTGGAGTGAGATGGCGCGGGAAGGCCGCTTGGCAATCGGGCGAGGGGCTCGCAAGACAGTTCTGACGCTGCTGGACCCGCCCCTGCTGCCTGTGCACGCGCCTGAAGGAGGCAGACGCCCTCTGCTCCTCCGCGGGCAGAGAGGCCCGCTCTCCGCTCGGCCTGGGACCAGCATGTGGGATGGGGGAGCCCTGTGGGACGAGCGTGCACATTGGAGGAAGCGTGTTAGGCTTGGGGTGAAGTTGGGACCTAGGACACCTGAGGAAATCCACTCTGGGTGTCAGAAATCCTTGGGCTTTCCAAGCCCCAGTCACAGGGAGGAAGAAGGGGAAACAGAGACGGAGGCAGAGAGGAGAGCGGGAGAGGGCCCGTGCACGGCTCTGTAATGGAAACTTGGCACCCGGCCTGCACGCTTTCCTTCCTTCGAGCAAGTGGCTTGAGTCTCGAGTTGAGGACTTCCTCTCCTTCCAGCC
The DNA here is from genome assembly GCF_009834535.1 of Camelus ferus. Lineage (NCBI taxonomy): Eukaryota > Metazoa > Chordata > Mammalia > Artiodactyla > Camelidae > Camelus > Camelus ferus. The sequence continues at coordinate 19,232,426 of NC_045714.1, read as the reverse complement.
AGCGCCCCACGCTGTCCCCATGGTCCACTCCTGTCCCCCTTCTCAGAGCCTGCGCTCATACCTGCTGCCCTGCTGGGGACATGTGACATGTCAGACTGCTGCCTCCCTCTTCACGCCCCCCACCCCCTCCCTGACTGATTGGGCCGACATGCAACTTCCAGGGCTCAGACCCGGTGGACAGGGGCCAAGTGTTTTTATTGACATTGCTCAAGTGCAGTCGCGGGGCAGACCCTGCCGAGCAGAGTCCAGGGAGGCCAGGAGGGAGGGAGGGAGGGAGAGCGGTGGGCCCCTCTCTGAATCCCCTCTGCCTTCCCCACTGCCCTCCCCAACCCCGCCGATACCCAAGACTCTAACCCTCCAGGTCATGACTAAGGGACCGGCCGAGTCTCTAAGAAATGCACCCTGAGCAGAGCATTGTGCATCCAGTGGGGCTTTAGAACCATTTTCTTCTGTTTGTGATGCTTTCGTGGGGTGATGCTCCTTCCTCCCCACTGTTTCTGGTAGTTTCTGGGGGAAATAGGTCCAGCGAGACTGCGTTTGCCCCAGCCTGTTATGAAGTGCAGGCTGCATTGTCGATCTGTCTTGCTAAAAGCTGAGAAATACAGCCAGATGGGTTTCACCCTCTCCAGGGATCCACCAAGAATGTGGCCTTGGGCGGTCATCAGACATGGGTTCAAATCTCCATTCTCCTCCTCTTTGCTTGCTGTGTGTCCTTGGACAAGCCTTTTAACCTCTTTGTGCTTTGGTTTCTTAATTTGCAAATGGAGTTAGTAGGTCAAAACAAGACTGTTGTTAAGACTGACTCTTAGTAAAGAACGGAAAGTTCCTTGCGCATAATAGACACTCAATAGGTGGCAGCTGTGTTGACGGAGCTGGTGGTTGATGTGGCCATGGGGTGGCTCTAAGTTGAGGCAGATCACTTCTACTCGGACTAATTTACTCTAAAGGTAAGGCGACCCGGGAACCAACTGCCCCTTCCTACCTTCCCAGCAGTTTTGTGAGGACAGATAAAACGGGTATGATATTGTCATGCTGGGGTCTCGGCGGGAAGTGAACACAGTGCTTTGCTTTTATCGCACTGATTTTTCGGACTCTGGTCTCTGTGTCTGTGCACCAGTGGTCAGCGGTCACACATATTTTTGCTGAGATAAACGTTTGTAGGTTTTGGAATCCAGAGGTGCTGCCTTCATGGTCTCTAACTCCTGAGGACGCTGAGTCGTTATGTTAAAAAAAAATCCTCTAATTTTCTGCTACAATAGTTGGCTTTCTTTTTATATCTCTTAATTGGTATCAGCTTTCCTCTCAGAATTACAAAACCATGGAAACTTGGCCTAAGAAAGAACTTTGGAAGTCACTGGACGGGACACTCCTGCTTCTTCGTAAATCTTTGGAATTTTCCTGAATGTTAGGATTGCAGTGCCACAGAACACTTTCCTTTGACCCAAATCATGAGAACAGCAGAATAGCCAGTCTGTTGGTCTCATGTAGGCTGGAAAATGCCGCTGGTGTGCTGCCCACATCACTTTGTTCTGACCTCTTCAGAGCACACTGGCACCGTCCAACTTCTAGCACCTGCGTCTCACTGTCTAAAGCCTTTTTCTGGGTACCAGACCCCCCCTTAGACACCCAAGTGGCAGATTGGAAGTGCCAGGGGATTAATGCCCCCTGGGAACAGCCTTCATTCAACCATTGGCAGGCCAGGAGCAGGTGGATAAATACCCAAGCTCCCTCACCCCTTGGGTGTCTGAGTTGCATGTCTACACTTGCCCCCACAGCTTTCCAGAGGGGTCAAGCTCTAGTTTCCTCATTTTAGCAACTGACTTGAAAACGCACCTCTGTTGGCTGGCTCCTCTGCCCTGTCCCATTTCCCTGTTCCCCCACGGGTGCTTCCCCCTCCCCCCCAATGTAAACCTCCTGTGCTCAAATCCTTGTCCTCAGGGGATGCTTCTGGCGGAAACAGCCTGAGACAAACGGGATGTCATTCTCCACGCTTTTAGATCCTTTATGATAATATGGTCTCCTAGTCACATTATAGGTCTGCGTGTTGAATTTTAAGGCCACCGACCTTATTCTTTGTGAGTTTTTGCAAGTGTTTTCCTCTGCTTGTCACCATTCTTACTCCTAAGAATTAGCCATTCAGGTGAACCACACTATACAAACGCCTTGCTTTAGTCTCGAAATATCTTTGGTATTATCCTCATAATTACAGTTAAACTGATAAACACGACTACCTTGTAGGTTTTTGTATTTCAGAGTCTTAAGTTATTGTTTCTTCTAGTTAGGCTCCACATTATACACTTTTTTTTGAGACTAAACCTAGGGGCTGTCCTGGCTAATGTGTGAAAGTTGTAATCAGCTACTTGATAACTTTACCTTGGGAGCAGTTTCCACTTGGGGAAGACCTCAGTGCAAGAGCTGCTGATGTCACACGTGTCCTGTTGGCTCACCTGGGATGCCTACAAACACTGTGATTTCCAGAAACTTCCCTGAGTCTTTCTTTGTCCATCCACAAAGTGGGAATAGTCATTTTGACACGTACGTACTGAGAACCTACTCTGAGCCAGCAGTGGTTAGGTATTGGAAAGACAGCAGTGGACAAAGTAGACAATGTCCAGGCTCCCTCTTTCTTTCCTGAGCAGTGTCACAAGGTTCGAATTGCATGATGAAAGTGACATCGTTTGGGAAACTAAGATCACCATGGAAATGAAGGACCGGGTCTGGAGATATTCAACTCTTCATGGACCGTTTCAAAACACTGTGTTGAAGTGACTGGGTGGGGCGCGCCCTCTGGCCTTTGGTGAAGGCCGCTGGGCTCACGAATTGGACCCTTGTCTTGTCCTTAGAGCCATTTTGTGACCACAGCAACTCTGGACACTCGAGAGTTAGCCAAAGCTTCATGTCACATCTTCCTTGAGTTCCAAGCTACTGGAAAGATCCATCTTTGCTCCCTGTTTCCCCCTCCCAGTGGCTCAGATGTCCTGCTCTGTTGTTTCTTTGCTTTTGTATCATGTGATTTGTCCACAGTGCTCAAGGCCATTGGCCACTCTTTCCGTTTTGAAATTCCCTTTCTGTTTACCTTCTCTGGCTCTTTTTCTGCCTTTCACGACCCTTTGCCGAATTCTTTTACTCTGCTTGCTCTCTGAAGAAGTGTTGAGTTTCCCATGATTTCTTCTTCCATTCCTTTCTCCTTCGGAAACCCCATCCCTCCATGTCTTCTACTCTCCGCTGTCTGCTTCTGATTCTCCTGGTGTTCCCTGTAGCTTCGCTGTCTGCACTGAGGTGTCTGCACCGCATTCACACAGGCAGCACACCTCCCTTTCCATGGTCACGGACACTTCAGACTCAACATGTCCGAAGCAGAAGGCACCACGTCCTCCATCTCTGCCCCTTCTCCCGGCGCTTCCATCCCTACCATCACTTCAACCAGAGCCCTCCGCACTGTTACAGTCCTTGTCACGCATTTAGTGATCTGCTTTTTCCTCATTCTTAGCTTGGACAGCTCCCAAGCAGCAGCTCCTGAGCAGCAGGTCCTGAGCAGGTGTTCAGTGACAGGTGGTTTATTTGGGAGGTGGTTCCAGGCAGTACTGGTAGGGGATCAGCTGCTGCTGGGCTGGAGTCAGTTATACCAACTTAGTGGACCTGCCTGTGTCCATCTCTTCCCAAATCCGTGTTCAGTGAGGTCACATTGGTAGCTTGAGATTGGACATGATGGAAATATTTCCACCATGGATAATGGCCAATGGCTACAAACTAGGACTTTTTCCCCTGGAGAGTTGGTTGTTAAACATTTCTCAGCATGTTCTTGGGAGCAGGGGATTAAGACGGGGAAGGACAGGGGCCAATAAAGTGTGTTTTAGCAGGAGAGTCACCCTGTAGACAAGTGGGGTGTAATCCCAGTGGAGAAAGCTGGAATCCAGCTCAGAGTCACCCCGCTGGAGGGAGAGGAGTTTACACCCCACTTCCTGCCCATCCTTGGCTGAGGGCTGCCGCTGTGGGGCCCAGGAGGACCCAGCAGCCAGGGGACGTCCTCAGGAGTTAGAGGTGGGCTAGTGAATGGAAGCGGCAAGAGGTTTAGGGGGTGTCAGCAGGGCTGGGCACGTGACGGCGGTGAAGGCCCTGGCCCCCCAGTGCTGGGAAGGGCTAACTCAGCTGTTACTGACGTGCAGCTGTCATCTCTTTCTCCCCAGACCTCGACTTCATGGACCTCATAGGGCAGGACAGACAGTGGACGGTGGGCAGGAAGTTACTGCAGGTGAACGACACGCTGACTTCGGAAGATGCTGGGCTGCGGAGCAGCAAGAATTGCACTGAACCAGGTAAGAAGACGGCAGCACGGGGGGCGGGGCTTCGCGCCGGGGGCGGGGCCGCCGTTCTGTCTGTAGTAGAGGAGGAGGAGCTGAATGCTGTGTCTTTTGAGTTCTAATCCAGAGGGAACATATAGGGGCAGGTGTCTCAGAAATGCCAGGGCCAACTCCCAGGGGGCGATTCGGGTGTGTTTCCACCTCTGCGTTCTTTTCCTAAGGCGGCTGGGGAAAAGGTAAGTCAAAATACCAGATGTGGACACTGGTGCCATCGAGTGGGAAACGGTCTGGAGAGGTGGGTGGGGATGTTCTGCAGCCGCCTTTGCTCTGGTGCCTGGAATCCTCTCTCGGTGGTTTTGAACTGGGAGCCTTCTTTCTGTCACAGGAAAGGCACAGGCGTTGGACCAGATCCTCACCTGCGATGCTGGTCTTCTAGGGAGAAGCGAATATTTATTTATCAGCTGTTGTATCTGATATCTATTACGCCTTTCCTCAGAACAGTTTATCTATAATGTTACTGAACTTAGAGGGAGAACTAACAAGGGGACGAAGAGAGCTTGGAATGATCAGATTTCAAGCTCAACCAAATCCCAGGAAATGCCAAGACCCTGTGGACTGGTGAGGACCTGCTAGCTTAGACCAGGTGTCCGCATAGCAGACTTGTCCCCGGAATGGCCAGACAGTAAATATTTTAGGCTTTTCAGATCCTATGCTGTGTCTATAGTATATTTAAAAATATTTTTTTATAATCCTTTAAATATTTAAAAACCATTCTTAGTGCACAAAGACAGGGTGTGAGATTGACCAGGCCTGTGGCCACGTTGTCAACCATGATGTGGAGTTCTCAGATCTCGGGGGCCTGCCTTCCTGGCCTGGTGGGGTCTTGGGCCTCACATGTGCCCCATTTAAGGGCTAGGGAGTTCAACCACACCAGGATGCCACATCCAGTGGCTGCTCTCATTCTGAGTGTCATCCTGGAAGGACATACACCATCTTCACTGCAGCCCAAAGAACCTTAGAGCTCAGAGTACAGGGGGTGAAGTCATGTGTCTGCTCTTTTTGAAGGATGGTGGAGAGAGGTTCCCTTTCCCACAGCTGGAAAGGATTAAACAGAGGCTACCCTCCTCCCAAAAAGAAACCAACCTACAGCCCTACCTAATTTGCATTCCTTACGCTAGAGGATTCAAGGCTTCCTGTGGCTGTTATTGAATGCTCTGAAGGAACACTCTTGAATGTTAGTGAAGCACATGGCAGCTACGTGAGCTTGGAGTGGAAGTGGGCACGAAGGTTTCCCACTGTGTGGACGGAACCCCATGTACTCTGAGTGATGGGCATGGGTCAAGGGCGGGCTGAATGGGCATGGCAGGGGTGGTGTGGGTCATCGCTGTGCCAAGAACCCGGTGTGCCGATCTGGTCTGATAAGATTTTTCAATATCTTTCTACAACGAGTAAGCGGATGGTGACTGGGATGTCAGGAGACAGGAGAACCAGTAGCAAGGAGCCTAGTCACTGCCTTGGGTGGCAGAGAAAGGAGTCAGACCCGAGACAGTGCCCACCTCCAGGATGCTGGGTCCGGCCACGCGCAGGGCCAGTGGTGATGCAGAGCTTCTGTTCCCTGTAGTTTGGGACTGTGTTTTGGAGGGGGTGGTGCAGTCTCTCTGTGAGTGGCATTGCTCACTATATCAAGAAATGCCTTTCTCAGAGTGACAGGTGTGAAAGAATAAAGCACATTAAAAGTTGTTGCAAGAGAGGAATGACTGAGCTCACAAGTAGAACAGAAGATGTCCAGGTTTTTAACGGAATCTCAAGCCCAGAGCCTGCTGGTGTTGGCAGGGCGGGCCCAGGGAGGGGAGGAGAGGAAGGCTCCAGGAGGAGCAGACAAGAGCTCTTCTCGCAGAGCGGGTCTGGGAAGAGCAGGGACGCAGGAGGGGCCGTCTTGATCTCCTCGTTGGTGGACTGCGGGCTCCAGGCTTGATTTCTGGGGCCCTTGACTCCAGACCAGTCCTACAGGGAAGAGGGTTGTGCTTGAAGCGAGATCCCAGCATGCCAGGGGCCTGCCCAGAGCCTCCGTCCTGCATGAAGCCTGCTGTGGCCATTCTGTTTTCTGAATGTTTTTGGTATAAAATGGACATTCAGTGGCCACTTAAATTTAAATTAATTTAAATTCCATAGAGTTAAAAAACTCAGATCCTCAGTTGCCCTAGACACACATCAAATGCCCAACTGTGGCAGGTGGTTCGTGGCTGCCATACTGGGCGGTACGGGTCACAGATGTTTCCATCATCACAGAAAGGCCTGTTGGACAGGCTGGTCGAGAACTCCCATCTGTCTTTGGACACATCTCTCGTCCTCCCAGCTCGGCTGTGAGCATCGCAGAGATACAGAGTGGAGTGTAAATCCAAGAGCCCCATCTCTCACCTGGGTCTTTGGGCCACGCTCACCAGAGTTGGAATCCCAGCTCAGAAGCTGTGGGGAAAATGCCTCAGGTTCTCTAAGCCGCTGTGTGCTTCTCTGTGAAACTGAGATAACCTTTCTGACCTTTCACAACGGCTGTGAGGGTTGTTGGTGATGTAATCAGGCATGCCCCGCCAGGTGGCAGATGGTGGGTCCACAGTAGGACCTCACCCATGAATTCCCCACTGTCTGCTGGGGGCACCCGTCCCTCCATCCCTGGTGGGTCGCTGTGTTCCCCAGCCCCTCCCCTCATGAATGGGCAGATGCGGCCCGTCTGGTTCAGTCAACAGGCCACTTCCTCGGGCGGCCCAGGTCCGAGCAGGTGGCCGGCTGGGCAGAGAGGCTCGCGCATCGACGTCTCACACAGATCAGCGCTGAAGACCTCGCCGTGGTGCTGAGCGGGGGGCCTCTGACCAGTCGTGTGTTTCTCCAAGAACGTGGTCAAAACGCTGCCGCCAAGCATGTGACCCCCGCTGCCTCGGTGCCCTTTCCAGAAAGCTGTCGGGGGTCTGCTTCTCAGGCCAAACGGAATGGATGCTTCATGAGAAAAGGTGGGAGCCAGAGCCCTCAGAAGGTCCTGGTTTAGAATTAAAGTGGAATGTACCTGTCTTCTCTGCCTGGAACGTTCCGTGGGGTGAGGGGGCCGCACTGGCCTGAGCCGGGCCCCCGCAACAGGACGTTGGCAGCTTCCGGGCGAGGTCGGAGCGGCCGGGGCGCGGCGGGTCGCGCTCGTGCTGGCTCGGGGTGGGGCTCTGCTCCCGGGAGTCTTCCGTGCAGGCCCAGGAGGTGAGCCGCGGGCCTGCGGGACTGGCCTCCTTCCCGTCGGTGAGGCGTCCTGCTCACGAGGGTGGCGGCAGGGTTCCCTCTGTGCTCTGGGGGCTGCTCGTCTCAGGGCCGGCGTGGGCCATGGCCTGTGAGTGATGCTGTCAGGGTCACAGGCAGGAGTGAGTCTGGCTCTTGTCCTAAAGAATGCCTCGTGCTACTTGTGACGTCACAGGGCTTCTCAGACTGTGTCCTCAGAACCCCTGGCTCTGGCCGCCGTTAGAGTAAGGCCAGTAGGTGTGGAGCCTGGGGATGGCGTGAGCTCCATTCTGGTTGTGTCTCTGATCGGGGGTGCGGCTGCTTGGCTTCTCCATTTCCTCACCTGTGAAACAGACCTGGAACTCAGCTGTCCCTCTGTCCCTCCCACTGCACACGTGCGATCATTCTAAGCAGTGTTAGGAACAGGGGTTCACAGAATCTTCCACCCCAAGACTCCCAGCTCCACTTCCCGGCAGAATTCCTTGTCATACCTCGACCTCCCTTTTACTCCCTGCCCCCATGCATTTTCCTCTCCTCCTCCACCCCGTCCTCCCCTCCTCCATCTTCCTCCCCGCAGCCTCTCTTTGAAGACCTGGAGCCCGGAGCGTCCATTGCCTGGGGAAGGACCCAGATGCAGGATGCCTGTTACAAGGTGGCATGGCTGTCTCGGTGAGCATGCAGCCTGGAGATGGTGCGCTCTTCACGTGACCGCTGCCACTTTAAAGCCATGTTGGATTTGGGGGGGATTTTTTTTAATGGTATTCTTCCTTGGTCCCTCAAAGACACAATTTTGGTGAAAATTTGTAATTTTTTCCTCTTGATCTGTGTGAAAAAGGTTGAGCTTCGGGCTCTCATTTTTCTGCAATTGTCCCACCCTCCGTGAACGTTTAAGGTTGTTTTCTTAGCCTGACACTGCTGATTTCATCTGGAGCTGGAAATCCGGTCTTTTGGCAAATAACACTTGCAAGTGTTTACTCAGATGACCTATTAAGAGAAATTTAACGTTGAATAAATTTGATCCACGGAAAATTAAGTTAGCTAAATGTAATACTGAGGGTGGTTGACAACTAGCAGAAATGAATTCTTTGTAATATTTATTTGTACACTTGGCAGAATTTTGTTTAGACACTTCGCAGGCTGTCTCAAGGGGAAAAAAAAGAAAAAAACATCTATCATCTTGGTTTTTAGTTCTTTGATGGTTTAAGGAAATGAGCTTTTCCTCAGAGTGCGCCTTTCAAATAAACTTTGGAAGAAGGAAGCTGTTTAAAGTGATAACCTTTGACGTGGGCTTCGCTCTGAGATCACTGCATTTTCTTCTGATAAAGGGCTCAGCTCCCTCCCGCTGCCCGGCTTGTGGGGTCTGAGGCCTCTGGGGATGGGGAAGCCACCCTGAGCCTGAGCTGCAGGACAGAGGAGAGGCTGGTGGGCACTGACCCCGTGGGACTGAGCCGGAGTGCTTCCTGCATGAGGTGTCTTTACTGGAATGGCCAGAAATGACATTATCTAAGAGTCAAATGTGAGCTGTCACGGAGAAGGGAAGTCAGAGGTCTGGACCGAGAGAAGTGATGAACGAGAGTAAGTCTGCGGCGGGTGGGTATAGCTCAGGGCTAGGGTGCATGCTTAGCATGCATGCAGTCCCAGGTTCAATCCCCAGTGCCAACAGTAAAAAAAAAAAAAAAAAAAAAGAAAAAAAGTCACCTCCCGGCGTGAGTGCAAGGTTGAGTGTGGACCGTGAACAGGAACTGGGGGCCAGCAGGCTCAGACTGGCAGGCAAGGGTAGACTGGTTCCAGGTGCAGGTCATGAATAAAAGGGGTATCGGGGGCCTACTGTTTCTGAGTTCGACCAGTAACATCGGAGTCAGCTGGTTTACCATCACGGGGCTGGGCGTGACCAAGCTGCAAAGCATGGACAGTCTGAATCTCTCACGTCTCACATGAAAAAAATGAGATCCAAAGGGCATGAATGCCCTGCCCCAAGTCACAGGGCTTGTCAGAAGCAGAGCAGAGCAGAGCCCCCAGCTGCCACACATGGATACTCAATGCGTATCGATAATTCTATGGAAAATCTGACGTTTCCATGATCGAGAGGAACGCTGTCCTGTAGAGGTTTAATGCGAGCTACAGGTGTAATTTGTAAATTCCTAGTAGCTGCCTTCAAAACTTGAGAAACAGATGAAGTTAATTTTAGTACTGTGTTTTATTTCACCAAATATATCCAAATATTAGAAATGACAGATTTCAGATCAGTGTTTTATCCCTGAATTTGAACCTAGGAAGCAACTAAGGTTTTGTTTTTTTTAAAAAGTCTTAAAATGTACACTTTCTAGAACTAGCTCACATAACTTTCTCTAACTTCTCTCTATGGTTGAAATTTTCATAATGATTCAAATGGTAGCTGTTGACATTCTTAAGTGACCAGGTTAGAAACTCACTGTGATCTGCTCTTCAATTTGCATCAGATTCTTTGTCTTAGGGTCAGAGCAGCCGCTGTGACAGGCAAGTCCTTCAGCTTTGGGGGTTTAACTCAGGAGCTTCTTTTTCATGTGAAGGTCTGGTCTGCAGGTGGTCCATGGACTCTGGAGTCTCCCATCTGGAGGCTTCCCTGTCCCCAGGCTTGGTTTCCAAGGTCACTGTGCTTCTCTGGTTTGAGGGGGAGAGAGAGGAGGGTTGAGCCTTGCTGAGTTTTCTGGACCAGACCCTCACTCCTGCTTGTGCTCCGTGTGGCCCAGTCACTTGACCATTTCTAAATGCAAGGGGTGCTGGGACATGGATGTTAGCTCAGGGCCCTGGAAGAAGAGAAAGCAGGGTTTCCCCCAAACTTGTTTCTTACTGAAAAACCAAACATCTCAGCTTTCCTTTATGCTGCTCTTATTTCAAAAGCAGCAGACTCTCTCTATAGAAAAATAAAAACCAAAACTTGTGTCTTCTGAGACTGGCTTAGGGTCTTCCCGATTCGCACCTGGTCAGGTGACACCATTTGATTCTCTTTTCACCTTGAGAGGATCACAGGTGAGGTGGACATCGTCCCAGTTGTGTCTGTTTGCCAGTTGCATCTTTTCTTTGCAAGTGGAGGAGCGTAGGACAAGTAATGACTGTCTGGACACATGAGGTCATTGGCGATGACGTGGAAAGAGCTTGGGTTCCAGAGTAGATCTGAATCTCAGTCCCATCGCTCTCGACCTCTGTGATGTCGGGCGAGCCCCTTGAACTCTGTGAACTCCATTTCCACCGTAAAAGGCAGATGAAGATGCCCGCTTTGCAGAGTTGCGGTAGTCATGAAGCGAAGTGAGCTCCGTGAAACCGCGAAACCTCAGTCAGTCAGTGCTTAATGAATCGTGGCTGCGTTCCCTTTGTCACCACAGAGATCACGGAGGCTGCACTGATGCGGGACTTTACCACTCGGGGGCCCATTAGGACACTGCGAGGCCATGGAGATCATTTTAAGGATGGATGGATAGGCTATTTGGTGCAGTTCAGCAGCAACACTGCATCCTTACAGCTGCGCAAAGGAGACGCATCGAGGGATGAAGTGGGAGCCTTCCGACCGATGCCGTTTTCTGGCCTTAGAGGTCTCTGTGCAGACAAACAGGATGACGAGCGGGTGCAGGATTTTCTGCTTCGTGGTAATGAAGAGTTTAAAAGTCTCAGGCTCCAGGAGGAAGGGCCAGATGGTGTTCATTTCTTCCAGCTTTGACGTCCCTTTAGGACTTCTTTTTTTATGGAGGTATTCTTCTAAACCCTCTTCTTTCAAAGCAGCCCAGGCAGGCTAACCCAGTGAACGGTGCCTGGAATCTTCCTGAAACGTGGGTAAAGATGGTGAGGCTTTTGTGGGTCTGCCTATTTGCAGAAAAACTCTAGACTTCTCAGAGTGTTTTCACATCCATTAGCTCATCAGAACACCCTTGGTACTGGGAACAAAAAAACCCTGAAGTTCGAGAATAGTAGTGGTCTTGGTAAGTTAGACCGAGACCAAGGCACGTTGAGTTAAAGAATTGATAATTCACAGTCAGAAATGTGGAAAGAAGCTTAGGATAATTGATGCCAAAGCGTTTTCCTCCAGGCCAGGGCTCAGCACACCGTGGCCCTCGGCCACTGCTGGCCTGCCCACTCTTCTTGTAAATGAAGCTTTATGCGGACACAGCTGTGCACGTGCACACGTGGCTGCTTTTGCTCGAAAAAAGGCAGCATCGGTGCCTGCAAAGCCTGAGCGTTTACTCAGTGGTCCTCACAGGACAGAGGGTGACGCCTGTGTGTGACTGGCTGCTGGCGCCGCATGGGGACAGTGTCCCCGAGCTGGTCTTGCAGGCATCCCCATAGTAGTGAGCCGGGAGCCCGTGGGCAATGGAATGGGGGGGTCTGCGAACCCCGCCATGGGGTGGACTCAGGTCCCGGCTGCTTCCTGGCCCCCCTGCACCCTGTGACACTGATGGCTACTTCTTCCTGTGTCCAAGGGTCGGACGTGGCCCTGGGCGTGTCTCTGGCCCCGTGGGCTTCGTTCCTGCCCGGTCCCGGCTCCTCAGCTGTTTCTGGAGCAGCATCATGCCTGCGGTGCCCCGGGGACTCTTTACTTGAATCACGCATTCAGGGTTTGTCTTATTCCACAGGTAACCTCATCTCACCGATGATGCCAGGACTGAGGTCCAGGGGCATGAACGGGCATCTCTGGGGTCCACCTCTGGTTTGCAGTAGAGCGAGGACCAGCACTTGCATTTCTTAACTCTTCTGGCCTCTGGCCACAAGGCTGGGTTGTGTCCCCCCACCTCGCTGGTGTGTGGAGACAGCCTTAAGTCACGTCTGCACTTCGGGGTCCCCAGGAGAGACCCGCTCTGCCCTCATCTAGGTGCTCTCAGTTGCCCCAGGGCTGCAGTTCTCCAAGTGGGACCTACCAGCCAGCAGCCCCAGGAGCTCGTCAGGACTGCCCATTCCTGGGCCCCACCCGAGATCTGCCCGTCAGAAGCTCTGGGAAGGGGGCCCAATCATCTGGGTTTCTTGGGCTCCCAGGGGCTTGTTGAGTGCACCCTGGTGCGAGGAACCCTGGGGAGACTTTTCAGCCCAGGCCCCACCCCAGGCCAGGACAGCCAGGGCCTCTGGGCCTGCGAACCAGACCTCAGTGGTTGGAAAGCCCCCCAGGGGATGCCAGGGTGCAGCCCAGGCTGAGACCCCGGCCTGAGACCACCTCCATGCCCTGGCCAGCTCTGGCCAGCTGGCCCTGGGAGGGTGGCTGAGGGGCAGGGTAGCTGAGTCTGCAAGCCAGGGAGCGCTCACCTCGGCCTGCCCTTCGGTAAACAGACCAACGAACAAACAGAGGAAGGACATCAGTCACTTTTTCTTTTTCAAGTTTAGGTGTTCAGGCAGCCCCTGGATACGGTTTTTAATGAGGGTCAGGAGAAATCCTGGAGTTTGGGACTCAGTCGGGAATGGCTTCCTGGATCCTTTGGCTGCAAGCCGTTCAGTGGCGGCAGGACAGTACGTTTCATTTCCCACGTGCACCTGTCACTGTGTAGGCTTCAGACTGCTTTGTGGCTTTTGAAAACACTTTTTGTCATGAACTACTTTTGATAATGAGAAAATCCATTGGATAAGACGATGCTTATCATTGAACTAACCCTGGAACTAAAATAGGACATTTTGTTTGATTTGCTTCAGATTTCATTTGAGAGATAAAACATTGCAAACATTTGAAGCTGGTGTCGCTCATACCCACCCAGCTGTTCGCTCTCTCGAAGGTAATCCTGGCCTCACTTCGGTATGGTCCTCTCCGTCTTGGTCTGGACGAGGTGGGCGCCCCAGCCACTCAGCAGCGTTCGTGCACCACACGGACTGTCACCCATTTTGAGAACCCTTCTCAGGGGTCCCTGGGTTTTCTAAGATTTCTCCCCGGAGGAGCACCAGGATGGAGTTTCTCTTGGCTGTATTTTAAAGTGTGTGTCTGTGAGAGTCGGGAGGGAACGTCTCTGACTCGTCCTGTAAGTGGATCTGACCTGCCTCCCTGACCCCGTTGGTTGCCCGGTGCGCCTCCCTGACTCCCTCCCTCCTTGGAAGCCGGGGCAGAGCTGTGGGCCTGCGGGCAGAGCCTTGGGGTGCTGACGGCCTCTCCCCATGGCCCTCATATCCCGCCCTGGGCAGTCTCAGGCCTGGGGTCATCTCTGGGAGCTTTGGGGTGTAGGAGGAGGCCTGGGAAGGGCCTGGCCCCTCTCCCCAGAGGCTCACAGAAGCCTGCCAGGCCTCAGACTGTTTAAACAGGCTCCCAGTGTGGCCGAGGGCTGTGGGGAGGCCATGTCTGAGTTAACCCTCTGCATGTGGTTCTCGCCGACCACACACTTGGGCATCAGACGCCAGGCCTATTGCTTCCTCCCCCTGGGGGCTCCCCAAGACCAATGGGCCAACAGCCTCCCTCCAGTTTGCATCCCCTGGGACTGGCCTGGGATGAAGGTTCCCGTTCCACCTTGGAGAGTGAGGTTAAGTAAGTGCACGTCTGGGCGATCACACTGGCGCTTCCGAGCTTCCTGATATAGCGTCAAACCATTCGTTTGGCTGAAATTTCTATAATAGAACAATAAAATCCCTGAATTAAAGATTAGCAGCCTTTTTTAGAAGCTGACTCAGAACAAAATGGACGTGAGCCCAGCCCAGCGGCTTGTGCATCCCGGCCAAGGCTGAGTGCACAGGGCCAGCCCGGGCTCCCCAGCCCTGAGCCCGCAGTGGGCTCGCAGGGCTCACGCCGTTGGAACTGGAGATGCTGGGCTAGGGAGGGGAGGAGACCAGGCTGTAGACCAGTGGGTCAGGTCCCGCTGGAAGGAGCGTGCGTGGGGCTGGGGTCCAGGGGCTCAGGCTGGACTGGTTACCCCCGTCGCTACCTAGGCACTGGGAGTACCTGCCTTGCCTCAGAGTCACTGAGAGAAACAGAAGGTAAGGGACACACACGTTTTACAGCAGTAAAATACTTCTGGGTGGCACTGGGGATGCGACCCAGGGTCCCACAGACCTGGAGAGGAGTCCTGCTCTGACGCCCACGGGCTCTGGGCCCTGGACCAGTCATTGAACCTCTCCCAGCCTTGGTTTCCTCCCCTGTGAAATGGGGCTGATTCATGGCACAGAGAGGGCTGCCGGAAGAGCCCCTGGGATCAGGCATGGAAAGCACTTAGCACACAGCAGGTGCTCAGCTGTGAGGACACCCGCCGCGCGCGCAGGGCTGTCACACACACAGCCCCAGGTGGCCGTGACCGGGAGACTGGTTACTGTTCATGCACCGATGAGGGCATGGGGACTTCTGCTGTGGGCAGAGAGTAAAATCTGTCTCACGTGTACTAATGTTACAACACCTGGGTGGCACGTGGGAGAGGCTTCATTTTCGAAGTATGTGCGAGCGGCCTGTCAGTGTCGGCCTGCACCTCCCAGCTGGCGCTCCCTCAGGGCCTGGGACTCCCGTTGCGCTGCAGTCTTGTTGACTGCCCTGGCAAAGTCCGGGGGAAAATCAGCGATAATGGGGACCTTGGTCTTAAGCCTGAGTATGCCAGCTTGGGTGTCCAGGATGGATACCAGCGGATGGAGGATGAGGAGAAGGGCCGTGAGAAGGTGGGGAAGCTGGACTTGATCTGTGCCCAGTTCTCGCCTCTCTCCCCACGGTGAGTCAGCTCATCCAGGGGGAGGTGCTCCGTGTGCCCTGGGCAGCCGTCTCTCCAGATTCCAGAAACAGAAAGTTTCCCCACTGCCTGCACCCCCTTAACCGCAAATACTAGACCAATTTATTAAATTAAATTATAATTTAATACTGAATTTAAAGGAAGGAAAGTTGTAACAGCAGGACCCGGCCCTCTGCCAGGTGTTTTTATCACTGACCCTAGTTTCATGCAGAACATCGGCCTCTTTGCAGGAATCATTTTGTGTTGGTGGCTCCCAGAGGATGCTTCCTTCAGTGGGGTCCAGGGCACACAGTGTGGTGCCTGGTGGCCCTGCTCCGTGGTTTCCCGGGGAACGCGGTCTCTCAGTCGCAGCCGCCATGAATCTAGAGTTACTGTCTTTTCAGTGCTGTGTCACTGTGCTTGTCACTGTGTCAACACAGTGCTATGTGTCGTTTCCTCTCTCCCCCTCCAGTCTCAAGAAGCTTGCCTTTGGGTACTTCCCCCCCCCCCCCCCCAGCGCTGTATTATGAAGCTTTGCAAACTTGCAGAAAAGCTGGAAGACTTTTACGGTGAGCGCCCCCAGGTTCTATAAGTTCCATTTCACTCTGTCAGCCTTACCACATGTCTATCATCTGTCCCACCCTGTACCCCTCCATCAGCCCATCCTCTTTTCTTTTAGCGGATTTCAGAGTAACTTGCAGAAGTAAGGACACTCCGTCTCACATAGTTCAGCATGCGTGCCATTAACTAGAGTTTATGATTTATTTACCCCTCTTTGGGGGTAACGTTTACACACAATGACGTGTGCAGGTCTTAAGTGTGCCATCCATGAGTGCCGACAAACGTGTGCTCAGTGCCAGCTTCCATCAAGATACAGGACATCCCATTACTCCTGGACGTTCCCTCATGCCCCTTTCAGGGAATCTCCAGCTCAGCCCACCCCTACACAGCCACGCTTCTGATTTCTATCACCATAGATTAGTTTGTGCCTGTTCTGGAACCTTCTGTACATGAGTCATACACTGTGTGCTCTTTGATGTAAGGCTCCTTCAGAAGCGTGCTGCTTCTGAGATTCATCCATGTTTTTGTGTGCAGATGTATCCTTGACTGTGCACCCACACCCACACCCACACCCAAAGGGCCTTGTGCAGTTTGGTCACTTTTCTTAGATACTTATTTTAGGTCAACTTTCAAAGAGACCTTGGTAATGTCTGGCAAATCAGTAAGAGCTTCAGTTGGCCACAGAAGGTTAGTTATAGACAGGGCCAGTCACCCCTAATGTCCCCTCTCACTTCCCTCTGTAGCAGAACCATGAACTGGACTCAGGAACCTTGTGCCTGGAGGAAGGGAAGGGGAGGAAGGGGGAGGGGAGGAGGGAAGGGAGCAGGGAGGGGGAGGGGCAGGGCTATTTCCCTTGTCCTCGAAGCCTTATAACCTCTCCAGATGCATCACTGCACGTTCGGTTATTCCGTTTTAACAAGAGGTGGGAGAAGAAGACCCGTGAAGTTGTAGAGAACGGTCTGATTCATTGAGTAAACAGCCATGCGCCTTGTGCTGTGGCAGCCGCTTCCGTGGCCCGTGTGGCGTTCTTCCCCACCGGAGCTGGGCACGCTTCTCGTCACAAACACAGCATCAGAGAGGGAAAGGCATTCTGTCTCTAAGCACCTGCACTGGGAACTAGATGCCTGCTTAGGGAAGTGGGGACCCGCCCGCACTAAGGTGGGAACTCTGTGTGTGGTGGTGTTTGCGTGTGTGTGCGCGCGCGCGCGCACGCGTGTGTCTTTGGAAGGGGCCGGCTCCGTGTTTTCCCAGACCAGCTCTGTCCTGGCAGACGCCTTTGTTGGTATAGATGTTCATTTGTTTCTTTGTGTTCCTTGTTTACTCGTCAGCTCATGAGTTACTTGGAGTAGGGCCTTTGAGATGCACACATGACGACACAGTGGTGGCACTCTGGGCGATCATCAGTTTCTTACTGTGACCATCAAGTATCTTGGCTCAGTTTTGGTTCCCTGAGAAGTGGATGCTGAGATGAGGGTGTGGGTGAAGGTAGCTTGCTGGGGAGATAAGCCTGGGAAACGCCTGGGAGCAGGGGAGGTGACACAGGGGAGGGCGGGCCAGGTAGCCAGTGCCTGGGATGTCATGAGCTAGTTGCCGCTGCAGGCAGTGGGCTTAATGACCTGGAAGACAGTGTGGAAGACACCTTGCTGGCGGGTTCTCCTGCCCAGGGGTGAGGGAGCTGGGGTATGGATACACCAGCTTCCATCAGTAACCGGCGGCGGGCTGTCCCCAGGGGCTGCGATGCCCAGCACATCTGGCCTGGCCCTCCCACAGGGGGAACAGCGCAAGTGTGCAGAGACCGCCCTGGGGAAGGAGGGCAGGCATGAGGAGTTGGAAGGGGGCCAGTGTGCATCTGAGAGCTAAGGAGAGGGAAGGCCAGTGGGGCAGCAACAGCGATTGCTAAACACCTCCTTCCTCCTTTCCAGTGACTCGGTTCTGTGTTGTTGAACGGTTTGGCAAGCTCGCGCTAACCCGGGAAGAGCACGCAGTGGCCCTCTGCCCTTCCTCCGTGTGTGCGTGGCTTTGTCTGGCTAGGCGAAGGCACTTGGACTCGCCCTGTTAGTCTTCACCGTATCATAATATGTTTGTACGAGCGCTGACAGCTCGCCAGGCCCTCCTGCCACAGGCAGCAGCTTGGGTGGACGGAGCAGAGGAGGCCCTTCAGGCCGGGCCCGGGAGCGGAGGGCTTTTATCAAAGCCAGGAGACATCCCTTCCTTCCTCACTCATCTGACTGGCCCTGCCTGTGCAGTCGGGGGACCACAGGGGAGCTTGGGACGTGTCAAAACTGAGAAAAGGGGAAACCACAAAACTCCTGCCTAAGCTCCTTCTGCAAGAAAATAGAGCCTTTGCTCACCACACAGGCCTCTTCCCTTTGCAGTTAAGTCAGAGTTTCTCTGCAAGGGTTGCTGGGGCCTGAGGTCTGGAACTTAAGGAAACTTAGGGACAAGACTGAATTTGTACCCTGAATTGAAATTGGGAAATTCAATGTCAGTGCACACACGTGGCCCATCCTTTACTCTGCCATATGTACTATTTTAGGAGCAGTCACTGGCTTTTCTGGCTCCAAAGTCAAAAGCCAGTGTCCCCATGTCCTCAAGGAACTGTTTCGTCCCTCACTGGGCTCCATCTGGTATGACTTGGAATCCATATTTTGCACAAAATCATCTCTCTGAGGGATGCGAGATGTTTAAAGTGGGGAACCTGTAGCCTGGTATTCAGGTCCTTTATGCTTTCATATTTCTAGAGGCCCCCCAAAGATGGGACTTCTAAAGACATATATCCAACTGAGTGATGGTCTTCAGCCCAGAGCCTGCACAACAGGAGGT
The DNA here is from genome assembly GCF_009834535.1 of Camelus ferus. Classification (NCBI taxonomy): domain Eukaryota; kingdom Metazoa; phylum Chordata; class Mammalia; order Artiodactyla; family Camelidae; genus Camelus; species Camelus ferus. Next base: position 19,213,864 of record NC_045714.1, on the reverse strand, counting down.
AATTTCCACCTGGAATCTGAGGCGTCTTGGTCCCTCAAAGGCTGAGAAATGCTGTTCGCAGCCCCTGGGGAAGGACTGTGCCTTGTGGTGCTTTGAAACATGCCCGCAAGGGCTCTGACCCTTCTCTCAACGTGAAACGGGCGCTCATTCTCCTCCTCTTGAATATGACTGGCTTTCGTGTCTCACTTCTACCTGACGGACTGTGGCAGAAGTTCTGTGATTGCCAAGCTGGGTCCCCGTCAGGCTGTGCAGCTTCCACCCGGCTCTCTAGGGGGGCTGCCCTTGGAACCCGGCCGCCATGCTGGGAGGAAGCCAGGCGTCCCGGAAGGCCACGTGCAGGGGCCCCTTGCTGATGGCAGACAGCCAGTGTCGATGACCAGGCATGTGAATAGAGACACTGTCTAGGTGACCCCAGCCCCAGCCGCCATCAGGCTGCAGCCACATGGGACCCCGAGAACCTCCCAGCTGAGCCCAGTCACCCCAGAACTAGGAGAGACAGTAGTAAGTGGTGGCTGCTGTTTGGCCAGTTCGGCTGGTTTGTCACGTAGCCATGGTGACGGGTCCACGCACACACGCTTGGGCGATCCGCTGAAGGATTCCTGGGCCAGCAGGGCTCTCTGCTGTTCCTCACTCACTTCTTCGGTCGGCTGCAGTGACTCATTGCTCGCTCCCAGGATCGGCGTCCTGGGGGAAGAGACAAGGACGGGCATGTTTCTCGGGCTCCCGGAGTCTCCACTGGCTGCCAGCTTGGAGACCCGGAGGCGGCGTGAGGTTTCCAGCCGCTTCGACTTCAGCAGGCCTGGGGATGGACTGCCGCCTGGGTCCGTCCAGATGGGGTCACGGTGGGGGCAGCCTCTTCGGGGAGGCTGCCCTCCACATGGTGCCCGTGCTCTGGGCTCCTGGGCCTGGCTCTGCACCCCTAACTAGCTTTTTCGGGGTAACCTTCACAACCTGGCCTCTGCCTGGGGAAGTAGCCGGCTGCGGGGTGCACTGCAGTGCGGCTCCCCCTCCCCTCCCAGGGCTTCAGCCCCGTGCAGGGCGGGCCGGTCCCCGAGTGCCCAGCCGGCCAACTTCTGTCTCACTTTCTCCCCTGCATCTCTCCTGGTCCCGCTCAGGAATGGCTCTCCCAAGTCTCCATGTCTTGGGGAGAAATGTGAGAATGCACGGGAGAGAACTCTGAAAATTTTGCAATGGTGTTGCAAAAATGGAAGGTACTGTTAAGGGATTTGTAAACAGTGACTGGGTTGGGCAGGAGCCGGGCACCTATGTACCCGTTTTATCTTCGCTAAAAACCCTAAGTTAGAGTCATAAACGCTCAACCCTCAGAGCCTCTAAACAATCATGTGGCCCGGCAGCCCGCGCGATGCCCGAGTCCGCGTTGCAGCATCGCCTGGAAGTGGTCCTCGGAAAGCGGTCATGTCCTCCGATGTCCTCGGTGCCAGGCACTCACTCTCCGTCTCCTGTTAGAGGCCTTTCATTCCTGGGGAACTGGGATTATTAAACAGTCTTCCCTGCGCTAAACCAGAGCGGCCGTCCTTGTAGTCATTCCGAGGTCTGCCAGGTAAGTCCCGCTCCTTTTCTGAACGGCCACCTTCACGGTCAGCTTAAGGTCTTCCTGGTTTGGCTTCCCTCTTTTCAGTGTTTCACCCCCACCCCCTCATCGGACATGGTTTAGAGGACCCCCCCCCCAGGTCCTGGTTACCTTCTGGGCCAAATGTTACCTCCTCTTCAGCTCTTAAAAATCGGCCCCCTGTTACGATGTTTTGAACAGCACGTGTAGCTGGACCGGTTTCAGCCCTACTCAGCTGTTAGATGTAACTCTTCCAAATGCAAAGTCCAGAACTGGGATTCAAAGCCTAGGTCCTTTCCAGGGACAAGGCAGAGGGACCGGGCATATGTCGGGTGTCTCCTTGGGGCCAGGGCTGGGCTCAGTGCTCTGCGGGCAGCGTCTCTTTAAGTTTGTTAACATGCCCGTGAGTCAGGCCTTCCTTGAGCACCTCGGGAGGAGCTGGAGTGAGAACCCAGCCATGCCAGCTGCCCCGGCCCACTCCGGCTCCTCCCTGGCCGAACTCCAGGCAGGAATGCTGACTTCCACAAGGGCTGGTCCTTGCCTGCAGGTGAAAACCCTGTGTGGGCGGACACCAGGGCTGTTTTGTTCACTGTGATACCCCCCGGGGCTAGGTAATACCCAGAGCTTCTCAAACATTTGTTCATGTTGAATCTTTGTTGAACAAATGATTGAGTGAATGAATGAAGCCCTGTAACTTCTCTGTGACAGTTGTTTTTGGTTTTCCTACGTTTTATTCTGAAACGACAAAAATTTAAAAGCTCTAAGGGGAAAGGTAAATTCCAACATACTTACTCTGGGAATTAATAAATGCTAACTTTTTTATTTGCTTCTCGCCTTTTTCCATTTATGAGAAGGACAGCCTTGCAGGTCAGGTGGCCGTCCCCTTGACTTCCCTCCTTGGGTCCTCCACCTTCCGAAACAGCCATTGGCCTTAATTTGGGAGCTGGTTGGCCCGTGTTAAATTTTTTGTCTTACGTATTTGTGATGTTTGGTGAGCTTTCAAATTTACATAAATTCTATTTTACCATCCTAGTATTCTGCCATGTTCTCGCACCCAGACATTCTGGGGACTCTGTGTGTCCTCGTTAGTTTATTCCTCCAGTCTGCTGTCTTGTTTCCCATCGGACAACTGTGTCGGTGCCATCAATGTATCCACTCCCCAGGAATCCATCTGAGCGTTGTTTTCATTTCTCTGCTGTGGGTAATTAATACTCTTCTCAGCCTGAGTTTTCAGACAAGGGACCTTAGAGCCAGCAGTTGAGTGACCCATCTAAGGCGACGCAGCTCTCACAGGCAGGAGACCCAGGAGATGAGCCGACGGCCCGCGCCTTCTGTCCCGGGCGGTGGCCTCTCTGGTCCCCGGCTGTCTCCCTTCAGGGAAGGAGACAGGCTGGAGGAAATGCTGGGGGCTTTATCTTCTAGAAGCTCCGGGGAGAAAATGTCCATTTTTAGGGACTAGTGTAAATGGTCGATGCCGGATGAGATCACCCGCCGTGCTTGAAGGCAGAGAACAGACCCGTGTGTGGCCGGAGGGTCGCCCCCGACGCAAAGTCTTGTCTGTTGCCCTCCTGGGTGGCTTCCTGGGCAGACGACAGGACGAGTGTTAGGACCGCCTGGAAGCTGGCCCGCACCTCACAGAAGCAGCAAGGGGCCCTGGTGACGTCTCCTAGCTCCGAGGATCCCTGCCGGGTGGGACCCCTTCTGTCTTGGGGGTCCCCATCCTTTTTTTGCATTTCAACTGAATAGTGTGTCACTGGAGAGCAGGCTTGGAAACCAGTTAACGTAAAAAAGAGACAAATCATTTCTCTTTAAAAATAAGGGCTTGGAAAACATTAAGTTTTACAAATTTACCAAAGTTCTGACACAATAAAGAACTTCTTTTCCCTTCTCGGGATGGCACCCGGCCTTCTCGCCCCCTGGCTCTGCTGCCTGCTTTGGAGAGGCCCTGGGGCACTTCTCATAACTTGCCGGGGCTTCAGTTTCCTTGTCTTTCAAAGCAGATGGTGCAGATAAGCATCTCACTGCCCCGCCAAATGGACTGGGAATTGTGAGCCTCAGGGCTCGTCCCTCACAGGGCCCCCCCAGGACCTTGTAGCTAATTGTTATTCACGATCGGATATGCTTATAGATTGTGCCCCCCAAGTAGTGTAAGCCTCGGCCCCAGAAGCCGCGGGCCCCCATCCTTGCACAGAATGCTGTCGTGAAGCTGCCTTGCTGTACAATTAGTGCGCAGTAATTGTTGTAAACTGTAAACTGTTGTTAGGGTGACTGTTTAATGAAGAGCGTGCGCCACGCGGGTAACCCCCTGCCTGGAACCCGGGGTTGGGGACTGTCTCAGTTGGTGGCAGCTTTGGTTCCTCTGTTCTCAAGTTCTGCAGAGCTCCGGTGTCCCAGGGTCTCCGCCTTCAAGGGCAGTGGAAGGACCAGAGGTCCCCGTCTCCCTCTGCCGCCGCTGTGGCAGATTTCTCTGTGATACAGCAGACTGAGATCCCTGAATTCCTTGAGGGTTTCTCTCCATGTCTCAAAAATTGCGGAATATTAGGATTCCTGTCTGTTTCTCCCTCCTCTATTCTCCATCCTCTGGCTCCCCCGAATGGCCCGGCTGATCCCACGCCCTGCGGGGAGGCAGACAGTCAGCTAAGAAGGGACCCCAAGAGGCTGCGTGTCATCTCCTGTGCTTTTTTATCTTCTTAAGAGACCTTGAGTAGAAATACCCCTCCGCTAAGAGCAAATGGCAAACACTTTATAGGGGCATGTTTATGGGAGAACGCCAATTACCAAGCAAAAGCTGAGAAAAAGAGCGTTTTGGGGGAGGACGGGGTTGTGGAGGCAGGGGCCCCAGGGAGGACAAGCTTATTCGTGGGCCTTCTCAGCGGCTTGGCTTCTTAAATCATCCACACCCTGAACACTTGGACCGGGACCTTTGGGCTCTGACTGAAGTGTAAGGCCTGATGAGTTATTTTTCTCTTTCCTTCTTGAATGTGGGGTGACAGTTGTGTTTCTAAATTTAACTCTTCCTGTTTTGGCTGCTTGCAGTATTTGCTCACGGAAGACTCGTGTGGGATCAGAGCCGCTCTCCGCGGGGGAACTCGGGGGCACAGCACTGCCAGGGGCTGTAACCTGCCTGGGGGGGGGGCGTCCCAGGGGCTCGGGGGTTGGTGGCTCTTGGATGGCACCTTTCTTTCTCTGCGATGATACATGTGTATCATATATGTATGTGTGTGTGTACATACATTCCCCACCCCCCAGGTCAGTTCCCTTGGCGTTCTGTTACTCAGCTACCCCAGGGCATCCTTTTTATTAGAACGTCCCAAATGCTGCCTCTTTTATGAGGAAGTAAGAAACCTGGTTGTTCTTTCTGTGTAATTCTGAAAGCCATTTATAGACTCTCAATCCAGTTTCTCACCTCTCTGAACACCTTCTCAGCATACACCAAGCCCTGGGTAGCCAGCGTGTTTGTGATGGAGGCACCTGAGCCACAGGGAGGGTGAGGATTTGTCCCAGGTGATGCGGCAGATGAAGAGTGGATGCCTCCATCCTTGGCCCGGCTGGGCTGTTGGCGCCTGGCGTGTTTACACTAGGATGGCTCATGGGGGTGAGATCTGGTTCTGCCAAGGACTGGAGATTGGGTTGGGGGTCAGAGGAAGGCTGGGGATTCTGGGCCAAATTGCAGGGAAGGACTTAAAAGACAGTTTGGTGTAGAAATGGCCAGAAACTGGGATTCTTGTAGACTAGATTTGGGTCGTGGCCTTTCTGTTATTCAGTTAGATGGGAACTTCAGTCCTCTCCTCTCCAAATGGGGATGTGAACCACATCACTGGGGTCATATTTGCAGTCATGCCTAATGCTTACAGTATCAGTGTGTGAAATAAACACTCCGTCAGTGGTCACTGGGCTCTGAGCCCCGGATTCTCTGAGTATGACATGCACGGAGTAGACCAGGTGTTCTTCGCGGCGCCTCCTGGCGCTGAAATTGAATGACTCTATTAAGTCAGGTAGATGGAGGGCTTCCATAGATGAGGAAAGACAGACCCTCGGGGAGTAAGGCGTCTTGTTTGTGAGGCTCTTTGCAGAGGAGTGTTCACCCCAGGAGACCCCCCACGAGGGCAGGTATTGGTTTAGCAGTTCCTGTGATCACGACAATCACACAGGCTGTGGCACAGGTACTTGGGGATGAATGAGTGCACAGCATCCCTGTCTTTGTGGGACACGAGAGCCCCACGTCAGTAGTGGTCCACGGAGATGGGGTGGGGCGGTGGGGGGCAGCACTCTTGGTGAGGGATCGACTTCAGCTGTGAGTTCTCCCATTCTAGGATTCACTGAGCTAGTTTAAATAAAACAAATAGTAACACCTGCCCGAAAGGTCGGTGCAGCATGAAAATGTGTTCCATTTTTCAGCAGTCTGGCCCAACTTGGGAAATAAAACTGGGGGGAGGAGCTTCCACGAGCCCCTAAACATAGGGAAACGCCCGTCCTCTTCTTGGAGAGATCTGACACTTTGACGTCAAAGCCTCTGAGACCTGCAGAAAGAAACCTGTTTGAATGTGTTTAAGCCCACCTTTCCCAAACCAATTGGGTAACAGAACCCCTTTCCAGTAATTATTGTGTACTTGCCTGGAATATGGGATTCGGGAAAACAAAACAAAACAAAACAAAACAAAACAAAACACTTGGGGAAGTGCCCAGGTGAATGCGAATGATGCTGAAAATTGTGCTTTTTATTCAAGACAAACAGTTCCAGCTATTTTCCAAATCAGATGTGGTCCTCTGAAACGTCTCATTCGGGGCAACCAACTACAATTTTAAAGGTGCTTGCCTTTAGTGCCCCGGGAACCTCTGAACCAGTCGGGGTGTCGGTGGCGGTGCCCGACCATCTGGTGTGCCTAACTCAGCAGGGGAACATTTGCATTTCTCTTGTGCCTGATTTTAATGGAGACAAAGAAACTCTGAAAGTGAAATTTCATCATCGTTAGTTGTCATTGTGGACCTAATGTCTGCATGACACACAGGTCCCTCCACAGGGGTATGAAGAGGGACCTTGGGAAATGGAGCAGGTTGAGGGTGGCTGAATGCCATGGCCAGGTCCGTCCTCTCGCTGACAACCTGGCCGTTGTTTAAACTGTGGATGGATGGTGTTAAGCATGTTTTACTTCCACGCTGTGAGGTTTTCTGATGGACAAATAAAGAACTGCTTTGAAAGGAGAAGATCTCTTCGAGGCGTGTTGGCCAACCTCAGTGTTACCAGCTCCTTGCCTTTCTGTGTCTCCAGCTCCACGGCTGTCAGTGTTGTCCCAGTCACCCTTGCAAAAAAGAAAAGCTCCTGCTTAGACTGGGAGTGGCTTCATTTTGAAATTGCAAAAGACTAAAGACACTTTTATTTTCTTAGGCGTTTTGAGAGTCCAGAAATCAGACCTTGAGTTGGGCTTTGCAGTCCCCAGACCACCAGCTGGGGTGGGGGTGGGGGGTGACAGCTAAGGTGTCTTCCAAAAGCAGATGTTGGAAAACTAAACAACAGGTCCTACTGTAGAGCCCAGGGAACTACATTCAATATCTTGTAACAGCCTATACTGGAAAAGAATCTGAAAAAGAATATTTATATTTAAATATGTAACTGAATCACTGTGCTGTACACCAGAAACTAACACAACATTGTAAATCAACTACACTTGAATAAAAATAAAAACAAAAACAAAAGCAGATGTTGGCGCCCATGTTGGCTGAGGGCTTGTTGGGGTAGACTCTTGCTTGATGCGCCCGGCAAGCCTTTATTGAACTTTTTTTTTTTTAATTAAAATGTCTGACATCAGCTGTGTTGTTTGCAGCACGGGGTGGAGAAATACTACACGGGGCGGCAGGAGGGGCTTTGTTTCATTGTTAAGGAGCCTGTATTATGACCTAAGTCCCTCGTTTTTCTGGTATCATCGAGAAATCTTTTTGAGCCTTGATCATCTAGGAATTCAACAAATGTTTGTTGGATACAGTTGAATCAACTCACTGAAACATCGTTTCAAATGCCAGACCATTTAAAAAGGTGATAAGCATTTGATTGCTATCTTTCTAGAGTAAATGCTATACATTCTTGCCTCCTGAGATGTAATGAACTGAACGTAGGTTGGACTGTCTCGTGATAAATCAAAGGCCCTTCTTTGGTTGAGGAAAGAACTTAAAATACAGATGCTACAGTTTTCTAGCTGCAGAATTTGATCGGATTTCCTCATCTCGGGGGCTGTCGGCTTCCTCTGTCCGTGGAGGGGCAGTGCCTGACGGGTGGCACTGCTAGTGTATTGAATTCACTCATGTGGGTGAAGCGGCTGACCAGGTGGCTGGCCCAGTCTCTAGTCTTTTGTTTCTCAAAGTGAAGCCCAGGGACCAGTGCAGCAGCTTTAGCATCTCTCGGGAGCTAGTTAGAGAATGCAGAACCTCACGCCCACCCAGACCCGCTGACGCAGGGTCTGATGTTCATGGCCCCCCAGGTGATTCTGTGCACGTTCAAGTTTGAGAAGCCCAGGCTGAGACTCTCCGTTTTCTGTCCTATCTGGGGGAGGAAGCAGTAGCCAAATTTAAGCAGTCAAGACTTCCGGTTTCCTGGAAGGGGATGGGGTCCTCAGCATCCTGAGAAGTGGCCTAGAGAAAGGAGAGAGGAAACTCGTTTCTGTGTTCTTCTTCGTGGAGGGGGGCCAGTTCCAGGCAGTTCTTGATCATCTCTCAGCTGTGCACAGGCGGATGGAGTCATCGTTTGGAGGATGGAAAGACATGGGAGGCCCCTCCCCTAGGAGAGCTGGGCTTCCCTCCTATGCCCCACCCACTGCATCCTCCTGGGAAGAGCCCGGGTTATCTGTCCAGGTCTGGGTGGCGGAGCATCACACTCTCTCTGCTACAGCAGCCAGCCTGCCCGAGTCCTGACCCTGCACAGCGGGGGAGTCCTGCAGGTCCTGAGTCCCCAAGCAGAGCCAGATTCAGGGTCAGAGGCCAGGGATGGGCCTGGCCCGCTTGGTCCCGGGGCAGCTGGTTCCACCTCCCGGCCACCTTCTCCAGGAGCCTTGGCATCTAATCGCTGATTTTCAGGTTCCTGAGCAGATGCACCCTTGCTCTCACTCTGCCCCTTCTAATGTCCTTCCACTGTGTTCTAAACTCGCGCTACTCAGTGTGCTCCGAGGACGAGGCATCGGCTGGCTGGGAGCCTGTTGACCCCCGCAGAAGCCCAGGTCCACCTGGCCGCACTGAGGCTGTGTCCATCTTACATGTTCCCCGACAACCACGTGCAGAGTGGAGTTTGACAAGCACTGGGCTAGTGTATGCTTAGCAAATATTAATTCTCTCTTCCTTTGTTCAACATTGTGTATCAAATAACAATCAATAAGGCTCTGCATGAGAGCTTGAGGAACAGAGCAAGATTTCGGGGCAGGAGTTTCGTGAGCGCCATCTCTTCCCCTCTCTTCCAGCCAGTGCTCCGAAGGCCAGGGCTGCTCCCGGACGGACCGGGGCTGCCTGGGGGGAACTGTATGGCTCCAGCCACTTGCTTCCTCGTGCATGTCTGCCGCCCTGGGAGCCCCAGCAGGAGGCAGTCACTGCCTGAGCTGCAGTCGTTGTGGCCGCAGGAGCTGTGAACAGAGCGTGACACTGAGGGGACGCTGCCGTCCGCTGCCTTACGTAACCTACTCGAGTCCTGCCTTCCAGATCTGTGTGCAGACCTGCTCCCTGCCCCTGGCACCACCTGTTTCATTAGCCACGTTCAGCTTTTCCAGGGGAAGGTCAAAGACGAGTGCCAGGGACAGCCGGGTGCTTTAAGTCTGCTGGGAAAATGCCTTTTTTGAGCTCAATCTAAGTTGTGTTTATTTGCTTTCGTGGAGTCTTTCTGAAACATTTTTTTTCTCTCTGTAACCTATCTTCCTTCCTTCCTTCCCTTCTTTCCTTCCTTCCTTCCTGAAGATGCACAGTTTGGGGCCATTGGAGCCTTGGTTTTAGCTGCTCACATGTTCATATGAACTTGAATTCAGATCTCAGACTTGAACCCAAACCCATGTTCAAGGGGCCAGGGCTGGAGGAGAACCCTGGCCTTGGAGTGGGCAGCTCTGGATTGGCAGGGTCCACATGGTGAGTCACTCCAGGACGAGGTGATGCCTTAGAGGCAGACCCGCCCTCCCTGACCTTGGGCTGGCCAGGCTCTCTGCCGGGAGTGGGGGGGCTTGGAGATGGAAAGGACAGGTTCGACCTGGAAGATGGTCAGGGTGGATGTCATGGGGCAGGGAGAGAAAGGCTTCCAGGAGGAGGTGTTTGTGAGTTGACAGGTGTCTCCAAAGGAACATGGTTTCCCGCTGTCACCCCTGGGAGGTCAATGGCGCTCGTCTGCACGGTAGTAACGTCACACAGCCCCGTGCTCCCCGCCCGGGGCAGCACGGAGTTCACTGGGTGGCGTCCCTCCCCGCTTGCAGTAGGCTGCGGCTTTCAAAAGGCTGACAAGGGAGAGGCAGTCACAGTCGCCTGATTAACCCGTGGTCCGTCAGAGAACGTGCCCGGGGCTCCGTTTGGGGCACGAGGACTTTTCCTGTGGTTCTCTCTTTTTCACCATGAGTGATTTTGCACCCATTTCCTGCTCTCGTTCTAATTCACGTTCCAAACACTGGGACAGCAGGTGGACGTGAGCCTTTAACGCAAGAGCATTAAGTTCAGGGTAGCCGGCTGCCAGGATGGGAAGTCGCGCTGCCAGCCAGGGCGCTTGATTAATTTGCAAAGGTGCCGGGGTTACTTTGCGTGGCAGTGGACGTCCCTCGGCTGGATCACAGTATCGCAGGGGGACTTCAGGAGGCTCCGTTCCTGTGTCTGACATGTGTGCTGGTCGGCGGGCTGCCGAGCGTGTGGGCAGGTGTCGGGGAAGGCATTCCAGGAATCCTTCCAAAGGTCCGGTAACGTGGGAGCTTAGAACAGCTCAAGTATACATAGCTTTTATGTTTAAATCTCTGGCTTTTTAAAATTAGAAGTGTCATTTAAGAACACGCACAGCTAGAAAATCCCAACGATGTTGACTGCTGCCGAGTGAAAGTTAAATTCTCTTCACAAGCACGTCGCCTCCCCCGCCTGTGCTCGGGGAAGACGGTCACTGCGAGCGGGGCGGCCGGAGGAGGGGGACCGACGTGACTGCTTTTTACCCGTTCACAGGTGCACACGCATAGATGATCAAACAGGCGGGACCCGTTTTACACTTTTTTGAGCTCCTTGCCCAACTGCTACCCCTGGGGGGTTTGTTTTGTTTTGTTTTCGGCACGTTGGTCCAGACTGTCTGTTGACACCTGTGATGGGCGGGAAGCGCCGGGCTTGTGACAAGTTTTACTGCAGCACGAGAGGGAGCCAGGAGATGCCACGAGCTGTGCTCTCGCACGGCGGCCCCGAGCCCCGAGGGCCAGCGCTCAGAGGTGGAAGGAGCCAGAGCCTCCCCAGGAAGAGCTGGGGGGAGGCTCGTTCCTCCCTGGTTTGCCCCGGGCTCTGCACCTGCCTGGCCCTGCGTGGGCCCAGGAACCAGGGAGTCTGGAACCCAGCCCCATTCTGGGCTGTAGCCTGTCCCATCTCCAAGGCCTGGACTCACCTCACTGAGGCTTTTTTTTTTTTTTTTTGTAGTTGACTTGACAAGTCAGATTTGGGGATTTAACAAGAATTTGAGGCATGACATCTCCCATGACTACAGTGTTCTGGCGGCCGTGTCCAGGCGGACACGCAGCTGCGTGTGCTCTCCCAGTCGGTCCCGGGGATTAGGTAGGAGACGTGGGGCAAGTTTCTATCCTGCCCTTTCCTGGCTGGTAACAGGGAGGTGCCTCGCTGACAAGTTTAATCCCTCTGGGGCTTTAGAAACGTGCTGGGCGACATCCCCGCCTCTCACCAGGAAAGTCTGTATTGCGGAGGGCGGGTGGAGGAGGGAAGGACCGAGCTGGACACCTGGGCCAGATGATGGGATTTCAGGTACTGGAGTGCAGGGGGCACCTCTTCCTTTTTACAAACTTTTTATTTTACAGTTTTTAAAGGTTACTTTCCATTTACAGTTATTACAAAATATTGGCTTATTCCCCGTGTTGTACAACGCATCCTTGAGCCTGTCTTATATTCAGTTATCTGTACCTTCTGCTCCCCCTCCCCTACCCGGCCCCTCCTCCCCTCCCCACTGGTGACCACGGGTTTGTTCTCTAGGTCTGTGAGTCTGCTTCTTTTTTGTAATACTCACTAGTTTGTTGTATTTTTTTAGATTCTGCATATAAACGATTATCACACAGTATTTATCGTTCTCTCTCTGACTTTTTTCACTTAGCATAATACTCTCGAAGTCCATCCATGTTGCTGCACATGGCAGAATTTTGTTCTTTTTCTGTGGCTGAGTAGTGCTCCATTGTGTGTGTGTGTGTGTGTGTACACCATAGCTTCTTTATCCAGTCATCTGTCGATGGGCATTTGGGTTGTTTCCATGTCTTGACTATTGTAAATAGTGCTGCTGTGAACATTGGGGTGCGTGTATCTTTTTGAATTAGTGTTTGTTTTTTTCAGATATATACCTGGGGTGGAACTGCTGAGTCATGGGGCAGTTCTATTTTTAGTTTTTTGAGGAACCTCCATGGTGTTTTTCACAGTGGCTGCACCAATTTACATTCCCACCCGCAGTGCACGAGGGTTCCCTTTTCTCCACACCCTCAGCAGCATTTCTTATTTGTAGACCCTTTGATGACGGCCATTCTGACAGGTGGAGGGTGACATCGCACTGTGGTTTGGATTCGCTTCTCCCTGGTGGTTAGTGATGCCGAGCATCTTTTCATGTGCCTGTTGACCATCGGCATTTCCTCTTTGGAAAAATGTCCATTTGTTTCTTTTGACCATTTTTCAATTGAGATGTTTGTTTTTTGATGTTGAGTTGAATGAACTGTTTATATAGGATGGAGATTAATCACTTATCAGTCATATCATTTGTAAATATTTTCTTTCATTCAGTAGGTTAGCCTTTCCTTTCCTCAGTGGTTTCCTGTGCTGTTCAAAAGCTTTTAAGTTTAATTAGGTCCCGTTTGTGTAAGTCTGCTTTTATTTCCTTTACTTTAGGAGAGGGGTCAGGAGGTCTCTTTCTCTGAGCATTTCCTGACGGCGTACGTGGGCCGGTCATCTTCTGCGTTTATCCAGCGCTCCTTCATAGAGCCAGGTGCTGCTGATGGACGACCGCAGCTTTTGACTTAAAAACTCTCTGCCCCCAAGTTTCTCTCTGGTTTTACAGGCAGGCGTCCTTCCAGGCCAGTATTTCCCGAGGACGGCGGAGTGAGGGAGTAGCTCTTGCCCGATCCTGGTCTCAACATCTTTCCTGGCGTTCCAGACACTTAAGTTTCCTCACTCAACTGAGGGTTTTCCCTGTCTGCAGGTTGAAGGGAGTTGCCCTGGAAGGTTCTTGGCTGTGCAGGCAGCAGGGCCTTCCTGCCTCCTGGCCCGCTGCCCATCCCGCGGTCTCCCAGAAGGAGTGCCAGCAAAGGCTTGTCACGACACACCACGGTGTCTGCCGGGCCGTGGCCTGTCGGTGTGTCTGGACATGGGTAGGAGGCCGCGTCAGCCGTGTGACTGACAGGTGGGGGGGCCTGCCCTGCACAGAAGTACAGATTCGCCCTGTCATCTTAAAGCACTAAGTACACATTTTGGCATTTGGTCAAAGGCCGCGAGTACAAAATGCTGAAGGAGACATTTGTGTTGATTTTATGAGTCGTGGGGCCAGTGAGCTGGCAGTCAAATCACCTGCTTCTGGGGCACCTACATTCTATCCCAGCCGGAGGAGACCATCTGTTCTGTTTTTGCGTTTTTGCAAAGAAAAGGTCCTTTGTGTCACTGCACTCAGACCTGCCCCCCTCACACCCGTATCTGTCTCTTGTACTTTCACACGGTAGGCTGGTTCCCTCTGTGCCCAGAAGACCTGCTTTCCCTCTTCCACCAGCCTAGGGATGTTTTCGATGAGAAGTGAAAAGGAGGCCATGGGCGGTGGCCGGGCGGCGGCCCCAGGGCTGGTTTTCCCGAGGCCCAGTCCTCAGGGGTGGGCAGCAGAGATTCCCAGAGTAGGAGGCAGGCACTGGAGGGGTTTTCCATCCAGCACCAAATAGGAATAGTGGAATGTTCTAGAAAGAGGTGGGGTCCTGGCTCCACCCCAAGGAGACGGAATGGCTGGGGGCAGATCCTGATCTTGCCGGGCTGAGGCCTCCCTCCCTCCAGGCTGTGGTCATGGTGACCACATGGGAGGGTGCCCTGTGCTCGTGATGTGGCCAAAAATAGTTTGCATGCTGGTGATTTTTACCGTCTGTGTGGGTCCAGTGGTTCTGCTGGTAGGAGGGCTATTATTCTCCTGGAGGCTGATAACACCATAACCAGGATTCACGGTTCTTTTGTTCAGTTATGCACAGAAATATTTGAAAAGTGCTGGTGTAAGGGGCGTTGGCAAACCCGAGGCCCCCCGTCCTGTGTGTACACATTAGCCATGTAGCCGGAGAGAAGGGGGGCGGGGTGGTAAAGGCCCAGAGGCAACCAGAGGAGGTAAGCAGGTCCCCAGAGTTCACATGAAAGGAAGGGAGCTTGCCTGCAGCCGCCTTGGGGGCGGTGGGGTGGCAAACATCAGAGTTTGGCCTTCCATGAGCAAGTGTGGTGGTCCATTCAACGGGCAGGATTCCCTGTTTAATCTGAGCTACAGTTCATAAATCAGTCAAATAAAAAAAAAATCCAATCTTGAAAATGTCTAGCAGTTCAGCAACTCTGGGATTAAGTCGGCCGACGGGAGCCGTAAATCAGCTGGAAGTAAGTCACCGAGTCTGGGGCAGGATCGAGGAGGGTCGAGGCTGGGCTGGGAGCGGGTACTACCTGACCCGCGGCGGCCGCGCGAGGGGGGCCGTGAGCCGGACTGACGGCCTCCGGGGCTCTCACCTCCTTGGCAAAGTTTTGAAATGCAGAGTCTCCTAGATCTTCAAGTGCATGAGCACGGCTGGGCGGCCGCCTCCTTCCGGGATCAGAGTCACCTTGTTTCTCTTGAGGGACGATTGCATTTCTCCTCTGCCTCCCAGTGACACCTCTCTGACCTGCTGTGTTTACAGAAAAGAGGTGAAAGGGAAAAGTGCTCTCGGGGCTGGCTGCCCCGCCAGGCCCCACCCCTCACTCCTGTCACCCGAGCAAGCGAGGTGGGAGAGATCCAGCCGCACCCAGAGCTGCCGGGAGCATCTCTCCGTAGACAGCGGACCAGGAACAGAGACGCAGGGGCTGCCTCTCCTCCCTGAGTCTCCCTGACGGGTTCCGCGGTCCTGTGAGCATGTGGTGGGAGGTCCTGGTAGGGACAGACTGGGCTTAAGTCTTCACTCTTTAAGGGGGTGTGTTTCATTGTTAACATTTGTCTAAGTCAGCATTTCCCAGCGGAACTGCCTTGCAGAGGAATCAGGGCCTCAGGCTCAGCGCAGTTCCTGGACCCACTCCTGAAACGCGGGGACGGCTCTAAGGCAGGTGCGCTCAGCACTGCCAGCTCCCTCCCTCCCTCCATGAACCTGCTCTGGTGCAGGTGCCCCCTCCACCCGAGGATGCACCAGCCGCACTGTTGCACCTTTAGAAGTGCTGGGATGAGGTGATGCCTGAAGTCGACTCCTTGCCCTGGAGGAGCTGCAGTCTAGGAGGCAGGAGAGAGGTTTAAAATACTGAACAATGACAAAGTGTGAGCTCGGGCAGGTCAGAGCCGGCTGCCGCCTGGAGGGAGCAGAGCCCCGTGCTTGTCGTTTGGATCATCAGGATGCTGTGATGGGGGCACTCGGGGAGGGCTCAGGTGGGGGGTGCTGGAGGGGTTTTGGGGAGCAGTTATGTCCCAGGTGATGCAGAGTGTTTTGCTACTTTAGCAGCTGGTACATCCATCCATACCATGTACGGCTGCCTGTGCCCGCCTGATGGATCGTGGGCCCCTCACACCTAAGGAACGGTGCCCAGGGCAGAGGCTCCTCCCACCTGGGGGCGGGGTGGGTGGGGACTCCCGGAGCTTCGTCCTGCAAACTCGCAGGGCATTCGTCCTGAGCCCGCCTCGCTCCTGGGCAGCTGCAGGCGTGGATTTGAAAAGCGGGGTCCACCCAGCTTGCTCACCTGTAATTACGTTCACTTAACTCTGCATGTCAAGGCTGCACCTGGAGTCAAACGTGTTTAAAGGAACGCTGGCCCGGGCACCACCGGTGAGGCCAAGCTGCAGCCAGTTCGAGGCCTGGTAGTGTCCTGCTGGGCGCAGACAGATCAGGTTGTCATCTGGGGAGGTGGTGCACACATGTGTTTTGTGTTTCAGTTTCAAAAATAGGGCGCTTTACTATCACCATAAAGGTGGAGTTGTGGCATTTACAGGAGAGGAACGCCTGCGCGGAACTTCAAAGATTATTTCCACCTCGTTTGGGAGATGGTTGCTGAATTGCTGTCCTGGAGCTCCTGGGTCTGGCTGTCTGCTCGTTGTTCTGGGAGGCCTGCTGGCCCTTATTTGATCCATGCCGTGGTCCTGCTGCCTCGAGGGAGCCGAGCTTTGGGACGCTGTGCGTTTCTGGCTCTGGGTCAACATCCTGTATGGGGGGTATCACATTGTCTATGCGTACATTCACACGTGTGTGTGTGTGACTTAATTCAGTTCTGACACTGCCTGCCTGGAGATAGCATCCAGTCCCACAGCTTAAGGGCCGGGTCCGCATGCTGCGCCTGCATCAGACACCAGTCACAGCTCCCGGTAGTCGCCTGTGCTTCTGACCCACCGGTGATAAATGAGAAGGTCCCACAACCTGCTCCTGGAGTCCAGTGAATTTACTAGATTGGCTCATAGAACTCAGAGAAACGTTGACTTATGTTTACTAGTTTATTATAAAAGATACTACTTACATCAATTATATCTCAATAAAAAGGTGGAAAGAGGCTATTAGAAAAGGATGCAGATACAGCCAGCTGAGGAGGGACGCAGGGCCAGGTCCTGGGCGGGGGCTCTGTCCCCGCGGAACTGACCCCACTCCCAGCACATGGGTGTGCTCACCAGCCTAGAAGCTCCTCAGCTCTTGTTGTTCGAGAGTTTTGATGGAGCTTAATCTGCAGACCCCGTGTACCCCTTCCCAGAGGCTGGTGGCTGCAGTTGAAAGTTCCAACCCTCTAATCACTTGGCCTTTCTTGGGACCAGCACCATCCTGAGGCTAAGGGCCCCACCCTAAGTCACTTTATTATATCACAAGGGGCTCCTTAAGAGTAACAAAACCCCTCCCATCACTCAGGGAATTCCAAGTTTGCCAGGAACCAGGGACCAAGACCAAATATATTAAACATGTATTTTTATTATTATTTTACACACATGTATGTGTATGTGTGTATATATATACACACACATATGCACACATATATACACACATATATACACACACATATATACATACATATATACACACACATATAAATCATTTGTTTATCTGGCAAAATCATTTGAAAGTAAGTTGCAGGCTAACCTTTGCCTCTAAATATTTGGTGCTGACCTCCTGAGAACATACATTCCCCTCCATGAACACACCACCACTCAAGAAACACACTCAAGAAATGGGACAGTCACCTGGGAAACTTTTAAAACAATACAGATGAAGCTTTGCTCAGATTGAGACCTGAGTATCAGAAGCATGCAGAATTGTTAGTAATTCACTGAGCGGACGTTTACCGAGTCACTGGGGTGCACGGCTCACTAGGCTTGGAAGTAAGGAAGCCAAGATCAGAGCAAAGACTGAATTGATAAAGATACTGAAAATATGTGATGGGGAGAAAGGAAAAAGAAGCTTATGCTGAATGACTTCAGTCTTGGAAAACTGAAAGCCACTGCTACTTCCAGGCTGTTAGATCGTCCAGGAGTCAGTACAGATCATCTTAAGGAGTGAGATTATCTCATTCTTTCATGTCTAAGACATTGGTTACATTTCAGTGTGTTTCAGGTAACTAAAGGCTTTTCAGGACAGCAGGTTAAAGATGCTATAAGGTTCTGTATAGTTCTGTTCCAAAATGTTAAATAAACATTTTTCTTGTCAGAAAAATAATGTCAATAATATATAATCTGTACCCGTATTGGTATTTCCCACAGTTGTCCCCAAAAGCTTTTTTATGACTTTATTTTTAAACTCTGGGGTCTCGCCAAGCTTCACACGTTTTGTGTGGCTGAGTGTCTTTAATGAGTGTCCTCGTTCTAGGACCGCTCCTTGCCTTCTTCGTCTTCTCTCCTGCCGTTGACATCCCGACGGGCCCAGGCCTAACTGATGGAATGCCCGTGCTCTGGGTTGTCTGACTGCCTCTCCCTGATCCGACGCGGGTTGAACATTTTCGGCAGGAATTCCGCATAAGTGGTGTGCCGTCCTCCGCAGCACGTCACGTCGGAGGCAGAGATGCCAGGGTGTCCCACGGCTGGTCCTGGTGGGCTGGTTACGGTGGCCCCTGGACTGACTGCTCTGCACCTGTGCCCCTGTCCTGCTTCCCGCTCAGCCTGTGGCTCTGACATCCTCGGAGCAGCCTCAGCCGGGCCAGTTATCATGCCAGGGTTTGCAGAATGTGATTTTCCTCTTCAGCTGTTTCTCCTACAGCAGCTGGCCTTGCTCTTGGAAAAGGAGCCCTTCCCCATAGTATCACCGTGGATTCTTTTTCACTTTTTTTTTTTTAAGGCAGTTTATTATCATCATGTTTTGGTGGGGCGACACTCAGGTTGCCGTTTTGGCCATGAGAGCCCATTCAAGCCGACACGCTCATGAGTGACTTTCCAGACACACTGCCCCTTGCTCTCTCCTGCCCAGGTAGTTGAGGCTCGCGAAGACCTGGGGTTTCTCTCCGGCCTGTACCTACCTGTTCTGTGAAATCCAGTGAGACTCGAACAGTTTTTCTTCCGATGACTGAGCCTCGATCTTAAAAGTCTGGAGCCGGCCCCAGGCCAGACCAGGGCCAGCAGACACAAGCTCGCGAGGGCCGCCAGCCCGAGGGCCGCCCTTCTCCGAGGTTGTTCGGGGTGCGTCCTCCTTGTCAGCTAGAGCTGGTGAAACGGCAACGAGACACGAAACACGGGGCCACAAGGGAACCCCTTCGGTCGAGCGGCGTTTTCCTCTGGGGAGAAAGGTAATCTCTGTGCTTCGAGCCTGTCAAGTACTGAGAAGAGTGTTTGCTGTAAACAGAGTGACCTGGAGGCACCCGGGACCACAGACGTGCTAACTGGTGGGCAGAGGTTCAGGAGGTGGGCGACACGGCCTGGAAACGTCCCAGGACCTGGAGGGTTCACTGAGGGGTGTTTTTATCAGAGTTGTGCACTTCTTTTCTATGGAAGATCCTCTTTGGTCAGAGCACCTCAAGGAGCCCGTAGGACTAGACGTGCCCGTTCAGGTGACCTCACCCCCAGGCCAGCCGCGTCTTCAGCCTGTGGTTGGACACCCTCCCTGTCAGCGCCTTCTCTCTGAATCCCACGCCCTGTGGCCTCCCTGGGAGGGCGATGTGGGCCTTGAGGCCCAGGGGGACTTTTGCGACCACTCACATGTTTTATGGGACCTTCCGTCAGTGGGGTGCTGGGAACCACACTTACCCACAGGGGAGACCAAAGGCCAGCACCTCATTTGCCAAGAGGGCGGAAGAGCTGGCCTTAGCTGGAAAATTGCTCCTCTTCCCTGCTGGGTTTTAAGAAGGTGCAAGGCTTTTTATAGCTCGGCAAACCATTTACCTGATGTCGGCACCATCAACACCGTCATTAGCACTCAGACAAGGCCACTGAATTAGGAATGTCCACTTTCTAGTAAGTCGGAGGCAAGAACACCTCACTCACAAGATCACCGAGCGTCCGATGGGACCAGGCACGGAGAGCTCCCCGCGCGAGGCCTGGCGTGGGATCAGGGCTCAGAGAACACGGGCTGAGATGATTCAACATATTTGGTAGCTGCAATGATCTGGCCTTGTCACACTCGAGAATAATTTTTGAAACTGCTCCTTCCTAAGTCGCTCAACTTCTTTCCTCTTATTTCAGTCATTTGCAATCTGGCCGCTGCGGCGGCTGATAAGTTACAAATTGCTGTCTGAGGGCTAATTGGGCTGCCCTCTCTCCTCATTAGAGGAGGGGAAGTCAGCCAGAACACTGCTTTTCTTGGTACTGAGACCGCACGCAGATGCGTCTGAGGCTGTTCTTAGTTTTAAAGTTTTTCCTTGAGGACTGAGCTCCTCGGTGAGACCGGGCTGCAAACATACTGTCACATCCAAGTTCTAACCCCTTTGACGTCTACCATGGGGCATATTCACTGCTCCAGGTGGTGACTGGGAAGTTCTGCTTCTGAGAAAACGTCTCTGTCTTGGATTCACATCAAGAGGCGTTACAGCCGATCCCCCAAACCCCGGGTTCGTGGTCGCAGAGCTCTGAGGTCGCGGCTTCCCTGGTCATCATCCTTCCCGGACTCCACACCAAGGCGATCTGACATCTTTACCCATCCGATTACCCAGAGAAAATCGAGCTGTTGATTCATTAAAGAGATGCCCTTTGGCGCTGTCTACAGAATGCCAGTTATGCGGCCGGAAATGGCGGCATCAGTGACCTTACTTCTCCCCAGGACGTTAGTGCAGTCTGGCATTTGCGTTACTGTTGTGACACATACTGTCCCGGGGAGCATCTCCGACTTCTGTTCAGTGAGCTCACCCTCCTGGTATGTTCCCTTTTCAGTCTTTGCCCCGCAGCCCACAGTCCAGAGGCGCAGCTTTTCCCGGGGATGACAGCTCACGGAGGTGAATGGAAGGCGGGGCATTTTATTTTGAGAGGACACCTTCTCATTCTTACTCCTGTGTGTCATGCTGTTGCATTCCTGAAATAACTCAGGTGGCCTTCAGGTCACGGTGGGGTCACACCCTGTCAAGAGAGGAGCCCAGACGGCAGCCTGAGCCCTGACGTGGGTGAGCAGCCCCGCCCGTTCTGAGTCCACAGCCGCTCTCCCTCGTGACCGCCGTGTGGGGCAGGAGCCGGGCTGCCAGGGCCGGGGGAGGCGCCCCCTCGGAACACAGGTTCCTCCTTCAGCCAGGGCCTGGGAAGCAGCAAGTGGTCTGCTCAAAAGGGGTGAAGGCGGTAGTTTCGTTACTGAGTCCGAGCTCACACTGCTTGCTGCAGGACAGGCCAGTAAATTGAGGGACAAGTGGTTGGGGCAAGGAGTAGCGACTTTATTCAGAAAGCCCGCAGACCAAGAAGGTGGTGGACTAGTGTCCCAGAGAACCGCCTTGCCTGAGTTAGAATTCAGGCTTCTTTTACACTAAAAGGGGAGAGACTAAAGTCAAACGTTTCCTGGTTCCGGTCAGCCTCTGGAGGGGAGGTGCTAATTTCTGCCTTCCTGGTCATTCACAAGTGGGCCTGGATGTTTCCTGTGAGCTAAACAGAGGGATTTTAGCTTAACGCTCATGAGCTGGGAGGCCAGGTTCCCAGAGGTGGGCCATGGTGTATAACTTAAGCTTATAGTCAGCATCCCTTTGTGATTAACTTATAGCAAAAGCAATAAAATCCAAAGGTGAGAGGAAAAGAAACAGACCTAATATAGAGGCAGATCTGATCTTCCCTGTTACAGTTCCGAGAAAGGTCTGCTTACTGAGAAGTGGACAGGGTGAGGGGACCAGGAGGAGGAGATGCAGCCCCGGAGTGTAGCTGTCGTGAGGGGCCAGCACCCCCTGTGCCTGAGGGACAAAGGAGGGCAGGCCCCCCACACTGTGAGCTGCCGAGGGGTGCTTGACCAGAGAGATGGGCCAGGAGAGGACGAGGAGGGTAAGGGCCCTGGACGCGGTCCTGGCACCTTTCAGCTCCTGCCACCGGCCCAATGCCCCTGGAGGCCTCAGGCCACGGGAGCTGGGTCTGACCTTTGGGGGTGCAGAGCAGGGGTGGGGGCACGTGGGCTGTGGGTCAGGAGGGACGGAGGGAGAATGTCCAGCACATTCAGTTTTCCTTTTTCATTTTTAAACACAGAACAAAGCTTGTTTCCTTTGTTTTACGGAAATGGATTCTGGGGAAAGCCAGGAAAAATAAACCCTTGCAATAATGAGGTGCTGTTTAGGGTTCCTTAGGGCTGGACTTTGCGCCAGGAGAGAGAGGTGGCCGGGCCCTCCCATGAAGGTTTACTGTTCCTTACTTCTATTTTGATTAACGTTTCTTTATTTCTTTAATTGTATTTTTAAAATATCCCGTCAGTATTTCACTATACCATGTATTGGATCATTTTGTCCTGTTATGATCCACACAATGGGAAGAGAATTTCTAAAGCCTTGCCCTCTCCTGGTGGCCAGAGCGGCGGATCGAGGGGAGCACTGTGATCCTCTCCAGCTTTGGGAGGCGGTGGTTGACTCCCTGCGTCCTCCCACTCCGCGGCTGGGCTGCAGAGGGATGGAGCCGCAGGAGGACGCTCACACCACTTTGTTCCTCCAAAGCCGTGGCACACGGGCCACCAAGAGAAAGGCCTTCCTTCATCATCCCGTGCAAGAGTCCCCCCAGGTAGGGATGCCAGCGGGTGGAAGACACGAGATGGCGCAGCTGTGCAGCCACAGTATTTGTCACCTGCCAGGACTCCTGCAGAATAAGCAAGAGAACGCCAGCATGTGTCACACCCAGCACGCCGCTGAGACCCCTTGTCAGCCCCGCGCACTACAGCCTGGGCGTCAGTGGGGTCCTCGACACCTGCCCCCAGGTGGAGCTCACTCTGCGTGTTTTGTTCTGCCTCCACTTCTGTGTGGCCCTCCTCCTCATCGTGTCGTGAGGGCGGTCCTCATCTTGTCTGCACGCAGCCCCAGGACCCCTTGCCGCCTTCTTGGCTCATCACGCTCTGGGGTCTACATGCGCGTCCTTGTGCTGCCTCCTTTTCTACGAGGTTATGTAGAGACACGTTCATTCATTCAGTCTGTATTCAGTGGGCATCCACTGTGTGTCACCCCTTCTGTGTTCTGGGACCTGTGGACAAGGAAGAAAAAGCCAGAGTTTCTACCCTCCTGGAGCCTCCATCTGGGGTTGGGAGGGGTGGGCAGTGAAGACAAACAGCACTGTGACATGCACGAGGCAAGGACAGTGTGCTAGGAAGTGGTAGGTGCTGTGAAAAATGGAACCAAGTAGAGGATTCGGTCCCTGAGAAGGTGACAGGTGAGCAGTCTCTGAAGAAGGTGCAGGAGGGAGCCGTGGAGCCGTGTGTCTGAGGATGAGCAGAGGGGGCGGACAGCCTGCTTGTGGGTCCACTGCACGGTGCAGAGTCCACGTGGCTGGGGCAGAACGGGGGGGGGGTGTGTGTGTGTAAGGGCAGGGGGGCAGAGGGGGAGGGCGGAGCCTGAGCGCTTGGTGCCGTACGGACCAGCGGAGGTCTGTGGCTTTTCCTGTGGATGGAGAGCCACTTCTTGGTCCAAGAAGTGATGTGACCAGGCTTAATGTGTTTAAAGGATCAACCAGAATGTGGGTTGAAAATAAAATGTAGGGGATGAGGGTGGAGGGTGGCAGACTTGGGAGATTATGAAAATGGTTTTGGCTCAGAGCAGGGTGGTGACAAGGGAGGGTGTGAGGAGACGGCAGATTTTGGCTCCGGCTTGAAGGCGGCAGCGACAGGCTGAAGGGATGGATGTGGGTGAGAGAAGATATAAGATCTGGGAATTCTGCAAGGGCTGATGGAGCAGACCCTGGGCGTTCTGTTTTAGAAATGTTGACTCTCGGGTGCGCGCTAGGATTCAAGAAGAAATGACGAGGAGGAGGCTGAAGTGTGCACCCGGAGCTCAGTGGACAGTTCAAGGCTGGAGGCAAGAACCGACAACTCAGCATCAGACACAAGCTGGTACTTACAGTCACCTGACGGAGGACAGCCCCCCGTGGAGTGAGCGTGGACAGAGGGGGTGCGCCCTGCAGGGAGCCCGCAAAGCAGACTGGAAGGAGCGGCCAGTGACAGGCTGGGAGGACCACAGGGTGTGGTCAGTCCTGGAAGCCCAGTGCCCGGGGAGGAGGCAGTGGGCAGGGGAGAGGAACCCCGCCGATGCATCGGTGACGCCAAGGCTATTGGTGGCAGGGCCGCGAGCAGGCTCACTGCTGGTGGGGACGAGCTCCTGGTCGCAATGTGCTCGGAGGAGGATGGAGTGGGAAGAACTGGGCCATAGAGCTCACTTAGGTAACGCTTTTGAGAAGTTTTGCTGCAGAAGGGCGAAGAGGAATAGTTCAGTATCTCATGGGAAAGGTGGGAATGAGAGGGCTTCCTACAGTCAGAAAAGCACCCGGTGTCTTTGTGTTCTAGTGGAGTGGTCTTTGCTCACCCGAGTGTAAACGTATTGACTTTACAGAGACTTTCTCTTTTTCGCTTAATAGATTTATGCCACGACTTCATCCCACAGGCGTGCCTTTCCCGTCATCAGCAGATCCAAACCGCCATCATTCCTCTAGGAAATGCCCAGTAAGGCGTCCTTGAGCTCCCGCTTTAGCTCATCTGCTCGCTGGGCGGGTGTAAACCCTCTGACAGAGCTCAGCAGTACGCCTGCTGCCGCCGGGGTCACTGCAGCGTTTGATTGTATCCTGTTACGTTGCTGCGAAGGCTGTTTTGTATGTACTGCTGTTAAATTTATTATTTCGTTTACCAGGCAGTGGGAGGTATGGGATCACTGTCTGGGGACAGACGAGACCTCTTTTTCTAGGTCTGCTCCAGAAATGCTTCTTCCCCTTCATGGCGGACTCTCCCCGGTCTGTTAGTCTGTGGTCGAGAGCTCATTCGTGAGTCCTGCATCGGCCATTTGGCCCATTCCATCTGCTTTATACACAGTGAGCACTGTCCCCTCACCTGTGCTATTTCAAGGTCAAGATTTTGACCTTGGCAGCATGCAGGGACCCCCTGTGATCCGACATGTGAAAGTTTGCTCGTTCTGGCTTGGAGGCCTGTCCTGTTGCTGGGCATCCCTTGAGCTGGTCGCAATCTGTGTTCAATAATCTGGAGTCTCTAAACATGACCTTAGTGGAAAAGGGCTCTTAACACACATCATAAACATTTGATACTCCGTTCGTTGTGGCATGATTCTTGGACTAACCAGATCACACGCTCGTATTTTGAAACGTAGTTACGCCTTCATGTGGAATCAGCCTAGCCGTTTGCGGGGACGAAGTGCTGGTGTCTCTCAGCCAAAGATTTCCCAGGCAGGCTGGCTGGGGAGGGCCCCTCGGCCTCTGGGCTTGGACCTGCTAAGACTCTGCAGGGCTGGTTTTTCTTCGTGCCAGGCAGCGGGCAGGGGGATGGTCAGAAACTTGGCAGAGCTGTGGCTTGGCCGGTTAGATGGTCCCCTACTGTCCAGAGCCTCAAAGGGAGGTGCTGCAGACTGCAAGGCTGGGTCCCCCCAGATTTATCTGTTGAAGTCCTACTTAGGTTTAGATGAGGTCACGAGATTGAAGCGCCCATGATAGGATTAGTGCCCTATAGTAAGAGGAAGCGGTCAGATCAGAGCCCTGTCTCCCTGGGAGAGGGCGACTGTCTGCAAACCAGGAAGGGGCTCAGAGGTCGCAGCTTCTGAACCTGATCTTGGACCTCCAGTCTCCAGAACAGTGAGAGAGAAATGTCTGTGGTTTAAGCCACCCAGTCTGTGGTGTTTTGGGTTTGTTTGTTTGTCTTGAGGGGGAGGTAATTAGGTTCATTTATTTATTTTCGTGGAGGCACCAGGGATTGAACCCAGGACCCTGGGCACGCTAGGCACATGCTCTGCCACTGAGCTGTACCCTCCCACAATCTGTGCTATTTTGTTGAAACAGTTTCTTATACCAAACCGACTATGACATGGCAGAAATGCACATTGTTCCCCAAGTCAAACTTGAGGGGAAAAAAAAGTCAACTTTCAAGCAACCAGGATCTTATGAGTGTGCTTAAAAATTAGCTCCCTTTACATAGGACCCAGGTTGGAGGGGCTCCCAGGGGACAAATCTGGAACAGTTTGAACAGCAAAATATATAAGGACAGGAATGATGTATAAAACATGGGAATCCATGATTCCGTACTTACAGCAAACGGAGAAGCGAACGGGGAGCAGGAGGGCTCTCGCCTACGGCAGAGGGACCGGCTGGAAGTGCAGCGAAGGTGCTGCAGTGGGGAAGTCACCACAGGAAGGATGGGCTCGGGCAAAAGGCATCCAATCTGGGGCAGAAAATCTAGGGGAAGGTTGTGATGAGGAAGAGGATATTTACGTGCTCTTAACAGTGTCTCTCACAGATTGCTTATAAATAGCAAGAGGAAAAATCGTACCTCTCCAGTGAGTAAATCCAAGCTGTACGTTGATTGGAATTACCTTGACTCAGAGTCGACATTGCCGATGAGATCAGGTGGTCAGGTGCCCTCCAGAGGTCATGAGGTCATGCTCCGGAAGAAAGGGGGACTTTTGCCTCCATGGTGTTCCGGCCAGGAGGGCACAACCTGAATCTAAGGATGAGGCAGCACCAGAAAAGCCTGAACAAGAAACATCCTTTTAGTTTGAGATTTGCAAATGTTAGCTACTATGAAAAAAAAAGCCCCTATATATAAAAATAGATTTTAAACAGTTCCTTCTGTACAGCACAGGGAACTATGTTTAGTGTCTTGTAATAACCTTTCATGAAAAAGAATATGAAAACGAATACATGTATGTATATGCAGGACTGGGACACTGTGCTCTACACCAGAAACTGGCACATTGTAACTGACTCTACTTCAATTAAAAAAAAAAAAGAAACATCCCCTTTGAACAAGGAATTGTGTCCTTCCTGAAGGCCGGTGTCACGGAAGGCGGAAAGGCAGAGGAGCTGTCCCAGGTCAGAGACGAGTTGAAGGGTGGGGGGCGCAGCTCTGTGCAGATCTTGACCAGATCCTGTCCTGGGGGGAGAACTTCTCTGATGGACATTATGGAGTCAATTGACAAAGTTTGAATGTGGACAGTAGATTAGATAAAAGAATCATATCAATGATAAACTTACTGAAATTAAATGTGCCTTGGTTGTGTGAAAGAATGTCAGTATTACTGGGAAGGAAGCATTGAAATATTTACCGTAGGTAAATGTAGGGCCATGATGTATGTAGCTTACTGTGGAATAGCTCAGAAATAATGATGGATGGATGGATGGATGGGCAGGTGGATGGATGGGCAGGTGGATGGATGGATGGGTGGGTGGGTGGATTAGATAGCTGGATAGATAGATGGGGACGTAGGTGGATGGAAATTGATGAATATAGATAGAAATTATATAGATAGATAAATAGAGTGCTAAAATGGGGCAGAATATTGACAGTAGGTGAATCTGGATAAAGGGTGTGTGGGAATTCAAAGTACAATTCTTGCAGTATTTCTGTAAGTTTGAAATCACTTGTAAAAATAAATAAGCCCCCTTTGTTGGTGGGTTGATTGACTCACTCGTTTGTGTATGAGTTTGTGGAAGCTCAGTCAGGTCCTGTTTTCCACACAGTGAGCCACCCAGACAAGCCCCTGGTTCTCGTGAAGCTGCTGTTCTAGGGGGAGGCGACAATAAAGGAACACGAGAAGTGTCTGATGGTAATCAGTACTACGGAGAAGGGAACTGGGGTTGAGGTGGTCCTGGGGGTCACGGGAGGGGGCCCGTTTAGATTGGGGCCATGGTGCGGGATTGGAAACCCAGCTATGGGAGGAGTCTGTCCAGTATCTACCGGGAAGAACATTCCAGGTGGGGGGACCAGCCCCTGCAGAGACCCACCGGCAGGGCAGAGATGGGCGTGCTTCTGGAGCAGAGAAGGACATTGCACCCGGGCTCAGGGACAGGGCGGGGTCAGAACTCGGGGCAGGGCCGACCATGTGAGGTCTCGTCAGCCACAGTAAGGCGCTGGGACTGTATGCTAAGCAGGAGAGGAAGCAGATGGGGGTTTGGGAGACTGGAAGTGACATCAATGAATTCATGTACCCAAGGTCACTCTGGTTACCTCGTGGAGTGTCATTTGTAGGGGGACACTAAGCAGAAGAAGCCAGTGGGCCCCCACGGCGGCCCCCGCCAAGCACCAGGGGCGGCAGCTCTGGCGTCCCTCCCCTGGGCCATCCTCCCTGCCCCACCGGTGCGACCGTCTGTAGGAGTACAGGTGACAGGACAAACACACTGTCTCCTTTTTGTCTTTTATACCAAAAACCTGCCTTTAGTGCAGAAACTCAGTGCCTCTCAGCAACTCTAAAAATTGACCAGATTTCTTTTTCCAACATTACTTTGACACATGCCAAGAATGACAAAAATGCATCTCTCTCCAAATTTTTTTCTTTTTTCTTTTTTGCTCTTGAACTAGTTTCAGGCCCGAGTGTTGGGGAAGAATAAATAGAAACCCAGGATGCGGCTAGAGAGGCCCGGCTCCACAGGGAGGAAGCCGCCCGAGATTCCAGGGGAGTATCGGGGGTCCTGGAGCCCCTAAAATCGGAGGGGGTGACAAGGGCAGTCTGTGCCTCGTGGAATATTTTAAAAGAAATGAAGGCTGTAGTTTCCTTGTTAATGGATTACCACCTCTGCTTTGACCCTATGTCATCATCCACCCTTTCCTAGAACCTGGAATTCTGAAGTCTGGGGAGCCAAGACGGTTTATGGAAGACCCTCTAAGTAGCCTGCCCCCTGGTGTCCAATTGCTGGGACTTCTCTGTAGCCAGACGGATGGGCCCAGCGACTGGGTGTTCGTGGCTAAGGGATGGGTGCTTTGTTGAGGCATGATCTTGCTGAAGTGGAAATGTGAGGCCAAGAGAAGGGGGCTCCAGTGCAATGGTGATTCTTTGAAGAGTGGGCAGCTCTTAGATGGGGAGGGTAAGCTCAGGTGGCAGAGCGCGTGCTTAGCACACGCAAGGTCCTGGGTTCAATCCCCCATACCTCCTCTAAAAATAAATAAATAAGTACCCAAATTACTCCCCCCCCCCAATAAAAAATAAAAAATTAAAGGAAAAAAAAGTGGGCAGCTCTTGTAAGAGACTTGAAATGTGAGGCCGTGTGTTTGTCTGTCTGGCGTAGGCACAGAGGGACAACAGTGTCTCCAGAAAGACGCTGACCTGTGACGTCAGCAGTCTAGTTGGGTATTTTGATGGTTATGAAGAGTGGTGCCTTTCCTCTTCCCCGGGTGGGTTTACCTGCCCTAAAGCAGTGCTACAACCAGGGGGCCTCAGGTTAGGGTCCGTGAAGCCAACTCGGTTGGAGGAGGGGGCGGGCAGGTGACCCCAGACAGACGCCCCACGCGTGTCTGGGGCAGGGAGGCTCGGCTAGCGCGGCGAGCGGAGGGGGAGGGGGAGGGAGCTACTTCACCAGGGCGGTCTGTGCGTCGAGGAATCAGAGAGCTGGGGAGGAATGGAATTCTTTAAAAGGTGTAAGTAACTTTGCGCACGTGAATTTGCATTTTGTTGCGCAAACAGAACGCTGCAGGGCCCAGTCTTGCTGATTTTAATTTTTTTGCAGTGTGAGTAGGTGAATCCATCATCCAACAGGGTCATTTAAGAAAAATGGAAGGGAAGAAAGCAACGTTAGCGTGACTGTTGCTCGCTCTCTTACGTATCTTCGGTCCTAGTAAATGATCCCCCAGGGACCCTGCCTTTGATTTTTGGATGTAGACACAAGGTCCTCGAGCAGGAGTGACATGTGAGATCTCACTGCCTGTGACCATTTATGGTGAAAGGAGACAACAAAAGAGATGGTTGCACAAGCCTGTGAATGTACAGCCATCCCTTGGTACCCGAAAGGGATTGGTTCTGGGATCCCCTCGGATACTAACACCTCTGGATGCTCAAGTCCCCTGTAGAAAACAGTGTAGTGTTTGTGTGTAACCTACGCACATCCTTCCGTATACTTTAAAAAAGTATTTTTTACTGAAGTACGGTCAATTTACAATGCTGTGTGAGTTTCTGGTGTATAGCATAGTGAATCAATTTTATATGTATATATACATACACTGTCTATAATTATTATATTGTACGTTACATAAAATATATTATATACTATAAAATATGTCTTTTATATATTTCATATATTGTGTATATAATACATACATTCCTTTTCATATCCTTTTTCATTATAGGCTTTTGCAAGGTAGTGAGTACAGTTCCCTGTGCTGTACAGGAGGACCCTGTTGTTCATCTATTTTATACATAGTAGTTAGTATCTGCAAATCCCAAACTCCCAATTTATCCCTCCCCACCCCCTTTCCCCGCAGGTAACCATAAGTTTATTTTCTATGTCTGTGAGTCTGTTTCTGTTTTGTGAATAAGTTCATGTGTGTCCTTTTTTTTAGATTCCATGTGTAACTGATCTCATATGGTGTTCTTTTTCTTTCTGACTTACTTCGCTTAGAATGACCATCTCCAGGTCCATCCACGTTGCTGCTAATGGCATTATTTGATTCCTTTTTATGGCTGACATATATTCTGTTGTGTATATACACCACAGCTTCTTTATTGATTCATCTGTCGGTGGGCATTTAGGTTGTTTCCATGTCTTGGCTGTTGTAAATAGTGCTGCTGTGAACATTGGGGTGGATGTATCTTTTCGAATTAGAGTTCCTTCCAGATAATGCCAAAGAGTGGGATTGCTGGATCATATGGTGACTCTACTTTTAGTTTTTTAAGGAACCTCCATACTGTCCTCCATAGTGGCTGCACCAAATTACATTCCCACCAACAGTGTGGGAGGGCTCCCTTTTCTCCACACCCTCTCCAGCATTTGTCGTTTGTGGACTTTTGACTGATGGCCATTCTGGCTGGTGTGAGGTGAGACCTCGTTATAGTTTTGATTTGCATTTCTCTGATAATTAACAACATCGAGCATCTTCTCATGTGCCAGTTGGCCATCTGTATGTCTTCGTTAACACATCCTCCCATATACTTCAAATTATCTCTAAATTACTTATAATGCCTAATACAACGTAAATACCATGTAAATAGTTGCCAGAGTGAGGCAAATTCAAGTTTTGCTTTGTAGAACTTTTAAAAAATACTTTCAGTTCCTGGTTGGTTGAATCTGTAGGTGCAGAACCGGGGGGTGCAGAGGGCCGAGTGTATTAGAAAGGTTGACCAGCACATTTTAAATGAGTGGAGGGTATGATATGTGAATCATATTTGAATAAAGCTGTTAGAAAAAAAAAAGACAGCAAAAGAGAAATAGACAGATTTGACATGAAGAAATCAAAATTTTAAAAGTCACAAAGGAGATGAAACACACACACGGGTGCTCATTGTCTTCCGTGGAATACAGTTCATCTGTTGTAGAGATTTGATGCTGGCAGAAGGGTCCCTAAGCTGGACCTGTGAGAACAGCTTTCAGAACCAGGGACATACTGTCTTTAGGATTCTCAGTGGGGTCAAACGTCTTCGGAGGGTGGCTTGCTTTTTGGAAACAGCTAAAATGATTCAAAGGTAGGTTTGGTGATTAAGCATGTGATCAAGCTGAGAAATATCAACGCAGTAAAAGAAATAATAATAAAGTGCTATAAAGTAGGACAGCAGACATTTTCTTCAGGGAGATCTTGCACTGACTCCATACATGATAACCTTTTCACCAGTCAAATTAGCTAGTCTTCAGACACTGAGATTGGATGTCAAGATACACATGACCATCTTATGATTTGTGAACGACCCATGTGGTTGTCTTAGCTAGGTTCCTTAGCTAGGCCCACCCCATCATGCCAGTGAAGGGAGTGTTCACAGCAAGTGAACAACAGCAGGTGGGCAGCTGGGGTCCACTGTCACCAGGCGAGTCTGGGAGCTTCTGTGGAACATGCCCCTGTGTTACCCAAGCCTGGGAGCGAGGGAGCCAGGGCGTTCATACACAGATTTGTGTCTCCTCTGTTGAGCGCTGCTGGACTGCCCTGCACGCAGGCTGTGGTGCCCTCCCCACCAGAAACAGAGCACTCAGGCAGAGTTAGCAGTGCTAGTAGCACCTACCACTTTAGTCTAAATCAGTGCTGTCCGGTAGAACTTTCTTTGATGGAAATGTTCTATAATCTTCACTGTATAGTAAGACAGCTACTAGCCACCTTGAAATATGATTAATGTGATTAAAGAACTGATTTTTAAATTGTACTTAATTTTAATTAAATATAAATAGCTACATACGTCCAGTGGCTGCTATCATGGACAGTGCACGTCTAAATCGACTAGCAGAAAGCAAATCCCTCTTAGTCTCAAAGCCAAGCACCAAGATGACTGAAATAGGAGGAGTGGTACCTGAAGATGTACGTTCACTGCCTGTGACATCTTTGGTCTTTTGCTCTTTAGCTGGATAGGTTTTCAGCATCTCTTAGTGACACAGGTGGTACTTCGTGTGCTCAGCTGAAGAGCTGCTAATTCATGCAGTTCACGTCTTTCGCTGACTGCTGTAGGACAGTTCCGTGTCTGCATCCTAGCTCTGCACACAGAGGAGGGTGACATGAGAGCCCTCCGCTGACAGCAGGTCGTGCCTGTAGGGACTCCCCAGTGCCCAGGCCAAGGCTGTGCAGGTAAATATTGTTGCAAGGGGGGTTCTTGGATAATTCACTGGGCTTGATACCTGTAATTGGAACAGTAGTGGTAGGCAATTTTGTTTAGTCCTTTTTAGCTCTGTCGTATTGACCAGCTCTTTCCTTTGGGGATGGTATGATTGAAGACGTCAATCAGATCACTGGGTTTAGGGCATTCAGCCGGTTATTCATCTGTCTGAAGAGTGGGCTGAATTACCAACCATCAACTTTTATTGAGAACAGGCAGCAGCGATACAGAGCATACATGACGAATGTGTGGACACCTAGCTTCCCTCGTGCTGAGTGCCTCCCCTCCCTTGCCCAAGGCAGACATCGCTTAACAGTCGCCACGCTCTTTCTCTGGACCCAAGATAGAACCTCTGGGTCTTTCTTAACACAGCACTTCTGGCAGACATTGCAGGTCAATCAAGACTTGTGTGTTTAATAAGAAACAATGAGTCGTTTCTGTCACACCTGACAGAAAAGAGTGAGCGATTCAGAGATCACTTATACGTAAGACACTTTTAATAGACTTTTTGTTGTTTATTTTTTCCTGACTCTGGGGATTGAGGGCAGTAATATTATAGCTTATTTCCTCTCCCCTGGCCCTGTCCCCTAGGCTAGGGCTCAGCAAACTACCTCTGTTTTTGTAAATAATAAAATTTTACTGGACGTAGCCAATCGTTACATGTTGTCCATGGCTGTTCTTTTGGTCCGACGACACAGTCAGGACCGTATGGCCCACAAAACCTAAAATATTTCCTGCCTGTCCCTTTATAGAAAATGTTTTCTGCCCCCTGACTTAGACTCTTCTTTTGACTTTTGTTCTGGGAGAAAAGCGTCCTTCCTGTTGGCTCAGGCAGCAGTTAGAAGACGCTGTGCGTGCTCTCTCATGGACCCGGTGAAGCTGGTGAAACTTCCAATCTGCAAACGCTTTATGAACTTGATATATGGCCCCAGTGCAAACTTGTTAACCCCTGCATATCACAGTTAATTAGTTACAGAGATGGAACTTCTGGTGCACACTCTGTAAGCATGTGAACTTGGATAAGCTGGCCTTGGGGTCACATTTTGGATTTGCTGCTGAGTGTGTGGCCTCAGTCCAGATGGCCCCTCTGAGTTTCTGTTTCTCATGAATATGAGGATGTTCAATCACAGTCCTTGTGTGTGGCTGTAGAGATAGCTTTGCAGGGAGGGTTAAATAAGGAAATGGACTAAAAGTGCTATTCAAGCATCTCACACATAGCAGAAGTCCATAAACGGTAGCTCTTCTCAGAGCAGTATGTTTTAGTAAATGAGACAGTGGGCTTGGAGAAAGGGCTTGCTCAGAAGAAGTTCATAGCTGCCATGTGTGTGTCTTCGGGATGTTGTCTCTCTTTATACTTTGGGAACTCTGTTGTATTCGTTAGCTATAACTGTGTAACGAGCTGCCCTGAAACTGAGCTGTTTAAAATAGTAAGCATTTGCTGTAGCTTCTGAGTCCAGGGGTCCTCTGGGTGGTTACACCTATCTGGGTCAGGCTTAACCAATGTCGACTGAATTGGTTCCTGGGTTGTGATCGTCTGGTGGTCCACTGGGTGCTGGCTGGATAGGATGGCCTCCTGGCCATGGAGCATCATTTTTACCACATTGTCGGCTAAATCAGGTCACAAGGATAGCCCAAGTTCAAAGAATAGCTCCTCTTGAAGATGGAATGAACTGAAAAATCCAATGGCAGGGGGCATGGATAGGGATGAATGAAGACCTGGGAACATCTTTGGGGTGGATCACAGTTGGCCCCTTCACCAAGCTGATAAAAAGTCAATGAAGAAGTCACTGACGTCATGCCTCTCATCCACAGAATCACTAAAGTCAAGTATCTGCATATTTTCAGCTACTGCTGTTTAGCTCCGTAAAGAAGACAGTGAGTAAGCCATCTTTACCGTTGACAGAAAGAAGCTATGAAGTGACGCTTCTGATGGGAGGCTCCGCCTGGCAGACCCAGGCTCTCCCTTGCCCTGCCGTCCTTGCTGCAGACTTTGGCCAGCAGAGTGTTTGGGGAGACAGGACGTCCACCCGGGGTCTGCCTCCCACAGTTTGTTGTGTAATAGGGTCAGCAAACCTCAGGGCCCTCTGGCTGGTTCACACTGGGTTTCTCTGACGTTTTTACATGCACTTCAGCCCTTGGCTTCGTCTGTGAAGGAGCTGTCAAGCCCCCACTTCTCACACTGGTGGTGCTCCCTGAGGCTGTGTCTGCTTTTTGCGGCCAAGGCCACTTGAGAAGTGAAACTCATGGCTGGACCGGGTGCCATCTTGGCCTCCGGGATCAGGCGGTCCTGGGGGCCTTGCTGGTTTGATCTTATTGGCTCTTCAGTTCAGCCCGCTGTTCAGAGATGGACTGACTCATGAAAGCATGAGGGGCTTGAAAGCCTGGACCCTGGGGGGGGGGGTCTAGCTCGGTGGTGGAGTGCATGCCTAGCGTGCCTGAGGTCCTGGGTTCAGTCCCCAGTATCTCTATTAAAACAAACAAACAAACAAACCTAATCCCCGCCCCGAAAACAAAACAGACAAATAAAAACAGAGCTGGGGCCCTGGAGCCGACAGAACAAGGAAACCTAGCTCGGCCACTGCAGGTGTGACCTTGGGGAAGATGCTGACCTTGCCAGGTTGGGGCTGGGGTTTTGCCAGCAAGATGGGGGCAGTAACAGGGCTTGTGGTCTGGGGCTGCGGAGATGCCACGAGTTAGAACTTGAGCTGCCTCTGGCCTCAGCGTGTGGGATGGGCACTCACTCAATGGCAGATCTTGTCACTGGGGTTGTTTTTCTGGGTCTGACCCCAGGGGAGTAAGCCCCGTGGTGATTTCTGCGTTACATGCCCGGTGTCGCCTCTCTGAAGGGCTCTCCGCCGCCTTCCCGAGGCCGGGCCTGGACGGCCCCGTGTGAGTGCAGGCACTGGTGGGTTGCCATGAAGATGTCATTTCTGGTTCGCCCCGGGGACTTTCCGCATGGTGGAGGGGGCAGCTTCTCCTCAGCAGAGGGGCCCTTGCCAAGCTTCGAAAGAGCTGTAAACTTGCTGAGTCGTGGAAAGGCTTTCTTGGATGTGAAGCTCCCAACAAAGCAGGCCCTGTTTGTCATTAATTTGAATGGTTCCAGAGCCTCGTCTCAGATGCTCCCGCTGGGTTCCCGCGGGGCGTCCGTCGGGCCGGGGCCGCGGCTTGGAACCTCTCCGCTCCCCTCCTCCTCTTCCTGCCGGCCCCGGTCCGTGCAGGGCAGTTCGTTTTGTCTCCAGGTACCTGTTTCGATTGTTCTTCTCTCTGCTCTGCATCCGTGTGGGTGTTGGTGCCACAGAAGGGAGCTTGCACGTAAAGATCCTCCAGGTGAGAATCCAGGAGGAATTTCTTCATCCACTGTCTCTGAGCCTGTGTAACGATGTGTAGGACACAGAGCTGTTCAAAACTTCTCATGTGTCCTGTATTGTAAGGAAACGTGAGAGAAGCAGGTTTGGAAAACCGAAGCTTAAGCACAGCCGTGTTAGAAGAAACAGAAATTGCTTCCTAAGTGCTGGTGTCCACATTTCACTTGGCTTCCGCGTGCTGTTGCCCAGAGCCCCACCCG
Source organism: Camelus ferus (assembly GCF_009834535.1). NCBI lineage: Eukaryota > Metazoa > Chordata > Mammalia > Artiodactyla > Camelidae > Camelus > Camelus ferus. Next base: position 19,178,267 of record NC_045714.1, on the reverse strand, counting down.
CATCTCCCCGCTGAGGAGAGCTGTGTGCTTAACCCAGGCCTGCGAGGGTTGCCAAGCGCTGAGGACCAAGGGCCAGAAACCGGGGGGGGGGGGCGAGCACAGGGCTGGGCTGGAGGCGGCCTTTGTCGGGCCCTGACTGCGGGCCGAGCCGCTAGGATGCAGCTCCGAGTTAGGAACCTTGGAGTGTTTGCTTCGTCGTGTGTCACCAGTGGTAGATTGGGCAGAGGGAATTCCAGACAGAAATACAGTAAATTCTGAATAATCCCCAAAGGACTTCCTGTGACAGTGTATGAACCAAAGGGTGTTTGATGAAGTGACATTCTTTTTCAATTTTTTAAATTGAAGTACAGTTGGTTTGCAATGTTTCAGGTGTACAGCAGTGGTTCAGTTATACATACATATATATATATATGTGTATTCTTTTTCAGATTCTTTTCCATTATAGTTTATTACAAGAGGTTGAAATTAGTCGCCTGTGCTATACAGTAGGACCTTGTTGGTTATCTGTTTTATATACAATAGTGTGTATCTGTTAACCCCAAACTCCTAATTTATCCTTCCCCCGCTTCTCCCTTTGGTAACCTAAATTTGTTTTCTATGTCTGAATCTGTTTTTGTTTTGTAAGTTTATTTGTATCTTTTTTTTAGATTCCACATGTAGGTGGTATCATAAGATATGTCTTTCTCTGTCCGACTGACTTCACTCAGTATGATCATCTCTAGGTCCATCCATGTTGCGGCATCATTTCACTCTTTTTTATGGCTGAGTAATATTCCATCACATATATATACACCACACCTTTATCCCATCACCTGTCAATAGACATTTAGGTTGCTTCCACGTTGATGAGGTGATCTAACAGGGACCCTCCGTGTGCTTTGGGCTCATCTCTTGTCCCTGGGATTTGGGGCACATGCAGAACCCAGGGGGTGATCTCAGATCTTTAGGTTTGGGATGGAATTGTGTCCCCTCAAAAGATATATTGCCGCCCAAATCCCCAGCACCTCAGAACGTGACCTTATTTGGAGACAGGGTCTTTGCGGAGGTAATCAGGTTAAAATGAGTTCATTGGGGTGGAATGAAATCCAGGAGGAAAGGCCTCCTTTACGAAGGAAGCATCTGGACACAGACGCAGGGAGGGAACGCCGTGTGAGATGGAGGCAGAGATGGGCTGACGCTTCTAAAAGCCAAGGAATGCCGACGATTGGCAGCAAAACGCCGGAAGCTGGGACAGAGTCTCCCTCGCATCCCTCGGGCCTCGGTCCCCTGGCGCCTGGATCTTCGACTGCCGGCCTCTAGAACTGTGACGCACGTAATGAGTCTGCGGTCTTAGCCACCCAGGCCGTGGTCGTTTGCTGAGGCAGCCCCAGCAAACAAACGCAGAGGGCATCGTGATAAAGGGCGCGGAGGTTCCCACCCGTCACCCTGTTCCGTGCAGGGTAAGAGCCGTTGGGGGGCTGGGGCCGTCTGGCAACTAAGATCCATATAGTTCTAATAAACACCCAGAAATAACATGATGAGTCCTAGATACCTGCCTCTTGCCTTGTCACCTTGATTTTCTGTCGGTGACAGTAATGACAATATTAAAGGTGCAGCTGTTCAGTGCGATTCCCTGAGGGAGTGACACCCCCACGCAGGTAACTGATGTGCGGGCCGCAGTTGGTCTTGTTGGGCCCGTTTGGGGAGGGAACTGAGGCTTCAGAGGGAAGGGTGACTTGTACGAGGTGAATGCCAGAGCCAGCATTCAAGTGCAGGACTCTTGACGTACAGGACCAGCGATGCCCCTGCTGTTCTGTGGGGTGCGGGCCGCCTGGGACCACCTGGGACCGCCTGGGAAGTTCTGAGGTGCTGATGCCTGGGTCGCCCCCCCCGGGGGGGGGTGCTGATTTAATTGGTCTAGGGGTGGGGATTTTTCACATCTCCCAGATTGAGACCCACCATTATGGGCAAGCCAACAGAGTCAAGCTGAAAATTTTAAGTTAGCTTTTGGAGAAGTTCTCACAGAGGTTGGTGAGAGTCACGTGGGAAATTGTGCCTTGAGTATGGATTTTTGGGCCCCACCCACCCAGCACACCGGATCAGCATTTCAGGTGTCTGTGTTCTGCAGAAGGTCCGAAGGTCATTTGAGGCTTGTGCAGTTTTGGGTTCTGGAGTGTTCCAGGGGGATGCTAAGCCATGACGAGCTCCGATGTTCCCCCGGGAGGCCTGTGCTGTCACGGCCGACGTGGTGACCTCGGGAGCGTGGGTGTCTGTTCCCGTCAGAGATTCTGCAGGTGAATGTGGTAGTGTCACACGAGCAAGGAACGGGACTTAAGGATTCAGTACATACTTTTGCATCAGTAACTGGGTATCTCCCAGCCACCCAGGAGCCCCATTTTGGAATTTTACAGAGTTTGGAAGTCTACCAAATGGGAGCAGTTTCCTGTTCCATAAACCTGTAGAATTCAGCCTCTGGGGCATGATTTGGCTGATTTCTTTGTTCTGCAAATGAAGAAACTGAAGCCCATGGAGGGTGTGGCCACCCACCTAATCCCTGAGCAAGGCCGGTCTGGGCGCCTGAGGCCAGCTGCAGTGTTCTCACTGTCTCTGTTTCTGACCCTGCATCCATCCTGCTGCAGCTCGCAGACCACGTGCCTGCAAGATCTGTGCCCTGGGTTGGACCCTTCCTCTGAGGGTCACTATCATGTGGTGACAGACGAAGCTGTTCTTGGCTGGGACTGGACTGGGACTAGGCTGGAACCTGGGGAGTCTGCCTAGCGAGAGCAAGAACACGCCCCACACTGCCTGGCCTGGGGCAGAGGGAGTCAGGATGTTCTGTAGAATCAGTGGATTCTCTGGAAGGTTGCCCACACCACCCTGGAGAGCCTCCTGAGTTCCGCACCCTGTAGACCTGAGCATGCGGTCTTGCACACATCGGGGACCCTCCTCCTGGGATGGTGTTCATGACTCCATGTGGAAAAGAGACCTTGGAGAGAGAGCGTGATGGAGTGGAAATGAGCGCACATCCAGGCTTGGAATCCCGAGGTCTGAGTCTCAGCTCCACCCTTCACTGGGCGAGAGAGACTCATTGGGCGCTCTGGGGGGTCATGTTCCCATCTCTGATAGTATCGCCTTTCCATGGGACTGAGTTAGGATCTTGAGTTGTAGAATTGTTCTGAATTATCTGGGTGGGCCCAACCTAATCACAAGGGTTCTTAAAGTCAGCACCCCCTGCCCTGCTGTAGTCAGAGGGGAACGTGACTGCAGAAGACTGGACAAAGGCATGTAATCTTGCTGGCTTTGAAAATGGAAGAAGGGGGCCACAAGCCAAGGAATGTGGCTGGCTTCTAGAAGCTGGAAAAGACAAAAACCAGTCTCTCCTCGAGCCTCCAGAGATGACCACTGCCCTGCTGACACCTCGATTTTAGCCCGGGGAGCCCCGTGTCAGACTTCTGACCTCCAGAACTGTGAGGCGATAGATTTGTGTTGTTATAAGCCACTGAGTTGGTGCTCATTTGTTGCAGCAGCAAGAGGGAACTAATACACTTTCGATGTTTAAGTAATTCCCGGAAAACTTTATGTATGAAAAGAAAAATACAGTTATTTCTTCTCCCCTCTAGTAATAATAATAATAATAGTAGCAGTAATAGTAGTGTCTACTTTTGGGGTGTTTATGAAGAGTACCCAAGACAGTAAGTACGAAAAAGCACTTTAAAGCTGTATAAAATATGAGTTATTGCTGTTGTTACCATTATTGGGATGTTGGTCTGCATCAGGTTGCTGTGGAAACTCAGGGTGGGGCACCAGCTTTGGTTTGTGTCTACAAGAAAAGATAAGTACCAATTGCTGTTTGTAGGTTTGGTTTTCTTTTGCCAGCCTTCAAATAATTGAGTAATATACTGCCCTCCCTATACAGTAAGTTAAACCAATGAGCTCTGTGTTCTCCTGAAGCATAAAAGGCCAAGACAGTAAATACTGGCAGTGACAGAGGTGACTGGGCTGTTGGCCAGGGCAGGTGCATTACTTACTCTGCCAGAGCTGTGGAAACTGGGATGGAGCCATGGTACCTGTGCTCTGCTCTTGGTACCCATTGCGATAAAGTTCCGCTGAGTTGGCAGTGTTAATCTTTGGACAGATCAGATGATCAGATTTAAGATCACATTCAATTATAGAACAAACATACATTGGAATATTGATCAATCATTAAAAGTTAGATTGTTGACCATTGAGTGACTTGGGAACCTATGTTTTAGGTGTAAAAAGCAAGTTACAATATGGAAATGTATGGACCAGATGTTAAGAATGGGTTTCTGGTGGTAGAAAGAAGGCATTTCTATTTTCATCTTTGTGTTTGTTGGTATTTTTCAAGAAACTACTAATTCTGCCTGATGGATGTGGCTTCACTTGAATTGGGTCTTGATGGATGTGTAGGAGTTTGAAAAGTTAGGAGGGCCATCCTGAAGAATGGGGGTTGCATTTGTGGAGACACAGAAGAATGGAAGCCTATGGCCTGTTCTGGAAATGGCCAGCAGCTCAGGCTGGGCCACATACAGCTGGTCAACGAGGTAGGGTTTGCAGCCAGGTCTGGCTGGAACGGAGAGGAGGCCTTGGGAGTGCTGGGCAGCAGTGTTGGATAAGTTCAGCGAAGCCTGATTATGGAGGACATTACAGGCCTGGCGGTAGATTTATGAGCCATAAAAGGAGGGAGATTAGAATGTGTTGTGTGCTTGATAAAAATGTTGGAGCGTAAGGGGGTTTGCCCCTGCCATGTTTTCCAAAGTCATTGGATCATGGACCTCACCTGGAGTCAACACTGACCTTGAAGTATTTAGGATCTTAGTCCACAGTCATGGAAATAAGCCCTGATCTCTGAGCCTGGAGAGGATCATGGTAGACTTTACCTCTGAGCATTGGTTTCCGGGTTGGGGGAAGCAGCTGAGCGTCTGAGGACACCTCCCTCTCCAGTGAATAGATAGGACATTGGTCAGTGATAGAGAGTAAACCTGTTCAGGCCATAGTAAAGTGTACTGCTGTATCATTGAAAAAGTTTTGTTTGCAGTTTTATTTTTTTTTTAATTTTAGTTTTTGCTCCCTCATTATTTTTGAGGCCTAATAATATGCCTGACTTGTATACCTGGCTGAGTTTCTAGTAGAATCACCACTCCATCTCTGAACAGCATATACAAGCATTCTTTCTTTTCCCCTTCCTCCCCTCCGTCTCCCCTCCCTCCACTCCCCTTCTGCCCCTCTCTCCTCCCTTTGTGGCAAGCAGCCTGAATCCTAATTTCTACACGTGTAGATAGAGTGATACCAGTTACAGCTTTGCATATGTACATGGTTTGGGCTTTGATTGGGTTTTCCAAGAATTGGGCTCTGAGTCGGATTTGAGTTTAATTAGTTTATTTGGGAGCTGATTCCAAGAAGCACTGGTTGGGGAGTGGGAAGTGAGACAGGCGAGGGAAGGAAGCCAACAAATGATGTAACAATGTGTAGGTCATTTCTTTGGGCAGCAGGGTTCAAACTTCTGGGGACCACTGGCAGCCTGCAGAGAGTGCATGCAAGGTTGTCCCCCTCAAGGAGTGAGGACACCGGAGAGCACGTATTAACGAACTTCTGTCCACCATTGGTTGTGTTACTTCTGGGGGCATTAACTCACCAGCCTGTCTGGCCTTCTCCATGTGATGGACTAAAGCCTGTCTGGGTCAGAGGAAGCCCTCAGACAGGGATGGGTGGGTACCGTGGGAATAGGGGTGGAGTGTCTACTGCTCTGTGTCACATGGAAGGCTTCACAATAAAAGTAATGTGGCCAGAAACTAGGTGCTTTCCTTGTAAAATTAGGTACAAGGCAAGGGTGTCTGCTCTTACTACTCTTATTCAGTATCACACTGGAGGTCCCAGCCAATACAGTAAGAGAAGAAAAAAAAAAAGGATACACATTGCGAAGGAAGAAATACAACTGTCTTTGTTCACAGATGTCATGATCGCCTATGAGAAAATCCCAAAGAATCAACCAAAAAAAACCTCATGGAACTAATGAGTGACTGTAGCAGAACTGCAGGATACAAGGATTCAAAATGCAGTTGCTTTCCTATATGGAAGTAATGGATAATGGGCAACTGGGGGCAGGGGGGAATGGAGGTGCAATGGGAACTCTCAATTGTAAATTCCAGTCAGTTTTTCTGTAAACCTAAAACTTCTCTATACAACAAGTCTATTCTTAAGTGAAAAATAAAGTAAACATTATGTAGATTGGGGTTTTTAAATATTAATTTTTGTGAGTAATTAACTTATAGAATGAATTAGAACGGAGTCCAGATTTTGCCCATGAAGACTGATTCCAGTGTGAAAATGAAAGACATTATAGAAATCAGAAACACCGTGGAGACGTATGCGGTGCAGCTGAAGACCCTGGTGAGGGTGGTAAGACGTACTCCATGGGGCTGTGAAGGTGGAGAGAGATGACGTCTGGAAAGGGGTTAGACAAACAGTGCATGGAACTCAGTTCCCTCGCACCCTCGCCCTGCCTCCTGACCTCTCAGGGTGCTGTGCAGAAAATGTTTCTCTTTGATTCAATTAAGGGTCGTCCATCTTTGGCTGCTTTCTGTTGTGGGCTGCTCGCTGCCACGAGGCAGCGACTCTGGCAGGTCACAAGGTGGTAACTGACCGAGGATAACTTTTCAGGCTCTGCTAGAAGCCAGGGGCTCCCCACGTGGGGTTTCAGTTTCACACGGTACACTCCAAAGTTGTTACTTACTTCAGATGGACCTCTTGAGGTGTTCAGCTTTCTACAAGGAGAATGAGGAATTCCCAGCTGATTGGAAGGTTCTGTTCCACACATTTTAGCACTTGGGGTAGACTCTTCCTTATGTGCGGACACAGCCATGTCTGGACGAGCGGTCAGGCGATGGCAGGGGGTGAGCTGTCACTGGCTTGGGAAATGCAGATGTAGATTATTTCCATCATCTCAGAAAGTTCTGTTGGGCAACACAGATAAGGCGTATTCTGTCTCTATCACTAACTGCCTTTTGATCTCCTGCGTGCATCTGCTTCTTGTTCTTTGTGTGGCCACCATGCTGGTTCTTTCCCTCGGTGCCTATTAACATGCTGATTGATTGACAGAGTTATCTTTTAGTAAGTCTGGCATAATTCTATACTTCTGGCTTGTCACGTGGCAAAGCTGGTCCTCTGCTTGGCACTCAAGCCCTTACCAGGGCCCCAAGTCACTTGTGCTGCCCCGTCCCCTCCCATTCCCCAGCACGTGCCAGGGTGCATGGCGTGTGCACACCAGGCTGCCTGCCATTCTGGGAGCTCATCATTCCCGTCCATGCCTCTGTGCAGCGTCTCCTCTCTCTCCACTCTTGGAGCCGTCTCCCTTGTCTCCCTCTGTTCTGTCAAGGTCTCCTCCACCCTGTGGCACACTTCTCAGATATCACCTCCTCATAGAAGGACTTCGTGATCACCCAAGCAGGGGTGGTTTCTTTCTCAGGGAGATGCCCTGGCAGTGTCGTTTCCCTCCTTTGAGACAACTAGCGTATCTTGCTTCACAGGAAATTTGCCTGTTTGTATTTTGCATCCTCACTTCCTCCTGGAATATACATTCCTTTGAGGACAAGCACTCTGTCTCCTTCATCTGTGTCAGCTAGCCCAGTGCTTTGCCAAGCAGTACATATTTGGTGAATTGTAAGACCCTCCTGCCATGAAACAGTCTCCAGAGTCACTCCACCAAGAAGCTCTTTCCTAAACCACCATAAGAACAAGCCAGCACACTTCCATGGACTCCATGTAGGGAGACCCTGCAGAATCCCACTCATCTCTCTGCCCCAGACCAACATTTAGCCATGCTGGTCATGTATCCCCTTCTGCACACTAAGGGGACTGGCTCATGTGTCAGGAGCAGTTGATGCCCAGATTATGTCTCTCAGGCCTTATTACTTACACATGTACTGCCCAAGCTTCCCACTGTCTGAACCCGAGTCTCTCTGCCTGAGCGTTTTTGGGTGTTCTCCAAAGCCTGAGAAGACCACTCTGCCTGCCCCACAAAGCAGATCAAAAACCCCGGGGGATGAACGTCCTTGGGAACAGCCCTCAATCAAGAAGTGATAGAGTTGGTGTATAAATACCCCAGCTCCCTCTCCTGTAGCTGTGGGAGATGGCTCTGAGGTACGTGCTTATGTGGTTTCCCAGCGCTTCCCAGGGGATTGAGTTTCCCTTGCCCATAGCATAACTGGCTGGATAACTTAGCCCTTTGTTGGCTGCCTTCCTCCCCTGTCCCACTTCCCCGCTACTAGGGGTCCCTTCCCCTCCCAGTAAACTAGCTGCCTTGAATCTTTGTCTCAGGTTCTGCTTCTGGGGAACCCAAATTAAGATTGAATGACTGCCGCATCACCTTCATTCCTGACATTCTGGCTCCTTCAGTTCCGTCATCCTTCAGTTTGCTCTGGCTGATATTTTGTCTACATAGTCTGCCGCCTGAGAGGCAGACATCTCTAAGGTCTTTGCTGGAATGATTGCCTCATTCATGTCATAGGGCTAATCCTTGTAACTGACGTGTCCGACCAGGGACCCTGCAGGACGAGGAACATGCCTTGACAGTGTGAGCACAATCAGAAGTCTCCAGGAGTTCTAGAGGAAAGGGTTTGGTGACGTTCCTGGCGGCAGTAGCTCCACCTTAAGCCAGGGATTACTGCGAGTTACCACCTCTGCTGTTTATGAGGAATGAATGTGTAGCTGGAGAGTTTATGTATAAAAATGGGAAATCCTGTTTTAATGTTAAATGTCATTTTTTCTGTAGTTCATAAAAAGATCATTTAATTAAAGTAGAATTTGGTGGAAGAGATCAAAGTTACTTGGCAAAACTTGTTTTGCAGACTTATTTCTATCTGAATTTGCTTCTACTTCTCCTTCCTGAATTTGTGCTCTCCTATGCTGCCTTTTCATTCTTTTCCTTCCTTTCTGTCTGCCTCCCCTTTTACCACTATTATTTGTGCAATTGTATCTGCACAATATTAAGATGTCCTCATTTTTAAATATATATACAAACAACTTGATTTGACTATTTAGCCTTTGAACTCATTAGAACTTTCTAAACAGCAAAAAAAGGACTATCTGTGGCTTACCTGCCACTATCTCCCCTCCCCTGCTCTTCCCAGACATCAATAATCAATCACCACACCCTTCTCAACCCAGGGCTCAAGGAAGCCATTGCCGATTGATTGGCGTTAGCATGGGAGATGATATTCTCAGGATTTAATGTAAATGATTAGAACAGGGAGACCAATTTAGGCAGATACTTGACATGCCCGTCCCTTTGACGTATCCTTTGTTAGGAGAGTGTCAGGAGAAAGGAGCGTTCTGGACAGCTTCTCCTTGAGTTCTGTGAGTCAGTCTTGGGTGCGGCCCTGTGCTAATTTTTTCATCAGCTTGAAAGAACTCCAAGAAAGAGGAGAACCGTGAGCTTCATTTTCCACTCACCTCTGTCCCAGCCCCAGTGGCTGTTTAATGAAGACTTTACCAATACGTACATATGAGAATCTTGCCCTTTCTCTCCTCTCGTGAATTTTATCCATCCTAGTGCCACTGGCTTTCCCATAAGCTAGTCCCTTGATCACCGACATCACCCTCCCCCGGATGCTTTGATGTTGGGCTGTCCCTGTGGTGGTCCTCAAGGGCTCAGGTCCGGGCTGGCCTCCGCAGAGTCTTTCAAGGGAGGCGGAGAAGAGGCATCTCCCCACACCCATGCCTCACCGTGGGCCTTGGCGTGTGGGCGCCTCCCTCCGCTGCCCCGCCACCCCCGCCGTTGGTGCAGGCTGACTCCTGTAGGCTTATGGGGACCGTCCCCCGTCCCCCCACTTTTCAGAGGTCGCCACCCATTCTCGCCCTTCCTTCTCTATCTTATCTCCGCATCGTGCGTTAAGCAGCCTCTGGGCTGACCGGCGGGGCTCAGCTGCTTGTTCTCTCTGAGTCTGGGACGTGTGACTCAGCCGGACCCTGGCCTCTGACTCTCTGGCCACCACCTCTCCGGCTTCTCCTCCCACTGGTCCTTGTGTCCCAGCTTGAAAATCAGCTTGGAGAACTTCCCCGTGTTTGCGTGTCAGCCAAGTTAAGCCCCTGTGTGGGCATCGCCGAGGTGGTGACACCGGGCCCTCCCAGCCTCCCCCGGATTCCTTCCTGGGGCATTTGTCGCTGTCGAGTCTTGCCGTTGACACCTGGCCAGAGGTTGTCCATGTGCAGCCCTCTCCTGTACCCGTCCCGAGGCTGCAGAACACGCCTCTTGTTTGATCGCCGCGTTACCTCGGCTTCCCCCAGGTGATCAGTTTGGCTGATCGGCTGGACGCTGTAATATCCAGAGATTCCATGGATTTTAACAAGCACAGAACGTGTGGACAGACTCTTCAGTGGCCCTTCATGCCCCACCGACCAGAGTGTGGTCTCAAAAGATCTCACCTTTGCACCAGTGCGTTGGGAGGAAACGGTTCCCCAGCAGTTCCTGGGTGTCTCGGGTTTCTGGAAACAGAGCCTGTGAGGGGGCTTATCAGCCCGTGTTTTATTGAAGGAGACCTCTCAGGGGGAGCCTGTGAAGGAGGGAGAGAAGCGGGACAGGGCAGGGAGGCCGGGTCAGCCTTGACCTGATGCGGCGTCGGGGAGCGTCAGTCCTGTAGCTAGGGTCACACCCAGCATCGTTGCTGCTTGTATCGGGGGCCTGAGGGTTCTTACATCAGTCAGTCACGGGACACCCCCGGGGCACGGGGCCCAGCCTTCCAGGGGGCGATGCTGAGGACAGAGGCCCAGCTTGCGCCCCAGGAGCCAGGGGACCCAGTACCAGCTGCCAGGGGAGATCCGGGCAGCACTAACTGTGGTGGCAGCTCGGGGAGAAGGAGGCTAACGCCCTGGAAAGGCTGCTGTGAGCGGCTGTGTGGAAGCCTCCACATCCGTCTCCTCATTTAATTCTTAAAACACACTGTAAACGCAGCGTTTTCCCCCCTTGGTGGGATTCAGGAAGTTTCGAAGGCCCGAGGAATAGGAGTAGAGCAGTTAGGATTTGAATCCAGGTCCCTCTTTCTTGGTTCTGTCCCCAAAGCCCCAGTTGTCTGTGCTCAGCCTTCCTGCTGAGTTGCTCCCTGCGCCAGAGACCTCTGTTTCAACACATGGGTTCTCAGCCCCTGATGGGGGAACCGTTGTATAGGAATCTCCCAGGAAGTTTTTCCAAAAGTCATCTTGAAGTCTTCAAGGCTCTCCTTCAGGCTTGTTTGCTTTTATTTATGTGGTTCAAATCACCACCGTAGGTTCAAATCACCAGTTTGGGAGGTTGGTTATCAACAGGCAGGGGGAGGCTGAAGGCCTGATATGAAAGGAGAGACAGTTTCATCACAGCCATCAAAACAAAAACAGAAGCTAAGTCTTGGGCCATTCAGTGTAGAAAAACCAAAGCTTAACACTCTAGTTGCATCCAGAATTAGCTGGAATTCATTTGCTCATTTTTTCAACAGACTTTCTTTATTGAGTACCTGCCATGTATCAGACACTGTGCTAGAGGAATAAGGGTCACTGAGACATGGTCCTTGTCCATAGAGCTTGCGTTGTAGAAACTTCTCAAGGAGGAACCAAGACGCACGAGCAGGCGTCTCCCCTGAGCAGCGTCCTTTATCACATTAACCTGACTGATAAACATACATAAACTGGTAAGCTCATGAAGGGATGCACAGCGTCATTGGTCATCAGGGAAATGAAAATTAAAACTAATGCAACACTATTGCATACTCACTAGAATGGCTCAAATTTAAAAGCTGACAATGCCAAGTGTTGACAAGGATGTGGAGCACCTGGAACTCTGACATACGACTGATGGAAACATACAAGGGTGCAGCCACACCGGAGGACAGTTTGGAGTGTCTTATACGGTAAACATACACTTAGCACGTGACCCAGCCATGGCACTCGTAGGTGTTTTCCCCAAAGAACTGAAAATGTATGGTCACAAAAAGACATGCACATGAGTGTTCATAGCAGTTGTATTCATAATAGCCCCACATGGAAAAACGCAGCTCTCCATCAACTGGTCAACGGGTAAACGAACAGGAGCGCATACACGTAAGGGGCTGCTACCCAGCTCTTGAAGGAATGAACCTCCAAAACACACAACAGTGTGAACGGGTCTCAGAAACGTCATGCAGATGGAAGGAGCCCGACACCAGAGAGAACCTACTGTGTGATTCCATTTGTGTAAAATCCTAGAAAATGCAAACTAATCCTCAGAGGCAGGGAGCAGATCAGTGGTTACCTGGGCCCAGGTGGGTAAACTATACTTCTGTAAAGCTGATTTTTAAAGGGCACCTAGCAGCATGCCCGGCACACAGCAAATGCTCAATAAATGGCAGACTTAATGACGGACGTGTGCATGTGCCCACCAGGTGCCAGGGGCTCACCAGCCTCCCTCCCAAGATGCGCCCCTTCTCCTCTGTGGGCAGCGGTGAGGCGCAGAGACTCCCCGAGGTCCTCCCTCTGGGGCAGAAGCACCACCCCAACTCCCCTTTCTAGTGGACGAAGCTGCTTCCTCCCAGAAGCAATCGTGTTCTCATTTCCGTCTCAACATCCTTTGACTCCTGTTCAGGCTTCCCAAAGCCTGACCGCACCTCAGGCCCAGCTGAGTCAGGAAACCAGCCGGCTCCCCACGACCCTGCCCCACCCACCCATCCTTCTGGCCCGAAGGGAGGAAGCCACGCGTGGTTCTCATCACCGAATTACAGACTCGGCCTTCACTTGGGTTTCCGTTGGGTTTGGAGGCCCCTGCGAGGTGGGATCCACTAGGTCAGTTCTTGGGTTAGGTTTTGATCTGAGTTCAGAGCCCTTCACAAGATCAGCTCTGGTTAAAATCCAACAAAAGGAGATGGAAGGCGGGATAAGGACGACGACACGTTCGCAAAGAGCTCACCGTGGTCTGGGCTCTGCGTTCTCTGTCTGCTGAGATAAGCATGTGCCTCTTTCTTTTCCTCCTTAAGTCGGGATCTGATTTTTATTTCTGACCCTTCTGTCCTGGAACCGTGGGGACCACCCCTACCCCGACCTTCCGTAGCCACTGCCCCAACTCCTTGGGGACCCCGAGCCCCTCTCCTCCTCCATGGGTGCTTAACCTGGTGGGCAGCCTGGTGAGGGACCTTGTTTTTGACTACTTAGGGTAAAATACACGGGGCAGCAGAAGGTGTTTCAGCCGTGTTGAGCTGCGGTATCAGTAGGGTGAGTGAGCAGCTGGTGACGGAGGAACAGCCTTCGTGCTTCCTTATCCTCCTGCTCGGTCGCGGGAGCTGGTGGTGGGTCTGATGACAGCTGTCATTTTGAATTGCCGAAGAGCATAAATGCTGTCTCGAGATATCTGCACACTGTAATGGGCCGCAAAGTACCGACAGCTTTTGGTGATAAAGTCTAAGAAATTGCTAATATACCATGTGGTTTGCTGCCAACATTTGCATTAGAAGGAAATGCTGCATTTCAGTTAGAAGTCAGTTAAAAAAAAAGATGTATTCACATATCCCTGTTGACAGGCCCCCTAAATTCTATCCATAGACCCCTTGGTTAAGAACCCCTGGGACTAAGAGCAAGCTCTCATACCTGCCGGGCCTTCCTACTGGTTCGCCACCACTCCCGCCAGCCACATACGTCACCTCCTACATGTAAAACAGCATTGTCACAAAGCATTTCAGACAGAAAGACGAATTGGGAAAAGTATAATGAACGTCTGCGTAGCTGTCACTCACCTAAGAAGTAAGCCGTTGCAAATGCATCTTGAAATCCCCTTTGGACTTCTCGCTGCTCGCGTCCGCATCCTGGCCCCTGCCTCGCCGGGGCAGCCGCTGCCTAGCACTGGCTGTCTGTGAGCCCAGGGCTTGTCGCTAGGGTTTTGCCACGAGTGCACACATCCAGAAACACCACGAAGCAGCAGCTGAGTGTTTTTGCGTTCGGTAGAAATGATTTCACACGGCGTGTAAGTCCTCGTGCAGCCTGCGCTCCTCCCTCAATGTGAACACGTGCGAGGTTTGTCCTCATCAGTGTCTGAGGCTCTGGTTCGCCGACTTTCAAAGCTGCGTGGTATCCGTAGGTGTGACTACATCCCATTTCAGCTGGCTGTTCTCCTGTGGACGGACGTTTGGATTGTGTCCAGGCTTTTGATGATGACAGCGCCACGCAGAACAATCGTGGGTGTCTCCTGTAAGGCCAGTTTCTCTAGCAGTGGGATGGCCGGATAGTAGGGTATGCACACCCTTACTTTCTGTAGGTTCCACGTGTGCTCTGCGTGGTTGTACAGGTGGATCTACACTCTCCCCAGCAGGAGATGTGCGTTCCCATTGTTCTACTCCGTCAGCAATACTTGGTATTGTCTGTCTTGGTGTGGTCTGCAAGTCTGGTCGTGTGTCTGGTTGTGGCTTTAATTTGCATTGCCCTGGTTACTGGTTGGAGTGATGCTAATGGTGTCCCCCTGAGATATCAGGTTCTAACTCCTGGAACCTGTGACTATTACCTTATATGGTAAAGTTTTTTGCAGATGTGATTAAGGATCTTGAGATGGGGAGATGACCTTGGATTATCCAAGTGGGCCCTAAATGCTATCACAAGTGTCCTTATAAGAGAGAGGCAGAGGGAGGTTAGACCTCTGTTTGTACCTCTTAATCTCCCTCAGCTATTTCTTTCCCTCCCCCTTCTCTCCTCCTCTCCCCTCACCACCTGTTTCTTTTCTGTATCTGACTCTGGTTCTATTTGGTTACGTTTGTTCATTTGTTTTGTTTTTTAGATTCCACATATAAGTAAAATCATACAGTATTTGTCTTTCTCTGACTTATTTCACTTAGCATAATACTCTCTATGTCCATCCATGTTGCAAATGGTGATATTTCATTCTTTTTTATGGCTGAGTAGTATTCCACTGTGTACATATACCATATCTTCTTTATTCACTCATCTGTAGGTACACACTTAGGTTGCTTCTACATCTTGCCTATTGTAAATAGTGCTGCATTGAACGTAGAAGTGCATATATCTTTTCAAATTAGTGTTTTTGTTTTCTTTGGATAAATACCCAGGAGTGGAATTGCTGACTCATGTGGTAGTTCTATTTTTAATTTTTTGGAGTCTTCGTACTGTCTTCCACAGTGGCTGCACCAATTTACATTCCCACCAGCAGTGCATTAGGGATCCCTTTTCTCCACATCCTCACCAACACTTGTTATTTGTGGGTTTTTTTTTTTTTTTTAACGATAGCCATTCTGACAGGTGTGAAGTGATATCTCATTTTAATTTGCATTTAGTGATGTTGAGCATCTTTTCATGTGCCTCTTGGCCATTGTATGTCTTCTTTGGAAAAATGTCTATTCAGGTCCTCTACCCATTTTTTTAATCCAGTTTTGTTTTCGATGTTGAGTAGTATGACTTCTTTGTGTATGTTGGATATTAACCCCTGATCAGATGTATCATTTGCAAATGTTGTCTCCCGTTCAGTACGTGGCCTTTTTGTTTGGCTGATAGTTTCCTTCACTGTGAAAAAGCTTTTTAGTTTGATGTCATCCCATTTGTTATTTTTGCTTTTGCTCCATGCTTGGTGGCCTGTTACAGGTAGCAGCCACGTAAACTGTGGTCTCATTTTGGAAAAAAAAGAGAACCTCTAGCAAGTGGGATGACTGCTCCTGACTCCCTTGGTAGCCTCGACCGAGTCGTTAACCGCTCTGCATCTTGAGCTTCAAAATGGGTTTAGAGACGAGCTTATCTCTGACTCCCCGTTCAGCTCGTAGAAGTGTCCGATGACACTTGAGAAATCCAGAGGTGTCCACTTTCGCAGATTTCTACCTTGCTTTAAAAAAAATTGTGGTAAAATATACACAATATAAAATTTACCGTTTCAACCGTTTTAAAGTGTACAATTTGGTGGCATTTATTTCATTTGCAGTGTTATGCAACTGTCACTTCTTTCTAGTTCTGAAGCATTTCCATCAGCTAAAGGACTCCCTTAGCCGTGGGCAGTCACTCCCTACTCCTCTCTGACCCTAGTCCCTGGAAAACACTGATCCATTTCTGTGGATTTGTCTATTCCACATATTTTTTATAAATGGAATCATGTGACATGTGGACTTCAGTGTCTGTTTTATTTCGTTTAGCATAATATTTATGAGGTATAGTGTGTATACATATATATACAATCATATATTGATATATATTATCACATGTCAACATATGCTTGCTTGCATATGTATTATCAAGTATCAATACTTCATTCCTTTTTATGGCCGCTGAGTGACTTGCTGTTGTGAGACCACACCACACTTTGTGTATCTACTCACCTGTTGATGGACATTTGGGTATTTCCACCTTCCGCCTCCTGTAAATAGTGCTGCTCTGAACAGTTAATGTACCGGTTTTTGTTTGAACATCCCTATAGTCAACTTACTGGTAAACTACTGAACTATTTTCTATGAAAGTTTCACCATGTGTATCTTTTTCGATCTTTCGTTTCCCCAATTAAAACAGAAATTCTTATTCATTCAGGCTGCCCGTGTTCAGCGCTCTCTCTGTCTCTGTGAGCATCCTTCATTTATGCTTGCCCGGAGACTGCAGGAGTCACGTGCTGGGAACCATCTGTGTAGAGCTCCAGCACCTGCTCCCCATTTTGGGGGGGGCAGCCCCCCACCCCCTGCAAAGAGAACTGTCAACTCCTGTTACCACTGACTCACAGGAGCATTGGGGGGTGGAGGGAGAGAACTGGGCCCTCCCTGTGACGTGGGGGGAGGCGAGCCTGGCCCCAGCCCCGGAGGGATTTGGAGATGAGGCACCTCCATGGATTCCTGCCATCAGGGCCCCTTACTCTCCAAGGCGCAGGTCCTGCCCCCACCTGCTTCTGCAGGTGTGTGGTGAGTAGACGGTAACCTGGTAGCCAGTGGAAGAGGAAGTGTCCCTGCTGTCAAGGGTGGATGTCCTGACTCGGCTTTCCAGCTGCGCTTGGAGACAGGGCTGGTGCTTCAGAGATGGCTTAGTTTGGGTTCCCACCAAAATCAGAAACAAGGATTTGAGTACAAATAGATTGTTAGGGAGGCGATCTCAAAAAAAAAAAAAAAAAGAAGAAGAAGAAGAAGAAGAAGAAGTAGAAGAAGAAAGAGGACGCTAAGGAACTCATGTACAAAACAGAAACAGGCTCGCAGACATAGTAAACAATCTTATGGTTACCCGGAGGAAAGGGCTGGAAAGGGATGAATTTGGGAGTTTGAGATTTGCAAAGGTTAACCACTATATATAAAAATAGATAAAAAACCAGATTTCTTCTGTATAGCACAGGGAACTATATATTCAATATCTTGTAATAGCCTTTAATGAAAAAGAATACGAAAACGATTATATATATATACATGCATGACTGGGACATGATGCTGTATACCAGAAATTGACATTGTTAACTGACTGTATGTCAATAAAATTTTTTTTAAAAAGGAACACTTCCTAAACCATGAATCAAGCCCCAAACTCCCAAAAAAGAAACACCAGTAGGGGATGTTACCATTGAGGACGACAAGGGCTCAGTTCCAGGGAGGACCCTCTGTGAGACAGTGTGGAGCCACTGACAGGAGAGGAAACTGGGGTGTTTATCCCCCATCGCTCATCCCACATAGGTTGAGGGTCACTCCTGGGCTGAACCCCAGCATTTCTTGCCTGCCTCTGTAGAGGTCAAGCATCCCCCTGGGGCCAGGTGACACCCTCAGTTAGGGAGTCAGAGGAAACCACAGGCATGGATGCAAACTGTCCATGGAGCTCTCCAGGGTGGGGCCAGCACTGCTACAGAGAAGGGATGTGGAAGAAGAGTTTAGCAGACTTTGCTGAGAAGGAGTCAGGGTGTGTATCCTGGGCCTGGCTTAAGTAACCTCAATCTATGGATGTTTCAACATCTCAACGTGTGAATGTCTTGCCGGGTTCCGTGGACGTCTCTACACGACAACATATGAAAAATCTCAACACCTGGATCTGAAGATGTTTCAACATGTCAACCTGTGAATGTCTCAATGTGGAATATCCTCACACCTCAACGTGCAAATGTCTCAACATCTCAACGTGTGAATGTCTCAGCATCTTAGCACATGGATGTCAACCTGTGCACGTTTCAGCAGTCTGAACGTGCCATGTCTTAACATCTCAATGTGCAAATGTCTTGATGTCTCATTGTATGGTTGTCAACATAACAACACATGAATGTCACAACAGTATGGCTCGAAAAAGTTGAGTGAGCCATTATTTTCCTTCCAAGCTCAGTCCCTCAGAAGTCTAGTGAAATACTAGCACGCAGAAATTTTAACACTGGTGGAAATTCTGTTCTTATACAAATCAGCACTGGATCTTACAGGTGGAAAGCTATTTGGTCAGACTTTGTAACAGTCCAGTAGCTCTTCATTTCTATGGAGACCAGGCTGCTGGCAATATCCGTTCCTCCCAAATCCTTACTGGGGGAAGTGCCTCTCAGCCTCATGGAAAAGACAACCCCAGGGCTCACGCCTTTCCTTGAAAGTGGCTGTGAATTGCTGTCACAATCCCACCCAGATAACTGCAGATAAAATGAGGTCACAGATCAGAAACAGAACCTCTGGCACTTGTGAAGTGACAGCTGTCCTCAGGGGGAGAAGCAGGAAGACCTGTGGAAAGTAGACTCCCTCGGGAGTGAGGGTGGAATTGACTAGGGCAGGGTGCCAGGGAACCTTCCGGGGCAGTCGTAATGCTCGGCATCTGGATGGAGATTTGGGCTACAAAGTTGTGTTCATTTGTCAAAACTCCGTGAATATTCACATAAGCTTGTGCATTTCATTGTAGGTGAAGTGTATTTCAATAGAAAAGCACCATAAACAAATATTGATTTGATATAGATGCTGAAGTACTCAGGGAGAAGCGTGCTGGTATCTGCAATGTAATTTTAAACGCATTTTTAAAAAGACAGATGGATAGATGTTGGAGGAGTGAATAGATGGGCACCTGGGAGGTAAAACAAGCATCTTCCGGTGTTATATTGCAATCAAGGTGGTGGGTAACATTTTTTAAACTTTTTGGCGTATTTGAAGATTTTTGTAATGAAATATTCTGGGAAAAAGTAGACTTGGAAAACTAACACGTCCAGCCATTTGGGGCTGCTTTACACACATGACAGACTTTGAGAACATTGCCCAATTGTATCTCATTTTCATGCCTCATATTCATTAATGTCCTGGATTATTTTTAGAAATCTTTAAATTCAGATCCATGTGTGTTTAAGACCGAAAAAAAAAAAAGAATGTAATTACTTTTGGAAATTTTCCATTAAAAGTTTCTGCAAGGTCGATTCTTAATTAGGGGTAGCTATTAGGTACCTGGAATATCCCACTTAGGTGAAACTGCTTGTTCCCCGACAGCACGGGACCCGTGCGATGCCAGTGTAAGTAGCATTTCTGGTTAGTGGACAGTTGCATCATACCCTTGGACTTGGCTTCAGCATTTTCAGGGCACTTTGACATGTATCATTTGAGGTTTTTAGGGGAGGGACTTCTGGGGTCGAGTCATCTGAGTCTGAATTCTCTCTAGATCGTCCGCTTGCTGGCTGTGTGACCCTGGGGATTAATGCTTTTATGTGACAGGTGCGAATGATGACACCGAAGATACAGGTTTCTTATAAGAAATCAAATAATGCAGGCAGAGCACATTAAAGAGCCTGACACATCATAGGTTCTTGGTCGGGCAGAGTTGTCGGCCTCGGTGCCTTTCACGAAGTCCCCGTGACATTTCCACGAAGCAGAGTCAACACCATCTTGTGCATTTCCCAGAGAAGACGACTAGTGTTTGGAGATGCCGAGTTACCTGCAGACCCTCAACCACAGTGGACCCCTGAGGGGATGGAGGACTTAAACCAACGTCTCTTAGTCCCCTGCTGTTCCTACCTCAGCCAGTCTTGCCCCAGATCTGGTGAGATGACCAGGAAAACAGAAGGAAGGTGTGAAGACGAACTGAACTGGAATTCTCTTTGGTCTCAAGACGAACAGCGAATGATGTTGCCTCATACTGTTGACTGTCGCAAAGAATTCTGTTGAAAGTTATTAACATCCCCAGTGGAATGGTGGAAAGGCAGGCAGAAATGACTCAGCAGACTTGCAATGACCTTTAAAACAAAATGTTTAAACATTTGTGCCTCACACATGTGATCCAGGTAGCTTGATCTGGGACTCCAACTACCAATAATTCAAAGTCACACGTTTGGCACTAGCCGAGATCTTCCCATCCCCGTGAGTGTCCGAGGTGTGAGGACCTCTTCACTCCATCCTCACTGTGACCTTAACTCTGTCCCCCCAACCCCCTGCGCTTCCCACCTGGGACCAAGCAATGGTGAGGAAGCTGGGGGCACGGTTGGGAGCGCTGGTGTTTGCAGATGTTCAGGTAGCTGCAGACTCCAGCCACACAGGTGTTCCATGGGGGCTCAAACGCTCATCTCTGAGACCACCGCCGTTTCTACTTCAGCCGGCGACAGCGGGTCAGTAGCACAGAAATGGCCTCCCAGAGGGCCCCGGGTCCTTCTCAGACGCCCTCTTCCTTTCTTCCCTTCCTTTGGCCAAGGCTGTGGAGCTTCCACACGCAGCAGTTGAAGGACGGCTACGCTGCTTGCCAGCCCATTCCCCCGGGACGCTGGCTTTGCCTCAGACCCAGTTGTCTTGGACAGTCTTCCGCCAAATGTCTCAGTTTTCATGGAGCGTTGTCCATCTTCTTAAATTCGTCATCCAGAATTGGCTACCAGCTTTATTTGCAGCATAAGGGAAGAAAAAAGTGTCCCCTGGAGAACAGTTTCAGCTGTCTGAGTGTCTACCAGTGCTGACAGGAGGGCCCCGGCGCCCGGCGGGCGTGCCTGCGTGTCTGGTGGGGACGCCCGTGCGGGGCGCTCTGGGGCATCGCAGAGACCGTGGCGGGAACGCAGTACAGTCAGACCAAGCCCGGGAGAGAAGCGATGGCCAAAGAACACACACCCTCGAGGGCTTTATTGTTTTTAGAGCATACTAGGGAGTTACAACAGACTGTTTGGAGCCTTAACAATGGCTTATTTTGTATTGGATTTTTTTTTTTTTTAAAAAAAAGCAAAGGCTTTTTCCCTTTGTATGTTACACGTATGCCAGGAAAAACAGCTCCTGGAGAATGAAAACATCTTCGAGGGTCAGTTTGCAGCTTGAGAGGGGCCGCCGGGCCGGGCAGCGGGGATGGTTTTCTCCTGAGCGGTGAGTGTCCAGGGAGGACCAGATGCGAGCAGGCGGAGGGGCCGATGATGGAAGGCGCCCCGTCCTTAGTGCGGGCCCAGCGGGTCTTCAGTGGGAGCTGTGGGTGCAGTGATGACCTCACCCCTGGCCGGGAGGGACATGGGCTGCAGAGTAGCTGGTGTCCAAGCCCTAATGGGGAACAGGACTGGGCAGGGGGTGCCACGCACAGCTGACGTTCTGCAGCCTGGCCTGGTGTCCGCATCTCTGGAGCAGCTAACTTTCAAAGCACACGTTGCCTTAGCAACGCCCCCCTCCCAGACCCAGACCCCTGGTTTACTCTGGGCGGTGCTGTCATCTGCAGGGATGAGAACCTGCCAAGTCCAGGGCTACCGGGGAGCGCGTGGGAGGAGCAGTGGGAGCAGTGGAGGAAGAACGTTCCAGAAGCCCAGCTTGCTGTCTGCCCAGCGCTGTATCGAGCAGCCTCCCTGTGGACCACACAGGGGCTTGTGTTCATGGCCTCCTGAGAATGACACCCCCACCCGGCGTGCGGCTGTGCTGGTGCAGACACAAGCTCTCCCCCGGGGGGCCTCGCACTGGGCACCGTCAGCAAACGAGGGCAAGGCTGTGCCCCCGCCCCCCTTTGGCTTGACTTGTGTGGGAACCACAGGAATCATTCAAGCAGTGGTCTTTCTCAAAGAGCAGTTCCAGGACCCGGAGCCTCCGTTCCCCCTGGGAGGGAGGGAGAAATGCGTATCCTCTGGCCCCACCGCAGAGGGACTGAGTCAGGAGCGCTGGGCGTGGGCCCAGGAATCTGGGTCTCCCCAGGCTCCCCAGATAAGCCTGATCGCAGGCCTGGTTCAGGCCCCGCAGATGGGGAGGGAACAGGACGGCTCCTTTAGAAAGTGCGATTCCACTGCGGGCATTTTTAAGTCCCTTTCACATTCCAGGTTCTGTCCATGGGCTCTGGTGGGGCTTCTGCATGGGAGGGCCTTTAAGAAGATTTGGGGCAGGATCTGGCAGGAATGGGGTACTGGGGGATTTCTTTTGAGCTGATACACAGAAAAGCCTAAGACTGCTTCTTACTGACAACGTTGTGCTGGTTTCAGGTGTACAACGTAGTGCTTCAGTTATACATGTATGTATCTTTTTCAGATTCCTTTCCATTTTAGGTTATTACAAGCTTTTGAATATAGTTCCCTGTGCTCTACAGTAGGTCCTTGTTGTTTATCTATTTTGTAAATAGTAGTTGGTATCTTCTAATTCCAAACTCCTAATTTATCTGTCCCCTCTCTTTCCCCCCGGTAACTGTAAGTTTGTTTTCTATGTCTGTGAGTCTCTTTGTGTTTTATAAATAAGTTCATTTGTGTCATTTTTTTAGATTCCACATATAAGTGATATCATATGATAGTTGTCTTTCTCTGTCTGACTTACTTCACTGAGTATGATGATCTCTAGGTCCATCCATGTTGCTGCAAATGGCACTATTTCATTCTTTTTTATGGCTGAGTAGTATTCTGTTGTATATATACCCCACATCTTCTTTATCTGCTCATCTATTGATGGACATTTAGGTTGCTTTCGTGTCTTGGCTTTTGTAAATAATGCTGCTATGAGCATTGGGGTGCATGTATCTTTTTGGCTTAACTTCCGGAATATGCAAACAGCTCATACAACTCAATAACAAAAAAACGAACGACCCAATCAAAAATGGGCAGAAGACCTAAACAGACATTTCTCCAGTGAAGACGTACAGATGGCCAGCAGGCACGTGAAAAGATGCTCAACGTCGCTAACCATCAAGTAAAAGCAAATCAAAGCTACAATGAGGCACCACCTCCCAGCAGTCAGAATGGCCATCATTAAAAAGTCCACAAACGATGAATGCTGGAGGGGCTGTGGAGCAAAGGGAGCCCTCCCGCACTGCTGGTGGGGATGCAGTTTGGTGCAGCCACTGTGGAGGACAGTATGGAGATTCCTTAAAGAACTACACATAGACCTACCATGTGATCCCGCAGTCCCACTCCTGGGCACACATCCAGAGAAATCCCCAATTTGAGCAGTAATGCCTCTCTAGTGACGCTTTGTTGACGCTTGACGTCAGAGTGAGAAGACG
The DNA here is from genome assembly GCF_009834535.1 of Camelus ferus. NCBI lineage: Eukaryota > Metazoa > Chordata > Mammalia > Artiodactyla > Camelidae > Camelus > Camelus ferus. The sequence goes on along the minus strand of NC_045714.1, from coordinate 19,154,957 downwards.
GCCATGCTTCATTCAAATGCTGGTCTTGGAAAGCCTGGTGTGTGGTGGGTAGCGCTGGCGCCCCGCCCCCAGCCCCTCCTCGAGGCCCCGCAGTGGGCCCAGCCCGCAGCAAAGGCTGCCTGTGCTGTGGCTCAGGACCCACCTGTGAAGATGAAAATCAGATCCTTTTTTTTTTTTTCCTTCTGACTTTCCCTGTGGGTCCAGGTATTACTTATTATCCGGTTTTGCTCCCTGCCTCCAGGTGAGGCGTGTATTTAAGCCCATTCAAACTTTGCAAGTCTTAAAAATAATTCTCTCTCTGCTCACCCCTTCCAGGTTTGGCAGGGGCTTCCTTCAAACAGGAAATCCATCTCCTTCTACCTGTCCAACCCTCCTGACTAACTCATACCGTGATCTGTTCTTACTTTTTCAAACTGCAAGTTGACAAGGTCATTGTGTGTGTGTGTGTGTGTTTGTGTGTGTGTGTGTGTGTGTCGGGTGGGGGCGTCTTGTTTCCCCCTTCCACTGCCAAGGGTCCTGATTTTCAGCGCGGAAGCTTAACTTCTTCAAAGGCAAAGCAGTCATCACGGCCCCTCGTGAACAGTCACGCCTCCTGTGAGTTCGTCTTCATCTAATTGTCCCTACGTTATCCCAGCCTTCTGGAAGTGGAAGTTACTCGGACTATTTTAAGAGCAAATTTACATACCGCAAGCTCATGGCACACACTTAAGGTGATAATTATCTCCAACGTGAATTACTTTCATACTGAAAGGAGACCCCTGGAGGTTTTCCTTTTCCTGTAGTTCCTTCATTTTAATAGGTTTTTGAGTGTGGTTGTGGGTTCCAGTCTCTCTTCGCTTCCTGCCTCCCCACCCATCCCTAATGACTTTCCTCTATCTTCCAAAACCCATGGGAGTAATCAACTGTCCAGCTCTGGAGGGGCCCCCCTAACCACGCCCATCTTTTCATGAGACCCTGAATAATAATGAGGGGGAATGAAAAGTGTCACAGAAAGACCTCGGGCTACCATCGAACCGACTTCATTAAAAGTTAAGGGGAAAAATGGGAACCAGCAGTGGGGCCCTGTGCTGAAGTGAACGCTCCGGCTTGCTGAGGAGTGGAGAGCGGGAGGTATTTGGGAGGGGAAAGGTCCATAGAAGAATGTTAAAGGTCACCTGCCTTGTCTCCCCCACCTCCGCCCCAGGTGTACACACTGCACCCACCACCAGGGCTGTGAATGGAGACGGTGCTCTCTGAAGTCCTGGCGTGGCTGTGACCCCGGGTCCCTGTCCTCTGAGCCCACTGGCCAGCTGGCCGTCCAGGAGAACTCCCTCCCTTCTCTGCACTGTTTATCAGAAGGAGGACACTTGCCACGTGCGTCTGCTGAGCACTTGAGGTGTGGCTAGTGCCCCTGACTAGCTACGCTTTGGCTTTTATTTAATTCTGTTTAGTTCCCGTTTCAGTGGCCGCGTGGGGTGGGTGGTGGCCACGCGGGGCCGTGCAGAGCTGGAGGGAAGACGGCGCCGGTGCCCGCGCAGTGCAGGTCTCCCTCAGCCGCCAGGTCATTCCTCTGGACGGTGGCCCCAAAGAGCAGCCTGGCTCCCCAAAGAGGAGATCCCCCCGGTTTATTAAGTCTGGAAGCTGAGAAAGGAAAAGCCATGATTCTGCAAAGAAATTGAGATAATTGAGGCTTGAAATTTTCACTGAGGTGAAACAGAACCTTCCTTCATTATTAAATAGACTTGGAATGAAAGCAGACACTAAATGGAAAGGCCTCTTTTTTTTTTTAACCCTTCTTCATCCACTGGGGACCATTTGTAAAAACTCTTGGGGTATCCAAGGGCTGTTTGTCTCTTTTTGGGGATTGCCTAGGAAAAGTTTTCGGTGGAACAAACAGTTGTCTGATTAGATGCCCAGGTCCTCAGACTGGCTGGCCTGCCTCACTTCTGTTTTACCCCCTGCTCAGCCACGCCTCACCTGGGAAGAGGGGAGAAGGCAGGAGTGAGAACGAGCTGACTCTGCCTTTGTGGGCCGCGATAGGGAGAGGGTCTGGTGGGAGGTGCGAGAAGCATCCCCAAGTCTGGAAGGTCCCAGGCAGCCCTGGGCCCAGTGCTGTTTGGCGTTGGTGTGTTTACGGTGTTTGAGAAAGCCGTTCTGTTTTGGATGTTCCTATAATGGACCAGCATCCATCATCCCTGGACGTCTGCTGAGTAACGGGCTCTGTGTTTCACGCTGTGAGATTCAGAAGGAGCGTTGTATTACCACGGCCCGTGGCATCCATTGTAGAGTAGGAAAGCTAAAAAAGAGACTCTTGGAAGAAATGGTGGAAAAGGTAACTATCTGAGTGTTAATTTTTTGGTAACGAATAAGAATGTAAGTGTGTGTGTGTGTGTGTGTGTGTGTGTGTACATTTAGCTAACGCATGGGTGGCATGGGTGGCAGTCAGTGGGACAAAAACATTGTTACAGGGAGAGGTTAGGTTCCTTCTGAACTGAGAACCGTCTTTGCTGGTGTCTGTACTGAGAACAGTCCAGGAAGTGGTGACGATGAATGCTGACGGACAAGGTCCATCCAGAGAGAAAAACAAGACAGAGTTAAAAGTAGCCAGCCAGGGTCCAGAGACTGTCCTGGGAGCCTGGCACCCCTGCTCGCCTGTCCCTCCCCTTTGGCCGGGGTCTCCGCCAGCGGTACTCGCAGCCTGGCCCTGGCTGCGGGCCCGCTGTGCGCCCTCTGTTCACACCGTTGGCGGCTCCTCCAGCCGTGGCCGCCGCACCCCCCAGCCCTCCTCCTGAGTGCTGAGTGGGTGCCGCCCTCTGCCCTCTGCAGTCCCAGGCCCACTGCTTCGCCTCACTCCCTGGAGAAGCAGCTGTGACAGCCCCCTGGCCCCAGGACCCAACAGTGTAGCCAAAGCGTGCTTTTTTGAAAGAAGAGCGTTTAATGAAAGTTAAATCTAATTTGAAACAAACCTGGGGCCCATGGTCTCTCAGCACCCAGGAATCGCTCAGGCCAGACGTGTCAGAGGGGCCCGGCAGCTGGCTTTGGGAGGAGCTCTCGCTGGCCCAAGCTGGGGCAGTTTGAAATCAAAATAGATAGTGACAGTAACAGGTTCTAATCCATAGAATAAAGCGAGAACCTGTGAGTCCACATTTGAACACATGAACGGGTGAGTGAATGAATGAATGAGTTGGAAATAACTCTCCTTTGAGTAGGATGAATTCGCAAAGTCACCATCTGGCCACCATCACAGGCGTTTCAAGCAAGAACTGTCAGCAATGCTGTAGCTAGGGGCTAAGTGCCTGATACACAGGACGCTGACACAGTCTCGAACAATATTCCCTTGGGGTACTCATTAACGGCAAAGAAAAAACCGGTAACCTGACAGCGGCGGCCTGGCTGGCCCTGCCCTGGCCCAGCGCAGCGGAGGGGGGAGCTGGCAGCGAGCCTCCTGCTGGGACGCCCTGGGAAGGACACACAGCACTTCTAGAGTAGTCTTGTCCAGAGGCATCGTCAGGCAAACCCAAACTCAGGGGCATTCTACAAAATCTGCCCGGCAAGGGCGTGAACGCGAAACGGCAGAGCAGCCGTCCCAGCTTGCCAGGAGACTGAGGAAGTGGGACAGGTACGTGCAGTGTGTGCTTCTTGATTGAGTCCCAGGCAGAAAGGCTTCCTCTTCCTGTGAGACATGAGTGAGACGCTGAGCAAAATGAATAAGGTCTGTAGATTCAGTAATAGTATTGTTAGCATTGTTAATTTCCATGTTTTGACAACTTTGCGGTACTCGTAGAAGTGAATGTCCTTGTTTTTAGGAAGCACACTGTACAACGTAGGTGTAGAGGGCAAGGTGCCTGCATTCGACTGCAAAGGGGTCAAGGGGACTGCCTGTGGTGACAGTGCTCTGTCCCTTCATTGAATTGTGGGTCACCAGGTGTCTACGTGTGTTGACAGGGACTGAACTGTACACTGAACACCTGTGCATTTTCCCACGTGTAAGTTGTGCCTTGCTGAAAATTAAATCAGAGAAAATGAAACACTTTTTTTAAAAGGCAATTCCAAAATGGCTTAGTGGGTAAAGCCGTTGAGGTGAGTGTAAATCTTTCCAAAGTGGCTACGTTGAAATTCCAGAGTTGTCCCTGATCCAAGCATAATTCTTAAAATTATTCACTATTTCATGGTCATCTGTAATTTCTCGTCTTAGCATTTAGCTTCATGTGGTGCACAGTGAATATTCTCCAGCTGTTCGATGATGCTGTCTTGGGCGCTTCATCCTGTTTGAGACCTGGCGGACAGGAGAGATGTATGTTTCCAGGGGAGGAGCAGAAAGCCACCCCCAGGGCAGAACTTTCCGGGCACTGACAACCTCAGTGGAAACACCTTCCGCCCTAGGAGATGCCCCTGCCCCTACCAGGCCAGCTGCAGGGTGGTGAGCCTGTGGTTTGGAGCCTGACAGTCTACTTATTGCAGTTTCCTTTTAAGGGACCCCAGCCAGCTCCCTGCCTTGATTGCGAAGGTTGGAGAGTGTATTTGTTGCTTTTTAAGTCACCCTCCTGTGCCAGGAAGCTTCAGGATGTTGTTGTAATCCTTCCACCTCCAAATCAGATGGAGTAAAAATTTCATGCCAGCCTCGCCCAGCAGGAGGACGGGGAGAGTGAACGTGGAATCGGGCTCTGAGCCAAGAGCAGGGCTCGGGTTGGGGGAGCAAAGTCGGGGTCTCACCTGCACAGCATCTCATGTCAGACAGGAACCAGCTCCCACATCCAGACAGCACTTGGCCACCAGGAGCCTGGCAGGGGGCCCTGTCCTCGTCCATCACATGCTTGGGTTGCCTGGGCAGCATTTCGACACTTATTGTGGATAAAGACACAGTAAAGATTAGAGATACCTAATGACTACAACCGGGGCTTTCTTCCCTCTTTCCCAGGCTCTGGCTGGTACACCATAGGCCTGTCTTGGTGTGGGTTCCCAGCAGCAGACCTGAGCGAGGACTTGAGTGTGGGTCCTCAATTTGGGAGGGGACCCAGGGAAGGGAAGGAAGCCATGGTGGTGACTCACCTGCTGGGGGATTCTGGAAGGTGGTGGAGAGCCTGCACTCAGCAGGTTCTCACCCCTGGGGGTGGGAGCTGGGGTACATATACGCCAGCTCCCACTAGTCGTTGGTTGAGGGCTGCAGGGAGGAGAGTGTGTTCATTCCTGGTGTGTCACTACAGCCATCACATATTTCGGCACAGGGATGTTGATGGAGGTCATGGAAGTTGAGCAGGCGGGGATGGAAATGTTAAGACTGAGGAGGTGTGGGGAGGGCACCACTGTGTCTGCCGGGCTGCCTTTCAAGGGCCAGACTGACTGGAACGGACTCGGAGAGTTTTGAAAGGAAAAGAGCATTATGGACGGGGCTCTGAGCCAGATCTTGGAATCGGATCACTCCTCCCTGGCTGCCAGTGGCTGGACAGTGGCTTAGAAAGGTGGTGGGAGGAGAGAGGGACAGGAGTCTCCAGTCAGTTCCTTTAAGGGGCCTAGGCCTTCTGGGCACCTGCCATTGGCAATCACCCCCCTCAGCCCCCAAAGTGTGAGGCAGGCATCCTGATGACATCCCCTCCACACAGACAAAAGCTTCACCCTGCTTTTGAGTGATCGATTTCCCTACCCTCACGGGTGGGACCCTAGACCCAGTTCTCACCCCACGTCTGGAACCCCAGCCACGTGACACTGAGCCAAGTCCGTGACTCTGCGTCTGAAATCCCTCCTGTGCTGCAGTTGTATTTGCTTGGCATCTCCTACTTCAGGGAAGAGGCAGAGATTGAGGGCAGGCAGGAGAGGGAATAGACGACGACTGTAAAAGGACCCAGGAGAGGGCGGGTACCACGACCCACATCGTGCCCAGCCATGGCAGCCCTCTGAGGATGAGGGATGCTCTTGGAAGAAGAAGAGCAAATTGAAAACAAAAACCAAAAAAGGGCCTATATGGGAATAAAGGCTGTGGCCTCATTGCACAACCTGGGGGCAGATCTAGTGACGTTGTTTGTATGTTTGTAATGAATATGGTGAAACAAAAAAGGGAACAAATGAACAGACAGACAAACCCAGCCTCCCACCCCTGAGAAGCTTCCTGTCTGTTTACCAGCAGTGGGTTCTCCTGGAACGGGAAAACCGGTGCTCCTTTGTCTGAGCCCCGCTGGCCTCCTGCTGTAAAAGCATCTCTTAGACCCCGAAGGACAGACCCCAGGGAGAGACAGTGGAGGCAAGGCTTTTGCGCTGCGAGCTCACCACCATTAAGCAGAGGATTCAGGAACAACCAGCAAATTCCTGCCTTTCCAGATCAAAACTGCAATGAGATGTCACCTCACACCAGCCAGAATGGCCATAACTAGAAAGTCTACAAATGATAGATGCCAGAGAAGGTGTGGAGAAAGGGGACCCTCCTACACTGTTGGTGGGAATGTAAATTGGTGCAGCCACTATGGAAAACAGTATGAAGGTTCCTTAAACTAAAAATAGACTTACCATGTGATCTAGCAATCCCACTCCTGGGCATGTACCTGGAGAAAAATAAAATTCAAGAAGACACATGCACCCCAATGTTCACAGCAGCACTATTTACAACAGCCAAGACATGGAAACAGCCTAAATGTCCATCAACAGATGACTGGATGAAGAAGATGTGGGGGATGATATACATACATACACACACAATGGAATACTACTCAGCCATAAAAAAGAATGAAATAATGCCATTTGCAGCAACAAGGAATGGCCCTGGGGATCATCATTCTAAGTGAAATGGGCCAGAAAGAGAAAGAAAATGCCCTGTAATATCAGTTATATGTAGAATCTAAAACAAAAAAAGGACACAAGTGAACTACTTATTATTTATAACTTAGATGATTGATTTCTTGAACATGTGTGAGCACATGTGACTGCCCTTTATGATTGGATTACCGCCTTCTGCTGATTCTTATTTTGTAGTTGGCTTTATTCCTTTGATAACTATGTAAGTTTAAAAAGCCAAAGCTCTAATCTGTTCTTAGAAACAATAATTAGTACCTATATGTAAACTAAAAAATGTGCAGTACGCTGTGTGTATGCATTTACATGCGATATAATGTGTATGTGCAGTCGAACTGTAATAATTCTACCTAATAAAACTGACAAAGGGGGAAAAAAGCATGGATCTGGGGGGGGGGGGGAAGTTTCTGCCTTTCTCTAGGACAGCCAGAATCACGGATTTAATCAGGTGGCATCAGAGGGCAAATATTTGGACCTGCCTGTGGAAAGTTCTTCTGCTCCACCATTTCCGGTGGTGGCCCCGGGGCTGGTTGGGACCACAAGGGAAATGAATTACACAGAGAGGACACATGCCTGACTTAGTTCCCCAAAAAAGAAAGCGGGGTGGGGGGGTGGGTGAGAGTGAGAGAGAGAGAGACCCTTCAGCTTTGTGATTTTTTTGTTGCTTTGCACTAAAGGGAGCTCTTGGCACTTGGCTCGTCGGGAGCCTACGATGGGCTCCCTGCCCGTGTCCCACTTTGTCTTTTCAAATGGATGCTGTTTGGTCTGGTTTTTGTTTGCTGCTGGTGTTTAGTTCCTGAGAGAGGATCTGGCTTAGACAAGCGAATTTCTCCCTCAGCAAACCCCAAAGGGAATCGAGCCAGAAGCAGAGGCCTCACATGGGGGCCCCTCTGGGTCCTGCCAGCATCAGCCCCACCATCACCTCCTCTGCAGAGGCCGGGCTGGGGCTGGGCGGGGCTCTTCCTGAACCTGGCTGGGCGGTTGGGTGGGCAGCTGGTGGTCTGGAAGGAGCAGGGCACTCTCTCAGTTTATGGCATCAGAAGTTCAGAAAACTAGAGGGGAATGGAGCTCAGAGGAAGAGGAAGGCCAGACTCCGGCTCCTCAGAGAAGGGGCCAGGCCCTGGAGGGAACTCGGGCTCATGACCCTCATCTCCAGTTCACCATGTGACTAGAGAAATCTGGCCCTTGTTTCCTCACTGGAAGAACAAGAGCATGGTGCAGTGTGACCTCTAAGCCCCAAAAGGGGAACCAGGGGGAAGAGAGACAAAAGCTGGGGGCACAGGCAGAGGGCCTGGGCTGGGTGTGCTGGCCGCCTGGAGCGGGGCACTTACTGCACAGAACCCCGGTGGGTCTCCCTTGCATCTTCCCTGGGTCCTGGACGCATCTCACAGGGCCCTGGGGAGACCACCACTGATGCCATGAGGACTTCTCAGCCCACTTGCCTCCACGGGGTTGTCCTCCTGTGCTTCGTGGAGTATGTGAAGCTAGTAAACTCAGACTGCCTTCTGGGCTCTCAGATCTATTGGAAAGTTTGAGGACAGAGAATAGAATGACTTCTTAGGCTAAAGCAAACATGGGTAAATTACACTTGTGTAAAATGTACTTGAATTTTAAAGATGATGCTTTAACAATAATGACGATTCCATGCCTGCCTTTAAACTGCTGTTCGGCAGGAGCCCGGCCCCTGGTCTACCTGTTCTTCAGCCCTCTGGTCAGGGGCACCTGGGTGGAACGTGAGAGACGGCCCCTTTCTCCGGGTCCTGGGCATCAGAACAGCCCACAGGCACCCGAGCACTTGGCACTGCAGCCCATCCCCAGTGCGGTGCCTTTTCTGTGTCATTTGTGTCTCGGATGGTAGTTCCTGATTCTTGAGGGACATTCCCTGTGTGGAAGGTCTGATTATAACCACCTTGAATTCTGATACAGATTTTGCACAGATTTGAGGACACTTGGGGTCCCCTTTATGCCCACCCAAGAGACCCCTATTTTGTGCTCCTAGGTTAAGAAGACTCTGTCCGGAGGGATGTGGGTGAAGGGGGAGACTGGGTGGAGGAAGGGCTTTAGCTGCAGCTGGGTATCTGGTGTGACGTGGGTGGGCTTCTGGATTTGGAGACAGTGTGAGCCTCTTGGAGGTGTGAGGGTGGGATGGGCAGGGAGGAGTGTGTGTCTGTGTGCGGCAACCAGATCCCAGTTAGGGTTAATCGCAGCTTCTTTCGGGCTCTTCTTGAATGGGCCGAATACTTGGCTTAAGTTGTGAGGACTCCTTATCTACGTGCTTGTTACCTAGCTACGTTCAGCGTTCACACCATCCTTTCCTAGGGTAGCGTGGGTGCTTGGATGCTGAAATGTCTTTGCTCAAGGACCTGATTACAAGGGGCTTCTGACCGGGGACATGGAGAGTGATGGTTTACCCCGTGGAGGGCAAAGCAGGAGGCCCAATCATGCTTCAAATTTAGGAATGTCACCTAGTTTCTCTGCTCCCCTGACCCCAGAACATCACTCAGATGTCATCCTGGGGTGGGCTGACAGGAAGCAGAGTGGGCTGCTGACCCTTCTGCTACTCAAGTTGCCTTTTCTTTCCAGTTTTCACCAGTAACCCTAACTTTGTTAAAATAAGGAGGCATTTCCTCTGAGCCGGGATGCCAGAGGGGCATGCTCCTGAAAATTAGGCAGAGTGCCTGCTCCCCTGCACATTCAGACATGCGGGGTCCTGGATTTTTGAATGAGCCTCCCCTGGATGCTCAGTGTTGGATGTGGGGCAACAAAGCCTGCCCCCTTTCCTGCCTCTTCCAGAGCCCTGGGCACATGGTGGGCTCCCAGCCACCCCTGCAGACTTGGGAGAGCTAATGACTTGGCAGGGCTTATGATTTGCACAGCTCTTCACAGGCATCATCTGACTTAATTGTCACCATGAGTGTGGGGGTGGGCATGATGGTTTTCCAGATAGGGAGCATAGGTGTGGGTCAGGGAAGTTCAGGAATATGTTTCGAGTTCCAGCTCTGAGCAGCAGCAGGACACGGAGGGATTCAGAGACTGTCTTGGCCCCACCCATCTCCCTTCCCCACACCTATCTGGGCACCTGCAGTCTTTGCCTGAGGCTCTCCTTGGCCGCCTGAGTGTGCTTTGCCTGCCTCTGTGGTAGCCCAGAAGTCAGAGGAATGACTGCTTCCAGGGCAGCCGATAGCCTCTGACAGGTGGGAGATGGTGTACAAGTACCCCAGCTCCCTCACCCCGGGTCTACGCGTTTTCCCAGAACTCTCTTGGCGCTGGGCTTAGGCGCCATTTACCCTCAGGGACAACTGGCTTAACAACACATGCTTCAGTCTTCCCTTCCTGGGGTCACTTCCCCCTCTCCTGCTGGCACAAACCCACCTCACAAATTAGTCACTTCCACCCGAATCCTTGTGTTGGAGTCTGCTTCTAAGACTTGGATTCTTGGGCCCCAAATCCTGGCTTTTCCCACCCAAGCAGCAAGGCCCCCCCCCATTTCCTTCTGGGTGTAAAGTCTTACCACACTCCTCAGAGGGAAGTCAAGCTGCCTTCCCAGGCTGAGAACAGCCCGTCTTAATAATCCTGTGGTGTGTGGCATGCAGTTAACGCGGCTGGATTTTCTTTCTTTTAACCTGAAGAAAAAGGAAACTGACTTTCTTGCCATGTGCCTCACCCACCTCCCAGACCAGCACTGCTTCTTACCCATAAGGGGAAGTTGGGGAGGGCAGAGACCCCGGAGGAGGCCCCGCTGCCGGAGCTTCTGGCCTTGGAAGGCAGGTTGGGCCAGAGAGGTTGCAGCGTTTATCAGGTGGCCGCATTTGCTCTGCACGTGGCCTCACGGCATGTGATGCGGGAAGCCCCCTATGGGACTCGGCAGCAGAGGTCGTAAATCATGGGACGTGTGCTGCAGCCACCTCGGCCCTGTGGCCTGGAAATGGAGCCATCTGTCAAACCAGGAGGCCCCGCTGCCGGCCCTCACTCCCCTGGGCTGTGTCTTGGCAAAGAGAGGGGGCCCTCCTGAGGCTCCTGAAGTGGGGCTGGGCCTCTGCACCTCCTTTGAACACCCCTGAAAATCAGAGAAGCTGAGAAAAGCCTGTGAAAGTTTCCTAAGGTTTTTTTTTCCCCTACATTTGGCAAAGATGAACTAGGATTTGCCCAGGGAGCGGGGAGGGACATTTTAAGTAGAGCAATGTCTCCAAAATGCTTAGGCCTGATCAGAAGCTTCTCTTGTGTGTCCTGAAAGAGAGTGAGATCAAGAGAGGGAGCTGAGGACGGCCTGGCTGTCTTATTTAACACTGATGGGTAAAGTGGGATCGCTCCATCCCAAGGCAAGACGCGTGTGTGCGCGTGTGAAAATGCAAAACTGGAAGAAAACATACGAGAGTGAAGGTGAGGAGACCGCGTGAAACACCTTGTCTGCCCCAGCTTCTGTTTCCTGTGATGTAATTTTGTTTCTCACTGTGTTTGTTATTCATAAATGCCAGTGTGGGAAACAGCGTTTGAGGGGCGAGGTACCATATCCAACAAGAAACCAAAAAGGAAAAGGGGACACGGAGGACTGTCTGTCCAAGAGCGCTTCCTGCGGGTTTCCGGGTGAGCGGCCGTGCCGGCAAGGCGAGGGAGGGGGCGCGGTGGAGCAGGCGTGCGCGCTGAGCCCCCGCTCTGTCTGCGCATCCTCAGCGCGGGTAGTTGTGCGTCTGCTCTTGTTCCAGCCTTGCCGGGAGGCTGGCCCCCGTCGTTATTACACTCTCCGCCAGGAACAAGCCGAGGGAAAGAGTATTCCCAGAACCAGAGCCTTCCAGGTTTCCTGAAAGATCGTTGCCTCTTTTTCCTGGTCGCTCCGGGTGCAGCAGAGATGCTTGGAGGTCCACCCGGCCCTTTAAGCACAGCTTCTAGCTGACTCGACTTCTTTGAGAGTAAACTTCCCTCCTGGTCCAGTCGTATTCATGGCTGACTTGGCCATGAGACAGAGGCCCCTGTGTTCCTAATTATTTCTGGATGAAAAGTCCTGGAGGCAAGTGGAGATTCAGGGCGAGCGCGGAAGGCCAGGCAGAGCAGGCACCAGTGTGCAGGGGATGGAGGGATGCAGAGATAATTAAATTAAGAGCGCCGGGTGCAGGCGTTGAAAGACAGCCGTGGGAGTTAATCACGCCATCCGGCTTCCCAGGTCGGCAGCAGCGGAGGAAGTGCCCCGGGCCTGCCTCTCACGTGGTGGCTTGAGAGGCCTGGGGGACAGACACTCACGGCTTCTAGAGGACTTGCCAGGGCTGCCTACTTGGAATGCTGGTGAAACGGGGATTGTGTACGAGTTGGAGTGTGTGCATTTTCTCTATTTTCCACTGAGCCAGGGTGGTCACTTGGTGTGTGGGGTGGGGAGGGGAGGCCCATTTCAGTCCACATAGAAGCTGGAGGAGGGTTATATGGTTTCCAAGTTCGGTCCTTTTGAAAGCGTTTATCCTCTCTGATTTGAAATGAGTTGATCGTAGGGGTCTGGGGCAATGTGTTCGCGTCCGGAGGATGAAGGGATAAGGCCCACAGCGGCCTGCCGCACAGCAGTCAAGGGATGTGGGCACAGAGCAGCAACAGAACCACGGCTGGACCACAGACACTGCATCTCGAGTGGATGAGCCGGACCTGAAGTCCATCCTGGCCGATTCCGTTTTGGTGAAGTTCTAGACCAGGTTAACCTGAGCTGTGGTGGTGGCCGTCAGGTCTGTGGGTGAGCAAGGGAACTTTGCAGGGTGACGAGAGTGTCTTATTCCTTCTTAGACTGAGGGTTACTTACATGCATGTAAACATGTTTCAGAATACATTGGATGCACACTTAAAATCTGTGCGTGTCATTGCATGTTAAGTTACTCCTCAATGAAAGACATGTGAAAAGAACTTCCGGGGCTGGGTCCTGACGTGTCCATCTCGGATTTCAAGTTTGGGTCCTGCGTGACCACCCAGACTTTCCCTGTTCACTGAGTTGCTCAGAAAAGCCTGTCATTAGAAAAAAGCGATGTCGAAGGCGCGATGGCAAACCGCGGTCCCCGGGCCAAGTGCACTCAGCCGCGTTTATGCAAATACGGTTGTATTGGCGCCCGCCCGCCCACTTCTGCTGCAGAGAGCCCTGGTCCACGGCCTGAAACATTTACTATCTGTCCAGTCCAGAAAAGGTCTGCGGCGACTCGGTCTACAGGGTCACGTCTTTGGGGGACTTGTCACTTCAGCTCTGCGTGTGCGGAGGTTTTGGACAGGGAACACGGTCTGGGAAAGAATCAGGTATGAGGTCACAACGTAGAGGAGCCGCACTGCATCCCCTGCCGCTCGCTGGGCATGCCTGGCGCCATGGACGGACAGTGGAGTGCGGCTTGGCCCGTGCAAAGTTTAGAAAAAGGGTTTTCTGTGTTGCTGTTGTGAAGGAGGGAGAAATAAATAAGGCCTGGAAGCTGGCCACGGCCGAAGCAAGGCTCCCATTTTAAACCCTAAGCCTTGGGCTGCAAATTAGCCCTGCATGGAAAAGGAAACTCAGCCAGCTGATTGCGAGGAAAGGAGATGTGGTCTGGACGAGACCTGGTCAGCGTGGTTGGCAGCATTTGGGAAGTCAATGAGGGAGAACACGGTGAACGCATGAGCTGCTGTCAGAATTGAGGTTTGGACTTGGGGCCCCATGAGCCAGTGTGCTGAAGAACTTCTTTATCATTGTTGCTTGTTTATAAAGGTTTAAACTTCCTTTGCTCGCTACCTTCTCCCCAAGATGAATGCTCACAGTGTCTGGAGGGTTTGGTGATAACAGCCCCGAAGCCCTGTCTTCCTTCATCTTGCAGTGATGATGTATTTCCTTCGCCCGCCTGTCTCCTTATTCTGTGGTTACCAGAATTAAAGAGTCAGGTCCCGGGGAAGGGGGGTCTATAGTCTTTTTTTTTTTTTTTTTAATGAAGAGAAATAAATGTGGTCAGTATCACATAAGCTTGAGGTGTGGATCTCTGTTCTTAAGAAAGAAAGAAAAAAATATATACAGGGAGCTAATTCTAGACCCCAAAAGTCTGCCTAATTGGGGACTTAAACCAAGGCAGTGCTTTTGGGGTACATTAGTCTGTACCCAGGTGGCAGGGGCTGCGAGCAGGCGAGGCGTAATTGTTAGACCTGGAAAATTCCTGTCTGACCGAGAGAACTTCAGAAATAGGCAGATGAACCCTGCGTGGCAGGAATGTGCTCTGCAAGGTGGCGGGTGGCACTGGTGTGACCACGTGGCCCATGCCCCTCGGGTGGACCCTTCAAGTCGCCAGGTGCACGTCCTCAGCAGGTGACATCTGCTGTGTCAGTTGCTGTGCGGCACTGGTATGGGTTTTGTCTTTTTTTTTTTAACCAAAGTAGAGGCAGTCTGATACAATTTTTTGGAACTTTCAAATTTTAGTCTCAAAATTCTTTTTTGGAGGAGGAGGTAATTAGATTTTTTTTTAAATGGAGGGACTGGGGATTGAACCCAGGACCTCATGCATGCTAAGCACATGCTCTACCACTGAGCTCTACCCTCCCCTCCAGTTTTATCTTTGTTAGAAATGTGGGGCCCCAGGTGTGTGCTCACACTCACGGGTCTCTCAGTCACCTTTAGTAACTGGGAGACAGGTGCTGTGGGATGCTCAACCGAACTCAGCCGGCCGCTGCTTCTGCTGCACAATGGGGTCAAAAATAATTAAATCTCTACAAAGACCTCCCCTCCTTCCTCAGGCCACTGTACCACACACACACACACACACACACACACACACACACACACAGACATAATCTCATGGGTTTCGTCTTATGGCTGAAACCATGGATTTGGGGTTGAGGGAGAGTATGATTTTTCATATTGTTATAAATTATTGCTTTTGGTAGAACTTGTTAGCATTCTTATAGAATTGCTGACAGTACACTATGGTACAGACGCTGGCTGGGCAGTATTGAATATGCATTCATTCATCCACCCATTCAGTAACTCGTCTTTCTGGGGAGGTTGCTGTTTGCCGGGTACCGTCCTTGGGGCCAGGGAGTAGGTAGTGAGCAAAACCACACCTGGTTCTCACCCACCGGGAACTCACAGCGTCGTAGGGAGGCAGGTGGTCGTCAAATCACATTCACGTGTGCGTTTGCCTGTTTAGTGTCCAGTACTGTTTAGTGTTATAAATGCCGCGGTACTGTGAGCTCATACAACAGATCTGAGGTCAGAAGGGGTTCACAGAGAAGAGAGTGACAGTGGGGCTGGCACCCACAGAGAGAATATTGACCAGGTGAAGGTAGAGGGAAGTTGTGCAAAGGCCCTGTGGTCTGAAGGAGCAGGGCATGTTGGAGGAACTGGAACAGGGCTGCAGAACAGGAAAGAGGGAGGGGCTCCAGGTGAAGCTGGAGGCTTGGCAGGGACCCAACAGTGCAGGTCTTGGCGGGTCATGTTCAGGAGGCGAACTGGATTCCAGGGACTGCAGGGGGTCTGCTTTCATCGGAATGGCTTCACGTTTGGAGGAGGTACCTCTGGAGCCACATGTGGAGAGACCCTCCTAGCCACTGTCTGGTGCGGACCAGAAGGGAAGACTCAACCCAGAGTGACAGTGTTGACTTTCTGCACGTTTGTGTTTCTTCTCTCACTTTTCCTTTGGATGGTGGGGCTCTGGGCTGACTTAGTCTCTGAAAGTTGGGGGTACTTATTAAAGGAAGGGTGGGTGGAATATTCTGGAAGGATATTCCTTGGGATCTGGAGTGAGTAGGAATACCACACACCAGCATTATTGGGTAAGGTAATTATGATGCTGGCAGGTAAACTGGTATCTCAGATGAGTCCATCCATCAAACCTTGGCCACGAAGTTCAAGTTCCTATTTTAAACCAGTTTTTCCTTTGACGTCCAGAATAAAGCATAAGAGGGTTTCCTTGGCAGCAAATCTCAAGTGATAGGGCATTGGGGAATGATTTCTGACTCTTTGTAATTATGAGCTAGGCTACAATCAAAATCGATTAATAACCTGGGTGGCGCAGACCAAGGTGGGTGGGGGGAGGGGAGGAGCATAAACGTGCTTAACTCAGCGTCCTGCTGTTATAAGGGCTCGTTAACACCAGTACCACAGTCACCAGCAGGAATGTCCTGCCTCACTCTCTTGCCTTTTCTATTCATTCCTTCATTCATTCCGTTCATCCTTTCAACAAATGTGTACTGAACACCTACTATACTGGGCATTACAGGTGTCGGGGACGTCACTGTGAGCAAAGCTACATCCTCGTCACTGTAAAGCTTACCTTCTGGTTGGGGGGAAGTGAGTAAGTAAATAAAAACCAAATCAATGTATTATCTGGCCAAGGGGGATAAGAGCTGACTAGAAAAATAAAACAGGAAAAGAGGATGGAGAGAGATGGATAAGATGGTTCAGGAAGGCCTCTCTGAGGGCACACTGTCGGGTCAAGATGGGGGCAGAGGGCGTGGACTATGCAGATGACTAGGAAGCTGGAACCGCAGGTGCAAAGGCCCTGTGGCAGGAGGGGCTTTCAGGGCTTGTGGAGGAGGGAGGAGTCTAGCACAGCGTGGAGAATGCTGTACACTGTGTGTGTGCCAAGCTTCTGTTACTGTATAACTACAAGTCCCTAATAACAGGAGTGGGCCCCTCCTCCGGGTGGAGGTGGGGGGCAGCTCTGATAGACATGATTGGTGTCCACTGTCAGTTTTCTTTCCTTGTTCCTTGGGGCTCTGATTCCACCTCCCTCCCTCCCTCAGCACAGCTTAAGTCAGCAGCCATTCCTATACGAGGCAAAGGGTCCTAGAAGAAACGTCTTGAGAATTTTAGCAAGTCAAAATATTATTGTGTTGCCTGGCTGTCCGTCAGTTCTCAAGATTGACAAAAATCCCCATTTGTCTGGCAACATGGTGATGGAGGGGCAGGTGTCCCATGAAACATGCAACGCAGAAATAAGCAATGGGAGTTGTCATGCTGAAGTAGAAATTGAAGGAAATACATCTTTGGGTGAAATGGAAACACGCAAGTGATATTTGGGATGTCTGTTCTGCGTGCGATAGATGATGCTTCTGCCACGAGGATCCTTTCTGACGTTTACACGGACGTCTACCATGTGCCGGCTCTCTGCTGGGGGCCAGGAAGCATCCTTCAGTGTGTCAGCTTCTTGGTAAACATGCTCACAGTTTGTGTGATTCACTCCCTGTGAATAAATGCCATGATTTGGGCTGATCGATCGGGGTGCCAGGGCCTGCAGATGGGGGAGAAAATGCCACTTCTTATCTGTGGGCAGAAATGTGAAAACCAGAAGTTCTCCTAAGGATGATGATTGCACGATGAGCGATCTGAGTCTGTGAGAAGTTCCAGAAACCTGATTACTGTTGATGATGATAATATGATTAATTAAAGCCGTGGAGGAATTAGTCTAATTGACTGCAGTGGGAGGAAGAAAAAAAAATTGGTTTAAAAGAAAAATAAAGTGAGTTTTATTTATTTATTTTCCCACCTAAGAGTCATCGTGATTAAAATTAAGCAACTTCCTCATCTTTTTACAAGCGAACACGGAGAGGCTGTTATCTGTGCTCTGGAGGCTGGGTGGCTGGCAGGCATGAGATGAGAACTCGTGTCTCTGCTGATTCTGGAGCTGCCCGTGGCCCCCGGTGCGACCAGAGTCTCTCTGTACAGAGCCCCTCCCTCTGGGCTTTCCAGGCAACATAGAAACCTCTGGAATGAACTAAAACAAGATAACTCAAGTGTGCAAATGCGGAGGGGAAGAAGAGGGGTTAATGACAGATTCCCTCCATTGCCTGATCTGTCTTTTCCCAGCCAGAAATTAAGTTGTGAACAAACACAGCACATTGGGTGGGAGAGGCTCCAGCAGGAGGCTGTGAGGCCGCAGCTGGGCGAGGGGACGGGGCGGCACGTCGCTCAGTGCTCCGATGCACTCTCTTGAGTGGCCACCCTGTGTCTCTGCAGCAAAGCCTGCAAAATTATGAGCTTTCAGCTCTGACAATGACCACTGACTCGGCTGCCAAAACATATTTTCCACCCATTTCTGATCAGGCTTCTGTTTAAATAGAGAGGAGAGGTGATCTCCTTTCGGAGTGATTCCAGCCTGATTCTCTGGGTGCCAGGGGGTGAAGTCCTCAAGTCCAGTTGGAATGAGCTGATTTATCTTCTTTGGCAGCCCTGATCAGCGCCCTCCCGAGAGGCTGGGCTATAACTGGGAGGTAATCAAGACGATACACTTACTTCTCCGGTGCTGCTGGGCTCGCCCAGTCCTTTTTCCATAGACATTATCACTTCAGACAGCTGCTGTTCGTTGCTGCTCTTGTTGAACCCCCTACTTTAGGAAGAGAAATCTGGTGGTATTTCAAATGCCGTCAAATTCAGAAAACATAGAGGAGGGGCCGGCTTTCCTTGAACATTTTTCTATAGAAATTGAGGGGCTTTTTTTTTTTTTCACTTTTGCCTGGACAAAAATAGAATGACCATGTGTCCTGTGAAATGACATAGGCATGTGCGTAACACACACGTGATAATCAGCTCGCACGTGTGCGTAACATGCCTGTGATCATCGGTTTGCGTGCGTGGACAGATGTTCTGTGTTTCTACGTCGGGTCTTCGGAGCTTCCGGGGGTGATTTTACCTGTTTTCTTTGTCCTGCTAGGTCAGGGGCTTCATTAGGGTGCAGCTTGGTGTGTTTGCATGACCTCCACATTATCCCTGCTGAATCCTGCTTAGAAACCTTGAGAACTGTTTGCCTCTTGACCTGTTTTATCCACCACCTGCTTCCACCCTCGAGCTGAAAGCTTTCTTCGGTCGGACATTGCTGATTAATTTCTTATGACCCCAGCACTTCAGCTGTTCCGTGCTTCCTTCTCCTTCTCTGTCAGTCAGACTCTAAAGGCTCCACTCAGTCTGGGATGACGTCCTAACCCACCCCTGTACTCCCCCGACTCCTCACCGTGTGCTTGAGACACAGGTGTTGAGTCAGACCTTTGTCCTTCCCCCGAGTGGCTCATTGGGGGGCTGTCCTGATCCAAGGCGCACCATCACGTGTGCCTTCTAGTTCTGCTGTGTGCTACCTTGTGGTGTGCCTCACCACCTCTAGCATCAGACATTTCTTTGTTAATTTTTCCCCGCCCCTAGTACATGGTTCATGAGAGTGTGGATTTGTTTTGTTTATTGTGAATTTCCAGCTTAGGACAGTGGCTGACACAGCAGACCGATGCAGTTTTTATTCAGTGAAAATATAATAGCTTAACTAATACAGACGAAAATATGAGAGCCACCCATACTCACCGCTAGCATCATGCTCAGTGGTGAAGGGTTGAACGCTTTCCCTCTAAGATCAGGAACAAGACAAGGATGCCTTCTTTCGCTACTTCTATTTGACAGGGTACTGGAAGTCCTAGCCGGAGCAGTTGGACAAGTAAAAGAAATAAAGCCATCCAAATTGGGAAGGAAGAAGTAAAAATTATCTTTGTAAATAGTTTAATCTTTGTGTGAAAACCTCTAAAGATTTTTACCCCAAAAAACTAATTGATTCAGCAAAATTGCCAGATGTTAATACTACCCAAAGTAATCTACAGATTTAATGTAATCTCTCTCAAAATCCCAATGGTCGTCTTTTTTTTTTTTTTTTTTTCAGAGATAGAAAAACACACTCTAAAATTCATATGGAATCTCAAGGGACCCTAAATAGCCAAAATACCTTGAAAAATAAGAACAAAGTTCACGATCTCACACTTCTTGATTTCAAAACTTATTACAAAGCTACAGTAATTAAAATAGTGTGATACTGGCATAAAGACAGTCCTATAAACCACTGAAATAAAATAGAGAGCCCAGAAATCAACCTTCACGTATATGGTTAAAAGATTTTGACAGAGGTGCCAAGACCATACAATGGGGAAAGGAAAATTTTTTTTAAATGGTGCTGAGAAACCTGGACACCCACATGCAAAAGAATGAAGTTGGACCTGTACCTTACACCGTATACAAAAATTAACTCAAAGTGGATCAAAGACCTAAGTGTAAGACCTGAAACTATAAAACTCTTGGGAAGAAAACATAGGGCAGAATCTTCACAGCATTGGATTGGCAATGATTTCTTGCATATGACACCAAAAGCAGAGGCAACAACTGTCAAAGTAGATACATTGGACCTGCGTATCTAAGGACATAATTGACTGACTGAAAAGGCGACCTACAGAATGGAATAAAATACTTGTGAATCATATAGCTGACAAAGGGTTACTATCCAGAATATGTAAAGAACATCTACAAGTCAACAATGAAAACTCCAAACAACCCAATTAAAAAATGAGCAAAAGACTCAAATAAACATTTCTTGAGAGAAGTTGTACAAATGGACAACAAGCATATGAAAAAATGCTCAATATCATAAATCATTTGAGAGATACAAGCCAAAAACCACGAGATACCACCTTATACTCACTAGGATGGCTGCTATTTAAAAAAGAGAACATAACAAGTGTTGCTGGGAATGCGGAAAAATTAGAGCCCTTGTGCACTGTTGACGGGGTTGTATGTGGTGCAGCCACGTGGAAAACAGTATGGAGGGTCCTCTCAAGTTAAAAATAGAACTAGCAATCCCACTTCTGGTCACGTATTCAGAAGAACTGAAACAGGCTCTCAGATGTTTGTACAGTCATGTTCATAGCAACACCATTCACAACAGCCAAAAGGTAGAAGCAGATGAAATGTCAAGGAGTGAATGGATAGACAAAAAAAAGTGTGTAGCCATACAATGGAATATTATTCTGCCTTAAAAAAGGATGGGAATTCTGACACATACTACAGCATAGATGAACCTTGAGGACATTATGCTAAGAGGAATAAGCCAGTCATAAAAAGACAAATATTGTATGATTTCCCTTATATGAGGCACACTCACAGAAACAAAGTAGAATGGTGGCTGCCAGGGGCTGGGGATGGGGGCAGAGTTGTTTAACTGGGACAGAGTTTCAGTTTTGCAAGATGAAAAAGTTCTGGAGACTGGTTGCACAACAATGTGAATAAACTGAATGCTCCTGAACTGTGCACTTACACATGGTTAAGATGAGGCATTTTATGTTGCATGCATTTTACCACAATTTAAAAAATCACCCATAATCCCACCACCATTTGACCGATTTTAACATTTGGATATGTAACTATGTTAGGTTTATAGATTTTTCTTTCCTATGTGAGTGTGTTTGCAAACACACACACACACACCATTTATTGTGCTGGCCTGACAGTGTTGTGAGCACAGGGGAAGGCACACATGAAAGGAGCGCAGGCAGAGCCATAGTTGAATAATTACAGCAAAACCAGTTGTGCTCTGGTAATTAAATGCTAAGAATGCCAGCGTGCCACGGGGACAGAGTGGGAAAGTTTTGCAAAGGAGGAGGCATCTGAGTTGGGCTTTAAAGTATGAGTAGGAGTTTTACAGGCAGAGAAAGAGGATCAGAGCATGCCAGGAAGAGGGATGGCATGTGAAAAGGTGTGAAGCAGGGAAAGCCTGCGAGGAGTTTGGGAAACAGTGACGAGGCCTATGGATGTGGTGAGCTATTGGGATGGGACAGGCAACTAGGGGCTGGAACCTGGACGAGGTGGCCGGGTTCCGATCTGGGGGCTTCAGTCTTCTAGCCCTCAGTCAGCGGGGGTAGTCCCCCTCCCTTCCCCAGAGGTATTTTCGGTTCATTTGTTTTTTTAATAATGAGAATGACATTTTGGCTGCAACATGACATGAAAATGATCCCCCGGAATCACTCGTCACTGCAGAAGCTGAACAAGCCCTTGAACGTGACGTTCGCTGCTCTGTGGAAGGAAATGGCCCACATCCTGGTGCTCCCAGTGGGTTAAACTTTTAATGTGTGTGGGAATTCACCAAGAGGTGGGCTCCCTTTTTGGTTGCTTTCCGAATCTGCACACTTCCAGAGAGACCACGTGCGTGTACAGGGCTCATTAACCTCCATTCTCCAGAATGGCGCTGCCTAATGGGGATGTAACGTAAGGTGCCTGTGTGTTTGTTCAATGTACGTTTATCTTTTACTCATAAATGCTAACTACTAACATTTGCTGAGCACTTACTTTGCTTTTGTTTTTGTTTCCCTTTTTGAAATTGAAGTATAGTCAGTTTACAATGTTGTTTTCTGGTGTACAGCATAGTGATTCAGTTACACACACACATATATATATATTCCTTTTTCGTATTCTTTTTCACTGTAGGCAGTTACAGGGTATTGAATATAGTTCCCTGTGCTATACAATATAAACTTATCTATTTTATATATAGTTGTGTGTATCTGCAATTTCCAAACTCCCAGTTTATCCCTCCACCCTCCCCTTGCACTGCTGGTAACCATAAGTCTGTTTTCTATGTCTGTGAGTCTGTTTCTGTCTTGTAAATAAGTTCTTTTGTGTCATTTTTTTAGATTCCACATATAAGTGATATCATATGGTATTTTTCTTTGGTTTAATTTCCAGAATATACAAATAGCTCATTCAACTCAATAACAACAACAACAACTAAAAACAAATAACCAATCCAAAAATGGGTAGAACACCTAAACAAATGTTTCTCCAATGAAGACATACAAATGACCAACAGGCACATGAAAAATTTGCTCAGTATTGCTAATTATCAGAGAAACGCAAGTCAAAACTACAATGAGGCATCACCTCACACCAGTCAGAACGGCCACAAATGATAAATGCTGGAGAGGGTGTGGAGAAAAGGGAACCCTCTTGCACTACTGGTGGGAATGTAGTTTGCTGCAGCCATTATGCAAAACACTATGGAGCTTCCTTAAAAAATTAAAAATAGACTTACCCTCTGATCCAGCAATGCCACTCCTGGGCATATATCTGGGGAAAACTCTTAATTCGAAAACATACATGCACTCCCTTGTTCACAACAGCACTATTTACAATAGCCAAGACATGGAAGCAACCTAAGTGTCCATGGACAGATGACTGGCTAAAGAAAATGTATACACACACACACACACACACTCACACAATGGAATACTACTCAACTGTAAAAAAGAATGAAATAATGCCATTTGCAGCAACATGGATGGACCTAGAGATTATCATACTGAGTGAAGTCGCCATGTGTATTTTGTTTCTAATAGTTACGTTAAGTAAAGTAAAAAGAAATAGATGAAATGAACTTAAATATTTAACCCATTTTATTACTTGTTGAAATAGTATTATTTCAACATGTAATCAATACAAACTCACTACTGAGGGATTTACAGTCTCTTTTTCATTCAGTGTCTTTGGCACTTACAGCCAGTCTCGATTCAGACCGGCCGCGGTGCCTGTGCCAAGCAGCCAGGTGTCGTCGGTGGCCGCCATATTGGGCAGAGCAGGTTTAGAACAGGCAATGGTTTAAGAGAAATAAACAAGAGCCATTCATTCTCGAACCCTTTGTTTGGAATAAAACGTGATCAGGATCAGCACCCTTTGAAAAGAGTTTGCTCACAGTGCAGATCTAATTACTCCCCTGGCATTTAGGAAGGTTTAAGCTGATGGAGTATAATTTTCACTGACACTTTCATTTGCCAGGATCATATGGTGTCTAAAAAATATGCAGTCATGTCAAATCATGGTAATTAGTGCCAGAAGAAGCTTGCCAGCGGTAGGCAGGCAGACTCCAGCCCCTCCACTTGCCAGCCCTGAATTTGGATGTTCTTTTGCTTGTTCATCCCAGTCAACAGAGCTGAATTCTGCTTCAGGGCGCATCCACGTGGCCTGTGTGAGTAGGGGTGGGATTGAATTTAGAGGATAACTTGGCCCAGAGGGTAAATGAGAAGATGGTCATTAATGTCACTATCCGAGGTGGCAAACATGAGACCCTTTGCTGTGTATTTGTAGTCATGTCCATTTCAACCCCACTCAGTAGAATCAGTGTGTTCTGTCTCATTATAAGCGCATAATACCCACTCTTCAAGTTTCCCCTCATTCCCTTTCTTGCGTATTTTTAACATACAGATTTGGAACTCTTAAATCATACATTATCTCCTTCTCATTAGCAAAGATTCTTCCGCAAGCCATATGCTTTTCTTGTCTCGAAATACAAATGATTTGTTTTTCATCATAATCAGTTAGGTTCTCGCCAAAGGTATGAAATAATTATTTGAGATGCAAATCTTGACGCTCAGGCCTCCCATCAGGATAACAAACCAGTTGGAAACCAGGGCATTTGGAAAGAAAATGAGACCTGAGCCCTGGAGTTTGGTGGTGTTTTCAAACTTTGAACGAAAACAAAATACTAAAAACAACTTATTAGACAGCAAACATTCATCATTTTCAAAAGAAAGACTGGCTTTGTCCTTATCTCTTGTTTCATTTTACCTTGAAAATATATGCGTTTTTCGAAATGTGAGTGATTATAAAGGGAAAGATGGTGCCTTAAAAAAAGTGGTAATTAAACAGATAGGGAGCATATAAGGTGAAGACTGTGAGGCTAGAGAAGACAGTGAGGCTGTTTGCCTCTATTATGGAAGGTGGAAGCTTCCGGGAAAGAACATAAATGGGAACTATCTTTGTGATGTTGAAAGGGCTATTCGTGCTTGATGCAGTCGTGTGAGGCCTGAAGAAGACGTGTTACATCACACGCTTTGCTCTCTGAGGACCGGGGTCAACAGGAGGTGAGATTCCGGTGGGAGGTGAGATGCTGATAGAAAGTAAGAAACACAGCTCATTCTCCTTCAACGTGGGCAGGGGAGAGGGTCCCCTACAGGGGAAATCAGCACCATTTTCTTCAAACACTGCTTTAGAGGAATGTAACCCACCTCGTTGCGTTACAGGTGTTTTATACCGCTTTTTCCTTTCCAGTAAATCTTTCCTTTCTGTTCATTTCAAGAATCGGAGCCTTCTCTTTTCTCTCGTTGATAATCATTTCCTTCTGGCTCATGATTTAACTTCTAAGACTCCTAACTGATATGCCTTCATTACTTAACTTTACCACAATTTTTTTCTTCTTCAAAAAGCCTGCTGAGATTTTTTGATTGGGATTGTGTTGGATCTATAGGTCAGAGAGAACTGACATCTTAACAATAATGTGTCTTCCAACACATGAATGTGGTATGCATCTCCATTTGTTAAGAGTTTAGTTTCTGTCTGCAGTTTAATTTCTGTCTAAGGTTTTGTATTTTTCCGTGCACAGATCCTGCACATCATATGTCAGATTAATCCCGGATTTATTATGTTTTTATGCTACTTTAAATGGTATTGCTTTTTAAACTTTTAAATTTCTGGTATTTTGCCTTAATTTCAAGTTTTGATTGCTCATTGTTAGCATTTAAAATTACAGCAGACATTTGCATATTGATTTTTGTATCCTGTAGCCTGCTAAATCAAATATTCATTCTAGTATCTTTTTATATATTACATTAGTTTCTTTCTAAATAGAGGCTTATGTTGTCTGCAAATAAATACGGCTTTACTTCAATCTTTACTATCTGTGTACTTTTTATTTCTTTTTCTTGACTTACTGCACTGGCTGGAACTCCTGTAATATTGAACAGAAGCAGGGAGAGTGGACATCCTTGTCTTGTTTCATATGGGGGAAAAGCATTCCAGTCTTTCACCATTTAGTGTGATATAAGCTATAGGCTTTTCCTATATTCTGTTTATCAGTTGAAGAAGTTCCTCTGTATTCCTAGTTTGCTGAGACTCTTTTAAAAATCAAAAATGATACTGGATTTTGTCAAGTGCTTTTTATGCATCTAGTGAGATGATCATAAAGTTTCTCGTTTTAATTTGTTGATATGGTGAATTACATCAATTGATCTTTTTAAATTGATGTGTGGTTGATTTACTGCATTGTGTTAGTTTCCAGTGTATAGCAAAGTGATTCAGTTATATATATATATATATATATTCATATATATTCTTTTTTCAGATTTTTTCCATTATAGTTATGATAATAAGACATTAAACATAGTTCCCTGAGCCATACAGTAGGACCTTGTTGTTTATTTGTTTTATATACAGTAGTTAATCTCAAGCTTCCAATTTATCCTTCCCCCACTTTCTCCTTTGGCAACCTATAAGTTTTTTTTTCCTGTGTCTGTGAGTCTGTACTGTTTTGTAAATAAGTTCAATTGTATCACATTTTTAGATTCCACATATCTAAGTGATATCATATGATATTTGTCTCTGTCTGACTTACTTCACTGAATATGATGATCTCTAGGTCCATCCATGCTGCTGCAAATGGCATTATTTCATTATTTTTATGGCTGAGTGGTATTCCACATCAATTGATTTCTGAATGTCAAACCAACCTTGATTCCTAGGACACATCTCACTTGGTCATGATATGATTCTATAGTATTGGGTTCAATCTGCTAAAGTTTTATTTATAATTTTGCATCTATGTTCATGAGGGATATTAGTCCATAGTTCTTTTTCTTGTAACGTCTGTGTCTGGTTTGAGTAGGTAACAGATTAATACTGGCCTTATAGATTAAGCTGTATGGGAGCCTGGAAGAGTTTGTACAGGATTGGTGGTACGTCTTTCCTGTTTCATACAATGAAGCCATCTGGGTTTAGAGTTTTATTTATATTAAGGTTTTTAACTACAAATTTAATTTATTTAATAGAGAGATATTCAAATGATCTATTTCTTCTTGAATGAGCTTTAGTACCTTGTGTTTGTCAATAAATTTGTTCATTTCATCTAAGTTGTCAAATACATTGGCATAAAATTATTCATAATATTCACTTAGTGTCATATTAACATATAGGGAGAATCTGTATTGATGACACTTCTCTCATTCCTGATCTGTTAGTTTTATTGATAATCTCTAGAACCAACTTCGGATTTCATTGATTTTCTCTCTTGTTCTTTTGTTCGTGTGTTTGTTTTCTGTTTCGTTAATTCCCACTCTGATCTTTATTATTTTCTATCTTCTACTTACTTTGAATTTAATTTGTTCTTTTTTTAACCACTTTACTGAGGTGTGATTGACATTCAGAAAGCTGTACCTGTCAGATGTACGTGACTTGATGAGTTTGGAGACAGGACACATCCATGAAGCCATTGTTACAATCTATGTCGTCAGCGTATCCATCACCTCCCAAAGTTTCCTCCTGTCCTCTTTATTTGTTTATTTTTTTGTGTGTGTGATAAGAGCACAATGTAAGATCTATCCTCTTGGAAAAATTTTAGTATATGGTAAAGTACTATTAACTGTAAACTCTAGTGTGTACGGTAGATCTCTAGGATTTATTCATCTTACATGACTGAAACTTTGTCCCCTTTGACTCTTACCTCCCTGTTTCCTTCTCCCCCTGCCACTGGCAGTCGTTCTACTCTTGGCCTCCGTGAGTTTGATGCAGTACTTGTCCTTCTATAGTTAGCTTATTCCACTTAGCATCATGTCCTCCACGTTCATTCAGTTGCTACAGATGGTAGGATTTCCTTCTTTTTTTAAGACTGAGTAATATCTTATTGTAGATACAGACCACATTTTGTTTATCCATTCATCTTTCAGTGGACATTTAGGTTGCTTCCTTGTCTTGGTTGGCTATTGTGAATAATCCTGCAACAAACATGGGAATGCATGTGTCTCTTCAAGATACTGATTTAAGTTTGTTTGAATATATGCCTAGAAGTAGGACTGCTGGATCGAATGGTAATTCTGTTGGGGGACTATCACAAGCTAAAATGATTCTGCACAGCAAAGGGTACAGTCAACAGCATGAAAAGGCAAGCGATGGAATGGGAGAAAATATTTGCTAACCAGATATCTGAGAAAAGGTTAATATTCCAATATATAAAAAGAACTCCTGCAACTCAATAGCCAACAAAGAACAAAACAAAACAAAAACCAAACTATACAAATAACCTGGTTAAAAAGAAAGGCAAGGGAACTGAATACAGATTTCTCCAAAGAAGACATGCAGATGGCCAACAGGTCCAGAGAAGGTGCTCACCATCAGTAATCCTCAGGGAAATGCAAATCAAAACCACAATGAGATAGCACTTCCCACCTGTTACAATGGCTGTAATAAAAACAAGCGAATAAACAAATAAAAAGATATGTTGGCTAGGGTGTCGAGAAAAGGGAACGCTGGTGCGCTGTTGATGGCAATGCTGTGTGGTGCAGCCACTGTGGGAAACAGAATGCAGGTTGCTCTTCTCCTAATTTTTTTTCTAAGGTAGATGCCAAGGTTACTGATTTGAAACTTTTCTTCTTTTTCGATGTAGATGCACAGTGTTAGGTATTTCCTCTTACTTGGTGGCATTCCACAGAGTTTGATCACGTGTTTTTATTTTTATTCTGCTCAAAAAGCCTCCTAATTTCTCTTTGCCTTCTTCTGTAACATATGGGTTATTTAGAAATGTATTATTTCGTTTCCGAACATTCAGGCAATTTTTTTCGGGTATCAGATGTGACTGATTTCTGATTTAGTTCCGCTGTGGACGGGGAACCAACTTTATATGCCTTGATTCCTTTTACATTACCTGAGGCTCGTTTTATGGCCCAGAATATGGTTTGCTTTGATTTGTTTTGATTGGTGTTCTGTGTGCACTCGCAAAGAACATGCTTCTGCTGCTGCTGGGCAGAGGGTTCCATAAATGTCAGTTAGGCCAAGCTGGTTGGCAGGGTTGAGTCTCATGCCTCCTGACTTGCTGCCCCCTATTTGCTTTCTTTCTACTCGTTATATTGAGAGAGAGGGGTGTTGAAATTTCTTTGTTCTCTCTTTTCTTTTAGATCGTTTCTATTACTGTATCTTTAAGGCCACTGGTCGTTACTTCTGAAGCATCCAGCCTGCCATTAATCCCGTCCACTGTGTTTTCATCTTAGTATAGTTGTCATCTGGAGAAGCTCAGTTGAATCTTGTAGGTACCTTCCGTGTCTCCGCGTGACTATTTGAACTGTGGCATGCAGTTATGACCACTGCTTTCGTGACCCTGTCTGCCGATTCCCACGTGTGTCCGTTCAGGGTTTTGGTGGGTTGCTTTGTCTCCTCAGCATGGTCCCTGTTTCCCTGCTCTCCTGCAGGACCGGTACTCTCTCACGGGCTATTTGGACATGGTGAACTTTACCTTGCTGGGTGCCGGGGATTTTCGTATTCCTGTAAATATTCTTGAGTTCTCTTCTGGGGTTCAGTGGAGTTCCTTGGCCTCAGTGTCTGCGTCTGCGGGAGCCCGCGTGAAGGCCAGGAGCTGTGTGGGGGTAGTTTGTAAGGCATCACGAAAGCAGGATCAGCTCAGGGAGAAATCCCTCTTTAATGTGCTGTTACGAAAGAGGAAAAGGAGGAATTACTGCTCTAAAGCTCTAATCTAAAGATTAGACAGAAGCCTTGGAGGAAATGGTCACAAAATAATCAAATCCGTGATGAACTCAGTAGGAATTAGTCCCGAATGAAGAGAGTCCATTTCAGGGCAGCAGATTTGCAAACGTTTTCTCTCCAGCTAGTTTTCGCCTCCAAGCGTGTTATGAAAAGTGAGAGATGAATGCAGATGTTGGAGCTGTTATTCAGCAAACTAAAGTTTTCTTTACAAACAAATGAACCAAGAGTGTCAGGAATGATGAGAAGCCAACCAAGGGCTTAGCGCAGACTCTGCAGAGGCAGGGCTCCCACAGAATGAGGCCAGCCCCTCCAGGAGCCCAGCGACACCAGGGGCAGCTCTGAGGGGACCGGCGTCCAGAGGAAGTTTCTTGCCAGCAAAGGGTGTAAAAATAATGAGGAAAAAAGATGATTTTAAATCTGTTGAGCAGAAGGAAAAGATCAGAGACGTTAGTTTCTTTGACAGATGAAAGCTTTTAAAATCTCACTCTGTCCTTGCAGAAAGGACCAGCAGTGAGCGTCCAGCCGCAGTTATGATGTTAGGAAGGAAGGCAGAACCCAGACAGGGAGCCAGGTGGTCCAGGACGGCCCAGAAAGGTGCCGTGTGTTGGGCTAAGCAGGCACTAGCACGGTGCTGACCAGGAAACGTTCTGTTAACGGTCTGCATCTTCACTGTCCAGGACAGTGGCCACTGGCCACGTATGGCTAATCGAGCGCTTGAAGGCTGACTAGTGTGACTGAGGAACTGAATTTTAATTCCATTTAATTTTAATCACCGTGCATTTAATCTCTGCATGTGGCTAATGGCTTCTGTATTAGACAGCCCAGGTCTGGAATGTACCCACCAGGGTAATTTGAGCTGTCACTTTGAGACATCACGTAAGACAGAGGGTTAGCCAGAGGGCTGGGGAAGGGCTGGTGTGGCTTCTCTGCTTTTGTGTGAGAAGCGTGACCTTGGCCCTGGCTTGTCCAGTGTCTTACGGTAATGGGATGGTACCCCCATGGTAATGAACTCTTACTCAGCATCTTATGCAACATCGTAATACCTGTTACATTTGTTATTCATTGTCTCAAGTAGTTATTGGGCGCAACACGTGGGCTCTGCTCTGTATGAGGACGAGGTGGTGAACAAAACAGAGCCAGCCTCTGTCGTCATCCTCATGGAAGTGATAATCTAGGGAGAGGAACAGGCATTAGACCAAGGATTACACTGATTTGGTTCAATTTAACTGTGAGAAGTACTCTTAATAAATAGGACAGAGGGCTGTGAGAACAATGAACAGGACTCATTCATCTGGGAGCAGCAGGGGTCCTTGCCGAGGAAGTGACCTTTAAGTCGGAATTAGTCCAGTGAAGACGAAGCCGTGGGCGGCCAGGGAAGGGCACCGCAGGCGGAGGACCCAGCACGCACACTGCTCCTGGGGCGTGAAGGACTTCGGGGCGTTCTGGGAACCATAAGATGCCAGTGTAGCCAGATTTAAGGGATTTTGAACACTCAGGGGGTGGAGCCTTCAGAGGCAAAAGAGGCAAGTGGTTTTTCCTGCCTTCTATCATTAGCAGTGGAATTCTCTAGTCAAACGAAAAATTCTGCGAGCTCTCAGAGCGAAGCAGACGAAGATGGAGGCGGGGCTGCTCTGCGTCCTCTGCGTGGAAGCCTCCCCGCAGGGCTTTGGGGCTCGACGTCACAGCGCTGGAAACGCTGCCGGCGTCGCTGCTGGTCTCAGATGAGGAAACCGAGGCTCAAGGCAAGTGTGGGACTTGAAGGTCCCACCGCCTGAGAAGGGCAGGGGAGCCCAGCACTGACGTCGTCTGCCGGCACATCCTCCCCTGCCCCGCCCCCATCATGTGTTCTTCTTGCTTTGCTGCAAAGGAAACACCCTGAACCTGTCGCTAGGGATTCCTTGGCGCCCGTTTCAGGATTCAGTTCTATTCAGCAGTAGTTTTGAGTACCTGTTACATGTGCCAGGTACCCTCCTGGGAGCTGGGAATGCCTCAGTTAACAAAACAGGACACAGTCTTCCCTATTCAGTGAGATACTGGGCTGGATAAGCCAGCGGCCATTCTAGTTGTGGCAATCCTTAGGACGTGGCACTGTGGGCAGACAAGTTGCCCGTATCCACCTGCCCTGGGGAGGGTAAAAGTGGAAAGGTCAGTGGTCAGCGAGAGGCACTGAGGCCAGGGATTTAGTAAGTAGGCTTCGATACCCAGGGAACAGGAGCCGGCGGGGTCCCGGCTTTACCTGGCTCCTTCCCTGTCCTCCCATCGGCCCCCCCACCCCTCGTGCGGTTGTGAATTTGCATCAGCCCAGGCTGATGACTTGCATGTGGGTTTGAATCCAGTTCTGTGCAGACCTTGATGCACCGCAGCATGGTGCCGGTGGGGCCCGGCGGCTGGGTTAGACGTCCCGGGGGACCGGTCGGGCGCGGCCTGTCCCAGGTGTGAGGAACCGTCCTGCCTTCAGTGACGCCCGATGACCCGTTACAGGAGGGGCGGGCTGCCCCCTCGCTGAGCGTAGGTCTCTCAGCTGACGCCCAAGGCGGGCGGTGTCCCACCCTTGGTTTCTTCAAAGCCTGTGGGGGGGTCGACGTGATTTTCATTTTAAAAGCCTGCTCGTTTTCCCCTACCCCCTCTCTCAGGGTTCTTAGGACGGAGACAGCAGATGGTAGGATATTCCCCAAGGGGGTCCCTCCCAGAGATTACTAGCCAGCGTCCCAGGCTGTTGTCTGCCCTTGTGGTGACCTCTTGCCGGGCGTGGTTTTCTCCGCAAGTCAGGAATCCCCGTTGCCCCCAGTGTGTCTCGAGTCTTAATTCCAAGGTCTGGTGTATTTCTCCGTCACCTCGGTCACTGTGTCGCCCAGAGGGCCCGCTCCTGGCATCCTCTCCAGCAGGGGGGGCTGGAGTGGAGGTTATTTTGGGTGTAACTGAAACCAGATCCTGGGACCCCCAAGGCAGTGCTTCCTCCATGGCTTTTCAAGAATCCAGGACCCACTGGTCCTCCAGGAGCATCGGTCTCTAAATCTGTCCCTTCTGTAAAGTAAAACTTACAGCTAGGAAAATCAGTTCATGTTGGAGAAAGCAAAATTTCGGTGAGGCTGCCGTCAGTGGCATCCCTAGCTGCCTCCAGTCCCTTTTCATGCTGAGGCTGGGCGTGAACATATAATCAAAATGCCGTTGGTAGCCGGGCCACGTGTGTGGAAACATAATTGAAACAAAAAAGGCAGAGTGGCCTCTTGGGTTTGGTCACGAGGGCGGGGTGCATAATTTCAGGTGCAGACCTTTTCACGATTGGGATTTCCTCTACATGTTCATCAAAAATCATCTTGACACAAAGAACCTGATTTCTAGCAGCACGTTTGGCATCAGCACTGTTTCCAGCCGATTTAAAACAAAAATCCCGAAGCTTGAAGTATTTGGAGAATTAAGCTTTTATTTCTGCTAAAGAAAATTCCCGAAAGGTACGGCTGTCCGGAGGGATGGGGGTGTGCATCCTGGGCAGTGTAAAGGTTAGGTGGCTTTCTCCCCTTTTGTAGAGTGAGATAATGAAATCGTTTTAACCCATGGATTTGCGAACGTATCGAGGTTTGTTCAGTGAATGCCTCCCTGTGCTGGAGGATTGTATTAATAAATACTCTGACAGCAAGCGCGGTTTCAAAACACAGCCTCTGCAAACCAGATCTGGAGTCGCCTCGTGGAACTTGCTGAAATCGGTGCCTGTTCCTCCTTCTTTGTTTGATTGCTTTGGAAAACTCACAGTTCAGTCGGAGAGGCTTCATGGCCTTCAGCAATATTGGGTGGCCTAACCCAAAACACTCAGGATTTTAGCAGAATGTCTAGTGTTCGTAAATATGTGCGATCCAGTGTCCCTGTGTGCGTGCACGTGTGCGTGGATGAGGGAGGGGGGTATTTGCATGTTGGTGCAAAGTCATGCTCCAGCTGGAAGAATCCGCTTCCTTTGAGAGCCCTCCTGTTCTTGCTCGCCCGTGAGAACTGCTGTGCAAACACAGAGGACTGGCAAAGTGGACTGAGAAACTGGAGGGCGCAGAATTCAGTTTTAGAGCTTTTCTTCCCTTAATGTCCATACAGGGACTAAGAGGACTGACTCTGAGATCTTCATCTGGAGACTCAGCTGAATTCTATTCAAAAATGTTTACTGGGAGCCCATTCTGTGTCTGTCCAACCTGGTGTGATTGTGATTCCTGCCTCAAGGGAATCCACAGTCTAGCAGGGGATAAAGACACACACAGAGGATTTATTGGAATGGAGTGCCCACTGCCCTGAGGCGAGTAGGGAGAGGTCCAGTAATGTGGTGGCAAGAGTGAGAGGCAGCCCAGAGGGGAGCATGGTTAATGTGAGGGCCTGGGGGCGCAGCGGGCGTCCGTGGCACTCTCTACGCCCTCCTGCCTGGGATGAGACGGTGCCCTGGCCTTGGCCTCCCACTGCCTGGGTGAGGTGATTCAGTTGCTTTACCTGTTGTACGTGGGAGAAACCTCCCATCCATTTAGAGGGTGTGAAGTTTCCAAGACACAAGTACACGCCTCGGGGGAGTGGGGAGATGGCGCTCGTAAGAGATGGCTGTTGGTGGACTTGCAGTCCGTCCAGGCCCCCCTCCATGACCTGTCCCGGACAAGCATCACCAGTCAGTCACCACACTGCTTTCTGCTGGTCGCTGTCAAGATGATGAACCAGGCAGTTTCTACCAGTCGGAGAGGCTGGCACCAGGAAGACACCTACTGACTAGTCCAGAGGGTCTCTTTCTGAAAACCGAGAGGGGAGGTGGGCTTACTGAGCTTGTTGGTCAGAGATGATGGAGGCTCCCAAGGACCAAAGCCAGTCTTGTCAGCAGGCCCGGAGGGCAGAGGAGCGTGGCCACCCCGGCGAGCAGCTGGGCAGCAGTGCTGGAGAGGCTGCCCGAGGGGCTACGAGGCGAAGACATAGCGATGCGGTCCCTTGTGGTCTCATCCAGTGAAATGATGGCGGTGGGAGATTTGGGGACAGTCGGACGTGCTCTTCCAATGGAAAGTATTTGTCGTCTTTAGTTCCTCTGTGTCCCACTTTCCCTCTTCCTCCTGGGGGCGAAGAAGGGGGCAGCTGGGGCTCTGATGGTGCGCGCTCCAGCTGCTCCGGGTGTCCAGGGAGGCCGCCTGGCCGAGTGGGGCTGCCTTTCATGTCAGAAACAGACAAAAGGAAAGAACAAAGTTTCCCTGGCTTTAGAAGAGAGCTACAGAAAAAAGACCTCCAAGGAGAATAAACGAACCACAAAAGTGTCTATTTTGGGAGTCCAGCTCCTGGTGATTATCTCGGACATGGGAAGGAAAATACAAAGGGAAAAAACTGCCCTATGGCACCACCGCAGCCAAGGCCAGTGACCGTCCGACTGTGTCGGTTTCCCCGCGTCCCGTGTTCTGTTGCCCGTTTCCCCTTTCTCCTCCGCATCGGTTGCCAAACCTCCTGTAGTTTCATCAGGAAGTGTTGACAATGCTGTTTCTATCGTGCTGACCACACCCTCCCTCACTTGGCACAGGGTGTCCGTGAGCTCGGAGCAAGTCCTGGTGCCCCTTTCTGCTTTGGTGGGGTTGGGGTGCAGCGGTCGAGGTGAGGACTGCTGACAGTTCCAAGAGAACCTGGTGGTTTTATAAAAGTAAACCTGTACGAAGCACACTCACAGGCATAGAAAACAAACTTACGGTTACCAGGTGGGGAGGGGGGTGGGAAGGGATAAATTGGGAGTTCAAGATTTGCAGATACTGACTATTATACATAAAATAGATCAACAACAACTTTATACTGTGCTGCACAGGGAACTATATTCAATGTCTTGTAGTAACCTAGAATGAAAAAGAACATGAAAACGAATAATAAAACAGAAGGAAGCCGATAAAACCGGTTCCTTCTTTGAACATTCTTTCTGTGACGCTTAAAAAAGAAATACCCACTGTTGGCCAAGCACTTCTGAGCATAGAAAAGAGGACAGAAACCTCAAAAAAAAAAAAAAGAAGTGAGAACAAATGTTGAGTACTCCTGCCTTTAAACTCGAACAGGAGGTTTTTTTAGATTTTATCTGTGAAAGAAACACGTTCTCCTTGAAGAAAATTTGTAGAACACGGACGGTATAAAGAACAATGTCCTTCTCACTCGATCACGCAGTTACATCATTATCATTGCCTTTGTTGTCATTGTCATGTTGTTATAAAATCTTTACAGCATGGATTTTAACAGCTGCGTAATATTTCACCATTCATAAACAATTAACACGTGTGACAGTTTCCCCATTTTTCTTTATGAGAGTTGCTTTCAAGTTTTTCATATTCTGAGGACCATCCCTTGCCCAGTTTGTTGTCTCCGTTCCTGTCTTTGTCATCAGGAGAGATTCCTAGAAGCAAAACATTGGCCAAAGGTTTCCAGATATTTTCAAGATTTAAGAAATTCTCTGGGTAAAAAAATGCATCCGTATAATGTGAAAAGTAATATACAGAGTAGCTCACCAGGGAAGTGAGATTGACTTTCATGCTTTCATGCATGCATTCATTCATTCGTCATTCATGCAGGAAACATTCATTGAGCTCCTGCTATATGCGCTTACCATTCTGGGCAAAGAAGTCATGGAAACGAACAAGAGAAACGGCTTGAGTGAAGGGAGAGAGAATCAAGGAACGCATTCAAGAAGCAGCCATTTTCAGGGAGAGTGGGCTAGGGAGCCCAGCGGTCCTGGGTGCTGTCACTGAGAGTGGCTGGTGGGGAGAGGACCCCCAGATCCTGCAGACTGTAGATCCGGAGCGGCTGAGACCTGAATTGCAGGGAGCTGATCTTTCCTGGAAGAGAATCAGCAGGTGTGCAGGCCCGGCCTGGGCCCTCTGTGTGCAGGTGAGGGAGGTCGGGGCAGCCGGGCCAGGCTCTGTGGGGTTAAGGAAGCATGCTGACACTGAGGGACCTGGGGGCAGGGTGTGCACACCAGTAATGATAATGATCGTTTAGACGTGTCAGTCTCCTGGTGAAGGCGGGCCTGTGCCGCTGCTGGACGGACAGGTGCCCTGAGGCGGAGGAGTGCCTTCCGGGCCTGTTCTGACCAACACATGGGACAAAGTTCACGGCACATTTGTGAGTGAGCCGCTGAGTCGGGAGGCTGCAGCTCAGCTAAATTCAAATGTCCGCTTGGAAGAAGGGGTTGCAGGAGATGAATTCCTGACACGACGCTAGCCAGAGAAGACAGCAATCCCAATATCGAGCTAGGAAATGATGTGATAAATGATGGTAGGTCCAGAGCATCAGATATGATGTCGCTGTTTAAAGTCGTGTCTGTGAACAATTTTAGTGACGTAGGAGAGTGCCCATGATACTGTATTAAGTTTTTAAGAGAAAAGATCTTAAACTTTTTTTGTAGTAACACAACTATATGAAATATATACGTGCACAAAATATAAGTGGAATAGAGTGGTCTTAATTGGGCGTCTCTGGGAAGTAGGGTTATGTTTATCTTTAATTTTGATATTTTTCTGCGTTTTCCAGTGTTTGAATGTCCGTGTATTACCTCTCTAATCTGAAAAATGAACTACATGGACGCTTGTCGAATGCCAGAGTTCAGGCGAAATTCATCGCACAGATATTCAGTTATAGAACAAGAAAGAGTGGTGAGAAGAGGGGCATTGCTTAGAAGGACGTTGAAAGAGGCCAGGGAACAAAGCAAGTGCTTTACAAGGAGCCGGGAGACTTCATCAGAAAGCTTATTAAGGCCTAGAAAGAATTCTGACAGAGAGGCACAGCGATGTGGTCCCCAGAGTGGGGGAGAATTAAACTGTCCGTTTGCCCAAAGGCATTAGACAATGTCCTTGAAGAAAGTGATCCACTGTGCAGTTGTGACCCCAAAAGATAAGAGGATGGAAGGAAGTGCCTTGCTGGGCGTCTCAGACACGTTTAGAGGGAAAATGAAAATGCCGTGCTCTGTCCTGAGATGGGTCTCGAACAATTTCACCGCAAGAAGGACGGTCTGAGAAGGAGAAAGCACGGGCGGGTGCGAGTGGGGGCAGCTGATGGCGGGGAGGGGAAGGTACTTTATTTGCTTTCAATTTTTTTCCTTTTTTACTTGCAGTAGGGTCGGTTCACAGCGTTGTGTCAGTTTCTGGTGCGCAGCATCGTGCCTCAGTCACACGCACACACACGTGTTCTGGTTCAGATTCTTTTTCATCATAGGTGACTGCAAGGTATTGAACACAGTTCCCCGCGCTGTACAGTGGGGGCCCGCTGTTGATCTACTTTATACGTAGTAGTTCAGCCCGCTTCTCAGATCTGGGTCTTTCAAGGGCATCGGCAGCAAGGCGTGAGTTGGACTCTCCGGCAGGGGAAGGCTCTGGCCGTTGGCCGTTGGAACTATCGCGCTTTGACGCAGGCGTGAGGCAGGCCAGCTTGAGGTAGAAGTGACTTCAGGAAAATGAATCGGGAGCAGTGGAGGTGTCCCTGTGGAGCATCTCGTTGGCTCCTCCCTCAAAGCTCTGGCCGTCTTCCCATCGTTTTGGATAATTGTGGGTTATGGTTTTGAGACATGAAAACCCCAATGTTCTGTTTCAGTGGCCTCTGATGGGGCCTCTCTCCGGCAGCTGCACACTGTGGCTTTGGGCATGGGGATGCTGGCTTTCCCTTGACACTTCCAGAATGCTCCTGTGTTGACTCTGACGTCTTTGGTGGACTCGCTTTGCGTCCCTCTCAGGGTGCGCCAGGCATAGGACATTCACCTCGTGAGCTGCAGCAGGAATTCCTTACAGCCCCTCACTCCGCACACCTGTTCCTCGTGTTTTCAGCTTCGAGTGCGCATGGGGTCATAGCCTCTTCTGCGACAATAGGGGACACTTTTGAAGGATTAAACGACAGTGTTATTGGGTCCCGCACTGGGCAGATTTCAAACCCCGGACTAGCAATTTAGAGCATTTGGCCTGAGAATGGATCTCATGCTATTTTGGTTCAAACTCATCCAACGCATCTTTGTTTCAAGCCTAATGAAATTAAACCCTAGTGAAATTGTTCAGGCAGAGGGAGGGACCCGGACAAAGAAAAGCGCTCTGGCTGGGATGGTCAGACGGAGCCAAAAGCTCGGGGATAAAACCTCCCTGTGGGACAGAGATAGGGAAATAACCGAGAAGGTGGCGACCATCGAATTTCCCCCGAGGATGAAACGCCAAGTTGGAAAATAAGAGCAGGCTAGGAGGGGTACAGGGGAGGGAGGAGACTCACCCAAAGGCTGCAGCCTCCAGCCTGACTGAAGAAGGTTATTTCAAGGTCTCCCTCAGCACAGTGCAGGGAGCTCGGTTTGGATGCCCCTGTGCCTTAGTGTCTTGCGAGATGGGGCCGTTTACTCACAGCCCGAATCCCCTGCACTTTGCCATGTGGGGACTCACAGCTGGACAGCCTGCAAATTGTCACCCGGTCGGCTTCTAGCCACTAAGCTCTCCCAGTAACCAGCCAGCTTATATTCGACATACCCCTGTTGAAGACACTGCAGTGTTTTCAGGACAAAAATAAAAGATAGTCAGGATTGGAAACACTGGCTTAAATGGGAGAGGGCCTTCTAACTTGGCACGTGCTCTGGGGTTGCGCCATCTTGGTTGGAGAGCTCCAAGTGGGGAGGTAGGGCGTGTCCATCTGGGACACCCCCACAGTCTGTCCACACCTGCAGTAACGTTCAAGCCTCAGTCACTGGGAAAAGCCAAACCCAGAAGTCTGAGGCTGGAGGGACTGGCCTGGACCTGTAGGTAGTGATGTTTGAAGTCAGACCCTTTTCTAAAAACGAAGGAAGAAAATGGAAAAAGGCAAACACAAGTTTATGATGCCTCAATGGCATGTCCTGGGCAAAGTCAAGATGCAGTGAATATTTGTTGTGTAAATAAATAAACGGTGCCTGACAAGGAGATTCCCTGGCCTTTATGACAACAGAAAAGTACGGAGGAACTGGAGAAAATACTGAAGGTTTAGAAAGATTTCCCAGCCCCTCTTCAAGGAGAGCATCACCAAATTCCCGGTGGGCCCTCATGAGTTGCCCCGCCGCGTGCCCTGTCTTCTAAAGGAGTCCTGGCCGGGAAGCTTCCTGAAGGTGCAAGTTCCAGCGACACTGACTGCCTCCTCTGGTTCCTGGTTTTAGTTCCTTTCAAGGACTCTGACACCCAGTAATCACCTCTTACTTTGCCCTCAACCCCGCCTTTGCAGTACAGACTAACGATTATGGTTTGTTTTGTTTTGCTTTGTTTTGTTGAAGTATAGTCGATTTACGATGTTGTGTTAATTTCTGGTATACGGTTTAGTGATTCATTTATACATATATATATATGTATTCCTTTTCAGATTCTTTTTCATTGTAGGCCATTACGAGGTACTGAATACAGTTCCCTGTGCTCTACAGTAGGACCTTGCTGTTTACCTAGTTTATATATAGTAGTTCATATCTAATGATTACGTTGTGATTCACAACTTCCTGTTCTGAAGCAAGTGACCAGGAGGAAGAGCGGAAGTCTCTGTGACGTGGTACCGTAGTTCCCTAGAACAGGAATATCTTAGTAAAGCTCCCAGCCAGAAGTATGTAATGTAAACGCACTGAAAGAAAGCAGGATGCAACCAGCCGATAGTTTTGACTTCATAACGTTTTAAGGTCTCTCTCTGTAGTGCCGTCTCTAACACAGCTAACCAGCAGACATCAAGCAGGGAGGTGTCTGGAACAAACAGCACAGGAGGGGAAGATGACTATCCCTAATGTAGAAGAAGTTCATACAAATCAGCAAGGAAAACATTAAGACCCAAAATAGACATCCAAGTAAAGGACAAACGAATCCCCAAAGAGGAAACACAAATGGCTCATCAGCATAGGACCAAACACCCAGCCTCCCTGGTTTTCAACACGATGCAAATTGCAGTAAGCAGGGAACCTCATCTCCCCGATCAGATTCACAGAGATGCTAAGGCGATGGTCCAGAAGAAGGTGCAGCCTGATACGATGCTTTGTGTCACTCAAGCAAAGCACCGACTTCCTGGAAAATAGTTGGCCCGGACGCATCAAGAGCCTTAAAATATACGGGTGCCCTTTGACCCCAAAAGTCAGCTCCTGGAAATGTACCTGGAGGAAGTCCTCAAAGATGTGAGCCCTCTTGGTGTGCACGACATTCATAACAGACATGTGGGTTATTAAATCACTAATTATAAAAGAGCTGAAATGCATCAGATTAGGAGATGCGTCAATAATTATGGCTTATCTGTTCCATGAAATACAGAGCCTGAAACGTGCGGCGTGTGAGCAGTGCTCCATGGCCGGGGAAAGCCCTTAAGATAAAACGTGAGGAGAAAAAATGGGGAAAATACCACCACGTAGGATTTCCTCTATAGTTTTGAAAACGGAAAGAGACTGAAAGAAAATGCCAAATCCTCACATCAGTAATTTTAGGGTAATGAGATTATGGGGAACCATTATAGCCTTTTGAAATGCTTCCCCGAGGTTTTCCAGAAACAGTATCTCTTCCTTTTAAATAGAAAATAAATGGTATCTCTTCCTTTTAAATAGAAAATAACAGTGAACTGTCACAGGTGTCTTCCAGCACGCCCTCTGTCTGTGCACACTTGACCCATAAATTACATCACGTGTCCTGTCACGCTGCCCTTTCTGCCCTGCCTGTCAAAAAGCCAAGATCAACTTTAATTCTCAAAATAAATAATAGTCTTGACTTAGTGTCGTGTTTTTCCCCACCTCTCTTAATATCACGTTGCCTCTTTTAAATTTATTTTTATAGCATGTGTCTGTAATTAGAAATGTCAAGTCTTTTTTATCTTGAAGTAAATTCCATCATGAACACAGACACACATATTGATGAGGTTTTAGAGTCGATGGAAAGCATTGAACACAATTGGAGTTTTTTGTTTGTTTTTAACACCTTTATTGTGGTGTAATTCCTGTTCAGTAGACTGTGCACATTTCAGATGTACAGTTTGATGAATTTTGTTTGTTATATATACCTGTGAAACCACCACCACACTCAAGGTAGCTAACATGGCCATCACTCCCCAACAGGTGCCAATTTCGAACTCCTGATTTATCCCTTCCTATCTCCTTTACCCCCTGGTAATCGTAAGTTTGTTCTCTATGTCTGTGAGTCTGTTTCTGTTTTGTAGGTAAGTTCATTTGTGTCCTTTTTTTTTTAGATTCCACATACAAGCGATATCATACGGTATTTTTCATTCTCTTTCTGGCTTGCTTCACTTAGAATAACAATCTCCATGTCCATCCATGTTGCTGCAAATGGCATTATTTTATTCTTTTTTATGACTGAGTAGTATTCCATTGTATAAATATACCACAGCTTCTTTATCCAGTCCTCTGTCAATGGAGTTTAGGTTGTGCTTACTGTCTTGGCTGCTATGAACATTGGGGTGCATGTGTCTTTTTGAATTTTATCCTTCTCTGGATATATGCATAGGAGTGGGATTTCTGGATCACATGGTAAGCCTATTTTTAGTTTTTTATGGAACCTCCATACTGCCCTCCATAGTGGCTGCAGCAAACTACGTTCCCACCAACAGTGTAGGAGGGTTCCCTTTTCTCCACAGCCTCTCCAGCATTTATCATTTGTGGACTTTTTAATGATGGCCATTCTGGCTGGTGTGAGGTGAATCTCACTATAGTTTTGATTTGCATTTTTCTAACAATTAGTGATGTTGAGAATCTTTTCATGTGCTTGTTGGCCATCTGTCTGTCTTCTTTGGAGAGATGTCTGTTTAGGTCTTCTGCCCATTTTTGATTGGGTTGATTTTTTTTTTTTTTTTTTTTTTTTTTTTTAGTATGAAGCTGTGTGAGCTGTTTGTATATTTTTAACCCAGCTGCCCATCCATCCGGTGGGACCACACTGTGGCCCCTGGGGACTGCACCGCCAAGGGGTGTGAAGGAGTCTCGGGGTTGCCTAGTTGTAGCTGCTTTCCTAGCTGTTCCCTGAGCCAAGCTCCTGATGCAGTGCCTCCTTCCACTTGCACAGAGACTGAGGCAACCCCAGGCTCAGATACCTTAATTCAGGATCTCGTAATATCTCAGCTTCGGTTGCTCCAGTGGCTGCACCTGAGCAAGTGCTTGGGTGAAGGTGGTGGTCCCAGGAAGCATGGCCAGGGAGTGAGGAGTGCAGGCAGGGTGCATCTGGGGGCCAGTGGCTGTGGGTAGCCGGGGCTCAGCTCCCCTGGGGACCTCCGGGGTGACCCACCAAGGGATGAGGAAGCAGGAGTCTTTTTCCACCCATCGCTTCCCCCTTTGGCTGAGCATCATTGGATTGCTCACTCCCTGACACTCTGGCCGGTCCTACTGAGCCTGTTCTCTGGCCAGAGAACTGTTGCAAATGGGGGAGAACATGGGGCGCTGCCTACCTGGAGGGAATTATCTGCAGGTGATCTCCATGGAGAGTCAAGGTCAGCAGGACCAGACTTCCTGGCCCCAGTGCTGTGCTTGTAACCACTGCACTAAATTGCTCGTGGGGTCTTTTATAGAGTGCAGAGCTGGAACAGCTCTGGGAGAGAGGATGGTCTGACACTGGCTGGACTTGCCTAGTCCAGTAGGTGATGATGCAGGTGTCACATGTCAGGGGAGCAGGCACTCAGGGAGCAAGGGCTGTGCGTGGGCGCCTCTGACATGATGCACCCCAGGAAGAATTGAGGATACTCTTCTGCTCGGCATGCTGACGAGGACCTGGCTTTGGACCTGGGCAGTGCTCTGAGTTCAGCATCCTTTGCAGCCATCCCTTAGATGGGGAAATTCTGCCCCTTGCCTGGCAGCTTTGGCGGAAATGCTGCCAGTGGTTCTCGGCCTCGGCAACACATCACGATCACCTGGGGACCTTTCAAAAGACATATGCCTCTGTCCCACCCCCAGAGCGACGGAAGTAATTGGTTTGCGGTGCATGCTGAGATAGGGAGCTTTAAAATTCTCCCCAGGTGTTTCTAATGAGCAGCTACAGCTTATGAGAAAGTTCTAAAAGCTCAAGCAGGAAGTCCCGATTGCAAGCAAGTATAATTTTAGCGATCAGGAAGGAATTTCTCATTTCTTTATGAAACCCCGCCTAGTGAGTGGCGGTGGGGGCGGAGGGGGAGACAGGGACCCAGCAGAGGGATGTGCGAGCAAGGCCCTTCCGCCTGCAGGCCACCGGTGGAAGGTAGCGTCTGTAAGTGAAATTGATTAGTGATTGATCGGCAAGGTAATCTGGAGAGGTTCGCTGTCGGAAGGCTCTGTCTCTGTCACTTCCTGGCCATCGAAGCCTGCTTACCGGCTGTGCCTTTTTAGCTCTCAAACTTCAGTTTCCACACCTCTAAAATGGGGATGTGCACTGAGAAATTGCACGTGAACTGTGTGCCTAGCATGCACGGGGCAGACGCGGGCAGCCCCTGCCCCACGTGCAGCTGGACAGGCCAAGGGTGGGTCCGTGTTCTGGGTCACAGCGAAGCTGTGTCCATGCAGCAGGGGATGCTGGCTCTTCTCTGCGGTGCTGGGCGGCCAGATGCCATGTGAAGTAGACATCTGAGGGGCAAACTCAAAGGGAGGGAAGATCGCCCTTCCTCCAGCTTTTCCTGCTCCACCCGCTCAGCCCCAACCACAGAAACCGAAAGCCAGCAGCAGTTGGAGTGCAGCGTGGTAAAAGGCCTGCAGTGGGTCTGAGAGAGGCGGCTGGCCGTGGCCGTTAGGACGGAAGACATTTACAGACTCTCAGGGTGCTTTCTCTGCCCGGGAGCAGCCAAGCAGGAGCCCCCGGAGGTGGGAGGGGTTTTCATGGACATCGGCAGCCCCAGGGTCTGCAGAGGTGTTCTCTCTGCTCCCAGGGTTCACTTTCTGTTTTGGGGCAGACACTGAACGGGCTCAGCCCTCCAGAACCCCATGTGCTGTTATTCATAACACAGTGTCATCCAGAGCTGAGCAGAGACAGACAGTAAGGGAGCAGGAAGGCATCCTGCTACGTGGGGAGGGCGGCGTGTTTGGAGGCATCCCTGCCTGGCTCCCACAGGGGGTCAAGTTGTCAACATTGTGGGTCCGGGTCCCGATGGTGCAGTCAGGATTTGAAGCCACTTCTCTCCAGGGAGTCTGCTGTTTGGTGCAGGACACAGGGGCATCAGTCCCCTTCTGTGCGAGTTGGTGCAGGGTGTGGGGGGGTAACACTCGAGCCTGGGGGGGTGTGCAGGAAAGGCATTTGTCCAGCAAGGAGTCTTGTCTGAGAGGAGTTTAAAGCAGAAGTTACAGTATGGAAAGGAAGGAAGGAATCCTTAATGGTGGAAGGAACCCCAGGGGCCTGGCTGAGTGGGGAGGGAAGGCCCAGTGTGACAGAGGGACTGCGTGCTGGCTGGTGTGGAGGGGGCAGCAGGTGCAAGGCATGGGAGGTGGTGGCAGTGACAAGAAATGAAGTTGTCAGGTGGATCGGGCAGAGACTGGACACCCAAGACCCTTTGCAGGGTCAGAGTCTAGACTTCACTCTGCAAGCGACCACAGCGGGGAAGGACTTTCTCTCCAGCTTTTTATTCTGAAAGTTCCACACCTGCAGAAAAGGTGGAAGGGCAGTGCAGGGAATAACCGCCCTATATGTGGATTCTCAGATGGTTAACACCTGCCCGTGGGCCTTCTCTCCTTCCCTCTGTATTTTTTTTTTCCAGAGTCTTTTTCCAAAGATTCTGGGGATGGGTTACAGACCCTGTGACTCAGTACTTGAGCGTGGGTCCCTAGGAAGAAAGCACATTGGTTTTTCTACACAGCCACAGTGCCAGCGTCACCCGCAAAGACTGAGCCGTGACCGTACATTGAATGTGTTATCTGATATCC
Organism: Camelus ferus; assembly: GCF_009834535.1. Classification (NCBI taxonomy): domain Eukaryota; kingdom Metazoa; phylum Chordata; class Mammalia; order Artiodactyla; family Camelidae; genus Camelus; species Camelus ferus. Next base: position 19,110,114 of record NC_045714.1, on the reverse strand, counting down.
GGTCCATAGTTAAATGTCCTCCATTCTCCCCCAGTGAACTTAAAACTCTTCTGTTCTTTGTCTGGGGTCTGATCAAGGGGGACAGGTTGCCTGTGGGGACGTGACTCTGGTCTCCTTCCGTGTGGAATTGTCCCCCAACTTCTCGCTGTGCCCTGTTTTCCTTGGTTGACGTTTGCTGAGTGCAGGCCAGCTGTGTAGATCCTGTCCCCTCGTCTGGATCCGTGTGACTGTTCACTCAGAATTAGACAAAGGCTAAACGTCTTTGGCAAAAGCATCACTGGAGCGGCGTGGTCTTCCCGCTGCCTCGCGGCAGGGGCCCGTGATACCAGCGTGTCTGGACGTTGCCTGGCCGCGTCCTTCCCTGCACTGTCACCGTGGCCCCTCGGCGGTGCGCAGACACCGCACCCTCCGCGGCTGAGGGCGTCTCTGCAGCCCTGTCTTCCCTCCTCCGTTGGTAGGTTGGTGTTCTCTTAGGAAAACTCCCCACCTGCACCCCACTTTAGACCCACAGGACTCATTAGTTCATTAATGCCACTCTGCTCATGGTGCTCAGATTGTCCCCACTGGGCCCATGGGAGCCCCTCAGCTCAGCCCCTGTGTCCCCGTGGGCCCCTGTTCGATCCTGAGCACTTCCGGGCTTCCTGCTTCACTGGCTGCTTCGGTGCCCCAGGCTTGGAACTGACCGCTTCTCCGAGGAGCCCTGGTTCCTTTCTGCGAGAAACGATCGCTGGAAACCAGGGTCCGGGTGCCGACCGTGTTCTGTGACGCAGAAGTGTCACTGCTTCTCGGCCTTTGCGTGGAGAGTGTTGGGAAAGTATATTTTTTTAAAACTTACAAGTTTACACCGGTCATACCGATTCATCACAAGGTTCCTCCCCGCGTCCCCCACTCCCACTTCCCCACGCTGGTTCCCAAGTATATTAACACGTTGTTTCTGTAGCCAGTCTCCGAGGGCTGGGCCCTTGGTTGTTTCCAGTATTCTGCTGTTGCAGACGATGCCGTGGTGAATTCTTTCAGTGCGTGAACGTGTGTCTTCCCGGTAACCTCCTGAAAACGGGGCTGCTGCACCAAAGGGCAGACACTCGGGCAGTTTTGTGAGATGCTTGCCCCGGTCCCCTCCACGGTCCCTTCCATGGTCCCTTCCACGGTCCCTTCCACGCAGGCCGGAGCCCTTGCGTTTTCAGACAGTTCTGGTGGACGGTGGATTTGAGAGGAAATGAGGTTGGACATGGGAGGTCACTGTGGGGGTCCAGGTGAGTGATGCCTCAGTGTCTGAACTGTGACAGTGGGACAGGGGTGGGAGATGGGGGCTGGCCCAGGGGCTCAGCTCTGAGTGGACATGGCTGGTGAGGGAATAAAAAGGACAGCAGCACAAGGGAATGAAGAGACTCCCAGGTGTTTGGGCTGAGGTTAGGGGGCAGTTTGGTGTCCACACTGAGACAGGAAACAGGAGGAGGAAGAAGCCGTGTGCGCGCGCGCGCGCGCAAGTGTCTGGGGGCATCATCTGTGCACGTGGTGCGTGTGTGTGAGCGTGTCTGTGTCTGTATGCGTGTGCCCACACACGTGTGTGAAAGAGTTCGGGACGCAGCTGTGCAGAGGCCTGGAGCACGTGCGTGCAGCAGGAGGAGGGCGGTAGGAACTGTGACTGTGGTTGGGATCAGCCCACGCACTGCCGAGTGTCCCCAGTCTAGACGCCCCGGGAAGGTGGCTCGCTGGCTGTACCTTCCTCAGATGCCCCTGTGGACCCAGCTTTAAACTCAGAGCTGCTTGCCCTGAAAGGACATCTGGAGGCCGAGGGAAGATGTGGTGAGCACGTGATGGGAAAGGGGAACCAACTGCTGTGAACAAATCAGTGGCTTTGTTGCTTCCCAGCGCAGCTGTGATCTCGTAGCGCCTTGGTACGGGGCGTGGGGACTCTGGCTGTGAGACTGGCTGCTGGCCTGGCCTCACGGACACTCCCTGTGGCTCTCCTGTGCCAGAGGCCCCTCCTTGTCTTTGTCCTCTTCTCCTGCCGGGCCCGTCGTGGCTGGCCCAGGGATGGTGACGGTGTCCCGTGGAGAAGAGTGTGTGCCGGAGGCCGGGGTTGCCTCTGCAGGGCTGTGGTCCCGGGGACCCGGAGATGAAGCACCCTCGTCTTCCATCAGGACACGTGTCTGCATGTCCAGGGCAGTTTGTGTTTGACTAAAGCTGCGGCCCCGTGGGGTCCTGCACAACTTAAATAACAGTGGACCCTGCTGATCAGAAACCCTGCTCTCCACACACAGGATCCAGTCTACCTGCAGTAACTTGTCAGGAATCGGCCATTGCTGGGCCCTCGTTTGGGGTACCAGTTGGAAAATTCCTACCTGCACCAATTCAAAATTAAACCACTCCCTTTGGTGTTCGTTTCTTCCAGTGCAATCTTTCTAAAAGCTCTCTTGCCTCCTTACATCGTCGAGCACACGTTCCTTAGTCGTGTCTTCATAACGCGGCAGAATTAACAGAGGATCAGCCCGGCCTGGCCGTGATCACTGCAGGTTCTGTTTGCTCTCCTCCGGGTCGGCCGCCGGCTGCGCCCTCGGCCGCGAGCAGCCCTCTGCCCCCCGCACCACCTGGTCACTCTCCTTTCTGCTTGCTTGGACATGCGTGGACTCGGACACAGCTACCCGTCCTGCGTACGGTTAATACTGTGTGTTAAGGAGGAGTCGTGAGGCTCTGAGCAACTTTGCAAAAATAAGTGCCTGGCTGGGCTTCCTGGCCCCGCAGCAAGGGCTGAGGAGTTCTCGCCCAGAGCAAGGATGTGGAGGGAAGCGCATCTTTTGGACGGTGGACTTGTTCACCGGCCTCCACGTGTTCCTTTTCCTCAGAGTGATAAAACCTCCAGTGCAGCTGACCAAAAGAAGAAAAACTGTGGGTGTGAATGCTCCCCTTTGAGTGCGTGGGGATGGGACAGGCAGTCCTCAGTCTGTCTGGGAGGCAGGAGAGAAGAGGATGGCTTCTGAGTTCATATCTACCAAAGGAGCTGTTACCTGCCCTGCCCAGGTGCGGAGCCTGGAGAGGCTTTTTACCAGCAATGCAGTCTGCAAACCCCAAATATCCTTGTCTGCACTTTGGGGGTGTTTTACATGGTACGATAGACAAGTTATGGTTTACCAGTTGTGAGTTTTCTCAGCTCCACCAAGTGTGGGATGTTTTCTTTCCATCTTCAAGTTCTGCCTTCCCCTGCAGGCTTTCTTCTACCTCCCTCTACCCCCAAAGACTTTTAGAAGGAAATATAAAGCTGTTTTTAAAAAATCTGAACTAGTGTTCCCCCTGGAGGGCCGTAACCTCCAGCAGCCAGAGTTCCCCCTCTCCGAAGGTTGCCTGGAGCAGGGAGAGGGGTGCACTTCATGGACAAACAGCTGCGTTGCCACCCCCCACCCCCCTATTGTTCTCGCCTTTACCTCTGTGATCATCCAGAACAGGACCGCGGCGCTGCTGTGAGAGGCTGACCCATAGAAGGCTGCCGGCATCTGACCACTTTTACACAAAAATGCCTGTTTCCAGTGGCTTAAACTAGTGACTCCCAGGAAAAGAGAGTCACCCTGGTGGTGGGGGCTGTTCAGGCAGCGTTGTAGGTAACGCTGCACCCCCCGTTTTATGGTGAAAACCTGGGCAACAAGCCTCGGGAGCACCTTGTAGACACACGCCAAGGCGAGAAGTCCACACGGCCCCTCAGCTCCCGTCCCCCCGTTCAGGAGGTGCTGTTCCTTCTGAGTCTGGTTTGGTCCAGGACAGAAACCCACGGTTATGTGGAAAATCAGAAATTGGGACTTGAATCTACTGTGGCATGTTAACATGCTGCTGCCTTTACTTGACAGTGAGTTGAGGACTGTCCTCGCAGCACCGTGTCTGCTAAATAAACAATGCCCTGGGCGGCAGAGCGGGGGGACCGCGCGTCACCGAGGCTCGTGAAGACGCTGTCGCAGGAGCGCAGCCGTGCAGTCGCCCTGTCTTTATTTCCAGCTGACCTGTAAAAGGCGTCGCCAGCATTGCTGAGTACGAGCTCATGGCCTGATCTGAAGTTACGGGGAGACTCCTCACCATCAGCCTCTCATTTTTAGTCCAGGGCTGCAGCAGCGTGAAGAAGGAGCCTGGTCCTGGGATTACACGGACGGAGGGGCGAAGGCACCGTGGCTGGCGTGGGAAGGCGGTCCGCGGGGTGCCCTGGCATCTGAGGCCGAGGGAGGCGCTCTGCTGGGTCTCCATCGCCCCTCCCTACCCTACCCTGCCAGGCCCTTTGCTCTTAGCTTCAGTCAGGCTCTGGCTGGGGTCAAGCCCCTCCTCGGGTTGGGGTCCTGGAGCTCTCATCTCTCGAGCATGGGTTTTATAGAGACCTAGCAAACACCATCGGGGCTTTCTGGGCTCGCCAAAAGGAGGAAGGAGGATTAAAGTGGAGGAGACAGAACGTCTAAAGAAGGGCGGGCCTCCCTCGGCTCCCTGCTCAGGAGGTACCGTCTCCCAGCAGACCAGGGGGCCCGATGCCACAGGAAAGAAACTAGAGGAGGGAGGGAAACTGGGAGAGAGGGACGGACCAAGGGAGGGATGGAGGAAGAGGACACGGAGGGAAAGGAGGAGGGAAGGCAGGAGAGGGAGGGGGAGGCAAAGGCCATCTTCCCAGTTGATTTGTGTGGAAATTAAACACAGAACCTGGGCTGTAGGATTTCTGCAGCCTTCAGGGAGAGCGTTAATGGGGAAAGTAGTGCAGAAAAACACAGCTGATCCGTGTTAGGCAGCCCTGCTCCCTTGAGATGCCCCTGCTCCGGCCTCTGAACACACACACACACGTGCACATGTGCACAGACGTATACGCATACTCCCCTGCACACAGACACACACACACGCACAGGCACGCACATGCGTGCACACAGGCATGATCACGCCCTGCCCCATCCCTCCTGCTTTGAATCTCACCTCTGCCATTGTCTCTGACCCTGTTCCAGTGGTGGGGTCTCCTCAAGGTCCTCTGCCTGCCAGTCAGGGACCTCTCCTGGGGGCCAAGGAGCACAGCAGGCTGGGGTCAGGGTGGAGCAGCCTTTATACATCCATGAAGGCTTTAACCGGCTGGTTGGCCAGCACAAAGCGGGCATTGATGTGAGTCTGGCGAAGCCTTAGTTAGTTCACCTGGCTTCAGCCCTCATAGGACATCCCAAGGTCATCGCGGGAGCTTCTAAGAAGGGATGACATGTGCAGGGACTTTATTAGGGAAATGCCTGTAAGGAGGGCGAGGGCAGCGAGCTGGGGAGGCTGGGTTGTGAAGGGCCCCCACCAGAGTGAAGGAGGTCGGGGAGGAAAGTTGAGGAGGGGTGTCCTCCAGGACAACTGCAGCCTGGGGCAGGTTCCCTGGGGCCATAGGGTAATCACTGAGCCAAAGCCGCCCCCAAGGGCATCCCACGTCTCCCAGGGACAGGCTTGCCTTGGTATCCCTGCCGATGTGGCCATGGATCCTACCACCCCACGGTCCTCGGGCAGAGTGGGTCAGGAGCCACTGGCCGGTGTGCAGCCCCGGAGCAAACAGAAAGAAATCCACTGAAGCTGAGCCCTGAGGCAGAAGCAGTGACCCACTGCCTTTTGTACTGATTTGAAACAGAAAATCAACACCAATTCTCTCAAGAAAGAGGTTCACTTTAAAAAAAAAAAAAGAGCAATTTACTCAATCTCTTGCCAACAAGGTGTTTCTTGCATCTGCATTTAGGGGGTTCTCTGCACAGCCGACTGGGCGACAGGCAGGACCCCTGTTACCAGCTCTGACAAACGCCAGGGTTGTGAGCTGAGCTGGGGGGCGCTGGGCGTGGAGCTGAAGAGGGCTTTCTGGATGGTGAGGGGAGCTTTAAATGTGGCACAGGGTTATCGAATCATCTTGTTTTAGGGTCTTTAGAAATCAGGTTTGAATCCGGTTGGTTTCAGATCAGTTGACTCTGACTAAAGGGAGAGACTTTGCCATCCTAACTTCCCAAATTACCTAAATGCCCTCCGGGCGTTGGGCTGAGGTCAGCAAAAGGTATTGGTGGGGTGACAGGAGGTAGAGGGGGTCACATGGAGGCCATGGAAATGCTGGGAATGTCCACGTAAATGCAGCACTTAGCAAATGCCAACCCCCAAAACAGATAGCGCGGGAAAGTCGTAGTCACCCGACGTCATTTTACAAAATCAAACAGGTTTATGTGAATCTTAATGATCATCCTAACAACAGTGGGAAATTTCAGAGTTAAAAAAAAAAAAAAAAAGCACTCCATCAGTCACAGAAGACAGGATAATGCCTGAATATTTTCAGTCTTCGGTTGCTCTGTTCCTGGGACCACCTTTGAGTTAGTCCATCCGGCTTTCCCTAATGCCCACAATAATTCAGGTTGAGACGGATGACCCCCTGGAGAATTCTGAGCTTGAGTTGGATTCCACCAGTCCACACACATGTCAAGCCCTGAGACATGCGTAAGTGGAGGGGAAAGCAGCAAAAGTGAATGAAGGTCTCGGGTCAGGAACGGGGTCTCCTGGGTAAAGAGCGTGTAATGTCAGCGCCGCAGAGACCCGCTCAGCTGCGCTGCCTCTGCTAATCGTGGGGATGATTCGCCAGCTCTTAGCAGCCAGATGCATTATTTAGCGCATGTTCACCCAAGCATCTTGCAACACTGATTTAGTGCGAGGAGTATAAATCCCTGCGAATGGTTCGAGCTTTCGATGAACTTTCTTTGAAGGGTGGTGGCTGTAATCCTCTATGTCTTAAGTAACTTCGGAGTATAGTTCGTTCTTCTGGTTCTTCCGATTAAGATGTAGATGTTTTATCCAACGCAAGTAGCAGTCTTGGGACTCCACTCAAGGTTTAATGGAATATGGGCTTCCTCCCCCGTGTGTCATCTGGAGAGATTTTAAGTTCTGTGGGGGGCATTAGGGCCCCAAATTTTATTACTGATTGATGATACTTGACCAAATCCTTATATGGAAAACATTTATACACAGACTTGGGGAGTTGAAACTGGGCCAAATCCCAGAGAGCTCTTACACAGACTAATGAGGGTACAGAATCCTCAGAAGTCATGCTTCTGTGGTGGTTTTAATGAATGTCCCACAGGGGAAAATGCACCAAGGCTTTTCCTTGGAAATCAGGCAGCAACTCAAGGTAGGTCACTTTAGGTAACTTTTCTCCAATATGCAGAGTTTTAAACTTGTATCTGCGTGTCTTTGATTCCTTTGATTCTTTCTTCAATCACAACCATTGGTTTTCCTCTTTGAAAAGCAAGATGAAGACGAAGCTGCTCGTACCTTTCAGCTGCTTTGTGGGAGGTGGGCTTGGAGTTTAGGGAGAGTGGCTCAGTGGAGACTTCCGTCTTGTTGTAAAATACAGGGTGTGAACAGAAAGTCTGAGGTCTGATAAAACCAACAGAGCGGGAGACTACTGTCTTTAAAAACACAGTTTGTTCCTCATGGGTCCTCAGTACCAGGGTGGGTCAGGAGTCAGAGGGTAAGGGAGGGTCTTTGGACAAAGCCTTTATGATGGTCCCACGGGACGGAACAGAAGAGACAGTGAGCAGGTTCAGGATTGGCCCGTTTGGTTAGTTTCAGCAGGCTCTGGGGTGTGGGATCTGTGCCTGGTTGTCTGGTGCCTGGCCCTGGGTTCCAGATTAGGGCTGGCGGATAGTGGCCGAGAGGGTGAGAGCCCGATAAAAGAGGGGTTCGGGGGACGGTCTCTGCTGATCAGTTTGCATTTGAAAAGCGCACCCATTACTCACTAGTTATTACTCCTGTGTTTACTCCAGATATTGACGGACCTGGAGAGAGACGCTCCCTCCTGGGCCAGCAGGACCCCAGATGTCAGAGCGTTAGAATTCAGAAAATAAAAGACCTGACGTAGGCACATCTCCGAGCAGAAATCCAGTGCTTTATCAAGCAGGACGAGGAAGGATTTAAAGCCACGTTTGTGCCCATAGAAGCCCCCCATTACAAGGGAAATCACCATGGGTGTTAAAACCAAGAAGCCACAGAACTTGATTCTCCCACGGAAGTCGGCAAGCCTGGCGGTCACCAGCCCCCACTGGTCACTCGGCCGAGAGGCTCTGGCTGGCTCTGTAGAGAGATGCGGGCAGCTCAGCAGGCTGGGGGAGAGAAGGGGCGCTGGTGCACGGGGTGCAGGAGAACAGATTCAAAAACACTTTCCAGGTGGCCTCAGCCCAAGAAAGTTTATGCTGCAGGAGTAACATTTCAATGGCGGGATGAGATGGAGAGTGTTGTAGATCTCCAGCCTGTGCGGTTAACGCTGGGGGTGAATGACCTTTCTCGGGAGGACTTGCCATTTACTGAGGAAGAGGGGCAGGCGGCTGTCCATGGTCCTGCCACGTAGCTCCGTGCCCACCGTGCTCCCTCTCCCTGCACGCCTCTGACCGGGCCGCACAGCCGCCTCTTGGTGGCAATTTGTTCTTGGCTAATTACGGGGTGAAGGAATTTTACAGCTGGGAACTCACCTTTTTCCTCTGTCCTTAGAAAAAAAGTGGAGCTCATCTCATGCCTAATTAGAGAGTTGTGTATGCAGGGACCTGAAAACACTGCACACCTGAAGGGAAGGAACCCCTCCCATCTTGCCGACAGCGTACGGGGATCCCGTTTCTTGTTCTGGAAGCTGCAGTTGGTGCCCGTCCAATGTGTGGCGGTCAGTAGGCGCTCATCAGTACTGGGGGAATGGTGTCCCTGGGGGAGTGACGGTTTTCTGGGGAGATCAGAAGCAGATGGGCCGTGCCAGTGGGGGAGAGAGAGGGGAGGAGATAGACAGAAGGAAGGACTCAGAAGGAAGAAGAAAGAGCAGGAAGGATCAGGGCCGATGGTGCCCTGTGAGCCCCAGGAGGTGGTGGGTGGGGAAGGCCCTGGGCCCCCCTTTCCTGAGGGCTGAGGGTTCATCTCAGCATGTTTCTCAGACTGTCCGAGATGGTGATGGACAGCAGGTACCTGGGTCGTCGCTGCGGGACCTGGCTCTGCGTTCTCTGTAGCAAACTGATGTGAAGGGAGATGGTTCTCAAAGGGCTGACTGGCACAGGTGAGCCCTTGTGCTTTGTGTGGTGTGTCCACTTCCCCATCTCCTCCTCCTCTGCCTGCCTTCCGCTCAGTTTAGGCCCAGCCATTGACTGTGCCTGCCTCTCACAGCATGATTCTGGAAAATTCCCCACTATCTTTCACTGCATGATGGTGAAGGCTCATTAAGGAGGCCAGGCTCTGGCCTCAGGGACCCAAACACTCTCCTCACTTCCAGGTCAAACCCAGTGGCCCTGTGTTTTCCAATCATGAAATGCTCATTAGAAAAGGAAGTGGGTTGAGCTTGGCCGGTCCCCAGCGTCCAGGCATCAGACACTCAGCTGTGACAGGAAAGTGCTGACCTGTGAGCATTTAAAGGCGTCTGACAGAGGCGGAATGAAGTGGCTTCTCACCACTTTCGGGAGGCTAAATTGAACCTTGAAAGGGAGGCCTTCATTTCAGGGAGGCCTGGTTTGTACAGTGACTGTTTCTGAGAGATACAGAAAGATGGTCCGGGAGACCTTTAATGTTGGTGCCTCTTGGCCCATTGTCTGGAGGGTGGCAGGTGGTATAGACAGCAGTCGGTCCCCTGGCCTCTGCACCCCACAGAGTGATTTGCAGCCCTCAGCTGTGGTCACCAAAGCCCTTTGATCACGCCCAGAGCACAGCCAGGATGAAGCCGTCCATTGGTTGTGGCTTTCTGGAATTCTAAGCAGCTTCCTTGAAAATAAGGCTTCTTGCCTCTTAGTTGGACCCCCTCCCCACTGTACAGACATTCCCTCTGCTGCTGCTTGCGTCTCCGCCACGGCGCCAGCAGGCCTGGGGCCCCTTAGCACATGTGGCTTCTGTCGTGTCTGTGACCCTGTTGTTGCATTGATGTCACTGGGTAGCTGTCCCAGGTCTGAAGGTCGTGTTCCTCATCCCAAGCAATGTTCTTGTACTTTTTGCAGAAACATGGTACCAACTCTTTATCTTTGTATTTTTCCTTGGTTTTATTTACATTTTCCTCCCATGGAAAACAAACACGTGAACAAAGTCATGGATTGGAAGAACAGCGTGGCCTTCTCCAAACCTGGTAGATTTGGCTGGATTTCTCTGACTCAGAGATGACCTTGTGAATCATCTTTGAACACCTGGTATCTCGTGTCGTTTTTGTAACTTGGTACACATTTTATGGGCATCTGTAAGGGGCTCCTTAGGACCCCACAAAAATATGGCCACTAGTAATTGCCTGAATTCACCAGAACCAAACCCAAACTGGTTTCCTCCTAAGGACATCCAGGTCTTTTGCATTCATCTCTTTCATTTGTTCGTAAGTGATGTCTACATAGAGTCAGGACAGCTGGTGGACTTGACCTGTCCAGTGGGCACATTCACTGGCCTCTTCATGAATAAGGTGGTAGTAAGCAGATTGCTGCACTGGTCAGAACGTCCGAGTTGGCAAAGGACACAGTCTTTCCCTGTAGACTCCTGGAGGCATCAGAAAGGGAGAGAGAAGGTGACACACCAGTGGTTCTTTGTTTAGACAGCTTTGGGTGGTGGGGGGAGGTGGGGTGACGTCGGTGGCTGGGTTTCTGATTGGAAGTAGAAATTTTACTCTGACATAAGAGGAAGTACATGTTCCTTTAGATTTATTATGTTTCCCTCTTTCAACTGTGCGGAAAAGGGTCAGACCTAACCCTGACAGTTTTCTTTGCTGAAGTACGTTGTTCTGAGAATCCTCGGGCATTGGAATCAAACATCACTCTAGAATTCATATTTTCTCCCTATCTGGGTAAATTTAACTTATTTCAAAGCTCCGAGGTACCAGATGTGACTTTAAGAGCAAAACCTACCCCGTGCTGTCCCTTGATGGTCCTAGTCCCTTCTGATCACCCATCCTCCCACCGTCCCTGCCGAACGCCTGTCTGTCAGTTTGGTGCTGAGTGGCCCTGAGAGATGAAGGCCTTTGTCTGTCGTCTAGGAAGGAGCTGGTGATGCAGTGGGTGGGGGAGAGAAAAGGGGATACGTGTCCAGAGAGCTGTTCCGTCTGGTTGTGGTAAGTGCCTTCCACGTCGCGTGCTGCAGAGCTGTGGCAAATTGGTGCCCCACCACCACCATGGTGTCCCCTAGCGAGAGGCAAACTGTGCTTGGCTGCACTCACTTGGCTTCCAAACCATGAGGTCAGACAGAGATGGTGGCCACGACCACCATCCCATACTATAACCAGAAGAGATTTATTTACTTGGAAACATCTAGAAATGGTTCCTGGAGGGGAGGCTGGCTGAGTTACTCTTTATAGGATGAGTGCAATTCAGCAAGTCCAGGTTCAAGAGACCACGTCAGAAGGGAGGACTGAGGCCATGGTGATGGTGTCGGGGAAGGAGGAGGAAGGGAAGGTGACATCTGAGGCTCAGGGAGGGCGCCAGGGCGGGCCCAGCACGGGGGCAGCGGCAGGTGGGCTGTGGTCGGCCTGGACTCAGGCAGGACGTACTCCGACGAGGCCGCCGGGCCATGTCGGGTGGGCGCGGCAGAAGCAAAGCTCTCTGCATGGGAAGCAGGCAGATTCGGAGACCCTCGTCCCTGGGATTTCACATTGCACAGCGCAGGTTCCAGACAAGAGTGGGAATGAGGCCGGGCCAGGTCTCACTGGTGCCTCGCCGGGCTCGGGACAGCTGCCCTCCTCCCGGGCTGTCCTTTCCTCACACCTGGGAGCCCGTTCCTAACCCCAGCTCTGACGCGGACAAACTCTGCGGCCTTGACTAAGTTATCTTATCTTCCTGAGCCTCTGGCTCATCCCCACCTGGGGGCCAGAAGTAGTGGCAGCCGGTACCTCATTGCCAAGTGCAGGACCCGCACAGCCCGCTCTGGACACACTGCCCTGGTCTCCAGGAGGGGCCTCTGTGCGTGAGAGCTGAGGAGCGAAGGTCGGGTAGGGCTCAGGTAGGGTGGACTCGCTGCTCTCACAGCCCCTTCTCTTCCGACCAGATCATACTGCTTGGAGCCCCAGGAGAGAGAAATGCATTTACAAACTGAAAATAATACGGATGTGTGCATGTATAGGTTTGATGTTTATTTAAGCTACCTTAAGCTGACAGACGACATTTTAGAGCGGCTTTAGGTTTGCAGAGAACGAGTGAGAAGTGCCCGTATAGTCCGCCTCCACCTCCCGTTTCCCGTTATTAACACCTCGCGTTGGTGGGTGCATTTGTCACAGCTGACGAACAAACAGTGATACGTTATCATTAAGCAAACTTCATAGTCTACGTTAGTGGCCACTCTCGTGTGGTCCAGTTCTATGGGACCTGCCAGATGTGTTCATGTGTCCATCACTACAGGTCCTACAGAAAATCCTCTGAGCTCTGCCTGTTTTCCCTCCCTCCCCCAACACCTGGAAACCACTGATCTTTTTACTGGCCCCCTAGTTTTACCTCTTCCAGAATGTCATACAGTTGGCTTCATGCAGTCTTCTCAGACTGGCTTCTTTCACTCAGTGATATGCATTAAGTTTCCTCTATGTCTTTTCATGGCTTGGTGGCTTATTTCACTGTCGGATGGACCACAGGTTGTTTATCCACTCATCTATTAGAAGACATCTTGGTTGCTTCCAAGTTTTGGCATTAAGGATAAAAGCTGCTGTAAATATTCGTGTACAGGTATTTGTGTGGATCTAAGCTTTCAGCTCACTTAGGTAGATACCACAGAGTGAAACTGCTGGATCGTGTGGGAAAAAAGGATGTTCAGTTTTGTAAGAAACCACCCAGCTGCCTTCCCGATTAACTGTTCCGTTTTGCGTTCCTGCAGCAGTGAATGCGAGTTCCTGTTGCTCCACATCCTCACCAGCATTTGGTGTTGTCAGTGTTTTGGATTCGAGCCATTCTAGTAAATGTGGAGTGGTATCCTGTTGTTTTAATTTTCAGTTCCTAATGACTTATGATGTCGAGCATCTTTTCATATGCTTGTATGCCATTTGTATGTCTTCTTTGATGAGGTGTCTATTCAGGACTTTGGCCCAGTTTTTAATGGGGTTGTTCGTTTTCTTATTGTTATGCTTTAAGAGTTCTTTATATATTTGGCATTCATAGTCCTTTATCAGATGTGTCTTTTGCAAATGTTTTCTCCCAGTCTGTGGCTGTCTTCTCATTCTCTTGATGGTGTCTTTTGCTAGGCAGAAGTTTTAATTTTAATGAAGTCTAGCTTATCAATTACTTCTTTCATAGGTCATGCCTCTGGTGTTGTATCTAAAAAGTCACCACCGAACCCACGATCACCTAGATTTTCTCATATGTTATGTTATCTTCTAGAGATGTCCTAGTTTTGCATGTTACCTATTATCCATTTAGAGTTAATTTTGGGGGAAGTCATAATGTCAGTGCCTATATTTATTTTTTTGTGGGATGTCTAATCCCAACACCATTTGTTGAAAAGATTATCTTTCCTCCATGTGTTGCTTTTGTTTACCTTGTCAAAGATCAGTTAACTACTTATTTATGTGGGTCTGTTTCTGAGTTCTCTGTTCTGTTGCATTTACCTATGTGTTTGTTTTCCCATTGATCACACTTCCTTGATAACTGTAGCTTTATAGTCAGTGTTGAAGTCAGGTAGTATATCAGTTCTCTTCTTTCTTCTTTTGTGTCGGCTTTTCTGTGTCTTTTGCTTCTCCATGTAAACTTTGAAATCAGCTTGTTGATATCCACAAGATTATTTTGTGGGATTTTTTTTTTTTTATTGGGATAGCATTGAATATATAGATCAAGTTAGGAAGAACTAACATCTTAACAATAGTGAGTCTGTCTTCCTATCCATGGACATGGGCTATCTTTCCACTTACTTAGCTTGGATTTCTTTCATCAGAGTTTTCTAGTTTTCCTCATATAGATACATATTTGCACATATTTTATTAGATTTATACTTCTGTATTTCTCTTTTCTTTTTGATGCTGAATGGTACTGCATTTTCAGTTTCAAATTTCAATTGTTCATTGCTGGTATATAGAAGAACAATTGATTTTTGTATATTAACCTTGTATCCTGCGACCTCACTATATAGGCAATCCTTGGGTATATTGTGGCTTCAGTTCCAGACTACCATAGTAAAGCAAATTTTGAAAAAAAAAAAAAAAAAAAAGAAAGTCATATGAATTTTTTTGGCTTCCCAGTACATATAAAAGTTATGTTTACAATATATTATAGTCTTTTAAATGTGCAATAGCATTCTGTTTTTAAAAAAATGTACACACCTTAATTTTAAAAAATAATGCCATTAGGAAAATGGTGTTGATAGACTTGCTTGATGCAGGGTTGCCACAAAAACCTTCAATTTGAAAAAAAATTCAGTATCAACAAAGCTCAATAAAACAAAGTATGATAAAATGAGGTATGCCTGTAATCACTTCTTAGTTCCTGGAATTTTCTGTTGGTTCTTTGGGATTTTCTACATAGGTAATTATCTAATCTGTGGGGAAAAACTAGAGTTTTATTTCTTCCTTCCCAATATGTATGCCTTTTATTTATTTTTCTTGTCTTGTTGCATCAGCTTGGACTTTCAGCATGATGTTGAATAGGAATGGTAAGAGGGGAAATCCTTGCCTTGTTCCTGATCTTAAGAAGGAAAGCATCTGGTTACTCATCATTACTTTTATCGTTAAGTCCTTCCTGTGACATGAGTTGTAAATGCTCCACTCATATTCCCTTGGCTCTCACTCCTCCTTGTCTCAGGGCTTTCTCTGGCTACGGATCCCAGGGTCAAGGATTCAAGGGCAAGTCATTTGCTTGGCAGTGCAGTTCAATGAGTAGGAAACTGTGGGTTATAATCTCCCTGACGACGCATCCATCTTGGTGGTCTTCCCTTCCTCATCTCACTTTCCCACTCCCTGAGCTGCACGGCCAAACAGATGTCTTGTTCCTGAATCCTGTGGGCGACTGGCTGCAGCTCAGCCCTTGTCGGGACGTGGAGGCAGTGGAGAGCCCACCCAGGGTGTTCACCCGCAGCTCCTGTCGGCTGTTGGCTGGGAGGGGCTCCAAGGGACCCGGAGCCCTTGGGCTGTCTGGCCGAGGACAGTGTTGGCTCTGACCAGAAGGAGCCCTCGAGCAGAGAGGTGCAGGTGTCAGCAGGCGAAGTTGGGAGGTGTGGGCTGCGTTGGGCAAGGTGAGGGGATGTGGGCAGCCCACCAACAGCACCTGCTAAAACCTCACAAAAAAACTCCTTTTCTAAGGCTTAGCTTATTTAATAAGTGTGTAAAAGGGGAGAAAAAGAGCACAGGCTGTGTGCCAGGTCCTGGGGTCTTGTTCTGTCCTTGTGGGACCCCCTCAGGAAGCTGCAGTGACCTTTATCCCCATTGTCCAGACGTGGAAGGTAAGGCTGACTCACCAGTCTAGGACTCCAAACTGCTTCTCAGAGAGTGGCCCCAGTGACCCTTGAGAACATTCGGGAAGGAAAAGGCAGTGGTGGCAAAGAAAGCTTATTCCGAGCCAACTGTGGGAGGGCAGCTACTGTGAGTGCTGAGAGCCTTTTAATTAAACACTGGAAAGCACAGGAGAGCAAAAGTAAGCTGCTTCGACGGGAAAGCTAACATTTACAGATTTTTTTTTAAGTGTAAAAGTCTGGAAATCCAGGTCTCTCATTAGGTGTAGTGTGACTACTGAGTTTCCGTTTCCTAGCAATAAGGACAAAGATGTTAATTCTCGGTCCACGGTTTGCCTTTAGGCGGGTCTTGGACTTGGTCACTGGAAGAAGCCTGTTGTCAAGGGACATGTCCTCGGCGTGTGATTGGAGCACGTGTCTCAGAGAAGTGCTCTGGGAAGGAGGGATTTACTCTCATTCTCTGCATTCAGGTGACTTGGATGAGCCCTTTGAGCAGCGAATGTCAGAAAGGGAGAATGCCCTTCATGTGACCTTGACTCGTCCTACCAGAATGTCTCCCTTGAGGAGTGGGGGTGGGCGGAGCTTGTGGGCTACAAACAAAGAGACCTCAGCTTTGCCACTAAGTGGCCGCTGGGCTTTGGACAGATCCTTGGAAGTCTCTGGATTTAGTGATTCTTCTGTCCAGTCCTGTTGAGCTCTGTTACCTGCACGTGGCAGGCGGCAGACACGTGAACGACGGAGCCTGTGTCAGAGGCCCACACGGGAGTCCGCAGTGCCCAGGGTCTGCCGCCCACCTGCCATCAGCTCATGCCACCTTTGTCACTCAGTGGCTCGCCCAGGCCAGGCCTGGCGGTTTACTGCAGGGCTCTGTTGTCCGGCATCTCCCCTGTGACTTGGATGAAGGCACTAAAAGCATGCACACCCACCTTATGGAGCCCCGAAAGCTGGCAAGATGAGCAAAAAGTACCTTGTTGAATTATTTAAGGTAGCTCTAGCTGCTGACATAGGAAAGGCCCTGAGTTTCAGTGGCTTGACACCAAAGAAGGTTAATTCTCACACTCACAAGGTCCGATGCAGTACTCAGCAGGCACCGTTCCATGCAGTGATTCAGGACCCAGGAGCCACTGCCTTCAGCTCCCCCTGCCCTAGCTGGTTCTGAGTGCTGGGTGGCGGGGGTGGTGGGAGCAGCAGCGGCCACGCCTCCTTCCACAGTGCAGGATCCAGGGTCACCACCAGTCCTGCCCGCGCCGGGATGGCTGGATCTGGGCCCCAGGCCCTCGGCCCCAGCTCAGAGCCGGCACAACTGCCAGATGCGGTGCTCTGAGCTATTTTCGCGTCACTGATGACAGTGTCAGTGCTGGTGCTGCCGTGCACGGTGCTTCTTATGCACGAGTCACAGGTGCTCACTTTGCATAATCTTTTAATCTCAGTAATAAGTGTAAAACAGCCTATAATCCACATTTCCCACCTGTGAAAACGGCACCTCGGGTTTTAAAGAAGGTACGTGGCTGACCCTCAGTGCAGACCTAGTCCTGTCTTACTTCAGTGCCACGTGTCACCACCCGGCTGGCCCACGACTTCTCTGAGCCCTGAAATCGTGGCATCAGACAGGTGGTTATTTGTCCTTTCTTCTCAGAGGAAGCCTGTCTTGGTTCCCCACGTCACCACTGTACCCCGGTGTTTGTGCCAGAGGCCCCCACGGTCCTGGTCAGGGGCATGAGAGGTGGGATGCAAACCTCCTTTGGGTCAGATCTGGGCCCCACATCTGATAACTTCTCATCCCGAAGCCTGTGTGCAGCGTGGGTGACATGTGAACCAAGGTCACAGGACGGCATCCAGGATTCAGGGACATAAACCCTGCAGAGCAGGCTAGCAGGGTCCTGGCACCTGGTAAATGCTGTGTGGATCCGTGGTATTGGAGGAAGGGCAGAGGCCTGCAGCTCATTTCGCCTTTTCCCGTCTTAAATGTGGGGAGGGGACCTCACATCCTGGACAGGTACTGACTGGGGGCAGTCCCTCGGCAGCCCCTGTGCACACAGCCCTGGGACTGGGTACGTTCACATTCAGGAACCATGCCCGTAGGTCTGGTTCAGAACCCCCTGAAACAGCCTAGGTATGAACTTTGAGTGGTTTGTTAGCGGACCAAGGGCAGGAAACAGAAGTGAGGGGCGGGAGTGCCAGGTGGGGCAGAGGACGCACAGGTCGGGGCAGAGGAGGTTTTGTGGAGAGGGGACTGGGTGGAACCCTCCTGGAAGTCGCCTCTTGCAGAGATGGCTGTGGGGTGATTCCTCCACCAGCCCTGCCCCAGGGCTTCCCAGGCAGCCTCGCTGGGCTTTGGGGGAGCCCTACGCAGAGCACTCAGAGCCATTGCTGGTGCCAGAGTGGGACTCTGCCTGGAGACACAGGCCCAAGGTACATTGGCCTCCCTGCCCCTGGAGGGACCCAGGACCACCAGGAAGACCGCCCAGGCGGTGGCCGGGGCTGCAGCCATGCATCGGGACCTGGGGCAAAGCCGTGGCCTCCTCCAGGGGAAGGGAGGGTCTCGGGCCAAGCGCCCAGCCCGGCGGGATCCCCAGGTCTGCGCTCTTGCTCTCAGCTCTCCCGTCCTTCCCGTACTGTTGA
Organism: Camelus ferus; assembly: GCF_009834535.1. NCBI lineage: Eukaryota > Metazoa > Chordata > Mammalia > Artiodactyla > Camelidae > Camelus > Camelus ferus. The sequence goes on along the minus strand of NC_045714.1, from coordinate 19,092,135 downwards.
TCCGCCTCCTGACCTTGAGCTTGAACGTTCCACTGAGTCCTAAGTGCTTGGCGGAAGAGACATGCATGAACTTCACGTCTGCAAACCTCAGAGCTTTCGGGAAAGAGGAACCATCTAGGTTACTGCTGCAGACTTTCTGGTAAACCACCCCCTTCCTAGCACCGCTCTGTGGCTCGGGGTCCAAACTTGGGCCCTTGAAGGGCTGCCAGGCAGGCAGAGCATCCCAGATACTCTCGGGCTTGAAACTTTATAGGAAAGGAACATTGAGTAGAAAATGAAGCATCTTTTTTTTTTAATAGTCTTTGCTTTCATTCATTCAGCATTTGAGTTTTTCTTGAGCATCCCCACTTTTCCCGAAGGAACGGAGCCCTGGGGTCCAGTCCTCAAGGCGCGTGCAGCCTGGGGAGGGGGCAGTGGGTGTGTGCCACTTTGGGAAGGAGTGACACGGCGCGTCAGTCACGGGTGCCAGGTGAGAGCGCCGTGGCTCAGGAGAGCCGCGTCGGTGCTCGTCAGTGCGGCCTGCAGCTCGCCGGCCCTTCCTCGGGCTCACGAGAAGTTAGGTGAGGCGCCTTCAGACAACGGCGAACCCTTCCATTAAAGCAGTGAAACGGACTCGCTCCCAACACTTATGTAGCGGCCAGCCGACAGCATCCAAATGCAGTACAGCTCAGTGCAGGGCGGGGCTCCCTCCACACCCTTTTCTTTCTGTCTCCACCAATGGGAGTCTCATTCTGGTGCCATCTCCAGCCTCGATGAGGAGAGGTGTGATGCTAACGTGGGGAGGAGAAGGGGCAGATGGAGGGTGAAGGTGGGTGTGGATGGAGGAAGCCCACCCTCCCTGCGGCGTCACCGGCCGTGGCTGGCATCCCATGGTTCTCGTCTCAGCGGCACCTGCCTGTCCCCCTCAGCATATGTGAGTTCTTGAGGGGAGCGGCCACTTTTCTTGGGACATCACAAGCCCTTGGAAGACTTCCATGCAGACTTGGGAAAGGTGCCCCTTAGGCTGGTCACAGCTCTGGGAGCACCTGGCTTAGTGAACAGAGGGCACTTCGGTTCAAATTTTTTTAAGGTGCCCTTTGGAGGGTACTTCTGGGGTCCTGCTGGTGCTCTGTGCTCAACCTGGATGCTGAACACCTGGGTGGAAATTCATCAAACCTGCAACATGCGAATTTAGGCACTTTCCTTGTGTGTATGTAACACTCCAGTGACATTTACCAAAAAACAATGAAAGGAATAAGAAACTATTTTTAAAAATGCCCCTTCCTCCAGCTTAGCTCGTCAGCGGCACCCTGTTGCCTCTTCAGCCAGGGGCCCTCGTGCACAGCACATCCTGCCCAGCTGTGCACGGCTGCCCCGACCTTCCTTGGCGTCACGTCTCTGGGGGGCTTCCTCTAACTACACCTGGCCCCCTCTGGTCCTCTTACCAGTGGGCGTCCGCTTAGGCAATTCATCAGCCCTGTTGAGTCACGCAGCCCTCTGAGCAGAGCCAGCTCTTTGTCCCCATCGTTGCCTGCTGGCGGCTCGGCCGTGTGGCACAGTGGAGAGGCCTCTTGTGCAAGCTCGAGAGTTGTGTCACTTGAGCTAATCCTCTGACTCTGTAAGAGCAAGTTGGAAGCCCCCTGCGGTAGAGGCATTTTGAGTGATGGCTCAAGTAGAACATCCGACCTGGTGATTCTCAAGGTCGTCAGGAGGTTACGGGTTCAGCTGGTGATAAATAACTTTCAACTGGCTTCTTAATGACTCCACGCCTTCCCGGTTCTTTTCCCTCTTCCCTCTTTCCTGAGCGTCTGTCTCTGGAGGGGACCACTTGCCACTGGACTCTCAGATCTCAGACTGTCAGAGGGAAATGAAACTTTGTCTCTGTTTTCTTTTCTCCCCAGTGTTGCTAGAATGGGGCTTCCAGCCCCAAACAAGGGGGCAGAAGGAAAGATTTCCCAAGCGCCTCCTTCCCCATTCTTACTTGCTTTCCCTGACATGCCTCCGCCTGTCCCCAAGTTATAAGATGGAGTTGTCTTGGTGGCTGTTTTCGGGAGCCCAGACCACACCGCATCCCGGCACGAGGGCATAATTCAGCGAAGCCCAGCCTCCCTCTGAGGAGGCGTTGCGCGTGAGAGATAAGGCGCTTGGGTTTATCCCGCAAGCGCAGTAGCGCGATTTCCGACACAGACCCGCGTTTGAGACGCCAAGCGGAAGAGATGCTGTGCTTTTTAAAGAACAGGGTTAGAATTTTCCAAGGGTGGGGTGACGATTTATCAAGGGTTCAGATCAAAACCTTCTCTTTGACCAGCGAGCTCCCAGCAGTATTTCCGTCCTAATTGTATGTTTTGTTGTCAGAACTCGTCAGTGGCAAAGTTTGAAAAAATGGAAAGCAGGTGGCCGCTCTGGAGCCTGAGATGTGTGTGTGTGTGTGTGTGTGTGTGTGTGTGTGTGTGTGTGTGTGTCGGGGGGTGGTGAGGCAGTGCGAGGATTATTAGGGAGGATGGGAGGGTGCTGGGAGTGAGGGGATAGTCTGGGACGCTCACTGGGGAACAGCAGGTGCGCGGTTGGGAAATAACCAGAGGACAGCAGTTGCCCCGCTGCTGGGAGTGCTCGGCTCTGCCCCAGGGGCTGTGGGGGATGTGCTTGATCACAGGCCTGAGCCTGCCCTTTGGAGGGGAGAGGGCGTTGATGGACACAGGAGCATCCTGTCAACCACCAGAGCCTTTGGGGAGCCTGACCAAGTCCTGGAGGTCCTGGCTTCTGCTCTCAAATGAAGAGCTGCCGAGGATGCAGGGAGATGTGAGGAGTGGAGTGGGGAGAGTAGGATGCAAGGAAATGTGAGGAGTGGGTCGGGGAGAGTTTACGCTGGAGGGGAGGCGCCTGGGGACCGAGGTGCGAGTGTTCACGTTCTGACTGAAGCACGTTCACGACGTCTGCTTCTGTGTCCCCAGTGTCCCTCTGCTGCCTTTGCTCGTGCCCGGCCCCTCCTTTCTTTCATGCAGGACCCTTACCTGCGCTGCCCCCACCACCACCCAGGAGCCTGCTGCCTCTCCCAGGCCCCCTGCAGACCGGCCCACTGATAGAACAGTCGGGGTGTCCAAAAATAAACGCCTGGAAGAGGGCTTTGGGGACCGAGAGTGTTCCCAGGCTGCCCTGTCTGCCTTAAAAAAGGCAAAAAATATACTGGAAGGCTTCGCTTATCACGAGCATTTGTGCAATCTCCAACCCCATCGACAGAGCCATTTTCCATTTTACAAGCTACCGTCTCCAAATTTTAGTGAATTACTCCTTGCAGAAATCTGGCTGGCTTGGTGACATTACCATCTTAGAGTTAAGAAGTGTGCTCAGAGCCAGGGGTTTGGAGACAGGTCTGAAGTAATTAAATATTTACGGACCCACGGTTCCAGGAGAGGCTGGGCAGCTGGCCCTGCTCACTTCTTGACCATCTAAGGAGTCGACGGCCTTCAGGCCAGTGAGGGGGAGATGCACGGATGCTATGTGGTCCCCAGTCTACAAACCCCTGACCCGTGATGGATTTAGCATTCGTTGCGGACATTTTGCGCTGGTCGTTCATTTCCTGTTTTGTGATAGGATTTCCGAGGGCAGTAATTCGGGGCTAGGAGGTAGACAGAAGGGATCTTGGTTTCAACATGAGCTTTGCAGAAGCTGTTATGATTCTGTCGGAGGCCAGACAGATAACTGTGCGTGGGTGGGGTACAGCTGGTATGTTAGCAGCTGGTTGACGAACTGCTTCAAAACTGATTAGTGACCTTGGGCGGGGGAGGGGGTCTTCTCTCATGGCCCCTTTAACCCAGCAAGTTCAACATCGTCACAGATGCTCATGAATGAGCAAAGTCAAGCCGTAAAGAATTTCACTGAAGACATAAAAGGCATACTTATCACATTTGCAAGAGACCCGCGGGTTGTCTTCATAACCACAAAGCGTAAGGAAGAACCCGTGATGGAGGCTGTCTCCACAGCCTGCAGAAATTTAATCAGGAGAAGCGCAAAGTGCCACATCGACTGTGCTCCCCAAACCAGGTGCACAAGTGCAGGAGGGAGGACTCAGGCTGAGGAGCCGTTTCTGTAAAGGCTGGTACCTTCCCGCTGTGTTCGTGTTCGTGTGATCTGCTTCAGCTGAGGCTGTGCATTAATGGGAAGAGAGCACGGGTGATAGCGTCACTCAGACCTCAGGCTCTTCTTCCTTCCCTCCCTGTCTCTTGCTGTGTGTCTCTTTTTAATCAGCAGGGCGGACCCTCAGCGCCCCCTTGAAGACTCCCTGCTTGTATCTCACACCTATTCCTGAGCCAAGTATTTGCAAGTAGAAAGGAGCCACCACTGTTGTTTACAGAACACCTGGTTGTGAGGAGAACTCGTCACCTGAGCAAAATCGGCATCTGGGGGGAAGGAGGGAGGGGGGAGTTGGATGTTGTGCAGGCAGCGAAAATGTCCACTACTCTCTGATTTTTTAGTTCCTTTTTATTTTCCATAGAGCCCAGGACAGTGTTGGGTCATTGATGGGTTGATTCATTAACTGTCCAATTCTGTCTCCGATTCTTTGTCTCTCCCTCGTGGTGACCTCTGGCTGTAGCCACGGGCTCAGCCTGGACATAGAACAAGCTGCAAATGCCAGGGAATTGATGCCCCGGGAGCAATCTTTAGCCAGTGGCGTACGGGAGGTGGGAGAGGACTGCCAGCTCCCCCTCCTCTTTGCAGAATGTTCCAAGGTGACTCAGCCTTGTCTCTCACTGTGTCCTGTCCTCAGTGGGATTGAGTCCCAGCTGCCCACTGAGGTCACAAGCGCACGTCTACACCCTGGACTGGCTTCCTTCCCTCCCCTGACTTTTACCACTGCTTCCTGGGACCATTCCGCAGATAAACTACTTACCTCGAGGTCAGCTTCTGGGGGAACCCAGATAAAGATGGAGGCTGAATAATTCGAACCATTTGGTCAGGAGACTAAAATGGCAAGTGTCACCATCATGTAGAATCAGTCCCCAAAGTGACATTTGTGACGCCCCCGCTGCATACAGGATCCCCTGCTGGGCGATGCACCTTCCCCCACGAAGCCTGTGCCCTGCTCTGCTCCCCCGTTTCTGTCCATAGAGCTTTCCATTCACTTTGAAGGAAAGACCTTTTAGGAAGAGATCTGGCTGGATGCCGCTGTCGGGGGCCCCACAGCTGGGCAGCCTTCAGAGGACAGCCTGTGGCAAGGGAAAGGCGTGTGTTCGTTTATCCTAAGAGCTCACAGATGTCCCGTTCTTCAGATCCTGCCACCTTGTCCTGAGATGGCCAGCATGCCAGTGACCGGGCTCTGCAGGCAGCTGTGGCTCAGAAATGCTCTCAGCCCAGGAATCCCCAACCCCGGCCTGGGTGGGGCAGGCTGGCAGCGTCGAGAGGGCGGCTGTGGGCAGCGACTTCAGCTTTCGGGGGGCTGCCTCTGACCTGGGCACGTTGTGTCCACAGAGACAGAAGATGACGCTGCGACTTTCGCGCCAAGCTCCCTTTTTAAAGTCTTGGAAGCTTAAATATTAGAGCCCGAGCTTTCTCTTGGGATTAATACGTGGGCAGGCGCCTGATGTGGGTCCTCCGTGAGTTCTCTGATGTTGTAAAAAGGAACACTGCAAAGGGCGTCCAGAGAAACGTCTGAACCCAAGAGGAAAATGAATAACGTAGCCCTTACCGACCCATGGCTTCGGATGTAAAGGGAACCCTAGTGGCCATGGGCCCAGACCCTCTTGGAGCCCCACATTTTACAACCAGACTCTCTAGTAGTGATGGTGGCGTGTCCGGAGGAGGCCAGGGCTCTGGGGCTGAATTTGCGGGGTGACCCGGGGCAGGTCAGTTTACCACCTTGGGCCTGAATTTTCGGATGGAGGAATTAGACTAGGTCATTCCCAAGTAACGTTCTTTCTTTTTCATAATACAAATTCAGATTAAAATAAAAATTACTTATGGCCTACATTTTTCTTTTACTCAAAATGAAAATGCTTTATTCAACCCTACTGGAGAAAACGTGTATTTAATTAGCTGATATACTATACCTAATAGGAGAACGCCAGGGAAAAAGTCATCACTGCTTTTTTACCCTCTGAGACGTTCGCGGCAGGGCAGCTTGAGGAGTGGGGAAGTGGGGGAGCTCTCCAGCGGTCTCCCCCAGACCGGCTCTCTGGGCTGTCTCGTGAAGCCGCGCAGACTCGTGCATCCTGACAGCCACACAGCACTCATCACGGGACAGAGCCTTTAACGCAGACTCCCTTCGAGGACAGACAGTCCCTGGGCCTGTGGGTCCCATATGGAGGAGGCCAAGGGAGTCAGCTGGGTGAGCAGGCAGCGCAGTCCCGGGAGAGGCCCACGTGGCCTCCCCAGGAGTTAATTGCCTCCAGCCCGTGGTAATCAGAAGTGGCAGCTCCAGCTCTAGGGCTCGGAGCGGGCTCAGGCTCAGGATTAGGAGCCCCCAGGCAAATCACAGAGCATCTGGGGGCAGCGGTGGGCTGCGTCCCCAGATTTGTTTTCCTCCAGAAAGTCCAGATTGTGCACACTCTGCAGTTACATAAGTGTCTTTTTATATGTAACTTCTGCACACCTGGGCTGGCAGGGCCAGGTGGGAGCTGGAGGGTTCATAGGTCTGGATGTGTTCTGGGTTCGTGCATCCCACAGCCCACAAAAAAGGTGGCTTCCAGCCTGTCACGTGCACATGCACACATATGTACACAAACACACACGTGTGCACAGTCACACAGACATACACATGTACCAGCACATACACACACGTGCACGTCCCTATGTGTGTCTGTCTGTATCTGCCCATCCTGGATTTTACTTGAATAAAGTCAAAGGCAGGCTTCCTACCCAGACCTTTCAGAGGAGCTATGGAAGAATTATTAACCAGTTTTAGCCTTATACTTGGCTAAATTTCTACAGACCTTTTTTTTCCCCCAAATTGTGGTAAAATATACCTAAAATGTACCATATCAACCATTTTATGTGTACGTTCAGTACTTAAGTGTACTCACCATCACCCTCGTGTGCAACCATCACCACCATCCATCTCCAGAACTTTTCTCGTCTTGCAAAAATGAAACTGTCCCCATTAAACACTAACTCGTCATCTCCCCCTCCCTCCAGCCCCTGGCAACCAGCATTCTACTTTCTGTCTTTGAATTCGATGACTCGTAAGTATCTCATGTAAGAGGAATCATACTGTATTTGTCCTTTTGTGACTGGCTTATTTCACTCAGTGTAATGCCCTCAAGATTCATCCATGTTATAGGAGTTCACGTTTCCTTCCTTTTTAAGGCTGAGTAATATTCCACTGTATGGAACACCACGTTTTGTTTATCCCAGGCTGCGTTTCTCACAGCTGATCGGGCAGTCTCTGTTTTTGTTGTTCATATATATCCTGTGGTCATCCATGTTTGCAGTAAGAATTATATTTAATTCTATGGGGACAGTGGGAAAAATTGATGAGTTTTTACCATATGAGTTTCGTCAAGTCACTTACTTTGATGGACTTAAGAATTGTTACCTGTAGCCACTTGAGAGCTTGGGACTAGTTAATACACTTGCCTTGGCTCATTAGAGTGGTTAAAATAATAGTGTTATAATCAGACTCACTCAGAACTTGCTTCTCCTCTCCAGGGTGAGCCTGGGGGTCACTGGAGGGTCCTGAGATTTCGGAGGACTTGGGTCCCAGCACCCGCCTGCAGGATACAACCGTGGTGGGTGGTGATCAGTCTTTCTTGGCTTGAGTTGGGTGACTAACGTGGTTTATTGAGTTGAGATGCTCTTAATGGAAAGTATATACGTTGAGCATGACCCTGAGCATCCCAGCCAGTCTCATTTCAGTCACCCGCACCTTTTCCCCAGTCAGCACATCCCCTAAAATCACCCCATCTAAGGCCATCAGATAAAACGGCCGGGTAAGCGTGGATTTCTTGCAGGACCTCCTCGTATTAGTAACCTGCTCATTGTCCTCCTTCACATCTTTAGGTTGTGGAAGGCGTGGGAACTGGCTTGTGCCCGACACATGGTTCTTTTATGTTCCGGGTACATTTGAGGCACCGTGTAAATGTGTATTGAGTTTTACTGCCCAGACTGTAGTGACGTGATGCAATGTTAAATAGACTCTTAGTGCTGGATCGCACCTCGGAGGGTGGTGGTTCTTCCTTCCAAATGCAACGTGTGAGCTTGGTTAAATATTTTAGAAGTGGCCAATAGCTATTTACTTTAATATAATCATTGCAGAATCTTTCTGGAAGCTGAAGGTAGGTTTGTGATCCTCAGGTGGCTGAGAGGGACTCAGGAACCCCTTGCAGTACCCGCCTCCCTGACATCAGTCCCTCGCCCGCCCCCCACGGCCCAGCACCTGCAAGGCTGAGAGATGGCGGGCGCGCACAACTTCTGCGATTCCTCAGCCCTGCCGTCTCTCAGATTTCAGTTCTGCGCCTACGAATAATCACCCAGCATCTTGTGAATATGCAGATTATGACTCGGCAGGTCTGGAGTGGAACCGAGGGTCTGCATTTCTGACAGCTCCTGGGTGACACTGCTGCTGCTGGTCCGTGGACCGCTCTGTACCACGAGGCATCTGGGGACTTTGGGGGTGTGACAGGAGCAGAGCCAGGGCTGCAGTCAGGTGCGAGGCCCTGGGACACAGCAGGTAAGGAGGCTGCAAAGCTTCCTATGCAGGCCTTCCCTCCTTCCTTTACCTGCCTTCTCTCTCCGCTTTGCAAGTCTCTAACCCTCCAACAAAATTAAATTACCAAAAAGGAAAGATGAGAGGGACATGTGGTTAGCGCATCCTGCAGGTGCGTTTTCTGGGATGGTCCCAGTGCAGCGCGTGGAGGGGTATAAACTTCCTAGTGGAGTCTGGTGCCACAGAGGACCAGACTTTGGTTGTTGGAAAGCTAAAAGTTCATTTCTCAGCCTGTAGAGGGACTGAAAAGCCTCTTCTCACACCACACCTGCACGAGGACAAGGTGAGGCTGGTGGACTTCCTCACCTGGAGGGTGCCCTGAGCACCCCGGCTTCTGCACGTGCTGGTTCTCTGCCCCCCTGTGTTTGTTCCTCCAGGAAGGAGCTTGCGATGCCAAGTTCACTCCATGTTCTCAAGATGATTTGGGCTAAGTCCCTAGTCCTCTGCCTCAAGTTTGGATTCTGTCCCAAGAAAGATTTAGCTCTTATTTCCTCCACCAGAAGAAAGATGGAAAAAAAGCAAAAGACATATATATATATATATACACTTACATATAAATGCATATACACACACGTATGTGTAGATATATAACGTGTGTACATACACACATATAGCACAGACACACACATTTATTGCATATGTTGCATCTATGTAATGCGCACACACTGAGCACTTTCTTTTTGCCAGATGCTTGGCTAATTACTTTACTGACATCATTTCATTTATTCCTATCAACGGCCTTAAGAGGAAAATACCGATGCTCTTCTCCACTCACCCCCAGGAGGTGAAGTGCAGCATCAAAGGTTTAACAGATAGTAAGTGGCTGATCAAGGATTTGGATCCGGGCGCTCTGACTCAGTGCCTGGGTTCTTAACCGCTAAGCCAGCAGCTCTCGTCTATCTGAGTGTGGGTTTCCCCAGAAGCGGACCTGGAGCACTCGCATAGTTTACTTGGGAGGTGGCTCCGGGAATCACTGGCAGATGAGTGGAGAAGTGATCCAGGGAAGGAGGGCAGCCAATGCAGTTTGCTTTACCAAGACAGATGCCTCTCTGGACACTGAAGCCCATTCCCCCTGGGCAGGGAGCTCCGGGAGACAGAGCAGCAGGTACCTCAGTGTTATTCCACTTGAGGGGTGAGGGAGCCGGGGTCTTTATCCACCACCTCCTGTCAGTCACCGAGTGATGTTAATTCCCTGGGTCCCAAGGTGAGCCTGAGCCTCCAGGGACAGGTGTCCCCCAGAGCACTCACCTGGCTCCCGGGGCTTCCCAGAGTGCAGGTGGTTTTCTCTTGCTTGGTCCAGGGGCCTGGTTGGGGCGGGGGTGCATTCCAGCCTAGTTCTTATGGCCTCAGCCCCAACTCTAACGTTATCACACACCCGATGCTGCCTCTCACTTTGGGCCGCTCACCAAGGAGGTACTTGACGTTGATGTAAGGCCATGATCTTCCTCCTTGTAGACACCCCCTCCCACTTCAATCACACACTGCAGGGCTGTGTCTTTGGCCACATGGCCCCTGCTACAGCCCACCACCTCTGCAGCCTTTTTTTTTTTTTTTTTTTGGAGGGCGGTAGATAATTAGGTTTATTTATGTATTTACTAATGGAGATACTGGGGATTGAACCCAGGACCTTGTGCATGCTAAGCACGTGCTCTACCACTGAGCTACACCCTCCCATCCCTGCAGTCTTCTCAGTGTGTGCTGTCCATCAGAATCCTGGTCCTCCACATGCCACCTCCTGTGTCCTTGAAACCAGATGTGCACATATGACACGTTTTCAGCCAATGGAATGTGGCAGAAGTGATGTCCCATGTGCTGTCCCCTGTGGGAGCTGTTAGAGCTCAGGGTGATGTCTCATGCCCTCTCGCTTGCCAGAGTGACCATGGGAGTGGGCTTGAGAAGGAGCCTCCCAGACTAATTTCCGGAAGCACAGGCTCCTGCCGCCCCACACCAGGCATGTGTGAACATGAGAACCAAACGTGTGCTGTTTTACACCTGGGAGATCCCCGGGTTGTGCATTACTGCAGCCAGACCCCGCCCCTTCGCTCTGAATGATGCCGCCCCTTCGCTCTGAATGATGCCGCCTTGTTAGGTGCAGAGTTACCTGTTCTCAGGTGGACCTGTCACTCTTGGTCATTAAGGTTCAAGGTGCTGATTGCTCCTCCCAACCTTTTTGATGAGTAACTTGCTTCCTGACTGCCCTGGGCTTTAGTTTCCTCCTGCAGTGTCCAGACTCCTCCTGGGCATTCCAGGCATTCCCTGAAGTGTGTTTGGAGAAGTTCTTCAGGCCAAGCCTATTCACAATGTCCATCTCCCAGAAAAGGTTCCTCTTGTTAATTTTCAAGTGGGTGCCCCTGCCATTGCCTTGAAAAGAGAAAATACCAGTGAACAGAATTGGGATTCTGTTTAAAGAATAGATCCCCTGATTTCCATGATTTGTTCCAAGACAGCTCCCCAGGCAAAGGCAGAGCATGAATTGGAGGTTGTAACCAGAGATGGATGGAGAAGGGGGGGGTGGACCATCAAAGATGGCATCGTGGTGGGTGCAGCCGGGCCATGAGGGCAGGAGTCATCCTTACAGGTCCTGCTGAGAAGCTAGAACATGCAGACAGGAGCCCTCTCCCCCGCTGCACGTGGGGATGGAGAAATTCAGGAGAAAATCCATTTGGCAGACATGGCTTGGAGATGGAATTAGGGCTGAGGAAGGAAGGCACGGGGAAGGGGAGAGCGGGGCCCCTCCTGGGGGGCTGGAGGTCCTATGGGGAGGGGGCTCAGCATGGGCTGCACTTTCTTTGTCACCCACCAGGCTCTGCCAGGATTACTGGGAGGCGGCCAGGTCAGAGGAGGTGTGGAGGGTGTTGGGGGCGGCCATGGTGCGCCCCCATCCGCTTTCCTGGCCCCATTGAAGAGAGAGGGCCCTTCACACAGAACATCCGTGGGCCTGGATGCTTACTCCCACATGCAAACTGCTGAGAAGAAAACTTGTAGCACCTGTCACCAAGGCCACGGGGAAGTTAATGGTTTTCAATTAACCTTCTTACAGGTTAACAGAACCTGTGAAGAGCTGTCGAGGCAGCCAGAGGTTCTGCGTCCTGGGCTGTCAGGGCTCCTGGTCCACCCTGGCTGCGGGGGGTGGGCTGTCCTGTCCTCTCCCAGCGGGTCTCTGACTTGCCTGTGACCTGCCCACCCTCTCTGTGACTGTCCGCCTCCCAAGACCCTTCGTTCACATGCATGTGAGCCTGTGGGCACACAGACGTACACACACACGCACACACACTACAACCGGGGGTGTGGGGGGTGTGAGCTGATCTGAGCAGGTGCTCCAAATGGAGGGGCAGAGGGAGGGCTGAAGTCACCTGGGAAAGGAATGACCCTGTGAACCTCTGGTCTAGAACCAAACAGAGAACTCTCCTCACTCGTGTGCTCCCAGTCATTCTTCCTCTCGGACCAGGTTCCTGGGGGCTGTTTGTTAGCGCTTAATATTGTTAAAATGAACAGCGATGGTAGCACATTCTATGCATGCAGTATGTTTGTCTCAGGAATTTGCCTCCCTTTTTGACGAGCGTTTATGTATATTGACACGGAGAGAAAAAAAAGAAGAGCGTGTGCCCATTATGCAGCCTAGGAAACTAAGGCCCATGACTGCCCTGTGATTTCCCCTTTTCCCAGGAGGGCATGGGTTATCCTGAGACATTTGGTCTTCTTCTGCTTGTTTAGCCCCCAGTCAGTGTTTCTACAGGGACGTCGGCAGAGGGTACGACGCGCAGGGCAGGGCTGCCCGGTAAGCTCTCCGCGGTGATGGAGATACTGTGCACCTGCGCTGTCCACCATGGCGGCACCCACCGCACGTGCTGGTGGGCGCTTGAAACGTGGCTCGTGCAACCGAGGGCCTGGATTTTTTATTTTACTTACATTTGACTAATTTAAATTTATATAGCCCCATGTGGCCTGCAGCTGCCATATGAGACATGCCTGGGGCACATATGGGAAGAGCATTTAGGAAGGGAGAGTTCGTGGAGTGGGTGGGAGGGGCTCCTTGGGGCCCGTTCTTCTGGGATTCCTTCCTGGGAGCAAGTTGGGTGGGTGGAGAAGCGGAGAGCTGGGGACGCCCAGGGGTCCCTAACATGTGGAAACTTCTGTGGTGTCCAGTCCTCCAAGAGAGCCTTCCCACTTGGAACAGATTCCCCCATAAGGGAGTTGGGCATACTTTTCTCAAAAATATAATTCTTACATGGTTTGCTTGAATGCCTGTTTGTTTGCTACAATCCAGCAAATGAACAATGAAGTTCAGTTGAGACACTTCCTGCAAAACCCAGAGTTGATGGTGTGCCTGTTATGTTACTGATTCTCTGGAACAGGATCCATGTGGCAAATTCATGCTCGATGCTGGGGTCTTCCAGGAAAACAGGAAGTCTTGTTCTGCAGACCAGCTTGCGGTCCCGCCAGCAGACAGTGTGATTGGCATGGCGTGGCGTGTTTCCCTTTTGTCGCAGTGCCTGAAGCATCCAGGCAGAGTCACTGCCTGGCTGCGCTCCGTGGTTTATCTCTGGGATGGCGTCATCTAACTGTGCTTCCTCTGGGCTGAGGCTTCCGCTACTGCGAGCCCATCAGAGTCACCAGAGGGCTTTACAAATAACCCCATGGGCCACCTCAGCCAGACTCTCTTGGTGCCACGTAAGAACTGTCATCTTTTGAAGCTACCAGGGAGCGTGCCTGTGCCGCAGGGCGGGGCACCCAGCTGTCCGTGATCTTCGTCTGTGTCGCCCCAGCTGTCTTATTTTGTATTTGTTTCCTTGTGAGCTGCCCAAGGTCCATTTGGAAGTAGACTGGGGAACCTTAAATAAAAGTCCTCATCCTGTTCATTAGAGAAAGTGGGCCATATTTACACCATGTATCGAAGTTTCACTTTTTTCGAAGAGAGGATCCCAAATGGTCCCTCTGAGCAGAACTGCTGTAAATGTCAGATGATTACCTGATTTCAGCCTGTCTCTCTCTGCCCCTGTTCCCCACAACAGTCCTTTTGGCCAAAAGTCTCGTTGCCTCAGGAAAGCTGCTGCAGACGTCTCCTAACCGGGGATTAAGCAAAATGCACCTAAGAAAACAGAGCAGCGAGCAGCTACGATGCCCGCATGACATGGGGAAGGGAGTCTGGCAGGGCCACCTCTTTTTTCGGCCGATGTGCAGAAGTGGCCTTGCGGCTGTTGTGTGTTTGCATTAGAGAGCAGAGCATAATCCTTGCTCCAAAGGGAAGCCTCCCGTGCTTCTGGAATACCGCCCCAGTCACCTTTCCCTCAAAATGTAATAAAGTATGTGCATTTGCTGATTAGGAACAAATGTCAAAGTGTCCACCGCAGTGGCGGTCTCCGATTTCCATGGCTCTGATACATTGCAGCGGGAGCTCATGAATCTTTCATGGCTGGCCTATATTTAGGGGCTTTCAGTGTCTGAGGGCGATCAGACGCCCTGCGGAGATGGAGTTCTCCGAGTGCCCCATCTTCTGCCAGGACGGGGACCTATTTAAAATACCTCTCATCTTTCGAACATACAGAGATTCTGCCGACTGTGAGAAGCTGTCCTGGACCTTAGAGATTAGAGTATGAGAAAACCGCCCCCAAAAAAGTGTTTATTAATTTATCCAAAAAATACGAAAGTGATTGTCCACTCCATGTCTGGCCTTGTGCTGGGCACGGTGGTGACTAAGAGAGAGCCCCTGATCTCTGAGCTTATGTTCTGGTCGGGGGAGACAGACCACAGACAAGAAAGCAAATAATCAGGGTAGTTACTGTGATCATTGCCGTGAAAAAATAAGCAGAGTGGTGTGACGTGTCTTAAGCACGGAAGTGATACGACCTGACGTGCATCTTGAAGAACCACTGTGGCCGCCGGGTGGGAAGACGGATTGCCCGCGGCAAACATGAAAGCCGACACACCAGCTGAGGGGCCATGTCTGTGGTCCAGGAAAGAGATGGTGATGGCGGTAGAGGCAGGGAGAAAGGGCGGCCTTGTGACACGGGAGAGAGAGAGCCTGCTGACGATGTGGACAGGAGAGAGCAGGAGGAAAGAAGCAAGAAAAACTCCTCAGCGTGGCGATCAGCAGCCAGGTGACTGTAACGCTTCCCAGGACGGGGAAGAGGGAGCTGTGGGCAGGAGGGACAGGTGTGCAGGAAATACTGAATATTGCACTGCCATCTAAATGGTCTAAGTGTACGTGTGCCTAGGGTTCTGGCAAGCTGTTGGGCCTGGAGATGTGCACTTTGGAGACATAGCTTATTGTTGGCATTTAGAGTTACCAGCCGACCTGGAAAGGCATCAGAGGGTGAGCCCTCTGCTCCTTCACCATTTGGATCCAATGGAAGAGGTACCAGTGAAGGATGCCAAGATGGAGTGGCCAGTGAGGAAGAAGGAAAAAAGAGCAGAGCATCCTCGAAACCGAAAGAGGGCAGGAGGGTGGTGACCAGGGAGATGAGGTCAGAGAAGCATTCACGGAGATGCCCGGCACCGTGGAGCCTAGAGCAACCGTGACGAGCCGTTTCAGAGGGCGGTGGTGGGGAACAGCTGCAATGATCAAAGAGCAGCTGAGCCAGAGAGTAAGGTGAGGAAGTTGAGTTTACCCTTTTGCAAGTTTTTCTTTGAAAACTGAGCCGCAAAACGGGGCACAGCTCGCATATAGGATGCTGAACTGATGAGGTGCTTCTGGAGGGAGAGTCTGTAACAGCCTATTGGTGTGCTGATTGAAACAATGGAGCAGAAAGGGAGCCTCGATGTTTCAGGAGCAGAGAGGAGAGCTAGAGGGTAGGGCTGTGGACAGCCCAGGCGGGGATGTGACCCAGAACACGTGCGCACCGACCTCCTTCTGAAGCTGCAGGGGCCTGCGCCTCTAACAGCAAGAGAGGGAGAATGTGGGGGTAGGCACAGCGAGGCTCAGGGATTCGATGGAGGAAAATGACAGCCTGATTGCTTCCTAATTTTCTGAATAGAAGGCAGAGTGATGAGCTGATGGATAGAATGCATTTGAGGGATGGAGAGGTGGGAGCCAAGCTGGTCGTGGAGGGAGAAAGAGGATTAATGGTTTGGCAGCAGCAGAGGGGAGCTTTGATGGAAACTAAAGCTATCCGGGAGGCTTGAGTTTCCTCGTTGTTGGGCTTGGAGCCAGGGTTTTACTCAGTGCCGTGGAAGCTTTCTTCTACAGCATGTCCCCATGCTTGAGGGCTCCCAGCTGCTCCCGACCAGCCCGCCGCGCTGGAGGAAGTACAGCACGCTCGGTGCCCAGCAGGGGACGCGCCCTGCGTCTGAGTCCCCTCCTGAGTGGCCAAGTCCATAGTGCAGGTGCATTCACCTGGGGACGTCAGGGAGCCTGAGGACCAGCGGGCTCTGCCAGTTCCTCCCTGTGTGACTTTGGACATGTGGTGCCACCTCCGTTTACTCACATGTAACTTGAGAGAGTCAGTGTATGTCTTGATCTACATCCATCCTTTCTCCAGCTGTCCATGAGTCTTTTTTTTTCCCTAATTGAAGTATAGTTGGTTTACAATGTTGTGCTAGATTCTGGTATATAGCAGACTGATTCAGTTACATATATATGTATGTATATATAAATTCCTTTTCATATTCTTTTTCATTACAGGCTATTACAAGGTATTGAATATAGTTCCCTGTGCTATACAGTAGAACATTGTTGTTAATATATTTTATATATAGTAGTTAGTATTTGCAAATACCAAACTCCCAATTTATCCCTTCCTATCCCCTTTCCCTCTGACAATCGTAAGTTTGTTTTCTATGTCTGTGAGTCTGTTTCTGTTTTGTAAATAAGTCCATTTGTGTCCTTTTTTTAGATTCCATATATAAGTGATATAATATAGTACTTATCTTTCTCTTTCTGCATACTTCACCTGTATGATAATCTCTAGGTCCATCCATATTGCTACAAATGGCATTATTTATTCTTTTTCATGGCTGAGTAGTATTCCATTGTATATATGTACCGTATCTTCTTTATCCAGTCATCTGTTGATGAACATTTAGGTTGCTTCCACGTCTTGGCTATTGTAAATAGCGTTGCTATGAACATTGGAATGCACCTATCTTTACAAATTAAGAGTTTTCTCTGAATAGTATACCCAGGAGTAGGATTGCTGGATCATATGGTAGGCTTATTTTTAGTTTTTTAAGGGATCTCCATACTGTCCTCCACAATGGCTTCACCAATATACAGTGTAGGAGGGTCCCCTTTTCTCTGCACCTGCTTCAGCATCTATCATTTGTGGACTTTTTGGTGATGGCCATTATGACCAGTGCGAGGTCATGACTCCTCTTGTCTGCAGCTTGCCTGAGGTCTCTTTCCATTAAGCCTCAATAAAAACTAGCAAGCCTCAATTTGTTTACACTGATACAGGACACCATTGGTTTGTGGATATTGATGAACCAAATGGCTGTTGTCACAGGTCCATCCAAGCATGTCACCTTGCCAGTTCAATTCTTTGAGCCTGAAAAGGTTCCCATGCAAATGGGACACCCATCTCAGTGCCAAGTGGGTATCAGTCCAAATAACCCTCCTCCCTGCAACCTTACAGGTGCTCTCAAGCCCACAGGGACCCTCACTTGCGGAGCACCTGGCAGGCTCAGGTCGTGCCCACAGCCTTAGGGCTGCCTCTGTGTGCATGGAGGTGCCCCCCCCACCCCGGCCCCTTCAGGACCTTGGAGAGTCCCACTCGACCTGCGTTGGCTGGCAGTTGGGGATTTGTACTAGGCACCTCAGTCTTGCCCACAGATGTTCACCTAAACGTTCCTTTCTGCTGGGGAACTGCTGATGCATGTGGCTTCCAAAAGCGGAGCGGCTTGGCATGTGGCTCAGAGGTGACAGTGCCCAGACTTGAGACAGGAAGTCTGGCAGGTCGCAGAGCAGGGCTCTCATCTCAGTGACTCCAGGTGTGGGATTTTAGGGCCGGTCTGCCTCTCTGAGAGGGGAGTGAGTGGAAACAGGAGGCCAGGCAGCCCTGTCCACGTGCGAAGGGAGGCTCTTCTCTCTCCAGAGTAGCTTTCGCTCAGACCCTAAAATGGGGGCCACATCACAGGCTGGGAGGTGACTGCATCAAGTGTGCACACTGCACCCCCGTTCTTTGCACATACACATGTACACGTGCAGACAGGCCACTCTCGTCCAGTGCGGACCCCAACAGTGCGAAGTCCCGGATGTTAGACACCGAGGAATAGTGATCCACGCATCCGTGTCACCTGTGCCTCTAGGACTTGGATCAAGCGGATCACAATGCAAACGTTAGTTCACTCGTTTATGCCTCATTCACGTTAGTGACGTGAAGCCCACATGGTCCCCGACGTTTAGGAACGTGCAGTCTGATGGGGTGAACACACACACACACACACACACACACACACACAGTGGCTGTATTGCGGGTGTTGTAGGTGACGTAAGGTACCAATCCACTCAACGCCATGGACATTCGAGGCCCTGGAAGGAGGATTCGGGAAAGGCTTCAGAGGGAGGCGGCATGAAGATGCCTCGACTTCGGCGGGCTGAGTCTGGGAAGGAGCAGCGGCCCCGCAGGGTGGATGTCGGGGCTCGGAGGGCACGTCAGGGAATCCGTTCCTGTTGTGATGCTTCTGGGCTGGGTGTCTTTGGGGAAGCAGAGGAGGAAGCAGAGTGAGGGGGAGGCTCCGTGCTGACAGAGTGCCTCCAGGTGTGGCATTTCGCCGACGTCAGAGCCCAGATTTGCCCCGTCTTTACTCAGAACTCGTGTTTCTGTCACTCCATGAATGTGGTCCTGAAGTACTCACAGAAATTGCCCCAGATGTTATCCTCAGTGAACACGCCATTAGGATCAAGTTTGACACCAATTTCTTCCTAGGGGTTCATTGCTAATGCATTTCTGGTTCTAGTCTGGAAGCCCGAAAGCCAGGTACTACCTCTGTGAACATTCTAGGTGTTGATGGCACGTGTGTAACTAGGGAGTGAGACGGGGACACCTGGTAGGCCGGCTCTGGGAGAGAAAAAGCCGCGTTTGTCACCTGTGGTCTTTGCCAGTATCTGCGGTGTAGATACTTCCACAGTGGCCAATGTCAAGGTAAAATTGATTTAACCACCAGCTTACAAAATGTCTGAATGTTTGACATGTGGCTTAGGACCTGGTCCAGGATGGTCCCATCACTGCGGGGAAGGGAGGGTGGAGGTTGCAGAAGTAAAAGCAAGTAGGAGAGTTTATAAACTTTCCTTCCCTCGTGTCCTGGTGTCTGTGACGGGGCCCTCCGTCAACAGCTGCTATTTTTCAAATTAAAAAATAAAAGTTTTGAAAACTGAATGGATGCGGCCAGTTTATGTACCTATGCCAAAAATTTCAAACTGTTCCTTTAAAATAGAGCAACATTTGACAATTTAAAATGTAAAAGTCATAGCCTGCAGGTCTCTGCATAACAGAGAGATGGTCACTTTGCAAAGGAATTTGTCATGTGGTTCTTTAAATACCGGGGAATCTTCAGGTGGAAACATTATTCAATTTTGCAAATATTTAGCTTACTGTTTCTTAAAATACTCGTCTTGTGTGAAGCAGTGGTCCCCAGCCTGGGGTCCGTGGGTCCCTGGAGGTGAGCACTCGGGAGAGTGCAGGGACTTGGTGGATGCTTTGACTTCGCGCACACCTGCCTCTTCTGTGCAGACGGTGGTGCTTTCAGCAGATCCTTCAATATGCTTGTTACTTGAAAGATAATGGCCTGTGTCACCTGCCAGGGGCTCCGTGCCATGCACGTCGTAGATGCACGAGCGGTCTTGTCTGTGGATCCTGACCGAAGGCGCATTTAAAGTTGGTGCAGATGTAGCCTGTGTAATGCCCGCCTTTACCTGCTAGAGACACTGGCCTTGTCCTGGGGTGGGAGGCGGGACGTGGGCTTTTCAAGGAAGGGTCTGTCGGCAACAGATTTCTGATGATGACAGTGACAGCAATGACAACACCTCAGCTTTACAAATGTGGGAAGGACACGAGCCAGAACCCGAGCTCACCACCTCCCTCCTCCACCCACGAGGCCACCCTGCCTGTTTCTGCGTCTCTAGGGCTACTCCCCACATGTGTCACCAGGGCTGGGTAACAGTCTTCCACAACAATATCAATCACCCCACGTCTCTCAAAAAGTTGGTCTCAGTCGGCTGATTTGTTGGAGAAACTGGGGCTTCTATTATCTGGCCACCCCAAGGACTGCAGGATTTCCTGCTGGAGGAAGGGGATTGTGGCTAGCTGTCCCGGCCGCCCCCACTGCCCAAGATAACAGAGCCAGCCCCCTTTCAGTCACGCATGTTCCTGCCCCCCACGCCCAGACTCCCCATCCCCGGTGGGGTCCCCTGTTGCCCTCACGCTTTCATGTCTGCATCGGCCCCCACGTCAGCAGTGGTGGGAGCCATCCCTAAGGACCCCAGGAAGGCTGAGGAGGGAACGCGTGGTCTCCAGGCCACGGCCTGGGACACTCAGCCTCTGTGGTCACTACATAGGTGTTGGGAGCCACAGGTCAAACCGGTTGAGCAGCCACATGGGGCCCAGATTGCGACTGGCACCAGCGGTAGCATTCTGGCCTCTGCCCACCTCTCCGCCCCCAGAAGCCTAGCTTTGACACGTCCAGAATCAAAGACAGTGCTCCTGAGACTTGGCGGGTCTTTTTTTTTCACTTACCCATTTGCTGTGGTTACACATTCAGCAACACAGGAAGCTTCGCCTCCACCAGACTCCTCAGGTTTTTATTTAACTTTTTAATTAATTAATCAATGTTTAATAGAGGTACTGGGGATTGAACCCAGGACCTCATGTGTGCTAAGTCTGCGCTCTGCCACCGAGCTGGACCCCCCCCCCCACCTAATTGTTTTTAGTACAAACAAGTAGCTTTCATTTAATGAGAGGAATTAAACTCAGTGTGTGAATCACTGACCGTAACTGGAAAACTCACAAAGAGAACTGAGCATTTTGCCCCGGGATAACCACATTTGCTGCACCCCACGTGCGGGGACCTTCTCAGGTCCCCCGGCAGCGGGATCAGTGCGAGTTCCTGCCTCACAGCTTGGAAAGCGCCCCGTGTGGACAGTCAGCGCGCCTCCGGCTGCCTTGCTCCGCGGGCTCCGCGGGCGTCCCTGTGCTGCGCGGAGGGGATGTTTGTGCATGTCTGTGCCTGAATCTCATCGTCCGCAGAAGCAGCGCTTTCTTTAAAAACTCATGAGCAAATGGCCCATCATCACAGAGTTTAGTACGTAAACGAACGACCTTCTGTGGACGACAAGTATTTTGGTCTCCATGTAGTTGCTTTCTGGGGAATGTTTTTTTTCTCCATGAATTTTGTTTTAGAATTAATGGGGTAATTCCTTTATTTTCTTTTGCTTTGCTTTTAAAACTCGTGTCCCTTAGAACTCTGTAGAACAAGATAGACCGGTATCATTTCCTCACATTATAAAAGAAAGAGAACTGAGGCTGGGAGCGTACGGAAGCGGCCAAGGTCAGAGGTCTAGACTGCTGGCGCACGGCCCACCCCCTGCCTGCCAAGAAGAAAAAACAATAATAATTAATAAACTAGGAGTTCAAGATTTGCACATACTAACTGCTATGTATAACATACACAGTGTTTTTTCTGTACGGCACAGGGAACTGTGTTCAATATCTTGTAGTAACACATAATGAAAAAGAATACGAAGATGAACACGTGCATGCTCACGTATGGCTGAGGCATGTGCTGCACACCAGAAATGGACACAACACTGTAAACTGGCTGCACTTCAGTTTAAACAATAAAATAGCCAGTATGGCTAAGCAGCAGTGGCGCTCAGGGTCACAGGGACGACCCTTGACCCCCTGTGGGCACCTGCTCAGGCCCTTCCGTGGCTTTTCTCCTTTCACGCCACAGAAACCTATGCCCTACGTAGGCACTGGCTTTATTCCCATTTCCAGGGCCCCCCAGCCAGTCACGGACCCGCGGCCGGGCAGCTGGGGCGCTGGGGGCCCAGGATCTGAAGCAGCTCCCCTGACCTTGCTAACCACCTTCGAGCAGGTGGCGTGCCGTCCAACATGAGACCCTCCCGGGGGAGCCATCCTAGCTTCCACAGAGGGAACAGGAGCCCCTTTGCAGGTGCGGATGCGGCGAAGGCCCCAGGAAGTGCCCTCAGGAGGGGCCGGAGGGAGGGGTGGCGGCGCGGGCCTGGGCGCAGGAACCTCTCCCTGCTCTCTCCAGGAGCATCCATCCTTGTTCCGGTGGTTGGCTCTGCAGAGACTAATAATTAAAAGACAGATTTTTAAATGAACTCTTATTAATTCAGCAATCTGCCTGGATGCTGAATTGTCATTTTTGCTAATAGAGAAAAAGGTTAGGTTTATTTTCCAGAACAGTGAAAGTCACTCAACTTAATTAAACTGTCTGAGGAGATTGTCTACTTGTCTCACTGAGCCCGGGCCCAGCAGCTGGCTCCGTGGAGCCTGTCAGCCACAGTCGAAACTCAGGTTTTCTTCTGAAGTCGGGTGGTCTGGGTGTCAGCTGCTCCTAAAGTCCCCAGTGTGGCCCCCAGCGGCCCTGCAAAAGCACGGCTGGTGATGGGTGCACCGCGTGGTTTACAAGAAGGTCCCCAAGTCCACGGGGGGCTCTCCCAGCGCCCCGGGTGGGGGAGGGCGGTGTTTATTCCCAGCGGCTTAGAACTTCATCGTGACCCAGATTTTTTTTAATGGATGACCCAGATTTTAAACTGTAACTGAGAGCACCCTGAAAAGAAAATGCTTAAGAATCCAGAACTGCTAAAGGGAACGCTAACTGGATTTGGCAGGACATTAAGGGAAGTTTCTCTCTTGAGCAGGTAGGGGTTGATCTCAGTGATGCCAGACTGATTCATAGTGAATATCTAGCAGTGCCATATTTTGCAGAGATGGGTCTCTGTGGGGGAAGAAAAAAACAGTATATCAAAAAAAGAAAATTGAAGTTAAAGGGGAAGTTATCCCCAGTGTCAAAAAGAGTGGTCTCTCACTCTCTCTGATCCCAGCAGTCGACAGTGGAGGCGACCAGGAGACACACATGCCCCTAAAACCACGTCCACGATAAATGATGGCCACTGTGATTATGTTTATTTAATAAACTCACTTCAAAGATACTGGCAAATAGCTTTTGTCAATAGAAGGATGGATGTTATTTGTGGGTAACATACTTATATGCCTAGAAAATCATAAGACTCTGTGGGTAATCTCTTAAAATCAATTAAAAGTTTCAAGTGGTCAGGTACAAGTTAAACACACAGAAATCAATAGCTTCCCCAAATATTCACAGTGACCAGTTAGAAGGTACACCTCATCTTTTACTCCGATCATATCTATAAAAAGTTGTAACGAGGAAGGGAGGGCACAGCTCAGTGGTAGAGCACGTGCTTAGCATGCACGAGGTCCTGGGTTCAATCCCCAGGCCCTCCCTTCAAATAAACAAATAAATACATAACCTAATTGCCTCCCCCCCAAAAATAATAATATATTAACTAAGATTGACTTTAACAGTGCACGACCTTTAAAAAAAACACTTCAACATGTATGTCAATACATATGAAAATATTTTAATAAATAGGTGTTCTTAGGTAGAAAACAGAAACTTACTTCTAAATCGTCTTTCCGATTTAATGTAAAAATCTGTAGAATTTATTTTTGGATTTACCTGAAGCCCTGAAAATATTTTGAAGAAGAGCAATGAAGGAACAGTATTTCCCTATTCTATATGGAAATGTGTTTTACATTTTGTTAAAGCCGCATCCTTGAACCAGACAGGTGAGCTGTACACAGGAGATGGCGCGAAACTGCCATTAGGACGTGAGCCTAATCGTTAACAAAGGAGACAGGCCTGACCAAGGCAGAAGGGACGGATCTTTAGCAAAGTGTGTGGGGAAACTCGCAAATTGCTAGGGAAGACTACAGTCAGATTCACACCTGACCACATGTAAGGTCCTCCTTCCTCTCCCACCGCTCTGTCAGACCCCGAAGTCCACTCACAAACTGGGAGTGGACGCCAGCTGCCCTCCCAGCCTCCTTCTTGCTGGCCTTGCAGCTGGTCATGGGGACGCCCTTGGAAGTCCACTTTGATGAGCAGTGGCTATAAACCCAGGATGCTGGTGCTTCAGCCGTCAAGTCTGAGCTTCGCCTCAGATGCAGATCCTGTCCTGATCAAAGACAGAGCTGAAGGCAGTCCTGGTGTTCCTAACACCTGGCACGTGACTTGAGTTATAAAACAGAGACCCCGACGCAGAACGCAGAACTGTGAGACTCCTAGAAGATAACATGGGAGCAAATCCATCCGGCCTCGGATCTGGTGATAACTTTTAAGATGCAACTCCCGAAACACAATCCGTGGCAGGAAAAAAATGGTAAGTTGGACTTGATTAAAATGGAAGGCTTTGGCTTGGCGAAGGACACTGTTAAGAGGATAGAAAGATAAGCCCCACACTGGGAGAAAGGCTTTGCAAAATCCAGATTTGATAAAGGACTGGATCCAGAACATGGGAAATTGTACACGGTACTGCTGGTGAGAACCGGGTGGGCGTGGAGACGGCTGCTTCAGAGGCGGAGGGGACTGTGATTGAGACCCTGTGGCCCTTGTTGAGGAGGTTTTGGGGTGTCATCCCCCATAATTATGGAAACCCCTCGAGGAAACACAAAGACACCCCCCCCCAAGGAGGGATCCGAGCAGTGCACGCTCGCTCATCCTCCTTCTCTCTCTCTCTGTCACCTTCCTGACTCTTCTGGGCACCACATGGGATTTGTAGGAGCTGTGAGTCAGGCACAAATAGCATTGCAGGGTAAGGACTCCTTCCTGCGGGGGAGCCCACAGGGCGTCTGCAGGGACACGGACGGGCACACAGCTGTGGAGCACTTAGAGCATCCCGGTAGGGACTGTGGTCACCCCAGTTGGTGGTTGAACTGGGACAGGGTTATTATCCGAGCAGAGGGGAGCAGGAGAGATTGGAAGAGGAGGGAGTATAGCTGGAGAAACATCTTGTCATCAGTGCCCAACCAGGTGGCCCCCTTAAGGGCCTGTCCCCGGTGGTAATGGGG
Organism: Camelus ferus; assembly: GCF_009834535.1. Classification (NCBI taxonomy): domain Eukaryota; kingdom Metazoa; phylum Chordata; class Mammalia; order Artiodactyla; family Camelidae; genus Camelus; species Camelus ferus. Next base: position 19,067,406 of record NC_045714.1, on the reverse strand, counting down.
TGAAGAGGAGCTGGTGGGTAAGAGCAGCCGGCCTCGCGTGGACTTGGAAGCCTGCCGGCCAGGAGCTGGGGCCCGCCTAGGGAAGCCGCGTGATTCCAGATCTTCTGTTCGGAACCTGTGTAGGAGCTGCTGTCATTTATAGAAACAACGAAGGCGGGAGAAAGAGGCAGGGGTTTGCAGCTGGAGAGCCCTGCGGGGAGCCGACTGCCAGCTTTAGCTGTCGGGAAGCTAAGTCCACAAAAAGGAAGGATTTTAATAGATTAATTAGTTACCTGCAGAGAGTTTTGAGTTACAGGGTTTCTCTTTTACAGCATATGTGTGTGTTAAAGAATTCCTCAGAGAAAGAATGGTGCTTCACCCAGAGTTAAGAATCTCGGGTACCCTGGTTCTTGGATGGGGGAGAGTGTCAGGAGGATGCCACGTGCCAAAAGAGCAGGCGTCAGTGACGTCACAGTCAAGGCAAATGGCTTGATTATGTGCTTGGGCCTCTGGCAGTTTCTCCCGTTCGCCAGTCACGGACACAGCAGAAGCTCTGCGTGCACTCAGTATAGTATGAAACCATTAGACTCGATGCCAAAAGGAATCACGTTACTAGTACTGGGCTTTGAAGGCATGGGAAGTGCATGAAATAATGTGCTTGTCATTTTCACGAGGGAGACCCTGCAGAGGGGGGTTAAAAGGAAAAACAAAACCCTACAGAGAAATAGAATGCCCCAGTCCCGGGACGTTCACTCCCCCCCCCGGAGGGGCTTCAGGAATCCCGTCCATGGTGCCAGCAAGAAGTCCTCCATCGGTGCTCATTTACTGCCATTTGTCATCGTGATTATCTGCAGCAGTTTCTTGGGGTGACCTGAATCTAGAAATTGTCCCCCCGGAGTCAGAAGCCAGGGGGTGACCTTGCGTGGCTGCTCTGGTCCTGTCCCAGCCTTTCCTTCAAGTGATGAATGACACAGCCCGCCCTCGAGCCCCAGGGGGGAAATGAAATGCAGGCTCAGGGCCTTGGCCGTGTCCTGTAACAGCTGCGGCGGTGTGAGGACTCTGTGTGCACTTCAGAAGTGGCCTCTGCCCCTGATGCAGGTCCGTAGACCAGCTGACAGTGTGTTCTGCCACTGTGCGCAGCAGCATCCTTCACGCCAGGAGTTTTTTCTTATATGGGACATGGAGACTATCTGTGGGGTTCAGTACACCCCCTTCTTCACAGGGGAACTTTTCTGAACTTTAACTTCAAAGATTTTTTTAAAGGGGGAGTGTCAGTCTGTTGGTGGGAATGTGGTTTGGTGCAGTCACTATGGAAAACAGAAAACAGTATGGAAATTCCTTTAAAAACTAAAAATAAACTTAACATATGATCCAACAATCCCACTCCTGGGCTTATATCCAGAGGGAACACTAATTTGAAAAGCTACGTGTTCCCCAATGTTCATAGCAGCACTATTTACAATCACCAGGATATGGAAACAATCTAAATGTCTATCGACAGATGACTGGATAAAGAAGTTGTAATAAATATATATGTATATATAAAATATATATGTGTGTATATATACACAATGGAATACTACTCAACCATAAAAAAGAATAAAATAATGCCATTTACTGCAACATGAATGGACCTGCCATTCTAAGTGAAGTAGGACAGAAAGAGAAAAAAAAAATACCATATGATATCACTTACATGTGGAATCTGAAAAAAAAAAGACACAAATGAACTTATCTACAAAACAGAAATAGACTCACATAGAAAACAAACTTATGGTTCCCCAGAGGGAACGTGGGTGGGGAGGAATAAATTGGGAGTTCGAGATTTGCAGTAGTAGTAGTGTCTACTACTATACATAAAATAGATAAACAAGTTTCTACTGTAGAGCACAGGGAATCATATTCAATACGTAGTAGTAACCTATAATGAAAAAGAACATGAAAAGGAATGTATGTATGTTTATGTATGCCTGAGACGTGCTGTACACCAGAAACCGACACATTATAAACTGAGTATAATTTAAGTTTAAAAAAAGAGAGAGAAGGGGGGTGTGTCAGGACCACAACGCTTCACAAGTTAAGCTCAGAAAGCTACAGTTTGCCCCCAAAAGTGACTGTACCCCTGGGGACCCACAGTGTTTCTCAGCTCCACCTGGGAGGGGAGAGGGGGGCACTTCCACGAGCAGGAGTCTGGGTCTGTGGCCACTGTGGCAGTGAGTCACCGCAGAGCAGTTGATGCTCAGTGAGATAAAGTTCAGGCTCACTGGGCCATTCCTATCATGTGATAAAGAGCCATAAACCATAAGCCTTTGGAGGGCAAGAGCTGCCGCAGGTGCACCCGTGGCCCAGAGCACAGCCCGGCGCCTGAGGCGGCCGGCTCCCCCTGACTCAGCGGGAGCAGATGGCCTTGGGTGCCAGCGCCCAGTCTCCTTGGAAGACGAGCCATTGCCCACGCACTGTCTGCAGAACTTATCGTGCCCTCCTCCAGAAAACCACGCTGCTGGCTCTGAGCGTCCAGGGGATGGCGAGGAATCCTCCCAGGCATCTGACAGGCCCAAGCCAGGCTCACTGACTGGCTATCCCCGCGTGGAAAGATCAGGAAAGGTCCCCGCCTCGGTCCTCTGAGCCTTCCGGAGTGAACAGAACTGCACCGTGTCCCCGAGCTCCCCAGCAGGACTGAGCCCCACCTGCCTACAGAAGCCACCTACTCGTTAACATGACAGACAGTTGGAGAGAAGCCGGCAGGTCCACAGGTTAACGACTGGTTGCCAAAGTCTTCCATTTCACACGCAGCTCTTCCTGACTTAGTCTTTTTCTGTTGTTTGTTTGTTTGTTTATTTTATGGAAGTCTAGTCAGTTTACAGTGTTGTGTCAATTTCTGGTTACAGCACAATGTCCCAGACATACTTACACATACAGATACTTGTTTTCACATTCTTTTTCATTAAAGGTTACTACAGGATATTGAATGTAGTTCCCCGTGCTGTACAGAAGAAACTTGTTGTTTATCTACTTTATAGACAGTAGTTAATATTTGTTCTTGGCTTTGTAACTGCTCCGCGTCTGCGTCTGTGGGCAAAGCCACCACCTCCTGACTGGCTTCCTGGCATCCCGCATGTGTTTCAGGCACCTCTTAGGCTCCGCGTTCTCACCAGTTTGGGGAGAGGAAGGTCCTGCCCTTCTCCTTCGCTGTCTTAGCCAGTGGGGAAGTCAGAGGTGAGGGAAGGGCATCAGTACAAGGTGTGTTAACGAGGAGGTGGCTTCTGTGGGCGGGCGGGGCTCAGTCCCGCCGGGGAGCTCGGGGACACAGCACAGGAGGAGGACACCGGGGTTTTTAACCTCCTGCTCCCAGCCGTCCTTGGCTGCCGCTGCGCCTGGTGGCATCCACCCCCAGCTCTCTGGTCCGCTCCCCTGTCCCGCCTGCAGGGTGGGGAAAAGCCCTTGGGTGGAGGGCCTCTGCCACTCGCATGAGGACCACGAGCGCTCAGGGGACCCGCTGGGACACTCAGAGCACCAGCTGCGCTCAGGTCTTGAGAACCTTGAAGGCAAGTCCCGCCCGGGGCTGCGGCTGCACGCACGCGCTCGCCAACCGGCCCGCACGGACGCCGTGGGCGCAGCTCTTGCCTCCGGCAGGCGGGCCCGGCTGCCGCGCGCCTCGCACGGCGGCTGCGGACACAGAGATGCACCCACGCCGGCTGAGAGAGGCCAGGACGGCTCAGCCACTGACGGCCGTGTTGCCAAACTTGTCTTTTGCCGCTTGTTTTCAACTAAAATTCGTTCAACACGGTGTGATTTGCAAAATTTGGAATTACTGGGAGACGAGGGCTGGGGTGTCTGGCCCCGTAACTCAATTATGAGTAAGCTAAGCAGTCGTGTCACCTCTCCAGGCCCGTGTTCTCATTGGGAAGCTTTGGACTGGAGGCGAGGCCCTGACCCTCGGTGATTCTGTGAGACGACCGCTCGTGGGAAGCCGTGCTTAAGTCTCGCCTGTGCTTTGTGCTTCCCAAACCCATTTTTACAGACCCACTTCCACCGCGGGACACGCAGCTGCCTGAGTTTTGGGTTTTCACAAAAAGAGGAAAAATGGGGTGGAATTTGAGGTGCACTTGCAGTAACCCACGGGGACCTGCCCGGCAGGATGTGTGGCTGATGGGAGGGGGGTCCTCTCCTGTAGACTTGGTTCTGTGCCTTAGTCAAACAACTAGTCCGTTCAGCTCCTGAGTCCCCGCTTACAGAGGATACAGAACACTCTGTAGACCCCGTCTTCCTTATCCTCACACTCAGCCGAGGGACACTTCCGTGTGCTGATCTTGGAGGAGGGAGAATCCCCAAGGGCACAGCTGACTTAGCCGAGTTCCCTTGGGGCAGTGGGCTCAGTCTCAGAGCTGCGTTTGCCGCTCAGGAACATTTGGGTCGCAGGAGACCTGTCTTTCCTGGCCCTGGGTCCTTGGTGTTCTCCGGGAAGGCTTCAAAACAGCAAAACTGAGTTCAGTTATGTAAGAAAAATCCTGTAGGATTCAACAAATGCATATTGACTCCCCCGTTTAATAACAAGTCTCTGAAAGTCCTCCGAGTTCTCGGCAGGAACGTTATAAACGCTCACCTTTCTTGCTGCCAACTGTGTGCCTGGACTTGTCAGAGGCCTTGGCTGCCTGTGCGTTGGAGGAACATTTCAGGATGTTCTCGGGGGAGCTTGGGAGGCGAGTATGAATGAGAAACAGTCCCTGCCTGCGAGGAGTTTGTGGTCCAGAGGAAGAAGCCGACGTTTGAGGCAATGCTCCCAAGAGAAGCGCTCCAATGCTGCATCTTGCCTGTGGGCGCGCATGAAGTCTGTTGAAAAAAAAGTTAAAGTAATGATAGCGAACACCTCCTGAGCAGCTGGCGTGTGCCGCTCACTGGCTTCCGCACTTTACCTGCCTCTGTACTCAGCTTTGCCCAACCCTGGGAGGCCTGGGAGGCCTGGGAGGCAGTGGCCACAATTTCAGACGAGGAAGCTGAGGTCCAGGATGGCCCGCCCGAGTCAGAGTGAGAAACTTGGAGGCCTGGCTTCAGACTTGATTGAAAACCCCTCTGACCAATCTGAGAAGAGTCTGATGGGTGGAGGGGTGGGGCATTGAGAGTCAGCAAAACTCAGGCTGACTTGGATTTTTTTCAGTTGGGCACCTAGGGAACGAGGGGTCCTGCCCGTCCACGAAGAGGACGCAGAGTGAGAGCCGGGGTCTCTGAGATGGGAGCCTGAGCCTGAGCTGGCAAGAGCGGGGCTGCATGTTGATGGGATAGCTGGGGAGCGTCCAGGGGGCTCCCTGGAGAGTCAGGAAAACCAGGCCAGTTCGCTGGGTGACCTTCGCACACCAGCTCTTCTCTGGAGTGGGTGCCAGGGCCTCCTCTGTTTGACCTCTGCCCCCCAGGGTTCTCTTTGTGCTCTAGACCCAGCTGACACCTCCTCCCAGAGAGCCACAGCCTCATCACACCCCAAAATGCACCCTTGCCCATCCTGCAGACCTGGTCCCCCTCCCGCCTTCCCATGCTCTGTGCCCCACCCAACCACCCACCAGTTCTGAAGGCAGAGGCCCGACCTCCTCCTAGCGCAGCCTCCCCCTACCTCCTGGTGCTGCTCTCAGATGCTGATGCGCATATGCTGGCCACCCTCCTCCCCAGCTCTGGAATCAGGCCTCACCTCTGGGCAGGAGTGTCTTCCCTCCCTCCTCTCTCCCGGCTGTGCTGTGGCTTCGTCCCTCCCTCCAGTGCCCTCTGCACGTGAGGGTCTGCGTGATCCTTCTGCAGATTTAACCTGATCAAGCTCCCCCTTCATAAAAATGCACAAAAGTCAACGCGTCCGATTGGGCGCGCCTGGCACACCTGGGCCACCTGGGCCGCGGGGTCTGGCCCCTCCCCTACCGTTCCCTCCTCTCAGGACCCCCTCCAGCCTCACTCCCCCCCATAAGCACCATGCTGGCGTCCCTGTCCTGGTTTCTCTAGGCTCTTCATCTTCCCAGATATTTCCCCTTACTTATCCGCCGCCTCCCCCTCCTCCTCCCCCCACCTCCCTCCGCAGGCAAGGGACTCACAGTCCTCCTTAAGGGCTCCCGGGGTACCTCCCTGGTTCTCATCACACCTCAAACCGCATACTCATCAGTGCAATTAAATTGTCCATCCCTAGGGAGGACTCTCCCATGACAGGTGCTCAGCCAGTGTGACCTAGTGAAGGAGGGAAGGAAGGAAGGCAGCAAGCCCAGGACAGTCAGACTTCCTTCCCCTTTGGAGGCTGTTTCTTATGTAAGGACAGAGCCCATCCCTTGCTGAAATGTTCTGGACAATGAGAACCTTCTGCTGAGACATGTCCTCCAGTCGCTGACTTGGTGGGACCTCGGAGATTTCAGGAAGGACCCCTGGGCAGCGTTTGAGGGACTCCCCGAGCATGTGGCTCCGTCAGCACGAGCCTCGGCGGCCTTGTGCACTGAATCAAATTGCAGGGTCCAGTGATTCAGTGAGAAGGCCAGCCCAGCAGACGGGAAGCTCACTGCTCCAGGGCTCCGCGGTGCTGCGGCCTGGGTGTCCCCTTCTCTGAGGGCACACGGCCGGCACTGCCTTCTGCCTGAGCTCACGGGTCAGCACACCCCCTGTCTCCACTGTGGGGATCAGTAAATTACCCACTCGTGATCAGCCTGCTTGCATGTGATTCCTGACTGCTGAGGCCCGGTGAATCAGAACCACTGATCGGGTCTGATTCATTGGCCCAACTGTCCCACTGACCAGGGCCTCCAAAAAGCACCTGCGCTCCCGCGTCGGGCAGCCCTCCCCCTCCACCCACGGCGGAGGCTGACATTTAACAAGCAATAGCTCCTTGGCAGGTTTGGGGCTGAGCTTGGCTTTCCAAAGCAGCGGGGAAGGGAACCAAAAAGGAAAGTTTTTTGCAGTTGAAACAAATGGAAAAGAAATTCTAGATGCATTCAGTCTAGGACGCTGGACACAGACTCCAGCTATCACATTTCAGTGGCTTGTGGGCTTGTGGAGTAGTTCGTGTGTATAGGTTTTAACCAAACCTAAATTTAGGGTTTGGAATGTTTGGCAAGATCGTAAGGGTAGATGGCATTTTTACCAGCTCTCCCAGCTGCTTTTCTTGCCTCCGGGGTTAAATGAAGTTCCAGATGCCCAGAAGATCTGCCTTCTCTGTGTGGACCCCGGAGTCGCTGCGGCTGGGGGCAGGAGAGAAGCCGGCAGGTCTGCACGGCCAAGAGGCTGGGCCAGGTGCCCCGAGGCCGGAGCGCTCGCGGCTGCTCTGTCGGGAGCTCTGGGAGGGGCTGCCTCCGCTCGCGCAACATGCAGGGCCAGCTTGGGTCCGCACTGCTTTATTATTCTCGGGTTACAGTGGGAGGCAAAGTCTCAGAGTGTTGTGGGGAGCAGAGGGAACTGAGGAGAGACTCAGCGATGGGCTTGAAGATTGGAGAGAATGACTTCCCAGGAACAGAGGTCCTGGGGGTGGTGCTTAGGGGTCAGCTGAAAATAAAATGGCATTAAAACATACAGAAAGAATCAAACATGGAATTACCCTATGATCCAGCAACTCCACTCCTAAGTGTAGATCCCGAGGAACTGAAAGCAGGGTCTCGAAGAGGTATCTGTTCACCCGTGTTCATAGCGGCCTTATTCATAATCGCCAAAAGGTGGAAGCAACCCAGGTGTCCACTGACAGGTGAATGGGTAAACAAACTGGTGTGTACATGTGATGGAATATTATTCAGCTGTTAAAAAGATGGGAGATTCCGAGACAAGCTTCAACATGAGTGAATCATCAGTGAAGGTTCATCCTGAGTGGAATGAGCCAGACCCAAAAAGGCAAATACTGCCTGATTGCATTTAGATGAGGTGCCTAGAGTCAGATTCAGAGAAACAGAAGGTAGAAGGGCGGGTGCAGGGGCTGGGGAGAGGGGGGCTGGGGGTCAGTGTTGAGTAGGAACAGAATTTCAGTTTTGCAAGATGAAAAAGTCCTGGAGACAGGCTGGACAACAGCTGAATGTACTTAACACTGCTGAATGGTATACTTAAAAAGGAGTAAGAAATTTTATGTCCTGTATGTGTTACCACAATTAAAAAGAAAAGAATTTTAAATAAACTTGAAAAAAAAAAAACATGGAAAGATGCTCAGCCTCATCACTTGTAAGCAAATTACAAGTTTGCTTCCTTGGACCCTGTGTTTCCAGTCTCAGAGTAGCAGAGGTGAAAAAAATTAGATAGTCGGATGTGTTGGCGGGGATATGGAATCAGGCACTCTTACACGTCACCTGTGGGTGTTAAAATCAATGCTGACCCTTGGGATGGTGTTTATAGCTATCAGAGTTTTAAAATGCTTTTGGCTGCCAGTTCTGCTTCTTGTTTACCCTAGAGGAGTAAATGTCCTCATCCGGGCATTGTGCAGAGGGTGACTGCAGCCCAGCTCGCAGAGCTAGTGACCAGCAGCAGAGCAGACGCCCGTCCCCAGGGTCCCAGGTGGATGGGTCGCTTCTGCAGTCCGGGCAGGGGCTGAGGCGGCTGGGCTGATGTGCGCACAAGGAGAGGTTTCCAACATATGTTACATGAAAACAGCAGGCGTGCAGACTATGCTGCCGTTCGTGTGAGATCAGCCCGTGTAGGTCAAAGGAAAGGAGGCCCTGTTTACGCCTACGTGCTGGTACACGTGTAAGAACATTCGTGCGAGGGCCGCAGAGGGACTGGGCGCCCTGCTTGTCGCTGGGCCGGGAGCTGGGTGCCTGGGGAATTCATTTCTCCTTGCGTCTTTGAGGATCATTTTGTGTTACCTGTCAACAAGTGTACGGCGCCTAACACAGCCATTCCCGCGGGGCTGGCTGTGGTCAGCAAGGCCCGAGGCTGGGCAGCTTCCCAGAGGCCTCTCTGGTCCACTCGGAGGGCCAAACCACCGAGACTCAGCTCCTTGCAGAAAACGCCCCTGCTCCGAGGGTCCTCCCCGCGTCCCAAGATTATAACTGTTCAAGATCCCCTTGTGGCTGGGAGTCAGGATTTGTATGGCTTTTAACGACTGGCCCTGTCTGTCACTTATAACGTCACTGCATTGATTGAATCAGTTTGCTTTCCTCTGAAAACTTCTTTGGTGGTTTTCATACTGAAGGAAGAGGAGTTTCAATTGTGAAAGAAAAAAGGAAAAAAAAAAAAAGGAGAGAGAGGCCGTGTGGGGGCACAGGCCCCTGGCGGTGTTGGGGGGTACTCTGGGGGGCCTTTTCCAAGGAGGGAGAGAGGAGGCCCCAGAAAGTGGAAACAGGTCAGGCTGGGGAGGGAAGGGAGCCCCACTGCCACAGGTTTGCTTTTTTCCCCAGAAACCCTGCCTCCCTAACCCACTTCAGGAGAGCGATCCCCGTCCCCTTCCAGGGAGACAGAGCCCCCTCCCTCACTCTGTTGGTTTGGGGACAGCAGAATGAAGAGTGGCCCACGCTGTTTCTTGTCTTCTTCTCTGTTCTCGCGTGCTTTGTCGATCGAATGGCTTAATCACCGGCACAGGCGTTCCCAAGGAAAGAGAGCGTGAGGTGTGGGTTACATTGTGGTTGAATTGGGAGAGAAAGCGGGGTTCCGGTGTCCCTGCCAGGCCCGCCAGGCCCCGGAGAACCAGCAGAGACTGATGTTCCGTGGGAACCTGGGGCCCGAAGGCGGCCCCGCCTCTGCGGGTCGTGGTTGGAGATGCGGACACTGGGATCCATCACACAGGGCCTGAGTTCTGGCTCCAAAGCCTTGTACGCAGGTACTTCAATACCCAAACCTCAGTTTAATTTGTCTACAAAACAGGGACAGTAATGATAATCCTTTCTCCAAAGAAGAGTCTGGAAGATCTGTCAGATAAATGCGGGGCATTAACTATTCTCTTGTAACTTTTCTTTGGCACCACCCAAGGAGCCAAGGGCTCAGATGCTAAACAGATTCCTCTTGGACTGTTAAACGCCCTGTAAGGCGACAGGAGGGTCTCGGGGCTGGGGGCTCAGAGCCGCTGGGGGCACGGGAGGGCGCTCAGTTTTCCCGCCACCTCCGTTCTCCCTCTTTCCTTTTCACAGTTCACCGTGTTCATGTCTGTCCTTCCTTTTTCCTCGCGGTACTTTGACCTGTCATAAAATACCTTAAGCTGTTAACCATAAGGTGAGGAATAGGAGTTGCCCAGCGGATGGGTTCAATGTTGTAGACGACGTTAAGTCTGCGTTTGTTACTGTGCTAATAAACAAGATTAAAGCAACCACCAAAGAAAGAAAAAAATCTGATTGGTTTTCCTTGCATCAGAACCCATGCTTCTGAGTAAGAATAATAATGACACAGAGCTTTGCAACGCCCAGAGCAGAAGCATCTTTTGCCTGATTTGGTAGATGAAGATACCGAGGTTCAGAGGAGACACCTGACTCCCCCGTGGCAGACCTGGAGCTTTCTGCAGAATTGCATCCTGGCTTCTCGTACAATTTAGCATCAGTATGAGCCTTCAAGCAAATCCATCTCGAGTCAATCACATCCCCTAAACCTAGTCAGTCACTGGGTTGGGAAGACTCAGGCAAAGGTGTGGACACCACACCCACTGCCCATGGAGTCACATGGTGAGGCATGGCTACTGACTGCTAACCATGCTTCCTGATGCCCAGGGTCCCGGTGTCCCTTGGGGTCAGGAAACTCCGTTCCAAGCCTTGTTAGAATGATGTCTCTGTGTGGTGAGCTGCTGCTTCAGTTTTATTGTCAAATTCCCCAGAGTTGTGTTTAGTTTGCTTTTTCCTGATAAGGCTATGTGTACCTGGGATGTTTCCTTCTTTAAACTTGGGCTAAGCTGGAGAATGTATCGACAGTCCTCTCTGCATGTTTATGTCGCTGCTTCCACATCGCTGGAGCCCCTTCTCCAAGACTGATACGGAGGGAGAGGCATCACCAGGGGAGACTTTCCTACACTGCGGAAGAGGAGGTCATGTGTTGACTCTGGCCTTCCTCCCAAGTCACAGCTGCAACCATGGGACCTCGGACGGTGCTCCGTTCCCTCGTCTGGGCCGGGCAGAGGCCGGAGGGCAGGTGTTTCGGAGCACGGAGCTGGACCCCTCGCCCCAGCCCTGCTCCCTGTTCACCTCTGCCGTTTGACTGCACCTCCTCCTTCCTGCCTTGAGCACTTCAAGCATTGGGCTGGGAGGCGACCCTTTACATTGGAAGATAAATCAAAAACAGGCCGATGCCTTGTTAGAGAACATCACAGCCCAGGAGAGAAAGATCCAGTACAGAACCTTCTGTAAACAAGTGAGAACCGCAGCCGCCCCACCGGCTTAACTGCCTCCTGGAGGAGGAAACACCCGGGACTGTCGGCTCCCCGCTCCAGGGGCCACCAGCTGGCGGTTCTTTTCCCAGATTCCTCATTTCAGAAGTCTCCGTGGATGAGCCCGCTTGGGAAACTGGCCAAAGTACATTTCAGCCTGGTTACCCGTGGTGGTTTAACTGAGCTGCACTCACCAAGATCAGTCACAGAGCAGGAGCCTGGACACTTCCCAGCTGTGTTTCCTTTGTCTGTGCTTAGAGAAATGGACTATGTCAGCTGCTCTTAGACTCTCTGGGGAGAGCACATGGGCTGGCTTGATCCTTACGTTCAAAATTCCTGCTTCCTGCGATTTGTGGAGACAAAAGGACACCGTGCCATGATGAGGTGGAGAATTAGTGGGCGTTCAGTCCCATTCACAGGGCTGATAAATCAAGACCCAGCTCCCCTTCTCGTGTGACTGATCCATTGGCTCTACGAGGTCTTTATTTTTTTTCTTGGTCTATGTGGGTTTTCATATTTCAGAATCCTAACTTAAGATCACAGGTTTTACTGTCAAGTAGTTCATTTTATTGTATATCATTTCATTTTCATTATGACTGCAGGATAAGACAACACAGGACTCCAAAAAATTAAGCAAACACGAGAGTAATATTTTCCAAGAGGATCGTATCCTTTGTTCACTGTTCATAATTTACATTTACTAAATGCCTGAAGTTTGGGAGATTCTTTTGTAAACATTTACGTATTTTGCTCTTTTATGGATTTTTCCCAATTTATTTTTTCAAATGAGCTCAATGACCCTTTCCAAAGGGTCTTTGGAAGGACAGTGAAAAGTAGGGTGTTGGAGGACTCTGCCAGCCAGGAATCCCTCCTCAGGGACACCCATGTGTTTGTCGGTGAGGTTTCAACTGCTGTTGAGCTTGACAATGGCCCTGAGGATCTGTGGGTCCTGAACTGCCTTTTGAATGTGGAAGAAAAGTCATGTTTGACAAAAATGTTAGTGTTGAGTGTATTTTATAGCATGTGGTCGTTTTAATTGACAGCCAGTGTGTTACCGTCCAGAAGGGGGCGCTCTCTGCCTTGCACCCTTCTCTTCACCATGTTGAATAACAAAGTTAAGTGTTGCCCCATTTTCTTCCTGAGTCCAAACTCTAGATCCTGGAGGCTTTGCGTAGAAGAAAGTGAAAACCGTCTTTGGGAACAGAGAAAGTCCGCATCATTCGTGTGTGTATGAACCTGAATTGCTTACCTGTCTCTAAAGCTGTAAACATCTAAAGATGCCTTCCAAAGGGACTGCGGAAACCATGCCTGCTGCCCGTCGTTGGCTGTAGGAACCGTTACCAGGTCACCCAGACTGTCCTCTTGTGCACAAGGGCCACGTCTCTCCCACTCGTCCCTGTGGGTGGTAATGAGATGGACACCAATCCTGAGCCCACGGGCAGCACCGCTTCACTGCACAGCCTGCATGGGAATTAAGAAAGTGGCGTGGCTCCTGGTTAGCTCCCCACGGAAGACACTCTTCTCAGACTCACGAGGAAGTTGGCAGTTGAAGCTGTCTCCTGACCCTCACTCCAACCCTTTCCATGCACTGAGCCTGAGCGAGAGGCAGGTCAGAGCCCCGGGGTCCCTTTGGCGTTCTTTGTTGCTGGACCATCCAGTTTTCTGGGGAAAGAGATGTCTGGGTACCACCTGTGGCCCTTTGCATCGTTAACTACCTTCAAAAAGCCCCAAGGACATTGTATTTGAACACTGAAAATGCCTGACCTGCACATTTGCTAAGAGACAGTGACTCAGTGGTTGGGACAATTAGAGCCATTATTAAGATTGGAAGGTTAGGATGGAAGTTTTCCCAAAAACGCAGTATTAGAAATGAACGCTGTTTCTGTCTGATTGTTCCAAACCCCATTTTTCAGGCCCCCTTCCCCGAGAGACACTGAGATTCCATGTGCTCTTTGCACAAAATGGCACGGGGTCTGTTCTGTCTGGGGGACACTTGGGGACTTCTCCCTGCTCCTTCCCTCCCCTTGGTGTTAGAAATGTGCACCTGTACCTGGTGCCGTGCACCAGATCTGACTGACCTCTGCGAAGGATCCACACCCGGCCTTCTGGCCTCGGCAGAGTCACAGGTGGCTTCCTTACCCTCTGGGCCAGGTGCTTGCTTCCGGGGAGTCAGGACAACGTCGTGGTGGAAAGCGCGGGCTCTGGAGTCCAAGGAAACTGCGTTTTGGGTCTGACTCTGGGGAGTCGTGTGGCCTAGGGCAAGTCCTTTGCCTGTCTGGGTCAAATCTCTGCATCTGGGCGTTGGTGACAGTTCCATTTATCTGCCGGGGTACCTGCCCGGCCTGGCACCAGGGTCCGGCTCTCAACACGCGATCAATTTTTGGAAGGTCTGATGGTCAATCGTCTTTCCCTCTGGAAGAAGAGAAATCTGAGGTCAAGGCCGCCTTAAGACCCCACTCACTGTGGACCTTTGACCTTTAATCCCAAGGCCAAGGTGCCCGTATGTTAGTTGCCTGCCGCACATAGGTACGTGTTTGCCGTGTCCACACATTTCATGGGTAACTATGTCCTTTACACTTTTCTTAAAATAAACTCACTTTCAAAAAATCTATGTATTTTAAAGGTGACTTTATATCTATCTCTTCCATAAATGCACATGGGTATTTTTATAATAACATGACAGTAACTATCAATGTGAAGAAAAGTTTGTGCTGGCATAGCCCGACATCACTTCCCGTTTCCCCCGAAACACACACCGGCGTGCCCGCCGCACGCACCCCCTGCTCTGTCAGTGCCGCCCAACCGCGGCGATGGACTCAACAGCCTTCCAGCTCGAGGAGCACTTAGAGCCAGGCGTTCCCAATCTGAGCAATAATGGTATACATTTCTGATGTCTGATGTCTGGCTCTAGGCAGAGAATTATTTCTAGACCCTGAGGTTGCCCATGGGGCTGGCAAGTAGCTGTCTGAATTCACGGTTGGTTCTGGCCTCGTCGCCATGGCGACAGGGATCAGCGCCAGCTGACCAGGTGACCAGCTGGGTGGAGACTCCTTGTAGATGAGAGCCAGTTCCTGGTGGATCATCTCAGTGACTCATTCCCTAAGCGGGTCACACCAGCAGTCGCCATCCCTAATTACTCCCCTGACATCTCAGTGGGGCAGATCTGGAATCCGTGGAACACGGTCTACTGTGCGTACCTTGGAAGAGGCATGTGATGGCAGTGATGTCTATATGTAAAAAAAAAAGGAAGTGAGAAAGATAAGCAAACGATGTACTTACAGATACAGTGCCTGATGCAGAGTAGATACAGTGGAATTTTTATCAAATGAATTAAGCGGGTACTAACTCCATACCACAGGATAGTCAGGACATCTGCCCCAGCCAGCATTTGCTGACTGTCCTCTGCACTCTTAGGACCAGGTTGAGGATAAAAGAACAGAATAGTCTGGAAATTCCAAGTATTCAGGGAAAGTGAGGGGGTGCGGGGAGGGGCGGGGAACGTGGGAATTTCTTAGGGAAAGAGGACCCATCAGGAAATGGGACCGCTGGGGGATCAGGAGCCCGGAGTCTGGGGTCCAGCGTCATGCCCCCTGCCTCCTCCTCCACCTCCCTGAGAGGCGGTCCAGCTCTCCCTATCCCCACGTGCTGAGATGCAGCCGATTTCCTAGGGGCGAGCTGCCGGGGGACCACAGCTGCCTGTCTCTTTGGGTCCTCAGAAGAGAGCTGATTTGTTGGGAAAATGCTCTCTTAGGCCTGCTCTGCACTGTGTCTCTTGGCCGTGGCTCCCTTGGCCTCACTTGCCACATTCCAAGTTAAAATAGCTCACGTTCCTTCCGGGCCCGGCCCCGCAGCCTCCCCGGGGCCTGGGGTGTGGGTCTGCGCGGAGGGAGAGCGGGTCTGTGGTTGCCGCTGTCCCCTGCACGGCCATCTGTCTGCGCCTCCCAGCCTCGGCCACCAGGCCTTCGTGTGACGGGCAGAGACGCCGCCTGTGTTTTCTGAATACTTACACCCTGGGGTTACCCATCTGCAGTCCCTCCTGCCCAGATCAGTCATGCGATTGGAACTTCCTAAACATTTTTAATCCTAGCCGTAGGCAGTGTCTCCCTCCACTAGAGAAACACTCCTACAGTGACGGGGCCCGGGGCTACAAGAGGTTCAACACTGACCACGGAGAGCTTTGTGAACTCTAGTCTTTGGGGCGTCTCAGCAGGGATGACCGGCTCGTCCAGACTCATTGCCTTCCAAGTGATGGAATCATCTGGGAAATAAAGTTCTTATTAAAATGTAAAATGGCCCCAGAATCCCTCTTCAGACTTCAAAGAGAGATTCGGGGGAAGGAAATCCTACCCAGTTTTAATTTAATTATTCCAGGGATGTTTGGAGCGGGGTGGGGCAGAATGTTTCTTAGTGCCAAATCCAAATCTGGTTCCATGCTGTCAGTCCACTTCCAGGGCACACAGCCTGCACTGCAGCTCTGCTCAGGCCTGGGGCTTCGCTTGGGACAGACAGAGCCAGACCCACCGGTCCGACCCACTGCGCTGATCTGAGGGATCAGAAGAGGCAAAGCTTGCGCTGGTCATCCCTGAGAGCGCCGGCGCTCATCTCTCCCGCTGGAGTGCATTTTCCATTTCAGGGAGATGCCTCATTCCCTGGGAGACTTGGGAGCAAGAGCCAACTCAAGGGGTCGTCTTGAGTTGGGTCCCTGACATAGAGATTCTTGTGCAAGTGACTTATTGATGACAGTTCTCAAGCGAAGGAGGGTGGGAGAAGCAGGATCAGGCAGGAAGAGTCAGCAGAGACGCGTTCAGCAGGGACCGGGGAGCGTGGCGTTATCCCTCCTGGAGGCAGGGGATCGGCTGCACGCTGCTCTTGAAGCAGGGTCTTAATCTTCCAGGCGTTTCGGGTGATGTGGCGCCCGTGGGCCGAGGGCAGTTCTCAGGACAAGGATGCACCCAGCAGACAGCATTCGTGGCGCCGGGAGGTGGGTGTCCCAGCCCAGTGAAGGGGGTCCTGGCACCTACCAACAGTGTCCACCCCAGCGATGCCCCTGCCGTCTTGCCTGACTTCACGCGGGGCTGGATATGATAAAACTGCAGGCTCTGGTCCCCTTGACGAGGAATAGGACCCAGCCTTCTGTGGGAGGGAGGTTCACTTTCCTTTCCAGGCCATCACACTTCAGCAGGTTTTCGATGTGTTTTATAAAGGGATGGACATGAGAGCCTTCCCTTGGACCCAGTTCCGCCAGCCACGGACGCAACCACCCCACTAGTCACCAGGCTTGTTAAAAGTGAGGGGCTAGAAAGAGCTGATTTCATTCATTTTATGGCAGCGTAGTTCCCCCCCAGAGAGGCCAGGCTGGCCAAGATGTGTGTGGTCCACTCCTTACGTGTGAAAGATGTTTTCCAGGCTTTTCTCCCTTGTGTGTGCCTGGTCGTGCCCCGGACCGTGACCACGGTTCTCACGTAGGTAACAGCCACCGACCTCTCCTTCGCCGCACAAGCACGCGTAAGCTGTCTCGGCACTTGCCTTTCTGTTGTTTAGAAACGGTCCCCGCAAACGACAGCCTTTTCCATCCCCAAACCCAAGTTACCATGTCCTTTTACACCGTGAGGTCCCAACGTCCCAGACCCTCCACACCCAGATTTGGGTCGGGGTGTTCTGTAGTCACCTGAGTCTGTTCCTGCTTCCAACAGACCGAGACAGAACCAGAAATTCAGTTCTGTTTGGCTCTTTGGATCCGAGCTTCCTGGTTTAAAATGATTTTTTAAAAAAATAAATGATACGATGGGAGAATGTAGAAATGTCTGGAACGTGTCCAAGACCAGTGAGAACGCTGTGAGGAGACAATCCCACTGCGGCCTCGCAGCCCAGACGAGTGAGACGTGCCCCGGGGACACCCCTGGCCCCAGCGGCTGGCACCTGCGGCGGGAACTTCGGCCACGGTAGCGGTTGGTGCGGTTTCTCCACCCCTGCCTCCCGCATCCCACTCCCCTTCTCCCGACTGTTTCTCAGAACAGGTTCTATAGCTGTTCCATCCTAAACACCAGCCAGCCCGTGTTTGGGCAGCAGGGACCCGCGGGCATGCTGGAATCCTAACAGAAGGAGCACTTATCCCCGGAGCACAAACAGGCTGCTTCGGGGCTGATGGATTGACAAGCGAAGGGCGTCGCTCACGTGGGACCCTGTTGTCTGCAGGGAAGGGATGGACGGACTGTCTTGTGCAGACCCACGGGCATGGGCACAAGTTGCTCCCTCCCTGCCCACCCCCAGGCTGCAATCATGTGGTCTGGATGCCTCTCCTGCCGTGATTTAGTGCAGGATTCCTCCGGGATGACCAAGGGGATGTTTGTGGGGGAAGCAGCGTTCGTGCGGTTCCTGGGTTAGCCCGTCTTCCCAGACGCTGAGCCTGGCATGAGCGCTCTTGTGAGCGGGATTTGGAAAGGGCTCCCTGGAAAAACTGGTGAGAGACGGGGTAGTGGGACCAGGACGGGAGGAAGGGTGGCGCACAGTGCCAAGCAGAGGCTCCAGTGAGCAGAGACTTGCGCTCAGGGCAGCCCTGGGTGCTGGCTCTCGGAGGTGGAAACACCCTGGGCGCTGGCGTTTGGAGGTGGTCATGGTCCATGGGGAGGCGGGCGGAGCACAGGCGAGGCTGCTTCGGTTCCTTTCCAGCCACTTTCAGAGGCATTCACAGGAGTGATAACTGCGCCAGACAGTGCTTCCCCGACATCAGACCTCACTCTTGTACGTTGGTGTCTCTCGGGAGTCCTGATACCAACTCTTTCCACCTCACTTTTGTGGGTCCCAACACACCAAAGCAGATATTGGGGTACCAGCATCCCATGGCCATAAAATGTGCAAATGCTCAACTGGTACCCAGGATTGAGATCCTGCCGAAGGCGGCAACGGCTTTCCATCAGGATGTAGCTCAGGTCACAGGGGACTGTGGGTCAACTCCGAGCTCATCCTTGGCCCATGACAAGTGTCAAGATGCAGGTGGACATTCCCAGCACGTAAATAAGGCAGAAACTCTGAGCCAGTCCCTTTTTGGGTGGAAGCAGCTGGGAAGTTGTTTCGTCTGGGTAGGAAGCCCTGGATGCAGAAAGCTATTCACCACGAGGCCTGCGGTGGGGCAGAATCCCAGACGCGGTGCACTCCAGTTTTGTTTCTCTAGCCCGAGGCTTAGAGAAAGGCTAATCAGGAAATCTGGCCAATTTTCGTCTTGGGTCCCATTCTAGGTTCTAATGTACCGTGAAATTCAATGCAGTTCCACATGCTTTTTTAGACTCTGGGTGAAGTCTTTTCTTTTGGAAAAAACAAAGCTAAGCCGGTGCTCGATGTGTCTGAGCCTGGGGGAAATGTGAACCGGGCCCCAACTCACGTGGATTCCGAGGAGGCGACCGTGATGTGGGAGAAAGGGCGCTTGGCTCAGAGGACCTGCCCCCGGGTCACACTTGCTTTGCGAACTGGGCCTCGGTTCCCCTCTCCGTAAAGCACAAAGCCGTCAGGGTGGCCGTGAGGTTAGGGAAAGATCACAGAAGGGGAACAGTGACCTGGTGACGTTACTGAAGGCAAGTTCGTGTGCCCAATGCACCGTGAGGCCAAACGAACCAAAACACTGGAGCTCAGAACGGGGAAAGATTTATCACAGGGCTGAGCAAGGAGGACAGGGTGGCTCACGCCCAAGAAAACCCCAAACTCCGCGAAGGGCTTCAGCAAAGTATGTTTAAAGACCAGGTGAGGGAGAGGGGGTCACAGGGGACAGGATCAGCTTGTGCACAATCCTCTGGTTGATGTGGAGGGAACGGGGCGGTCAACACTTATCAACCCCTAAGGTGCCAGAAGGTCTGGGGGCCACATGCTCTCGATCAAGTAGTTAATTTCTTTCCTTTGACAGTGGCTTAATTTAAACATCTGGAAATCTCAGGAACTATACGTGAGATCTGATTATCTGGGTGCTTCTGAGAGGAGCTGCAGCAGAGGACATGGGGGAGGGGTCTGTCCCGGGAAGGCCCCACAGGGTCCTGCTCGGTTACAATGATGCCTTAATAGTGATCACTGCTTCCACTGGAGAACTTGTCTGTCTGTTCGAGGAGAAACACCTGCAGGATCGCCACCTCCTTAGAACACAGACGACTGCCCTTCCCACCTCCACAGCCTGCTCCCTGCTTCCAACACAGACGACTGCCCCTTCCCACCTCCACAGCCTGCTCCCTGCTTCCTCTGCTCCATCCTCCTCGACAGCCTCCGCTTCTTCAAGGCTCCACTCAGGACCAACTACCCTGCAGTCCTTGCCCACTGCTCTGGCTCAGGCGGAGGCTTTGGCTCCTGACCCCAAATACCACCTTCTGTCTGATCCGTGTTAGTGTAGATACAGATAAATTGTAAGTGTAGTTTTAGATGCAGTTACCATTTCAGAGGGAGAGAAACCGTGGCAGAGTGCATCTTCCAGATGGTCTCAGTGGTGACTCCGGGATCACGTGTGCTTCCAGAATCTTGTCCCTCCCCAACCCCCACCAGAAGTCAGGTGTCTACTGCCCCTCCCCCCGAGGCCTTTGTAAGCACCCCCGACCCACAGAAGGCGGTGGAAATGCTCTGTGACGTCCCAGTGTTGGTTGCTGAAGGCCATATGACTTCCTCCCGGGCCTTTAGCTCTGAGCCCATTGAGAAGTCCCCATGGACGAGGCCCAAGGAAGAGAGAGAGGGGCCCGGGAGCCCCAGTGGGTCCAGCCCCTGGTGTTTGAGTTTCCCCAGCACGGGTGCCGGAAAGGCTGTGAGTGCTGAATTCACGTTTCCAGTTCCAGCTGCCGTGTAAGGACCATCTTCTGAGGCCAGTCCACCCCCAGAAGTGTGACCCACAGTAGTGAAATGTCATGGCGGTCTTAAACCACTACGTTTTAGGAGAGCTGCTAGTCAGCACTGGGGTGCATAACATGCATTCGCGCGTGTACACACGTACACATTCACATGTATACGTCATACACGGTACATGTATGTTTGGGGATATCACCTGCCTTCTGTCGTCCTCCAGTTTGTGTGTTTGTGTCTTTAGACCTGGCTTCCCCAGCTGGGCTGTAGAGTCCAGGAGGGCAGAGCTGTGTTACGTGCACCCTAGCTATCCTCTGCCAGACCTGGACCGGCGTGGTGGGTGTAGCCGTGCCTTGTGGCGTCGGATGGATGGGGAGACACCTGTGTCCCTGAAAAGCTTGCTAACATTACAGGATGCATTTGTGAGCACAAAGAAATCAGAGTCTCTTTGGCCTTTGAATCATTCTCAGAGGAACCCTGCATCCTTGGAGAGAACCATTTGGTTGAAATCGCTAAGCGTAAGCCGCTTGATTGGCTTCTGTGTCGTAGACACAGGGAAGGGCACCGCAGCTCTCGCCAGCCCTCCCACCTGTAGGCGCCGGACCACCAGCCTCTTAGATTAGCCAGCAGTTAGGCCAGACCTTGTGTGCTTGGTCCAGAATCCGCGAGGAGTTGCCACTCCCATCTTCAGATTAAAAAGCAGCCCCTTAGCCTCACTCCTCACGTTAGTGTTAGCTAGGAGAGTGGAGATTTTATGCCGTCAAGTTGGACAGTCTGGTCATAGTTATTTGAGCTATGCAAGAAAACTTAAATGCCAGAGTCTCTCATAGAATACTAAATAGCAAAAACCCCCACAGATCTCAAACATTGAAAGGATTCTTTCTTAAAAGAATTATTTTCATAGATTTTCTCCATAGACCTAAATGAAATGCCCCAAATTCAACATTCACATGAGAAAAGATCAAAGGACGCAATGATATAAACGTCTTTTTCGTCCTTTGAGAGCTGGCTGAGTCATCCTACCACCCGCTGCGTGAACTCGCTGTCCAGCAAGCCAGGTGAGCTGCAGGCCAGCATCTTTGAGTACGTTTAATCCAGTCCTTGGGTGGTGGGGGTGGCAAGGAGATGTTCATTGTCTTTGATTAGTCTTTTACTTCAGTGGGCCCAAGATTTTTCCTGGTTTGTGACAGTAAACGCCTGCATTTGTCTCTGGCCTCTGTGTTGTTGTTGTTGACTGAAATAAGACGCGCCACCTGAAAGCTGAAAGTATGTTTTATATTCAAAGGCCATTTCTGAGGACTCGAGCCCAGGATGACAGCCTCCTGTATCGCTCTGAGGGACTGCTCCAAAGTGTCAAGGTAGAAGCCAGGATATATGAGTTTTTGCAACAAAGACCAGGTAGTTGGAACATCAAAAGATTGCTGTTAATAAAAGAAAACCAGAGATCTCAATTTAAGGACTTCAGCACTTTTCTATGTATGGGAAGGTGCAAAGGTCTGGGCTCACTGAAATCATTCCTTTGATGTGCACCTAGAAACCTAGGGGCTAGTGTTCCTGTGCTTTCCCAGTCCTGAATCCCCTCGGGGGGGGGACCACTGGGGGTGGCATCTGAAGCCAGGCTGCCTGCTTCGTCTGCATCCTGAGTTCTCTCCGCTCACTGTCGGAGGTGGCAGTAGCGGCTGATGACTTGATGGTCGCAGCATCCTTTGTTTACTGATACAGTTTGCAGTATTCTTCAGTTCGCATCATGATGACGTTGATTACATCATAAAGTTTATGCTACTGCCTCTGCATCATTTTGCCCCTAAATAATTATGTTGATTACCTTAAGGGTTTCCTTGAATGTGTTTTCAACTCCAGCCAACTCTGTGATGAAATATAAGCACATAGAAAGACACAAGCTAGCCAGAAATGACACAAAATCCTAAATTCTGAGGGGGAACCAGCAGTCGCTGGCTTGTAACAGGGAGTGTGATGGAATTCTGACACCAGAACAAAGGGAAGGCTTTCCTTCCTCCTTACTTTGAACACAAGTGGTAGTGTTTATTCATTTGGTCTCAGCTAACTCAGGAATTGAGTAGAATTTCCCCCTTTTTTTCCCCATTAAAAAAGATTAAATGTTAGTACTTTTATGTGCTTTGTGTAGTGGCCGGATTTAGTCAAAAGTCTGTCTGCTGCCTACCTTTCTTCCCTATTTCGGAAGCTTCACAAATTTGTCTGGACTTGAAAAGCCTTTATTAAACACCTACCTCCTATAGTTGTGAATTCCAATTTGCCAACTTCATGTGGGAAGTCAAAAGCGTGACACAGGAACATATAAGAGAACCTCCCATCTCCAAAAGAAAGCGGGACCTGATTTCACTCCCTTAGCTGTAGCTGGTTTCTGATACCACTTTGCCCCCGACACCCGTTCTTGCCTCTGAGACTTCAGGCATCACCTGTCGGAGACATCAGAACCGTCACAGACGCATCTCTGGGTTGCCTTTGCCTCGAAGTAGTTACAGCTGAGGGCTTGGCAAGGCCGAGCATCTCCTCCTGTAACCTTCGACCGTGCTGAGTGCTCTCTCTGTCCGAACCTTGGTTTATGCATATAACTTAGTGTGAAATTAGGTTACCCCCTAGACCCTCCATCACATCTTGCCAGCCCACCAGTCACCTTCACTTTCCCCAGGGTGTTACTTACCAGTGGGACACATAGTTGTCTCAGGCTGCATTAGTTCATGGAGGGACTTAATGTAGCTAATAGCGAGTTTGGGGAAACTTGCATGTGAATTTCGTCTACTGCAAATTTTCTGTGGCAGGTTATGATCTTGTGTATGTTTGGACTTTTGATTTCCAGTCATGGTAGAATGGCTTGCACTGGATGAATGCTTCTGTAGGAACGATTACAGACTCTGAACAAAACAAAGGAAAGTAATTGTTTAAAAGCTTGGGAAAATAAACAAAACAAGCAGAGACTAGGGAGTTATGGAATTTGAAAGAAGGATACCACACTGTGCGAGGGCCACACCAGGTGGCTTTTCCCCAGCACGAGCCGTTCATGGGAGATGGAGCTTAAGCAGAAAGCAGTGATCTTATTCGGCTGAGACATCAGAGATTAGAGTTTGGAGCTCCCAGAGCAGCTGGAAATTGGGGGACATCCCAGAAAGGAAGAATTCAAACATGCATATGAATTCCCCTCAAATACTTGACTGACCCCAAAATTTTGCATGCTTTGGGGCAGCTCTGGGCAGTCCCTGGGAACTTGAAAGCCGAAAGCACCTGGAAGGCTGGACTTGCTGAGCAGAGGTTTCAGTAGCTACCAGTGCTGGGGAGACAGAGTTTGGAGGTCAAGGTGCCAGAGGTAAAGAGGCTTAGTAAACAACTCAGACTTTCTGATGAAATCCTACAAGGACCGCTGTCCCAGGACTAAGAGTGTATCAGAACACACTTCTGTTAGGAAAAAACCCAAAACCAGCACCAGAGATGACCCTCCAATGATTTAACTTCCTGCTCCAACAAAACTCAGTACTCTTCTGAGCAAGCCAGCTGAGTCCAGAGTCACCTCAGTGCATCATCTGCACACTCAAATATACAATCGAAAATTACTAGACACACCTCAAGTCGACTCTAGATCCCCTTGCTTTGATCTGCCTGCTCCAAACTGTGCCCACTGTTGCTCATCTAATTACAAGACAGCACAATGGCTTCCTTAAGACATCTTTCTTGTTATCAGTTTCTACCCTTGATCTGCGCTCTGAAAGCTCAGGTGGAGAACAAAACACATTTTGGAAGCAAAAGGCCTTTAGTCTCTTTCATTCAAAGCTATAGAGCCCAGTGATGGGCTACGGAATGGAGAAAAATGGATGTAAGAATTACTATTTGTTTAGGATTAATTACACTCTTCTCTTAATTTTCATTCACATTCAGTGACAGATATTTTCCAAAAGATGGCTCCATGGCATTTGGAATCTAAGCTTCGGATGCATAAACTTAGTGATCCAATAAAAAAAGCCTTGAATTCAAATCTACCTTTAAAAGAGTTTCTGGCGTAATTAGAAGATTTTCACATCCCTGGCGGGGGACAAGAATCCCTGAGCACCTGTGGGGTGTCCAAGCTGGCCCCTGTGGGTCAGTGCCAGATGACCCATAGTGAAACCTGAAAAAAAAAAAAAGAGAGAGAGAGATTTTCAAGTGCATTGACCCAAAACCATAGGGAAATGATCAAAAGATATCTAATGCATGGTAACATAAAAGGGAAAATGATTTCCCCTGGGTAACATCTTCATTTCTCCCTCAAGGAGAGGCCAGAGGTTGCCAAATACTAAGTGCGGAGTGAGCACAGCTTGTATTTTGCTAACTGAATAAGCCAGTAGTTTGTTTACTTACATATCTTCCTACAAATAGTTGTGAGTTTTCTTAGATAGTTATTTCATTGTTATAGACTAGATGTCAAGCTAATGTTTTATAAATGGGTAACCACCTAATACGTCTGCTTAAACATATTTGATGTCTTTGGGGGATCCTACTGAAACGCTTTTTTTTCAGTTTGAGTTCTGAATATTTTTTAATTGAGCTGTAGTTGATTATTGAAGCACTTTTAATTCTCCTCCCCTGCACCCCAGGTTTTTCATGGCTTATACTCTAAAACAGGTGCAGTTCAAAGGAAATGATGGCAGGAATCACTATTATCCGGGGCAAGGAGAGCCAGTTATCCTCTCAGTAAAGCTTCAGCAAGGGAAGTAAGAAGCACACATGTCCCCATTCCCATTCTTATAACCATGGCAGACATTGTTAATAGATCATGATGCTCTACCGCAGTGAGCCCCATCCAAGACACAGCCGAACAGTCAGTCATAATCAGTCAACTGATGAGCATATGAGATGAGATCTTTTTTTAGCACCAAAATTGATAATCATGGAATAACTATTTGGGGGAAAAAGAAAGATTACGATTTGAAAGGGGAAACAGAGGGAGAGCTTTAACAGTGCTTCTCACCAAAGCCTTCTGTAAATTACCTTCCATCTGTAGATCAATAGGACACCAAAGATGACTTCTAAAATTTGAGATTTGGTGAGTTAACATTTTTTCAAACCACTGATTTTGAAACTACCGGTCATTTAGAATTGAGCACTTCATCTTCAACAAAGTAAATGCATAGAGTGAACATTTTCAATATAGATTCCTGTGGGGAATTGCTACATTTAACAAACACTATTTTAATTATATTTTTCCTAAGAATGTTTTTCACCCAGGCTCATCCTCTCCAAGGGTGCTTGAGAAGGAATGGGCATGCCTTCCAATCATTTTAGGTCATCTTAAGGAGCTATGTGGTAGGCTTCCTGCATACATCAGCTTGTTGGTCTGCATTTCTCTGGATCAGTAAGCAGACGTGGGAACATGAGAGATGCAGTGCCTGGGTCAGGCCCCAGTTCATCCATCCAAATGTTCTGCCTCTGCCATTGGCACCAAGGGACATTTTGAGGAACAGAGCCATCCAAGAAGAGCATGAAGTTCTGAACACCACAGGGCTATTGACCATAAATATTTCATTTCCTTTAATAAGAATTCATTACTGACACAGCTGCAGTGATCCCATAGGAGCAACAAATGCGTTGTAGGCTCTTGCCTATGCAGAGGTGTCCGTCTCTCTGCAGCCACGTCTGTGGCCTCAAGACATGACACCATTAGTGGGGTCACTGTCTTCTCTGCAGTAGCTGCTGGATCAGAAACATAAGCAGTGTGGATGCCATGGCTTTTTATTATTGATAAAGAAATATGTTTCTATTTCATCAAATTACATGTCAGTGCCCTGCCAGGCCAAAAGTCTATGTAACTAATGACTGGGGTTCTTTAGTTGCAAAGAATGTCAGTTCCCTTCCAGGAGAAAAGCTTGTGGGATGATTGTTTAAAATCTTCTGCCAATCTGGACATGAGAGAAAGAACTCTGGAGGGGAAATAAGGAGATTGTCATGGGTGTTGGATCAACTTCTGCATCATGTCCTGTGTCCTGCTTAGCCTCACTGAGCATAGGAGGAGGCCACTGAAATGTCTGAAACTTCTCAAGTTGTGAATATATCCATGTTCACACAGATTTTGTTTTTCTGGATAATTTTGTCCAGGGGCCTTCCATTATGATAAACATGTTCATTTGAGC
Source organism: Camelus ferus (assembly GCF_009834535.1). Classification (NCBI taxonomy): domain Eukaryota; kingdom Metazoa; phylum Chordata; class Mammalia; order Artiodactyla; family Camelidae; genus Camelus; species Camelus ferus. The sequence continues at coordinate 19,041,210 of NC_045714.1, read as the reverse complement.
AACAAACACTTACTTAGCAACTGTGCTGTTGCAGGCACTTGGCTCAGCACAGGGAATATAGAGGATATATTTCCTCTGACCTAAACTGCCCTCCCCCAGTCCAGTGGAGGAGACAGAAGAAACCAAAAATTGCTGCAAGGCAAGGCCTCACGTGCAGATCTGTGGGGATGCTGAGAACATACTTGTTCTTGCATTGCTCAGGGTGGGTTTGGATATGCTGGCTAACAAACAGCCCCAAATCTCAATGGCTAAGAATGCAAATGCTATTTATTACCTATGCTACATGCACTGAGTGTGCATATTAGGGAGTGGGATTCTGACATCAGTCAGTCAGGGACCCAGGCTGATGGAAGATTCATCCTGATAGATGTTTCCATGAGCACTGAGACAAGAAAACGTAAGGTAGTGAGTCAGACCCTGGCTAAGAAAATCCACTCAGAAGTGTGACCCATGTTGTTTCACTTACATTTCATTAACCAAACAAGCTGCCTGGCCCCACCTAACCATACAGGGGACCGAGAAGTGTGCTCCTTCCAGGTCTCAGAGCAAAGGGACATGGGCTATTTGTCAACAACTTGAAAGACCACATGAGTTAGGGTCTAGTTGTTGGGGGTTTTGCTGAACTGTCCCTCCCAACGTCATTTCTCAGCCAATAATTCTGTCTTGAGTTTACACAAAAGCCGTGTCCTGGGAGAAAGGCTTTCCGAGTTCATTCACTTGGTGTTGATCACTCTTTCATGGACCCGGACCTGGTGGGTGCCGCCCACAGAGAGAGAAAGGATGGGGTTCCTGCCCTCCGGGAGCTCACAGGGTGGTTGAGTCTGAGGTATGCGTGGGCAGCAGAAGACTGCAGTTTGTTTGGAAAGTCACTGGGTGCTCACACAGTATAATAGGGCCCTGAAAAGAGGGTTGGGTCAGCTCCGTGGGAGGCTGATTGTTACCGTACCTGGCAGACTGGATTTTCTCAAAGTTCACCGTTCAAACCAGAGGAGGAGGGAGCAGCAGGCTTTATGTGGCGGAGGGAGGGAAGGTTGGGGGAGCACCAGGGCAGATGAAAGCACCTCAGACAGAATCAGGAAGTCACCCATTGCTGCAGGGGATCAGTTGGGCAATATCAGGACCATAGTTCTTGGGGCAATCCCTTAGAGTCCAATCAGTCAAGATATGCTAGGTATTTTGTGCTGAGAAACCCCTGGGATGAGACAGGGGCATCATGATGGCTGCAGCGGCCCAGATTCCCTTCTCTCAAACATTCTCAGGGAGCCAGGCCTCTTGAGACATTCTGATCTTCATCTGGGGCAACTCAATTTGATCAATCTGCGATTGGTATGTCTAAAGATGCTGCGAAAGTCCCTGCTGCCTCTTTTTTTTTTTTTTTTTTCCAAAGAGAACAGAAAATACTCCATCCCCTTCAAACCGCCATTTAGACTCATCAAACTCAGACCTCAGGGAAGCGGCCAGGAGAGAGAAGCTGGGCGCTGATTGCAGTTGCTGCGGTAAGGGGAACCGCTCCCTCCGGGCTCTGTGGTTTCCATGGGAACAGCACTGCTCGCCTATGCCTCCCCCACCCCCGACTCCCCGGGGCTGGTGAGATGTACAGAAAGGAAAATTGGGGGAGCGGAAGAGAGGAGCAGAAAAAGGCTTTGAGGATTTTGGAGGTATTTGGGGGAATGCTCAGCCAGATGTGTGGCTGTTCCCAGCGTGGCACGTGGACCACATGGCCCCCAACAGCCTGAACACGGGAAGCACTTACCTGGATGCTGACACTGATGCAGCAACTTTGGACTAAACACCATCCTGGAGAAACAGACGCCAACGCAAGGCAGGCAGGAGCTGGTGACGAGTGGATTTTAACACCACCACCAGGAGGAACGTGTCCTGGGCCCCCTGCAGGACCAGCATCCCGCTGTGGTTATAATGATGAGCAATAGCAGGAGGGACCCAGGAAGCAGGGCGGGAGATGTTTCCCTTGCAGTGTGTACTCTCCCCAGCAGCCCTGCAGGATGCACCACACACCCATCTCACAGATGAAGGAGATGGGCTCCGAGAGGGGACAGGGTAATCATGAGCAGTAGAGGTGGGATCCGGACCCGGGCCGACTCCTCCTGGGGGCTCTTATGTAAAATCTAACTGACAGCCCCAGGAAAATGTTACCTTCCCAATGATGGGTGAGCATCCTAGCTCAAGCCTTGATTAACCAATGCCTCCGGTTATTCAGGATTTGGGTGCAAGAAAGCACAGCCAAGCAGAGGGCTGCTGGGATGGCATCAGCTCCACCGTCAGCTTTGCAGGAGGCATGGAAGGCCCCACTCGGGTTTATAGATGAGAAGACTGAGACCAGGAAGCTCTGGGCAGGGCCTTCCAGTCCAGCGGGCCAGCCTGTCTCTGTACGCTGATCGTGGCCAGCTCCAGCTGCTCTGTCTTTATTTTTCAGTTGAAGTAGAATTGATTTACAGTGTTGTGTTAGTTTCTGGTGTACAGCATGGTGATTTCATATTCTTTTTCATTACAGGTTATCTCAAGATACTGACTATAGTTCCCTGTGCTGTCCAGTAGGGCCTTGTTGTTTATCTATTCTGTATACAGTAGTTTGTATCTGCTAGTCTCAAACTCTCAGTTTAGCCCTCCCCAGACGCCCTGGCCTTTTCCCTTTGGTAACCATAAGTTTGTTTTCTATGTCTGTGGATCTCTTTCTGTTTTGTAAATAAGTTCATTTGTGTCATTTTTTTAAGATTCAACACATAAATGATATCATATGGTATTTTTCTTTCTCTTCTTACTTCACTTAGAATGACCATCTCCAGGGACATCCATGGTGCAGCAAATGGCATTATTCTTTTTATGGCTGAGTAATATTCCATTACATATATACACACACACACAGACACGTACATATATGTGTGTCTGTGTATACACACACACACACACACACACACACATTTTCTTAATCCAGCCATCTGTCCATGGACATTTAGGTTGCTTCCATGTCTTGGCTATTGTAAATTGTAAATTGTAAATAGTTCTGCTGTGAACACTGGGGTACATGCATCTTCTCAAATTCATTTTCTCTGGGTGTATGTCCAAGAGTGGGATTGCTGGATCACAGGGAACTTCTGGTTTTAGCTCAGCTGCAGGTTCTGAGAGCACCGTTTCCCAGGTGTGTCATCCTGGCCAGGGGGTTGCTTGGCCTCGGAGAACCTGCTCCATCCCCAGTCAATGTTCTGAGTCTCGTATCTCAGAGCTCTTCCTCCTGCTGACACTTATTAGACGCCTGCTGTATGCACCGGCCGTACTCAGTGTGTGGACTCGAGGGAGCAGTGAGGAGGAACCACAGGCACTTTCAGATGGGCCAGCAGGCAAACTGCGGCCCAGAGATGAAGTGACACGTCCCCAAAGCCGCACCACGGGCACCTGGGGTTGAGCGTCCCAGCTCCAGATGCCCGATGGAGGACCCTTTCCTGGGCCCCAGGCTGACCCCTTCCTTAGGAAGATGAAACACGATCGTACTGAACTGCTTTAGCACCACAACGAAGCAGTACATGGGTTGGTACTGTGGGTGCTGACAATGGGGGGCTGGTAAGTGAGGCGTGTGAGGGGCCTGCCTCCCCCGGAATGAAGCTGCTGCTCCTGTGGGTCTCTGGTGACAGGGCTGTTCCCGAGTCACGTCCTCCGCGGCCAGGGGCGTCTGCTACTGCCCTTCGCGGAGGAGCCAGACAGGCTTCTGACCGGTGGAACCGCTGCTTTGTGCGGGCCCGCGTCGCAGTGCGGCAGCTCTGCTGGAAGCCGACCTTCGGGCCCTCCCGTGCCGACCCAGGACGCGGGTCCCCACAGCACAGGCCTGGGCACAGGGGGCCTGCTGCCCCCTCCACCCCACGCCCCGCGGCCGTGTGCTGACGCCAGTTACACTGAGCAGGTGACGGTCCCTCGTTCCTCTTCAGAGAGACGTCACGTACCTCCTGTTTTCACTTCCTGCCCAGGGGAGTCTGGGGACCTCAGGGGTGGGGGACACAGGCTGCAGCAGATACTGCACCGGCCACGCAGGGATCACCATGCCAGGACTGCCAGTGGTTTCCCGAGGCACCTGTGACTCTGTCTAGGGCCTTGTCTGGCCCCAGGAACACGCTCGACTCGGCTGGTACAGAGCTGAGCAGGGCCCACCTTGAGGTGTTTAGGACCACGGGCAGCCCTGAGGCTGTCCTGCAGCCTCTCCCAGAGGGGCCCCGGCAAGGCTGACCGCGCGTGCACGCCTTCACTTCCTCACCTCACCTCCCACCCTCTGGGATCACCGCCCACCCAAACGGCCGGCGTTCAGACCCTGGTCAGGGGCCCATCCCGGGAAGCCCTGGTTGCACACAGGGACACATGGGACCTGTGAAAGGAGGCTCATCTCTTGGAGGGCAAGGGGAGAGGGCCTCAGCTCGATTTTTAAAAGAAATCTCTTCTTGTGATTTTTTTTTTTTTTTTTTTTTTTTTTTGCCAAAGATGGTGCATCTCTCAGAGGGAGAATGAGGTGTGTGCATTCTCTGCAGGCTGTGCGTTAGCTCTTTGGAATCCCGTTCACTGTTTTATCATCAGCCCTACACGTGTTCTCACAGAGGGGCTGTAATGAAAGGGCAGGCGGGCTGGGGTCCCTGCAGGGAGGCTTCCTGGGCATGCTTCTCCTGGTCCTTCTTTCCGCGTGGCTGTGAGCCACCAAGTAAGAATGTTGTCATTCTGGGAGCAAGCCAGTTTGAAAGCATGTAACTGACTCTCTGCTTTCTGTCCGCCTCCCCCACCCGCCCATTGACCCCCATCACACCCCCCCTTCGTCCCAGCCACTGACCAGGCACGTTCAGCTTAGTGAGAAGGTCCCACCAGGCCGGCTGCTCTGCTCCCAGCCCCCAGCCCCCAGCCCCCAGGGCCACTGCGCTGGAATCCTCCCATAGAGGATGGGTGTCTTCTCATGACCAGTCGTGGGAAACTGGGAGTTTCCAGCTGGTGATGGATCAGAGACCAGGGCAGATCAAGATGGGGTCACTGCCAAGCCATCCACTCCCCAGAGAGAAAAAGAGCGGAGGGTCCCTGAGCAGGGAGGAGGAGGAGCCTGAAGGAGAGAATCAGGGTCATGATCCCCGTCCCCATCCCCGTCCTCAGAGAATGCTTGGCCAGGACTTTGGACAGCGCTCAGCCCTCCCGGAGCCAGCACTGGGCTCTGTGGGTCCTTCCCCATCCAGGGGCACAGCCCTCAAGCTGGTCTTCTCCAAGAACCCTAGCCAGGTCCCAGGTTCGTCTGGAGGACCTCAGGGGTGGGGGACACACCTTAGATGAGATCCTCCCTCGCCAAAACTCGATGCCTAGAGGATCCATCTAGTCATGGTCATTCCACTCCTCCACCCACTGTTGAGTGAACAGGGGATTTGAAAACCAAAAGGCCTGATTTTTAAAATCAAAATGTAAGTGTATCACTTACTGACAAGGTACCTTTGATCAAACCATTCCTGCAGGCCCTGGCAGAGAGGTGGGGAGGATGGAGCCAGCATAGCGTGGGTGCACCGTGGCCTTCACTCCCTACACCTGCTGCGCTCAGTCTCATTTTTTGCCCAAAGCCACATCACTCTTCCCAGAGGCAGTGGGAGGGGCAGGAAGGAAGGAAGTAGCTGGCTTCCACGCATCAGTGACAGAGCCCACCTCAGTGCCCACCTCACTCCCCCCACCCCCGCCGCTGATATAAGCAGTCCCCACACGGGATTGTTCTAGGCGGTGCCCCTCCCAGGGCAGACCGTGGTTTCGGCTCTCCTAGGACAATGGCTGCTCTGGTCACTACATTAACTTGGCATGCCACCCCGTCTCCACTTCCAGGGCCGGGAGGGCCGTAGAATGCTCATGTTGATCCCCTAACTGGCCAGCGCTGAGAAGCCCCGTGGCAGCTGCACAGAGAAATGCAAAGGAAAAACCGGCCCACCTGCTTCCCTCTGGTGTGTAGGGCAGAACGTAGATCAGATCAGGCCCCCTTGGAGGAAGCCCCCAGAAGGAGGAGGGCAGCTGGTAGAGCAAGATTGGAAACAGACCCCAGGTGCTGGAATGCCGGCAGTGAGGGCGTCCCTGGCCTGGTCCACTGGGCGCGTGGCCCGAGCTGTGGGCCCTCTAGTACAGTGTCCAGTCCTGCTGCCTGATGGGTTCCCGCTCCACAAAGTGGGAGTAGCCACTTCCTGGGAGGGTCGGGGAGAGTGGGTGCCAAGTGCAGGGCCGGGGCCGGCGCCGGCCAGGAGCCGAGCTCAGTGGGGGCGCCATTGGCATCTCTGCGCCCGTCTGTCACCCGTCCTGCGGTCAGAGCCTCGCCCCGCCCATCTCGGCCCGTCAGCAGCAGCCCATCCCAAGGGCACTGAGAGTTCCTGCACACGAAAGGGGCATCAGGAGAGAGGTGGGCAAAGCCATGGGCCGCGCTTGTTGCTCTTCAGAACCACGAGTTGGGGCACAGGGTCAGGCAGGTCCAGGCGTACGTGGGGGCCGGACGGCGCCGGGAAGTCTGGGGCTCTGAGTGCCCACGGGGGCCGTCAGCGTCCTGGGTTTGGAAGGTAGACAGAAAGGGACATTTCTCATGGATTCTGCGCAGTACCTGACTTCCAGGGGAGGGGAGGGAAATGTGATGAAGAAGTGAGGGCAGGGAGGGGGTTGTAAGAGGTGAGAGGCCCAAGGGCCCGGGCCCAGGTGGGGCACAGGGCAGGGAAAGGAGGGAGGGTTTAGAGCGGGGACCCTCACCCTGTGTGTGCACGGACCCCTTGGTCATCCGTGAAGCCTACAGACCTCTGCTCAGGAAAACGTTTCAATGTTTGCAAGGAGACGTGTGAGGTAACAGAAGGAAACTGACACGTTGAAGTGGCGTTGCCGCAGTGTAAGAAGACAGACTTGCGTGGCAGGAGCTCACGTGTTTCCTCGCAAACCCTTGGTCACAAGTGGGGATCTCAGCGCCACCCTAATGATGAAGCATTCAGTGACAGCAGGGGGGGACAGCAGGGGGGATGGCAGGACGGCGGATCCTGGAAATGTCTGCTGGGGTTCTGGCTTCTAACATGAAACACTGAATTCCAGGTTGAGCTTTGTGAACACAAAGGTGTAACATTTTCTCATCCGAGATCGTGGACCCCATATTAGAACGAGGATGGCAGTGCCGTCCAGCACTGAAAATGTCACCTGTACTGAGCTGCTTTTCTCTCTCCGTTTTGTAGCCCTGCACGAATTCCCCAATGACATCTTCACCAACGAGGACCGGAGACAGGGAGCGGTGGTCCTGCACGTGCTCTGTGTGAGTACCCGTCTCGTGGCCCTGGCGGGGGGCAGGGGGGCGGGCAGGGAGGGCCCGCAGGGGGTCTTCCCGCTCCTGTTCACACGCCTGGTGGGGGACCACCTCCAAATGTACCAGCGCAGCCCTGGGGGATCCGTGTATATTCTTTCCTTGGTATCGTGCTCGGAGCCTGGGCTCCAAGGTCAAACAGACTTGCTCCCCCCTCTCGACCCTGCTCTCTCTGCTGAAATGCCACCTGCGTGGGGAGTCTTTCTCAAATGCCACTGTCTGTCCCCTTACCCGGCTTTCTCTTTCTCCACCGCACTGAACACCACGGGATGTGTTATGCAGCTGTTTCCTTGGTGCTTACTGTTCTCACGTGAGAACGGGGACGTTGTCTTGTGCGTGGCCTCATTCCCAGACCTGTTCCTGGCGCGCGGTGGGGCCAAGGTATTTGTTAAGTTCGTGGATTAAATGTAATGGCACTGGCGCCATGGCTGACACAGAGTAGGTGGTCAGTAAAACTTGGTTCCGGCTCCACCGCAGCCTCAGCGCTTCCTCTGCAGGCCCCGTGGATTGAAGGTCTTTGCTCGTCCCTGTCCCCGTGTGGAGCGCTGGGGAGGGCGTGTGTGTGAAGTTGTTTCTAAGGAGTGGCGGCGGAACGAGGAGGCCCGGGGCAAATTCTCGGAGAGGCACGTCACGGTGCTTTCCCATCCCGTGGCGTTCACTCTCCCCCGGAATGCTCTTAATTCCATCCTGGTTATTTATTGCTCTGAAACATTCTCCAGATGCAGTGACGCGCCCAGTAACCACTTTCGGATGCTCTGGGGTTCCGTGGGTCAGCAGTTCAGAAAGGGCGTGGAGGGAGAGCTGAACCACAGGATGCGGGCCGGGGATGGGACGGTCGGACGGCTGGTGGTGACGGTGATGGCTGGGCTGCAGCCGCTTCTGCTGGAGGGCCCCTCCAAGAGGGCACGTCGACTCCCACGTCTGGTGTCTGGGCTGGGGTGGCCAAGGGACTAGCCCAGCTGAGACTGTTGACCAGAGCACCTCCGGGTGGCCTCCCCGCCTCACTCCACGTGGCAGCCTGGGGCTGGGAGAGCGAGGGTTACGGTGAATAAGAGGAGGCCTGTGGCCGTTAACGCCCTGACTAGGGAGCCACATGCATCATTTCCACCAGACTCCACTGTGGTCGCAAGCCCACCATGGCTCAGGGGGCGGGGCAGAGACCCTCCTTTTCCGTCTACACCGGAGCAGGTCACCTGGGCTCTGGAGTCAGACCAGACACGGGCTGGAGCCCAGTTCTCCGGCCCTTGCTTGTGTGTGGCTTCTGGCAAGGTGTTTGACCTCGGGGCCTATAAGCTGCTCTAAGCGTGACTCCCTTCCTGCCGAAAGCAGTCAGCCCTTCCCAGCTTTCCCCGCTCACCCCAACCCCTCAAACCCTCCCCTTGGGGAAAAACGGCAGGAGGAGACCCTTTGCAGCCAAGACGTTCTCTAAAAGGACCAAATGGCAAAGCAGACTCTGCACCCCTCCTGCCCTGCAGGAGAGCTGCACACACAGAGCAGTTACTGTGGACGCCAGCTGTCCCCCTCGGCCCCGGGGAGGCTTCCCTGCTGCGGGGTGAGGAGACCCAGACCCCTTGTCGGACCCAGAGTCCCCCGCAGGCGTCGGCACGCTGGCGCCTTGCCGTTTGAGGCAGGAGGGCCCCACTCTCAGCCCAAACCGCACGGGCCTCCTCTCCGCACCCAGGCCGTGCTCCTCCCCACCACCACCCCCGCCCCGCGGGCCCTCCGGAGGCTGAAGGCAGAGGAGGGCGCATGTGCCTGGCTCTTGGCACACGAGGGGTCCCGCCAGGCCCTGCTGTCTGGGGCAGGGCACGCCCAGGCGGGGATGAAGGAAAAGTAGACAAAAAAGGATCATTTCCCCCTCTGCCTAAAAGTGCTTTTCCCCTACTTGCTTAAAAGAGTGTACGCAGCCTGCGGCATCACCCTTTGTCATCACTGGGGTCGAAGACCACGGTCCACCCCGCCCAGGGCCCCGCCTCGTAGAAACCCCTGGACAAGGAGCCGAGGGGCCGAGGGCAGGGTCCACCCCTTCAAGACCACGCTCCAGGCACGCAAACTTCAGAATTCTCCACCCACACAGGCCTCCTCCCTGCATCCGCCTCTTAGAGGGACGCAGGCAGAGAAGCCTGACCTGCTGCCTGGGGCATCCACGTGCAGGCGGGCGATGCCGGGTGGACCAGGCTCGGGCGAGGAGGGGCAGAGCATGTCAGAGCGGGTCAGCGAGCAGGTCTGTGTCATCCTACCCTCCAGGGTATAAGCCCCTCCTGAGGAGCCCTGCGCGGTGTCTGGTGCACCGAACAACAAAAGCTGCCCAGCACGGGGATGAGGGCTTTTTTGCCCCCTCCACCCACCGCCATGCCCAGCACATGTCGGATGCAGGAACTGTCAGTTGAGCATCATTGGAGGGAAGAAGAAATGTTGCCAGGGCTAGCCCGAGGCCTTTCTGGGGCCAGCAAGAAACGGATAAATGCCTGCGTCAAAGCCACAGGAGCGCCCTACAGATTTCCCTTTCCAGCCTTCTGGAAAGCATCTCTGAGCCCCTGCCATGTGGTCATGCCGGCCCTTCCCCAGACACAGCTCATCCTGCGGGAGCCCACTGTCTCACAGGCAGGCCCACCTCTGGACTGCACCTGCCCCATGTGAGTGTGGCCGTGGTCCCCGCCCTGCCGCATGCTGTGGGAGCTCGGTGAAGGCTCCGTCCATCTGGGGCGGTGTTGGGGGCAGTGGAGTGGGTTTGAAGGCTGGCACTTTCCAGAGGAAAAGGGAGGAAAGGAACTCCAGGCAGGAACGGGCAACCGGCGACCAGAGATGGAGACGTTCCGGAGTCCCGGGGGTCTGGAGTGAGTGGGAGCCGTGGACGGGAGGGTGGGAGGCACCACGTGGTGACCTGGGAGTGCTGGGAAGCCAGAGGGTTGTGAGGGTCACCAGGAGGTGCCGTCTGCCCCAGGCCAGCTCTGTCCCCTGGGGGTGCTCCCTTGCTTATATCTCCACCTTCACTGCACCCCAGTGTCCAGTGCCTGTTTCAGGGACTCATGAATGGAAAGGAGGTGGGCTCTGCACAGGGTGGGGTGCTTGGGAAGCAGAGGTCCCATGCTAGGCCGTCACCCGAGGGCTCGTGCACACGGAGGTGCTCCAGGAACGGCAGCTGGACCCTGGATGTCAGTCCCTGCAGCACCCCCAGGTGTTGATGCCCAGGGCTGGATCCCGAGGTCGGCGGTCCCCCGCAAGCCCCCAGTCCTGTACACATCTCTCTCCTCCACCGCCCAGGAAGTTTTCCCGCTGCTCTAGGAATTGGGGAAACTAGTCTGTGAGCCTGCATCCAAAGTCTCCCTTATTCCCAGATCAGCTTTTTAAACGCAGGAATTCACTCATTTCTGTCTCGTGATTCCATGAAGACCTCCTTGCTCCCCAAGACTGCAGAGGAGACCAGCTGGCTTCGGAGGAAGGGCCCTGGGACAGAGGTGATGATGTGGGATTCAGGTTCAAGGGGAAGGGGGAGCCTCTTCAAATACCCTCCTCCCTCTGGAACTGTGGTTTTTCTAGGTCCTTTCCTTGATGTGGGGGTGTTCCCAGCCTCGTAGACGGCCTCCCAGCTTAGACCACCTGGCCGTCTCCATCCCCCTCTGCACAGAATCCCTGCCCCCAGGCTGGCCCTGGCCCTCCCTGGGGTCCTCTGTGCACCTGTTCTGTGTTCACCCCCGACCCACAGTGTTCGCTCCTCCTGGATTCACAGCCCCCGGAATTCTCGTGTTTTTCCTGCCTGAGTCACCGTTGGCCTGGGGGTTGACCTCCCCTTGGTCAGGTCTTCATCAGTCAGGGTGACTGAAGCACAGGAGGGCCGGGCAGATCTTGAAGGAGTCTTGGTTTTGCAACCTTGAGCCCCAGCTTCAACCCAGCCCTCCACCCAGCGCGCGATGACGGCTAACCTGGACGCGTTCCTGGGGCAGCTGGGGGAGGGGCTCTCTGGAAGGGCCCTCTCTGGGTGAGGTCATTTCCTTGGAGGCTGGGCTGCTCCGTGTTATCTGTGTAATTGTAACATCGGGAGGAACGGTTTCCCTGGACGTGCGCCCCTCCCTGCAGCCCAGGCTGCTTTTGTTAAGAGCCAAAGAATAAACTCATTGATGCACTAGCCGGTTCTCAGGGGATGGAGGGGCCCGGGTACCAGCAGGAGGTGGGAGGGGGCCCTACCTGCTCCCCACTTTCCACACTTGGAGAGGCAGCTTACACAGCAAAGCCCCACTTCAGCCTCAAGGGCTATTTTTGTCTCTCCAAGGCCATCCTTTTGCTTTTTGGCTCTGAGGCTCCAGTTTGCTTTTGTAGAACTGGGCTGTCTAATAGGACTCCTTGTGCTGGTGGAGAGGTCCTCTCCCCACGCTGTCGAACGCGGGGGCTGCTGGCCACGTGTGGCCGCTGAGCAGGAAGTGTGCGTAGTCTGACTGAGGAGCTGATTTTGAATTTTATGTTATTTCAATTGATATTAACTTAAATAGCTGCTAGGGGTAAGGGGTTCCCCTCGAAGGCCTAGGGGTGAATTCAAATTCAGCATCGTCCCTCCCTTTGCTTATTTGTCAACACAAAATAATGAAGCAGAGATGGTCAAAGAGAGACTTCGGATGCAGGCTCAGTTTTCCCAATTCCTAGACCAGATGTAAAGGTCACCAGGAAAGAGGTGATGCTCTTTACTGTCCTCGGAAGGGATGGCCTGGGTTTAGCAATTCCAACAAGCAGGATGCAGAGAAGGCACTGCCAGGCCACTGGGCCACCAGGATGGGTGGTTTGGTGAGGAAGAAAGGCACCCAGATTAGGAGTGAGAAACCTTGTATGTCACCAACACACCCGGTGCTTTGGGACAAGCCACAGAACTTCTCCTGGTCTCAGTCCCCACTTCTGTAAAGTGGGAGCACAGAGCAGATGCTCAGAAGTGTTAGATTTTTATTTTTTTCAGTCCTCTTCTCCCAACCCCACATCCCTCTAAGGGCAGCTCACCTGTGTTAACTCATCACAGAGGACCTCCTGCCACAGGACCGGAGTCAGATCCATTCAGAGGCAGCCCCGTCCTCGTGAGCAGCAGGACAGGGGCTGTCCCCGAGGCCTCCCTGCAGCTGGCCTTTCCACCACGCCTAGGGCTCTGGGACAGGGGCTGCCGCAGGGCTGTGGACGTTCGAGGGGATCTGCCTCATCCGGTCCGCGAGCTCCTGGCAGCCACTCACTTGCCGGGCAGGCGTGCGTAGTTGAGGGATTTCACCCTGGAAGAGAAAAATGATTAGAAGGGCTTGTGGAATTTCCTGTTTACTCTGGGAAAGTGCTGAGCATGTCCTTAATTTTTCAGCGTCAACACAGAGCGAAAACTGGTGTCCTGAGGGGATTAGCACAGAGAGAGTAAATTAGGTCTCGGTGGATCTTAAGTTCCTCCCTCCCCTCCTTGCATGAGACTTAGTTCAGACGGCCCAGGTCTAACCATTAGGCCCGCTGGGCTGCACCCAGGCTGGCTGGAGAGCTGATTCTCTGGGGCCCTGAGCCGGATATAAAGCACGATGGTTCCCAGCATGTAGTTTGAAACCCACCTGCATGTCTGCCCTGGCTTTTCCACTCATTAGCTTGGTAGCCGTGGGCAAGCTGGTTTGCCCTGCCAAGCCTCAGTTTCCCCATCTCTCTGGAGGTGAATACAGCACTCACCTCATCCAGTTGCTCTGAGGAACGCATGAGGGCTGGCGTGCGGAGCTCTTGGCAGAGTGTCTGATGCTCCATAGATAACACGCCCCGATTCCCACTTTGTAGACACAGACTGTGTGTGCCTGCCTGATGCCAACCGTCCAGCCCCGTGACTCTGGGCTTTTTCTGGTCTCCAGAGTCCATTCTGCCAGAATGCAGGGCAGCCCAGAAGCGCCAGGAAACCACCAGCCTCCAGAAGCAGCCCTTAGACAGAGAGGGGTTGGGGGATAAACACCTCAGCTCCCTCGTGCCTCGGGTGTGCTCACAGGTCCCGCCGTATCTCCTGGGGTTGCCTGCACAGGAATAAGCTCTAGGCGCCCACCCAGCACCTCCCTGGGTAACACACCTTGGTTAGCTGCCCGTCCTTCCTCGGCTCATTTTCCTGCTCTTCTAGAGGGGTGGGGACACTTCCCAGGGTCCCCCCTCCCAATTAAAAGACTTGCATTGGAACCCTGGATTCCAGCTCTGCTTCTGAGGCACAGGCTGAATAGATAACATGACTATTATTAATATGCAAGGCAGGTTCCTCTCTCAGAGGCACAAGGCTGCAGCAGGTGCTCGATTCTGAGACTCCAGCCCCTTCTGGTTGGACACAGACCAACATGCGACACAAGTTGACCTGCTGTCTCTGGTTCATGTGTGGTCCCAGAAAGCAGCCTGGGGAATAAGCTTTGGGGCAGACAGTGTCAGATCGGTCTTACAAGGACCCCCCAGATGGTGATGGGAGAGAGAGAGAGAGAGAGAGAGAGAGCACGCACACTGTTTAGACGCCTGCTGTTTACTCGTGGGGACCCGTCACCTGTAGCCTACTGTACATTCCTACTCATCTTATTTACCTAATTTATCACTCAGTCCGCTCATCCCTACTTGATGTCTTCTGTTTTCATTTGTTTTCTTACACAGAAAACAAACGTAATTTGCGTGTTCCTCTGAGACGCCGTTGCCGGCAGTCACGGCCTGTCTACGGTAGCTCTGCACGCACTACAGTTTTGTAGTATGTTTTCCTCTGAAGAGTAGAAGTTCAGAAGCTAAGGATAAAATGTGGTGCTGCTGCTGGGCTTTGCCGTGTGTCCTAGCTTAAAGAGCTACTCTTTTTCAGCAAATACTCAGCAAATCGATCTGGATAAAATAGTCCATCGCAGGCTGTAATGTATCAGAAAGCACTCCAGGTCCTCGGTGTTGGTTCTCAGCGCTCCTGCTCTTTGTCCAGAGTTTCGTGCCGATTCCATTCTCTGGAGAAACGCGGCATAAAGCTGCTGCTTCCTGTGCCTCCGGATGTCAGATGAGTGCTGTCCAGAGGGGCCTTCGGCTTTGGCTCCCTCTGTCCCCGCCCCCGCCCCAGCCTGCCTGCCCCTGGTGTTAGATAGGGGGTTTAAGTTTAACCAAAAACCTGCCTTAAAGTCCAGAAGCTTCTGCACCCCAGGGACCCAGATCTGCAGCCTGTTCTGAGGGCCATTTCTCCCTTGAAGGACCTGCTCCAGAAGAGCTCCTGTGGCCGAGACCCTTGTCCCGGGCAGGGCTTCGCTGGGGGATGGTCCCACCCTGGGGACTAAGGCCACGAAGGAAGGCAGCACGAGGGTGTGTGCTCAAGCCAGCTACCCCATGGCAGGTGGCTGGAGATCACCGCTCTGGGGCCCCGCAGAGGGGGGAAAACATGAGCCTCGGTGATCCCAGCCACACTATTTATCCCCCGCCTCCTGCCATGGGCTGAGCTGCGCTCCCAGGGGAGACGAGCTGCTCCAGACAGATGGGCGTTGTCAGGTGGAGTTTCAGGTACGTGAGTGCCAGGGCGCAGGCGACACTGTCTGCTGTGACACGGACCAGCCACGGCCACCAGGTGGGAGCCGACAGGCCCCTGTGCCAAAGCCTTGAGCTCACCCCAAAGACTTCCCCCAGCTCCACCCTCCACGGGTGGGTGCCTGAGGTTGAGAGTCAGATGCCAGCAAGGTGGGCTCCCCTGGTGAGCTCCCCTGCTGGGACCTCCTGATCTCCTGAAACCAACATGGGGGAGGGGAGCGGGGAGAGGGAAAAAGGTGTCATCCCTCACCGAGTGAGCTGTGGGGCCTCTGCGTGCAGCTGCCCAGGCCTGACACCCGCATCGCCACTCAGGTGCCGGGCCGTCCCCGCGCCCCCTCCCCAGACCACTTTTCTTTCTCTCCAGCCCACATGTTTCCCGTCCTGCCCCAGAGCCAGGAATAGCAGGGATCTGCTCTTGTCCCGAGCTTTTATTTTCTTTGGTGCATTCCCTCCGGTGCCACGTCTGGCTTTGAACTTGACTTATCCTGTTAGTTCTACGGTTTCTCGGGATTAGCATGAAGGTCAAGGAGATACGCCCGGATGCTGCCACATGCTGCCTGGGGCCTCAGTTTCCCTGTCTGTGTCTGTACTTCACAGGAAGCCCTGCTGTGGGTTGGGAGAAGGCATGGAATGTGTTTAGTCCAGTGTTCGGCACGTGACAGGCACGAGGAAGGTGAACTCTTGTATTCTTTTCATTGTTCTGCCCGGGATCCGTCTGTGGTCGGCTCTTGTCCAGACAGGGACCATCAGAACAAACTTCCCAGCTTCCTGCTGTTCCCTTCCAATCAAGAGTAAGCCCTACAATTATCAGAGAAATGCAAATCAAAACTACAGTGAGGTGCCACCTCACACAAGTCAGAATGGCCATCATTCAGAAGTCCACAAACAATAAATGCTGGAGAGGCTGTGGAGAGAAGGGAGCCCTCCTACACTGCTGGTGGGAATGCAGTTTGGTGCAGCCACTGCGGAAAACAGTATGGAGATTCCTCAAAAGACTAAAAATAGACTTGCCATATGATCCAGCAGTCCCATTCCTGGGCATATATCTGCAGGGAACTCTAATTCGAAAAGATACATGCACCCCAATGTTCACAGCAGAACTGTATACAACAGCCAAGATATGGAAGCAACCTAAGTGTCCATCGACAGATGACTGGATAAGGAAGATGTAGGGTATACACACACACACACACACACACACACACACACACACACACACACACACACACTGGAATATTACTCAGCCATAAAAAGAATGAAACAATGCCATTTGCAGCAAGATGGATGGATCTGGAGATTGTCATTCTAAGTGAAATAAATCAGAAAGAGAAAGAAAAATACCATATGATATTGCTTATATGTGGAATCAAAAAAAAAAAAAAAGACATCAGTGAACTTATCTACAGAACAGAAACAGACTCACAGACATAGAAAACGAATTTGTGGTTACCGGAGGGGAAAGGGGGTAGGAAGGGATAAGTTGGGAGTTCAAGATTTGTAGATACTAAGTACCATAAATAAAACAGACAAACGGCAAGTTTCTTCTGTACAGCACAGGGAACTGTATTCAGTACCTAATGGTAACTTATAATGAGAAAGAACATGAAAAGGAGTCTATATGTGTGTATGTATGACTGAGACATGATGCTCAGAAGTTGACACGACGTTCTAAACTGTCTAGACTTCCGCTTCTCAGATCAGCGTTAGGGAACGGGGACTGCTCTTAACCGAGATGTTCCCTGAAGGCGCTGTGTGGGAGGAAGTGAACGCATGAAGCGCCCTTGGTACCCTGGCTGCAGAGTGTAGGGCCTGCCCGCTACGCCGGTGGGTCAGAGTAAAGCAAGGAAGACAACGTGGTGCTCCTGCAGGCTGGGGCCTCCATCCATCCCGCGTGCTGCGAGACGGCCTCTGGGGGAGGGGCTTGCACCGAGAGACACGCACGGAGTTAAACACCCGATACCCCGGCGTCCAAGGCAGGGGAGAACAGGTTACAGCGAAAGCACAGAGGCCGCCTGCTCCTGTTACACGCCTTGGGTCTCTGCACAGTGTTGTGCGGCCCAAGTAGCTCGGGCTTTGCCAAGATCTGGTGACAGCAGGGACCCTCCCCTGCGGGGATGTGTCAGTTTCACAATTTCGCAATGACTCAGAGCTCTTTCTGAACATTTGCATCCGAGACAGAGCATCTAAACAAACATCTTGGTGAATGACCGTGACAGTGTTCTCTGACACTATTAAGTGAAATTCTTTCCCCGAAGTGTTGGCCTCTATCTACTGAGGTATGATTTCAGCAGCCAAAGTCAGTGCCCACATATGGAAGGCACTCAAAGGTGTAATCAGTTAAGGAATGGGCAGGGGTGGGGTTTGGGGTGTACCTTTGGTTAAGCCTATTCAGCCTAGGAGGCCACCTGTGAGAAAGGAGCCGGGCCTGTTTGTCCCAGACGCCAGGACTCCACTACATCGCCCCCACCCTTTCCCAGAGACCTTCTCGCCCTCTTCAGAGGCTCCCGAAGGTTTTCCAGAACCATCCCCATGGCTGGTGGTCTCTTGTTCTCACACTATAAGAAACTGCAGGGACCCGCAGAGACATGCCCCCCTTCACATGCACCTCAAAGACTCTCGCCCTCTCAGTGCACACCTCCTCTTTCATTGGGGAATTTGGAACCAGTTCCCAAGGAGCTGGTTTAGAGGATGTTTGGAAAATACCGTCAACCACCAGCCCTTCCACTCGCTGTAATCGGAGCCCAGGATGCCTCCCGCCTACCCAACTCCTAGCCCAAGGTGTGTGTCCTTGAGTCCCGGTGACACCTCTGATGCTCTCTTTGAGAGTCTGGTTTCCTGAGGCTCTCTTCATCCTTCTCCCTAGAATACTAGGAGCCATTTGCAAATATATTTTTTTAATTGAAGTATAGTCAGTGTACAGCGTTGTGTTAATTTCTAGGGCACAGCCCAGAGGTTCATTTACACATGCATGTATGTTCCTTTTCATGTTCTTTTCCATTATAGGCTGTTACAAGGCACTGAATATACTTCTCTGTGCTGTACAGGAGGACCTTGTTGTTGATTTTACATATAGTAGTGCAAATACGTTTCTTGATGAAGTGCCCCTTCACTTAGAAATCAAGAAGCGAGAATGCAGATTAGGTCCAGATGTGGCCCTCATCCTTGGACCTTGAGTTGGGATGTGCTTCCTGGATTCTCATGCTGTGTCCTCAGGATCCTGCAGGCTTCCCGCTCCTCGCCCGGGAGTGGATTCCAAAGGTAATCCTGGAATTTGTTCTGTCAGCTATTTCATTAGTGCTCTGATGGTTCTCATTTCACGTTCAAAGGTAGAAGCCTGCGGATCTATTTCTTCCCCCTCTTGAACTTGTTACAACTGTCTCCTCCTCTGCGCTCTGGACTACAGGGATTAAGGCAGACGCGGATGTTTGGCAGTTAGCGTAATGCTTTCCGGCAGTTTTGGCTTGTGCCGGGTCCTCTCATCCTCTCCTGGACGCAGGCCCGGCTTCGTTTGACTTCACTGCCTTTCTGTTGTGCAGGGTCGGCTTGAGGCGAGGCCCAGGGTTGTCCCCTGCAGAAGGCGGGTCCCGGGGGGCAGTTTTATCCCCATGCTCACGTGCACCTCTGGACGCACACATGTTTGCGTATCTGTGGATGCCATGACCCCCTTTTACAAGACAGTAGCCAATCAATTTTAACATATGAGGCACAACTACTTAGAGTGGGATTCTGGAGAGATAAAGGTGTGTGTATGCATGCGTGGAATATCTCCCTTGGCAACTCAGGGCTCCACTGAAGAGGGAGCATGGGTTGACGTGGTGTCAGAATTTAGTTTGAAATGGAGCTATGAATTTTAAAAAGACAGCAACCTTTCATTCTTCCCTGCAAACCCGCTTGTCCCTTATATTGGCCATCTCAGAAACTGAGTTGCTCAGGCTGGCATCTTAGGAGTCAGCCTTGATTTCTTTCCCTCCCATCTGTAAGTCTTGACCATTCCTCCCCCAGCCTGTCCCTATCCCATCTCCGCTGGCACCGCCATTATCCAGGCCACCATCATCCCTCCCCTGGACCAGGACTCCCCGCCTTGTGTCCACATTCCACGTGGTGGTCCAGACACACATGGGGGTCAGGGCTGTATGCTCTGCCAGCCTCTCCAAATTCTGTCCAACCACCCCCTACCCCCTGCCCTTGCCCACTCACCACACTTCTGCCCCACAGAACTTCCTCCTGCTCCTCAAACATTTTAAGCTTGTGCCACCTTGGGTTCCTGGGTGCAGCCCTTGCTTGGGGTTCACGCTGACCCTCTCTGCTGCTGTCCTGTGCAGTTTTTACACGCGCTTCCGTTCTCACGTGTAAAGACTCACTGACAGTTGCCGCCTGAAAGTTTTGCTCCACTCTCCGCTGGCAGAAGAGCCAGATGTTTTCTCTACGAAAAATGGCAACAAGTGAACCCTCTTGTTTCTCTTCCTATAGTAACTTTACAGGTCAGTTCAGAGAGGAATCTGTTCAAACTAGAAAGAATTCAGTGTGACTAACGAGATCATTTACTGTGTCAGCGCTTATAAAATTAGCTGGCCCTCATTTAAAAAAAAAAAACTGTTGGAAAGGAAGGAAAAAGCTCTTCTGTGAGTGTACCCATCCATGTGATTGCGTGATGGTGTTGTCATGGAGATGCAGCATGGGAAGGGGGGAAGGGGACTCCTGCACTGTGAGACATGGCAGAGACTTGGACTGTTCCCCGTTGTGAGATTTCGAATAACAAGGTACAAAGAAATCATAATCTCTGGGCAGCAACAGGAAAGCTGCGTTGGTTTGAGTGTCTTCAAATCGATCGAGTGCCAGGGGTCTCTGTCGCTGAGGCGAGTGGGCGGTGCCACCATTCACCAAAGGAGAGAGGGGGTGGCTGGGTGAGGATGTCAATATCTTAAGCGTGTTGATTTCCAGGATGACTCAATGGCGGTGGGTCATCCTCTCCCAGAGATACGGCTGTCCAGCTCTATGACCTTGAGTAAGTAACTCGCCCCTCTCGGAACTTGGCTTCTTCCCTTTTAAATGAGAAGGATGTTCTCGAGGTCCAGTCCAACTCCACCATCCACAGTAAGAGGTGAAAGGGCTCCGGAGTGACTTAAGCATCCATCCCTGAGCGGCCACCACCCCGTCCAGATCCCTGGGACTCAGCCCCTCCTGAGGAGCCTGGAGTTCCTGGAAACGCGCAGGAGTATTGATGCTATTCAGCTGAAACTCACCAGGCAGAGGTTAGGAGCTTGCGCACTGGGGTGCAGCCAGGCCCCCTCGGAGCCTCTGCACCTTCCTGTCACGAGGAAACAGGCTCGTCTCCGTGGCCCTGGGGTTACATCAAGTCACGTGACCAGGATGGACCAAACAAAGACCTGCAGCGGCTCCATATGAGGAGTAGGGCCCCCGCAGAGAAGCAAGAGCCACTGCCCCCAAGCCCGATATTAACGCAGAGGGGCAGGATGCCGGACAGCTTCTGACTCGACAGCCAGCGGCCTTGTCCTGCAGCCAGCCCGTCACTGAGCACGAGCCCACAGGCACGAGGATGGGAGCGGGGCAGAAAGGCCCCCCATGTTTATTGCTCGGCTCTAAGCTCAACCACCAGGTTAACAAGCCACTGATGCCCCCACTTCATTTTTCAGCCACCGGTGGAGCCGGCGGTGGTCCAGGTGCGTCAGAGAATTTCCCAGAAGCTCAGAGAAACAATCAGCCAAGTAGTCAGGAACTTCCTCTCTCCCTCTAAAATGCTTACAAGGGAGGGTGGGAGAGAGCAACAGGGCACGTGTGAACACGTGACGCCCACTGCAGCATCCAGCTGTTCCCTTGCCAGGCCGTGAAGGGGAGAGGAGGGGGATGAATGGCGTTGGCTGGGGGTCATGCCTTCCCCACACCTTCTCCCCTAATCCTTCCATTTTGTAAATGAGTAAACTGAGGCCTGGCAGAGTAAATAGTCCAAGGGAGCAAACTGCAGACATCATGTTGAGACTGATGTTGTGTAAATACCTCAGCTTCAGTCAAACGAAGAACTATTTATTGAGAGCTTTGTCAGTGAGCAGTGCAGGACGGAGGTGTAGTCCTCACCTCATGGGGGTCTGACATCTCGTAAGACACAAACTGGGGAACGTCACCCGGTAACGGAAGGTAAGCGCTGGCGGGTACATCGGCTTGTCCTGCAGTGAGCGGGCCTCATTCCCATTTTGCAGAAGGACAGTCGAGGTTCTGAAAGGGTAAATGACGTAATACCCAGGATGCAGGTCTTGTCTCCTCACTGCACAGGGGAGGAAAGTGCGGCACAGAGAAATCGGGCAACTTGCCCAGGGCGCGGGGCTCAGGAGTGACAGCCAGGGTTGACTCAGATGTGCGGCTCCGGGGCGGAGGCAGCTGCGCTGTCCGCAGGGTCAGCCAGCGTCGGGTCCAGTCCCTAGGTGACTGGGGTCTGCCCTCACACTCCCCCCTCCACACCCCAGGCAGGGGCCACCAGGCCAGAGCACCTCCCTGAGCATCTTGGCCGCGGGAAGGAGCGGGAGCCTGGGGCAAGGCGTGCGCAGGGCTCGGCCAGCTCCGCCCGTGACCCTCGTTTGTCTGAGATCCCGGAAGCCTCTGAATGGCACTCGTGATCATTACAGAGTCCCCACTATACTGATGAGAAACACCAGCAGAAATAGCACAGCTTGGTTTTTACAAAGTGCCAGTTTTCTGTAAATATAGAACTTCGGCTGTGACTGCCGGGCAGCTCGTCCACCTTCTGGAGACAGACTTGTCTTATTTCAGCTCCTTCCAGGGGCTGCTTCACAGCGAGTATCTCGTGGTCTCAACAGATACAAGGAAGCCTCCAGGCGGGCTGAGGCCGGGAGCAGAGATGCCCCACCTATTACATACCGTGGGGACCCCTGGGTGACATCCGAGAGGTGTTTTGACCACCCCTCCACCATCTCCACACAGACTCCTGACCCCTCACCATCTGCTCAGCGGGTCTGCAGTCTACAGGTTGGAAGTCAAGGCTCCTTTATCCATCTGGAACAGCGTTTTCCAAACTGCTTTCCCCAGACACCGTGGAAAGATCACCATAGGTGTTACGTGGACAATGAGGATTCTTTAATCAGGCGTTTAAGAGATGCTAAGTTATTGTCTGATTATTTCCTAAATGCAGCATTTCTCACAAACTTTATTTTTAATTTTTCTATTATTTTTATTAAAGTATAGTAGATTTACAGTGTGGTGTTAGTTTCTGGTGTACAGTAAAGTGATTCAATTACATATTTTTTTTCATATTCTTTTCCATTATGGTTTATTTCAGGATATTGAATATAGTTCCCTGTGCTGTACAGTAGGGCCTTATTGTTTATCTATTCTGTACATAGTAGTTTGTAGCTGCTAATCCCAAACTCCTAATTTAACCCTCCTCCACCCCCTTTCCTCTTTGGTAACCATAAGTTTATTTTCTGTATCTGTTTCACAAAAATTTACTATGCTAATTTGGACCATGAATCTCCATAGGGGAAGAACAATAGCAGGGTTTTCAAAACAGACCACAGCACTCTGCTTTTCCCAGAGCATCTGTAAAAAACATCCCTTTTGAGTAACAATGACTTACTACCCTCAGGGCTCATTAATGAACTCAGCTCAACTCTCAAAGGAATGATATTGTATCAGTTAGCTTTGGCTGTGTAACAAAGAACCCTCCATTTTAGTAGCTAAACCCAGCAACCACTTATTTAGCTTGTGGTTCTGTTGGTCAGGGATTTGGGCCTGACTCAATCAGGTGGTTCTTCTGGTTTTGTCTGGGCTTCCTCAGGTGTGTGTCTTCCGTTGTCAGCAGCCAGACAACATGGCTTTGGGCAGGTGGCCAGCTGTCAACTGGGCCAGGGAAACCAATTGGGCCAGATGTTCTGTCATCTTCCAACAAGCTGGCCTGGGTGAATCCAAATGGCAGCTGGACAGGATCCCAAGAGATCAATCAGAAGCTGCACGAGGCTCCCACTGGCAAAGCATCATCTCTACCACATTCCGTTCGTAGAAGCAGATCAGACAGCCAATCCCCATGAATCCTAAGCCAAGGAGAAATGGGCACAAAAACAGAGGCTTCCAAGTTTCTAGACCAGAGGGTCTTTGGGAAGGTGATCTGGTTGGGAGAACAGGGTAGCTGGGGTGATTACTGAAGCTGTGTTTGCAAAACAAAGAAAAGGAGGTTTGGACCTAGATGGCATGTCTGTTTGGGGTGCCGGGAGAGCCTGCTGACAGAGATTTCACAAGGCGAAAACCACCCTGTAATCCACCCCTCCATGTCCCCACTGGAGGGGAGTCTAAACTCTCTCCCAATAAAATAGTATTCTCAGGCATCAAAGTCCACCAGTCAGACGACCAGGAGTACACCTGGAGTCACCCCAGGACGAAGTTTGGTTCTTTTAGTTGCTGCAGCAGCAGGGAAGGGGGACACGGCCAGAGCAGCTTCCCGAGCATCTCTGGAGGTTGGGAGGTTACCCTAGGCTGCGTGACGCTGAGGAGGGATGTCAGAAGGAGGAGAGGGCCTGGGTTAGATGCTGTCACAGGTGGGTTCAGAAGGTGAGTGGATCTCCCCATGGTGTCTGTCCAGGAAGCAGGAAGATGTGAGCAGTGATGCTGGTGTCACTTGGGAAGGAGACGACAGCTGTCACCAGGCAGGCAGGTTGGGGGTCATTCGAGGTTTGGGGTTCGGTTCCGTGTTAGGCACGTTGCTCAGGATCTGTAGACCTGTGTGGAACTGACATATTTCTGGTGGGAACAGATTGGGTCGCCTGTGGGCAGATCTTTATTTCATCTTAGGCTGGGATGGAAGTCGGTCAGTTAGAGACTTGACCATGTGCCAGCCTCAGGCATGTGCTGTCCGCAGCCTGGGCTTCTTCAGTTACGTTGGAGGTATGGCAACCTCAAGAGTGAGCCCTCAAATCGGGCAAATGGTTGAGCTGGCAGATGGCAGCCTTGCCCCCCACCCCATCCTTCCCATTGCCCAGGGGAAACCCTACACAGGGGGATGCTGCCCAGAGGACCCTTTGGTTTGTCACCCTTGAAAGTAGCACGTGCATTGGAAAAGCAACTCTTGGAATATCCACCCAAACCACATGATTGCCAACAGTAGAACCAGTGGGCCGCTACCACCCTGCTGACCTCGCAGTCCTCCAGGGAAGCTTGTGGAATATCACTCAGGGAGCTCTTTGAGAGGCCACCATGAGCACACATGGTGCCTCTGGATGAATGACAAAATGGTTCCCCTGCCTGGGTGGAGCAGCCCAAACAGGGCATAGAACTAAGCTACAGAGTTGAGGCTGGGGGCTCCCTCCCCTCAGCTGAAAGGCTTGTGCAGTGCGCAGACTGCACGACCGTTCCTAGCCATCTCTGCATTCCTTGGAGGAAAGTTTCCTCTGTTATCTGTAGCAGAGTGAAAGCAGGGCCGTGTCTCTGCTTAGCTCCATGCTTTGCTTAAGAGCATTGTTTGTTCAAGCATGTAGCTCTTAACAGAGAAGATTCTTTACCCTGGATCAGTCAACCCACAGAGGCACAGTTGACCCTCATTACTCACAGGTTCTGCACTTGCCGATGGCCTTACTTGCTGGCATTTCTTTGTAAGCCCCAAATCCATGTTTGCACATGCACGCTGGCAGTGCGAGGCCGCGCTCGGCCTCCTACCTCAGCCCTGTCAGCAAGCGTCCCGTTCACAGTCCACTTGGTGCCACGCTGCTTGCATTCTGGAGCTTTTTGTTGGTGATTTCGCCGTTTTGGACGTGCCCCCGGCATGATGCTGAAGTGTGGTCTCGTCCTGTGCAGGAAGCAGGGATGCACCTGACCAAGCAAGTACAGATGTTGGGTGAGTTCCCTTCGGCTGCGAGGTCTGTGCTAGTGGCTCAACAGTGCGTGCTAAGTACGGCGTTCTAGAGAGAAGCACACAGACACCCAGGTTCTGTACTGATCATGGGATGAAAACGTGCCTCGAGGCTCACAGGAACCCAGCTCTGTGTGTCCTCCAGGAGGAAGGGTTTGGTACCCATCATTTTTCGGTGTTTGTGGCAACCTGATGACCAGTGGCAAACAAGGAGGCTGGTGGTGTCAGCGTTGCCTCCTGCCACCTGCAGCAGAGCAGCGAGGACCACCCATCTCCCTGCAGCAGGTCCACAATCTCAGGACACGTCTTGGGTCACTTAGAGGGGCAGGACTGCCCTGCATTAGGGGTGTGGGCAGCAGGAGGCGTGCGCTGGAACCCCACCTGCACCAGAGGCCCACGACGTGTGTCTGTTACGTGGCCTCCCTGAGCTGAGTTTTCTCTCCTCTAAGACAAGAAGATAACGTTACTACATCAGGAGGTTGCTGTGAGAGTTAGATGGAAAGTGTATATAAAACGCTGGCCGGTGCTGGACTTCAAGTTCTCAGCAAGTGTTGGCTGTTAATGGAGAGAGAACATTGGTCTTTCCCAGGAGGAAGCAGGGCAGGGGCAGATCAGAGGAGTACCAGGTGGGAGCATCACTGAACTTCAAGCATTTTGGACTTCCTGGGACATACAGACCCCTGCATCCGTGTACTAATGCCAAGCACCTTCCAGAGCCAAGTATCAGTACACTGGGATTATCTGTGCTAACGTCCCTCTCCGTCAAGGCTGCACTGAGAGTGAACGGTATCTTCACCTTCACCTGCATTGAAAGCTTTCAAATTGGGTCTCTCTTTAGCTAGTACAGCCCAGCCTCCTGCAGAAACCCCAGAAGGACGAGGTATTCTCATAAAAAAATCAGACCTTCTGTACAAGGAGAGCACTTCTCCTCCTTTGTTGCTTATTCTAAATCGTACTTCCAGTGAATCCTTATGGACGACGCCTGAGACACGGGGCCACCTGGGAAATGTGGCTTGTGCTCCGCACAGTTGTGTCCCCTGCTTTGGCCAAGTTACGGGCACCTGTACTTTACAAATTATATTAAATTTTCTAGGTTTCTAATTTCTCATCTGACCCTGGGTCTCTTCACTCTGCTGCCTAGTTCCTTTTATATTCTTTCTCTTCTTGTCTGGCATTTTCAAGGAAGTTTTTTTTCCTCTTGTTATTTGCCTAATTCAGTAGCAAGAATTCCATTAGCTACAGACAAAGAATACTGGATTCCCTAACTGTGTTGGCCCCAGCGACTTCTGGGACTGTCACTTCTCCTCTTACTCCTCTACATGATCGTGTCCTCAGGGGTTTGGCCCTGAGCAGAGAATCGAGTTCCAGCTCATTTCCCACCATCCCCCAATCCATGACCCTTCCCAGGCTGATCCCTTAATTTCCCTTTTAGATTTCATTACCCAGTGGCACATTCCCAAGGCAGATGGTATTTTCAAATGACAAAATACACACACACACACACACAAAACAAAGGATGCACACTCAGAATATATTAAGAATCGGTTACCAATCAATAAGAAAAAAAAGACAACCCCATAGGAGAAAAAGAGCAGGACATTTGACAAGCACTCCACTGACAAGGAAATTCAGTGGCCAGTAAACATATGAAGAGTTGCTCAACGCCACTAAGTCATCACAGAAATGCAAATTAAAAATGTAGTCACAGTGCCAGTTCCACATCCTCCAGCATGGCTAAAATGAAAGACTGACAAATCCAAGTGTTGGCAAGGATGTGGAGCAACTAGAACTCCCATCCACTGCTAGTGTGATTATAAGTGGATGCAGTCACTCAGTCACTATTTGGCAGTGAGTACCAGAGCTGAGCAGCAATGTGGGGTCCCTCTGTGACCCAGCAAATCCACCTCTGTGTATCAACAGAAATGCATATTGCGTGTGACCCAGTGTCTGAGGACATCCATGGAAGCACTGTGTGTAGCAGCCAGACACTGGAAAGCACCCACATGCCCGCAGTAACGGAAAGAGGGGCACATGGTGCTGACGTCACACGGCGGAACACCACACAGACCAGGAAACGGTCTGCAGTGACCTACGACTACTTGCAGAAGTGCGCTGGCATCTCACACATGGTCCTGAGCAAGACACGAGAGAGTGAGGGCTGTGTGATTCCACTTATATTAAAGTACAAAAGCAGGTGTAAGTCAGGACAGTGGTTAACCCTCAGGGTCGGTGACCCTGAGGGGGCTCTTGGGGTGCTGGCCGCGTCCTGTTGTTTCTGGATCTGGTTGCTGATTCCATAGGTGCGTTCAGATGTGAAAACTTTATGGAGCTGTTCCATTCTGTGTCCATTCCAATAACAAAGGAAGCAAGTCGGAATCCCTGAGTCACCGGGGCAGTGGCTGCCCAAGCACAGAGCCTGCCCCCTGCCCTCGCCAGCCCTGGAGTGGAAGCTGGATTTCAGCCGCGCGCGGAGGCTGTTCACACCAGCGGCCCAAGAGCTCGCTGGGTCTGTTACGCTTTTCCGCCATGAGTTCAAGTTGCCAGGGGCACCGCTGTTAGCCTCACTGTGTGGGCAGGTGGCTAACACAGACCCTGGGCCCATCTTCCTTCTGCTCTGGTGGTTGGTGGACATCAGTACTCATTCCACAGACACAGCGAACATCAGATGCTTATTTGCTATGATCTGCTCCATTTTGCAAATGAAGAAACTAAGGCTCAGAGAGGACAGGTGGCCCACCCAAGGTCACTCAGTGAACACATTCAGTACGGAGACAGAATTGGAAGCAGGGTCTCCCAGGGTCCAGAACCGTCCTTCTAAGTGGTGGGTCTTCCTGCCAGGAGGAGGAGAGCTGAGGACTCAGTCCATTTTCCCAGCGAGGGTCCTGCTCTGGCACAACCTGAACAGCCCAGAAACCACCTGAAGCCTTCCACGCCATTCTCTTTTCCTGAGCGCCCGTTTTAATGCAAACTCATTCTTTAATCTGCCTTGAAAATGCAAAAGCTGTTCCTTTACACAAATGTGAAACCAGAAGGTTCTCAGAAGCCGGTAACACCAACTCCTCCACGTTGTACGTTCCAAACAGCACGGAAGGGATAAATGTGAGGAATAAACATCCCGTGTGTCATGAGTGGGTGGTTACTGTGGTGTGAAGACTGGCGAAGTGGATTTCCTGACATTCTGCATCTACGTGAGTGTGGCAGGAATGGGAGAGTTTGCATTTGATTTGCTTTATTTCCAGAATTATTTTCAGAAATGGTAAAGGAAGCTGAGAGGAAAAAGCAAAACATCTCCGTTCTTCCTTCCCGTTATGGTGCTTCCAGTCACCGAAGATCAACAAGTGTTAATAAAAAGGAAATCTGTCTGAACAGCAGTGTCACTGTAAATGTATTTGAAACGTGTAACACTGAAGTAATTTAAAAATTACAGATAATTTACTGCTCCCCCCATGTGTCCCTCCCCTGCTTCTTGTGGGTTAACCCTGAAAAACCATCCTTGGTGAGAACGTGAAATGGTGAAGACTTGAAAGCTGGCTGCTTTAAGAAACCCCATACATTTAGCTCATGTGTTCTGATTTAAAAGCAGTTTTTTACTCTAATCTCCCTTTATAGTGAACATATTTTGCTTAAACCTTCCTTTTAGGCTAAACCCACGATGGAAACTTTTCAGATGGAAAAGGATGACTTGTGTGGAAGACTTGATAATAGTAATAATGAAGACAGGGGCAGTGCACCAGGGCGATGTCTCTGGAAGACGTCCGGGCTCCCCTAATCCTCCTCCGTCCCCGTGCACACCCTGCGTCCGGGGGAAGGACTCCTGCCCCACCCAGCCCTCTCTTTTCTTTCTCTCTCCCCCTCCCTCCTAAGCCAACGCAGGACTTCCATTTATAAATATCACTGTTTACTTAGTGCTGTCCCTGGGTTAGGACAGATCCTGAGGGAAGAGGGTTTGGAGGCGTAATCCAAGGATGTGGACAGCTTTCCCTTCCCCAGGTGCCGGGACCAGAATGAGCCTCAGGACGCACGGTCTCATTCCTCATCAAAGTCATTTCTAGGCAACTCAGTCATTATTCCCAGAACGTCCCCATTAAAATATAAAAAGCTCACCTGAGATAGAAGAACCTTTAGCATCATTAAAATAAAAGGGATGGGGGGACATGCTTTTCAGCTGCGACTTTAGGAAGCGAGCCTGCGGGATGGGAGCCGTGTGTAGCTGGTCTGCCCAGGTCCCTCTTCTCCCACATCCTCCTGGTTTGCAGGTCATCAGCTGTCACGCACTGTGACCCTCCTACTACGTGCGGGTTCTACAGGCCTGGGTGGGGTGGGGGGCAGGGGAGTAGGGAGAGGATGAGGGGAAAGCCTCCACTCCTGCCCTCCGAGTGTTTACAGTCTGGCAGGGATCCGGACCAGCGGCCACTCCAGACGAGACTCCAAGGGGTCCCACCCGGCAAAACATTATCAAATCAGCCCACCGATCGGGGGGACCTGTGGCCGGGCTGGAACAGGCTGGAAGGTGGAGTCAGAAGGGGAGAGATGGGGGCAGTGTTGAGAGGCCACGCCGCAGAGCAGACACACCTGAGCTGAGTATCGAATGACGAGGCTGACGTGAAATTGCGCTCCCTCCTCCGCGGAAACCCTCGAGCACCTGACGGCGGCAGGTTGCGCGTGGATGTATCTGTTAGGTCCTGAGAACGTACAAATGAGTACTCACGCATGCCTCACAGTCAGGGCATCAGAATAAGGGGCTGGTCATCTCTTCACACACTGAGCCTCCTGTTTTCTGACTTCCTTTTCCTGGGGACGCAAACCCCAGGGCGGGTTTCCTGCCTCAGGGGTACTGCCTGGAAATCAGGGCCAGTGCTCGCAGGGGAGGTCGCCCTGCTTTGGTTGTGAAGCTGCAGAGATTGGGTTTTCCCTGCTCTCTAGTTGCTCCTTATGACTGCAAGACACACATTGGAGTTTGAGGAGAGTCTGAGATTGGAGGCCCACCTCTGTTTCCACATTTATTTCAGGATAGTAACCCCAGAAGGGCAGCAACCCAAAGTGAGAGTGAGGGGAACGTCTCCGTGCATGGATGCCAGGTGACGCCCATCTCTGATGGCGGTGTTTTCAGAGTCGCGCCCTGACTCGGGCTGTGCCTGCCGGAAGGGGAAACACGGGCCGCTCCCGGGAGGTGCTTGACTGCGGGGAGGGGGCGGATGAGGAGAGGGAGGAGGCGAGGGCCACCGGAGCTCACAGCCTGTGGGAGAGGGGAACCACGAACCCTGGGCGTGAGTGGGGCAGTGCTTCTGGTATCCCAGCCCCGGTCTACGGAGTGAGTGACGGTCAAAGCCTGACCTTCTCCTTCTTCCAGAGGGACCCACGGGGGTCGCTAATGTCCCACCCACAGGCTCCGCCTTCTCACCTGTGAAACAGGGACAATGACACCTACCACACTGCCTTAAAGAAAGTATCAAATTAGAGGACACGTTCAAGGCACATGCCTGAGAGTCGGTCCCGATAAATGGGATGTTTATCATAATGATCATGATTCCAGTCATTCTCCGAATTAGCCAGGAAGGTGCGTGTTACTCTCTCTATTTTGTAAGTTGAAAAGCAAAGCTCCATCACATGAAACCACTTCTTCAGGGTCCCGCATCTAGGGAGTGATGGGAAGGAAATGGGGTCCCATGTGTGTCTGTTTCTCAAGTGGGTCTCACTACCCCTGGAGGGGGCCCATGGCAAGGAAAGGGAAATCTGGATCCTGGTGGCTTTTTGCAGACAATGGGGGCCCTTTTGTGAAGTGGTGTGTCATAGAGGATGTTGGGACAGCCAGTGATGCTTGCTGTGGATGTGAGCCTCGGGAGGGCCTGGACCACAGTGCATTCACTGAGCAGGTGCTGGTGCTGGAGTTGCAAAGATGAGTAATAGGGAGGAGGCTCCTGCAGGAGCACAGGGTGGGATGAGAGGTCTGCGGGGCCATAGAGGAAGCGCTGGGTCATGTGTTCCAGGGAAAACCAGGCACCGCACTCTGCAGGGAGCCTGCAGCCAGTAAGTGTTGGTGACACTGACAGATAATTAGGTTTCCAGGGACAGCTGGTCCCGCAAGGGTAGTGTCGGTGCAGAAAGGACAGCAGGGCCCTGAGCTCCTGCCGTGGGTGCAATTCATGGCTGTAAATAGCGAGGTTTGTCTCTGCACACGTTCCAGAGTGTCCTCACGGAAGTGAGCTGTGCCCTCTGCAAAACCCTAACCCAGAGGCCACGCATTTATCCCAGTGACTTGCCTTTACCTCAAGCATTTTCGGAACTCTTCTTTGTCAGGGAAGAGTTTGGGTGCAGGTGAAACTCAGAAAGCCAGAGTCCTTGTGCTACACTCATTCTTCGTTTTCATCACAAATATGATTACGTGGCCTCGCCAGCCACCGGATTCACATATTTTACCTCCAGAGTCTTTTTGGCCACTTTCTAAAATCAAAACTACCCACTAAGGACCTCATCTACCACATCTGAAGCTGTCAGAAAGGACCAGCTACAGGCTTGGAAAGTGGTTCCAAAAGACAGGAGCAATCTCACCGGCTCCTTCCCCAAGGGGCCCGGAGGGGCGCCCCGTGCGCCAGGTGAGACCCGGCCAGGGGTGACCACGCTGTCACTTCCTGCAGAGAGGTGAGGACAGAACAGCATGGAGGATGGACGTCTCTCATTCCCTGTCTTTGCGCTGAGATCCCAGCCGTCCAGGCACGGAGCACCAACAGCATCACCAGGGAGCTTAGAAGAAAAAACAAAATAAGCAGAAAAAGAACATCTGACACTGGTCAGAGTTGCCATCACCGAGAAGTAGTCAAATAGTAAATGCTGGAGAGGGTGTGGAGAAACGGGAGCCCTCCTGCACTGCTGGTAAATTGATGCCGCCACTATGGAGGGTCCTTAAAAAACTAAAAATAGGCTTATCCATGTGATCGAGAAGTCCCACTCCTGGGCATATATCTGGAAAAGACCAAAACTCTAATTCGAAAAGAAACCTACACCGCAGTGTTCATAGCAGCACTGTTTACAACGGCCAAGACACGGACGCCACCTAAGTGTCCGTGGACATGATTGGATAAAGATGTGATACGTATATGGACTATTACTCAGCCACAAAAGAATGAAATAATGCCATTTGCAGCACCATGGGTGGAACTACAGATTATCACACTCAGTAAAGTATGTCAGAGAGACAAATATTCTATGACATCACTTATATGTGGAATCTAAAAAAAAGATGCCAATGAACTTATTTATGAAGCAGAAATAGACTCACAGATACAGAGAGCAAACTTATGGTCACCAAAGGGGAAAGGCAGACGGGAAGGGATAAATTAGGACTTTGGGATTAACAAATACAAGCTATTGTATATAAAATAGATAAACAAGACCTTCTGTATAACACAGGAAGCCCCATTCAATATCTTGTAACACGTTATAATGGAAAAGGATCTGAAAAAGAATATATATATAATAAATGTACAACTGAATCACTATGCTGTACACCTGAAGCTAACAGCATTGTGAATCAACTCTACTTCAATTCTTTGAAAAAAAAAAAAAAGAACACCTGAAATTGTAGCGCTTGGGCGTAGATGTGGGAGGGAGGTCTGCCCAAGTGACACCATTCTTGCCTTAGACTGAGATTCTCGAGGGCAAAGGTTACGGGAGGGGAGGGCGGTAACCACAAGCCCCCTCCTCCTGTCTGGGGGCATTTCTCAGCCAAGGACAATAGCAGGATTAAGAGCCAGGCGCACATCTGAGACCCACACGGCAAAACTGGTAGTTTGGTGGAGTCATACTCATGAGCCCGAGGTTCCAGAGAAGCGTCCTTCCCTCCCTGCCGCATCCAAGGGCCTGGACCTGTGCCACGCGGGACAGACACACAGGAAGCAGGCGGCTGTGAATGAAGCAAGCTGCCGCCAGTAACTTGAACTCGGACCTCAGACTAGCTTCCCTGTGGGAGACAAAATGAGGAACGGGCAAGGGAGCAGAAGCGGGGAGGGAGGGATGGGGGCTCCCTCCTCGTACCAGTTCCAAGGATGAAGGAGGAACAAGGCTCGGTGGGTGTATTCATGAGACCCGAGGGAGAGAGACCACATGGGATTCAAAAGCCACGGCTCGTCTGTTAGGCTTCGAGTGCTTACAGGGCTCAGAGCGGTGACGTGACGGAGGGCGGGAAGTGCACGGGGGACATGAGACGTGGCTCGTTCGTGCAGGATGCTTATCACACAGGTGGGGAGACAACACATTGTGTGAAGTCAGTAAACCCTCAGGAGCAGGTAGGAGGTAGTGAGCAGCTCAGACAGGAAGCGGGACCAATGCAACCCCGGAAGGAAGGACCCCCAGGATCCGTGCGGGTAGCGGGCAGGTCTGAACGCGCAGCTCCTGCCCTCAGAGATGCCGGCCCTGCCGTCAGCCAGCCTCGCATCCACCCTTGTTCAGAGTGGGCGCCCCTCTGCACAGATTTTTTCAATTAAGACCAGATAAAAGGCCTTCTCTTTTCTGACTCTTGCTCCCACGTGGAGTTGAAAGGAACCCAACATCTAGGTCAGCCGCACTCCGGTTCCGTCCTGGGAAGGGAGTGAGGTCATTGCTGGGTCCCTGGGAGGCAGGACTGGAGGTGCAGAGTCTGGGTCCCACTGCTTGGCCACCTCCCCCCAACCTCCAGTGTACCCCAAGGCCACCTGCACCCCCGGAGCACACCCTGCAGCTGGCGTCCTCGGAGCCGGAACAAGATGCAGCTTGGGGGCTTGTACCGTTTCAGGCTCCTGAAAGAGACAAAGAGCTGTTTAAGTTCTGTTTTCCCTTTTACTGATACATTGTGGACGCCCCACAGGCATTAAGCTGAGCAAAAGCCTGGTGCAGAGACCTCGATGCTGTATGATTCGTTATGCGAAATTTCTGGAGAAGTCAAACCAAAGAAAGAGGATCAATCGTCAACAGGGAACACCCATCCAGGCAGATGCCTCTCACTCTTTGAATCTCTTTCACCAGGAAAAGCTCCCCTGTCTCAGTGAGACCCACCAAGAACAATCTTGCTATCTGAAAGCCACCTGCTTGGAGCCCTTCATTATACTTGCAAATTCTGTTCTCAGCAGCAACTATAGTAGTGTTTGAGTAACTCCCATCAGCGGGCCGCCAGAGTTCTGTCTGCCACAGACCCCTGAATGCATCATGGCACAGACGGAACCAAAGATGTTTCTCCTCACACGACATTCAGAGGTAGGTCAGGTTATTGCAGGTCAGGACAGTGGGGTTGGTCCAGTTTCACAATCAGTCAAGGGCATGACCTCTTGGGGACTTTGCCATCTTTACATATGGCTTCCAAGACCTTCCTGAGCATGACAACAGCTGGCAGGAGGAAAGGTCTTTATGGACCAGGCCTGATGAGTGGGGCCCATCACTTCTGCTTGCTGACACTTGATCAGCTGGAACTCAGTCACACGATGGCAGCTAACCACAAAAGATGCTGAGATGCACTGTCTTTAGCTGGGTACCACTTCCCGGTGGCATCTTTACAGCCTGGTTAGGAGAACACCAGCTTTTGTGGATGGCTAGACATTCCCCTGCCACAGTTGAGTTTTAGGGAAACAGTACAGAAGGAATCCATCCAAATGAGGGACATTGTCCTCCAAGATTTCAAGTTGACATAATAGAACCAATATCTCAGTTCTGACCAAAAGACAGACACTATTTTAAAAAACATCAACGTGGACATTACTCATAACTTCATGTCACTGTGTTTACTAGATTTCACCTCAAAAGCCTCTGACAGTTTGAAAAATCATATCCACTCCCAAAGGATGAAGAGTGGAATGAGTGGAATGACTTTCTGAAGATGACACAAGATGTCAAAATCTAAGTTCCAAATATGCTTTGAAAGATAGAAAACTTGAGAAAAACTGTATCACCTCCTGCTATTGATTTAGCATCTATTAGGAAATTAAAAAATCTAGATATTTTCTTTAAAAAAAATCTTATGTTTGACTCATACCTAATCGTATTCAGTTCATATTAGGAAAAATTTTGTTTGGAAGAAATACAAATGAAGGCTCTGAATTGCCAAGACAGTGTTTACTAAATTTGCTCTGGTCAAATTTCTGAGAGTTACTTTCGCCGTGGTGTTCTAGATGGAACCCAGGAATTACAGCAATTTCCTTCTCTTCCCCCACTCTTAACTCCTCTACTTTATGTATTTTGGCGGGGTGGGATGGCTCTTTAAAAGGCAACAGATAAAATAAATTTTAAAGGAAGAACATTTGTTCTACTAATATGCCACTTGAGAACCCCCGAACGATGTACGCGGTGTCACTGAGCCAGTTTCTGTTGTGGCCCGTGAGAAGCCACTTGCCACAAAGGAGCAAGGAAAAGGGAGACCCAGTGAGGGGCTGGGGCTGGCAATTTTTTAAAACTTCCCCTATTCCATGCAATGAGGCACATGAACAACTGGAAATTGAAAGAAGTATTCTACCTTCTTGACTTCCATGTAACCACAAAGTCACAATTAGAGAAAATTGGGGTTTGGTGTGTGTGCACACGTGTGCATGTGGACAAGGAAAATGGGAAATGCATTCCTACCTTTTATTTTGAACTTAAAGACTAGCAGCATGATGTCAAAATGAAATTAGGGCATGGCACAGGATGGAGCCCCAGACCCTTGTATCTACCCGTGTAGGACGGTAACTGCGAAGTCTGATGGCGAGAGGCGGTGCCTTGAAAGTCAGGAGCAGTTAAGGAGCTGGACTGCAAAGCTTAAAAAGAGGCGGTAATTAAGAGCAAACGAATTTATCTACAGAACAGAAACAGACTCTCAGACATAGTAAACAATCTTATGGTTACTAGGGGGAGAGGGGATGGGAAGGGATAAATTGGGAGTTTGAGATTTGCAGATGCTAACTACTGTATATAAGGGAGATAAACAACAAGTTTATACTGTACAGCACAAGGAATTATATTCAATACCTTATAATAACCTGTAATGAAAAAGAACATGAAAACAAATATATGTATGTATGTGTATGACTGAGACATGATGCTGTACACCAGAAATTGACACAACATTGTAAACTGACTAGACTTCAATTTTTAAAAAGAGCAGATGAGGGTGAAGGTGAGAGTGGTAGGTAGATTGGACCCAAGTTGAGCAGGTGAGAGCCGGGAGGGGGCAAGGGGACAGGAGGACAGGGGACATGGATCAGGTGGGCTCGGCATCACTGGAGTTGTGTTCAGCTGCAGAGAATAGAAACCCCAACCAGTAGTGGCTTAAAGTCATAGGTGCCTGTTTTCTCAAGGGAAAGAGTTCAGAGCCGTCAGATCGAGGGCCAGTGCCCTGCCTCTGCAGTGTCTTTAATGTGCCAAGCGCCCTCCACCTTTCTGGCTGGCAGAAATTCTCTTTGGTCTAGACAGTTTCAAGGGGTCTCCATTTAGGGACAATATTGATGGAGCTGGGATGTTAGAGGATAAACTGGGAAGACGGGAGGTGGTCACCAGGGTGGAAGGCATGAGATGGGGAGGGTGGTGGGTGTTAACAATGACAAGGTCCACGTGAGACGGGGAGGGAGGGAGGTGTTGACGATGACAAGGTCTATGTGAGACGGGGAGGGAGGGAGGTGTTGACGATGACAAGGTCCACATGAGATGGGGAGGGAGGGAGGTGTTGACGATGACAAGGTCTACAATGGTATGATTGCAGAGGTGAGTATCTGCGGCAGGACAGAGGATTAGACGCTTGGAGGGGGAAGAATTGAAGAAACAGAGAGTCAGGGTGCTGAGAAGATTGTCCACGTGTAGAAGGAAAGCTCCAAAAAGTAAAATAGAAGTGGTATTGTTATTTAATTAATTATCTCTCCCGCCCCCCCCCCCCCACATCTGTACGACCTTCCGCTGCCTTCCCGGGGGCAGTGGGTAGATGGAGTGGCTACCAAGGCCGTGAGTCTCTTGTTTTCCTTCCTGCTCGGCGTCCTCCCAGCCTCCTCTGGAGACACAGTGCCCTGTACTGGAGGGACAGGCGACCTTTAGCCTGGGAACGCTCTGCTCCTTGGGCTCCTGGGGACGAAGGCTCTCCAACGGAAGGCCGTTCTCCTGCTGGTCACCCACCCAGGGGGACACCGCTCAGCTTTCCTCCTAACGAGTCCCAGAATCGCCTTCCAGAGGCCACTTCACTTCTTTCTTTCCTCTTTCCCTTCGCTCCCCAGAGGACCCAACCGCCTGCCCTCAGCTGCCCGATCCGCTCTGGGGCCTCAGAGTCCATCAAAATCTCTCAAAAGCCAAAATCTAAAAAAATAAAACAAAAACAAAAACTCGAAGGATGATTCTGCTGACTGTGTCAGAAGCGCCTCACTTCCCTACTGCGGGCTCTTTTATGCGCTTGGAAACTATTTTCAATGTAGTTACCTCTCACTTAAAAGACGGCAGTTTCCTTAGAAATTTATCTTTAGAAAAACTTCTTTTCTCTCTTTGAATTTCTCACTGTGGGTACATTCTGGGAATAATCCTCTCTCCATAAAATAAAAAATCGGGGCTCAGGCTTCAGCCAGGAATAGAAAGTTTCGTCTAAGCCTCTCCCTTGGGCAGAGGACAGAGAGGATGGGAGCAGCCCGCCTCCCGCCTCCCCTCACCGCTGCCGGCAGCCCAGCTCTTGCTGGTGTCTGCAAAGCACCACTCCCACCTCCCAGCTGGGGAAAGTCCATCCAGCGCGGTCTACTGGTGTGGACTTCATTCCAGCACCAGATTGCCCAGGTTCTCAGAGTGTGGCTGCTCCTCCCCGCAGCCGTCTCCTGAGAAGCGTAGGAAGGCAGCAGATGCCTTTGCACCCTGGTCACCACAGGCAGAGAGAAGGCTGCTCCCCTGACCTGAGACATTTCTCTCCAGTGTCTTGTGCCCCAACAGGATTAATTCCTTCGCTGTTTACTGGCTGGATCTCTGGGCTCCAGCAAAGGGGCCAGTATAATTTCATTATGAAACGGCGTCTCATTTCAGCTGAGTCCATTTGCTTTTGACCCAGAAGTCAAAAGCTCTTGTTTTTTTCTTTCTGCCCCCTCTAGAAATTCCCTGTTGGGATCTTCCTGGCCACCTCTGCTCTCCTTGGCCAGTAACTCTCACTGACGGAAAGGCTCCCTCCCCAGCTACCTTGGCTGTCAGTCTCCGATGGACCAGATAGGGTGGCAGCCTGCCCCTGTGCCATCTGGCATCATCGGACGGAAGAAGGGGGAGTACTTACCAGGGTCCATAAATCCACACTCAGCAGGACTGTCATGTGCGTGTGGTGGGCAGGGGCCCGAGGGTGCAGTTCTCAGAGCTTGCAGGGACCCCAGACTGGCTTGCCTCTTCCTCCCTCCCTCCCTCCCCTTCCTTCCTTCGTCTTTTCCTTTCTCTTAACATCTAGAGAGTTATTCTGCCAAATCACATGCCATTCACAGCAAACAGGCAACCGTACAGCTGTGTGTGTGCACCTGTGTGTGCGCACCTGCGTGTGATGCGTGTAGGCGGTGGCTGGTATCGACAGGACACTTAAAAGCTGTGATGATGATGGATGTGGGAGGTGACATGCAGATTAGAGTTACTCTAAGGCGACTCACTGCATCCCAAGCAAGTAAGGTGACTTTCATGGTGAGAGGGATCCCCTCGGCTCAGAAACTGTGAGGCTCACGCGTCACAGGGCAGGAGGGCCTCCCTGCAGCACAGCTGTGTGAACGTCCAAAGGCTGGAGTCCTGATGGGAATAATCCTTACTTTTTCCTCAGCCCCTCAGAACGCGTCTCTGACATTGTGGGCTCTCAGTAAATATTTAATAACAGACTGACTGACGGGGTGGGTAAAACCAATGCTGATGAAACCATTTATGCACAGTGACTCCGTTCATGTCAGCCAGCTGTGGGGTGGAAACCCCAAGCCTTTCAAACGGTCTTATGAAGATGAAGACATCCTCCAAGGCCAAGGGAGAGGGGGTCCGCATCCACTAGCCACGTCTGCCTTGGGGTGTTTCCAGGATCACACACCACAGAGATATCTAAAATTGGGGTATGGAAAAGAGGGCAGCCACTATGGAGAACAGTATGGAGGTTCCTTAAAAAATTAAAAATAGAGTCACCACATGATCCAGCAATCCCACTCCTGGGCATATATCCAGAGACAACTCTAATTTGAAAAGACACCTGCACCCCAATGTTCACAGCAGCACTATTTACAACAGCCAAGGCATGGAAACAGCCCAAATGTCCATCAGGAAATGAATAGATAAAGAAGATGTGGTATATTTATACAATGGAGTACTACTCAGCCATAAAAAATAATGAAATAATGCCATTTGCAGCAATATGGATGAACTTACAGATTATCATACTCAGTGAAGTAAGTCAACAGAGAAAGACAAATATCATATGATATCACTTATATGCAGTATCTAAAAAAATACAAATGAACTTATTTATAAAATGATAATAGACTCACAGACATAGAAGATAAACTTACTGAACAGGAAAAGGTAGGAGGAATAAATTAGGAGTTTGGGTTTAGCAGATACAAACTACTATATATAAAATAGATAAAAATAAGGACCTACTGTGTAGCACAGGGAACTGTATTCAGTATCTTGCAATAACCTATAATGGAAAAGAATCTGAAAAATAATATATATATGTGTAACTGAATCACTTTGCTGTACACCTGAAACATTTTAAATCAACTAAACTTCAATTAGGAAAAAGGGGGGCATTCAGAGAGCCAGACAAGCCAGTGCACCTTTGGGTGACATTGCAGGGAACTTATGCAGGTGGGCAGACGACCCGGGAACAGCAGACAGCGCTGACTGGTAGGAAGAGTGTGGGAAAGGGAGGGAAATGATTCAAAACAAGCAGAAAGTGAATCTAAGGTGTTGAGCGCAAAGGAAGGGGAATGGGTCCTAAGGCAACAATGCGATTTAAGAAGAAATAACCCAGAGATGGAAAAGGGGGCCTTCTCTGTGCGTGTCCCACATGGCCACCACCAGCCACAGGTGTCTCAGGAGCCCCGAAGGGCGGCGAGTCCCAACTGAGACGTGCTGCGAGCGTGGAACACAGCAGGTCGCAGACCCCCGGTGTGGAAGAGGAGAGCGCAGGCTGTCACACTGACATGTCTGCACTGATTGCATGTGATGTAATTATGCAATTATGTGGACATATTCAGGTTTTAAAAACATTACATTCATTTCAGTTGTTTCTTTTTATTTTCTGGAACTAAACATATTACTTCAAAAGTAGAAACGTGTGCATTCTGTGCAGGGCTCACAGTATCTTTCTCTTCGGTAGCCTTGCTCCGGGCACACTTCCAGCAACACGTAGGGAGGGGGCGAGGAAGCGTGGAGAGAGGATGTCCCCGGCGCACATGCCATGATGGGCTGAGGGTTAACGTCCTGGCCGTAGGTCGGCGGGCAACTTACAAAAGCTCGTGAGCTGAGTGTCCTCGTGTGTAACACGTGCTCGCTGAGGGTGTCTGCTTCGCGGAGTTGCTGTGAAACCTGAAGCGGAGCCCGTGCCTCGCCCCTGTCCTTTCCCCTCTTCCTTTCCCTCACCCAGAGTAGCACATCAGAGGGTCCAGAGTCGGCGGGGCGGAGCTGAGATGAAGGGGAACGAATGCTGAATGCGTCTCGACTTTCCGCATGTCCTGGTGTGCACTGGACTGGGCAGCGAAGAGGCGGGTGGAGAGACCAGCGGGGAAGCCAGACGGAAGGAGGGACTTCGCCCAGCACACGAGGACAAGGCCATCACCCGACGTGGGAGGAGCAGAGGGGGCAGCAGGGGAGGGGTCCTGAGAGTCGCGGGAGGGCCGGGAAGCGCGCGTGCAGTCTTGCTGACGGCTCCTCCCCGACGCGCTCGCGCTAAGCAGGTGCTCTGCCCTCGGCAGGGAGAGAGCTGTGATTTTCTGATTCTTTGCAGTTTTGGAAACCTGCGTGTGAGGTAGCCAGGGCCTTGGCCACCTGTAAGATTAATGTGTCCCCCAGACAGTTGTGAGTATCCCTGAAAAAGACAGTAAAACCTCTGCTTGCTGTTCGGCTCAGACCCTGAGGAGGAGGAGAGGACCCGTGTACTTGCTACTTAGAAATAAGCCCTCTGCCCAGGAGACGTCAGCCATCGTGTCCTGTGATCCTGGCGGGGCTCAGCAGCAGCAAAAGGGAGTTACTTTGGAGGCCGCTGGTGCCGATTGGACACTTCTTAAATAAAGGAAACTGCAGCCAAGGAGCACTGATGGATGAGAAACCCGTCACCCAGCTCCCACCTGTCAGCTTCACAGGTCAGGAATGGCCAATGTGTCTTCTTCCATTAGTCTCAACAAGGGGAAAGAAAGACAGATGTATGGGTAACTTAGGACAGTAGATAATCACCAGTTACTCCAGTGGTATTCTGGAAACCAGTGGTCTGGGACGAGTTCAGGAGACCTGCTTGCATTGTCGTGGCAGCCATGACTTTGTCCGTCCCTGCCAGGAACATCCAGGCCGTCTTCAATGGGCCTCCACTTCTCATTTATAAAATGAAGATCATTAGCGCATGAAAGGACCTCCTCAAACCAGTTCTCTTATTTTATGGGGCAAAGATGGCCCCAGAAGTCATCCTGTAAGTGACTGGAGAGGACCCCCCCTCCTCCGTATGGCAAACACACCACCGACCACCCACCCGAGCCGAGGGCGTGCTGAGCGCCCGCAGACACCCAGAAAGACACGCCATGGGCGTCGGAAGGGGGCTGTTGCCTATTGCCTTCTCTGTGCGCCTTGGGCATAAAGAAAACCCACAAATGCAACTCCTTTCTCACTGGCAGTGTTCTCATGGGAAAATTGGTCGTGGTGTTAATAATCAGGTTGTCTTATTAAATTGTCCTCTCCCCCTCCCCATCACCCAAACTGGTGGGGGATTCCGAGTTAGCTGAATAATTCACCATCGAGTTAAGCCACTTAATAAGCGTGGGCTTTCTTCCGGCAAACCCGAAATAATCATGTCTCACCGAGGAGGAGGCATTGGTTTTAGTTGGAGTGTAAAAAATGTTGCCGTGGGAGCCAGTGGGTTGAAAGAAAGAAAGGAAAAGAAGAGAAAAGACAGCTTCAGCTTGGCAGCTCAGATAACTCAGGTGTGAGTCAGATGCTGGTGACCCCTGGTTGGGACCGTCTTCCCCAAGACGCCCACGTGGCCACGTTCACGTCATCCTTCATCTGCGTAGCGTTTTCTCTCTTAACACGCAGACGGGCCCCCGCGACCTCAAAGCCCAGGATTACAGAAAGGAAAGTCTAACTAGAAAATAACACCAGGCAACCATTAGATAGCTTGTCGGTGGCTAAGTAGTCCCCACACTTCTCAAAACCCATTTTAAAAAGTCTGTCCTTATTCCTGGTGGCCTAAGACGTAGAGCCGTCTCCACGGTCTGATGGCTCCTTGGGCCTCTGCCACGTGCTGCCGGCGAGATGCACAGGCCCCTGGGCTCATCCAGAGCCTCGGCCCCCTGGGCTCTGCAGGCAGCACGCTCTTCCCTGGCACTGTCTCCTCCTGGGGCTGGGGTCCCTGATGAGCCCTAATTCTGCACACTTGTGAATACAAACTGTGGTTCTTTTCACCCCACGCCTACTTTGCTCCTCTGGGATGGCAAGTAGAGACCATGCTGAGTATAGCTTCTGAGGTAGTTGATGTATCCAAGGGTTCCTTTTGCTCTTCCTCATTCTTCCTTCCTGGAACAAGGATGTGATTTCCAGAGGCTTGGCAGCCATCTTGCAATCACATTCTAAAGAGAAAGGACCAAATCAGTAGAAGGAGCTGAATTTTCCAGGATGTCATTCAGTTCTACACCAGCCTGGACTATCTATCTCTAGACTTCATGTTATCTGAGACAAATAGTGCCTTTCTTTGTTTAAGATCATATAATTAATTTTTCTATTGCTTGCCACTTCATGCATTCTTTAGGGAGGAAGGTGGAAAAAGAATGGCCAAAAGTTGATGGTTGTTGATGGTACAGGGGGATTCTGAAATTTTTCTATAAGAAAAAGCTTGAAAGAACTAAAAACTTGACTTTTCTGGGGCTTTTATCAGCCAGATAAAGAGGACTTTTCCACCTCCAAACACTTGTGAGATCCTGTCTCTCAGTTACCAATACACTGATTCCTGCCCCTTCACCAGCCACGTCTGTCCAGCGGTGCTGAGGTGGCCCATCCTGGCTCCCGAGGGCCAGCTGTGCACATCTTTCCCCAACGTCGCCGTCATTGGAATAGCCTGGAATTGGCCGTGGTGGCAGTATTTACACCATGGAAGTTGGCAGATGCTCTGTATCAGGGCTTCCCCCACCCTAGAGTGTCAGTTACTAACCATCCACCAGCTCATCGCTGTGTCTGTCCATCGGCATCACCACCTCAAACTCGGCATCCGTCTCCAAATCCACCTGCCCACTTCCATTTTCTTAAAGGTGGGTTTCTTCTAAAAAAGTCAGACCTAAATTGAATGTTTCAAAATATTATCCAATTTTGAAAATTTTTAGCAATTCTTAGCAGTCACACATCTCCTCTTTTTGGATGAAGGCATAAGCAGAGTAAATATATGTGTATATGCATATATATGTTTACATATGTCTATAGAACAGGAAAGACAGGTCATGCTTGGCTGAAGCACGACCTAAGGTGGGGACCGGGGGTGAGGGAGACGTGAGGATGGACCTTCTCATGCTTACTGTGTCTTCATTTCAAGCCCCTTGAAAAAACATCAGACTTTCTGGGTCACATGTTTTTAAATCACCTTTACTGAGGTATAATTTGCATGCCAAAAAATCATCGTTTTTGAACTTTTTATTTTAAAATAATTTCAGACTTACAGAAAAAGCTGCAAAAAAAAAAATAGCACAGGGAATTCCCATGCGCGTTCCCCCTAGTTCCCTCTGATGGTGTCTTCTATGCCCACAGAACTGTTCTCAGAACTGGGACATTAGCATCAGTGTGATACTGGTAAGTCATCTACAGAAGTTACTCAACTTTTATCAGTTTTTCTTTTCCTGGTCCAGGACCCCACAGTGCAGTTCTGTACGTCTCTTTAGTTGCTTCCAATCCATGACAAACCCTTAGTCTTTCTTTATTTTCCAGGGGACTCGTAACTTTGAAGAGTGTAGGCCAGTTTGGATTTGTGTTCTGTTTCTCATGATTTGGTCGAGGTTATGCCTGTTCAGCTGAAATCCAGTGACCTTGTGCCCTTTTCAGGACGTCATCAGAGGATGTGATGTCATTACTGGTGATATTAACCTTCATCACTTAACTCAGAGACCCACCCATGTAGCTGTGCGTGTGGTGTGTATCCAGGGAGTTCATTCCATTTCCGTTGCTGAGTAGAATTGCATTGTACAGGTTTGTTCATCCAACCACGTCTGGGTTGTTTCCAGAAGCTGCTATGAACATTCACG
Organism: Camelus ferus; assembly: GCF_009834535.1. Taxonomy (NCBI): domain Eukaryota; kingdom Metazoa; phylum Chordata; class Mammalia; order Artiodactyla; family Camelidae; genus Camelus; species Camelus ferus. The sequence goes on along the minus strand of NC_045714.1, from coordinate 18,997,109 downwards.
CCCAAGACTTCGTGTCCACAGATGTTCCCATTTCTCTCGGGTGAATGCCTGGGAGTGGTATGTAAGTGTGTGTTCAATGTTGTAACGTTTTCCCGACATGGATGTACCTTTTCGTATTCCCACCAGCAAGGTATGAGAGTTCCAGGTGCTCCACATTCTCCCCAGCCCTCGGTGCTGTTGGTCTGTTTAACGTCAGCCAGTGAGCGTGTAGAGGCATCGCACTGTGGTTTTCATCTGTCAGTTATGTTTCCCTAATGACTAATAACATTGAGTATCTTTCCATGAGCTTATTTCTCTTTCATTTATCTTCTTTGATTAAGTGTCTGCTCAAATATTTTGTATATTTTTAATTGGGCTGTTTGGTTCCTTGTCTTTGAGTTGTAAGTGTTCTTTATGTATGCTGGATACGAGGACTTTGTAAGATGCGTATTTCACCAGTCTGTGGCCTTTCTTTTCATGTTCTTAACAGTATCTCTGAAAAGCAAAGTTTGTTTTGTTTTGTTTTTGTTTTGATGGGGTCCATTTTATCAATATTTTTCTTTCCTGATTTTTCTTAAAATTTTAGTGTTTTATCTAATAAATTTTGTGTAACCTAGGGTCACAAAGATTTCCTTCTATATTTTCCTCTGGATTGAGTTTCAAGTGGCAATAGCTCCTAGCATTTTTTTCTTTCAATTTATTTACTCCCTTAACTCTTTTTTAAAATTTTGCTTAAGAGGTTTTTTTTGAGGTGGGGGTAATTAGGCTTATTTATTTATTTATTTTTGATGGAGGTGCTGGGGGTTGAAGCCACGACCTCATGCATGCTAAGCACATGCTTTACTACTGAGCTGCACCCTCCCCCACTTCCTTAATTCTTAATTGGGAAACAAATTCTCTTCCACCAGTTAAGTGCACTAAGGGTCATTAATTTGGCCAGTGAAGGAATGCTTGTAGTAATTGTGGCAAATTCGATTATTTTGTTCCATAAATGCTCATGAGTTGGATTCAGTAGGGCACCTGCTACTCACACTCTTAGTTGGGGGTTCCCAAAACCAGCCCTGCGACAGGGACTAGGCAGAAGCCCATGATGTGCTGTAAAGATTTAACTGGCTCTCCTGGGGGGAAAGCCCTTATTTGTAGCATTCAGTAATTTCCGTGGTGTAAGTAACCTACACCATGACCGATCTGAAGCGACCAATACTGTTCCTGGAAGCTTCATAACTGGCCCTTGTGAGCTGCACCAGCCCTCCACCAGGTGCGGGAAGTTTCTTTTAGGTGAAGCCTGGGAAGCAGAAGTGAGGGAGTTGGGGAGCCAGGACAGAGAACGGAGTGGAGCCAACCAAGGAGGCATGAAAACGCTGGCTAACACTGGGAAGAGCCGGGCTCAGTCCCACTGAGGACTCTCAGCGGAGCGGTGCAGGCCTGACTCAGAATTGTCCAGGCAGGGCCGAACAGGCTGCTCGGAGCGCCCTGACCCCTCCTCCTGACTCTCTTCTGTGGAGGACCGTCCCCTTGTTTCCCTGGGCGCTTTCAGGCAGCTCTGCACGCGGGCTGGGGAACGCTCTCTAGCCCTGGAGGAAGTTTCGGGCGGAAACCCAGAGAGCCACAGGCCACGGGGGAGGTGGGGAGCTGTCCGGGGCAGGAAGCCGCCAGGGTGTCTTAAGTTGTCCGCTGTCAGAAGTGGGCCCAGGGGTGTCAACAGCATTTGCTCCACGTACCACAAGCATTTTTTGAAACACTGGATCACCGCTAGTGGCAGCATCTCCACTGGGTCCGTGATCCAAGGCAGCTTGTTTGGTGCAAACTTGCTGAGAAAATATGGTGGAGACAAGGTGCCTTCTGTGTCGATCAGGTAATGCTTGCTTTACCGGCTCATAGCAGTGGATTTAAACTCCCCACCCGACCAGACCGAGGGACACTGGCATTCCCTACGGAAGCCATGGTGTTTATTTTTCGTCTGTTCAGTTAGTAGATTTTGTTCTCTTCAAAGAAAGGGAAAAGGAAAATTACTTTGTCAGTTCTTAAAAAGACAGGTAGTGTTAAGTATGAGTAACAGAAGCCAATCAAGCTACTCCCTCATCCGGGCCGCTTCGTAATTGGAGTTACATACGAGGGTGGAGGGTCCTACAAACCAGGGCACGGTCACATTCAGCTGTTCTCTTATCTCCCAGCTGCCTCGGCTGTGGTAATATCTTGGGCTCAAGTAGCCGTCTGCATTCCTCAGGTTGTCCCGCTGACCTTTCCTTGTTGGATGTCTGACCTAGCGTTTCTGTGGTTACGTAGATCAGAGACAATCTTCTCACGACAAATAATAAGATGTTTTCTCAAAGGCAGAAGTCCCGTCTTTCTTGGGGCAAAGAGAAGTTGGCCGTGGCTCCGTCTCCGCCGGGGACGCTTCCCACAGACGAGGAACAGATGGGCTTCGGGTTAGACACCATCTGCTCTTCGGTGGTAATTACCATGGGCTCCGGGGGCGGGCCGGGCTTTGCCGTCGCGCTGGCCGTCCCCCGTGCCCGCCGGGGAGCCCTCAGTCATGTGTTCGTCGGCGTGTGGAACTTGGGTTGGGTTTCTCTAGATGGGCAGCAGCTCTTACGAGATGAGGAAGGACATGACTCCTGAGTGCCTGCTTCCATTTAAGTGGCCCCCAGATGCCTCTGAAGAGAGGGATGTGCCAGCCAGCCTTGCCTTGCGTTTGTGTGAGGAGGAAAGTGTGAGCGATTCCCTGAGTCCGTTTCTATTTGATTGGTCCCACTTTTCTACCAAGTTGATTGAAATAATAGTGACCCTGGCAACAACAATGTCATTCAGCATTTATTGAAGGCGTGCAACTTTCCAGCCATGATGGGAAGAATTCTGCACGCGTTATCTAGTTGCTAAACAACCATGTAAGGCAGGTACTATTATTTTCCCCATTTTACAGACAAGGAAAACTGACCTTAGTGAGGTTGAAACACTCATCCAGGGTCACACAGCCGGACCTCAGCGGTCCGGGTCCTGCTTCATAACCAGGCTTCATCGCTGCCTCCACCGAGGTATTTACCCTGAGGGGGAGCAGAACCGGCTGGCGGGTTTCTTCCACTCTTGTCTTGTACGTTCTAGAAGAGGCTGACAAAGACTCAAGGACACCGCTGCTCTCCGCCTTGTGCTCCAGTACGCCCCGCCCCGATGCCTTCACACGGCCTCCTGGGTCTTTAGTTGCATCTCTGCGCCTTGCTTTCTCTGAGCCCTGGGGGAGGGACGTGAAAGTGTGATTAAATTTTAGCTCCTCCTTGAAGCCCCAGCTCCCCGTGTCGGTGTCAGGATCTACAAACTGCAGCGACAGCCAGTCCTTCCCACTGTCAGTGGCACTGTTCTTTCAACAAAGGGCAGGATTTTTAGTAGAACAGCTGAGAACATCTTTGCCTTGAGCCCTGATGTGTCCTAAGGGCGCACCCTGTGAGCAGAAAGCAAGAAGGACACCCCTGAACCAGCTGTCTGTTGTCCAGGTGCAGGGGCTTCCTCGGAATACCCCGAACTTGAGCCAGCCCAGGGGAAGGACCCCCTGTGTCCAGGGAGCTAATTGTCTGGCAAGAGAGGTTTTAAACACCCTAGTTAAAAGTCCATGGTCATTATCTGGGAATGATTCTAGTGGACCGCCATCAAAGTGTGAAGATGGAAGTACTGTGACATGACGCTTTGGCCAGGCTTCGTTAGCGGCACCAGATCTTAAGCAATAAAACGAAGGTCAGAGTTGAAGCCCCACACAAACGTGTTGGTTTTGTTCACTTAAGCGGAGCCCTGCCCACAGCCGCCCAGGCAGTTGGCCCTTCACACGCATTACAAGTGGGATGACCCAGTGCCGCCCTCCGCCACGGACGGCGGATCGCCTTCCACTCCAGGAGCACGTGGTGCGGGGTCGGTTCTGGGAAGAGGACACAGGAAGGACGTGCAGTTAAGGAAGCGGTCCCAACGCGGAACACCGCCATGACTTTCAGCTGGATGCCCAGAGCTAGGCCGTGGGGCAGCCACCTGCGCCCCGTCTCAGGCCTCTGACCTACCGGAGGGAGCACCAAAACGTCGCTGTCGGAAACAGGAAAGATGGCACCACTTAAGTGGATTTGCACACAGCACAACCGAAGACAAATAAATTGACTCCCTCCACTGGAAGCAAACAGCCAGCTACAGGAGAGATCAAACAGACCTTCTGCGCTTTGCTGCTGACAGCCTGTTTCTATCACATGTACTTTGTAAGTGCTCACGTTGTCCTGCTGGGTGAAATTTTACATTGAAAGTTGAACAGCGCATATAACGTGTTTCAGTATCTGAATATTAGCCAAGGAAGCTTCAAATTCACCAATAAGAAGTTGCCTGCTTGAGAGTAGTCCTTTTTTAGGGGGTTAGCAGATACACTACTGTATGCAAAATAGATAAACAACAAAGTCCTATTGCAGAGCACAGGGAGCTACGTTCAACATTTTGTAATAGCCTATAATGAAAAAGAATATATATATGTATATAACTGAATCACTATGCTGTACACCTGAAACTAACATAACGTTGTAAATCAACTATCCTTCAATTTAAAAACAAGAGTTACCCTTTTTGAGAAAAGAAACTTGTAAGAGGATACGAGCTACAGAAAAAATGGGAGAAGATTTTGCAGAATATTTTTTTCGGAATATTAACTACACCTGCTCCAGAGGAAATGAATTAGTGAGAGGCTTGATTTCTATATACATTGTTTTATTAACAGAAGATGAATTTCCTCCTCCCTCCTCCACGGAATAAACGTTGAATAAATATTTAAAGAGCATGGGTTTGAAGAGGCGCCAGGGGATGAGCCAGCCTGGAGTGCCCGTGTCTCGGGCGGACTCTGGTTTGGAAGTCCTGGTTGCTCGCCCATGACGGGCCTGCAGATCCTCTGTTTCAAGTTATTTGGCAGCTGCAGGGCCCACCAGCTCCCAAGACTGTGTTTGGAGAGAGAATAACAAGAAAATGACAGAAAGGCAAGAATGCAAATATCTTGATAACTTTTCACCAGCCTGGTATCTTTCCGAGGCTCCGGATGGTGCAAGAAGCTTGGCTCCAAGTCTGGCACGGAAATTCCTGCCGTGTTGTGGTTTTCCTCAGAAAGGCTCGGCTCAGGTTACTCATAAACTGACTATACTTCAATCAAAGAGTTTTTGAAAAGCTTTAAGGCAAGAAGCAGGTCGCTCAGCAGCCTTGAAGTGAAGAGATCTACCATCTCACAGAGAGTTGAGTAAACTTCGGGATTTCAGAGTCTTCCAGAAAAGTTCAATTCTCTGATATTTACAGCATATCCCCAGGGTAGAAGTCACAGTCCTCATTTTCCAATGAGCCTGAAGAAGAGGCCAGAGCTGGCAAACAGACCCACTGTCCTCAGGCTTCACGTGAGGTTTCCAAGACTCCCAGAATATGTCATGAGAGTTTAGTGGTGACGGGAGAGGGGGAGCGTCATGGAGCAACAGGAGAGGAAGAAGTAACTCAAGGAAGAATGAGAGGTCTTGAGAAATCTTCAAGCCAGTGGGCATCCTGAGCATCCAGCCTGCATCTCTTCTCTCGCTGCTGAAAGCAATTAGGGTTAGAGTCATGACTGGCTTGAATTGGAGTCATACAAATGGGTTGAAGTCTGATTTCTGTTAGGAACTGGCTCTGTGACCCTGGGCTCATATTCTCTCTGCCTGAATTTTCTTGTCTGAAAAGTGGGAATAACAACAGTACCTACCTCATGGGCTGGTTGAGAGGATTGAGTTCTAAAGCAGTTCTGTGCTCAGTCATATGGTCAATGTGCTCATTAGTCAATATTCAAAAAATGTTAGCTGTCATCACCATCACTGTCATTATCTTTCTCATCACCCGATCGTCATCATCATCCCCATCGTCATCACATCGTCACCACCACCATCATCATCATCTTCATCATCACCATCACCACCATCATCATCATCTTCATCGTATTCCCATCACAATTCACTGTCATCACCACCACCATCATCATATCTTCCCCATCATCATCACATCGTGATCACTGTCATCATCATCACCTTCAGTCATCACCACCACCACCACCGTCATCATCACTGTCTTCATCATATTCCCTTCACAATCACCGTCGTCACCGCCTTCAACATCATGACATCATCCTCACCATTACAACCATCATCACACCATCCCCCCACCATCACCATCATTGTCTTCATCATACTCACATCACAATCACTGTCATCACCACCACCTTCATCATCATCCCCATCATCATCACCACCATCACCACCGTCATCATCACTGTCTTCATCATATTCCCTTCACAATCACCGTCGTCACCGCCTTCAACGTCATGACATCACCCTCACCGTTACACCATCATCACACCATCAAAACCACTTTCATCATCACCAGCATCATAATGTGTATCCAGTAGAGTCAACAGTGACTCCTGACCATCACAGATAGTCTGCACTGTATATCTCTCAACCTGCAGTACAAGAGCCTCCCCAAACTGACCTTCGCCCATTTCTGCAGCCTCATCTCTCTCTGCCTCCTCACTCACAGTCTACACTCCAGCCATAGTAAATAATCTGGAGTTTTCAGCAGAAACCATGTTAGCTTATGACACCATGCTTTTATTCATGCTGTCCCCTCATGCAGCCAGTTCTGTCCTGACTTCTTTGCTCGGTTAGTGCCTGTTCATCTTCTCAGACGTGATATAAGCATCAGTTCCTCCAGATGGCCTTACCACACCCTTCCCCTCACTCTCCGAAACCTGCGTTCCATGTACTTCCTCTAAGCTCAAGTAGAATCCGGTGAAGAGCTCTCTGTTGCTTTAATATCAAATGCTCTGTTACATGTTTAGCAGATATACTGGTCCTCCAATTTCCTGATCAAAGAACTGGGCAGTTGGACCTGACCTGAGGTCATGATGCAGACAGTCAGCAGGTTTCATTTGATCTGGCTCAGTGCTTTATAATTGTTGAATTCAGTTGTTCTTTCAGTAAGTATTTATTGAGCACATTGTAGGTGCCAGTCCTGTTCTAGGCACTGGGGATGCATCAGAGGACAAGACAGGCGAAGACCCCTGTCCTTGTGAAGCTTACAATATAGGGAAGGAGACATACAGTAAAATAAACATCATAGTAAGATAATCCATGTGATGGGAAGAAGGAACAGGGGAGCCGGGGCAGAAGCAGGAGGAGGGGAGGTGCAGGAGAGGCGCGTGGCAGGATCGGGGCCCCAGGAGGTGAGATGAGAGAGAAGACTGAAGGAGAAGAGGGAGGGAGCCATGTGGAGGCTTCGGAGAGAGTGGGCAGGCAGAGAGAACGCCAGTGCAAGGGCCCTGAGGCAGAGCCAGCCAGGCTCATTCAGGCAACAGCCAGGAGACCTGCGTGCCTGGAGCAGAGTCAGCAGGAGAGAGAGTCGGGGCAGCAGAGTGTCTGCATTCCTTTCCATCACTCAGCATCAGGGATGTGATCTAAGGGTCCAGATTTGCTGCTTCTCTCTTGGAAGGTCAGAAGCTCTGGCCACACCACGCACGTGTCCTCCCACCATGCTGGTCAGGGCGGAGCACAGGCTGCCCACCTGAGATGGGTCTCCGCTGTCCAGTGAGCCACGGACCCTACCGCCCCCACTTTTCTCAGCCCCACACCCCGCAGGCCCCCGTGGGCAGCTGAGGCCGTGGCGCCGGGCAGCAGCCTCTGACGGGGACGCCCGCACCCGCCACCACTCCCACCTCCACCCCTCGCTTGCCTGGCCTCTTCTCTCCTCGGCCCCGGCTGTGCCTGCTCTGCGCAAGCCCAGCGCACACTCCCGCTGGGGGGTCCTCTGAAAAGGAAGGAAGCCCACCTCGAAGCAGAGGAGTTTTCATTCCTGATCCTGCCAACGAGGCTCTTCCTTTGGAGAGAATGAAAGGGCCCCTCCCTGAGTGTGTGCACGTTCCGGGGGCGGGTTGTCAGGGGACCGGAGGCTTTGCTCTTTTTCTGTCAAACTGCTCTCCTGTCCGACGGCAGAGCTCCAGGGGGATTTTATTTACTTCTTCAAAAATGAACTTATTAACAAAACCCCAAACTGTGTCTTGGTCACATCACCTCACACCCATTAGGATGGCTACTAGCAAAACAACAACAACAACAACAACAACAACAACAACAACAACAACAACAACAACAAAATCCCAGAAAATAACAAGTGTTGGTGGAGACGTGGAGAAGGTGGAACGCTTGTGCACTGCCGGTGGGAATGTAAACGGTGCAGCCGCTATGGAAAACAGTGTGACAGTTTCTGAAAAAATTAAATGTAGAATTACCATATGATCCAGCAATCCCACTGCTGGGTATATGCCCCCAAAAATTGCAAGCAGGGACTCAATCAGGTATTTGCCCACGCGTGGTCCACCCCAGCCGTCTGCTCCATTCCTCTCCCCTGCACTTTCCCCCCACCCCGTCCTCTTGCTCAGAGCCGAGTCTGGCTGTGAGACTGGGCGTCTCTCTCTAGTCACCGGGGCAGTGGGTGCTTCCAGGAGGACAATGTCCATGGTGGAGCAGAGCCCGAGACGGGGCACATGAGTCAGTCCCATCGTGGCGCCATGGGGCCAGTGGACACCAAGCTTGTCATGGGGGACAATGATTTTTAAAGAAATAACTTTCTTCCAAGTCTAGTCACATGTGATCACGTGAGTCTGTGAGAAAGACAGAGGAGGCAAAAGGGGTGATTTTTTAAAATTATTCTAACCATATTCCCTGGGAGATTTAGAACCATTTCCACCCAGAGTTCTATACATCTTCCCGAGAAGTTGCTTCTCCAGCACCCCGTCACTGCAACTAACGACAGAGAAACACGAGTGCAGACGACGTAGTAAAAGGAAGCTGTCTGTGAAAATCACTGAGTGCAGGTGCCGCATGGAACGGCGGGCTCACGTCGTGCCGTTGGGGTGCGTTTGCCCTCCCAGCTCAGGAGTCCGTATGTGCATCAGCGTTTCAGCATGAGCCTGTTCAGCTGCAGTAAGCCTCAGGCCACGATGATGTCCTGTTAACTCAGGTATTTTTACAGTTTAACCATTGTCACCAAAGTTCTCTAGTTTTATGAGTCCCAGTCAACCTTCAGAACTGCCTGATGAGATACAATGTATCTTTCAAAATCCCAGTCCAATAGCCACTTCCTCTGTGAAGCCCTCTTGGACCTCCTTCATCTGTACCCAGCAGAATGGATCCTGTGCCCCATATCAGTTAGGTAGGTACATGGCGGCGAGTACAGATACGCCACCTAATGGCGACTGAGACAAACAGGGGAGTCATTTTCACACATAGTAAGAAGTAGGGAGGAAGATGGTTTATGGCATTAGATCAGCTGGTGAGTGGCATCCTCAGGGCCCTGCTACCCTTAGCATGTTGGTGTGTATGTCATGCTTATTGGCTCATGGTCACATAATGGCTACTGGTATTCCAGACATCACATCTGAGTTCAAGGCAGAAAGAAAAGGTGACTTTAGCTGAATCTGTCCTTATTCTCATTGCCCAAAATTGTGTCTTTGGGGTTCAGCAGAAGCATGTTGAGCTTGGCCGGTCTCAGCTGGGCTCACCCGTGTCTGGGGGTGAGCAGCTGGTCGGCTGATCTCTGACAGCCTCAGCTGGGAGAACAGGGGTGCCTCAGCTCCGCTTCACATGCCCTTGGCCTCCAGCCGGCTAGCTGGGCGTGTCCCATGGTCTTGTAGTGCCATGTCCAAGCGCCTTGTCTCTTTAGTTTCCATTTACCCCCCACAGCAGCCTCGCAAGCTCACCAGAGAGCGTGGTGGGACTGGGCTCGTGCTGAAGGCTGAGCGAGGTCAGGAGAGTCACTGGAGGTCATGCAGCTTCCAAGTATCAAGTCCAGAGCTTCGTGCGGGGTCCTTCACCCCATCCTAGGCTTCCTCCACGGCTGTGGGCTGCCTGTTTGAGCAGCCGCTGAGCCAGTTACGGTATTGGGCCATTTCTCACCACGGCTTCCAGCAGCGCCACCGGCTGCTCTGTGAGCATCACCCTCCCCTTAACTCATTCCCTCCCTGGGAACCGGGCCCGCGTGCTGCGCCAGCCTGGAACGGGTTGGAGATGACCGTGTGAGGGACACAGCTGCTGCCCTTCAAGAGAAGGGAGGAACACGAACCTGAAACGTGCCCGTGGTCCAGGCGGCATGCGGTCAGCGCCGAACCACAGGTGCCCTGACACGTTCCCAGGGAAGAGACGCCCCGCGGTCATGAGACCTGAGCTGCAGCCCAGACACACGCCCCCTCCTCTCAGATCCCCCCACTCATCACCCCCAGAACACAGCCCGCATCTCCCGCCCCGGTGCTGTAGCCGGGCCGCGGGCTCTATTCCCGGTGGCGCCGGTGCCCGTGGGCCGTCCCAGGGTGTAGGACTAGCTCAACCGCTTTTTAATATATTTTTTTCTTTTTATTATACAGGAAATGAATGGTCATTCTAAATTCTTTTTTGTTTGTTTGAGGGGTTTTTTTTGGGGGGTGGAGGTAATTGGTTTTGTATTAATTAATTAGCTATTAATGGAGATACTGGGGATTGAACCCAGCACCTCATGCAAGCTGAGCACACGCTCTACCACTGAGCTGGGCGGGCAAATCTGAGACTTTTTGAGATTTTTGAGACTTCAAATCTGTCTTGTATTTTGTAGCCCACCTTGTGAAAATAAAAACATTAAAGAACCTCAGCCAACAGCTCCCCATCTGGAAGCTGATCCTAGAGATGCAAAAGGATGTATGTTTAAAGATGTTTTTATTACAACATGGTTCGTGGTCCATTCATTTATAGAGGAAAATCAAGATCCGTTCAAAATAAAGAGGTAGCGAGGGTTTACGCTCGTTCCTGCTGGTCGCGTTTACACTTCTACGGGACTGGTACAGTGTATTTGTATGTGGCTGTAATCAAAATAAGCCTTTTTAAATAAAAATAAGTAAGTAAGGACATCACTGCCTCGGACGGGCAGCCCCCACAGGGGGCGGCTGGGATTCTGAAACTGCCCCTCCGTCCGTGTGGCTGGAGACTGCTTACTCGTAGGCGAGCTGATAGTACAGAGTGCTGACGGGGCAGCCAAGCAGAAATGACCTCTGCGTGGGGAGGCGGCGGGGCTCCCTGAGGGCTGGGAGAGCCCATGGACAGGTTCGGACATGCTCTGAAGCACCTGGGAGACGGGGTCAGAAACTCCCTGCCTCCCCCAGAAATTAGAAGAATTAGGTGAGATGGTTCTTGTAAAGTAGACAAGAACAAGGAGTGGCGAATATTAATAGTGGTGGCTTTATTATTATTGTCAATAATGACATTATTATATCCTTTGGAAATATAGGAATGGTCACATTAATCCCCAAATGCCTCATTCCCTATTTAGACCAGTGGTATTTTTTCAACTGAAGTACCATCAGTTGCAGTGTGCCGATTTCTGGTGCACAGCACGCTGTCCCGTGGACCGGTGGTATGGACAGTGCCGTGGATAACACGCTTCCAGTAGGCGTGCGGCATCTTTAAGTTTGACTTTGTACATTTGTTTGGCTCCTCTGTACTTTGTTTTTTCTGTTCTTGTTTTTTAGTAGCAGTAGGCCTTTTTTAGAGCAGTTTTAGGTTTACAGCATAACTGAGCAGAAGGTACGGAGTTCCCTCACCAACCCCCGGCCCCCCTCACATCCCCAGCCCGTGCCCGCGTCAGAATCTTATTCTGTCTTGTGCGTTTTTCCAGTGGGAACCTGATTTCCAGTGGGTCACGTGGCAAAGAGTTAGAACAGAGTTTCTTGCGAGCAGAGCGGCAGGCTGGCCCCTAGATGTCAGGAGGTGCTTCACAGCTGGAAAGGAGCCTCTCTGGCCTGGCAGGTCCCCCCAGCTGTCCCTGGGGACTAATTTGTCACAGGGTGTCTGGGGGTGGGCATCCTCGCCCCGTGCTGTGTTGCGCACGGAACTCCCATGGCTTTCGGCAGCATCACTCTGGGAGGCACAGAGAGCCTGGCAGATCTGGTCACTTCTCATCCTCATCCAGGGCCGGCTGTTACCATGCGTTACGTGGAGCTTGCCTGGAAGCAGGATCAATACATAATATTGGAACGCGGTCTTGGAGAGATTATGGGCGTCTGAGTGGCGCTGGGGGTTTCAGCCCGTTGAGTGTGTCGGCTACAGACAGCTTGTTTGCTTCTGCCCCAGATGTGCTGCTCGGTACCCCAGTGCCTGCACTGGGCCGTCCTTTCCAAGATAACGATGACCAGCAGAGTCATTCAGCCAAAGAGGGCTGAGTCCACTGCAGTTTGGGAATGTACATTCTGACTCATCCACAAAGCTATTAAGTTTTTTTAATTAACATTTCCACTCACCACCACCCCCCCAAAAAAACACCTCACAGGCAAATAATTTTGTACAGATTATGACTAGACCGATCAATAGACAGTTATTTTTAAGGCTTCTCTGCATGGCTGGCTTCCCCGCCTCCACGGAGACAAGAAAAATGTCAGAGAGTCCTTACCTCTCAATCCTCCCACTCCTAGAAAAATCACACAAGAAACACAAATTCCAGGCGGACTAATCAGAAAGTATGGGTGGGAGTTATAAAGTACAGATGGAGTCACACCAACTGACGGAGAAACTGCTGGTTTATGGTCTTTGAAGCTCTTATTCTTATACACGTTTGTGTGTGTGTGTGTGTGTGTGTGTGCGCGCGCGCGCACACGCGCCAGGTACACAGATCATTTAACAAAACCAATTGTACACACGATTTTGTAACATTTTTTATTTAACAGTGGGTCCTAAATGTGTTTCCTTGTCACTAAATATGGATTTGCCTGGGCAGTGAGACCAGAGATGAGGGGCGAGATCAAGCAGGAACTCTGTCCTGGCTGTGAGCGAGATGCTGAATTAAGGACAACAGAGGATGCTGCTGGAGGGGAGGGCGGCCTGAGCCTCAGCCCGGGGGCTCTGCCCGCCTCCGCCTTGAACCCCTTCTCTCCTCTCTTCCAGGCCATGTACATGTTCTACGCGCTGGCCATCGTGTGTGACGACTTCTTCGTCCCCTCCTTGGAAAAGATCTGTGAGGTATGTGTCAGAGCCGGGCCCTGGGGCTGCTCCAGCCTCCTCCACTGAGGTCCGGGGAGGCCTCTGTGCAGCCGGGGTGGGAAGGCCAGGCACCAGCATCTTCAGAGCGATGGGCAGGGTTAGCACCAAACCCTGTTGATGCGCTCAGAGTCTCAGGGTGCTGATCCGCACACCAGCCGTCCCTGCCCCTGTGGTATAACTCAAGGTGCTACGTGTGTTCTGCTCCCCACCTTCTTTCTCTTTCAGCCCTGCTCTCCCTTTCCCCCATCACTTCCTCCTTCTTCCTCCCTGCCTTTCCTTTGCTGCCGTAACCCTCCCCGGGGGATCACGGGGTCCTCGCCGAGTGAGAAATCCTCAGCCACAGTGAGAAATCTCCATCGCTCTTCTTCCCTGTGGACGTGCAGAGATGCTCCAGGCAGAGCCCGGAAGGCGCCACGATGAAAGAACAGGCCCCGGAGACCAGGAAAGGGACTCTCCCTCCGAAGTCAGCCCAGTGAGCGCCGGGCTGAGCACCACGTCGGGTCCCTTTCATCCAAAAATATTTAGCATATCCAGACCTCCTTCATTCTCTTGCTTCTTTCATCTCTTCTTCTGTTTTGAAATGTAGTTTCCTTTATCTGGAAGCTGTTTTACTTTTAATTCAGAATCCGCTTCCAGAAGGGATGTCTCCCGAGTCGCCTCCAGTCTGGAACGCAAGTTTCTCCATGTGGTCCTCAGCCCGTGCTGTCCCGCCCTCCCCGCCCTCCCATCCTCCCCCCAGTCTGATTCACTGGGTCTTAAAGGGAAGCAGGGAACAGACGTGGCATTTCTGATAAGTTCCCAGGTGATGCTGAGGCTAGTGGTCTGGAAACCACACTCTGAGAACCAGTAAACTTAACCAGTGTCTTCCACGTCCTGAAGTCTGTGAGTCTTGTGCTCTTGCAAAAATAAAAGAGAATGATTCCGCAGCGACCCTGGAGAGGTCCCGGGAGTGGGTTCCTTTACACAGTGGAGGTAGGAGAAGGGAAGTGAGTGAGCCGGTCTCTGAGATGGACAACCCGCATGAGTGGAAGCCCTTTGTCCGAAGTGACTTCACCTGGGAACAGGCGGCTGGCGCGCAGAAGGCGCGGAAGCACCTACAACTGGCATCACCTGTGATCTCTGGACGCTACCATTTGGCGGTTTATTCCTCACGCAAAGCAAACGACTGTGTCTTTCCCACACAACTTTTTTTTAACTGCAAAGTTAAGCCCTTATCCTAGAAATGCACGTACAATCATCAGTACGTACAGTCCTCTGTCGAGGGGACCCATAGCACCTGTGAGCGCACCCCTCGGGGAGGAACCATGATGAAACACAGAGCGGTCCTGGCCGTGCGGGGCGGTGGGCGCAGAGCAGCTCCAGAGTCAGACACCCACAGCCCCGGGTGGAGCGCCGGGAAATGGGAGGTGCAGGGAGAAAGGAAGGGAGGGATTGACTTGGCCTGGGCATCGCGGAAGGGCTGGTGCAGGGGCCAGCTGGGAGCAGCCCCTGAGGGACGGTCTCAGTGGCAACGTGTTGCAAAGATGGATATTTGAGCAGAGAAGAATCAGAGCCGTAGAAAGCAGCCAGGAGGACCCGGAGCAGGAATCGGTGCGCGGGGAGCCCCGAGAACGCCAGGCGGGGGCGTCAGCAGTTACTCAGAGCTCAGGAGGGAGCTGGGAAGCCTTCTGACAACTCTTCTCGTGGGGGGAGGGTCCCGAGGCAGGAAGCCCCCGAGCTGGTGATTCTAAGCATCCAGTGAGATGTGACCAGGGCCAAAGTGGCTGAGGGATGAGAGAGGAGGGGTTGTAATGGAGGAAGAAGCCAAGTGAGTGAATGAAGGAGACAGAGGAGCGGGAGGGGAGCCCGCGGGGTGGACTCCACGGTAACGCCCCATCAGGGAGCCCGAGCTGGAGGGACCCGGCAGGGAAGGCGCACAGCTCCTGGCCAGTCTGGGCAAACTGCCCGCAGAGCCTGAGCGCTGAGTTGGGTCCCCTGCCCTGGGACTCCCGGCCCGATGAGACGGGCTGCCGGGGCACCCCCCACAGCCACACCTGTCACCTTGAGGTACCAGCACCTCCATCTTAGGGGCTCCTCAGGACCCTGTGTGAGGTTTAGCTGTTCAGTCAAGACCGAGGGTACCCAAGTCTCCAAGTCAAAATGCCCTCGGTAGGGCTCCTGCTGCCGCGTCTTGCCGGTCGGTGGGGCCCGTGGCCCACGCCGAGGCCGTGCTGCCCCTCCAAGGCTGAGCAAGGAAGTGCGGCTGCTGGAGCCGCTGGGAAGAGGGACCCGGTCCTGCAAGATGAGGCTGTCCGAGCGGGGCCGCCAGGAGGGAGCTGGCTGCTTACACTCAGCAGCTTACCTTCCGGGTCAGGAATGGGTGCAGGCAGACCACACACTGCCCAGCCGCAGGGTGCGCGTGTCTTGTCTTCTTACAAATCACCTTTCAGGCCGACAGACGGGTAACCTGGAGGGTTCATTGTGTAGAACTTCACCGTCTCTTTCTATTCAATCTCACCCCCACCCCGACTCTCTCTACCCCAGGATTCAAAGCTGCACTGAGGATGGGCAGTGGGTTTTGGGAGGGTGACCCTCCCTCCCCACTGCAAAACCTCCACAGCCTCTCAGACTCCAGGCTCGAAAACTGGGTACCAGGAACCTAATTTAGCCCGAGATCAACGTGATATTTTTAAAAATCAGAGTATTTTACGTAAAACTCTAGATTCGGGCATCTCTTTAAAAATAGGGCTTTTTGGCGACATGGAGGGACCTGAGTGGTAAGGCCTTTGGGAAGGAGATGGAAGCCACCCCTCCTCCCCATTACCTGTGTGGCCCCCAGGGCACGTGGGTTGGGACCCCTTGGTCTTGTCAAGAGCCTTTAATTCAAGGGAACATGGAGCCCCCCCCCACTCCTGCACCACGCGGAGGAAGAGATGCTGAGAAGCAGTGTGGCCCCGCTTGGGGTGGGCGGGAGAGGCCGAGCCCCGGAGGAGGGGGAAGCTGAGGACGGGCTGAGCTCAGGACCTCGGGGGTCACAGCCACCCCCCTTGCAGGGGAGTCCCGACTCACCTGTGCTTTTGCTTCTCCGCAGCGCCTGCACCTCAGTGAGGACGTGGCTGGGGCCACGTTCATGGCGGCGGGCAGTTCGGCCCCAGAGCTGTTCACGTCCGTTATAGGTAGGTGCCGACCTGGGGAACGTCTCAGCCCTGCTCTCTCTGAAGGACTACAACCCTGAGACCCCAGGGGGCAGAACACCAGCCTCCCTCCTGCTGGGGTTGCTGTTCTGGTTTTATTAAAGTGATGCTTTTACTTTGCGTGAGTGGGGAGGTGTCAGTGGTCCCCAGTGCAGATTGGAGAGCTCCCCCCTGTAGATCCTGAGAACAGCCTAACTGACGCTTACAAAACCTCCCCCACGCCCGCCTGGGCTGCAGCCCCCGCAACAGCCAGCGACGCTGCTCTGTGTTTCAGGCGTCTTCATCACCAAGGGCGACGTGGGAGTGGGGACCATCGTGGGCTCTGCCGTCTTCAATATCCTGTGCATCATCGGCGTCTGCGGGCTCTTCGCCGGGCAGGTAAGACTGTCGGCAGGATGTGGCCTCGGGGAAGAGCAGCGTGGAGGTGAGGCAGGGGCGCCCGGCGTGGGGGCCGTTGGTCTCAGGCGGACGTGGGGTCTCCCACGCCAGGGGGCTGGCCTCGCTGGGACTGGAAACCCTGGCGCCATGATTTGGTCTCTGTGCTGATGGGACGTGGAGCGGCCAAGTCCACGTAAATAAGGAACCAGCCCAGAGAGGCAGCCTGTGAATTTGAATGTGTCACACTTGTTTGGATATGTTACTGACCCAAATCGGAATGACCTAGAACAACCTTGGGAGTGGAAATCGAGTAACTAAGAGAGTGCCAGGAAACAACAGACTGTTTTCTGCTAAAGACAGTTTGTGGTTGTCAGTCTGGGACGCGTTCTCTCTTTTTTTACAACCATCAAGCACTTGACCTACAAAAAAAAAGATAAATTATTTAACAGTGATGCTTACCTAGCAAATATGTTGATCCTAAGGAATTATTAGTAAATATTATAAAATGTTTTATTTTATTTTGTAAACAGGGATGAATTGAAAGATTATAATGATACGTAGTCAGTACCCAAATTTACAGCTAAAAGTGATGACTAGATTTAAGCATATGCAGTATGCATTTTAACCACGTAATCCATTAACAGTCTATTAGCTCTTCTTTTAATGGATAGTTTATTTAATTTTGCTTACAGACCTTGAATTTGCTGAATTCCAGTATTACTGTGTATAGTGATTTGTTCATATGAAGAATAATTACATTGGCTCTTTTTTTATGGTGTTTGAAAATAAATCCCTCATTCTCCACTTTAAAAAAAAGCATTTGACTTACACGTCCACTTTAGCTGACTTTGGGGGTTCTGAGGGTTTTTTTTGCCTGCCTGCATTTTATCTGTGGAGACCATTTCACTGATGGGAGGTGCATGGGCCCGTGTCTGTCTTGTGCTGCCTTGGGAAGTCTTGGGAAGACACTGGATGTCACCGGAGTGTGTGGCTGCCCGTTCCCCGTGGCGCTGCACCGGCGGCCAGGGGTGTTCAGATTGCAGCCGTCCCACCAGCTCTGATGCCTTAGTTTCTTTGTAGGAATATTATTCGGAAACACAGTCCTGAGCTCTCTGCCCAAACGCCCAGGGCTGTATCTTCTCAGAAAAGCGACTTCTAGTCGCCCACTGTGGGTCCTTGCTTGCAGTATTACAGAACCTGGTGATCCAACCAGCTGCCTCGCTCGGAGGCCTCTGGGTCCTGCTAGAAGAGGCTGGTTGGCTTGCAGGGCGAAGGACAGCTCCTGGGAGCCCTCTCACGCACTGTTTCCCAGACCCCATTATGCAGTCGGCCAACCAGGGGCCCCCAGAGCTGCCCGTCTCTAGTGCAGACAAGAGACCTTCTAAGGCAGCGTGCGCCCCAGCACCCCGGTCCACCTCACCACCCTCTTCATGCCGACTGGCTTGTCTGGGTTGCCTGGTGGCTTCGTTGCTTCTGGCTACCGGGCTGGGGGACACTGCTCTCATTAGGAGTCAGCTCTAGAGCCTGCAGGTGGGTGGTTACCTCTGAGAAGAGGCGCCGGGACATCGGTGGTGACGGTGGGCCACCCAGCTTGCTAGGCTGAGCAGTGTCTTTCTCTATCCTTTTGGCCGGTTATCTTGTCTTAGATCTTGTGGACCCACGATGTGGCATTTGCACATCTCCTGTAAAGGGAGCGAGTACCAAAAAAAGTGCCCATCTTTGCCTTTGAGGCCGTTTGTGCTTCCCTGGCTCTCGTCTGTGCCGGCCGCCTTCTCCTCCCCTCCCGGAAACGAGTAGTCACGCTCTGCAGGCGCGCCCCGGCTGTTCACACTTCCCTAATTAGCACCGTCGCCGTCAGCAGTGTGCGTGTTAGCCCGGCTGTTACTAGTGTTGCCATCGGTTCGTTAGTCATTTGTACCTGAAGCTTGATGCAGAGTCAGGCCCAGAGGGGGAGAAATAATGTAAAGAAGTCAAACAAATGACTGGGAAGTGCCTAGGAAATGCCATGCAGCTAATTACCTAGGCGGTGGGTGGAATGAGCTTGCGTTTCATCATTTATTAGCCGGGTGGTTAATCACTGGCTTGGTTAAACACCTGCACAGAGCACAGACTGCTTCCTGAGCCCCGGCAAGCGCTGCCCTCAGTCACTTCACTCCCTACAAGGTCTGTGCAAGCTCATCCCACACGATCGTGGGGAGAAGTGCTCACCACAGTGTTAGAAGTAGCCCACGCGGTGATTCTGGGGGCCAGCCCCTCCATCTGACTTTCCCTGCCCTGTGCCCACTCGGAGAGTTCCAAGGCCAGCCAGCTCTCTTCTTCAGGCCTTTGCAGAATCCCAGAAGTCTTTGCAGAGGGAGAAAAACGATGTTTTAGAAAGATCGTGAGCTTGGGAATCAGACTGGCCTGGGTTTGAATCCTGACCTGCCATCCACTGGCTGTGGAGCCTTGGAGAAGTTACTTCACTTCTCTAAGCCTCAGTTTTCTCATCTATTGAGTGGGTACAAGTGCCCCTACCTCCTGGCATCGCTAGAAGGATGACATGTAACTTGTTCAGCATTAGGCAGCACCTGGCCCACACGGTAAACCCTCGGTAAAAGTTCGACTCCATCATCAGCGATCAGAAGAATAACGTCCCCTGGGGTCCCTGCCTCCACATTCCACGCTCGGTCATTGTGGTAACGTGACCTACCAGTTGGCAGAACTTATTAACTAGAGGAACAGCCAGCCACAGGGCGCCTGGTGGGGAGGGAAGGGAAGGTCAGGGAGACGGTCTTCTAAACGAGCATCAGGATGAGGAGATGCTAATAGAAGAACGGACTCAGAGGACCGTCCTCACCTCTGTGCTGTCTGATCCGTGGGAGGACAGGAAAACGCGGCGAGAAACCAGCACCGCCTTCCCCACTGAGAAGGCCTCCCAGGCGGCGGGGCCCACAGTGAAGGGTGGCTGCTGGGGACTGAACTGGTGAATAAATCCAGAAACGGGTCTCACTTAGCACCGTTATTTATGTCGCTGTGCACTTGCATTTGCTGGGAGACCTTACCCGCGCGCGCCCGCCGGCCCCTCTCTAATGTATTCCGGCGTCAGGGGCTGCTCGTGACCAAGTCGGTTACCCATCTGAAATTAAAGTAATTAGGCCGTAAGGTTTGAGTTCCTGCCTCAGTTAGGGTTTTGATGAATTCGGTGCAATTAAATGTCTGCTGTCTTTGCAGTTTGCAGACGTAGCCAGCGCCTGGTCTCCCCTCAGGTGCTCTGGGGAGTGTTATGGGACAAGAAGGAAATTGCTTCTTAGAAAGTGGCTTCTGGCGCGGTCCTTGGCATCCTCGCAGGATGTTTACAGGGCTGTGGTCCTTCAAGTTTTCTCTGTTTAAGAACAAAAAAATAGTAACAGAGAACACCGAGCTCTGGAGGCAACATGCTAATGTATTCTGCACCTCACATTAAAAGAACTTCCTGGCAGTTTTGTAAGACAATGCACTCAGGCACTTAAATCTACTGTTCCAAGTACACTAGGCTTTAAAGACATAGCCACAAACAGACAGCAAGCAGTTTAACTGAGTCCCAGAGTAGGACTTTCGCGCTCCGCTTACCACAGGCTGGCTCATGGGTCCAGCTGATGATAAGGAACTTCAGCGTCCACTGTCCTGGCATCCCCGACGTGTGCCTGGTGTTCTTCCGTGCGGTCCATCTGGTTTTGGCTGGGTTTGCCTTTCTTCAGTCAACACCCTGGCCACTCTGGCCCCTTTACAAACCCGGGCAGCACCCAGAGGTCGTGCCTCTGAGCTGAGACCTCCCTTTGACTGGGTTTCCCCAGAGGGAGAATCTAAGCAACAATTGAAGTTCGAGTAGTTTATATAAAAGGTGATCGCAGGGCACGCCAACCGGGAAGTGGGCAGGTGAGACACAGAAGAGAAAGCGGACGAGGAAGATGTGTTAGCAGCAAGTCACCACTCGGGGCACTGGGATGACTGCTTCCGGGGCACCTGGGAGGCCCTGTAGAATGCGGGCCTCAAAGTGGTCTCCCCCAAGGCGGAGGGAGCAGGGGGATTGATCCCTCAGCCTCCGCAGTCATTTTGAGGGACATCAGTTCTCCGACATCCCAACTCGCTGGGCACAGGCAGGGTGGGCTTTGGGGCAAAGAGACACAGGGGCTGGCTCTTGGAAGGCCCTGCAATGGTAAGGGTGGGGAGTTCTGAGGGGGTCCCACAAAGCATTGCTACAAACTCAAAACTAAGCCTTTAAACATCAGCCATCTGGTGGGGTCTCGCCTCCAACTCCCTGGGAGGAAACACAAGCCTCAGTGTGAGGCTGACCCCCAAGAGCCCAGCTGGCACTTGGGGAACGTCTTTAGGGTTCAGGATAACAGCTGCCATTCTAGGCACTTTCTGCTTCCACACAGGATGCGGGAGACCTCGCTCCCATGGGAGCACCAAAAGAGATCCGGATAATATAAAAATCATACTTATATATGGGGATCCCAAGGAAGAGTGGAGACCAGAAAGGCTTGCCGAACTGATTTCAGGAGAAAGGAGCTCATCGTAAGTGAGCTGTGAGCCCCGGGGGGTCCGGATGCAGGACCCAGAACTTCACCAGGTGGAGACCAGCCCGCTGAGCGACCAGCAAGGGTGGAAAGGGGTGGATGTACTGGAGTCTGGAAGACCGAGGACAGTAATGATGTGCTCAGCATGGCTGTCCTCTCCACCCACCCCAGATTTGCTGAGAAAAAATAAAAGTGAAGGCAGGACTGATGAACAGAAAGAAACCAGCCCATCTGCCCCGTCTCCCACATTCTCCTGATGCCTGATATTAAGGGACCCAGAGGGGTTCCATTGAATCCGAAGTAAACCCCGATAAGAACTGAGAGCCTGGCCCTTCCTGGGGAAGCTGGGTGGGGTTGGGCTGAGCTGAGGGGGCTGAACCCAGACTGAAATCTGAGTAATCATCTCCTCTCTTTAGCCAACGGATAAGAGAAGATCTCAGAATTTCCACCAGGAAAAGCCAGTCTTATTTCTCAATTCTCACCCTTCCATTCATAATTCCCGGTATGTAATAATAAATTACAGAACCAGCAGAGAGGCAGGAACAGAACTCGTAACCAAGGAAAAACAGCAGAAACAAACCACAGTTGATCCAGCTACAAGGAGCTGCAGGAAGGAGTTTAAAACATCTGTCTTAAGCAGGGAAAGGTGGTTCCCATCTGTAAACGAGTGGATGGGTGATTTCAGTAGAGAAATGGAAAAAATAAAAAAAAACACTTAGACGTTACATATTTTTTAAAAATAATGTTACCATTTATTAAGCATCTCCAAAGTGCAGGTACCACACTAGATGCTTTATAAATATTTGTAGAAATATCTCCACTGAATTTTAAGATAGTATGAGCCTCATTTATAGACAGGGAATTGAGTACCTGGGGGCAGGGGGTACCATGGAGCAGTTAAGCCTGGATTTGAGCCTACAGCTGCTGACTGTAAAATCCATTCTCTTTGCATGTGGAGAAATTATGACTTAATCTCCAGATGTTATTATTGAGTTCTTATCAATATCCCTTCACTTCATGTGTTCCTTAGAAGTGTGGAGTGTAGGAGCTGGGGGCAAAGCAAAGAATGGACATACCAGCACGATGGTGGTGACCTCGGCTGGGTGGGGAGGTATTCAGCCCACCCATGGCTCAGCTAGAAGCTTCCCTTATAATCAGATGGCATTGTCTACTGCTGGGCTTACACTTCCACCAAACGGAGGGGGCACTTGGGCTAAGAAACACGGTGCGAGGTCCACAGACCACCCCAGTTACCCGTACACCTGGGTTCCTGGCTTATTGTTCCCCAGACAAAACCCGACATGTCACCTGTCATGTTCCAGTTCTGAGAAGCATCCAGTTTCCCCAAGGGGCTGGGGGCTGAGGGCAGGCGAGGCTGAAAACTATACACTGTTAGTTGTCAAACCTCCCACCCGGGGTACTGATCCATGGCTTGTGTCCGGAGGGGAAATGTTGATTATATTCCCACTTCAGGCAGTAAGTCCATTCATTGATTCAACAATGTTTTCTGAGCGTCTCCTGTGTACCAGGCACTGGAAAGACACTGGTGAAAAAAGCACACAGATGGAGCAGGCTGTGGGGTGTTAAACATCCAACAAAAATGATAGATTGGCAGAGGGATGGATGGACAGATGGATGGATGGAAGGAAGGAAGGCTGGAAGGATGGATGGATGGAGAGAGGGACAGAGAGAGCTGGAGCTAGTGCGATAGTGAAATGGGGAAATGGTATGTGTGCCAGGAGGCGGTCAGTGCTGTGAAGAAAAACGAAGCCCGGTAAGGATTACGGAGAGTGGATGGGAGCAGAGATACTGATTTTTAAAGCGTTTCCAGGGAAGGTCCCTCTGCAAGCATTCGCAGTTTAATAGAGTGAGAAAATACTACTAAATTCCACTCCATAAAGAATATGGCGCCAAATAAAATTTTTTTTTTAAATTTTTTGAAGACTCTGGTTCCAGGCGCTGTTTCAAACATTTGAGTTACTCTCTGAGTGAAGGGCACGTTGCCCCCAGGACACTGGAAAGGGCTGGTGTGCTAACCTGACAAGCCAGAGTGAGGAAAGGGCAGTGCCGAGGGCAACAGGAAGAGGTGTGTGTGGGGACCCCGCCATCCGGGCAGTGATGGAAAGCATGGGAGGTACGAGAGTCAGGGGCTCTCTCTTCTGGGAGACACTCGTAGTGCCAGGCTGTCAGCTCCCCAGGAGCCCGGCCTGTCTCTGACTGTTTCCCAATGTATCCGCAGCACCAAGGGTGTCGACTGCGTACGGTATGGATATCAATCTTTGATAAATGACTGAGTGATTCGATAAGACATTTATTCCCCCCTGAGCCTGAATCTCCAAGAGAAAGAAACAATAGTCCTTAACCTTTCCAGGTAGGATGCAGACCATCTGGGACAAGCAGCTCGGGTACCAGATGTCTGGCTTTTGCAGGCGAGGAGGGATGGAGCAGCGGTGCCTCCCCCGACTCCAGCCGGGGGCGCCCCCTGTGCACAGCAGCAAGGGGGCTCCTCCTCTCCTGCAGTGGAGATGGGGAGGGCCGCTCCCCGGGAGCCGGGAAAGGAACGGCGTCTCGCGATTTATTGCTTTGTGATTTTTTTCCCCAAGATCAAGCTGTGGCTGCACGTGGGGCACGGAAAATTAGAATTAGGGTCCTCCCTAGAAATGATTAGACTAAGTGAAGTCAGTCAGACAGAGAAAGACAAATATCATTCGATGTCATTTATATGTGGAATCCTAAAAAAAAAAAAATTCACATTTTATTTACAGTCCAGAAATAGACTCACGGACGTAGAAAACAAACTGTGGTTACCATGAGGGAAAGTTGTGTGGGGGGGGGAGGTATATTAGGAGTCGGGGATTAACAGATACACATTGCTACATATGAAACAGATAAACCACAGGACCTATGGTAGAGCACAGGGAACTGGATTCAATTTCTGGTAATGAGCTGTAAGGGAAAAGAATATGAAAATATATGTATGGGCGTATATGTATAACTGAATTGCTTTGCTGCACACCTGAAACTAACACTGTAAATCGACCACACTTCAATAAAAAATAAGAAATAAAGTAAAATATTAAAAAATAAAGCAAATGTTAAAGAAAAAAAAAAAGAGTTAGGTCCTCGATGTGGCCGCCAGCAGCTGGGAGGCTGAAGGGCTAGGTCAGCGTCAGGGAGCATCAGACCCCTGGCTGTCACCTCTGTAAGATCTGGGTCGTTACACACGGAACGTATTTCCCCCTCTTGCTCTGCCTTTGGTCACTGCAACATGCGGCTTCTAAAAACATGCGCCCCAGCATCTCCTTGGCATCTTCGCTTTTTTCCCCTTTTAGTTTTTGTGGATTTTTTTTGACAATATTCACCTTTCTTCTGCTCCCTATCTTTTTTATTTTACTATTTATTTTTATTTTAAATTAAAGACACGTTTAGTATTAGTAGCTAATCTTTGGGATTTCAGCTGAGTTAATACAAACTTGTATGTATTAAGTCTTTTTAAATCCGTATGTCAACCCCATGGTGTAGGTACCGGTTTTCTGATTTTACACGAGAGAATAGAGCCCAGAGAGGGAGGGACAGAGACTCCCCCAGACCACACATCCAGGAACAGCAGAGCTCAGGCAACCTTGCTCCAGAATGTGCGCCCTTAGTCTCTGCAGGACGCTGTAAACCCGCACAGAGGGGCCTCCCACATGGAAGGCCGTAGGAGAGCGGGTCTCGCAGGGGAAGGAAGAGCTCGTCGGGGTTGGTCAGACGGCTCCTCTCCCTGGTCTGGAAGTCTGCACACACGGGGCATCCCTGAGCCTTTCTGTTCTGGAACCTTTTACAGAAAGTGCTGAGACAGCTGACGGGGGCGTTGTCTCCCAGTGAGCAACAGGACGGTGTCTCCTTAGGGCGCTGAGACTCTGACCTGAGCTGCTCACATATGCGCCCTGGTGATGGGGGCCCTGGGGTGTGCGTGTGGCTCGATGGATTCTCAGGCCCTTTCTCATTCCAGTTTCAAAGCCCAGCAGAGCGCGGCGCTGTGCGGGGTCCCGTAGTGGCCGGGGATGCCCCTGGCTGACTTGTCCAGGCCCCTCTGCCTTGGCCTCTATTCCCACTTCTAGGGGAGCCGACTCTGCTTCAGGGACGAGGAGGAAAGACTGAGGGGGCGGCCACCTGGGCTCATTCGCACAAGGGAGGCAACGCTCAGGCGTGTCGCTCAGGCATTTGGTTTCCTTTTTGGAAACACGTTCCTTCCGGCATCCTTGGGCGGCTTGGTTTTCTGGGACCGCCCGTCAGGCCCCCACGAGCCTCCCCGAGAGAAGCCCCGTGCTCTGCGCTCAGAGCTGGGAGTCCCGCTGGGGCGGGAGCGCGCCCTTTCCCCGCAGCGGTGGGCCGTCTCCCGCCCTCCCAGCCTCGCCCTGCGCCTGGCCCCCGCCTCCAGGCCGTGCCAGCTCCACCTCGGCAAACCCCGCTGTGATCTCGAAGCAGAAGAATCCTCAGGGATAGTCAGGTCTCTGGCCCTGACTGGGCCGGGCCTGGGGCTGAGATCCTGTGCGGTTTTGGTCCGCGGACTCCTGGCCGCGCCGCAGCGTCTGCCCCCATCCACGCCCGGCTGTGGGGCCAGGCCGCGCAGCAGGGGACGATGGCGCGTGCTGACTTAATTTCTCCCACTTCTCAGGCCCTGATGTCTGTTTCCAAAGGAAAGAGCGTGTGGAAGTGGGGTCCGCAGTGGACATTTCTGAGGTTGTGTGTGGGCTTTTGGCGTTCACGTGTCAAGCAAGCTCCGTCAGAGACGCCATCAGTGGACTCCATGAATAGTCCAGGATGACTTCGTATTTGTGACCAAATCCTCTGGGGTCTGAACACCTGTTCGCCCGGCAGGCTAGCTGCTGTCCAACCATTTAGCCGTTGTCTGGAAGCTGGACGTCCTTTCCTGGCACTTGCAGAGTTTGGGTTTTCCCGTCCCTTCCTTTTTTTATTCACTAAATTGCCTGTTTGTTTGGGAACTAAGAATGCTGGTGTCAGCCTTGGAGCGGTGTATGCATATAATACAAAAAAACCTGCTGTGAATTCTTGGGTACCGGCTGCCACTGTCCTCGGAGCCCCATTCAGAGCTGGGGGCAAAGCGGACACTCGAGCCACGGTCTCTGTCATTTCTGTGTCTCTCCTGAGCCCCGTCGCTCCGGGTCTGTGTAAAGATTTCCAGGGAAGACCTGGGACACTAGTGGTTGTTACTCTTTGAAGGACGACAGAGGTTTTTATAAGACCTGCAGCACCATGGGGGTCTGGTGCGTATGTACTGAGTGACGGTTGGGGAGGTGATGATGACAGCTCAGGCCCCCAAGTTCTCCTGTGGGTTATGGTCTAGTTAAGGAAGACAGATGGTAAACAGGTGCCCAATAGGCCAACAACATAACTCCAGATAGAAGGGTCTGATGACAGTGAAATTGGGTAACGTTAGTGTTTAGCAGACACGAGCGGCTGCAGTGGGACAGGGCCCTCTCTGGGGTGGAGCCCTGACTGGTGTGCAGGAGGAGCCACGTGAAGATCTAGAACATTCCAGGCAGAGTGCACTGCCATGCAGATTAGGGGAACAGAGAAAAGGCCGTGCTGCTGGAGAGCCGGAGCCCGGGGGAGGGGTGGGGGCGAGACAGGCCGGCGTGGGCTCCGAGGCCTGGTGAAGGGCTCGCTTGCAACAAGGACAGCGTCCTAGGGAAGGGCTTGGGGCATTTTCCCCGGGTAGACGCCACAGAGCGTGGAAAGGCGGTAAAAATCTGGGCGTTAACCTGGATCTCGCCAGGTGTTAGACAGCTTGAAACCAGCTTGACGTCCTGCGAGGACATGGCTAAGGTTAGGTGTGAGTTCAGCACAGCTGTGGGTGCCTTGGGAGGCTGGCTCAGAACCCCTCATTGCAGGGTCGGAGCGATCCGTCCCAGGCTGTTACCCGCCCCCTCCCCCATCTCTCTCCAGCTCTGGGCCCTCCATTCAGTGCCCCCTCCTCCTCTCGGCCTTTGTTCCATTCCTGGAAAATGAGGAATCCATTAACCTTAGCCACCATCTCCTCATTGTCTTATTCCAAATCTCATCCTTTTTTTTTCCTTCAGATTCTCAGCATCCTCTTCTTCCTGGTGGTCGTCTTGATCAGCTGGTCCAGGCTGCAGTGTTTGCCTCCCCCGCTCTGGGGCCTGCTCTCCCTCCCTCCCTCGCCTTTATTGGAACTCTTGGTCTGACCAAGGTTTAGAGTATTTCCAGGTACAAGAGTTAAATCAGGTGCTGAAATCACTGGAATTTGGTTGGGCAGGCCGGTGACTTATTATGAACAGGTTGGAATGTTTGAAGCAGACCATCCACAGAGCAGCCAATTTGTTTGTCCACCTTCCACGGGAAACAGCCGCCTCTCCAGTGTTTCTTTTGCGTTGTAATTTGTCAGATTTTTCTTAAAGCTGTCCTCCCCCTCCTTCCAGACTCTGTCCATGGTGCCTGAAAGGAGCATCTTGGTTTTATTCTCCCCCAGACTAGAGTTGCCCCCAATCCTCCTGGAAGGGGCAGGCTTTACTGAGAGCCAGGCACTGCACACACATGTCCTTGTTTAGTCCTTATACTAACATTAGGGTAAAGTTACCCCCATTTGAAAAGTGAAAAGATTGGCAAATGTGGTAGCCAGCCACCAAGATGGTGTCCCATTGGCCCCAGGCTCCTGGTATTCAGGGCTTTTTGTTCCCCTCCCACACCAAACAAAGTTCATCCATGTAACCAGTAGTCTCTTGTGGCAAAGGCAGTGTGTGGCATCTGAGGTTGGCCATGAAAGGCACAGCAGCTTCTGTCTCCCTCTCTCTCTCGGACCACTTGCTTCAGGAGAAGAGGCTGCCCTGTTGGTAGGACACTCAGGCAACGGGCAGTGGGGACGTCTCCCTGGGGGGAGCCTGAGCCTCCTGCCGACAGCACAGACTCACCCAGCACGTGACTGAGCCACCCAAGAAGCAGCTTCTCGAGCTCCTGAAAGCCATCAGATGGCTGTGGCTCCAACCACCATCTTTCCTGCAACCTAGTGAGACCCTGAGCCAGAACGACCCAGCTCAGCCCTTTATAAACTCCAAACCCTCAGCAATTCTGTGAAATAATAAAAGTTTATTGTGCTACATTGCTACATTTGGGGATAGTTTGTTACACAGCGGTAGGTAACTAATACAGTAAAAGTTGGCCCCGTTAGACAAATGACAAAGCAGGCTCGGGGATATCGGGGATTTCCAGCAAATGACCAAGCAAAAAACCACGCCCATATCTGTTTCACGGGCAAGTCCATGCTCTTACCTCCCTGCCTGGCTGCCTGTGGCATCTGACCTTTGACAGGCACACAGTGTCAGGAAGCAGCAGACCACGTTGACCTCATCTCCGTCATGTGATGGTCCCAGATTCGGGGAACCCCTAGTCAGGTGGGATGGACAGAGACCAAGCAAGAGGATGTCCCAGTTTGTGTGAAGGTTTTGACGGATCAGATTTCATTAAAGCTTCACACTCACCCTCACTCACAGCCGTCTGAATTTTAAAGGCTTTTTTCACCGTATTTCTATTTCTTTCTCTTATAATTTTTAAAAATCACTTAAGTCTACACCTTAAATAGTCTGTTTCCAATTAGAACTCCTAGTAAGCTTTTGTCTGCAAAGGAGGCCTTTCCTTTTCTCGTCCTCTGCCTCCCCGTCTTCTTTCTTTCTTTCTGTAAAACGTAGCCTTGCGCTGGACTTTCACAGCAATGTAGGAACTTCTAACGTTGACGTCAGCTGACTCTTAGGGTTTTTAGCAATTTATACTCACTGCCCTTGAGAGATGAGAGGCCAGCCCCACAGGCCCACCATGCTTGTTGTCGCCAGGCTCGCCCACCCAGAGCCGCGACGCGTGCTGTCTTACTTTCAGAAAGATGTTCTTCACAGCACAAACTTTCTGACGTCTACCCGCACAGAGTCTCTGTTTAGTGACTTGATTTTTCAACATCTTCTCAGGCAAGTTACAGCCACCAAATCGTTAAAGCTTCAGTTTTCCCCACAAAATCCGTCTGTCGAACCAAAGAAAACTAGTCCGACTCAATCGCTTTGAAGAGAAAACAGAAATGCTACCTATCGGGGGTTTTTTCCAGCTCCTCCATCCAGTGGGGGCTGGAAGCGGCAGCTAGAGGCTCATAGAACTTGAGGAGGCTGCCCCTCACGCTCTCTCTGCCTCCAAACAGCTGTGCCCACTTCCCGCAGCCGGATCTGACGCCCAGCTCCAATCCCTAGCCGGGGAGTCCTCGTGCCCAAAACCTGGAATCACCCTTGGGTGAGGGTGACGCCCCCAACCCAGACTTGCTGCTTGACCCTGGTGAGCGACCCCGCAAAGGAAAGCTGGCCAAACTGGCCAGCCTCACACTCGCGATCTCCTGAGATAAAGCGGGCTTGCGGCATCACAGCCCGAGCTCCGCGCTCACCGGTGCATGGGGGCGTGTCTCGTCCTGGTCACTGCTTCCTGCGTGCTTAGGGCTTCCAGCCTGGAGGACGGTGACTGCCGTCACTTAACCGAGCTTCTGACAGCATGGCTGATTCTGGTGGAGATTAGTTCAAGCAATGCCTGAACGAGTCATCGCAGCTGGTATTGATTTTATCTTTTATTCCATCGCTGAGAGTGTTTAAAAATTATTTTGTGCTGAAATGCAGAAGCACACATTTACTGTAGGGGATTTCAAGGTCCAGTTAAGCTCTAACACTTCTCACTAAGTTTGACTCTGAAATACTGCTTGGCAAATGTACTCATCGGACTTCGAGGCGTGCACCTTTAGAGCCCAAGGAAGTGTGCCAACTAACCTGCTCTCTGTTCATAAATAGAAATAGGGATGTATTTGTGCATCCTTCGTGTGGAAGGGAGGTCGGAGGGGCACCAGGCATGTAGCACTGAGCACGTAGAGGGAAGAAAGCCAGGGAAGGTCACCAGCCATAGAAGGACAATCGGGGCGGATGGGTGAACTGATGCTCAGAAGGGGAGTGGCTTGTCCCCACACACAGGTAGTAGCTGTCCGACTAGGAATGCGATCCCAGTGTTGTGCTTCGAGCCAGCCTCCTTCGACCCTTCCCGAATGTGTGACCAAGCTGGGCTTTATGCCTGGTCCTCCTGTCGGTTCTGTCCCTCTGCTGCCCCTCAGCGCCCTTCATGAGTTAATGAAGAGACATGTATGTGTGCGGGGAGAGGGACATGTTGACTGGGTCCAGATGGTTATCTTCAAGGAAGCCTCCAGAGTGATGGGTCACCTCGGAGATACTCTTGGAGAACCTGCAGCAGGCAACTTGCCTGTTCTCCTGCCCACACTCCCCATTTGGAACTGATTCTTCGAGCTCCTCGAATGTCTGTTCCCGGACACAGATCCAGTGAGCTTTTCCCACCGGGCATCCTCTGCACCTGCTCCGCTCTACAAAGGGCATTCTTCCTCCTGAAACTCCTCTTCTCTCACCCCCACAGCTGCCTCGGTCCCATTTCTGCTGCCTTACATGAGTCAGACTCATCTGGTCTCACGGCTTCAGCCTCCCCCGTTGGGCACCACACTCTCCATCTCTGGCCTTAACTTCTCTCTGGTCCTCAGGACTTGGTTAGTAAATGAGCTGCCAGACCTTTTTAACCTGGGTCCTCTGGGACGGCCTCCAACTCAAGGTTGAAACTTTGAACTAAATGCTACCCACTGGCTATCTGTATTAGCCTGGGTTCTCCAGAGGACACATATAGGTACAAACAGAGAAGTCATATATACTGTTACATATATTAAATCATATATATGATTTGCTAAATGGAATCGGCCCACATGATGATGGAGGCTGAAAAGTTCAAAGAGCTGCAGGGTGAGTCAGCAAACTGGAGACTCCAGGAGAGCTCATGGTGTAATTTCCAACCAGGTCCGAAGGCCTGAGAGCCGAGAGAGCCATTGGTGTGAGTTCCAGTCCAAGTCCAAGTCTGAAGGCAGGAGACCAATGTCCTCGCCTGAAGACAGGCAGAGAGAAAGCATTCCTTCTGCTTTAACCTTTTATTCTATTCAGGCCCCCAGGGGATGGGATGAGGCCCACCCACCCTGGGGAGCCAGTCCCATCTTGAAACACCCTCACATTCATGCCCAGAAATCATATTTAACCAAATATCTGGGTACCCAGTCAGGCTGGCATGTAAAGTTCACCATCGCACCGTCCCACCCGAGTTCTCCTGGTGCACAGAGTCCATCTCTCGGTTTCTGTTGCTCACAGTTGAAGCCTCAGCCTCACGGCAGCCTCTCCACATCCAGCCCATTGCCAAATCAGATCGATTCTTCCCTCACAGCACTTCTTGTGTCTGTCCCTTCCTTTCCAAGTGCATGGACACCACCCAATGGATACCTTCACCCTTGGTCAGCTGGACAGTCAGGGGCCCTCACTCCTCTCTTTCTGCCCTTTATCCTCTTCCTCTCTGTTTCCTCCACATCGTCTCCCAATTATGAAAGTGGAAGTCATTTTTTCCCCTTCAAGTATGTAGTCAATGTCACCTCCTGCAAGAAGCCTTCCCTGATTTCACCAGGTGGCCATGATTTTGTCTTCTTTGAACTCCTGAAGCTGTCGTTCAGTTTCATCTTGTTACAGTCATGGCTGCAGGTGATAGTCTCTAGTAGACTCCTCAACTTGACTGTGCAAACTGAGTCTTTTGGTACCTTCTTCCTTTGGTGATGGGGATATGGGGGTGAGTGTGTGGAGAAGACACAAAAACGTGGGACTATTAGTTAGCAATCCAAGATTTAAAATATATGCTAAGGCAACGGACAGCGAAGTTACAGGTTGGTGAACAATTAGCTGCCAAATGAATGGCACAGTTTTCAAGATCCCAGGGCATTTTCCTACAACGTGAGTTAAAGTCAGTCCCTTGGTGTCTGTGTCTCCTGTCGGCACCCACAGCTCTTTGAAGGAGAGTAACTAAGTCAGTAACTTTTTTTCGCAAATTAGCAACACTTGCTCCAGGTTCCAGATGTGCTTTTGTTATCTCTGTAGAATCACCGAGTCACAATAAGGCTTAACCAAAGAGGAAGAATGATACGCCTTTTTTTAAGTGCACAAAAAGGGAATGTAACGTGTCATGGAGACAGGGGCCTCGTTCATCTAGATCCAGTATTCATTATCCAAGTCCCTGCTGTTAGTAGTTTGCACAGGGAAGCAAAGTTGTCAAAATACATAATATTCACTAATGAGCAGAGCACTTGAAAAAACTGGGCACCCCCCACCATAAATTTTTTCGTACTTAACAGTAACATCTTTCCCCACCCATTCCCTCAGCCTCTGTGACCAGTTTAGGGCTATTTATTGGACATTCTAGCATCCCATAAAAATGTGGATTTCATGAAGCTGGTGTGTTGAAGAATTACTCATGCCACACACACAAAGGCATCAGTAAATGAGGACCTCACTGTTGAGGAATAGGGCAAAGACGCTGACACAGGACCTGTGTTCCAAAAAGAATGATTCAGATATAAAAGGGTTAGGACAGAGACTTGGAAAACTGGATAACCCCCTTGCACATCTTCCCCCAGACTCTCTCTCTCTCTGACTATGGGACATAAACCACGAAGGGGGGGCGGTGTGTTATCTCAGGTCCTTCCAGCATTTTATGGGGAAATTACGCCAAGGGATTATCAGTGCTGATTCCAGGCCTGTTCATTATCGCAAGCCAGGCGTGGTTGTTCTCGGAACGTACGTTTGTAGGGAATCACCAGGCCCATAGATTTTATTTCTCAAGATTAAAATGTACAACTTAGTCTATTTCAAGTAGTTTATGTGGAAGCGTCATTGTCCTCTGCCAGCTCTCCCCAGGCTTATTGTGTATAAAAATGGGAGAATTTTCTCTTCTGAAAAGGAACTTTGAGATCAAAAAGCGTTTGGGGTGGGGGAGCCTCTGCCTTCCGGGGGTCGGTGGAAGTGAGAACGGTAGCGTTGCGGCGGCGGCCGTCAGATTGGACAAGCGTTTGTTGGTCTCGGTGACAACCACGAATCCTCGGTTCGTACTCACCAAGTGTGGGCACACCACAGCGGGCACACTGTGTCCCTGCACACCAGGGAGCTCGGCTCCAAGCCTGCTCGTTTGTTCTCCTTGTGAGCTAGCTGCAGGCCGTGGGTCCAGTTCCGGTGAAATAAAGCTTTTCCAGAAAGGTGGTGCTTCTTCCTTATCCCTCCTTTGCTCTGTCTTCCCTCCTTTGCTCTTCCCTGTCCCCCTCCACTTCCTCCTTCTCCCTTTCTTTCTTTTTTCCTCTTTGGTTTTTGTTTTGTTTTTCACCAAATAGCATTTCCCTTACACAGAGATACCTTGGACCTTCCAGCTACCCTTTCTCTTCTTCAAGACGCCGAACCTGAATGCTGAGAGACCTCAGAGGTGGTCTAGTAACCCTGTCACTCACCTTGCAGGTGGGCAGACCCTGGCGGGAGGCGGGAGGGAGAGCTGCGCGGGGCCCCACCCGCCGACTCCCACGCTCGTGTCCCCACCCCACTCAGCCTCAGCCCTAAGGCACGTACGTCCCCTAGGCAGCTACCTGGTAGGGGTGGCCATGCCGAGGAATGACACAGACCTATGGACACAGATCTTGGAAACTTTCCCCCATATCCACTTTTATATTCCCTGGAAACAGACCCTCAGACAAAGATCAGGATTCAAGAGCAAGTAATTTATTTGGGACTGGACCCCAGGACACTCTGGTGGGACAGTGGGAAAGAGAGACCAAGGAGAGAAAGGAAGCACCCAAAGATGTGCTGTCATGACGTGGGCCACTGCTCCGGACACCTGAGGCTCAGCCCCACAGGGGAACGGTGGGAGGTGGCAGGGAGCACGCGCCCCCCCCCACCCCCAGGGGTGAGGATGAGGGGGTTGCCCACGCTAAGCCCTGCTAGTCCCGGGGGTGGGGCTCCCCGGCACCTGCCCCAGGGTTGGGCAGAGCCAGCTCTGGCAGCCAGAGAGCCTTTAGGCAAAGTCGCAGGTGCTGGAAGGTGGACGTCCAGCCTGCGTGCGTGGAAGTGTTTGGTTCTGTCGGGATACGGGCAGGAAACCAGCTGTGTCCTCCACGCATCACCGCAGAGAAACTCACCACAGACGGGACGCTGCCCACTCTCCTCCTCTCAGGTGGGGAGGTGCTGGCTTTACAGATGCTAAGTTCTCTTTTCAAGAAGGCTGGGAGGAAGGGGGACTAAAACTCACGACAGACTGAAATCTGACCTCCTGCAGAAGGAGTCCTTTGGGGCAAGTCTCATCCACACACAAAGTGCTGAAAATTCGGTAGGTTTGTGAGTTCAGTTTAGGAAAAAAAAGATGAGTCTCATCCAGCCTGTCTCCACTGCAAGATTCTGCACTTCAGTGCCTGTTCTCAGTCTGTAAGGTGGAGGTTAAACCCATCACTGACGTGGTTCTTGGGACAGAGAGGAAGGGAAGTGGCTGTTCAAGAGATTCTTTGCACCTCAGTGAGGACTCCTGATCTCTCAGTCAGGGATCTCGGAGCGGAAGAGCCCGGCCATGAATGGCGCCGTTTGCATCAGGAAAGCCGCTGGAGGGGCGGGCGGCTTGGGGAGGTGTGTCTGGCTGCTCCTGAGCCTTTGGTCAGAGCCAGACCTTCTCTGATGTCTTTTTTGACCTTCAGGGATTGAGGTAGTTTTTTTTTTCCTCTTCAAGTGCTCTCCACCAACCAGAACTTCTTCCA
This sequence comes from Camelus ferus, assembly GCF_009834535.1. Taxonomy (NCBI): domain Eukaryota; kingdom Metazoa; phylum Chordata; class Mammalia; order Artiodactyla; family Camelidae; genus Camelus; species Camelus ferus. The sequence continues at coordinate 18,962,284 of NC_045714.1, read as the reverse complement.
AAATGAAAAAAACAAAAAACAAAACCAAAAACAAGAGTCAAGCATCTCAGGGGCCAAAGCAGGCATCAGGGGCTCCTCAGTCCGATTTCTCCCCACACAGCAGCCCTCAAGCGGCCCTGGATGGTGCTCGGATCAGACTTGTGCTTCCCCGAAGCTGCTCTCGTCAGCATCCCGGTGACCTCCAAGCACCTGGATCCGATGCTGATTCCCAGCCCACGTCTCGCTGGATGGAGTAGCCGCACTCAGCACAGCCGTTCACCCCTGGAAGAGCTTTCTCCCCTCGGCTGCCGGCGCCCCTGCGCCCCCACGGGGCTGAAGCCCGGAGCGCGGGGCCTGCTGGCCGTTCCTCCTTTCTCTCCGCGCCCCCTTTCCAGGCTGGGGCTTTAAATGCCACCCACGTGCCAATGGCTCCAGACTCCTCTCCCCAGTCTCCTCCAGGGCATCTCTGGTGTGTCCAGGGCTGGGCTCCTGACCCTTCCTGCAAATCTCCTCCTCCCGGTCTCATCGGTAAATGGCGCCTCCATCTTTTCAGCGGCTGAGGCATCCTTAGTTGACCCCCTACCCCGCAGCCCACGTCCGCAGCACCAGGGAGTCCTGTGGGGCCCACCTTCAGCATACACCTGGGATCCAGTCACTTCTCACCTCCACAGCAGCCACCCTGGCTGAGTCGCTACTGTCCCTCCTCAGGACGGCGCCGTTGCCCCCGCGGTGGTTCCCCTGCCGCCAGAGTGACGTCCTAAGCTCTAGGGTGTGGCGAGTCGCCCATCTGTGTAGGCCCCGCCTTCGGGCCCGTCTCACCCGGAGGAGCGGAGGAGCGCTGAGCAGCGGCCTCCAGGCCGTCTGCCCTCGCCTCCTTCCAGCCGCCCCTCACTCGCTTCCCTGCAGCCTCGCTGGCCTCCTGCGGGCCCCACACCCCCCGCAGGCTCCTGCCGTGGCCCCCGCTCCTCCGCGTCTCAGGAGCACCCCTGGCTCAGACATCCACGCTCACTGTCCCACGTCCCTCGTGCGTGGTCTCCTGAGCCCTTCACTGTTGTCCTCCTGAACCGGTCACCGCGTCCCCGCCCGGAGCTCTCAGCCCCTTTCTCTGCCTTGCTCTTCTCTACAGTACATGCGTGTCGCCACAGAGCGTGCCGTGTCGTCTGCTATCCGTTTATGCATCCTGCACCTTCCTCCAGTGGGATGTGAGTGTGACGGGGTGGGCGGGCTCGTCCGTGCTGCCTCCTGCCGCATCCCAGCAGTGCTTGGCAGCCATCTGGCAGCTGGCGGGTGGAAGGACGTCACCGTCAGGCGTCCCTCCATCCTCCGTGGCTTGTCATGCGGTGACGCCGAGCTTCCCGTTGTGCGAGGCGCTCCTTCTGTGAAATTTTGGATGATTTCTTCCTTATGCTGTCGTGCTCAAATCTCCCTCCCTCCTTGGTCCCGTTTCTGCCTTTCCTACCGAAACCAAAATACATCTCTTCCCTGCTTACTCAGTGAAAGCCAGATCTCAGATCAACCCCGCGCTTCGCCTCCACCTGGGGTGGGGACTGTGCCCCAGCTCTCTCAGTTCTCCCAGACGCTCTTCTGGAACTTGGCCTCGAGACAGCTGTTCCTCTTAGGGATGTTCACACGGGATCAGTGTCTCCATCACACTGTGGGGTCCATACCTGGGAGGTGTTGTGCAGCAGGTGTGCAATGACCAGCGCTGGGCACGAGGAGACACTGACTTCTCACCCATCACACGAGACGCCCTTTCATGCAGCTGGAGACTGCATGGGCCTGTGTAACGGCTGTGTCTCATTCTTGGCTCAAGGGGACTTTGGAGCAGCTCCGGTCTCCAGGTAATCTTCCCATACACCACCCTGTTCTATACTTAGATGCGAGATTTTTTGCATTCACCCCTCTCACACTGCCCTTGTTTGTCTTGGCACAGGCTGCTGACATCTTTTCAAATCTTGATTTTCTCACGCATTGCTGTCTCTGTCTCCCAGTGGTGCGTGTCCACAGATCTGATAAGCAGTTTCAACAGTGTGATGGGGGGGGAGCCATTTACATCCAATGCAAGCGGGTCTTTCTCCAAATTCGAGACATGAGTGTTGATGAGAGCGGGGCCAGAGCGGGTGGCCGCCCCTCGCTGGGTAGGTGGCATCCCTGGGAATGTGCGTCTGAGATTTCTGACTGCAGTAAGAGAACAGGCACCCCCGACTTTACTCCTCTTTGCTTTATTGCACTTCACAGATACCGCATTTTTTGCAAATTGAAGATTTGTGGCAATCCTGCATCGAGCAATTCTCTCTGTCATTTTTTCCAACAGCACTTGCTTCTTTGTGTCCCTGTGTCACATTTTAGTAATTCTTTAAATATTTCAAACCCTCCACTAGCAAAAAGATTACAACTCTCTGAAGGCTCAGATGAAAGTTAGCATTTCTAGCAATGAAGTATTTTAAAATAAAGGTATGTACATCGTTTTCTTTAGATATAATGCTATTACACACTTAATAAACCACAGTGTAGTGTAAATATGACTCTTATATATGCCTGGGAAACCAAAAGATTCATGTGGCTTGCTCATTGCGACACCCGCTTCATCGACCCCGCAGCCGCTCCGAGGTGTGCCTGTAATTGACTGAGTGCCCTGGCGGCTATGTTCGGAAACCATCACAGCATTTGGCCTGGGAAACGGCTTCCCCCAGGCTGCTTCCAGGGGTGCTAAGCAGTCCTGGGAGACCCAGAACTCCCCTGACCGGTGGCTTTGATTTGTGGTCTCCATGACAGCCGAATTCTTAGAACTTAGGCTTAAACTCAGAAAGTAGACTGCATCTAAGATGCTTCTACAGCCCAGGCTGTCTGCAGTGTTCCTCTGAGTCTGGTAACGCCCATCGGGGCCTGCGGTCGGGTAGAAAACCGCCTTTCATATTCTTTGCCATTTCTGCAGAACTATAGGGGATGGCTGGAGTGGCATCTTGAAAAGCTGGCAACTGAGAGTAGGATTAAGAGCTTGGAACTTGGAGTGGCGCTGTTGGAACGGAAGCCCATCTCTGCCGCTTGCTACCCGTATGACACTGAGCACATTACTTCTGTGTGCCTCAGTTTCCTTATCTGTAAAGTGGGTTAATAGTTTTTACCTCGTGGGGTCAGTGCAAGAGTAACATGAATGAGTATGTGTAAAGTTCTTAGAAGGGCACCAGGTGTATAGTAAGTATTCAGGGACAATGACCTGTCACTGTGATTTTTTTTAATTGAAGTGTAGTCAGTTACAACGTGGCAGTTTCTGGCACACAGCCTCGTGCCCCCGTCATGCGTACACACCGTCACTGCGATCTTGCTCATGCAGCATCTTTCCCATAAATGCACTTCCCCCCAAGCCCTCCTCTCCAGGCAGCTGTCCAGCAACGCCGCAGGCCCATCGACTCTCCTTCACCCAGACGTTGGTCTTCACCGCAGAACCGGGCTCTGGACCCCATTCTGCTTTCCTTACCTGCTTTGCCCATGTTATTCTGGGTCTCCAAGCTCACCCGTGGGCGCCAGAAGAGCGAGTGCTCTCCTCCAGCTTCCATGTCCCACTCCGGGCGCGAGGCTCTCGTCTGCCAAGGCCCCAGCACGAACTTAGACTCAGGCAAGTGCCGTCTGCGGTCCTGAGGCCCCTCTGGTTGCCACGTGGATTCTGATTAAACTGCCACCCACTCTGCCACTGCCTGTGACCTCACTTCTGTTGACCCAGATGGATCCCTGACTTGGATCTCCCTGCTGAGAACACTGAGACCGATAATATGAATCAAGAGGCTGGATTGGTGGGAGTATCCGGGGAAGATCAGATGGTCCCCTGGGCTAGCATCCAGCAACCCAAATTGAAATTTGCTGGGGTGTGTGTGTGTGTGTTTTGATTAGTGGATCTCTCATGTTGGCTCATCATCTAAGATGTAATCCTTTCTTAAGCCGTAATCTTTTAAGCTTTAATTTCAGAGATTACGTGGTCTTTAGCTTCATCTTTGCACAGGCCTCTCTGGGATGGAGGGTCTTTCCCATCAAGTGGTTTAATTCCTTTTCCAGTTGGTTTTGCTGTTGTTTGGCTTACTTTGGTGTATGTTTTAGTTTTGTCCCGTTTTTTTTTTTTTCTTTAACCTATCAGGGAGAGATCAAATCAGAGTCTAGAAATCGTGAATGAATCAATGACATACTGTCACCAGGTGGTTCTTCTCAAGCAGACACTGAGACAGAGTTCTGGGTGCAAGATGTTTGTAGGGATCCATGCCTGTGAGGAGAAGGAGGTGGGAAATGAAATCAGGCTGTGATGCGGGCTCTTGGCAAAGGGTTCTGGAACAAGCATGACCCACTTGGGGCCGAAACAGCCAAATGCGGCCTCTAGGACGGGTGCCACTAGGAAGGACAGGACCTCTGGCAAGGCTGCTGTCTGCAGCTGAGGCAGACCCAGCCCAGGGGAGCTGCCAGCTGGGGGCCCCCGGATGGCCTCACCCCTAGAACTGGGCAGCTAGTCCTTCCGACCCTCTGGGCAGAGCCATCCGGGGACAGCATGGTGCAGAAGGCGGAGTGAGCCCTCAGTGACATTTTAGCAAGTGCCCGACCACCCAGTCCTCGAGTCCACTGTCCGTCCTGAGACAGCTGGCCTGGATCTGCCCACTGACGCTGGGGCCACCCACATAGTAGGCCCTTGAGCTAGGAATGACGTTTCTGTGTTCAAATCACCCCTGGTTCCAGGAAGCGTCTGATTATCCAGGGACATTAGAAGACCTAGGAGCCACTGAGGCATTTTGACCAACCAGCGTTTAGCCACATCCATAAGGATGTCAGCCCCCCTCCAGCGTCGCTGTGCTCCTGAAGACATTTCCAGCCAAGAGCCGGGTTCTGTCCAAGGTGCTGCTTGTTCAGCTGAGCACTGCCCCAGCACCTCTGCGAGGAATGGGAGGAAGGAAAGCAGGTGCGGTGTGCGAGCGTCCTCTGGGTGCCAAGCTGGTGCCCCGGCCCACATCCCTAGGGCCCCTCAGAGTTCCCAGAGGTGCTGGGACAGAAGCCGCCGGGACTGTGGCAGCCCTACGTCCAGGCCCTTCCCCCACCAGCGCCCTCACCACCAGCAGCGAGGAACAGAAGCAGCCCCGTCTCAAAGGCCCAGGACCTAGACGTCCAGTGGGGCTGACTTCGTCCCTGAGGCTGTTTCTTCTCACCCTGGACGCCATCCATGACATTTGTTTTAGGCAGACCTGGGAGGGCAGACAATGGTGAAATCTGCACTGTTCAAACCAAACCTGACCGTGGGAGGGCAGTCCGGGGTCCCCTCCGAGGTCCAGAGCCAGGGGCTGTCCTGGGGGAGGTCTGCCATCCAGGGTCTGCATCCAGACCACGCGCGTGCCCACAGACTCTCACCAACCCCGGCCCCGTGCACTTTCTGCTGTGTCCCAGCAACAGATGCAACAAGAGAGATTTGATGAAAAAGAGCACTGGTGTGCCAGCAGGCCTGTTGGTGCCCGGTTCAGCCGAGGCTGCCGGTTACATAACCGCGGGGTAATGAAGGCAGGGGAGCTCCGAGGGGCCGGCCGTGGCACTTTTCTTTTTGATCTGCAACTTCCAAGCCAGATCCCAGGGAGCTTTCAAACTCCCCTCATTCTATTTTAAATGATCTCGTTTCGGGTGGGTGTTTTTTCCCTGCCTCACTTTGAGTTGGCGTCTTCTCCTCGCGTTTGTACTGAGCACCCTGCTTGATCCTTGCAGGGCAGGAGGGCCAGCCTGTCTTAGGACACACTGCCTGCTAGTGGTGGGCAAGACTGGGAAGGGGGCACCGGTGGAGGCCCCCCAGGAGTGCTCTCCCACTCGTCAGCCCCGGGAGTGGGGCAGACGGCAGTGTCCACCACGGGCAGGCTGCCGAGATCCAGATTCCAGTGTCACCACTGCATCCGCTTGCCGGGGCTGCCATGACAGTACCGCAGCCTGGGGGCCTTAACAGCTGGAATGGATTTTCTCACACTTCTGGAGGCTGGAAGGCCAGGGTCAAGGTGTCAGCAGAGCTGCCTTCTTCAAGGCCTCCTTCCTGGCTTGCAGACAGCTTCTGTCATCTCACCGTGTCTTCACATGGTCTTCCCGCCGTGCGAGTCTGTGTCCTAGTGTCTCTCATGCAGGCACCAGTCATGTTGGATGAGGGCCCATCCATGTGACCTCAGTTTACCACGATCACCTCTTTAAAGGCCCCACCTGCAAATGCAGTCGCATGCTGAGGTCCTGGGGCTTAGAGCTAAAACACGTGCACTGGGGTACACAAGTCAGCGGATGACAGCAGTGAACTAACCACGGGGATCTTAAGCAAGTACTTTTTATGCTTCTTGTGCCTTTGTTTCTTCATCTGAAAAACGGACACAGTGGTATTGCCAGCCTCATAAAGTGCCGTGAGGGTTAGATGAGCCAATCCCTCGCGAGCTGTGTGAACGAGAACAGTGTCGGGCACTGTTATCTCGGGGGGAGCAGAGCTGATTCTCAAGGCACAGCCTTTTTGCTCTCACGATCCACTGGGACGAGACATGCTTGACTCTGTCCTCAGATTTGGGAAGGACCTATGGTCAGTTATTTTTACTGGTTGAGAGTGCTGGGGGCTTCCAGTGCCCACCAACCAAAATGTAAAGCCATGGCAGGGGGGGCCACCGGGCAGGCCAGAGCCCCCAGCCGCCCCCCAGCAGTGCTGCTGGCAGCCACCCGTCTCCTCCACGCACACCACCCACACCTGCCCAGCGGCGGTGGCTTAACACATCCCTTTACTTTCCTCCCCGAAACAGAGTCAAGTTACCCTTGACTGTGGGCTGGCTAGCGCGTCCCTTCCCAAAGACAGTGACGTAAAAGTGACTCTGTGTGGCTTCCCAGGCTGGGTCACAAAAGGCAGAGGGCTTCTCCCTGGCTCTCTGTGTCTTGGGATGTGGATCTTTGTTGCCCTGAGCCACTGTGAGCAAAACCAGGTACCCTGGTACCCTGGTACCCTGGTTAGAGATGACCCAAGGATGGAGAGCGATGCTCAAGGAGCCCCAGGTTTCCTCCCCCCGCTGTTTGAATGTGTCCAGCCCAGAAGCCAGACATGAGAATCAGCAACCCTATTTTGTATGATTCCAGTCCCCCATCCTCAAGCCACCCCAACCGAGGCCCACTAGAGTGGAGACGAGTGTCACCGTGGACCCAGGGGTCTGTGAGCCTGGGAATGGCTGGTTTATGCCACCACGGTTTGAGGTTATTTTATTATGCAACTGACATGGCGGGAGCACCACCTGAGCTCAAATCCACATGCTCTGGGCAGGCTGTGTGGGACGCTTCTCCTGCTGCAGCCCCCCCTTGGAGGTGGCTCCAACCTGTGACTGTTGATGTTTGCTGAGATCATTGAAAACTGGCAGAAGGAACTTTGGTTTCTTGGCCAATGACAGTTGATGGTCCTAAAAGACCAGTATAACCAGACCAAGCCTAAAAGCCCTGCCTATAGCTTGTCACGTGAGTGATCAGTTATGGCTGCAAATTTAATTATATCAGGGGAAAATCTTAACTGATGGGAAGGTTGGTCATGAAAGAAGAGGCAGAGGTGGGGGGGTGCCTATGATTTTGGGACACTTTATTCTGCAGGGAAAAAAAATCACTTAAGACCCACCAAAAGATCACCAAATCCCTCCCCTTCTCCCCAAAAGGCCTTCCTTTGCATTTTCAGAGGAACTAGACCACTTTTTTCCTTTTTTCCTGACTCACTCTGTAATCCCCAGCCTTAATGCAGAAACTGGGAGTTCCAGCAAGATCTGCCTAGCCGGAGGGCCTCCCGGCACATCCGGGCTGTCATCCCGCAAAGCCGCCCCACGTCACCTTCACTGGTTAAGCAGATCTTTTTTATCATCAGGGCAGCTTCCAGCCTGTTAGAAATAAGACTAAATGGTGATTCCTTTCCCTGTGGGACAAAAGAAATGATGGCTTGGGGAGCCTTAAGAGTCTCTGTGCTGGCCGTCTTCTTGTGGGGGAGGCGGGCTTGAAGACATCTCAGGTTCAAAGCATCTCAGGTTCAAAGCTCTTGAAAACCAGGACATTCTGCGAGGCTCTGTGATGGGAAACCTTACAGATGGTGAGAGATCAGGGTTTCTGGAGAGAAAGAGCTGGGAAGAGTAAGGACTGTCATCGCTGGAACTTTAGCCGTTCGGCATTAAAGCTTGAAAACAGGCAGGGGTTCGCCTGGGGGGCAGACAGCTGCAGGGGCCACAGCAGCTGTCGTTGGATGTCACCGGGTCCCCCGGCACACTGATGGGGGAAAGCAGGTGAGACCCCGCCCGCTGGCACGTTACTGGGTCTGCTGCCTGGTTTTGGCAGAGAAGCCGGGTGGGTAATTAATTCATCCCTTTCCTGAGAAATGAGACACGAGCTTCTGTCCTGGGTGAGAGATGAGAGGGGAGAGCGGGTGTGTGTCGAGCTGGAGGAAGCGGCAGCTCTGGCCTCGTCTGGAGTCTGCGTTGCAAAGACGGAGACAGAACATTGGGCTTCCCGGCTCTCATCACAGAGTAAATGTTGGCAAAGCCCGAGCGCCTTTTTCCAGGAGCCTGCCCCAGTGTCCTGCGGAGTGAGAGCAGCACCCGCTCTGGAAAGGCCTCTCACCTGCAAAGTATAACTTCTGGAGATGCCAGTCTCTTTTCTGGTTTGCGTTTGATTTGAAAGCTGCCCTTCAGATGTTCTGCGCTCTTTGTTCCGTGGCTGATTGAGAGTTCACGTTCCAGACGCTGTGCCCTCACAGTCTGCGGATGGTAACGGAAGGCAAATAACATATTTTCTAACAACCACCCCAAAAAAAAATTCCGCCAAACTTCCTGTTCTTAAGAATCCCTCTTTAAAAAAAATGATTGACACGTAGTTGATTTACAATGTTAGTTTCAGTGTGCAGCAAAACAATTCAGTTATACATAGACATGCATGTATATTTTTTCTTTTCAGATTCTTTTCCATTATGTGTTATTACAAGAAATTGAATCTAGCTCCCTGTGCTCTACAATCAGACCCTGTTGTTTACCCGTTTTATGTATAGTAATGTGTGTCAATCCCCTACCTCTAATTAATCTCTCCCCACCCTTTCCCCTTTGATAACTATAGTTTGTTTTCTATGTCTGTGAGTCTGTTTTTGGTTTATAAATGGAATTTGTATCATTTTTTTAGATTCCACATATAAGTGATATCAAATGATATTTGTCTTTCTCTGTCTGACTTACTTCACTCAGTATGATGATCTCTAGGTCCATCCATGTTGCTACAAATGGCATTATTTCATTCTTTTTTATGGCTGAGTAATATTCCATTGTATATACACCACATCTTTAAGAATCCCTCTTAGTTGACACCTGCCCGTTTGTGCCTTCCTGGGTCCTGGCAGCAACCATGCAAGGATGCCTGAATGAATTTCCAGAGCTTGACGCTGCCAGAGCTATAAATTCAAAATAGGTCCATTTCCCCCACATGCCTTTGCTCCTTGAAGAGTCAGCCCCATGCCCCCGCCCCCTGCAAGGTGTCCTGTGCCCTCGGACCTCACGTCCTCGGGCCATGTTTGCGGGTGGAGGCTTTGCTTTGTTTTTTAACTGGGGCTGCTTAACGTTGCTCATCACATGAAGAACCAGATCTTGATCTTCTTTCTCAGAGTGTGTTGGTCCTGGTTTCTTCAGGAATAATATCTAACTCCCAAGCGTGACGTGAAGTGTTCCTTTTTGTAAGACTCACATCCCAAAGTCCCAAAGGTCTGCTTACTTCTAAGCCAGCATTTCTCAAATTTTCATATTCACATGGATCACTGGGGATGAAGTCAACACGTAGCATCTGATTGAGAAGACCTGGGCAGGGCTGGAGGTTCTGCACTTCCGGCCAGCCCCTGGGTGATGCTGCGGCCGCGGTTCCCCAGACCACACTCAAGAGCCGGGCTGTAGGGCACTTCCGGTCTTCTGCTCTTTCCGTGTTGCCCAGAACCCCCTGCTCCGCCCCACTTCCTTCAGAAGCCATCCTGTCCACGAGTCGGCTCCAGCCAGATCATCGCCATGAGGCACGAAGCCCAGAAAAGCCAGATCTCCCGGCTACAGGTGCAGACCTGTCACCCCCGTCAGACGCCCAGCATCTACGGGGCCCTTCCTTGTGCCGGCACCAGGGAAGACGCAGGGAGGGCTCAGGAGCTCCTGCAGGATCCCTGCTCTGCACGTGCAAAGTCCAGGCCACGGGGAAAGCACCAGATGACAAGGCAGGAAGGGTTCAGGATTGCACCTGGCCAGAGCCACCAGCCTTCGGGGAACTGAGAAGTGCGGTTGGAGCTTAATACAGGCTGGGGAGCTGGAGCCAGAAGTCGAGAGGATGCATCGAGGGGGAGGCGAGATGGCACCAGACTCAGACTCAGCGGAGGGCTGCCCTGGGGCCGTGAAGAGGCCAGCCTGCTGATGGCTGAAAGCCGATGCAGGTTTCGGAGAGTACAAAAGGGAGAAACTGAGGCAGCAAGCCTGGGTGAGTTCTGGAGTCTGTGAGTGAGCTGGTACCAGGTTTAAAGAGAGTCTCTGCTTGTCACCAAACCACAGCCACAATTCACACCCCTCGAGGAAGGGTTTCTGATCAGGAAGAGCTGAAAAATGAAAAATCATCTGGAAGGAGTGTGGTCCAGAACGCTCTCACTCTCACTCTCAAAGTCTGTGCAGACTTCCTTTATTCTTTAACAGCTTTATTGCGGTCTGGTTCCTGGACAACAGACCGCACATATCTCAGCTCTACACCTTGATGAGTTTTGATAGATGTAGACGCCCGTGAAACCACCAGCACAATCAAGATAGCTAGCATTTCCATCCCCTCCCCCCAAGCGTGCAGACTTCTGACAAGGACACGCTTTTGGCTGAAGTTGGGCGTAGAGTCCCTGAAAGCAGGGGCCACATCCCAAATACGCTGCGCTGTTTTCCAGCCCTGGAGCAGAAGGATGAGTTCTGATGAGTTCGGTTCTGAGCGCCTTTTGCTTTGCAATGGGTGGGGTTGGGTGGGGGGTGGTTTCCTTTGTTTTTTAAACAAGAGATGTTAACAGATGCCGGGACTTGAGCTCTGAGTCTGGAATCAACAAGAAAGGGGCTCCTCTCAGCCGCTGCTGTGGGCGCTGTGCTCTGGGGAACTTGCCCCGGAGACTTGAAAAACCTCAGGCCCATTCTGCTCCTGTCCATTTTATTTCTGGAAGTGGTGACTCTCCTGCTCTAAAAGCCTTTCTCAAAATGCGTGGTTCTGAGCACAAGGCATTTAACCCTTTTAGCCTCCTGTGCTGACGGCCAGGCCCGGCGTGCCAGCTCTGAGGCAGCAAGCCCGTGGCTGTCTTTGCTGGGGCTGAGCCTTTCAGTAGGCTTCAATGTTTTTCTTTAACTGAAGTACAGTCAGTTACAATGTGTCAGTTTCTGGTGTGCAGCACAACGTCCTTGTCATTAGGCTTCGATTTCTAATGAGTAATGTTTAGTAAAGGTTCACAACATACTGGTGTGGGTCAGCCCACTGCTTTCTAGAATTGTGCGGTCCCTTACAGTAGCCTCTAGGCACCTTTAAAGTTTAATTTAATTTAAATTTAAAATTCAGTTCCTCAGCCACGCCAGTGACATTTCAGGGGCTTGGTGACCACATGTGGGTAATGGCCGCCATGTTGGACAGCGAAGGTCACAGACCATTTCCGTCCTGACCGGAAGCTCCGTTGCTCAGCCGCTCTAGAACTGAAGCGCCTCACATTGTCTTGATATCCAGTGGTGGAGGGAAGATGGGCCTGTCAGGATGGGAGCCGAACATCTGGGTAAGAAGAGCAAGGATGTGCCTGAGAAGAGAGACCCCGGCTGGATCACCCCAGGTGGGCTGAGGTGCCTACCAGGTGCGACACCTGCTGGCCAGCCAGACACATCCCTGTGTCTCAGGAGGAAGAGAGCGAGTTGAAGGGTTCACTTAATTCCCCACAAAAGCCCCCTTTTCTGAACTAACCTGACAACTCTTTCTCTTGTCAGGAGGCAGGACACTGACTTCCCTTAAAAGAGCCAAGGCCTCAGGAAGTCTTTTCAGGTCTCACCTCCTGGTATTTTCCTTACTTGCTTTGCCGTCGTGCCTCCGGCTCTTGTTTTGAGGCCTCTTCCTGTTCTGCCCAGTCCCTTCTCTCTGGTGCTTTGGTAAGACTCTGCTCAGTTTGATCTTGCCTTGGCCTCTGAAATCCTTTTTCTAAAATCACTCTGTGACTGCTGTGCAGGCAGCAGGCCCGGAATCCTGCAACCCAGGCCTAGAATAGTGCGGAGACCCTCCCTTGTCCAGGAAGGAGGCTCAGAAATGTTGGCTGTGTGTGTGAGTCACTTACTGCTGTGTAACAAGCAGCCCCTAAATCTCAGCTGTACGCAACAGTAAGCATTGATTTCTCCCATGTCTGCTCATCCTGGGGCCACGACTGACACAGCAGCAGCTACTCAGAAGAAGCTCTTCTCACGTTCTCATGGTGATGGACAGGCAGACAGCAGGGCAGGAAAAATACACCAGAACTGGTGACCTGTCACTTCTGCTCTCATTCCAGTGTCCAAGGAAAGTCACATCTCCAAGCCCAGATGGCTTGGAAAGTCCACTCTACCTTTTTTCTTTTTTCTTTTTCTTTTTTTTTTTTTTTTTTGCTGAAGTACAGTCAGTTTACAACATTGTGTCAATTTCTGGTGTACAGCATGATGTTTCAGTCTTACAAACACATACATATATTTGTTTCATATTCTTTTCCATTATAGGTTCCTACAAGGTGTTGAATATAGTTCCCTGTGCGCTACAGGAGGTTCTTGTTGTTTATCTATTTTATATATAGTAGTTTGTATCTGCTAATCCCAAACTCTTCATTTTCCCTCCCCTCCCTTTTCCCCTGGTAACTATAAATTTGCTATGTCTGTGAGTCTGTTTGTTTCTGTTTCTGTTTTGAAAATAAATTCATCTGTTTTTAGTCCATGGTATTTTTCTTTCTCTTTCTGGCTACCTTCGCTTAGAATGATGATCTCCAGGTCCATCCATGTTGCTGCAAATGGCATTATTTTATTCTTTTTTATGGCTGAGCCCACTCAGCCTTTTATAGGAAGAATTACAAAGTTATGGGGAATAGGGTTGTGACTCCAGAGCAAAGAATCAGGGCCAATAGTTCAGTCCAAGACACTATACTAGACCCTGTATCCAGATCTTGAAAAGAGGAGTTGAGCTCATACCCAGCAAACCCTGACTCAGTGGGTGAGTTCCAGTTAGTATCAGTTATCTATTGCTGTGTAACAAACTATACAAGAAGTTAGTGGCTTAAAGCAACCACCACTTTGTATGGTTTATAATTCTGTGGCTCAGAAGGTAGGGCTCAGCCCAGTGAGATGATCTGTTCTGCACTGCTGTTGGCTGGGTTTGTTTCATATCTCAGACCTTACGTTCTCCAGCAGGCTAGCCCCAGCTCCTCATGGACAGCCAACTCAAGGCCTCGGAGACCTAGGCTAGGAACTGGTGCCCAGCACTGCTGCTGCATCCGATGGCCACGAGCCAGTCAGCCCAGATTCAGGGGACAGAGGAGGGAACAGATTGCACCCCTTGATAGGAAGGAGTATCAGATAATCTTTTTGTAATTTATTAGATAGATCCAGGATATATATTCCACAATTGGAAATAAAAATATTAAGCTTGGTCCCAATCCAAAATCTACCATGTAGAGGCAGCCAGAGGCATGAGAAGCACGAGTGCAGGTGGAACTCAGAGGAGGGTGTGTCCCGTCCCTCAGTGCCCCCTGCAGTGGGCATCCCAGCCTGCCCTGTCTTACTTGCTGTACAACTGAGTCACTATGCTGTACCCCAGAACTAACCCCACATGGTAAATCAACTCTACTTCAATTAAAAAAAACAAGAATATTGACATTATATAATATACTGTGATAGCAGCTGGTCATCATTAATCCAGCATCTCACCCACAATTCATGGGGTCTGATCCAGGATGATCCCTTAAATGTCCGTCCCCAGCCAGTCCACCTGTCAGGTCTTTTCTAAGGGGTGGAGTTGCAGCTGCTCATAACAGCTGGCAGCGAACAACAGCTGTAACAATAACGCTAAACCACAAGTGTTACACTTTCATTTTTTTCTGGGAGCCAAAGTGACTCCAAGCATACATTGTGTCATTTCTCCCTACGGGAGTATATTTAGCCAGGAACAGTTGGCCACAAGTGAATGCAAGTAGTAACTCCTTAAAATGCAGATCTTTTCCACGGAGTCCCAGTTTCCAATTTCATCCCAGCAAGGATTTCAAGGCGGCACTCTCCTACTTCAGATGTTTGTAATCTCTTCATGTGGTTCAGATTTCCTTCAGACTGCCGTTCCTCCGTGTTTGCTGGACTCTGTTTTCCTTCCCTTTTACCTGTGGGAATAGCGTGTTCGTTTCCCATCAGTTGGATCCACCATAGCTTTGTAGGGTCTTGGTGAATTTGTTTTAGTGACAATGACTATTTTTAATAGTCCTTGGATTTATAAAATATTTCAACTTAATAATAGTCATTTAGTCCAATAAACATCCAGCAGAATTCAGAATGAAAGGAAAATTAATGTTTTCTTGAGTGCCAACTACATCCAAGCTTCACAGGAAGACTTGACATAATCCTGTTCATCCTCATGTCAGTCCTAAGGGAGGAGGAGAGTTATTTCTGTATTTCAGCTGAGAAAACTGAGACTTGGCACAGTGAAGCACCTTGCCTAGTTCTAGGCTGAGAGTGAAGAAGAGCAAACATATTGTTTATGTCAAGTTGCCTGATGACAAAGCTATGACATAAGTTACATATAGAGTAAGTCAGGAATTCCAATATTGTTCTCAAAACCATCTATTTTTGTACTTTGTTCCTAATAGGTGAGCAAAAAACGGCTGTTTAGTTGAACAGAATTAAATCCATCCCTAGGGGAGCAGAGCAACTTCTGTCCAGAGTAAGTGCTTGCTTGCTCTTGTCCTCCTGGGCTCTGGTTGGGTCCTTCCCGGGGAAGCTGAGGAGACGTGAAGCCTGAGTAGTTAGTGCATCCTTGTGAGCTGTTACTCCTCAGTGCCCTCAGTGCTCTGTAGACTTTACAGCAAACCTGAAAACATTGCATAAAACTACTCTGGGAGTCTTGCTCCCGTAGCCCCATAGGTCTTCTAACCACTAGGCATCAACAGTAAGAATAAACCATGTTGATGTAGAGGGGAAAGAATTAGTTTTCATGAAACTTTAATTCGAAAAGATACACGCACCCCAAATGTTCATAGCAGCACTGTTTACAATAGCCAAGACATGGAAACACCTAAATGTCCATCAACAGATGACTGGATAAAAAAGATGTGGTATATGTACAATGAACTACTACTCAGCCATGAAAAAGAATGAAATAATGCCATTTGCAGCCACATGGATGGACCTAGAGATCATCATGCTAAATGAAGTAAGTCAGACAGAGAAAGACAAATATCATATATCACTTATATGTGGAGTCTGAGAAAAGATACAAATTTTATTTACAAACCAGAAATAGACTCATGGACATAGAAAACAAACTATGGTTACCAAAGGGGAAAGGGAGGGAAGGGATAAACCTAGGAGTTTGGGATTAACAGATACACACTACTACATATAAAATAGATAACCAGCAAGGTCCCACGGTACAGGAATATAATTAGGGAAGTATGTTCAATTTCTTGTAATAAGCTACAATGGAAAAGAATCTGGAAGTATATGTATGTACATGTGTATGTAAAAAAGTTCTGTTTTCCATACTGTAGTCTACAGGTGTGCAAGCCTTAAGTCTAAAAAAACGATGTACACACCTTAATTTAAAAACAGTGCTGTTGGAAAAATGACGCCGATAGACTTACTCAACACAAGGTTGCCACAAACTTTCCATTTGTTAAAAAAAAACAAGCAAACAAACAAACAAAAAACCCACAATACCTGCGAAGCAGAATAGAGCAAAGAGCAATAAGACGAGGTCTGCCTGCACCGAGCTTCAGCACCCGTAGGGTTAACGTGAGGCACCAAGCTTCAGCACCCGTAGGATTAATGTGATTTTTGACCACTCTGCTTTTAGAAATCTCAAGGCTACTTACACACCGTTTATGGACTAAAGGCATCCTGACTCTAGTGTTCACTAGGCAGACGGGCTGAGGAGCCAGCGAAAGGCACAGGATGAAGACTATCAAATAAATATTCTTGGGGGAGGAGGCTTATGCCGAGTTAAAGGCACCACCGGCTGTGAGGGGCGAGGAGGAGGAGACTGAGTCACTCCTGACCAACAGCGTTTTAGCAGCGGAGGGAGCCCCGCGGTGCCTTCCCTGGAGGAGAGTGTGCAGCTGAGTGACTTGTGAGATGTTTAATTGTCACGTGTGCTGAACACGCATAAACACTGGGTAGCGGTGAGTGGCAGGCTCTCTCAAGGAGACATGTCCCAGCACAGGCAGAAGCCAATCTGAAGCAACTTGAAAGGAGATTTTAATCAGCTGCCAAGTTGAGCAGATAAGGAAATAGCAACAGAAGTGAGGAATGCTTGCTTCACTGAGGAGCAGCGAGAGCATCTGAGCGACGCCAGCAAGACGGTGGAGTAGGAAGCCTCGGGCATCCTCCCGCCACGGAGACGCCAGCTTAGCAACAGTAATGTGGACCAGGTGTATGAGCCAGCTGTTGCCTTGGTGAGAACTTCAAAAGCCAGCTGCGAGGCTACAGCCCCCCGGGCTGCAAGGGCAAGAAGAGGTGCACTGGGGCAGGTAGGAAAGCCCAGTGCACTTCCCTGCCATTCCCCACCCCGTCCCAGCGCAGTGCAGCACCATCAGGGCAAAACCCCCAACTCACTGCCTCTCCCCCTGGAGGGAAACCAAAGACGGAGCGCACGTCCAGTGTTCCGGCTTTTTAGGGTGCTGCCCAAGGGACCAGCTTCTGTGTTGGGTGACTCAGAGTGCGGGCAGGGAAAGCTGTAACGGCCTGGGATGCCTGGAGCCACTGAGAATGAAGGTGAGCCCTTCAACTTGCCACAGCACCAGAGAGACTGCAGTGTCACAGACAGACACGGAAAGCGTAGAAAGACGTTCTATTTTGAGTAACGTTCTCCAGCTGGGGGTAACGGAGACAGAGAATCAAGCGTTAGGCAAAGTTAAATAAGACCCAGACAGCATGAGACTTTGAAGATCTCTGTTCAGGAATAATATTAATAGCAGTCAGGTTTGTGGCAAGAAGTTACCCAAATACCCACACGGCGTCCCCAGGTTTGACGTGAATGGCCTGGGCTGACTTGAGATACACAGGACGTAAATTTGCCAAGTCAGCTTCTGGAATCCTCAGGTCCTCTGCTGCGTGTGCTGACCAGGGAACTGGCTTTGTTTTGAAAGAGGTTCTCATGAAGAAAATAAATAGCAAGTTAGGATCAAGAAGACCATTTGAGAAAAAAGATGATCCGAAGTCTGGTTCTAGGACAGAATGCTGGAAGAATGGCTTAATGTCACTGTCCCAGGGCGTTCTCCAGCTAAAAAGGGCTTCTTTTCTGCAGCAGAGTTGCCGGCGTCCTTTCCTGTCTGAACCAGCAATGGTTAACTTCATTTGTTTATTTAACTTCGTTTTCCTATCTAGGACATAAGCCAAACTCCATTAAACCAAAAGCATTTTTTTTATAATTGTTTTATTGAAGTACAGTCAGATCCAGTGTGTTAGTTTCTGGTGGACCGCATCACGTCCCAGTCACGCATATACATACATATATTCATTTTCATATTCTTTTTCATTAAAGGCTATTATTACAAGATAGTGAATATAGTCCTCTATGTTATACAGAAGAAATTTGTTTTTTATCTATTTTTATATATAGTGGTTAGCATTTGCAAATCTCAAAAAAATGCCATATGATATCACACATATGTGGAATCTAAAAAAAAAGAAAGGAAAGGAAAAAAGAAGACACTAATGAACTCATCTACAAAACAGAAACAGACTCACAGACATAGTAAACAGTCTTATGGTTACTGGGGGAAAGGAGGGGGAAGGGATAAATTTGGGAGTTTGAGATTTGTAAACCAAAAGCATTTTTGAAGTATCTAATCAGACTATACTGGAAAAGGACTGACTTAGGACATAAGGCTGGCCAGGGAGATGTTCCCCAAAGTGAAAATGTGCCCCAGAACCAGAACAGCAAGGAAGAATGAGTCTTTGAGGACAGAGCCCTCAAAATGACTTCATGGAACTTAGGTGCTGGCTGTCCAGGAGCTATTGTGTGGATGAAATGTGTTAGGTGCTTACAAATAAAAACCAATTACATCAACAATTACATAGAACATAATCACCATGACTGGGCCAGTGTGTGTGCAGAATCTGGGTTTTAAGAATTATATTTTTATTGTGAGTGATGAATCAAAACGTCGTATGGTTTTGCTGAGAACGTAAGCACACATCCATTGTGCAATGTTCAGGGTAAGCCAAGATACATCAACTCTTCTATTTTATTGTACGTTTAATTTTGTAGCGCACTGGAACCACTTGCTTCTCTTTCTGTCCCAGTTTGACAATCAGGACGAGCAGAGGAGATAGATGAGGTGGAAGCATCATTCTGTGTACTTTCATGTCAGTGGGATTTGTGGGAAGGGAGGGCTGGTTGAAATTATGGGCTTAAGGAAGGATTTTGCAATTATCTTTCATTCTGTTATAATTAGTAAACCTCTCTGTGGGCAAAGCAGGGACTGTTTGACCACACTTTAGTCCCGGAATTCAGTGGTACAGCATTCTTTAGGATCAAGAATGTGTCCTGGGCTTCTGTGAATTTGGGCTGGGGGTGCTGAGGCAGCCCACACAGCCCCCACCCTCCGCCATGCTGGAGCTCCTCTGTGTGTCAGCAGGAAGTCATGCAAGAGTTAAAAGTGTGGGCGTCCGACGGGGATGAACCTTGAGAATGTTACGCAGAGTGAAACTAGCCAGACACAAAAGGACAGATACTGTACAATCCGCTCATACGAGGTGCCTGGAGGAGTCCAGTTCGTAGAGACAGAAAGCTGAAGGGTGGGTGCCCCGAGCTGAGCAGAGGGGATGGGGAGTGAGTGTTCCATGGGGATGCAGTTCCAGTTTGGGGAGATGAAAAAGTTCTGAAGGTGGATGGTGGTGATGGGTGCACAACAACTTTTTTTTCCCACTGTTTCAAGGACTTTAAATGGATATAGAGTCTATTAGTTTACAAAATTCACTTATTCTAGTCATTTGTTTAATAGCTAGGATTCAAAGTGTTAAAGGTTTGATTTACTCCACTGGAAAAAAAACCTAGGTCATCATTTTTCAGCGTCATTTCCAAAGAAGATGCCCAGTGTTTCAAAATCATTTTTTATGCCTTTAAATTACAACACTAACATCCTACTAATGACCACATTATTCAACAAAGCCACTGAGCTGTACACTTAAAAATGGTTAAGATGGGGGAGGGTGTATCTCAGCGGGAGAGTGTGTGCTTGGCATGCATGAGGTCCTGGTTCAATCCCCAGTTTACTCATTAAATAAATGAGTAAACAAACAAACAAACCTAAATACCCCCCCCCCAAAAAAGAGTGAAAAGAAAGTAGATCAAAAAAAAAATTTTAATGGTTAAGATGATTATTTTTATGTTGTGTATATTTTACTGCAAAAAAGAATTTTAAAAAATACAAGCAGCGTGGACTGCAGGCTCCGGCAAGCATGGGTGTGGACTGAGTCTGCCACTCTCAGCCACAGACCTCGGGCAAGTCGCTCTGCTGGCCTAAGCCTCAGTTTGCCCCTCCACAAAATGGGAGTGACCACGGGCTCCTGCACAGGGTTGCTGGGAGAACTGCAGGGTGCGGCAGGTTCATCAGAGACACCAGGCCCCAGACACAGCCTCGAGTGCAGGGCTTTGGGGCCCCAGTTGGCCTGGGGAAAGCAGGGCAGTTTTATCTCAAAAAGAATCTGAAGCGTCCTCTGATTTGTGCCTTCGTGGGGCGTGGAATTGGTGGCGATCGGCACCTCCTGGCACCTGAATTTCCCGCTAGGACAGGTGTGTTCATTTCCTGCTGCCATTGTCACAAAGCACCACAAGCTTAGTGGCTTCAAACAGCACAGGTTGATTTCCTTGTAGTCCCGGAGGTCAGAAGTCTAAAGTTAAGAGTGTCAGTGGGTCTGTGTGTCTTCTAGAAGCTTCAGGGGAGAATCCAGTTCCTTGTCCTTTTCGGCTTCTAGAGGCCACTTGCGTGTCTTGGCTCGGGGCCCCTTCTTTGTATCACTGCAGTCTCTTGCTCCTGTTGTCATATCTCCTACCACTCCCCCAGCTCTCCTCCTTCTCCCTCGTAAGGACCCGTGTGATTACTTGGGGTCCTTCTGGGTGATCCAGGAGAATCTCCCCGTCTCAAGCTCTGTAACTTGGTCACATCAGCGGAGTCCCTCTTGCCATGTAAGCTGCCATCTTCAGGGCGGAGGAGGCGGACATCTCTGGGGCTGGGACTCAGCCAGCCACTCCAGGCCATCTGTTTCTTCAGGAGACTATCAAATAGACCCTCCATGTCGCCAGTGGGCCCAGCCCAGGGGGTGCAGAGCAGGCGTCCCTGACAACAGCTCTGACGTGCTAGAAGGCCTGGACACGTTGTCCTAGACAGCCTTTTCAAAATGCTCAGCCTTTACAATAGCCAAGACGTGGAAGCAACCGAAATGCCGTTAAGGGGAGGGAAATAGCTCAGTGGCAGAGCACATGCTTAGCATGCATGAGGTCCTGGGTTCAATCCCCAGTACCTCCATTAAAAAACAAAAACAAACAAACAAACAAATAAATAAATATCCATTGACAGATGACTGGACGAAGAAACTGAGATAGATAGGTAGACAGACAGACAATGGAATGCTACTCAGCCATAAAAAAGAATGAAATAATGCCATTTGCTGCAATGTGGATGGATCTAGAGATGATCATTCTAAGGGAAGTAAGCCAGAAAGAGAAAGAAAAATACCAAATGATATCACTTACATGTGCAATCTAAAAAAAAAAATGACATAAATGCACTTATTTACGAAACAGACTCACAGACGTAGAAAACAAACTTGTGGTTACCAGCAGGTAGGGGGTGGAGGGATAAATTGGGAGTTCGAGATTTGCAGATCCTAACTACTATATATAAAATAGATAAACAAGGTCCTCCTGTACAGCACAGGGAACTGTATTCAGTACCTTATAATGGGCTGCAATGAAAAAGAAAGTGAAAAGGAATATATATGTGTAATCTATCAGTCTGCTGTACACCAGAATCTAACACAACATTGTAAATCGACCAGTCAATTGAAAATTTTTTTTAGTGTAAAACTGTTCAGCCTGGCCCTGCAACCTCGTGGGTTGTTTGGATTCGACAGCCAGGCCACGTAGACCCCACGTCCCGTGCCAAGAGGTGGTCTTCACAGTGTGTTGTAAGCGCCTGCAAGATATTGGCCCACCTTTCCTTTTATTTTTGTTACTTGAGGGGAAAAAAAGCATCCTTTTATATCATGCTTACAAGCATGGGCTCCGGGGTCCGTCATTACTGGGCATAGAAGCTTAGCAGGTGACTGATGGTCAGTTTTCCACATCTGTAAAACGAACTACTGCAGACGGGGTGGTTTAGACAACAGAAACGTATTCTCTCCTACTCCTGGAAGCTAAAAGAGCGTGAGGTGTGGTGGGGCTGGCTGATTCCGAGGTCTCTCCGTGGCTTGCGGATGTCTCCCTTCTTCCTGTGTCCCCACGTGGCCCTCCTTCTGTGGCACCTGCGTCCGGATTTCCTCTTCTTATCAGACACCAGTCATAGGGCATGAGAGCCACCCAGGAATCTCACTGTAACTGGATTCCCTCCTTCAAGGCCCCATCTCCAAATACAGTCGCGTTCTGAGGCGCCGGGGGTTCCGTCCACAGCGGACGCACTCCGGGGGCCACGGCTGAGCCCGTAGCCGCCACCCATCTTCCAGAGCCGCGTGGGGACTCAGTCAGCTCAAGCGCGTGGAGGGAAGTCATCAGGACGGTGCCTGGCGCTCGTGAATATTCAATAAAATGCCCCCGCTGTTGCTGTTCTTTTTAAGGAAGTTGGCCAACACTCCCTCCCACCCCTTTCTATATCTGCTATAAAATAGTTCACATGTTTATGAGAGGGGAAAAAAAGGCCTCCTCTGCCTTCCGTTTCCTTTGGAGTTCCCTACTCAGCGTTTATTTTTACCCTCACGGCCAGGCCTGGATACCGACATGTGGCCAGTCGAGGGGGTGCACTGAACCTTCAGTTGTTCCCTCTGCGGTTGTGGAATTTATGTGCTGTTTAAAGGGAGGCTGCTGATCTCCTTGAAGTGCTTTTTGAGGCATGCCTGAGTCAACTTTTTCAGTGGAGCGAAGCTGGCTTCAATCTCCTAGACCACTTCTGATTTGGTTGGCTTATCGCCGTTAGCTCCTGCAATCCAGAGTTTTATTGTTTCTAGGAAAATCGAGAAAACGCATCTCTCGCTGACAGATCCCAGTTGCTCAGCTGGCACCAGGAATTCTGCCGGGAGACTCTGGTCTCTGTAAGGAGGGGATGAAGGGCTTTGCACCATGTAGGTCTAGATCCTTATCTAGATCCAAGGACTTGTACCGACCTTGTGCTTTCATCACAACACCTCAAAACATCCCAACTATCCATCGACGGGTAGATGGGTAAGCGCATGAAATAGTGGTCAGCAATAAAAAGGAACAAGTGATCGACACACACACAAAATAGGTGAAGCTCGAAGACGTGTTGAGTGAAGCGAAGCAGGTGCAAAAGTATACAAAGTGTGGGGTTTCACTTAGACGAGGTCCTGGAGCAATGAAATCTAACCCATGGTGACAGGAACCCGGTCAGAGGTTGACTAGGTGGGGACAGACGGAGTGACTGGCTGGAAGGGGAGTGGGACACTGTGGGTGACAGAAATGTTCTACGTATTGACTAGGGTGCTGGTGACATGCACATACACATTTCTTTATAATGCACTTAGCTGTACACTTTTTTTTCAGTTTTGTCTTTTTTCATTTTTTTAATTCTTAATTTTTATTGAAGTGCTGTCAATTTATGGGGTTAGTTTCAGGTGTACAGCAAAGCGATTCAGTTATACATATACATACATAAATTTTTTTCAGATTCTTTTCCATTACATCAGCTGTACATTTTTTTTAATTTTTAATTAGAATTCCTTTTGGGGGGAGGGGGAAGGTAATTAAGTTTGTTTATTTATTTACTTGCAGAGGCACTGGGAATTGCACCCAGGACCTCGTGCGTGCTAAGTGCGCACTCTGCCACTAAGTTATGCCCTTCCTCCACAGCCGTACGTTTTAAATGGCTACATTTTATTGCTTGTAAATGACACTTCAAAATTTTTCTTTAAAAAGCAATCAACAGATAAAACACGATCCAACCAAATAGAAGAAAATTAATCAATTTCACAGCTCATGAAATGAGGGAAAAAAGATATTCAACCGCGTTTTTCATTCTTGTGCGTGCATGGTCTCTCAGGCACAGCCCGTGTCTGAGTCACTGATGGCTGTGGAACGTGCCTCTTTTGAGCAGAGCATCTACCTCTTTATCTGCTTGGTTCTTGGAAGAGACGTTTACCTCTCCTGTCTACGAGCTCGTTGCGATAGAGCTGTGGTGCGTGCAGAGGGTGAATCCATCATTGCCCAGAGACCAAGAATGCTCCGGACATTTTCATGAGTTTCTACAGCACAGAAAGCAGATGGGATTGTGTTGATCCAGAGCAGGGAAAACCTCCACCCAGAGCACACGGAGGAAGGGGTTGAGGTGGAGATGGTCCACCTGAGGGGTGTCATGGGTCCTGGAGGAGCTCTCAGAGCTTCCAGAGGGTGTGTGTGAGTAGGTTGGTGGACTCTCTTTGGGCCTTGGGCACCCGCTGCGGTGTAACCAGCCACCCCAAGTTCCTGGTGTGAAATAACACCTGCTTCATTCTGCGCAGTTAGTCTGTGCTCCAGGGCTTTGGACAGAGCACAGGAGAGGTGCTGGGTCTCTGATCCACGGTGTCTGGGGGAGTACTGGAAATACCAGGAAATACGAGGGGTGTGCATTGTCACCAGAAGTGCTGGACTGGCTGGAGGTGACTTGGATGCTGGGGCTGGGATCATCTGGAAGATTCCTGGCTGGGGTGACTTGAGCCTGGGCTCAGCCACAGCTGTCATCTGGAGCATCTGCATGTGGCCTCCCCATGTGGCGGGGGCCTCCTCACCCCAGGGCAGCTTCAGGGTACCTGAGGTGGGTGTTCCAGAAACGAAAGCAGACGCTGGATGGCCTCTTATGACCTGGCCTCAAAGTCATAAAACACCATGTCTGCTGTACTCTGTTGGTCAGAAAGCCACAAGCCAACTTGGACTGACAACATGGGAACATAGATCCCCAACTCTTGATGAGAGATGTGTCAAAGACCTTGCGACTGTGTTTGAAACCCACCCAACCCTAAACCATCAAATCAGTTGGCCCTCACGCACCTCCATCAGCTGACGAGTGGCTCTCCCAAGGGAAACCCAGAAGAACGGTCTTTCAAGCAAGTGAGGACCTGTCTAGGGAGCCTTGTGACTCCTGCCGTAGGAGTCTGTGGCTGAGACGCCGAGTCTGAGCTAACTCTCCAGGACCAAAGAGGACGCATCAGGTAAGCAGCCAAGGGAACACACTCAGTATTACGTCTCCTCTTTATTTTGCCTTCTGGGGGCCCTAAAGCACTGACCACACACCCCAAAGTGACCTCGCCTGTCTGCACACCCTGTGCGCCTTCACAGGGCCAGCAGTCAGCTCTCCACTGACAGAACTTTGGGGAAGTAGGTCTGCTCCCCTGCAAAGGGAGCTCAGGCCAGTCTCCCTAGGACTCAGCCTCTACTTCACGTGTGTGAGCATGCTTCCGGAGGCCGTCAGGCATTTGAGGAGATTTCCCAAAGGAAGGATCAAAATGGATAAACAGAACAGCTGTCCACCAAGTAACCAAAAGGTTAATTCAGGTGGCAGAAATGAACTTTAACAATGTAGTTAATTTGTAAAGATACATGCACCCCAATATTCACAGGAGCACTGTTTACAATCACCAAGACATGGAAACAACCTAAATGTCCATCAAAAGACAACTAAAGAAGTTGTGGTATATTTATATAATGGAATATTCCTCAGCCATAAAAAGAGAATAAAATAATGTCATTCGCAGCAGCATGGATGGACCTGGAGATCGTCATTCTAAGTGAAGCCAGAAAGAGAAAGAAAAATACCAATGATATCACTTATATATGGAATCTTAAAAAAAAAAAAAGACACAAACGAACTTATTTACAAAACAGAAAGAGATTCACAGGCATAGAAAACAAACTTACGGTTACCAGAGGGAGAGGGGGTGGGAAGGGATAAATTAGAAGTTTGCGATTTGCAGATACTACTATATACAGAATAGATGAACAACAAGTTTCTTCTGTACAGCACAGGGAACTATATTCAATATCTTATAGTAACCCATAATGAAAAATAATACAAAAATAATATATGTATGTGTATGTATGCCTGAAACATTATGCTGTACACCAGAAATTGACACAACATTGTAAACTGACTAGACTTCAAAAAAAATGGGAAAAAAATGTAATTAGTATCCTCATGAGTTTCAGAAAGATATTGAAGCCGGAAAACCAGAACAGACTGCTATTTAAAAAAAAAAAAGTGGTAGAGGGGAATCAATCAATAAAAAAGTAAAAAGAAATTATTTTTAATTGTTTAAATATGACTCCCAAAATGTAAAGAATATAAAAAGGACTAAAATAATAAAATTGATATGCTGATGGCCAGAAGAGAGACTTGAGAGACGTCAGAAGAATAGTAACATTCAGCATTCAGAGTAGGAAGAAAAGGCGATGGAAAATATGACAGAAAAATTAAGAAACATGGAAAGTCGATGTGGGGGCTCCAATATGAACTCTAACTGGAATTCCAGAAGATGAGAGAACAAAAGTTGAAGGAGAGGAAGTCAACAAATATATAATCGTAGGAACTTTCCTCTAAACAGAAGGAAAGCATAAATCTATGTATTGAAAGAGTCGACCCAGTAGCAGACACAAAGAATGAAAATAAATCCATACCTAGAAACAAACATCTGCATGAGATGCTGAAACATCAAACTAAAGATCCTAAAATTTTCAGAAAGGAAACAGGTCATGTATGTCACGTACAAAGGAACAGAATGGGGCTCACTTCAGACTTTAATTGTCAACGTTGAATGCTAGAAGACAAGAGAACTAGACTTCGAATGTTAGGGGAAGTAATGAGTTTGGACCCAGAATGCTATAGTTAGCTAGAGAAACAATCAAGTGGTAGATAAAATAAAAATGTTTTCTAACAAAATCTTCAGAATTTTACCTCTCACCTAACCTTTTATAGGAAGCTACTTAAGAACATACTCCAGCAAGAATGAGGGTAACATCTAAAAAAGCAATTGGAAAAAGTAACATACAGGTCCAATGAAAAGAAATCCCAAAACACTGGCTGAGCAAGCAAGTCTAAAAAGAAAATGATACAAATTTTCAAAGAAAGAGGGTTCTAAGATCTCTAAGGAGAAGAGTGGAATAAATTGCCAGTCATATAAAAAATTGTGTCTTCACATGTTGGTAATATGGGGAAGAAGGCACATGTTGAAGAGATAAATATAGTTTCCAACTCTAAGACAAAAATCCATGCAAAAAAGGTATTGTGACTATATAATGCAAACTAAAATATGGAATAGTTATTTTAAGGATGATGTTTAAGATAATAGACTATTTTATTTTTTTTAATTGAAGTAGAGTTGACGTACAATGTTGTGTTAGTTTCAGGTGTACAGCATAGTAATTTAATTTTATATATATATATATATATATATATATATATATACATATATATACACATACACACACACACATATATATTCCTTTTCATATTCTTTTCTATTATAGGTTAGTACAAGATATTGAATATAGTTCCCTGTGCTGTACAGTAAGTCCTTGTTGTTTATCTGCTTTATATACAGTAGTTTGTATTTGCTAATCCCAAACTCCAGATTTATCCCTCCTCCTCCTGCCCCTTTGGTAAACCGTAAGTTTGTTTTCTGTGTCTGTGAGTCTGTTTCTGTTTTGTAAAACAAGTTTATCTGTGTCATTTCTTTAGATTCCACATGTAAGTGGTATGATATTTGTCTTTCTCTGTCTGACTTACTTCACTTACTATGATGATCTCTAGGTCCATCCATGTTGCTGCAAATGGCATTATGTCATTCTTTTTATGGCTGAGTGATATTCCATTGTGTGTGTGTGTGTGTGTGTGTGTGTGTGTGTGTGTGTGTAAAACAACTTCTTCATCCAGTCATCTGTCAGTGGACGTTTAGTTGCTTCCATGTCTTGTCTATTGTAAAAAGTGCTGCTATGAACACTGGGGTCCAGGTATCTTTTTGAATTAGAGTTTTCTTCAAACGTATGCCCAGGAGTGGGATTGCTGGATCATATGTTAAGTTTATTTTTAGTTTTTTAAGGAATCTCCATACTATTTTCCATAGTGGCTGCACTAAATTACATTCCCATCAGCAGTGTAGGAGGGCTCCCTTCTCTCCACAGCCTCTCCAGCATTTATCGTTTGTGGACTCCTTAATGGTGGCCATTCTGATCAGTGTAAGATGATACCTCCTTGTAGTTTTGATTTGCATTTCAATGATAATTAGCTATATTGAGCATCTTTTCATGTGTCTATTGGACATCTATATGGTTTCATGGAGAAATGTCTGTTTAGGTCTTCTGCCCATGTTTTGATTGGGTGGTTTGTTTTTTTGTTGTTGTTGTTATTGAGTTGTATGAGCTGTTTATATATTCTGGAGATTAAACCCTTGTCAGTTGCATCATTTGCAAATATTTTCTCCCATCCCGTGGGTGGTCTTTCCATTTTGTTTATGGTTTCCTTTGCTGTGCAAAAGCTTGTAAGTTTGATTAAGTCCCATTTGCTTATTTTTGCTCTTATTTCTATTGCTCTGGGAGACTGACCTAGCAAAACGTTGCTGCCATTTATTTCAGAGAGTGTTTTGCCTATGTTCTCTTCTAGGAGATTTATGGTGTCCTGTCTTATGTTCAAGTTGTTAAGCCATTTTGAGTTTATTTTTGTGTACAGTGTGAGGGTGTTCTGACTTCACTATTTACATGAGCCAGTCAACTTTCCCAGCACTACTTGCTGAAGAGACTGACTTTTACTCTGTTGTATATTTTTGCCTCCTTTGTCAAAGACTAATTGACCATAGGTGTGTGGGTTGATTTCTGGGCTCTCAGTTCTGTTCCATTGGTCCGTATGTCTGTTTTTGTGCCAACACCATGCTATTTTATTTACTGTAGCTCTGTAGTATAGACTGTTTTATCTTGACACAAGGGCATTGTCTTTTGAATGGCAAGTGGGTCATGACATTGACTCATAAGAAAAGATTACATTCTGAGCACACTGTTCGAGTGTGCAATATTCACTTACTAACAGTAATAATGTAACTGCTATTTATTGCTTTTCCACATTTAGACTCAACCTTTAGATAAAACATAGACAATTAAAAGACTGTGATAGACCAGAATGTGAATGTTTTTAATGTTGACAACGTGAAAATCAAGTTACACCTGAAAGAAATTTAAAAAGTAGAAAGGGGGTCACAGAGGTGGGTGGAGGTGGGGATGTGAACACTCTTACTCTGCCTATTATGGAATCAAGAAATACTTCTGGGAGCAAATGGAATATGAAATAGAGGAAGAAACCTTCAAAGATATACTAGTGCAACCAATAATCATAATATAACTTTCAAATATTAAGAGCACAATAGGATGGTAAGCGAGCTAAGTCCTTACCTTTTCACAGTGGGCTTCACTAGACGATGTCTGAAACGGATGCATCCAGAAGGAACTGGTATGGTCCTTTTATTCAGCGTCATAGATACAAGCACAAAACAACCAAAAATGAAAATAATTAAAAGTGTATACTGCTGGGAAGCAGGGTAGGGAGGCGAGACAGTTGTTTTTCATTATAGAAGCTTACGTACTATCCAGTTTTTCTAATTGTGCAATTTAATTTTCTTAATATGGAGATAAAGTCACTGAGATCCCCGCTAGAAGAACTAAGCTGACCCTCCAGGAGACGAGGAGGAGGAGGGAGAGGAGGAACCACAACAGCAACTGTCTCTTCTTGTGTAGATTTTAATCGGAGTTCTAAGCCTGTTACATGTATCAGTGCATTTGATCCTTATAATAACCCTGGCAGGGGAACGCTATTCATATCCCCATTTTGAAGATGGGGAAACTGAGGCCAGAGATAGGACATAATAGCTTGCCCAAGATCATATGCCTGGGAATGCCGGGGCTGGGATTTGAGCTCAGTGACCCCAGCCACGGGGCCCATGCATTTCACCACACCACCCGCCGTGGTGGCTGTAGTCATGCTGGCAAGAATGTGTCCTTCCCTCCTGTTTCATAATAAGAGGTCAATAGAAACCACGATACAGAGGTGGAAGCCAATTAGTTGACGTTAGTTTTTGTGACCCTTAAAATAACAAAAGCAGAAATGTTAGAACGGTTGCCTCTGGTGAGCGAGACAGGGAGGGGAAGGAGATGTTTATTTTCACACATACTCAGTTGCACTGCTTGATATTTTTTTAGCCATTATCGTCGATTTTATGTTTGAAAGTTGTTGCACAAAACCTACAAATTTCAGTGGACTTTCGCTTTAAAATCAGATAGAAATAGGAAGAAATGTATGAGAACTCAATGTGTGCCCCTTCTGTCTCCCAAGATAGGAAGTCGTTTGCGTGTAAGTGTGCATGACGTAACCCAATGCACCCTTGCGAAATTTGATTTAAACGTTTTATTTTTTAAGTGTGTTTCATTTGAAGGGAGATATATTAAAATTTTCTTGCCAATACTTTTATCCAATTGTAAGGCTCCAGACAGCGATTTGACTTCATCAGTCTTGCGACTTTGTAAGAGTAAAGACCTTTGAGGCCAGATCACAAAGGGCTGAACAAACAGCTTTCCGCCTCTTTTCTTGGGACACTGGCACTGGGAGCCCTGAGCGGCGCACTGTGCGGAAGCCGCAGCCACTGGGAGGGGCCGTTTGTAGGTGAGGCCAGAAGTCCCAGCTGGAGACCCACGTGCCGGCCAGCACCAGTACCAGCCACTCAGTGAACAGACCTTCCCGTGGTTTCAGCCCCCAGCCCTGAGCTAAACCCAGCAATTCCACACTTCTTGATTTATACTGATGTGACTCTCAAACTACATTTTTATTATAAATCTGAAAGAGATATTAAAGCAGATCTGCTGTATCAGCTGTCATGAATGGCAACACTGCTAGTGTGCGGGCTCTGGAATAGTCATAAGGAATGCATAGAATCAGCTGTGGTTGGTTCTCAAAACCTCATACGCATCGATGGAGCTTCCTTCTGCATCTGTGGGGCTGGGGAGTGCCTGGCAGTTTCTCATTTTTGATTACCTGGACATCCCTCAGCCTAACGGCTCATCGAAATGGGCTTCAACCCCTGCTGGCTGTTAGGAATCACCTGGGAAGCTTTGAAAAACCCCAGCAGCCCAGCCACATCCCAGCTCGGCTAACTCACCATCTCAGCGGGTGGGACCCAGGCATAGGTATTTCCTAAAACTTCCGGGTGATTCCAGTTTGCAACCAAGGTTGAGCATCTGATTCAGAAGGTCCAGAGTGGGCCCAGGAATCTGTATTGTCAAACAGACCCAGGCCATTCTTATGATCATGTGGTTGAAAAATATTGCCAGGCATATCAGTAAACAAAGGATGCTGCAGCCATCAAGTCATCAGCCGCTACCAGCGCCCCCGACAGCGAGTGAAGGGAACGCCGGGCGCAGATAAGCAGGGAGCCCGGCCTCTGCAGCCACCCTCAGCACCACTGAGGGAACTCGGGGTGGAAAAGCACAGGACGCTGGCCCTAGAGAGCCAGGTGCACATCAAGGAATGATTTCAGTGAGCCCAGACCTTGGCACCTTCCCACACATAAAAAAGTGCTTAAATTCCTTCACTTGAGATATTTGGCTTTCTTTAATTAACAGTCATCTTCTAACGTTCTGACTACCTGGTCTTTGTGGCAAAAACTCCTGTATATCCTGGCTCCTCCCCTGCCTCTCCGGAGCCGTCCCTTAGAGAGATCTGAAGGGCCACCTCCCGGGTTCGAGTCCTCAGAACGTCTTCGAGATAAAATGTAAGTCTCAGCTTTTAGGCTGTGCATCTTTTTAGACGACGATCAGCTAGGTTGAGTAACCCCTGCAAGGGGGTGACCGTGTGTGTGCAGCAGGTCCTCAGACCTGGTTCAACACGTGGCCTGATCCCTTCCAGACTGAGAACCTCGGGCAAGTTACGTAACCTCACCCAGCCTCAGCTGACTTCCCTGTAACAGGCAGAGAAAGAGACTGGGATTTAAGAGGCATGTAAGGTGCTAGGTGCAGCACCTGGCTCATCAGAACCAGGTTTTAAACGTCAGCTGTCATGAGAAGGGGTTCCATCGCCGGCCGCGACCTCCCGGGACACAGTCTAACGCTGGGTCCCTGAGGCCCCAGATCGTTCAGGGAGGCTTTTTCTTTCCTGGAAACAAGACAAGTAGGGAAAGCGACGATTTGCAAACCCCACTCCTTGCTCCTAACGCACACATGCACGGCACTCCTCTCACCCCAAATCTTAGGATCTCCTCGGATGCTCTGTGTCCTGACATACTGTTTGGATCCTGACATATTGCCGAGGGGCTGGTGTGGGTGAATACGATTATTCTAGGTGGAAGAGTGAAATGGGGGTGAGCACAGGATGCGTTCCCGGTCACAGCACAGGAAGGAAGCTGGGGAGAGGCCCAGGCTTCCGAGTGGCGGAGGGGGCGCGGGGCACGGAGAAGGGAGCAGAGGTCCCACAGCCACCCCGGCAGGGGCCCGGAGCCCGCCCCGCGGCTCAGCAGCCCACACGGGAGACGCACCGTGTCTTTCTGTCCCTCCTGCCCTCTGACTGCGCTCTGAGCCTGGGCACTGCTCAGACACGAGCTGCTCTCCATTTACATCGTCACGTGCAGAGTGAAAAATCCGCGTAAATACTTAGATAGCCTCTCCCCCTGACTTCGGCTAAAAACTGGTCAGGAAGGGGCTGGTAGGTGTTACTGGCTGCCTTAGCCGCACGGTGCCCTCAGCTCTCTGCTTCGTGCTTAGCACAGATCAAGCCTGTGTCTCTGACGTTACCGTGTTTTAATTCTCAAGATCTTTAATGCGGGGGAAGTTATCTTCCAAACACACGTTAAAGAAATGTTCTTCTGTTCAGTTCGCCCTGGCTGCAGAATGGGTTCCTGAGCGTCCCCTGCTCTCCCTACCCCGAGTCAAGGAATTATTTAAAATGAATTGCCTGACATCAGATCAGCGGGGGCCGGATGAGGCACACAGACATAGCAACCAGTATTCTTAGTAGGCAAATATCACCGCCCGCCCAAGATCAGAGTGTGACCCTCGTCCGCACCTGAGGGGGACAGGTGCTTCCTTTCCAACCCAGAGCGCCCGCGGGTGGTGGCCACCCACACTTCCATGTGACTCATCCTCCGTCATCACTCAGATTAGCTCCTGATAGTAAACAGGCCCCACTCTTTGTCAAACAGTAGCTAGAAATCTTACAGCACCCAATCCACATTTCCTCTCCTCTGTAACTGCAGGAAGCCAGAGAAACGTGAGCCCTTCTAGGTATCAAACAGGCTCTTCTCAGTCCACATCCAAGCCCGTGGACTGAAAAGTGGCTGGCTGTCCTGTGTTTCCATCCCTTTGCCTCCAACATTTTAGTTTTCAGAGAGACCAGAGGGAAATGGAACATCTCCCCCCACCACGATTCCACTGCAGGTTTTCGGACAGCATAGAAAGCATCGTGTGGCAACACCATAGACACCAAGTGCTAATGTAACAGTGGGTGTAATTTTAGCCAGGGTCTTACTTGCACCCAAGTACGTGGTCTTAGCTGTCTGATTTCTGAACTCACATGATACGGCTTAACTTCCTTTTCCATCAGCACTTCGGATGCAGAGGAGCCCCACTCCATCGGGGAGACCCTAGCCCCATGACGATATGGCACAGACCGGGACACCAAAGCCATCTCTCAACCTTGGCCCGGTCCTTTCAGGGTTCATAATTGATAAAGTGAGGAAATATTTGCCTCTGACATGTATCTGGCTACTAACCCAAGTGGCACAGATTTAAAAACAAATTCAGTACTTTGGTCTGGATTTCTTTGGACTGTCTTTTCAGTAGATGGAGTAGGAAGGCCGGGCAGGGAGCAGGAATGTTCTGGCATGGTCCTGCAGAGGGATGTGCAGACGAGTGGTTTCCCCAGCATCTTATGCAGGGTCGGTGCTAGAAGCTGATGAAGGAGGAAACCCCATACAAGCAGTGCTTCTAATTTGCCCCTGCAGCTCAGCCACACCCGGTGGCCGTCTGGCCAAGATCTTAAGTGACGGCCGATGCCCACTGCATCCCGTCCAGACCCCACTGCCCAGGGTGGCCTCACCCGTCTCTTGCTGGTTATACTTCAAGTTCTCAGGTGTGACTCAGACTCCGAAATTCTCTGTCGTCTACACCAGCACTTCTCACACTAACGTGCACCTCGGTCACCTGGGGGTCTGGCTGAGATGCAGGCTCCGATGCAGCTGGTCTAGAGTGGGGCCTGAGAGCTGCCATTTCTCCCGGGCTGTCCCGGGCCGCACGTCGGGTAAACAGTGGGGCAGCACTGAGCTGGGGAGAGAGCGTCTCTTCAGTGGGACTTACTGGGCTGAGACAGGAGAATGCGTGTGAGCCACTTCAGTCCCTCCCGGAAAGCTCTGAATACCGCCAAGCTGCTCTCCATGGTTATACGTGAAACAGATACAGCACACGCAGTCGAAAGCTACAGACAGCCACAAACAGTGTTTTTGCCATTAGCTTCAGCTGCCTCCGTCAAAGTTCTTATCGGCGCAGCCAGGATGGACTGAGAGCCACCTTACCTCCCGTCCCTTTCGGGTGGAGGGACAAGTGATTAAATGATGAAGAGCCAGGAACTAAGACGGAGCAGAACCTCAGGGCTTCCATGTCCAAAAACTAGATTAAGGGGTCTGTGAACTTGGAAGAGAAAAAAATACACCTTCCTTTTGCTGACCACTTAGATTTAACATTTCATTTCATTATTCGTGAGGAGCTGACATAGTAACATTAGCTGGGACTCTGTCTCCAGCAGGAACATAAGCTGTTTCCATTCTCTGTTACAGTCGTGCAGACATGCCAGACCCTCGCCCTTCACTACCACGCTTAAATGACTAACGTCCTGTAATGAGGACATTTGCAGGCTCTTGTTAATAAAGAAATAGACATCACCATATCTCCGTTTCTCAATGCTCTGATAGCTGGCTTTCGAAAAATCAGTTTCTTTATAATTCTTTATGGTTTATGTTATGCCTTTTAATACACAGTTCTGAAAAGGGGCACACAGCGTGCAAAGGGGCACACAGCACAGGATGCTTAGAACCCCGAGCATGGCGTCGGGCAGTAGAGGAACAGCCGCTGGTGTGTCCAGCACTGTCAACACTAATTAAAATAATTCTTTGAGAACTGGGGTCACGGATGCCTATTCCAGCAGGGCCCGGGTATGGAGAGCAAATGAGTGATGGGGTCAGGCCTGAGGATCTCCACAGCAGAAGGGGTGGAGTACGTGGGAGCTGACTCTTGCCTTTGGAGTGGGGGGCCGTAGAGTGGAGGGACCGTGGCAAGCTGAAAACCACACGTCCCACCTGAAGAGGGCTCCGCTGACAGCCCCACGGCTGCACCAGCACACCCCCAGGGTGCCAGGTCTTCAGATTTTGTCAAGAGAAGCCAAAAGTCTCGGTGTGGTGGAAATCTCTCCCCAAGTTGTAATGTACGTGTGGGCAGTTGTTGCAATTAACAAGAAACAAAGGGGAAAAACTCGGGGCCTGGGCCTGGGTGAGTGGGGGAAGGGCTCCTGGAGCACAGCCGGG
Source organism: Camelus ferus (assembly GCF_009834535.1). Lineage (NCBI taxonomy): Eukaryota > Metazoa > Chordata > Mammalia > Artiodactyla > Camelidae > Camelus > Camelus ferus. Next base: position 18,927,287 of record NC_045714.1, on the reverse strand, counting down.
GTCCCCTTCCCGAAGGCGGGGTCGACTCCCCGTGAATTCTGGTGTGTTCGAGACTACTCTGAGCGACCGAGTTTTGAAGGCCTAGCGGGCAGTCGCTTACATTCAACATGAAAACTCCTGCACATAATATTTCAGATGATTGAGAAAGTACTTCTGCATCCCAGGCGCTCCGGGCCGTCAGAGCATCCGAGGCCACTGTTCAGTACGATCGCTGAAGGGCCTTCGGGAGACGGCTCTGTGCCCACGTGGTCCCAGTGTGGCCTCGTTTTCACTTAAATGTCTCCAGCAGCAGTTTGTTTACTTGTCATTTGTTCTCCTTGCATAAAACCAGGACTCACAATGGGTATTCATAGAAAAAAAGAAATTAAAAAAATGCAAATTCATTTTCTGTTCCTGTTCGTGAAGATTAATAGCAGAGGTTCACTGTATTTTGCAAGAGCACATGGCTGTCTGTTTACGTGGCCTGACCGTTACTGTCCTTTCTCAGCAGTGAACGTCTAGAAAGCAGGGGCCATTTGTATCCAGTGACTTTTCTCAGGATTGCGATGTTTGGAAAGTGCACTTGAATAATGAACAGGCGATGGCGCCAAGCCCTCTCCGTGGGTGAACAGGGCCTCCCCTGCTCCGGCCCCTCTGCCGCTGGGTTTTCCCACCCCACGGGGGGACCTGCAGAGCCCACCCTCACTCCACACTGCGTGGCTGTCTTTCCTGAGATGAGAACTGGCTGTAGGAACAGTGCCAGCTCGAAAGCTTGGAATAAAACTCATGTTACCATTTTCAAATCCCTTTACCATGAAATTTGTGTGAAATAACAACGCTTCTCAGACGACGGCAGTTTTTATGTTTTACGTCATGTAACTCTTGTGACTGCTTCCATGGCTTTCTAAAAAGGCAAACCGCTCATGAGTTGAGGTATGTGTTCCTTTTAAAATGTGTCTGCAATGTCAAATTCCATCCTCCATCAAGAAAAATCATCCTAAATATTGTATTATGCTTGTATATTTCCATGTATATAAATAGCTGTCTACTGATTTGCAATAGAAATCCATATACAGACAATGGTTTTATCATAAACAATTAATTTTAACCTCCTAGAAGGCGTCCAAATTCCAGATTATCACTCAACATTGGAATAAAGGAGAAGGTTTGTTTTTTTTTTTTTTCTGTTTTGTAAGTGTCTTCTTTTTTTTGTCTTTTGGCCTTACTCCACTCTGAAACTAAAGGGAATTAGAAGAAGGAAACTGAAGCTGTGTATTCAATAGAAAACGTGTGAAATGCACTCCAGAAATAGAGAAGCAACATCAAGATGAGATTCCAGCCGGGAGGGGATCCTCGAGCTGTAGAAGGAATCAGAGCCTCTGGCCTTAGTGTACAGAGGGGTTTGCCAGCATGCGTATTATTGATTAATGGGGCCAAGAGCAGTATGACTCACCGCCGGTTCTCTCCCAGGACCCTGGCCCTGGTCTCTTGCAGACATTTTGCCAAGTGCTCAGAAAGCGCTCTTCTCATCAGCGTCTCCCCTGCTCTGGCTTGGGTGACACCTGTCCCCGGATGCCGGAGAGCATCCCGTGTTGAGGCAAAGGTGCTGACGGATCCCTCTCTGCCCATAAATGTGTTCAGGGTCTGAGCCAGATGGTTGCTGGCCTCCTTCTAGAGATAAAAGACCCTTCACCAAGAAGCAGAGGCACTGGCTGAGACCCCAGCGTCAGAGTGTGTATCCGCGTCTGGGGCAAAGTGAAACTTTCAATCACCAAACAATGTGCTGTGTTGGTGTTTGTTTTTTTAAACTAAACCAGCTAAATACAGTAGTTTTCAGTTATTTAACTGACTCTCTCCCTCCTGGAATTTGTCCACACCATATCCACATCCAAATCTACATCCAAGGTCACTGTGGTCACTCCTTTCTGCTTTGCTTGCTTTGCCCTGAGTCCCTTTAAAGCAGTGCATTTTTGATTTGGGGGCTTTTGTTAGTTGAAGTATAGTCAGCTTACAATGTTGTGTTAATTTCTGGTGTACAGCGTCATGTTTCCGTTTGTGTGTGTGTGTGTGTGTATGTGTACATATATGTATATTCCTTTTCATAGTCTTTTCCATGATCGGCTTTTCCAAGGTACTGAATATAGTTCCCTGTGCTCTACAGTAGGACCTTGTTGTTTATTTTATATATAGTAGTGTGTATCTGCAAATCCCAAACTCCCAGTTTATCCCTCCCCACCCCTCAACCTTGGAATAAAGAAGAGGGTATTTTTTTGTTTTTGGAGAAGTGTCTTTTTTTTTTTCTTTTGGCCTTTCCTCCCTGGTAACCATAAGCTTGTTTTCTGTCTGTAAGTGTTTCTGTTTTATAAATAAGTTCATTTGTGTCACTTTTTCCAGATTCCACAGATAAGTGATATCATATGGTATTTTTCTTTCTCTGTCTGACTTACTTCACTTAGAATGACAATCTCCAGGTCCATCCATGTTGCTGCAAATGGCATTATTTCATTCCTTTTATGGCTGAGTAGTGTTCCATTGTATATGTACGTACCACGCCTTCTTTCTCCAGTCATCTGTCGATGGACATTTAGGCTGTTTCCATGTCTTGGCTGCTGTAAGCAGCGCTTCTTTGAACACTGGGGTGCAGCTATTAAAGCAGCATATTTTTGAAACTGAGCTGTGGTTGCTGCTTTCTGATCTCTTGCCTCCACCTCTTCTGTCCTCTGGCTGCCGTATCTCCATGCCTGCCTGATGGCTTAAAGTCATGGAGGGAAGAAAGTCTCCACGGGAGGCTTCACAGACGGGGGTCTGCTTTCACTCCTGCCACCCTGCCTGCCCTGTAGCACTGCGTGCGGGGCCAGGGCCGTGAGACGCAGACTTCCTGGGTTCAGAGCCCAGCCCCCACCCCACGGCTAGTTGTACGATCTTGGTCGAGACTTCAAACTTGGCCAAGCCCAGATTGCTGGCCAGTGGGGGTGACAGTGCCCACCTTACTGAACTGACTGAGTGAGACAACCCTTCCAGATCTTCTTATGTACAGGAAACATGAGATACTGATTTGCTGTTGTGATGAGTGGTGGGCACGGAAGGGTAAGACAGAGGTGAAGACGAGGTCGCGGTCACAGCGTTCACTGTGGTTACGCAGAATCAAGTATGCCTTCACTTTCCCTCTAGAGCATGGAGAAAAATTATTCTCTGATTTGGCACCTTCTTACTTGTCCTCCGATTCATTGCTTCTCTAGAAAAAAATTGGTTTTGGTAAGTGTAGGCTCTGAATCTGGAGCTGAAATTGGGGGACAGTCCATACATTGAAAACTATTCTACTTATAAAGAGGTAAAATATATCGTTATCCACGCAGATTTGACATCTACGCCAAGCGTGAGGTCTGTGTCGTGCAGCTGTAAATCTAAGTGCGTAACTTGGGTTATACTTTTTTGTTTTTATTTTAGTTTTTATTTTTATCGCAGATGTATGCACAGAGCTTTTGGAAGCAGCCAGTCCCGGAGGGCTTGTTAGGAAAGGCGGCCACCCTCCGGGCCCCAGCACCAGTTTCCTGCCCATCAGAGGCAGTTGCTTTCCACTGGCTTGGCTGTTACATGCTCAGTGTCTCCAAGTTACACACTGCTACTTGATTTTTCGGTGTCGAGTATTATCCGTGGCTTCACAGTATGGAAGAGGAGGGTTAAGGTGTCTTTCAACCCTACCCACCCCTACTACCCACCCCTCCGTCCTCCCCGAGTAACCACACCATCAGTGTGGTTAGGCAGTAGTCTGTGCTCCGTTTATCATGACTGGATGACCACTGCGTACAGCTGAGCCGTGAGTACGTAATGACTCACCTTTCCTGCACAACTCTGTTGTCCCCGTGGCTTCTAACTGTCTTTTTTGTTGTTGCTGTTCATTTGCTTAGGTTTCTATGTTCTATTCCCAGAGATTTCCAGTCTCCTTTCCGTGGGTTCAGAATTACCAGATATTCGATCAGTTTTTGTCCCTTTGGCATCATTTCTTCTGAGTCTTCTGACCTGCAAAAGTTTCATTTTGGAATCTCCTTTCACCACCTTTCTAGAATCCTCCTTCACCACCATTCTGGAAATCTCCACTTATTACACAGATTTTTACTGTTTGGTGTGATGACTGATTGTGACATAATTCTGTGTAACAGGTGGTTTCCTCCCTGGTTTTGGTGGAGCACATCCTCAAGGAGCTTTTTGAAAAAGGGTACCCAGAAAGTAAATTTTTTAAGAAAGTTAAACTTTTATTTTTATTCTTCTCTCACTTTAAATGAACAATGTGGCTGGGTGTTGAATTCCAGGTTGAAATCATTTTCCTTTCTTATTTCAAAGGCGTTCATTCCTCCATTGTCTTCTAGTTTTCAGTGCTTTTGTTGAGAAATAAAATGTCACTCTGGTGTTGACTATTTGCATATAACCCAGCTTTTCTCTCTCTGGCAGTTTCTGGGACCAATTTTTGGCCCAGTATTCTGAAAATTCATTATGATATGCCTTGGTATACATCACTTTGTCCACTGTGCCAGAAAATGCACATGTCTGGGAATTTGTCTCTAATTATTTATTTGATTTATTTCCTCTCCTCTGTTTTCTGGAACTTCTGCTCTGTAAATGCCAGGTCTCCTATTTCCGTTAGGGTGCAGGATGTGCAGTGACTGATCTGCTTGAAGTGAGGGAGGAAGTTTGGGGTTAAATTCTTAAACAGTCTCTCCGTCATCCAGCATTCAGGCCCACCTTTCCCGCCACATCTAGAGCTTGGCTCGCTGCCAGCCGAATGACCATCTCTTCTTCTGGTTCCCAGCCTCCAAAATCTTGTTGCTCTGGTCAGCTCTTCTATTATTTTTTCCTCACAGGTTTATGTCTTGTTAAAATAAATATCCCTTCACTGTTACCTTGTTACAGCTGTAACAAGAAAGAGCAAAGATGCTGGGATGTGTTCAGTCTGCCATCTTTAACTAAAAGCCCAAACGATTCTTTAAGAAAATTCAGAATTGATATTTGTCACATGCTCTAAGTCCACTTGCCTAATTCTAATAAATTTTAGTCACAGCCTTTTATGACCTGAAGGAAAATGAGCAGTCTGGTCCACTTCATCCTGTTCCGTAGGCGGTGAGCGATGGTCACCCGTTCTAAGAGCAGGCAGAGCAAGAGGAGCCTGATAAAGGGTAGAGGGCGCCTTATAGTCCTGATGTGAGTCTTGAGGCACGAGTCCTTTTCTGGACAACCCCGTCATCTGCAACCCAGATCTGCAAATACGAAACCTAATAAGGAAAATACCTCGGTGCCCCCACAGCAGCGGAAGAAGGCGTGAGTGGGGAGAGGCCGACCTCCTTGTTCACTGACGGTTGTGCTTAAGTCGCGGCTCTTCTGCTCGCTGAATCCAGAAAGCCCTCTGTGTTCGGCTCTGCCCGATCTTTCCCTTCAGACAGGCGGGGGGAGGGGCACCTTTGCCTTTGCCTGGACTCTGTTTCCCTGTTGTCTTGCGTGCAGCGTGTGGCTGTCGCCAGCCCGGCTGAGAGCTGACATTTGCAGCGTCCTTCTCCGCTTCCGAGGCCGAGGGCAAAGGCAGCTAGACGTCCGTGGCCTGTGGCCGTGGCGGGGCTGGCGCTTTTCTCAGGAGGCGGGAGGGGGATGTGCCTGCCCGCCCAGGAAGCGCCCCCCGCGTGGCACTGCTGCTTTCTGCGGGTCTGCCAGAGCAGACCCACTCACAAAGCACAGGAAGAACACGGGGTTTCCCGCCAAAAGAGACTGAAGGACTTGAGGAGAAAGGGCTCTTCCTCCAGAACAGAGATCTTGACCCGGCGTTGGCGCCCCGCCCCGCGCCGCGCCCCGCCCGCGCCGCGCCCCGCCCCGCGCCGCCCCCACGCCCCTCCCCTCCCCACGCCCCTCCCCTCCCCACGCCCCTCCCCTCCCACAGCGCCAGCCCGGCCCCTCCCCTCCTCCGTGCGCCAGGGGCCTCCTTCTCCCGCAGGAAGTCTGCACACAGTGGGTCAAGGCGCTTAGCCTCCAGCAGCGTGTCCACTGGTCTCAGCAGAGCCACCACGTCTTACAGGGACATCTGCCCGCTGCTAAGATAACATTTTCTCTAGATCAATATGCAAAACAAGATTTTAAAAATTCTGATTAAGCCAGGGGTCAAGTGTACACAGGGCCAGGCATTTAGCAGAGATGAGAGAAGAGGGCCGGGGATGGGTTTAGCAGGTCAGCTGTCCGCGCCCCTTCTGAAGGGCGGCAGCTGCCCGGCTCTGGGTGGAGTGCTGACAAGGACACAGGGTGAGATGGCTCCTCCCGTCCCCTTGGCGTTAGGGTTGCTGAGCTGAGGTTCCTGGGAGACGCGGGACTTTGACTCGGCCTTGCAGGACCTGCCTTGGTCTGTCCGTCCACCCAGCCTTCCCTGTCCTCCAGGGGTCAGACCCCAGTCCTGGCTGGGCAGCCCTCCCACCTTCCCCAGATCCCTCCCTGTCCTCTCTCCTGGGCGTCACCCCAGTGAAGCCACTGCAGATTCAGTTCCATCGCGGCATCTGATTTTCAGGGGCTCTGGACTATTAGCCCTAAAGACCTTCAGTAAAGCCCTGTCAGCCGGCAGAGGTCTGGGTCCAGGATGGAGAGGAACACTAGGCTGTGTGTCTGGGAGCCTCCTTTGCCAGGCTGCCCCTTTTCTCACCTTCTCTCCCCTCTTCCCAGGTTGTGGCTCTTTCCTCCTGGTGCCTGCTGCGGGATTCGATTTACTACACGCTATCCGTGGTCGCGCTTATCGTGGTAAGTGTGTGGCGGGCACCTCGCCAGGATCCAGGCCTTTTCCCTCCCAGTCACCCTCCCCCACTCAGGGTTGCGCGCGGCTCCTCCAGGCGGAGCAGGTGCGTGGAGGCGGCTGTTCTTTCTTCCGGCTGCTTTGATCACCCAGGACCCAAGCCTGGTGCTCTGCGCTCTGAGCCGGGGCTGGCTCTGGTCACCGGGCTCCACTGAGCCTGCCCTGCTGTTCTCCTGTGAGCCCCAGCCCGCCCCTCCCTCTCCTCGCGGGCTCCTCAGTAACCCCCTTCGGCATCAGTGTCCCTGGGTGGGGAATTCCCTCCCCGCCCTCCCTGGCCGTCCCGCAGTGCCCAGTGCCATCGTCACCCTCACCGCATTCCTGCAGTGGCATCCCTGAGGCCCGTGGTGGGTAAGCAGCTTTCTACCAGACACCTTCATGTCCCAAACCCAACGCGTCTCTACACTCCCATTCCCACCCTACCCGGGGGTGTGTTAAACTGACCTTCCCCGCAACTCCCACTGCACCCACTCAGCTTAATTGTCCTGTGAGTTTTCACTTTGGAAAAACCTCCCCAGCGTCCCCCCCACCGTAGCCCATTTTGCTTGAGGTTTCAGGCCTCTCTGGCCTGAACTGACCAAGCTCATTGTAGGTTAATGTTGCAACAAGTAACTTCCCAGCCGCCCACCCACTTCTCCCCCGGTCGGTCCTCAGAGCCACCCCAGTGGTGTCTCTACAAAGAAAACTTGCAAATGCCCGTCTTTGGTTTAAATGCCCAGTGGCTCCATGTCACCTGTGGGGACAAACCCAAACCCCTCAGCTCGGCAAGGGGAGCCGTCCAGGAGAAGGAGGACAGCAAGTCAGAAGGACACAGACGTGGGTGTCAGCAGCTCTGACTCCTCCTCTGGCCCCCTCCCCCCTGACCGGCCCTAATGACCTTGGGGGAATCAGTCTCTACAGGCTTCAGTTTTCTTACCTACAGAACAGAAATAAGATCCACTGAAGGGCCGACTGTGCACAAAGCACTGCCTGTAGATTATTTAATTGTAACTCTCTATACAGATGAACCAAAAGTGATGTTTAACACTAGGCTTTCCCCAAGGAATCAGATGCGCCCTTCAGTCAACAGCAGGTCTGCAGTCAGTTAGGTTTACAGCCACAGCCTCCTCATTCCAGGGGCAACTGATGACCTGGAGGGTCAAGACCAGCCCCCAGGAACAGAAGGGCTCCAATGATCATACTGGAATGAAGACGCTTGTGTGCCTGTTGAACTCCCGATCAGCAGACTTAGGGACACACATGAACTCTGTGTTCTTGTACCTGTGGAAAAGGTGTGATCACCCCAAATCTAGAAGCCTGCATTCACCCAGCCCAGACTGCTAAAGCAAACTCTGCAGGAGCTTTGTCCTGTGACGTCCAAGCCCACGCACATCACGTGCGCTCTGCTCTTCTGCCTTCGGGGTATTTTAGGATGATTCTTGGAAGTTACTTTTTTCAAGAGACATCTTAGGGGGTGGAGTAACTGAACAGCGCTCTGCACTTTGCTGAAATCCAAAGACACGCCCACCCTGCTAGAGGCGAGGTGATGAGACAGAACAGCGCAGTCCAAGACCTCCCCAGGAGCGTAAACTCAGCGACATCCACGCCCAGTGGCAGAACTGCCAGCGTCGGCTTCCCTCTGTTTTCACATAGCCGCTTCCTGGACTGTGTGTGAAATAGCCTGTCTTCTGTCAAATTTATCTGGACGTGTTTGAGATAGAACAAGTGTGATGCTGCTAATGACGTGTGAAGTAGTAAAGCGATTTTGCTTCCTCTGGCTGTGGGTGATGCTCACCCGCGCAGGGATTTTGGGCAGAGCAACCTGTCTGCTGTGGATGAATCAGAGCTGAGCCAGCTGCACATGGGACGCCAGCGGCTCCGACAGCAACAGAGTGTAAAAGCAAGTGATTCTCTGCTGTGACCTAGAGGTTGGACTGAGTCTTTACAGACCCGGCGTCAGGGCTCGAGTTTTAGGATCTTGAGAAAAATTACATTTCTCCGCTGTTAGGAAGTAATGGAAAAGATAAAATCTGAGACCTCAGGGTTTAGTCTTGATCCTTTTTACTTTAACAGAAGTTCCTCCAAATTCAGCATGCCCTGGAAACGCCCAGCATGCTTACTGGAAACACACAACCCAGAGATTTTAATTCAGTAGGTTCGGTGGTTGGACCCAGGAAACTTCACCTTAACCAAGATCTTCCTCTGTGAGTCTGATGCCAGCGGCACCCACCGCACTTGGAGAAACACAATCTCAAATATGGTTGGACATGATGTTCGTCTGCTGCGTGGCAATGATCGTCTCCAGGGTAAACTTTGGGAATGGCCAAGGTGGAGCATGGTGGTGGCTTGGTTGTCTGGATTCCTGACAGCTGTTAGTTCTTGGGGTCCTCTCCACCTGAGACTTAAAAACGGTGCGAGGAGCAAAGCAGCCTTGTGTCCAGAGGAGCAGCACTTAGCACAGGGGTTTCTCGGTTTCCCCAAATCTGCCCCAGCGCCAGCCCCAGGCCGCCGCTCCACATGCTGAATCTTTCTGTCAAGGTTTCCTAGTCTCCTCTTTCTGTTTCTATGGTAACAGAAGCACTTTTCTTCAGGTTTTCCTTCCATAACACGAAGCTTCTCCATCAGACCCGGCAATGGGCGCTGGAAAGTCCTGTATTTAAAAGCTCTCCTTCTACCCACAGATAATTACCAACCATTCCAGTAATTTATTTTAACTGTTAGGGTTTTTTTTTTCACCCTCTCCCCTTTTGTATGGTTCTGAAATGTTCAGAAGATGGACTTGCAGGTCCCCCAAGGTGATGGAATGAAGCACTCATTCACCTGGAGGGCACATCTGGACTGAGTGGGACCAGATGCCACTTCCATGTACATCCCAGCGAGAGGCCCTTCAGACCCACGCAGAGGAGCCCTGAGGACAATCTGTGAGGGCTGGGGATCCAAAGAGCAGGGAAGATGACTTCTCCCGGGATGCTGAAGGGCCGCTGGGCCAGGGGAGTGCTCAGAGGGTCATTACTACCCAGATTCCAAAACAGCTGATGCAGAGGGACAGGCCAAGAAGCCAAACCACAGGAGTCGGGCCAGCGTGCACATTCTGAAACCAACAGAGCTTCAAACAGCTAACTTAGAGACAAGGGACTCAGTTCATGTCACGTCACGTCAGGAATCCACCTAACCTTTGCTCTCTGCTGTTTTCTAGTTTGTTTGTTGTTGTTTTTTAAGGAGGGAGCAGAAGAAAATAAGAATGTGCTCTTGTCTAAAGCAGTCGTGGTTTCAAAAACATACAGCATGTTTGGTGCCTTTTCGCCTCCCCGTCAAGTGTCCCCCCTTTACCCCTGGTGACATTCTCTACAGCGAAGCATCAAGCCCAGAGAAGCTGGACATGGCCCAGGAGGCTCCCCCACGATGTGGGTCTCCCTCTGCAAGATAGGTGTCACCGTTTAGGTCCCGCTAGCACTCTGGGCTCTTCGGAGCATGTCCTGTGAGCCCCTACCTGTGGATAGTCTGCGAGCCTTACAGACCACCCACCCCCGGCTGAGGATGAGGATGGGCAGCTCAGGCCTCCCCACCTTCTTCTCTCTCCAAATTCCGGCAGGCCCAGACTGTCTCTGTTATGGAAATGTTACTGTAATTTACATAATCGTGTAATTTACATAAATGCAAATGATTCATTATATCGTCAATCTCACAGCTGCCCTAAAAGGAATACTTTATTTTTACCCTTCAGCTCTGCTTTGAGATCGGGGATTATGAGCATCAAGAGAAGGGAAACTTCCAGGGGGAGTGGACAGGCTTCTGAGGCAGGTTCCAGGTCACTCAGAGGGATCACGGACCCAGTCTGGGGAGTGCTGGCCACCTGGAGAAGGCACCAGCTGGGGGCCCCTCCGGGCAACCTGGGTGCTGGCAGGCATCAGGGCTCATCTGAGGTGACGCCCCCTCTGCTCCCTGTGGTCCCCCACTCTGAAGGGGACTCCATGCGGACAAGGAGGCACAAGTCAGCCAACCCGGCCACCCAGAGGCGGCCCGAGCAGCACTGTTCAGTCCTGCAGCCCCAGGGCACGGGAGCTGTGGAGCTCCTGAAATGCTGCCAGTGAGACCGAGGAACTGAGTTTTTAATTAATTCAGTTGTACGTAGCCATCTTGGACAGCTCGTGCCTACCACCTTGGATAGCACAGCTGTGGAGAGCAGATCCTTCCAGCAAAACAAAACCTGCTTCCTCCCAGGCACGTGCTGGCTCCAACAAGCATAGGCCGCCTGCTTCCCGTGGGACTGAGTGCCCTGCTGAGTCTGTGGATGAAAAAACTGCACGGGGAACTATATTCAGTATCTTGCAATAGCCTATTATGAAAAAGAATAGGAAAAGGAACATGTGCATATATAACTGAATCACTGTGCTGTGCACCAGAAACCAGCACGACACTGTAAATCAACTCTACTCCAATCAAAACATAAAAATAAATTTTAAAAAAAGAGGGGAAAAACTACAACTCTGCAAGCTAGCAGTTACGTGAGTCCCATTTTACAGGTGGCAAAACCGAGGCTGCAGGAATTCAGGGATTTGCCCAAGGTGAGGGAGCTATGATACCTCAGGTTTACCAGAGCGGGTGCATATGATGTACAGTCACATCACCCCTGCAAAGAATTCGGATTTTCCCTCCAACACAGTCTGCCTCGTGCAGTCTGATTTTACCTCACCCACCACGCAATCCAACACCACGGGGGCGTCTGGAGCACGCACTTTACGTCCTTAGACTGAGCGTCTGCCTCCCCACTCCTGGAGTCCTTTCATTAAGATGACTAATCTTAAATGATGCAAAAATCTTCTCTCGCCCTTTCTGTGAGAGGAAAACGTCTTCGGCTCATGCTGATGACTGTCCTTCAGCCCCCTACCCCCACCCCGGCTCCACAGCCCTCTCCTATCAGACCCCCTCCTCTCTCTCCAGTTTAGTGATCCCAAGGCCCTGACGATCATAATTACATCTCAGCTCCCCCGGCCAAGCGGCCAAGTGGGAATGACTCCAGCAGCTGGAAGATTCTCACAGGCAAGGATGTTCAAGTTCCTTAAACAAACCACCTGTGGGCGTACGAAGGGTCACCTGCTCGGAAATCCCTGCCACTGAGAGGAGGAAGGACTTCCATCAGTGGTGCTGGGAGAGGGAAGGAGCCGGGGCATCGTGTGTTTGCTCCCGGACCCGGGAGGTGGTTGGCCGGACTGGGGGATGCTCAGAGGAGCCTCCCCTTTCCCGAGGGCAGCAGCTTGGACATTTCAGTTACACGTCTGTGTTTCTGCACTGCTCAGCGAACGTGGCCATTGGTTGAAAACCGTCGTCTCCTGCATCCTAACTCCGTCCTCTGGCCGCTTCCCTCCTCCTGTGGCCTGCCCTGCCTGTGTCTGGCGGATGCCCAGCTCTGCTCAGGCCCGGCCTCCAGATCCTCTCGACCGCTACCCTCCTGCAGCCCCGCCACCGCCAGATGGGCCCAGCAGGAATCCTAATGCCGGAGTTCCTGTGTACTCTTCACAGGGAAACCATATCTGTGCCTGACAGCCGTTTTCCAGTGTATTCCGTCTGATTCCTCAAAGGGGATTGCCGTGGCCTCAGCTAGACCACCCTGCACCCTCGGTCCCCAAAGCTAAGGAAGTCAGGCCTCCATGTGGGCACATCTCCTGAGGGCATCTCCACACTCTGGGGTGAGAAGTGTCTAAGGGGCTGCATCCCTTCCCAGCAAAGGGGAGAAGATGTGCTTTTTTACTGTTACTTTCACTGCTCAGAATGCCAACAGTGCCAGTGATCACGGTCCAGGTTACAAGGTCTTCGCTTCCGCAAGGCGGCCGCACTGCACTCCTGGTCAGCCAACCCAGGGCCTGCCAGCCCAGCCTCTCCCCTCCTGCCCCCTCACCTGGGTGATCCCTGCCTGTCGTCCCCCTGCTGCTCCATCGTGAGTGGGCCGCTGCCCGGGCAGGCCCCTGGGATGCTCTGCCATCCAGGGATTCACCTGCCTGTCCCTCTCGGAAGAATTCTGGAGCAGACTCCAGCACTGCAAAGCTGGTTTCCATGGTACCCAACCGGTTCTCCCAGGCCTGGAGGAAGAGAGTGTTTTTTCAGATTCACGCCTGTGTGTTCCCATTTAGCACATCTGCAGAACAGGTGGAAAGCTTAGGGCGAAGGCAAAGGTCGCTCTGGATGAACCACGTGTGGGTCAGAGAGCAGCCCCCTCCCCCGACCAGCGTGTGCAGCAAATGGGGGTCCAGATACCAGTGCCAGCCAGCCCCACAGTGTCCTGGAGCGATTGTGGGCCTGGCCCCAAACAGCCAGCAGAGCACAGAGAGCTGCTTTCCCAAGGCTTGTTTTCAAAATCCCTCCTGGGAAAAGGGTGGGTCAGCTCAGAAGGCGGCTAGGCAGGTCCCTGGACTGGGGACTGTGTGTTGGAGTAAGAGAAGGGACCCACCCGACCCCATCTCAAGACGACGGGCAGGCGCCGCCTCCAGGCCGCCATCTCGCCCCGTGACAGCCGTGGGCTGGCTGCAGGCGTCCGCGGGAGGCTGTCTGTCTTGAGGTGCTTGCCCTCCTTCCAGGAGATTTAACGGAGCTACGAAGGGGACCTGGTCCGACTTCCTGTCGACCTCCCTGACCTGCCTGCCTGGGCAGCGCCGCCTGGCGCGGGGCTGGGACGCGAGCGCCACCTAGTGGGGCCGGCTGGAACTGGGGGCGCGGTTTCTTGCTTCAGGTGCGCGAATGATTTTCTTCTGCCCCAGTCACCCCGCCCTCGTGGGTGGCGGAAGATGTCTTCTTTTACTCCCAGAAAGAGCGTGGGAATACAGAGGGACATGAAGCACTTGTCTTAAGAGAACTAAATAAAATAAAATGTGTAAGGAATAAGAAGTCCGCTCCCTGCAGCCATCAGCGACACCCCGTGAGCCGTCTGCTGCACACGCTGGTGGGGGCTGCTCTCTGACCCACACGTGGTTCATCCAGAGTGACCTTTGCCTGCGCCGACCTTGGCAGACACGGCGGCCCCAGGCCCCGTCGGGATGGTCCGGTGACGTGCCCTCCGGAAGGAACACTGTGGGCAGGGCCCCCTCCCCCGTTTCAGTGCTGAGTTGTGTCCGTCCGCTGGTCGGCCTCCTCCAGGCTCCACCAGACACCGGAGGGAGGGCGTAGCTCACCCTCCGCCGCCTTTCTCTCCACCAACACGCCTCTTTCCGCTTAGGTTTCCTTAAAGGCCTGATCTCTAGCCCTTTTATCCATTTGATTGTTCTTTTTTTGACGCCTCGCATTCCCAGCCAACCCTCTTGGAGTAGTGGGGTACAACCCAGACCGCGATCGCTCCTGGGCCACGAGGTCGCCGAGGCGTCGGGGCTCCGGGTGCTCAGTGGCCGGCGTCACTGCCCCTGAGGTTCGGAGGTTCCCCATCGCCCGTTCGCTGGTACTTGCATAGATGCCTGCATTTCTCGCTCCCCGACTGCCTCCCTGAACCACACCCCCACCTCCAACACCCCGGGCCACAGCCATCACCTTGACGTCAGGCTCCAGGCTCTGTCCTTAATCGTGTGTCTAGTCCAGTCTCGTCCAGGCGTGCCCCACTATTTCTGATTTATTGTGTTCCCTGTAAATTCTGTCCTCACTTTGGAATCTTTTGCACAATTAAGCCCATTCTGATTTTTTTCCCCACTGATTCAATTATTGAGACAAAAATCAATAGCTGAGACATACGGATCTCCACCCCCACCTGTCAACTAGATGGCACAGAATAAGGCTTCCTCAAGGCTGCTTTCACCTTACAGAGTATCGGCTGCCTTCCCCGTAGACGGAAATTAGGTTGGTCCCCTAATAAACTCTTCACCAGTATCTTGTGCTCTTAAGTGGCTACAAATTGATTGTTCCAGCTGGCTGCCCAGGACCGATACTGGATTAAGTTCAATTAATAGAAAGCATTTTCCAGCTTAAATCATTTGTTCTGTTCCCTGATTTCTTGGATTTTTTGAAAGCCAGTGATTAAAGGTGACTGAGTAAGGGCCTCCTTGGGGAATGGACTCCATGCCGTCCAGCTGGGAGCCTGGGGGGCTCACCTTGCTTCTTTGTTTCTCTTCCCGCTCTGCTTTGACATTCTCATCCAAATGTCGGCCTGCTGGATCCGACAATGACACGTAACAGAACGACAAACTAATGAAGCTGCTGTCTTTTTCAGCATCTTGTTGGGAAGAGCGGGTTACAGATGAGGGTGGCCCGTTTCTCCCCATCCTTCTCTGTGCTTCTCTGGGATGATTGGAGGGGGTTCCTTTTATGTGCCTTCTGAGCCGTACCTGCTGGTCTTTGAGGTTTTCTCTGTGTCTCCCACAACTGGCGGTGGTTATAATCGCTGGTTGCTGAAGCAATGCCAAGTTGTCAGCCGAGTTTACCATCTCCGTGTGGTCGACACCCTCTACGCCCAGAGGGTTCTGCCCTGGAATATCCTGAGGGCCACTGCCCCTGCTGGAAAGACACTCAGAGGTGATGGCATGCAAATCAGTGGTGTCCTGTGAGTGTGCAAAGGAAGAACTGTGAATCTGCTTGGATGAAGTTTGAGGGCGTTCGTCTTGTGTCAGCATCGTGCCATCTGGGCACATAAGGGTGTCACGGAAAAACGTGAAATTAAGAGCCAGGGCTGGGTTCTAGGACCAACTCTGCAGCAGATGGAGCAACGCCAGGAAAATTCCTCCTGTTCTCTGTGGCTCCACTCCCTGTATAAATCAAAGGGCTAGGATTCTACCACTTTTTCCCCCAAAATGAGGAGTGATTTTAGATGCGTTATGGACGAGGGCTTAAATAAATCCAGTCCTGCTGTGTGATCCTAACCGATTGGGGGAGGTCTCTGTCTGGCACTTGCGTGCCTTCCACGGCTTCCGATCCTCGCTAATCCCCTCTCACAAAACGGCAGGCCTGTGGCTGAGGACACCGGCACCAACAGTGTCCCGCCAGGGTTTTCACTGTTGTTACCGCATTGAGTGTTTCTTCTCTCTCCGCTGTTGCCAAGTGGTGCTGATTCTCCACTTCTGGTCGTGATGCGAAATTTTCTTTAAAAAATAAATTCTTTTAAGGAAACAAAAGAACAGGTTGACCAAAAGAAAAAGATGGAGTCCACGGAAGTCCGAGTGCCTCCATAAAAGTGTGAAGGTGCCGTACGACACGCAGAGATGTGCAGACACTTACAGGTGGCCCAGAAGGGGCGAGTGTTTGGGAGCACCCAGCAGCTCCTGCATCCATCCCCTTGCAGAGCTGAAGTCCTGCAGCGCATCTGGCCGTACTGAGCCAGGCTGGAGGGGCTTCCCGCTCACTCCACCCTTGGAGAGAAAACACAGGAGGGACGGGATGGCGTGATGCTCTCGTCTCGTGCCCACCGGTGCTGCGTCCTCCAGCCCAGCCCAGCCCCAGTTCCCCCCAGCCAGCAGCAAGGGCGGATAACGCGCATTTGTAAAGCGTGTGTGTGCATGTGTGTATCTAATCTTCTCTCCTTTTGATTTTTTTCACAGTTCATTTATGATGAACAAGTTTCCTGGTAAGTCCCTCCTTTTCCCTCCCGGTTTCCCCTCGCTGTGTTGTAGAGACAGTGGATGCAAGACCAGGGTCAGGGTTTAGGAAAGAGGTGGGGGCGTCAGGGTGGCTCGGAACCTTCTGGCCATCTCAGCAAAGAAATTAACTCAGCTTGCACGGAGTGGAGACCTTCCCCCTTGGCTGGGCTGCTGGGCTTCCTGCTGGGGTCCTCCTCTCTCTCGGGCTTTGTCACCCAGGTCAGGCGGTGCGACGTAGCTGTGTCTTTCTGCACCAGCCATTGGCTAGGCCATGGTTAACACTTGGCAAATATTTTCCAGTTGTCCAAATCCCATCAGCATTTTCCGAATACCATGTCTGTCTCAGGAACCAGAGGTGGAGGCACGTCAGTGACCTTTAACGCAGTAAAATTCTGCCTGACGTTCAAGGTCTTAGAGCTCTGACAAATCAGTGATTTTGTGATAGATTTTTTTTAAATTTTGCTCAGATTAAATATATAGGAATATTTGCTTTGGGGTCAATGTCCCAATCCCCTTTTCTGAGATGGGTTCTGAGCAAGTCAAATATGTTTGAAATGGAACTAGAAATGGGGTTTGCTGAGCATGTTCGTTATGTTTTTCCAATATTTGATCTGTGGGAGTAAGATTATGTGAAATAACTTCTCAGAAATAGGTATTTGCGGCGCTGTCAGTAGACAACTTTCATGGTTTTATATAATGCCAAGGATGAGACAGAAAAAGGACAGAGCCCGCTGGTCTTCATTTTCAGCAGAATGAGCACTAGCTTTGTTGGAGCGACACCTCTGTGATTTTCAGAATCTGTGATTTTCAGATGGTGCAGCGGGGAGCACATTGCGTTGACCACGAATGTTACACACTATCCAGGGTGTTAAGATACTTTTGCCCCCTCTCTCGTCTGTCCAAGAGGGCGAGGAGGAGACATCTGGGAGGACTTCTTTTTAAGACAGTCTCAGGGGTGAGGAGGGTAGAGCTCAGTGGTAGAGCGCGTGCTTAGCATGCAGGAGGTCCTGGGTTCAATCCCCAGTCCCTCCATCAGAAAAAAAAAATTTTAAAAGACACAGTATCTATATTGTGTATATTGTGTATGGGTATATATATATATATATACCCATAAAAAATATTGACCCATAAGAAGGGAGTCTTCTCCGAATAACCGTGATCAACAGGCTGAAAGGGAGCAAGACGCCTGGAAGCACCTCAGGTCAGAGGTCAGAGGCCAGAGGTCAGGGAGAACCTCCTCACAGAACCCACCTGCACGTGGCCGCCAACTGCAGGGGTGACATCTCCCCCGTCCTTGGGGCTGAAGTGCAGCACAGGAAAAGCTGCAGACATGGTCCCGCTCAGACCAACGGCTCGGTTAGTGCAAGCTCCACCCTGCCTTGGCAAACAGGAGGTGCTGACTTGTGGCTCAGGGTCACTGCTCTCTGCTAACATCGCTGCCCGAAAGACAAACAAGTTATGATCACAGTCACCCTCGGAAATGTTTCTGCTGCTTTTGTGCAGAAAACCTTAAGAAAGGATGTGCACGGGTGGTGTCCCGTCTGCCGGTCTTAGAGGGCGCCCTCTCTCCACGCCTCCCGGGCTTTGCTCGTGGAAACCACGGCGGGGGGATGCGTGGACAAGCCTACAGCAGTCCTTACCCTCAAGATGTCTTCTTGGGCATTTCAGATGGGATAGAGCAAGACAGGAGAGTCTGTTTCCTCTTCTTTCCAAAGGCTGGCCCTCCAGGGATGTTAGGACCTTAGAACCTGGGGTCCTGGGCTAAACCCCAAGCCTGTGGCAAGTCAAGGCCGGATTCTGAGGTCATCATACCCTCTGCCTGAGCACCCTGGCTCCCACTGAGGGAGCAGGCGGGAGGACCACAGGTGCATGAGCTGCAGATTCCCGAGCAGCTTCTGTGCCAGCCTGGGGTAGGCTGGAATCATAACTCGTGCGCAGATGTAGCTGCGGGAAGAACTCAGGGGCAGGTTTCGTGGCACTGGAATGTCACTCTGAGGCCACTGGGCTGTCACGTCATTACTGTTACGCGTGGATGCGCAGCTGGCGAACACTCTTCACGTGAGCGAGGCTGAGAAGTTAAAGTCCGCCCCGTGGTCCGTAGCTGCTCTGGGACCTGCAGAGATTTCAGCTCCTCATCTGAATGTGAAATATACTGAACTTAAAGATACTTTTTTCTTCTCCACATCTCTTACTTCCCTACCCAGCCAACCACAAGTATTTGTTTGGGTGAAAGGGTGTGTCTAAGAGCTGGTCTCTCTCGTTTCTCTCTTCCAAGGCAGATTCCTCAACTGGTGCAATTAAAGCACATTTCAGCATTTCAATAGTACCTGAACCAGTAAATTCCGTTTCTTGTTGTGGAACATTCCAGTATGTTCTAGCAATTTCAAGGCAGGTAACCAACTCACCCCAAATCCTCAAAGGAAACTGATTTCGGTTGTGTTTATTCTGACACTAGAGTGCAGTCTAGGAGGAAAGGAGTCTTGTCAAATACAAACACACCAGGACAAAGTATCCCCATCGTGCATGGTTTAGATTCCACTCCCATTCCTGCAGCGTCATTCCACAGCAAGTCACACTCAGCCAAGAAGTGGTGGTTGGAAGATTTTTGGTAGCAGGTAATAGAAACCCAGCCACAAAGGCTTAAAGAAATAGTGGTTTATTTTTCTTGCCTAACAAGTACCCCAGATGTGGGTGGTACGATACATCTGCATTTCTCCTGGCCTTTCCCTAACGGTCCCAAGATGGCTGCTGTGGTTCCAGCCATCAACTTTGGATTGAAGGCAAGAAGGAAAAAGAAGGGGCTATGGGGTTTCACTTAACACCTTTCCACTTTATATCTCTTTGGTCACACCTGTGTCTGCCTTGATCAATAAGTGGCCCGGGGAAACAGAATTACAACTTTAGGCTAATTATTCATCGTAGAGGCGGGCCCACCCTCCTTGAGATCGAGGGTCCCCATTTACTGCCTCAACATAGTGGGGTTCTGTTAGCAGGACGAGGCAGTTGGGTGCTTTTCTGTTAGACAGTTATCCCGAAAGACATCTAAGCTAGAAAGCGTCAGAGGTCCACGTGCAGGGTGTGTGTGCAGCCTGCGCAGCGAGGCAGCGAGGCCACGAGCCCACAGCGTTGCGGGAAGGCATTTAGACTGTGTTCTTGGAGTGTCTGGAGGCCTGACGAGAGAACGAAAGGCCCCAGATTGATGCCTTTGTTGTTTCTTCAAGCAAGTCGTGACTCTGGGAGAGAAAGGAGAGTCTGGGGACACGACCTGGACACCGTCCACCTGCGTGGTGTCGGAGACCAGCTTTGGCTGTTCTGGACCCTGGTTAGGAACTCGGAGCCGTGCCCTCCGGATGAGAACAGGGAGTGGCAGGGAGGAGCCCTCCGCCCGGGAAAGAACAGCCTTTGGCAGGAGAATTGGGGCAGCTGTAGGTGGTTCACAGTGGGAGTCTGTGGGAAGGAAAGAACAAACCCAGATCACACACAAGGCCAGGCCCTCGGAGGACAGCGGGTGCGCTGTGGCCAGGAGAGGCGGTGGGGACCACCCGTGTGACTTCTGAGGTCCGCATGTGGAGTCACTTCAGGTCCGAAGCACCTGCTGGATGCCTCCTTCCATTCCAGAACTAGACAGAACACAAAACCCAGTGCGGCCCTGGCCTTGGGGCTGTCTGGGGCCAGAGGGGAGCAGACATGGAGTCATGGTGTCATTTGCAGGTATTTGCAGCACTGGGGACAGGGGTTGGGGGCATCGAGGAGGGACACCAAAGAGCATCAAGCCAAGACACGATGCTCCAACCCTGAATCAGGCAAAAGCAGAGGGGATGGCAGGTTAACAGCAGAGAGGCCGCAGGGAGGCCCTGAGTCTGGGCGCCAACGAAGCAAACCTGACTCATCAGCAGAAGAGGGAACCCCCATCTGACAGGCACCCCTGAAATGTGCCGGCAGAGAACCTTACTCACATGTTGCAGTGGAAGGGTTTGCTTTGAGTGAAAAATCCGAAAGATCTGAAGGAATCAGAGGGTGTAAATGTGCCTGTTGTAGGTGCTGGGCTTAACTCAGCCCACCTGGAGTGTTCTGTTGGCATTGGCTTGTTCCCCCTCCCCGAGTCTGCTAACACACATCTGAGCAATTTTGTGGCTTCCCTTCAGATCCTGGGTGTCTCTTCCTTCAGAATGAATGCTGGGAATAAAAGCTCACTTTTTCCAGTTACGTTGATGCCACATCTGCATTGATTGCAGTGAGATAAGAACCATGTTCAGGCCATCAGAGGTGTTTTGCAAGACGTTTAGGGAAGTCTCACCGTGTGCAGATGAGCTGAGGGCTGCTCTGTGCCGGGGAGGGAGCGGCTGTCTGCCTGCGGGGAGTCTGTTGGGGAGGCCGCTCTAAGGAGAAACCAGATTACTGAGCCAGGAATCTGGTGTCAGGAGTGGGGTCAGGTGACTGCTAGAAACAGTCATCAGATATAAATAAGTAAATAAATAGGATAATCACAAGCAGGGTCATGTGATAGAAAGTGAAGGAGGAGTAGGCAGGGAAGACTCCTTGGAGGAGGTGACACTGAAGCTGATATTTGCAGGATAAAAGTGACTAACCAAGGAGTGAAGGGAAAAGCATTCCTGGCAGAGGGGACAGGAAGTGCGAAGGCTCTGGGGGGAAGGCAGGGGCTTGGCGTGTGCAAATGAAAGGAGCCACTGGAACGCAGACAGACGAGACGCAAGAGGATCTGGAGAAGGAGGAAAAAGAACCAGGTCTTGCCAGGAGGTGGGGGGCACCTTTTATTTTTTTTCTCAAGTATGTTGGGAAGTAATTGAAGCATTTCAAGCAGAAGAATGACATGATCCAGAAGCAGCCAGAAACCGGTTCAGAGGCTGAAGTTAAGACGGACGAGGGAGGTAGCAGTAGAGAGGGCAGACACCAACAACTCAGGAAATCCCGGACACTGGGTCCTGGTGGACGTGGCGGGGGGGGCAAAGCTGGGCTCCCCAGTGACTTCCAGACGTGGGGCTGGACTGCCCAGGGCGTGGTACAGTCACTGAGATGGGAAGCCCTGGAGAAACGAAGCGAGTGAGCAGGGACTAAGAATTCTCTTCTGACGCGCATTTAGATGCCGCGTGGAGGGGCCGTGTTGACAGGTGGATGGATACGTGACCCAGAGCTGGAGAGGGGTGTGGGGTGGACGTATCGGCTGGTTTTACAGCAATAGGACAAGGTGACATCACCTGGGGAGAACGTGCAGGGGACAAGAGAAGGGGGTCTCGTATTTAGCAGTGGGACTGAAGAAATGAAGGAGACAAAGGAGAGAAAGCAGACGTTAGGGGACAGGAGGAGAACCAGGAGGGTGGCCCCTCGGAGTCAAGAGAGGAGAGTGTTTTCTCAGGGAGGACAGGGGGTCAGCTTCAGATGCTGCAGAGACATTGAGCAGGATGACAGAGAACCGTCCCTGGGGCTGTGCACATGGAGGTCGCTGGTGCCCTGAACAAGCGTTTCAGGGGATCCATGGGTGTGGAAGTTAACTGAGAGATTTGCCAAGTAAACGGAGGTACTGACTGGAGTGCTCGCACCCCTTTGAGAAGGTTCGCTGAGAGACGCGGAAAAATGTGGCAGAAACTGGAGGGGATTGGACCCCCGACTTCCTTCCGTGGCATCGCCAGCACCTTCTGTGACAGATGCGTGTTTGCGTAATCATTCCCACCCACCGCACGGACGCACTCACTGTGACTCACGCGCCCAAATGCTCAACTGATGACCATCTTGCTTCTTTCCAACACCTCATTTTTATAAAACTCTGCAACCAAAAAAAAAACCAACCCTGTGTGTGCATCCTGTTCACGTTTGACCACATATTTCCGTAGGATTGACTTCTAGACACGGAACTCAAAAAGCAAAAAGGAAAGAAAGCCGTAACCTAGAATTTCTTCATAGTCCATCCTCCAGGAACCTGTGTTCTTGAAGCCAAAGTGACTCCTTCAATTAGCCAGTTAAGTTCTGCGGCTGAAGAGGCACCTAGACGTCAAGTTCCCTTGCGTTTTAGCTGGAAGTTACTAAAATGGGAAAATAGGGGAAGTAGTCAAAGTATCAGAAGTTCAAGGTACATTCCGGAAGATTTCGGGGTTTTTTTCTTTCTTTCTCTTGCCTATTTCCCCACTTGTTCATTTTTATCCTTCTTGTCCCCTGGCCAAGGTGCCTCCCCCTCCGTCCCCCCTCCCTCATGTATGCTTTGCTCCCAGGTGTCTAACAATCGGTTGCCCCAGTCAGTTCCTCTGGTTTGTCCTTATATCTGCATCATTTTAGTGAATGACTGAGCTGTGGGCAGATTTTTAAATATAGACTTACATTCAACAGTATTGTAGAAGGCTCACTGTGTTCCACAAACTCTTTGGGGTGAGTGAGTAACAGAGAAGAGGGAGCATTTTCCTTTTAAAAGCAGAGGAGGGAGAGAGCGGTCCCTGAAAGCCGGGTGCAGCGTAGGAAATGTCCGCAGAGCAGGACGCGCCTGCGACCCGTGGGCTCGCCCGCCTCCGCGTCGCCGGGCTCGGCTCCCACGCTGCGTGTTTGAGGCCGGCCTGGGCGCTGCGCGTCTGCCGGGGGCGGCTTCCATCAACTGACCGTCTTGGCTGGTCCGCAGGTGGGAGTCTCTGGTCCTCGTGCTCATGTACCTCGTCTACATCGTCATTATGAAGTAAGTAAAAGGCCTTGGTGGTTCCTTTCCCCACACTCTGTCCTCGCTCCACACCGTGTGGCGGTGCAGAGGGAGGGATGGGGAGAGGGCGGGGGCCCGGGTGGTTTGGGACGCGCGGCCGTCTCAGGCTCCCTGGCCCCCTCGGCACCCTTCTAAGAACCACTGCAGCTTCCACTGGTAGCAGAAGCGCAGACCCTGCCACCCACGTGTGTGACAGAACCAGAGCTTCGGGGTTTCGTCTGAGAAATCTCTCAAAACCTCGCCCCTCTTCAGGACCGGGCAACCTAGCTTTTGGCTGTGCCTTCACTGTCTTTCATAACAAGAGAGGAGGTACAACTCAATGTGCTGTGCTTCTGTATAGGTGGAGGGAAGGTGGGACCAGAGCTGGATAAGAGATGACTAAAACCATGGATCGAATATATGCGGACATCCAGTATTCATACTGTATCAGTCACCTACTGCCACCTAACAAATAATCCCCAAACTTAGTGGCTTAAAACTGCAGACATGTGTTATCTCATATGTTTTCTGAGAGTTAGGCACACAAGAGCAGCTTAACTAGAAGGTTCCAGCCCAGGGTCTTACCTGAGATTGCAGGTGAGAGGTTGCCCAGGGTGGCCGTCATCTGTTTGGGGCTCCAAGATGGCCCACTCACACCTAGGGTGAGCTGGTGCTGGCCGTCGGCTGGAGGCCCCAGTTCCTTAACTGTGTGGGCCTCTCCTTAGGGCTGCTCCAGTGTCCCCCACATAGGGGAGCTGGCTTCCAGCAGAACAGGTGGTTCGACAGAGAGCAAGGAGGACCCTGCCACACCTTTTATGACCTGGTCTCACAAGTCACATACTGTCTCTTCCACCATATTCTTTTTAATAGAAGCACATCCCTAAGTCCAGTCCACAGATAAGGGGTCTACTTCGCCTTTCGAAGAGAGACATGGCAAAGGTTTGTGGGTGGATTTTAAACCACCTTATTGTGGGTTCTTTTCCCCTTGGAATCTGGGAAGCCTCCTGTTTATGTCAGGAACGCTGTTGCCCACGCTTCCTGTTCTCCGAGGTAGAACGTGAGCACCCTGGGGGTGCACCTTCTGGTTCCTCTTTGTGCCAAATACCGTCAGGATGAGGAGCTGATAAATAGCGCAGAGATACTCTGTGCTGCAGCTGCCTGCCCCCCGGGAGCGGGCTCTTTTGCTCTAAATTAGCCCTTACTCTCCCCTAGCGTGTGTGACTGCAGGCGTGACTGCCTTCCCCGGCGGGCAGGAAAGTAGAACCAGTTTGCGCAGAACGGGTAGCCCTCTGCAACGGACATGTCACGTTTTCCTTGCTGTTGAGGCCTGACAAAAACTCATTCTGGCCACTAGTGGCCGAGAGCCCTGTTGAGAGAAATCAGCGTGGCCCTTGGCAGATGTCACAGGGACGGTGAAGGGAGGAACTGGCTTGGCCGATGTCCAGGGTGGGCTGTGGGCCACCTGCCGCCATTCCACTCAATATGGTGCCCAGTTTCCATGTGTTCCAGGGTCAGTATGGACCCAGTGTCTGGGTCTTGGTCCTGGAAGGGGGCATTTCTAGAACAGAACCTTTCCCAAACATGTCCTGGTGAGGTGACTGACAGCGACCACGAGTCACCTTCCATCAGCTCCCGTGAAAACCAGAGTTGGCCCAAAGGCTTCCCACCCTCTCTAGGCTCCAAGGAAAAGGCGGGAGCAGCCGTCTTGCTCCTTTTCTCTCAAAGAGCAAAACTACCAGGAACTCAGGCCACAGTCAGGAAGCTTCAGCGACACACGTATGTTTTCTTCTTTCAGCATTTTCTATTTATTTCATCTTTAAAAAAAAAAAAAAAAAACATTTTGGTGCCTTGAGACCCCAAAGAGTCATGAGCTCTCATCTTCCTTTGTGAAAGGTGGTTTGTCAACTACCCCAGAAGAATTGACTGGGTGTCTGCTATAAGCCCAACACTGAGCGTGGGTTTTAAATCTGAATTCAGAGGGTGAGGGTGTAGCTCAGTTGTAGAGCACATGTTTAGCATGCGTGAGGTCCTGGGTTCAACCCCTAGTACCTCCATTTAAAAAAAAAAATCTGAATTTAGATGAAAGAATGTCTCATAGTGAATTCACTAGGGGTTTTGCAGAATAAGGAGGTTTCAAAAATTTTTTCATCTAAAAAGAAGGAAGATTGAGGGATTTTTGCTAGTGTGTGTCCTGTGACCACCACACCCCCCTACCAGGCCATCGTGAAGTCTGAGAGTTGCTGGCGGGGCACGTGAGCATTAAGATAACATGGCGAACAATTCTCTGCCCCCAAACCGTGCCCAGCGTGGAAGCTGGCTAGGTGTGCTTCTGCTGCTGCCCCAGCTCTACCAAACTTGCAGCTGCTCAAATCAGCAGGATGCAAATAAAACGAGGGAAGGCAGCTACCAGGTTCGCGGGACTTTTTCTGCGTAAATTCGGATCCTAAGTTCTAAGTGGGGGTCTCTGCTCTTTAGCCACCCCCTCCACAATCAGAGGCTTTAACCGCTGGGTTTTACAAAATCTGATTTATAAAATTGCACGCTTCACCATAAAATAGCTTCGGGGGACACGCACAAAATTGAAAACGCTCGATTAAAAGTACACAACAGAGCAGCAGCCATTGAAAACAGCATATAGTAGAACCGTCAGCTGCCTCCTGGGTAGGTGGCTTTTTTAAAATGACTTTAAACATTGTCTGAAGGTCAAAAGGCAATTCAGTTTGGCCCGACAGGCGGAAGCCTTGAGGGAGCGTGAGGATACCCGGCCTCGGCGAGGACTGATCTCCGTCCCTCTGCGTCACGTCCCTGGGGTTTGGGCCCCCGGGGAGGCAGTGTGCGCTGGCGGTGGAGATCAGGCGTTCCACATTCAGCCCTGGCCGCAGGTGCCCCGGCCACATACTGGCCGGGGGTCCCCGGCGGGTCCTTAGCCAGGTGACTCAGCCGTTTCAGATCTCAGTTTCCTCTCCTGAAAGCGGAATGAATGATGCTTCCCGCCTGAAAGGGTGTCTGTAAGGGTGGGACGTGGTGGAGGCGTTAAGTAATTAACCAGCGCCTGGTGCCAAGCAAGTGCACGTGCTCACGACGCGTAGTATTACCATCCCGTCATCCACGTCCAAATACACGTACAACACACAGTTGCTAACTTCAAAAGCAAGCTCTCAGGCAAGTCAGTATTTCTTTGGGGAAAACGGATTCTGAGTCAAGATGACAGAATCACCTCCCCGAGAGCCCCATCAGGAGGGCAAGCTGTTCGCACTGAATCTACAAAGTGGGGAGGCCTTTTCATTAAGAACACTGGCTGTGGCAGCAGCCAGCAGGATAGCGTGATGCACCCCACGTGCTCCACACGAGCCCCGATAGCCGCCAGCCCGGTTCCTCCATCCACACGCCCAGCCCCCTAGCCATTGCCCTCCCTCCACGTGATCCGAAGGCCCAGACATCATGCCAGTTCAGTGTAAGTCTCTAAAAGGACTCATTTAAGCCTGCGCACAAGATTATTATCATACCTAAAATTAACACTGATTCTTTAATACGATTAAGTTTCCCATCAGTGTTCAGATTTTCAATGGCTCATAAATACCATTTTTACAGTTTTCATCTCATAAATGTCATAAATATTTCAAAAACCAGAATCCAAATAAATTCCACTCGTTACAATTGGTTGCTCCATTTTGGTTCTCTTCAAATTTATAACACCACCCCCACAGCCCCATTGTGTTTTTCTTCGCAATTTAGTCTTTGACAAAATCTGACTGGTTGCTCCGCAGAGTTCCCCACGGTTTGGAGGTTGTCAGTTACATCCGGGGGTAACGTGGCCGGTTCCTCTGGCCTCTGGCAGCCACTGACCCGCTTCAGGTTACACTGTGTCCTAAGTGATGGTGTGGCCCACCGGCAGCGGGCACGTGGATGCCCCGTCTCTCTGTCTCTCCCGTGTCTGGCTCCACTGTGTCACCAGGTTGCAGAATAGAGATGTTCTAATTCCAGTCCCCGCCTCCTGTGAACCCGAGACTGTAAACCCCGGGACTGGCCTGCACGCTTCCCTTTTTCTCAGCTGCCTCCATCCCTTTCGACTAGCTTCCTCTTCTCCCTCAGGCCTGTAGGAAGAACCACGGGCTCCCAGGATGTACAGGGAGGGCCCAGCCACAGAGGACCCTCCACCTGTACCACGGTGGTGGTCCAGCCCCCACGGGCCCACCCACCCAGAGCTGCGCTTGGTGAAGAACAGGCCGCAGGATGCAGTGGGGAGGGACTCCACGGGGCCTCACGTCTGTAGCAGGACAAGGGATGAGGAAGAGGAGGGGAAAACACCTTGAGGGGCCTGCCAGCTGGATTTAGAGCCCCCATGCCTGGCTGCCGGTCTCTGGGAGGCCAGAGACCAAGCTGGTGGGCCGTGTCGATGGCTTGTCCCATGGCCAGGAAGCCATCGAGGCCTTCCAGTCTCGGGGTGGGGGAAGCAGCCGTGGCCTGCAGTGCCCTGGGAACTGCCCAGTGGCTCTTTGCCCGTGAGTCTTCTCAGATTCCTCTCCTGGAATCTTCTCACACCAACCAGGTAAAGGACCAGGACACTCACCTGCCAGAAGCATCCTTGGAACTTGTCTGAGGTTCTCCCTTCCAACACCCATGTAAGGAGCACTGCACAGTGTTTCAGTGTTTTCACTCCGTTCTGGAGCATCATAGCCCAGAATTTTCTCATGAAACCAAGAGCCCATCAGACCTGGAATTATGGGACAACAGTGACAGTCCCAGGATCCTAATCTGGGACCTCAGGAAACCAAAGTCAGGGGTGTGGCCGGCCAGCCGCCGATGCATATGGATGGTGAAGCGCAGCACTGGGCAGCAGCCAGGACGCGACCCCTACCTCCCCGGCCAGCATGTCCCTGACCGCTGAGGCCCTGGGGACGCGGCCCGGAGCGGGGGGACCCCGTCCACCCCACTGAGTCGCATCCGAGCCCTTCCACGCGCAGACCCCGAGGAGGGAGCGCTGTCCCGGGCCCCCCCCCCAGCGGCGCTGCAGACGCTGCAGGGCGCCCGTGTTCACCCGTGCGGCGCTGGCTTTCTGTTCACTCACTGCCATCCTGAAGCCGGGAGGTGGGGCAGGTTGTATTTTCTAAGGGAAATGCGATGATAAGATAATAATCACTGTCAGTTGAGGCACGGGGTCCCTGCCACGCATCCAGCTGGGAGAGCTGCGGGGAGCGGGGAGCCAGGAGCCGAGCTGGAGGATCGGCAGGCGCTGACGGGCTCTTTCCGCCCGTGGCCGTGCAGATACAACGCCTGCATGCATCAGTGCTTCGAGAGGAGGACGAAAGGTGCTGGAAACATGGTCAACGGCTTGGCCAGCAACGCCGAGGTGGACGACAGCAGCAACTGTGACGCGACTGTGGTGCTACTGAAGAGAGGTGAGCCGGGGGGCACCCGGGGCGTCCGGGACCCTGTCGGGGCTGCACAGGGGCGCTGCTGGCGCACACCCGCCCCAGGAGAGGCCAGGGAGAGGGGCTCCTGGCCTCCCTCCCACTGGCCGCATCGCCCGGTGATGAGCAGCTCCGAAAGTCCCGGGAAGTTCTTGGGCCAGACATGCGGGGGTGATACAGGGAGACTGGGACCAGACGGCAAAGGGGAGAAGACTGCGGGTTGTAAGGTGTTGATTCTGTCGCATTCTGGCTATGTGACCACGAAGCAAGTGACTTAAACTCTGAGCCGCAATGTTCTCTTCTTCAAAATGAGGACGATTTTTGTAACAAGTAAAGGAGATACAGTACGTAAAATACTCCATCCATGATCGTTGTTATTAGTGTATTATGACACCCAGATTCACCCTCAGGCCACGTGACCTCAGTTTCCAAGCTGCAAAATGACACAGAAAAGTACCTGGGTTTTCTTTTAATGTGATTTTTACATGCCATCAATGCTTACTGAGCATCTCTGATATACAAAGAGAAGTAACACAGCACTCTGTAATACATAATATTCTTTCTTGGAGAAAAAATTATCATTTACTTTTGCCTAGAAAGTGTTTTTCATTTAATTTTTTTAAACTTCCCCCTTGAAATGTGTGGGTTTATCTCTTCTCAGTCCCATTTTGTTTGCCTTGCAGGAAAAACAAAAAAGAAATTAGAAGATCTGTAGGTTATTTTCAAATATATATCTGAGTTCAAAATCTGGGTAATCGTGGGTAACTATTAGAATTTGAAAATCAGCTATTTGATATACTTTTCTCATTAATTATATGCATGTTTGACAGAAGACTTACAGGTATTCAGTGCTGTCCCACAGTAGGATCTCACTTAGTTTCTTCTCTTCAGGGTAGTTTATAACCATAAACGGGCCACTCTCAGGACTAGGGAGAGCCACCTGTTGTTAGTCAGTGTTTCCAGAGATCGTTCCGTGGTCTAGTGGCTTGGAGAACAGGAGTGAGGCTGCGGCCAGGTACCTGTGAGCCGTGTGCTCGTATTAAAACATCCACAGAGAGGGGCTTGGGCTGTGGTGGCACTTTTTTTTTCAGGCCTGGCAGCAAATCATTACAGAAGATTTGCCCTAAGCCCCTCCTGGACTTGAGCCTTTGTGAGGTGGCCAGGTCACCCCGCACCCAAGCCCTCGGTCAGCCCTGCTCATGGGCAGGGCCGCGACCGCGTGGACATTTTCCCACCATGTCCTCCACTAGGACTAACATCAGTCCTGTGGCTTTTAACAGATCACTGTGTACACTGTTGACATGTAAGAGTATAAAGGATTACTAAAGACCAGTGGGGTGTTTCCTGTTCCCCAGATCTGAGTGAAGGAAAAGAATCCTTTGAGGACAAAGGATTGATTCTCTTATGTTATCACTCATTGTGACCATGTCAGCAAACTACACAGATTGTTTTCGAGTCATTTCAAAAGAGGTATCGATGAGCCTCATGGAAAGCAGATTTTTACTCTTCTCCAAATTTTGATCACTACAACCTTCCATGGATGGATAGATGGGTGGATGGATGGATGGATGGATACATCAGTGGATAGAAGGATGGATATATAGTTGATGGATGGATGGATAGATGGGTGGGAGGATGGATCGATGGATGGATGGATGTTTGGTTGGATAGATGGATGGAAAGAAAGCAGGGAGGGAGGGAGAGAGTGAAGACAGGAGAAAAGCAGGAAGGCATGAGAAAAGAGAAAGGAAGGGAAGAGGAATGAGTGTCTCTTCCCTGCTCCTAACCACAGAGTTACTTTTATTTTATGTTTTTAATTTTCCCAGCCAATTTCCACCGCAAAGCGTCAGTGATCATGGTGGACGAGCTGCTGTCAGCCTACCCACACCAGCTGTCTTTCTCTGAGGCCGGTCTTCGAATCATGATCACCAGCCACTTCCCCCCCAAGACCCGACTCTCCATGGCCAGCCGCATGTTGATCAATGAGGTATCTGGGCAAGCACAGTCCATTGCCGCTGGGCGGGGGTGGGGCACCGGGAAGGGGAGAAAGTTTCTAGGTCTGAAAGGAGGAGAGCGTCCCTCCACGTTTCACACGTCAGTATCCCGAAGCCGTTTCCTGACAGCTTTGCTCCCTGGCCCACCCGTGCCTCCTGGTCCTTGCTCTCCCCTCCACGTGTTTAGAGTCCAGCTCCCAGGCAGATAGAAAAACTTGTGTGTCCCTTCCACCGACCTCTTCCTTTTCATCTTTCTTTGAATAAAGTCCTCTGATGTGAACTTGCACGGAAGTAGTTGCTAAATCAAGTTTACCCTGGTTTACAGTAATGCGGAGTCTGAGACCTGAATTTTCCTGGATATTCCCTTCTCCAGAGTGGCAGCCTTATTGATAGACTAATCCAAACACGTTTGTGTGGCTTTCTCACATGTGGACCAAGGAATCCCCACAACCTGGAGCAGAGCGGTAACACCACGTTATGCAATCAAGACCCTCGGGAGGGAGCACGTGCGCGTCTGAGACGTGCAGAGCTTCCTCTGAAGGGACCTGCGCGTTCCCGTGGGCCATAAAAGATAAACCCCTCCTCCCAGAAGCAGGGCGTCTGAGTTGGTTATTACTTTGAGGAATCCCTTAAAACTTGTCTGCAGAATCTTCTGGGAGCACCTCCCTTGTCCGCTGACCGAGAAAGATTCCAGTAGCTGGTGATGTGGGTGAGGATTTGCAACCCCTCTGGCCGTGTTAGAACGTGCCTCTCTCTTTCCAGAGACAGAGACTGATAAACAGCAGGGCTTACGCCAACGGGGAGTCCGAGGTGGCCATCAGAATCCCCATCAAGCACACGGTGGAGAACGGGACGGGGCCGGGCAGCGCCCCGGACAGAGGCGGCAGCCGGGCCCGGAGGGACGACGCCGTCGCTGAGGCTGGCGACGAGGCAGAGAATGAGAACGAGGACAACGAGAATAACGAGAATGATGAGGACGAGGAGGACGAGGAGGATGAGGAGGGACCCTACACGCCGTTCGACCCCCCCTGTGAGTGGTCCTGCGGCGGGGCTGGGGCCCGGAGCCGCTCTCAGGCCCCTGAGCAGACGCCCTGGACTCGGGTGGTCCCTCTGGCATTGAGTTCAGGGAAATATTTCTGTATGAACACAGAAATATTGTATTAATTTGACAGTGGGTGAGACTCAGTTGTGGAGGGTCCAGAGGTGACCAGGATGGCGACTGGCGGTCATTGGTTGAAAGGTGGGCACGTGGAGGAGGAAGGCTCTCTCTCAGCTGTTCCTCAGGGCCCCGTGGTGCCGAGGAGAAAGGCATGCGACCTGTGGGCAGGGCAGCTTGGTGCTCGGGGGAGGAGGGGCTTCTCCCACCGTCACCATCCCGCGCGTCAGTGGGGGCGCTGTCGTGACAAGGCCAGCCCTGGGGACACTGCATCCTCCCCATTGGCTTTTGTTCTTCTTTCGTCCCCATTCGGGTCCCTCCTGTCCCATAGCCTGCTGCTTCCCCCACAGGAGATGCACACCTGGGCAGAAAGCATCCAAATCTCACAGCAGGGATGGCCCGGGAATCTCCTGGTACCTTGACGGGGAGGGCCAGGGCTTGTAAAGCTTTCAGGACCCCCGCCAGCTTTCAGGACTCCCCTGACTGCTGCCTCCAACGAAGCCTTGGCCGTTCCAGTGACCTTGTCCCCCCACCCCATCCATTAGTGGAATGGGTGGACCAAGCCCAAAGAATTCTGCCTATGTGCTGGACCTTCCAGAAGTTTCTGGCTGTTTCGAGAAAGAGTGGGCTGGTCTGGTTCATTTTCACTGTCAAGTGTGTGAAGCTTAATTAGCCTGTGTGTCTTCTCTGAGATGTTCGAGTTT
Organism: Camelus ferus; assembly: GCF_009834535.1. Lineage (NCBI taxonomy): Eukaryota > Metazoa > Chordata > Mammalia > Artiodactyla > Camelidae > Camelus > Camelus ferus. The sequence goes on along the minus strand of NC_045714.1, from coordinate 18,895,029 downwards.
ATGGGAGGACTGTAAATTCTGAGGAGGGATTGGATAGGCTGGACACACTCAAAAGGCCACTTAATGGAGGGACATGGGTGCAGAGTGTCAGAGTTGCGTGTTGCTTTCAGATGCAGGGTCCTTCTCTGTGTCCAGGGACAGCAAATAAAGCTCCAGCCAGAACTGCTCCCGGGCCCCCCCGGGGCTGCTGAGATCTCAACCTGCTTAAGTCCTTCCCAAAACTAACTAGAAAGTTACCACCCAGGTCCCTGTGCCCCAGAGCCAGAACCGCCCACCAAAGGTAAATTACTGTCAGTAGGTTTTTTTTAAATTGAAGTATAGTTGATTTGTAATGTATAAGTTTCTGGTGTACAGCATGGTGATTTAGATATATATATATTCCTTTTCATATTCTTTTCCATTATAGGTTATTATAAGACACTGGACGTAGTTCCCTGTGCTCTACAGTAGGACCTTGTTGTTTATCTATTTTATAGACAGTGTGTGTATCTGTTAATTCCAAAGTCCGAATTTATCCCTCCCACCCTTCCCCTTCGTAATGTAAGATTCTTTTCTGTGTCTGTGAGTCTGTTTCTGTTTTGTAAAGAAGTTCATCTGTATCAATTTTTAAGATTCCACAGATAAGTGACGTCATATGATGTTTCTCCGTGTCTGGCCTGCTTCACTTAGTATGAGCATCTCTAGGTCTGCTGTTAGCAGGTTATCTTGATAGAAAAGAGTCCCCTGCCTCTTTACCCGTTTTGCCACCTTTGTCGATTTTTCCTGGCAACCTTCCTGTCTGCCAGGACAGAAACATGTTGGAGTTTAAATGACCAGACCCTCCGCGCCTCCCTCGTAAGCCCTCGTGTTCCTTCCTAGATCAGCACAAGCTGCGTGGCTTACCCGCCCTCTGGGTGGCTGTGGGTTCTGGGAGTCAGAAGTCAGGCACGGCCTGGCTGGGTGCCCAGAGGCTGGAGGGGCCGTGATGGAGGCGGCGGCCGGGCTGTGGCCCTTGCCAGGGGCCCCGCACACGCAGGTTCCTGGCAGGAGGCGGTTCGTGGTGGGTGTACGGCCGTGGCTGTCTCTGAGAGCTGCTCCCCGCCCCCGGGGACCCCCATCTTCCATGTCACGTGGCCCCTCGCTCTGCAAACCAGTCCCGTGTGTCGCGTCTGGTCCTCCTCACACTCCTCATCACTCTCCCCTCTGGCTCCCCTTCTGCCTCTGAGGGCTCCGGTGACGGACCGTGACCTCCCGGCCTGCAGGTCAGCTTGGCCCCGCGGTGTGGCCGAGTCGCGGGACGGGTGGTTCATCCTCCCCGCGGGCTCTGAGAGTCGGGGGGCAGAATCTCGGGGCTGCGTCTAGAATCCTGTCTCCCCCAGCCCTCGTTCTCAGTCCATGACCAAGCTCCAGGAATGCTCACTTGGCCAAAGCCCTTCCCTGACGAGGGAGACGGCGGGGCCAGCTGAAGAGGCTGTACTGTGGCCACGTGCTGCCTTGGCCGTCGGAGCCCAGGAGGCCCCACGCGCACCCCTCCAGATGGACAAGGACACGTGTGTGAGCAGACAGACCGTCGCTCAGGACAGAAGGGCCCCTCGGGCCCCGTGTTCCCTATTTCTCACCTGGTCAGATCAATGCCAGACCTAGCTGTGAGGTTTCAGGGCACCTGGAACTCCTCCCGGCCCACCTCTGTGATTAGGATGCGGGTGCGGAGGACCCAGGGCTTCCAGCCCCACCGCCGTGCCCTCCCTTGTGTTAGGAGACGAGGCTGCCTACAGGTGTGGGCTCGGGAACCCCCCTCAGGCATCCTGCATCCTTTAGAAGCACAGGCCCGCAAGGAGAAAGGATGCTCTGTGTGGTCCTGCCGCCCCCAGGGGCTCTCAGCTGCATTCCACCGCGGATGCTGCAGGTCTGTGGGCCACAGCGGGGTGGCAGGACCAGAGGCCCGGAGTCCCTACAGCCAGCCTCACGGCTCCTCTGCGACACTAGTTCAGGGCCAGGTTCCGCCTCTGGAATGGAGAACGGGCTTCTCCAGTGATGGCCCCCTGTTCTCCTCTACCAGCTGCTGAGAAACCCCACTCCCAGACTCAGAAACCGCCCCCTGAGGCTGGCGGCCCAGCGTCCAGACTGGCCCTCCCCCGTGGGCTGACCTCCTCGCAGCCCCAGTGAGCAGGCCGGAGGTGCCTCAGGCCAGCAGAGGGCACTCGAGGGTCCTCTCACGCCAAGCTCCTGGCCTGATAAAGGGCCCTCTGCGGGGTGAGGCTACGTCCCCCTCCCTCCCGTGGTATCCTGCGACGTCCTGGGCACCCTGTTCCTGCCGTCAGGGCGTGACTCTACTGTGTATAACGAACAAGTAGTAATCACGTGGGTTTATGGAACTATAGGAATATGTAGGACACGCGTGTGCACGTGAGCATAGGTGTGTGTGCATACATGCATGCCGTGTGCAGGTGCATAACATATGCATACATGTTTTCTACATGCTGCACACATGCAATATATTGTATATTAATAGGCAACTATTTATACATGTTAACATATTGTACATTAATATACAAAATTTCTATGTATTTAATACATTGTATACTATATAATGTATACACAGGTACTAGCATACCCGTGTTTATATGTGCATGTAACGTACGTAGAGGTTACATAGATTTTTTTGTTCTACACACCTGTGCGTACTGCACACATATGTCTGCATGCATGTAGATTGTACACATAGTCTTACTGCTTTATGGAAGCAGAGTTGATTTACATTGTTATTTTAGTTTCTGGTGTACAGCACAGTGATTCAGTTTTATATATATTATTTTTCATATTCTTTTCATCATAAATTATTACAAGCTATTGAATATTGTTCCCTGTAGATTCTTATCCCTTGTGAGAAGATAGCCTTCTTGCTGATAGAAGGAGAAACACTAACATGTGTATGTAGGTAAACGCACTTCCCTGAAACAAACACTGAAAAGAAATACACCAAAATATGAGTAGGTTTCTCCTGATGGAATTATTTTTTGTTTTCTCTATATTTTCCATTTTAACACAAGGTGCGTTTTTATTGCCCATATAATTAGAACAAATTTACATACTTAGCCCTAGGTCTGCAATGCTGAGCGATGACTTTTTCTCCATCCAGCTTTCTAAGGACTGTAACTTAGTTTGCTGGCTGATGGACGCAGTGATCCGTTCACAGTGCATAAAAATGTGCATAAAAACACATGTGCACCTCAGCTAATATCATACTGCGTGTTCATTATAACTCAATAAAAATAAAAAATTAATGAAAAATTTTAGATGACTGTTTAAAGGAATACAACTTAGGAACAAGTCCTTTGCTTTTTAGGGGCAGTGGCTCTCCAAGGGACGCTCTGTGCTCAGAGACCCCAACTCACATGCTTGCTTCCATCCCGGACTTTCAGGCTGACTTTCGAGAGGTCCCGTGATCGCTGGTACATGGGGTTCAGGCGCAGGGAGCTGTGTTTTCTTCGTTTGCTGCTGTACCCTCAGCGCTGGAGCAGTGCCGGCACAGAGGGGCGGCGGCGTTGGCGTCCAGTGAATATTTGTTAAATTGATGAATGTACCCGCCTCCCCGCAGTGGGGCGGGGGCTCTATTTAGACCACGTGGCAATGGAACAAAAAACGGAAAACTGCCCAGAAGGACTGTTGACTTAAAGAGGAAAGGAACGATTTTTACGCCTTTATTTTCAGAAATGGAAATTTAGACTAGCTAAAATCTAGATTATTCTCATCTGATGTCTCAAAATCTCTTCAAAAGCACATGTCTGCATCACTTGGCTTCTCCAGTGAGCTACGTTTGTTATTCTGCACTTACGGGCACTTTCCAGATAATGCTCATCGAACTTCCACACTGTTTGTGGTTGTTACGATAGATCTATAACTTAAAGAAAGCACCTATAACATTTTTAATGATAGTGAAAACTGCTTTCTAGGTAGAATGCCGTCCCAGCGTCAAAGTCAGAATTTTTAAAGCAACTGAAAGGAAAAAAACTCTAAACTCCCCGGTGCTGACACTGCTTGCAACTTTCCCTCCTCAGTATCGTTTTCTAAGCTCTTGCAGTCATGGTTCTGACTCTATTTTCTCCTCTTTTTTATTTTCTGAAGAATGAGAGAGAGCCAGGGCGAAGTCATTTCTCTTCCCATCCGTGTGTTTCTTTGTGACTTTATTGAACGTGTATTTTAAAGCAAACCAAGTCTCCCCCTCTCCCTGCGAGGGCGTCAGGAGGACCGGAAGGCGGGGAGGGGATGCCGAGAGCCCCAGCTGGCTGCATCACTTGTCACCACAGTGTGGGGTTCAGGAACACGCAGAATTCCAGGAGGCGCGTGGGGGCCAAGGGTCTGGTCGTGTTGTGGGCTGTGCAGCATTTGAAAGCTCCTCACAAAAAACTCCCAGGCAGTCTTGCTTCGTAATCCAGCCAGACACAGCCAATGCCTCATTGTCCACTTTGCCATCTCCAAACCTTAAATCCGACGAGACAAAGGGCAGCCCGTAGGAAGAGACTTCCCCTTTCTTCATAAGGTGTTTTCTCTGCTTTACTGTGCCCTTGTAAGTGGGATACCCTTAGGCTCTCAAAAACAAATCATTTCCTTTGGTCTGATTAGATTGTTCACAGCGACGTTATTACTGCTGATATAATATGTACTGAGGACATGATGTATGCCCTGCACTGTTCGTGGCACCAGAACAGGGGTGAGAGGGGGAGGGTCTGGCTCAAGCGGTAGGGCGCATGCTTAGCGTGCATGAGGTCCTGGGTTCAAGCCCCAGGACCTTCACTAAAAAAGGAAATAAATAAACCTAATAACCACCCCCTCCAAAAAAGAGATGCTCACCAAGCTATTAAAAAAAACAAAAACAGAAGAGTGAGCAAGCTGGAGAAGACACGTCCTTATAGAGTTTATATTCTGGTTTGGGAGTAACTGAGAATAAGTGAGGAAATAAATAATGATAACTTCAGATAGAAGACATTTGCTACGAAGCAAATAAATGCAGGTGATGGGAAGGCGAAGGATGGAGTGGGGGCAAGTGGGGATCTGGTTGAGATCGGGTGATCTGAGGGGTCTGGTGACATTTGGGCTGGAGGTGACCTGTGCGACAGGACGACTCAGCCCCGAGAGCCACATAAAGGGAACCACCAAAGCAGAGTCCCTGAGGCAGAAAGGAAGGGGCTTGGAGGCAGGGGCATGTGTCAGGAGGGTGATGGTATGTGGGAGCCCAATCAGTCAGTAATTTGCCTTGGTGGCTTTGCTCCGAGTGTAGTGGAAGCCAGGGGAAGGTTCTAGAGCAGTTTGTTTTCTGTGGCAAGCACCTGGAGGTGGGGCAGGTGAGGGAGCAGGGAGTCCCCTTAGGAAGCCAGGCCTCCTGCCAGCTCACAGATGGAGGACCTGGCCCAAGGCCGGGCGGTGGGGAGAGGGAGCTGCAGACAGACTGAGTGCCCTGGGCTGGTTGCCAGGGTCAGGGTCGGGGTGAAAGATTGGCAAGAGTCAAGAAAGATTCTGAGGATTTTGACTCCAGCAACTTGCAGACTTACATGGTCCCAGCCCCTATCCTAAGGGTTCATTTAATTCTGCCTGAAACTCTGCAAGCTCAGTGTCTCTGTGTCCACGTTTTACAGACCGGGAAACTGAGGCTTAGGGAATTTAATTAACTGGGCCATTTGACTCAGACAGAGCAGGGAGCCGACCCAGTGCTGTCTGATGAGAAAGCCCTCCCTCCCCTGAGGGACCACCCCACCATCCAGGGAGACCAGGGGCCAGAAGTGACCTTCTGTAACTTCACTCTGCAGTTTTAAGAAACTGGAGACTGGTAAGAGAGACATGAAGTGCTGGATGCCAGGGTAAAATTATGAAATCAATTTTGTTAAACACTGTATTAATCACTGTTCAAAATGTAATTTTAAAAATACCTCTTTAACCCTGGGGGGAATATAAAATGACACAATCATCTTAGAAGTCTGTTTAGCAGTTTCTCATAAAGTTAAATAAACACCCTCCCTTATGACTCAGCAATTCTCCTCCTGGGTCTTAACCCCAGAGAAATGAAAACATGCCGCGGAAAGACTTGCCCAAGAAAGCGCACGGCCTCTCTAGCTGTAATACCTGAAAACTGGCAGCAGCCCAAATCCCACGCACAGGAGACTGGATAAACAACCCGCGGGGTGTTCACAGGATGGAACGGTCCAGAGCAGTTAGGACCGGATACTGACTGACACATGAATGAAACTCAGAAAGACATTGTGTTGAATAAAAGACGGTAGATCCCCAAAATGCCATATGACTTCATTTATTGGAAGTTTTACAGGAAAACCTAATCCGTGGTAGTAGGCAGTGGAATGTAGACCAGCAGGAGGCACAGGGAACTTTCTGGAAGGTGGAGATACTGATTGAAGAAGGAAGTATGTATATGTGCACAAATTTCTTTTCGGAGGTGAGTTGGCACTTAAGCAGGAGGGTAACGACTAAAGGAGACCGAATGTGTTTTTTGAATCCGAGGCCATAAGAACTCACGGTAATTCAGTCCCCAAATAAGCCTTCACGGCTGTCACTGATCCCCAGCACTCGGGCAGCCGAGATGTAGGCTCGGGTCATCACTGACAGATCCCTCCTCTTGGTCGTGGCAGCAGCTAGTGAGAGAGCCAGGAAGCAATCATTAATATGCAAATCCGCAGCAGCTTGGGATGCAAACACTCAGGCAGCGTTTTGACAACCTTGAGAGCTTTCAGACCGTCCTTCGCGATTTCAGCGAGTTGACAGGCGATGTCGAGCAACCCCACTAGATGGCGCTGTGACCACTGACGCCTTGTAGTCTGGGACCACATTGTTGCATCCCTGGGGAGAAGGACCAGAGGCAGCCGGTGGCCTTTACCTCCCCTCCCCCATCTCCTCCTGACCCCCACACATGCCCCACACCCCCTTCTGTGTCCTGAGACTCTTCCTCATCCTTTTCCACTGGCTCCATCTGCCAAACTCTCCCCCGAGCCCTGTGTTACTCAGACGTGACTCATCCTGTCATTTTGAGGCCTAACGAGCAGGTGGGCAGTGGATAATTTTTTCTTCTGTTGGTGGTGGAAAGCCACTTGAGTCTTTGAGCAAAAGAGCAATGTGGTCAGGTTTATGTCACAGGCCTTGCATTGGGATGTCAGTGTCTGAGGAGCAGAGAAATGCAGCTCGCTGATTTTTTTTTTTTTTTTGCCTTGATTTCCCCAGCTGGCAAACTGGAAACAGTGAAATGGGCGTTCACCTGGCCCCTGAGCTTCGTCTTATACTTCACTGTCCCCAACTGCAACAAGCCCCGCTGGGAGAAGTGGTTTATGGTGACGTTCGCTTCCTCCACGTTGTGGATCGCAGCCTTCTCCTACATCATGGTGTGGATGGTGAGTGTGTCCAGGCCCCCAGGCAGTGCTGGAGCTCTTCAGAGGGAAAAACTCTCAACCCGAGGGGAGAAGGGGCAGGGGTTTCAGCCCAGTAACTGTATCAGTCAGCTACTGTGGTATCATGCTGCATAACAACCAGCTCTAACATTGTGATTTAGAATCACAAGAATGTTTCCTCCTACTCATGTGTCAGCAGGTGGACTGTGGGGTGATTAATCTTAGGAGGCACTGGTTAAGCAGTCTGCTTCGAGCTCCAGCCTGGTTGCCTTTGATTCAGGCAGCAAGTGGGGTTCATGTTCACTCTGTGTGTTTGCTCATCTGTTTTGGACCAGTGGCTACCTGGGGGATGTCTTCTTCTGGTGGGTCACTGGACAGCCAGACGGTGTGGGCAAACACAGGTGCTTCCTGGGCCTTGACTCGTGACTCCCACCCACACTCCATCAACCAAGCCCAGTGTCAGTGGAGTGGGGAAAATATAGTGGGACACTCGAGTAGGAAGAAGAGCAGAGTCACATCAAAGGGCCTGGAGGAAAGGTGTAAGGCACGGGGGAGAGAGAATCTGTCTATCACAGTCACTTCCCCGATCTCAGGTCAGTTTCTTCAACCAGAAAAGAAGGGCATTGGACCAGCTGACCACTCAAGGGTCCCTTCTGAAGCTGAAATAATGATCCAGGGATTGGCATTAATTGAAGGGCTGTGGCTTACCAGATCCTCTGCCCCAAAGCCTGTTTTAGGAAACCCAGACATGCAGAGGGCTCTGTCCACGCAGGACTCTGCTTTTCACCTGAGGAGGGAACCTAACTCATTAGAATTAGAGCTGGGCAGAAATTAAAAGCCATGACGAAGTTATGCACATCTGATGGTGCCTGAGTGTCGGGTAGAAATGCAGTATGAATTCTGGAGAATTAAACCTAAGAGCTGAAAAAACAAGGTTCTGAAAAGATTATTTTGGAGGCAATAACAGCTGTATAAACCTGACACAACTAACTTGTGTTTATCCCTTGCTTTCAACCTCACAAACAAGTGATTGTTTTTTTCAACTCAAATCTTTTAGCCAGAGGTGTCGCCCTCACCCCGTGTTCACGCAGTCTCACTTGACCTCTCACTGGGGGCCAGGTCTGGGGAGTAGCCTTGGTGGCCCGATGGTTTTCTCCAAAGCCCAGTAACACGCAGGTTAGCCCAGGGATCCGAGGTTCCCCTTCCTCCTGTCTGCCTCCTGGCTCTCTCGGGGGGTTCTGAGAAGCCCTGAGGAACCGCTGGGAGTGAGGGGAAACCAGGAGGAGCGCCGAGACCTGGTCCAGCCACCTGGAGAATCGCTTCCCCAAAACTCCAGCCTCAGCCGTAACCACGGTAACCGCAGTAACAGTGGGCGGGGCGGGGGCGGCTGCTTCCCAGGCGGAGCCCCACAGAGCTGGACGGATTCCTGCAGGGACCCCATGGAGGGTTAGAAAGGGTGCGGGAGCTCATTTAACAGAAGGCTCCAGAAGAACCCGAAGAAATGCTATGTTTCTGCATGCACTGTCCTCCCTGGAGCCCGAGGCCGCCCCGCGTCGAGTGCAGCCCTAAGTGGAAGTGAGGTGCAGTCTCTGGTTTGAAAGGGGCCGAGCAAGGCACCCCCCCGGATGTCACTACCATCCTCCAGGTCTGGGCAGGGAAGGAGCGAGGCCAGGTTCCAGCGGAGGTGTCCCTTTCAGTTGCTGCCCCCGAGTGTGCTTCTAACCACATGCAGTTTGCATTTTTTATAATTTTATAGAAAGTGGGGGGTCGAGTGGCATCCAGAATGACCTGATCATTTCAGCCCTTGCAAGTGACCCCCTCTGGGGGTGACGTCCACGGCACTGGTCTCCTTCCGCTGACCTCACTGTTGCCACCGGCTCCTGCTCCTGCCCTCTCACCACCTGCTTTCCTCTCAGCTTGCCCGGCTGGTCTGAGCCAGCGTGGGCTCATTTGCATAAAGGAAGCAGCCCCTCGGGTGTCTGGTGTTCCCCCCCACGCTGGGTTAATCCCTCCTGTGTAAACAAAGGGGCCCTGCCCTGGCTCAGGGGCCTGACTGCAGGGTGTGAATGGCCCTCTGCCGCTTCCCGGCGTACGGGCCTTGGGCAGGGCCTCAGTTTCCTCATCTGCAGAATGGGGCTAATATTAGCACCTCCTCTATGGGGTTGTGGTGAGAATTAAAAAAGTTAAAACCCGTGATCACCCCTGAGCACAGAGCCCAAGTACTAAGCAAACAGAAGCCAGCGTAGTGTGGAAGATGGTGCAGACAGAGATGGTGTTCCCAAGCTTGGAGGAAGAGGGGAAATGAGCCAGCTGCTCCTGGCTGTTCCTACAAGACTGGATGGCGGGGGTCAGCCCCTCTGCAGGTCTAGTAAAGCCTGACTGTGCAGGTGGGACTCGGACGCTCAGGTTCCCTGTACAACCTGGCAGCATCCATTCTGGGTTTCCCAGGAGCGTCCTGAGTTCAGAAATTGTCCCAACATTGCTTTTTCTGGAGCTGTTTGTCCTCTCTCAAGCCCCTCGCTGTCCAGAAAGCAACAATTGAAAAAGGCCAACCTTCAGGTGGAAAGCACGTGCTCTGTAGCCGCACCCCAGCCCCCTGCCTGCAGCTCTGCTCTGCTCCACGAGATGCTCCTTGCTCTCTGTCTTGGTGCAGAGAGCAGACCGGGCCCCCCCGGGAGACTGTCCTGATCACAGGCCTTTCTGCTTCTTGATCAGAGGGTCCCAGGACGGGTGGGGCTGGGCTTGCCCTCAGCTCACCGCCTCCTCCCGCCCCCCAGGTCACTGTCATCGGTTACACGCTGGGGATCCCCGACGTCATCATGGGCATCACCTTCCTGGCGGCCGGAACCAGCGTGCCTGACTGCATGGCCAGCCTCATCGTGGCCAGACAAGGTGGGGCCTAGAGGGGGCGGGGAGGGGACGGGGCCACGTGGCCATCACCGGGACGCCAGATCCCGGCTGGGAAGGAGCCACGGGCAACTCCGGTGCCATGACGGTCAAAAGGCTTCCTGGCATCAGAAGAATAGGGAACAAGTCAGAAGACCCGCCGTTGAGGAAGGCAGGGACGTTTTCTCAGCAGCCCCCGCACCCCTCCCGAGGTGGTGTTACTTTTATCATTAAAAAGAGTAATAAGTGTAGTGGCACTCTACTGTAGTGATAATCTTTGCTGAGCATCGCACGCTGAACAAAGCAACTGAGACTCATTATCTTGTGTAACTTACACAACAGCTCTTGAAGTTTGAGACACTCATATACCCACTTTCTGGACAAGGAAACTGAGGCTTAGAGAGGACAGGCCCCTACAGCCTAAGGGTTACCCGCTGCAGTGCCCCTCAAAGTGGCAGTTGCCAGAGGTCGCCCTCCAGTGTGTGACAGACCCTCCCATCCTCAAAACCAGGCTCGCAGTTTACCTTCCCAGGTGGACGTCCCCGCAGGTGGCCCTGCCCGTCCCCAGCACCCACTCTGATTTAGATGCCTGGTTTGTGCTGCAGGACATTTGTTGTCAGCAAACACCACATTTAGTGCAACCCTTAGCACAGCGTCCTCCACGGGTCCTCACGAAATTCTACTGGTTCCATTATTTCGCTTAATGTTGCTCAGTTATTTGGAAGAAGCATTGGATACCCCTGGGGGACGACGCTGCGCCGTGTGGGTTGAACTCAGGAGCCCTTAGAGACTGTCGAGTCGGTTCCTTTCTACAGGGTGTTTCAGAATTTTTGGAACCATATCTGGTTTTTTGAACCGCTTAACATTTGACCAGTGATCATATTTGAAGTGGAAGTCAACAGACAGAATGTGTGTTTCATGCTATTCTGTTCTAGTCTGTTGACAATGCACGGCCCATAGACTGTTTCACAATCGGTGTCGTCCTACAGCGATGGCCTGGGGGAGGACCGAGCACCTGGGCTGGCACACCTGTCCGCCAGGTCCCCAGCTCTCAGGGCAAAGGCTGGGAGGGTCCTGGTGGGGCTGCTCTCCCGGGACCACCTCCCTCACTCGCACGACCTCTTGTCCTCGCAGGCATGGGGGACATGGCCGTGTCCAACTCCATCGGGAGCAACGTGTTTGACATCCTCATCGGCCTCGGCCTCCCCTGGGCCCTGCAGACCCTGGCTGTGGACTACGGATCCTACGTAAGTGGCTTTTCAGCTTTTGGTGGCCTTGGCTTTGTGACTTTGTCTCAGGGCAAAGGAGACGTGGAAATACTAACCTGAGGGCAAAACAAATTCTCCTCACCAGAGTCCCTCCGAGGCCAGGCCTGCGGGGACATTCAGGACTTGGGGGTGGAGTTCATAAATGGTTTTTGTGAAGGGAGGGTAGATCTCAGAGGTAGAGTGTGTGCTCAGCATGCACGAGGTCCTGGGTTCAAGCCCCAGTACCTCCACTTTAAAAAAAAAAATGAATAAACCTAATTACCTCCCCCCTAAGAAAATAAATAAGTAAATAAAAATTTTTTAAAGTTTCTGTGAAGGGCCAAATAGTAAATACTTCAGGCTTTGCAGCCCAGATGGTGTCTGTCACAACCGCTCAGGGCACAGGGCTGTTTCAGCACAACTTTATTTATAGAAACTGAAATTTGAATTTCATATAATTTTCACGTATCATGATATATTATGATTCTTTTGAATCTTTTCAACCATTGAAAAAGGTAAAAAACAAGAAACAAAAAACCTTTCTCAACTCCCGGGCTATGCGAAACAGGAGCAGGGCCAGGTTTGGCCCGCGGGCCGTCATTTGCCAAGCCCGGCTCTGGTGGTTTTGCATGCATGACATTTTCAGTGGTGAAGGATGGAACACAAAACACACGATGCCCCTCCTGCGAGGGATCTGGCTGCTGTCAGACCCTGTGGCGGGGACCCCGGGCTGTTTCTCAGGGCTGACTGTGACTTCAGGTGGAACTGTGAATTCAGGGGGTGACTGGGCCGTCCAGAGAGACTTTCATGCGCTTTCCCACCTTGCCCAGTGTCCCCCTCTGCTAATACTTCTGCCCCAGACACTGTCAGAGGACCGAGGGAGAAGCTGCTGTTAGAGATTTCTTCCTGTATCTGGAAGAAAACAGTGTTCTGCCTCTGGAGTTTTCACACCCGGTCCGGCGCCGGGAGCTGGCCTCAGCGTGTGACCGAGCGCTGCCCGGGCGTGCGTGTGTGACGGCTGTGACTCTATGTTCTGGAGGAGACACTGCGGCTCATTTTATCATATGACAGTTGTCTCAGAGTTGCTCCATTCGCGGCTGCTTCCACCGGGGAAGTTGCGTCCAGCTGGTTGCGAGGAAGTTCAAATCCGTACAGAAAGTCCACTCATTCTAGTTCGTGTGCGGTTACCTGTTGGCTGGAAGATTTCACCAGAGTAAAGCCAAGCACAAGGAGGCGGGAGGAGGGAGAATGTGTCCTAAGGAGTGGCGCCCTCTTCTCTGCTGTCTGTGACATCGGGTGGTGACATGGGGAGAGAGGGTGCATTGCTTTACATTAGGGGTCTGGGACAGCAACTTACAAGAGGTCACTCTGAGTTTAAGTCTGAATAACTAGAGAGAGCTGGCCATGGGAAAATAGGGGCAGGGCAGAGTGAAAGCATTCCAGGCAAAAGGAACAGCCAGTGCAAAGGCCCTGCGGCAGAAATGCACTTGGCCTGTCAAAGAGACAGAAGGGAGTCCAGTATTAGTGGGGCCGAGTGAACATGGGACATGTGACTTGTGATGCAGCTGAGGGGAGGCAGGGCCAGATCATGTGGGTGCTCCTCTGACAACTGATAAAACATGGTGATATTCAGATGTACTTGATTTATGTACTCATTATTACAAAATGATGTTTGTGATGATTTTTATGAGAGATTTGGCAGCATGAATTGTAATCCTGGGCCATATGCCCAGGAAGAAGGACCACTTAGCCTTGGCTAATTGTAAGGTAAACAGATATCCATCAGAGGCCAGCCCTTCAGTGGTCCCCCAGCAGTGCAGCCTGAACACCGTCCCTCTGCCACCGCCCGCTGTCTCAAACACGGCACAGAGCCAGGCTAGCACCCGGCATGCTCACGGCCCCAGGAGGTGCCCTGCGCTCCCCCTGCAGGGGTCTTTCCTCCTGCAGACTCTGCTGCAGATGCACACACTCCCTGTCACTCTTCCCATGTCAAGTGATGTCCCTTCTTCCAGGTCTGTCTCAAATGCCACTTCATTCAGGATTCCTTCCTAGACCCCACCACCGCCAAATGGAATCTCTCTCCACAGCCTTTATTTCTACCTCATTCGTGGCTCTTGTCCAAAATCTGTGAACTTGCTTCATCTAAACACATATTAAGTGATACATATAAGAGAGACACTGGTTGGCCACTGAAGAGGCATCAACCATTGGTGGTCACAGGATTCCAGAGAATCTTCCTAAGTGTGACATTATTGTCAGTCAGACTCTGATGAATAGACTCACATCAACCAAATTCACAGGAGTTTGATGTATATGCTGGAATGCCAGCAGATAGTAGTAAGATATCCAAGCTCCAGATAGAAAGTGTTCTTATTCCTGCTGATGTGTTCTTTGTCTTCCCAGAGAAAGATCTTATGTGGGAGGTATCCGGGGAGCTCCATTACCACCTTCAAGTTCCCTGACTCACCAGGAGTACTCACAGGACTCCATGCATGTCATAGTCATGGCTAAGGTTTATTAGAGCAAAGGGTTTGGAGTAGAAGCATCAGGAAAATGAGATGCATCAGGAGAGGTCCGGAGAGATTATCAGGTGCAGGCTTCCAAGCCTTGCCCCTCCCAAGCCACAGGGACGTGTGTGAGAGATGGAGGGCTGCTCATGTAGATGCATCCCTGCTCCATGAGCAGCCGTGGTAGCAAAACTCAGGACCCCGCACAGACACCGGTACGCACCATGAAGCTCGCAGAGCCGTGCTGCGCGCTGGTACGGCGTGCGCCACTGCTTCCTGCGTGCACACCAACGTCACCCTTCACTAACGTAAAGAACATTCCAAGAGCCACATTCTCAGGGATTGGCCAAGAGCCAGTCATGGTTCAAGGCTCGGCTGGAGGTTTGCAGGATTGAGTAACCAGACCTGCTATATTCATACCTTTGCCAACCAAGGTCAAATTAGAGTTTTACTTCTCAAAATAAGCTTTGCTCCTACTATGTTACAAGCAACCACAAAAGCTCCCTGGGGTGGCCCAACAAAGTTTTACTTCTTGCTCAAAGTCCACTCTGCTACAGATGTTTCTCTTCTGGCGGCTCGTATAGATTCTTCAAAGAGAAACGCAGAGAGCGAGGCTCATTCCATCAGGGCTTCTGCCATCTCAGGGTCCTTCACCAGTAGTCACCCCAAAAGCAGAGAGGGCAGAGAGGGCGGGGGCGCGGAAGATGACGCAGATCATTTTATGATGAGACCTGGAGGCGGTGCATGTCCTGGCTGCCACACCCACCGTCCCGATAAGTCACACGTGCCCGCCTTGATGCAGGGGCGTCCAGGCCCCCAGGTCAGCTGCGTGCGCGGGAAGCAGAGGAGACGCAGGTGTGGGTGAGCACCAGCAGTCCGGCAGCCTGGGGTGTCGGGTGACACCCACACAGGAGGGATTTGCCGGGCGACCTTTTACCAGGGCTGCGGAGCCTCCACTGTCCGCGCATGCACCCACCTCGAGGGACCTACCCCTCTGCCACCAGGACCAGAGCCCTCGGGGTGTGCTGTCCCCTCCACTCCAGCCACGCTGACTCACCCTGCCTCTGAGCTCCTTTTTCTGGGTCACATGTGGACCGCCCCCCTTTCTGGTTAACACATCCTTTCTATACTCACTCTGAGAGCAATATTTTTCGTTGTTTTCAAACTCTCATCAAAGTCCTGCTGCTTCCTTTGAATACAAGCCGCCTTGATTCTGTTCTGCCATTCCTAAAATACTCTCTTGGGTTTTTCTGCAGTCCGCTAATCTGAACTTTACTTTTTTACTCCTTTTTTTCTGGCTGTAAGAATAATTCACAGTCTTCATAGAAAATTAGGGACACTTTAATTAGAGAAATTCTAATTAGAGAAAATCCTGGAGCAGTGCCTGCCCAAGAGAACTTTCTGTAGTGATGGAAACGTCCAGGCTGTGCTCTCAGACATGGTAGCCACCAGCCGCACAAGACTCTCCAACCCTTGAACTGGGGCCGGACCAAGTGAAAACCTGAATTTTTAATTTTTATTTTAATTAATTTAAATGGATGTCTCCCCTTGTGACTTTGTGGCTACCGTGAGACGCTGCAGCTTTACGGGAGGAGATAAACACCATAGGTGGTCTGAGCCACAGACACCAATTGTTACCATGTCTGCGTATTTTGCTCTTTCTTGGTTAGTTGACATGGCTGAGGTTGTGCCACACAATTTTGCACATGGCTGTGTAAAACGCCACTCATTACACACATCAAACACATATTCCTCGTTAGAAACATCAGCTTTAAAGGCAGCCTCAAATCCTCGTTATGCCGAAGTTCACGATCATACAGCTGCTGTTGGACATGGATGCTGCCATGAGATTTTCCCTCTTATAACTAATGATGCCACAGGCATCTTAGTACATCAATCTTACAGAGTTTAAAGATCTACAGAAATTGAGCGTAACACTGTATTTATATCTGAGGCTGTTTCTTTTGATCATTTCCCAGAGTTGGAATTGTAGAGAATATGAACATGTTGGAGCACTTTATGTCTGCCTGGTTATTTTTTTGAAGTGACAATATTCCTTCTATTTTAATTTGTCCTAATCTCATTCCTGAGGCTCAGGGGCAGCTTCATGGCACCCGCCTACGCTTTTCCTTTTTTAACACAGGCTTCGCCCTTGCGTTGTGCCCACGAGAACCGCGGTGAGGGTGAGCATCCACAGAGCACACAGGACCCGCTCCAAGCAAAAGCCCTGAAGTCAGCACAGCCTGACTTCCCCAGCACAGCCCGCTGGGGACACTCAGTCGTACTTGGTCAGCAAAAAAGATGAAAAGAAACCACGCTCTAAATAACCTGGAAAACCAGTCCATGAATAATAGCTTTTTACCACCTAGACTTTCTCCAGGGAGGGATGGACAGGCAGGAGCAGGGGCCGCCAATCCTTTCCAATGTCCCTAAGATCCGTTATTATGTTTGTTTTTTCTTTACTGGGATGCTAGTTATGGAAGGTGAAATCAAAAGCATTCAAAAAACAGAATGCAGAACTCATCCAGGGAGTAAACCAGTTCCTCTTACCAGCTTTGAAATCTTCCTGATTGAACACGAGCTCCCCACCCCACTAGGCACGTTGTCCGTCGTGTGTAAGCCCCCAGGGGTCAGCCGTCCTCCTCTCCTGACCTTCTCCCAGTGCTCTTTAGAGAACAGAAAATTAGACATAATTCCCATGGGGGTAACACCCACAGCCATGAAAACATACCCTTTTCAGACTCCAAACTCTAGTGGCCGGGTGACAGCATGAACACAGAGCTCCAGGCCCTGTTAGACGCTTGGCCCAGATTCACATTTTCCATCTGTAGATGAGGTAACTGGGCTGCTCTGGTCGTTCTGCCGGACTTGTGCAAGGAGCACATCTAATGCTGCGGTTGAGGCTCGGCTTTACTTCTGAAGCAGAGGGGGAGATTCAGGAGAAGCAGCAGGCCAGCCGCTTCTGATTTACGAGCAGCCATGGCGCACAGGAAGGTGCTCTGGGGGGAAATGTTTGGTTGGAAAGAACAGAGAAAGATATGTCATGTTGCATTTTCATCCAAATGCTGCTGTTTCTGTAACCAGTGCCAGAGAGAGCTTCCTTTGATTCCAAGAATACCAACATCTTTGAAAGCATAAATTCAGTAACATAACCTACAAACAGTTCGTGAGCCCCGGGGAAACCAAGAGTTCTTTCTGCATATGATGTGAGGTAGGGGTCCATCCTCATTCTTTGGCATGTGGATACATAGCTGTTTCAGCACCCTTGGTTGAAAAGATTACATTTTGAACTTCAAAGTTCGAAAGGAAAAAAATTCTAGTTAACTTATTTTTCAGTCATTTTCACAACTCAGTAACTCTTAGGAAGCCCACAACTGTATTTCGGCTAAAGCAGTGTATTCTAGAGCCCCGTGGTTTGTCAACAGGGATCATCAGTGAAAACTATCAGGGAAAGTTTTCACCCTGAGTCAGAACTAAAATGTAAATGGGCAGGAAGCAGGGAGAGGCAGCCAGGTGAGCTGAATCCGGGGAGGGACAGAGTGACCAAACACTCCCCAGATCCCAGTGGCATTCTTCACAAAGCTACTCTTTTACTTACTTCACTCAGATAGTTTTATCTCTTAGATTGAGAGGGCATTCAAGGAGGGAGGAAATCTCCACATGCAGAGTCCTGTCCACATGCTGCCTCCAAATACAGCCCACGCAGCACATCACAGACTCTCTTCCCCATGTCCTGTTGGCCCACTCTCTTTCCTGCTCTGTTTGACAGTCCTTTACCCACATCATCTCTCCGCTGCTAGAGCTTGAATGTAAGACCTTGTCCATGTCACATCACATTGGCCATCTTTCACATGGCAGGACATTTCACTTGTTTAAACAGAGAATAAATGTTATTTCCTCAGTTGTGGGTGGGGCTGAGCAGTCCTTGTACATCGGTAGGTCCTGAGAGCGGTGCCGTGTTTCGCCCCAGTTAAGTACTGTATATCCATGGTGGTGATTCCAAGTCATCAAGGAAAAGTTAAGAATGAGATATTTTCATTGAAAACAGTGAATGAAGGTGGTGACATGTAGAGGGTGGACTTCGATTTTCTGGGACACTTCATTTGTCCTAGGCTACCTCTTTGTCCAGCAAAGGTAGACCAAAGTAGTGGCCCCATCTGGCCCAACCAAGCTGTGTCTCTTGGTTTTCCTGGAAGCCAGGGGTTGAAGAAAATGGCCCTCTGGAACCAGACCACCTCCCAGAAGGGATCCTGGGGCCCCCAGCAGGGGCTCCTGTTGTCTCTTTCTCCAGCTCATCCTTCAGGTATAAGCTCAAATGTCAACTGTGATCTCTCAGACCTGGGTCAGGTGTCAGTCCTGTGTTTTTCGTCAGCAGCTTACTTTGCCCCTTTGTCTGAGTCTCCTCCAGAGAAGTGATCTCCCTAAGGGCAGAAACTGTGCCCATCTTATGCATTTATTACTTCCTCTGCCTAACACAGTTCCTGGTCCTTAGAATGTGCTCAGGAAATCTTTGTTGCATGGATGGATGAATAATTAGGTGGATGGATGGATGGATGGATGGATGGTTACATAGGTGGGTGGATGGATGGATGGACCCTACCTTTCCCATCAGCACCACCTCACCTGGGGAGGAAGACATGTGCAGAGCGGAGTGGAGGAATAGGCTGACCTGAGAGAAGGGTGGGGGACAAACAGACCAGCACTAACGATAGCTTTACCCTCATGGAGTCCCTCCCACAGGCCAGGCACTCCAGGGACGCCATGCACACATGGGCTCGTCTAACTGTGACAACAGCTAAATGAAACAAGGTTCATTTCTGCAACTGATGCTTATTGTGCACCTACTGTGTGCGGGAACTTGGCCAGGTGCTGTGAATACAGAATGACCCAGGCAGGCCAGACCCTCCCTCGGGTTGAGGGAGGCAGACGAGCCCTGAGCGGCAAGCACCCCGGCACACTGACTTCAGAGAGGGGGAGCCCGTGAAGACGGGCGTGTGACAGCGAGCGGGGCCGGTCCCTCCGGGTCCACTGGACAGGGAGGTAGGTTCTGTGCTTTTGCTGAGAATCTTTCTGATGACTGGGAGAAAGGAGCTTGGGGGGGGGGGGTGAGGGGCAGGGGACGCGTTGTAGAGAGATGATGGCAGGTGCAGAGACCTGAGTGGCTGCGTCTGAGAACAGAAGGAAGGCGAGGGCGTTGGGGGCCAGGTGGGCTGAGGTCACACACTCGCCCTAAGTGCAGGGCTGTTCCAAGCCCCCTCCTGCAGATCGGGAAGCCAGGGCCTCGGGAGATTAAATTGCACAGCCAGAAAGAGGCAGAGAGGACAGTGAGATTTTTTTTCTCTCCCCACCAGAAGAGGGGTACTATTGTCAAAGCAAATGGTGACACATGGCCGAGGTCCGGGAGTGAGAGGGTCCCCACTAGGGCGGAATGTTATATAGACCCGCCCCTGCGTTTGACTCTTTGCTGGAAGAGAGGACAGCGCCTGCTCATTAAGGCTCCAGGGAGCGCTTCAACTATATGTAAAGAGAGAAGGGACTGAAGGGAGGAGAACTCCTGACGCCCAGATTCTGTCTCTAAAAATCCCACCGACGCTGGTGCGGCTCACGTCACCACTGCCCAAGGCCGGAGTCGGTGGTGACTCGATGGTGGTTTCCCTCTGACAGTTGGAAGAATCATTTTGGATCCTTCCATGGAGATGACCCGTTTGTCCAGGCCCTCGGTACCCCCCGACCCCCGGCCTTCATCGGGCGTCCGGCCGCCAGCCTCCCGCACCCAGCCACGCTGTAGGGGCATCAGTGTGGACCTTTATGCTGAGATGCAGAAGTTGCTTGGAAAGACAGTTCCAGGTTCATGGAAAAGCGAATTCAGGAGCTTAGGAGTCTCAAGCATTCTGGTCCTCCCCCGTCTCCGCCTCCAGTGTTCCCCGGGAGGAGGTGTTATTTCCGAAGGGACACTCAGGGCCTCCATCTGTGAGCGCTTCAGTAACCCCACGACATCTTCCTGTGTCTCTGACATCAGATGCCAGCAGCCTGTGTGGGTTTAATGGCCTCCCCGCCCTCGCCAAGCGACCTGCTGACAGTTCTGAAGTCATTTTTCCATCTCGCCTAGATGCATTTCCAGGTCATAATTACTGGGTAATTACCACTGAGACAGCTGTTTGTGTGCATGGTGTTAGGTTCAGGCAGCTGACAGCGAGGTGGGAAGGCAGTTTCACAGATTCTGACATTTCTCTGTGCTGGTGGCTTGTGCAGAAGCCAGCTAGCTACCTAAGTGCCCCAAATAAGAAATATTTCTAAAAGTCAGTTTGGAAAATGAGCACTTCTTGTCCCATTTTGGTGATAAATGTCTGTTCCATATGCTCCAGCTGAACTAAAGCAGCCACCAGGCAGGCTCCAGGCAGCCAGGGCAATACTCAGATTTCTGAGCTGAAGCTAAAAAGTGCAAAATAAATCTAAGATGCCATGAACAGAGGTGGCAAGGGAGTCTGTCTTCTTCTCTTTCCAAGCAAGGGCCCACCTGATTCCAGAATCCAGAGAGGTGAAAAGTGATCCCCAAGGTCCTCCCCACCCCTTCTGTCTGGTTCGTCCTTTCTCCGATGAATGCTTTCTGCGTGCTAAGCAGCCTGGCATCGTTGGGGACACCTCAGTGATCATTTCCAGGCAGACCCCGTCCTGTGCTCCTGGAACCCCCACCTCTGGAAGGAGATGATGACCCCAGCAATTCCAGAACTATGTGTGCTCTCCCAAGAGCTGGTTGTGGCGGGGCTTGTGGCAGCACGTGGCCGTGTGTGGCAGGGGTCGGGGATCTGGCACACTTGCTCTGAGTAGCAGAGATGATCAGGAGCCAGGTAAAGAAGTGAGAGGCTATTTCTGAGCAGAAGGAACAGCTTGTAGACCAAGATAGGAGAAAGCTTCCTGAACTCGAGGACCCGAGGGCAGCCCCTGTGCCCAGAGGTAGGGGTCGGGATGGGAAGTAGGGGGCAGGGTAGAGGGATGGTGGCAGGGCCAGGAGAGGCCACGTGGTGAAGGATGCTGTGAGCGGTGGTCACAGAGAGGACGAAGGGGTGATGTGATTGTGCCTTTTAGAAAGAAGATTCTCACTATTACATAAAGAAAGGGTTGGAACCAGGTAAGACTGAGGGCCGCAAGGGCAGTTATGAGGCATTTGTAGGAAAGAGAAAACCTGCTGGCCTGGGGCAGACAGCTGCTGGGGTGGAGGGGGTGCGGGGAGGGGAGCATACCTAAGAGGGAATGCCGAGGGTCCCACTCAGGACAGATCAGGTTTGATGTGTCCGAGGGTCGTCCCGATGGAGGGGCCAGGTAGGCAGTGGGGCAAGTGTGCCTGAAGTCCCGCGGCAAGGTCTCCGTACGGCGGTCAGGGCAGGAGCGTGGCTTTTCAAGTATCAGGCTCTCATAGGACATAAATGCAAATAAACAAGAGAGCTCAGGACCACATCCTGATGTCAGGTAGGAAAAGAAACCCCATGAAGGAGACTGAGGAGGGGTCAGCCAGGAAGGGGGAGGATTGGGAGAAAGTGGGGACAGGAGGATGCTTCCAGAAAGAGGGAGTGGCCGCGCAGAGCAGGACCTCTCCCAGGGCCCTTCTTCTAAAGCCAGCTGTCAGCCAGCCTCCAATCCCCTCCTCCAAGAAGCCCGCCCCAGCCCACCCACCCCCTACCTCTGCAGACTGCAGACTGCCGGCGTGTCCCCTCCCCTGGCTCTCTGGGAGCAGAACCATTTGTGGCTCAGCCAGCGCGCCCAGATCCCACCTGTCAGTTCTCGACGCCCTCCGCGTCTCCCTTCTCCTCTCCTGAGCGAGCATCCCCGAATCCGGTTCCCAGGACCCGGACGCTGCTCCAGTTGCCAGTTCCTTTTACTGAAAACCCTGCCGCAGCCTCGAGGGGACCGCGGGGCTCTGGAGCCAGCTGGTACAGGCAGAGAGGGCGCAGCTCCTCCCCACCCCACCCCACCCCACCCACAGTGGGGCCACGTGGGCAGCTTGCCCTTGACCGTGCGGGAGCAGCAACACGGTGGAAACCAGCAGATGCAGAATCCGCTGCGGGTCCGTCTCCAGGCCAGGCTGTCCCCACAAGACCCGGGTCGGGGGGAACCTGGGGATCGTTTGGCGCCATCACAATGAATGATTCTAACAAGCCCCTGGGAGCTAAGTGACACCACCCAGCCCCTTTAAGGTGCATCTTGACCTTTAGATTTTCGGTGCTGTTTCAGGAAAATGAAGTGATATTTGGGGGAAGGCAGGGTCCTTTTGGGTCCCCCATGGAAGGGCTGACCTGGGTCACCAGCGTTTGAAGCAGATTCAATCTCATTGTCTATCAACGTTCAAATCCCCCAGAAGCCAGTCCGTCCTGAGACAAGGATGGGGTTAGGAGTTTATCTGGGAGAGGCGGGAATGTCTGGTAGGAGATGGCGGAAGGTGGGGGGGGAGTCATCCAGCAGTGGCTGGAGAGTCACTGGGGGGGTAGGTGGCACTTCGTGGTTCAGGGAAGAGCCTTCAGGCACAGATGTCAGGACTGGCCCCTGGGAGTCAGCGGGCCCACCAAAATGGTAAGAGGGTGGGGGCAGCATGGGACCTGGATGGGGCCCCTGGCGTCTGCTGCACTGGCCTCAGTTCATTCAGGACCCTTTCAGAATGATGAAGCGGGAAAGGCCCAGATGCCACTCCCGAGAGCTCTGAGCAGCTGAAGAGAACCCTGGCTTTTCCCTGTGCCCTGCAGGGTGCCAGGAGGAGTCTGTAGAATTCACAGTCCGAAGTGCAATTCTGAGTGCAGACTTGGCCCCTTACCAGCTTCGTGGCCGTGTGTAACCTTGTGATTTATAGTAAGAAACCTGTATTTGGTCCTTGTTCATAGCACAGAGCTCCTAAAACCCTCAGAATTTCCTAAGTGGTGAGAGCAACAAAGGTGACTCTTTTATGTTAATGAGGTGACTTTAGGATTCCACCTAAGGAGGGGGCTGGTTGCCAGGGGAACCAACCCTGCCTGTGGTTTGAGGGTTAGAACTCTTAGTCCCACGCCCTGAACTCTGGGGCAAAGAGAGTGGCCAGAGGTTTAATCAGTCACCACTGGTCATCATCAGTGTAATTGATTGTGCCTATGTAATGAAGCCTCTGTAAAAATCCAAAAAGGACAGGGTTCAGAGAGCTTCTGGGTTGGTGAACATGGGGAGATGCAGGGAGAGTGGGTCCCCGAGAGGGCCTGGGAGCCCCGGGCACCTTCCCCACACCTTGCCCTAAGAATCTCTTCACCTGGCTCTCCCTAAGTTACATCCTTCTATAATAAACCAGTGATCTAGTAAGGAAAGTGTTTCTCTGAGTCCTGTGAGCCACTCTAGCAAATTAATAGACCCCAAGGAGGGGGCTCCTTGGAAACCACACGGGGACCTCTGATCTCTAGCCTGTCTGTCAGAAGCACAGGTGACAACCTGGACTTGCAGCTGGTGTTCAAAGTCGTGGGAGGATGAGCCGGTGTGATCGATGCTGTCTCCGGGTGGACAGTGACAGGTTTCATTGTAGGTCACTCAGCTGGACATGTGGAGAAACACACACACACACGAACTGGTCACCAGAATCTTCCCTTGGCCAAGTGCTAACTTTCCTGAGCCTCAGTTGTCCCATCTTTCACGGAGTAAACAGCCCACCTCACGGAGTCGCCACCAGGATTCAGCACGACCCTGTGTCTGTGCGAGCGAGCGCTCTGGGGAGGACTTGGTCACAGCTGCCGTTAAAGCGCCTCTCCTCCATCTGCACGTTCGCTTTCTTACCTCATTGAATTGTTCAAGGAGCGAGATTCCTACCCAGTGATGTTATACAACGTGAAGTCAAGCCTGGACCCAGCCATTTGGAACCTAAAAGTCCAAACAAGCATTCAAACCACCCAAGGAAGAAAATGCAAAGCGACACACAACATGTGTTCCAGGTTACAGATCGATTAGCAAAAATCCAGGGCTTCTTGTCTTTCCTAAAAGAATTTGCTGGTTGTGTGGAGCTGACCTCAAATCATAGACAGATTTTAAACGGTAATGTGGGGGAAGTCAGAATCTTTGTGGCTGGGGGTTTTAGATCCTCAAACAGGGCAGGATTCAGGGAGCCGTTTTCTGAGCCACGTGCACGCGGGAAACTAGGTGTGACATGGTCTCTGTGTGCACCGTACTGAACACCGCCCATCCACAGAGCCTAAAGTCCAGTTGACTTGACCACCAGCCAGCCCTCCTGTTTCCTCTCCGACAACTGCCAAGGGGGAACTGGAGAGTGAAAATTCGTAGTTTTGAAGGCAAGAAATAAAAGCAACACTAAACGTCACGGCTGAACAATCTGAGCAAGTTGCTTGCTCTCGGGAGGACAGTGCCGTGGAGACTTTGTGATTTGCACTTAATGGTCCTTCTCCTGTGAGGTCAAGGGCAGGGAAACACAGGTTTAGACCCGCACCGCACAGCTGGAGCTCAAAGCCTTTCCCGGAGGGAGTCCAGAGGGGAGAAGGGTTGGTGCTACTGTCCGGCTTAGCTTGTCCCCAAGAAACTAGTTTGGGAGAAGGTTGAGTAAGATTTGCTGCCCGCAAGGAAACTTCCTGGGGTGATGGAAATGTTTTCCGTTCTCCTTGGGATGTGGATTATGTGGGTACATGCATTTGTCAAAACTTACCCAATAGTACACTTGAGATCTGTGCGTTTTACCATATGCAGATTTGCCTCCAAAGAAAAAAACAATTTGTGTGCCTTCTGAATTTATTACTTAAAGAAATCAGCTTCAAGCCAGCCTTCACCATGGTCAGTCTCCCCCTCCTGTTCTCCAGGCTTGCCCTGTGCCATCCAGCCTCGCTGCCAACACACATACACACACACAGCACCACCAGCAAGTGCTCACTTAAACATATAGTGTGCAGAGCCCGGAGGGAGTTAGGTGCTGCATGGAATGAGGGAAAACTCAAGACCCGGGCGTCTGCCCTCGGAGCACTGGGACTAGCTGGGGGAAATGCTGTGTCCAGCGACCAGGGCACAGTTAGAATGAGCTCAGGTTCAGATGGGGGACAAAGCCAGCAATGGCCCAGTGAACTTGGAAGAGGCAGATTGAGGGAGGATGGGCAGAGCAGAGGTGGGAAGGAGGTGAGTTCCCATCTGACTCAACTGACTGTTCCCAAAGAGGGTGGGCATGTGCCAAGGCAGGGGAGGGGCATCGCTCCATTCGGGTGAGGGCTCCCAGTGCCCAACGGGACAGCGGGGCTGCTGGGATGTGAGCGAGTCATTCGAGGTGCTGTCTTCACTCTCCCTTTGGTGAGGAGGAACCATGGTAGGTCTCTTTTCATTTTGTTTGTGAGTTAAAAAATTCAATACACACTCACAGCCCCAAAATAGAAGCAGCCTGTCAACAGGAGAACATTTAAACAAACCATGGTATGTGTTCGCTGTTTGTTATAAAAAGAACTGAGCATGTTTGAAAGTTGCTAAGAGAGTAGGTCTTCAAAGTCCTCATCACCAGAAAGAAAATGTTTGTAATTATGCAGGGGGACTTATGGTGGTGATCACTTCCCAGTATATACAAATAGCAAATTGTTATATTGTACACCTGAAACTAACATAATGATCTATGTCAGTTACACCTTAGTAAAAAAAAGAAATGCATTGATGCAATGAAAAACACAAAAGAATCTTTAAAAATTATGCTTAGTAAAAAGAATCCTGGCATAAAAGAGTGCACACTGTAAGATTCCATTTATATGACAGGCTAAACCAACCTAGGATGGGGAAGCTTAGAGCACTGAGTGCCCCTGGGTGAGGCACAAGAGAACCTTCTGGGGTGATGGAGGTGCTCTCTGTCATGGCGGGAGTTTGGGTTACACCAGTGCATGCATTTCTCAAAACACACTGAATGGTGCAGTGATGATTTGTGAATTTCACTCTGGAAATTGCATCTAAGAATACAAGAGCTGTGAACTACAGTTGAACCCTACTTAGTGAGATGCAAGCTGAAGTGACTGGGGTGCAATGTATTAGTAGCTGCCAGCTTACACTGAAGTTCATTAAAAAATTATTCCTTCAGCGTTTCTGAATGCTTAAAAATGTTCATAATAAAATGTGAGTGGAAAAAAAAAAGCTAGACATAAAAAAATGGGGAAGGGAGGCAAGGATCGCATTTCTTCTGCAACATCGTCCAGGAGCGGTATCCAGGGTCTCTCTGGCCAGTCCACCCTGCCCCACAGAAACACTGGCCTTTTTGTAAACCACACTCAAAATGCCCCCCGCAAGGGCGATCGTTATCCGTTCACCTGTTGTGTGTCAAGCCTGTGGTCCGTGCCCCGCCCCGAGCCAGGCAGAGGATGAAGTCAGACGTGGTCCCTGCCCTCTTGGTGTTTGTCACCTACTGAGCCATTGATCAGGGAGCTGCCAGGTGGTGAGTTTATCAAAGAAGCAGACGGGGTGCCAGGGAAGTGGGCTCAGGCAGATCACGAGTGGGTGGAGAACACTGGCCCGGACTTACTGAGAACTTACTGTACACAGGCTCCTATCCAGGCTTAACGTGGATTCCCTCAATTAATACGCACAGCCACCTCCTCAGGTGGGAACTGTTATCACCCCCATTTAATACATCAGAAAACCGAGGCCCGGGAAAGTTAAGTCACTTGTTCATGATTACGTAGCCAGTGGGTGACCTGGCAGAGATTCAGAACGTCTGGATCCCATGCTCTAAACCAGGGGTTGGCATGCTTTTTCCAGAAAGGGGCTAGAGAAGAACTATATTAACCACTAGGGCCATACCGTCTCTGTCAAAACTGTGCCGCTCTGCCACTGAGTGTGAAAGCAGTCAGGGAGTGAGCTGAATTACAATGAAGTTTCACTTATAAATGCAGGCGATGGGCCATAGTTTGCTGACCCCCAAACCACCTATCATCTCCAGTGGCTGGGAGGTATTCAAGTTGGCCCAGAAGCAACTGAAGGAACCCTAATTCCTAACTGTCATGTC
This sequence comes from Camelus ferus, assembly GCF_009834535.1. Lineage (NCBI taxonomy): Eukaryota > Metazoa > Chordata > Mammalia > Artiodactyla > Camelidae > Camelus > Camelus ferus. The sequence continues at coordinate 18,868,049 of NC_045714.1, read as the reverse complement.
CATGGGGAAGTAGGGGTTCAGGTAATAACCAATCCAGAGTTCAATAGCCCAGGTCTCCAGTGGAAAAACAAAACACACCCGAGTGCACGTGGCAGTCCATCACCAAAGGAAGCTGCAAAGGAAAAGATGGAGAAGGGAAAAATACTCTGAAACCCCACAAAACGTGGTTGTCTTTAATCTCCGAGGCAGGCTTACAATTTCAGCAGCATTGTTCCCTGAGACCGTATGTGAGTGTAGAGAGAGTAAGTAAAGTTCCAGAGCTTTGGTTGAATGCGATTCATTTTGAAAAGGCTTGGCCGAAGAGCACTTCCTGCCTCACCGGCTCCTGGTTTCTTAAGGGCAGGAAATTTACTCAATTCTTGTTACTGACAAGAATTTGACCCTGGAGCTCACAGGGCGAGCTGGGCTGGGAATGCAGTGACCTCATTCTTAGAAGAATCCTGGCAATGTTGAGAATCAAGAGGTCAGAAGAGAATCTCTTTCAGTGCAAGGCATTTGTGATGGACCCCTGAGCGTTGGCCTCTTTATACGAACGCAGCTGATGACAGGGGACAGCGCCACCCACAGCCTGGCTGAGGGTCTACAGGAAGTTAAGCTACCAGCTGGACTGGGATGGGCCCCCCCCCCCAATTTTTCTGCACTGAATTAAGCAGGGTCAGCCCGTTGCTTTGGTGTCACAGAGCTGTGATTTGCGTCCTTTATTCTTTGGGAAGCATATGATATGGGAGTAATTTCCCAGCTGGGGTTCAGCAGATGGTTGGCTTCAGGGATTAAGCAGGCCGAGGAGAGTTCTGCCGTTCCCTCCTGACAGAGCATTGCTTAGTGAGACGTGCAGCGCTCTGAGGTCCCCACGCGAAGGGTTGGCTGTTTAGGGCATGCACTGTCCTGTCACCAAAAGATGAACCAAACACACGTACCTAGAGAGACACCACGTTACCACACCTGGGGGTGGGCTGGGGGAAGGCAGGCTCAGGAGCCCCATGTCCCTAATGGCCACCATCCTGGACAACAGAGATGTGTTGTCAGACATTCCTGTCATTGCAGAAAGCTGTGCTGGACAGCAGTGTGTTCTAAGAATTCCAAAAATGTTTTGTTTTCTTTTCTCTTCAAAGTTTGGCTGTTAACCTCACTGTATTGCTGTGAAAAACAAACAAAAAAAAATTTTTTATTGAATATCAGAAACAGATCTTAACTCTTTCTTCTTCTCTGTTTGGTCAAGACAGCAACCCTCATCCACCACTTCCCATCAAGTTCAGGTGAAGGTCACAGACATTTGAGTGCAAAAGAGATAAAAAGAGCAACATCCTCATGGTGCTGGAAATGCTCTGCATCTTGATTTGTATCAATGCCAATACCCTGGCTGTGATGTTGCGCTATATAGGTTTTTTTTTGGGGGGGGGTGATTAGGTTTATTTATTTATTTATCTGTTTGTTTGTTTGTTTATTGTTAATGGAGGTGCTGGGGATTAAACCCAGGACCTCATGCATGAGAGGCACACACTCTACCAGTGAGCTATACACTACCCACTAAAAGAGATAGAAAGCTTAGTAATATTTTTAAAAATATTGCTCCCATGACCTATGTGAAATTTACCTTAAAAGTTGTGTGTCAAGAAAGTCAGGTCCCCAGGGAAGAGTGGTCAGCAGCAAGAATCAGGCTACACAGGATGGAGAATTTAAGCAGCCATGGGGCAGTGAGTGGGCATCGTGGGCATCGCTGCTGGAGGGGAGGGCGGGGCCCGGCTGGGAGTGGACCAGACAAGGGTGAAGTCTGGGTGTTCTAGGAAAGTGCACGTCGCTCCTGTGAGCGGCTGGCTTGGCTGCCGAGATGCCTTTTGTTCTCCATCCCAGGGTAGGGGGTGGGGGGACTTGGCATTCAGTGCTGCTCACTGACCCGCTCTCAGCAGATGCCTTGCGGGAAGCCTGACTCCGTGTCATCCTTTCTTACAGATTCGGCTGAACAGCAGGGGGCTGATCTACTCCGTGGGCTTGCTCCTGGCCTCTGTCTTTGTCACGGTGGGTCTGCAGCTCTCTCCTCTCTCGAGTTCCCATGCCCCCCACCACCCCCTTGGGCTTTTTGGCTACAGAGTCTGTTTGGGCACCAGATGGGCTTGGCCTCCTGGTGGGCAGGGGACAGTCAGCCTCCAGATGCCCCATCTCATGGCTGTTTCTTCCAGACGTGGATCCTGGCAACCCACGAGAAGCCTTCTCCCTTTCTGAAAGGAGCTGGCCTCCTCTCAGAAGCATGGCTCGTCTCTTGTTAAACACAAACTTTTATCAAAGGCAAAAGGGAGATCACAGTTTTTCTGCAAGATTAGCCACCAGAAGGTTATATTCCAGACTATTCCAGGTTACTAAATATCTCCATAAATCCCTGGATTTGACCAATGCTCAAAGACGCAGAACCAGCTTTACTGGCAGCGTACTTTCATGCCACTGTTCTGTCTTGGCTGCGACATCCATCTGTATAATTGAACATCTCAACTCAGTTGACACCTTTGGCGGGAGCAAGTCCACACCGACACGGGCTGACCCACTTGAGGTGTCTGCCGATGTACACAGCTGTCACTGAATTTTCACAATGAGAGATGCAGTGTTTTTCATGAGTTTTTCAAGGAACCATTCACTGAACGCCACCTGGCAGGTGAACATACATTTGCTAGAGAATGAGAATTCAGAAGTGCAGGAGAGGCAATTGACAGCATCAGGAAGTGAGTCAAATGTCAAGGTTTTACCAAAGCAAATACTTCACACAAAAGTGAAAATCCATGTAATTCATTCTTTTATCGGTCAGGATGTTCTTCAGGTTGATATGACTTAGGGTTATGCATGTAACGGCCACACACTGTGCGGAATGCTTTGCATACATGTCCCCATTTGGGGCTCACCACACCCCCGTGAGGGAGTCACTGATAGCACCCACTATACAGATGAACGGCCGAGGCGCCTGACATCAGAGCGCGCGCTCTTGGGCGCAGCGCTTCTGCTTAGGCTGCGCTACCGTTGCACAGTCTGTGGGATGGGGCTGACCGCTACACAGGCTGTCGAAATGGGGCTGTTGGGCGCTGAAAAGGAGTAGCTTTGGGGAGGCAGCGCAAGTTCAAACATTGTCATTTTGCAATGCCCATCTGACATCCACGGAAGAGGTCAAAGCTGCCGTTGGAAAGATGAGTCCAGGAGGAATGTCCAAGCTGGGGACGCCAGAAGTTAGCTGGGGTTTAGAGCCGTGTAGTTGGATGAGATCCCCAAGGGAGCGAGTGTAGCTAGAAAAGACCAGAGGCCCAAGACGTGCGTCTCGGCGCTCTTGACAGTGAGAGGTCAGGGCGACGGGGCAGGGGTCAGAGCAGCAAAAGAAACGGAAGGAGCAGTCGGAGAGGTAGGGAAACCAAGAGTGCGGCCTCGAGAGCCCGGTGCAGGAGCAGCTTGAGGGTGCAGGGCATGTCCAGAATGTGGACGGACTGGGCTGGCTCGGAGCCGGCGCCCCGCCCACCTGCCCGCCCGGCGCGGGCCCGCCCCGCCCACCTGCCCACCCCGCGCTGACCCCGCCTCATCCCACCGGCCCGCCCCACGCCCTCTGACCCCACTCTGTGCCTTGCAGGTGTTTGGCGTTCACCTGAACAAGTGGCAGCTGGACAGGAAGCTCGGGTGCGGGTGCCTTTTCCTGTACGGCGTGTTCCTGTGCTTCTCCATCATGACCGAGTTTAACGTGTTCACCTTCGTGAACCTGCCCATGTGCGGGGACCACTGACCGCGGCCGCCGCCCAGCTCGGCTCCTCCTTTCTGTGCAATACGAGGCCGGCGCGCGAGTCGCGGCCCCGCCCGGCGTCGTCTCCCGCGCGGTCCACCGGCCTCCGCTCCTGCCCGGCGGCCCGGCCTCCGCGCCGCCCCCCAGCCCCGGCTCCCCGCCCCGCCCCCGGCTCCCCGCCCCCGCCATGTGAAGACCCGACATCCGCGTGAATTTTCCAGCTCCACTTTTAAACAGTGACTGAGGTTCTAGAAAAACTGGCTGCTAACTGGCCCAAGCCAGGCAGAACTTAGTTCATCCCTCCTCCTGTTTTAAGTTATTGGATGGAAGACAAGCCTAATTTATGACCTGAGACTGGGGAAGGAAGAGAGGGGAGAGGGTACATCGATGACTTGGGATTTCCTGACGCTGAGGGGCTGATTCCTAGGTTACTGGGTCTAGGGGGGTCGTTTGGCTTTGGGGGCTCCCCGTTTTCTTCCTTTTATTCCAGAGGTTGAGAGCTTCTCTTGCATCTCCTTTCACTGGGCTCTGGATCCTGCACCAGCCACAGATGTGTCTGCTGCATCCACTGGGGTAGAATCCCAGGCTCATGGGAGCGTGTATGGATGTAGCTGATCAGAGGAGCAGCTGGGAACAAACGCACCACAGGTCACACCCGGGGGCCTCCCCGAGTCCTGCAGGCATTTCCTGGGGCACAGGGCTTTCGAGGAAGAAGACAGCTTCCCACCTGTCCATTTTGACCATCACTTCCTCCCCAGGTTCTTTCTAGTCTCTCAAGCAATAGTTCTAGCCTGCCGGAGGCCCTTGTCCAGGGGCCCTGGTTCAACTATCCATCTGTGAGTCCCTGAGATGTGCTCTCTTTGCTTGGTGTTTGGGGTGACAGGGAGTGACCTGGAGGCCACCACTGCTTTACATGCAGGAGGTACAGACACTGGTTTCTTGGGACGTGGAGAAAAGCGCGCTTTGCACAGACGTCGCCACTCGGTACTGAGTACACTGGACCCCAACTGCTGGCTCTTGGGCCAGCGTCCTTCCTCACGGGATGCCACTGCCAAGATGCCCCAGCTCCAGTCCTCCCCTCCTGGAGGGATGGCACGGGAAGGAGAAAACGGAACTGACACCTTCGGAACCGCAGAATGTGTTCAGTGCAGACTCGCTCAAGGGTGTGAGTTATTATGAACGTTGTTGCCAATCACTGCTCAACAGCCCTGCTAGGTTTTGTCTGATGCTGAATTATTATGCAGACTAATTCCACCGAGTTGAGACCCACCCATGCTTGTTACACTTGTATTTATTGAAACTGTGGATTCTTGCCCGAGCCACCCCTTGTATTTACTTTACGCACTGATCACTTATTTGTTCGGTATGGTTTTCCCCCTCCCTGTACACATTCTGGTATGAATTGTAAAAATAACCTGCTACAAGTTGGTTGAAGGGTCCTGCCAATGGTGCACACGGAGGCCGGCGTGAGCCGTTGGGCACCTGTCGGATGGAGCAGCGGGAGAAGGAATCACCAGTTTGGGCTCTCAGAGCTAAGACACACTTATAGATTCTGTTACACATTTTGCACTGGTTTCTGGCGATTGTTTTCTTGGACAGATAGTGTAAAATAAACTTCTCTGTTCTGTAGCCTTTCTTGAGCAGGGCTCTTTGCTTTCTCCCCCGGAGTGTTGCCTGTTTCCAAGTGAGGCGTATGCGTGCAAGGTAACAAGATGGCAGTCACCACATGTTTACTGCTTCGGGGCTGACTCACCTGGAAAGCTGGTCAGTGTCTAGCAGATTGCAGGTGTGCGGTGGCAGTCATGGGTCCCCTGTAAATCTTGAACTCAGGGCTGGTTGTCCTGTGGAATACAGGAGGCATATTATTAGTTCTCTCTTTCATCTGGATGTGAGAGGAAGGGCATTTCATTGCTGACAGTGACGTCCGCCAAGGCTCAAGTCACCCTCTTGTCTGATTTCACTAGTTGTCAATTGTAAACATTAAGACTTCCCCGTAGCCAATTCCTTAAGAAAAAGAGAAACACATAGTCATAGTAAGCCATGTTGTTGCCCTGCATGACTCAAGAAAGTAGACTGAGATTAGTAAACAAGCCAAGTTTCCCCCTGAAATGCAAGATACTTGATTTCTAGAAATCAAAAGAAAAATAGCTACTAATTCACAGCATTAACTTGTATTTAATTATTTGGCAGGGGGTGGAGGGTGTAATTAAGTGTATTTATTTAATGGAGGGACTGGGGATTGAACCCAGGACCTCATACAAGCTAGGCATGCACTCTACCCCTGAGCTATGCCCTCCCCCTTATTTATTAAAAAAAACAAAAAACAAAAAACAAAAAACTCTTCCCAGGTGGTGGGAAACTACTAGCTTAGCTTCGTTTTGAGTATTTACATCTCAAAATGTTTTAGGGCTATATTTGTGTGTTTTATAAATACACTCTGGCCATGGACAGAGTATTATCATTATGCTGCTTGGTGCTTACAAAGCATGAGATGCTTTTACATGAAATATTCTGTCATACTAGTCTTAATTAGTTTTTAGTCTTAGTCCTAAGCAAAGACATTTGATCCAAAGCCTGATTTTTTTTTAAAACACATTTGCTGTGCAAGCTTTAGAAACGGTGGTTCCATGCTGTATTTCTCAGAGAAAAGTCTGGGTAGAGGTAAGTGTCCATGTTTCATGCATGATTGCCGACCTAGGACCTGGGGAGGTTTCCTTTCTGAAATGAGCCTTGGGCCTCTTTCTGCTCAGATCTCTGCCTTGCGGGGTGTGCCTTGAGCTGTGAAGTGAGGATGCGGTCCTGACGGAGCAGCCCAGCGGTGCAGAACGGCTGGGGTTGCTGTTTCCACTGCTTCCGCTGTGCTGGGGTTTATTTGGAAGAGGTTGGGATGGGTTTGAGGGAAGAACTTCTTTTCCACTATCCCAAACCTGACGTATTGCCACAGAAAGCCTCTCAGCAATTTTCTGAGATGTGCTGGTTTCGGTCAACTCCCAAACTGTGATCTCATGCAAAAGAGGACGTGGCCCTGAACAGGGGAAGACACACCCCAAAACTTGCATTTCCTCCTGAACTCCAGCCTGGCCAACCCCACAAGGGCATACTGCCGGAACATCCTCCTCCTGGAAGGTGTGTTCCCAATGTGGCCTGGGCCTGCTGAGGGTCACTGTCCCCACCCCCCACACCTTTCAGGTGGCTTCTGAAACAGTGAGAAGTCATGAGAGGGTAAGTTTCCAGATGGCTTTGCCCCTTCCCAAAGCAAAGTGCTGGCCCTCCCTTTCTAGGGAGAGTGCACTTTTACAGGTACACAGTTTGTATTTACCTCCACAAAGACCTGGAAGGCTGCTTATTATGTTTTCCAAAATTATTGCTTCTGACACTCGTGGCTTAGTCCTAGATTCACATGCTGGGGGTGATAATACTGTAAAGTCCAGGCAGTTTCTAATTATGGTAAAACAGGGCTGACATTCAACCTGCAATAAACAGCATCAAATGTAGTCTCAGAGCTTGACCTGATTGTCCATGAAAATATTCAGACTGTTAGGAAAAAGAAAAGTGGGAAATTAGTGGTGGTCATGTCGCTTTTTCCAAGATTTACTTTCACTTTTTCGAACTAGGATGGTTATCCCGTTCATGGATAATTATCCCATTATTCTGACCCAATTTGACCAACTATTTTGAAGTAGATGGGACATTTCCATGTTGGATTTTGGGTCGTCTCATCCTGATTAACGAGTCTCATTTACTTTAATATTGTCTGCAGTGGCTGCTCAACACACACGCACCATCTATCTGATACCAAAATTCTGTATAAAAACAATCCAATGGACCTTTGGAAATTCTCCAGCTGCCCAGCTGGCTATTACACTACAAGTGCAGGAATGGGGTGGATTCAGCCAACTTTTCTCTAATAAATAAAAAGTCACGTGTCCATTGCATCATCATCCAGAGATGTGGGGCCCTGCAGACTTGCTGGAAAAGCAAGAATTGAGGCCGTGGACAAGCAGAGATTAGCAGTGTGCAAGAGGTAAATCATGCCCTGCCTTGGAACTGATTTCACATTGAACTTTGTGGTTAGTTTCAAAACATAGGGCAGAGTAATAAAACTCCACCAAAAGTCCTTCAGACGCCTTACTGCTGCACTCAAGACATTTATTTCCTTAATAAAATATACCCAGGAGTCCTGTTAATTTTTTACTGAACCTCGGTTTAGCAAACGGTCTTGCCAAGTTGTAGAGATTTTAAATATACTGAATAATCAGCGTTAACACTCATTTTGTTTTTGGTCTTTGTTTTTGCAACAGGTGGGAGGAGGGGGAAGATTTAAGATGACAGTTTCAGCACATATGCCATTTTAAAAGATTTAGTTCTAAACTTAGGAGAAAGTAGCAGTGCATATAGGGGAAATTTTCTACATATGTTCTCCTGTTTGCACATTACAACCACGTAGAGCTAACTTTCTAAACATGCTATTTTGATACAAGCCCATCCAGCGAAGATATCATGACTCAGAACAGTCCGGCACCGGAGTTGGCCATTAGGGCCCAAGTGCTTCAAACAATCACACGTGCTTGGATCAGGGTCGTGTGTAAGAAACAGTAGCAGAACACCTCCGGCCGGAGATCCTGCCTGGGGCTCAGACTTCTGCATCCACAGCTGCCCCAGGTATGCTTCCTCCTGAAAATGATCAGGACTCCCACGTGAAAGACAGGCGCGCCCATGCGTATGGTGACTCCCACGTGGGAACCAGGCACACGCATGCGTATGGTCAGACCTGAACTCGGATTTGGGCGCTTCTTGTCCACCAGAACCTGAGGGGTCACACTGTGCTCCAGAATTACTTGGTAAAAGCTACATTTTTTTATATCTGCTAAAAGCATTGCTCAGCGTCAGGAAGTGGGTAGAGACTGGTACACATAACGGGGATGGGGAGGGCCGGGAGGGAAGGCAGAGTCGTCCTTTCCAGAAGAAAGGTGGTCCCCCCGGGAGGCAAGGAGGGGCTCTGCATCTCCCCGCAAAACCGTCCCTGCTCTACGACCAGCGGCTCTCTGCCTGGGGCAGCGTCACCGTTGGAGTAACGTGCGCCCGCGGCAGCTTTGCCAGTGTGAGCCCCACGTGTGTCTCGTTACATTGGACGCCAGGTGCTTCCTCTGATTTCCAGGACCCCTCGGTCGTGGGGCCGGCTCGTCTCACTTCCAGGCAGAATTTAATCTGACGCCTGAATGTTAACTAAGGACACTTCTTAGGAGGGAAAACACGAAGTTTGAAGATATCAAAGAGACCCGTGCCGGGAAATCCACCCATCTGTTATAAATGAGGCAAATCAATTCACTGGAGGCGTTTGTTCTTAATGTGCCTTGATGAACAGGGGAACAGGGTTGTTGGTATTACTCTCAAAGGCAATCTAATACAATTCCAGATTTTCAGCTCCATTTTGCTATTTGTTTCAGGAAAGAATGACGGCCCTGTGGCATTTTAACCCGGGTTGACTGTCGGCACAGAAAATTTCAGTTTATACGTATGGATTTGAGGACACATCAGCCTTTCAGGGTGAGTGGTGAGATTTCCCTGCACCCCATCAGGGGAGTCCATGTCGCACATCACTGCTTCTTCTGAGTTACTAGATGTGACTCGGTGGCCGGGAAGCAGTGTGGGCCTGTCTCAGATGCTGCCGGTCCCCGCCCTCTTCATGTGGTTGATGGTTCTGATTGTTCCCACGTGGCCCTTCATCACATGTCACAGACAGCCTGGCCTGGAGGTGGCCAGAGGTGGCTTTCTCAAGGGTTCTCATTACCGACCGAGCAAGGATGCTGACACACCCCGAGTCGCCAGACTGGGAAGGCCAGGCTAATGGTATACCCAGGTTCTGTGATACATGGAATAAAAACAGGGAACATTTCTAACCCAACTCTCAAGCTCTAAATAATGACATGATAGCCATAATAACATCCTTCTTCTTGTGAAAGCCATCATTCAGAGGAGCCAGCAGACTGTGGACGAAGGCAGAAGTCCCGGCCTGTCCTCTGACGTGGGCATCTGAATTTCTCCCAGATGAGTGCATAGGATTACATGACCGCTGAGGTCCCTGCCAGCTCAGACATTCTACCAGTGTAGATGGGAGAACAGAAAAGATAATTTCCCCCTCGAAATTAACACATATATTAAGTAAAGACAGTGAAACTGGTATAAGTTTTGATATACAAGAGTTCACAAGTTATTCTGTGTGTTTCAGCTCACCTGTCACTGGAATTCCATCTTTTTTATTGTTGGTATTTTTTAATATGTATAATTTTGGATATTGTCTATTAAAAAAAAAACTCTTTATCAAAGGTTCATCCCTCATCATTCCCAGCAAGAATTTTGGGGGGTGATAGAGACTAAAAATATATTCATTTAATTCTTTATAAAATTTTAGGGGGATAATTAGGTTTACTTATTAATTTATTTTTAGAGGAGGTCCTGGGGATTGAACCCAGGACCTTGTGTGTGCTAAGCATGGGCTCAACCACTTAAGCTATACCCTCCCTGCTCGATACATTCATTTTAAAGGAAATGTGGGGTGTTTGCTTTTTAGCTGGCAATGGCCATGCACACATTATCCTTTCTAACCATCACTTGCAGTGCGAGTTGTGGGGTGCCTCTTCTGGAGGTGAGGAGGTCCACAGATGCAGGGACTGCTGGGCTGAAGGAATCCATTATAGGCAAGATATGATGGATGGCTCTGAGCAGGTGACATGCATTAGAACTTTCCGGTAGAGCTGGTGTGATGTGCCTAGCACGGGGGGAAGGGAGGGCTGATGGCCTGGAGAGGAGGCCAGGAATCTTGAGTGAACGCCACCAGCCATCTTAACAAACAGCAAAGGTGGAGAACCCGTCCTGTCGTCGACTTCCTTGTGCTTGTAAGTCAGTCTGGGGACAGTGTTTCAGATAGCTGCAGGACGTAGAACTGAGAAGCGTGCCAGCATCGTTGGCTACAGGTTACTCATTGTCTTAGATGCTCTGTATGTCATGGGGCCATCGGAACGTCAGGTTATGTTTTCCTTTGCTCACACTTAAAATTGATTAATTGAAGTAGGCCGGTGATAAAATTGGGTACCATCACAAGGTAAAATACTGGATGTTGTTAGAATCTGTTGAGTTGGAGGGGTTGAGATTGGGGAGTGGCTGCCTTGAGGGGAGAGGACGGTGCTTTGTTCAACTCTTACTAAATTTGGGGCATTTTCTCCCAAAGGAAAAGTCAGAGTCATGCATGGTAAAAAAGCTGCTTAATATAGTAGAAAATACCATGTCAGCAGCTTCCTAAGGCGATCTCAGTGAATTTTTTGGGCATAGGCCGTAAGGCATGTTTGTGAGAGATCTGCAGTTTGGAAGACCTGTCCCAGCATATTCTGCTGAAGTCAGGGAGGGAGTCACACAGACCAGGGGTCCCTTGACATGTCTGGGGCCTTCATTTTGGATTGAGAAGTCTGGATTGCACAGGTACAGTACCGGGCCCCGGTGTATTTTCAACCCGATGAAAGGTCATCTCTGTGTCAGCAGATGCCCAGCTGCCCACGGAGAGGGCATAGTGGTTCCTGACAAAGTAGAAAAGGAGCCATTTCAGAGATGTATTGGGGTGTGGGGACGTGTGTCCTGGCTCAGATCCCCACAGTGACATTGTCACCTGGACAGTTTCGTGATTGCAGCACAAAAGCCAGTTCAGACCAAAGGCCTTGCTCTCTGTTGTGATTAGTGCCATTGCTACGCTCATTGCCCCTTTTTCTGAGTGCGGTGATGTGAACACAAGGCAGAAGCCAGGACACTTTGCTTTCAAGTCTTTATAAAACTTATTTTCTTAATTTATGCATCTAGCATTGAGAATCTGAAGTCTCACGAGCAAATCATGAGCAATCCTAATGCAATTCTGACACCCAAGTAGACAAATCCATAAGTAGACGTAGACTGGACGTGCAAGTACACACCAGAGACACAAACCTGTAAAGGTGGAATCGCTCAACTCTGACTGTTGTCATGGGCCTGCCTGGCCCGGGCAGGGTCTGCTTCCCAGCGAGAGGGGCGCTACCGGGGCACCAGATTCGCTGAGAGGAGCTTCAGAGGGACGCTGCTGAGTGTGGGAAATGTGTTAACATAAAAATGTTTCGCTTTCCCTGGTATACTTCCATAAACGTGGCAGATTTCAGTTGGGGGACCCTTGAAGCAAAGAAAAGTCAAAAGGATACTCTGTTTACCCTCAGTGGCTGCAAAACATCTCTTCGTGCATGAGGATGTCATGGTGCAGCCGACTCAGTTTCTTAGTCCCTGTTAGAATTTTAAATAATAGTTTTTAAAGCTACAGTATTGTTTCTCAGAGACTTCGCCTGAAAATGGAGGCACTGAGAAAGCAGTGAGTGGACAGAACCAAGCAGTCTTCTGAGCTGTTCAGGGACTCAGTCCTGTCCCCACCCCGGAGAGTCATGTATTTTTTTTTTTATTGAAGCATAGTCAGTTTACAATGTTGTGTCAATTTCTGGTGTACAGCACAATGCTTCATTCATATAGGAACATACATATATTCATTTACATACTCTTTTTCACCATAAAGTTACTATAGGATATTGAATGTAGCTCCCTGTGCTATACAGTATAAACTTGTTGTCTATCTATTTTATATGTATTAGCTAGTATCTGCAAATCTTGAACTCCCAATTTATCCCTTCTTACCCCCTTCCCCTGCTGTTAACCATAAGTTTTTTTCCATGTCTGTGAGTCTGTTTCTATTTTGTAAATAACTTTGTTTGTCTTTTTTTTTTTTTTTAAGATTCCACATGTAAGTGATATCATACGGTCTTTTTCTTTTTCTTTCTGGCTTACTTCACTCAGAATCACATTCTCCAGGTCCATCCATGTTGCTGCAAATGGCATTATTTTTATTCTGTTTTATGGCTGAGTAGTATTCCATTGTATAAATATATCACAACTTCTTTATCCGTTCATCTGTTGATGGACATGTAGGTTGTTTCCATGTCTTGGCTATTGTAAATAGTGCTTCTATGAACACTGGGGTGCAGGTGTCTTTAAATTAAGGTTCCCTCTGTATATATGCCCAAGAGTGGGATTGCTGGATCGTATGGTAGGTCTATTTTTAGTTTCTGAGGAACCTCCCTACTGTTTTCCGTACTGGAGAGTCATGTGCTCTGAGAAGTCCAGAAGACACTTCCCAGCCCTCCTCCCTGTGTGTCAGCGCAGGTCACGGTACTGAGTTCAGCCCAAGGCGGTGTTAACTTGGTCCCACTGAGATCACCTGGGTGGAGGAGCGATCCCCTCCCCTCACCCCCGCCATAAGTCTGAGTTGGATGATCTGGTTACCTGTTTCAGGCTGCCCGTCTGTTTCTACGTGTCTCTGGTTCAGGGCCACAACCCATGGACATATAATGCGGCCATTTGGGATATTTCATTGTGCAGATCCAAAAAGGAATGCTGTGTGTCCCGTACGTCTTTGCTCCTCAGTGTCTAGCAGACTGCCTAGACACGAGAGGTCTTTGGAATTCCCAGAGAATGGCACTGTCAGCTGGAAATTTCGGTGCTGATGGAAACGTCCTACATCTGTGCTGCCCAGTATGGTAGCCGTGAGGCACGTGGGGCTGATGAGCACAGGAAAAGTGGCTCGTACAACTAGGAATAAAAAAATGCAATATTGTTTAACTAATTAAAATTTACAGTAAAAGAGTCACAGTGTGATTAGTGGCTGCAGCACTGGGCAGTGCAGAGGGGGACTATTAAGGGACCGACCCAGCCGACAAAGACCGTAACGTTTCTTCCACAGGGCGGAGATGGCCCTTCTGCCCGTCCTAGGTCTTGAGGCCGGCCTGAGACAGCAGGTGTGCCTGGGAGCAGCCGTGCTCACTCCGTGCTCCCAGGACCGGCAGCGGCATCACCTGAGGGCTCTTAGAACCTCAGACCCCGCCCAGACCCCCCGAGTCGTTACCTGCTACCTAGCGAGGTCCCCAGGTGATTTGCACCAGCCTCCGCGTTTGAGGAGCCCTGTGAGTAAATGCTGCTGCAGTCTCCAGGGGACACATGACCAGCTGCACATGCCCTCTCTTCTAGGAGGTCACTCTGAACTTGAGGCTGACATCAGTGTGTTGCAGGCAGTACCAAACGGGGACAGGCGCAGATTATGAGGAACAGCACCCTTAAAACTGAGGAAGGATTGGTGAATTTGGAAGGCAGGAGAGTCCTCTTTTAGTTCCAATAAACCCTCATTTTGATTTGGTAAAGGAGTAACTGCAGAGAACTCAACTGAAGGGCCAAGACCTATCGCAGGGTGAATCTCACCCAACCTTCAAGGTCACCCCACACTTCAGACGTGGACTCAGACCTGCTGCCAGGTATGTTGCTAACACTGGAAATTCCTGCGCTGCACTGATAAACTCAACAGACCTGTCTCCTCTCTATAATGAATCCAGGACCGATTCTCTACTTGTCCTTCCAAAGCCCCACGAGATTTTGCTTTACTTGCAAGATGAGGGAAATTTCCTTTGAGGCTATGAAAAAAAAAGGATCTCAACCAAGAAAGTCATTGCATTTAACAAAAAGGGTCAGAAAATAGAACAAGAAAGGGAGGAGTTTCTGTAACAGCAATTTTTTTTGATAAAAAGTGTGGGGACAAGTCCCACCAGGAGGATATTTTGGCTGTAATTTTTGAAATGATAATTGGGACCCAGCTGGATGGTGGTGAGGTTTGAAGCCAGAAGCAAATACAGCCAGGAAGTGGAGTGCAGATGACTCAGCCGGCAGAGCATGGGAGGCTGGAGCCATCCCGTCACCCAGGGGAGGACCTCAGTCATCTGTTGCGTTGGTGGTGTCCTGTCTGCATCTTGGTGCTGTCATCGTGGTGTGAGTGAGAATGAAAACACGTCCTCAGGCAGCTCATGTAAGTAATTTAATCGCAGATCTCTGCACGCCAAATTCTGAATATTTAGCCCAGACAGCCCCTGAATGTTCCTTTCCTAGGCACCTCCTGTCCCCCCACCCCCTTCCCCAGTTAGCACCCCCCAATCCAAATATAAAATGAACAACTGGGAAGTGGTTTTAAATGCTTCTTTCCCAGCTGTCTGGGCCATTCTGAGTCCTATCCCCAGAAAGCAGCTTCAGTGATCTGACCTTAACATTCATCTCATCTCTTCCCCTGATACAAAAGCTATTGTTTAAAGCAATCATAGAATTTCATTTGCAAAAAAAAAGCACAAGATGAAAACAAATGAGGTCTTTAATTCTGGCATTGTGTGTGGTTCTCCCCACAAGTAAGAGCAAAGCAGTGGGGGATTTGGTCAGTGGCCTCCTCTGGGACCGACAAGGGCCTGGCCCAGGAAAGCATGGCACTGGAGTTTGACAAACGACTGCTGCCTAAAGGAGGGTACAGAAAAAGTCCAAGAGCGTGCTGAAGCACGTATTCAAAAAGTGTCTCAAGATGACTGGATAAAGAAGTTGTATAATGGAATACTACTCAGCAATAAAAAAGAGTAATGCCACTTGCAGCAACATGGATGGACCTGGAGATCGTCACCCTAAGTGAAGTAAGCCAGAAAGAGAAAGAAAAATACCATGTGATATCACTTATATATGGAATCTAAAAGACAAAGACACAAATGAACTTATTTACAAAACAGAAACAGACTCACAGAGTATATAAAACTACTATATAAAAAATAAAGTTCCTACTATATAGCACAAGAAACTGTATTCAATATCTCATAGTAACCTGTAATGAAAAAGAATATGAAAAGGAATATATGTATGTATGTGTATGACTGAAACATTTTTCTGTACAGTAGAAATTGACACACCATTATAAGCTGACTATACGTCGATTTAAAAAGAATGCAAAAAAAATGGTTTTCAAGATGATTCATTCAAAAATAAAAGAAGGGAAGAAGTATAGGTTCAAGGTTTATTAAGGCATTAATGCAGGAACCAGCGAGATGGTAAAGCCAGCGTGAAGGGCATTTTGAGGATCTCAGGACCCGTAAGTGTGCGCGAGGACCGTGAGAAAGAAAGAGATGGATTTGAGCCTGGTTAACAAGCTTCAGGGCAGCCAAACCATAACATCTGGTGATCTTTTTACCCTTTGGAAACTATTTCCCTCTCTCAGACTAGACCCACAAGTTAACATTCTGGGCTCTTTTTTTTTTTTTTTTTTTAACATTTTTTTATTGAGTTATAGTCATTTTATAATGTTGTGTCAAATTCCAGTGTAGAGCACAATTTTTCAGTTATACATGAACATACATATATTCACTGTCACGGGTTTTTTTGCTGTGAGCTACCACAAGATCTTGCATGTATTTCCCTGTGTTATACAGTATAATCTTGCTTATCTATTCTGCATATGCCTGCCAGTATCTACAAATTTTGAACTCCCAGTCTATCCCTTCCCACACCCTCCCTTTTAGCAACCAGAAGTTTGTATTCTATATCTTTGAGTCTGTTTCTGTTTTTTATTTATGTTCTTTTTTTTTTTTTTTTTTTACATTCCACATATGAGTGATCTCATATGGTATTTTTGTTTCTTTTTCTGGCTTACTTCACTTAGAATGACATTCTGGGCTCTTAATCAATAATAATTGAATCAAACAGAGGTGCATCCCCCCCGGATCACTCGATAATCCTTGAGTGGACTTGTTAATCAATGTTGCAGTATGATACTGAGGGACAAGCTCACCTTAACCCTAACCCTCTCTTGGCCTTGTTTCCAAGTTGTGGATAATTATGTGAAACTCCTACTGGCTTTGTTACTGAGTCTAAGCTCATACTGCTTGCTGCATGACATGCCGGTATATCAAGGGATGAGATGTTGGGGCAGGGAATAGTGACTGTATTCAGAAAGCCAGCAGACCGAGAAGATGGTGGACTAGTGTCTCAAAGAACCATCTTACTGGAGTTAGAGTTCAGGCTTCTTTTATACTAAAAGTAGGGAGGGGTATGGCTGCTTGTTGCAAACTTCTTCGTGTCAGAATCCTTTGTTCTTGCAGCTGTCCAGGTGGGTCTGGTCACAGTGTTCCTGTAAACCTCCAACCAGACAAACGTTATTCTCTGTTCTGCAACTTTTTATCTCTGTGTGAATGGGGAAATGTTATATCTTTAAAGTTCAGAGCCTCCAGAATGGGCTCTGTTGTGTGTTTCAGACTACAGATAACATTCTTCCACAGAAGGTGCAGAGGCCGTGTGCCTCAGCACAGGCAACAGAGCACAAGGGTGGAGCTAAAGGAACAGATCCAACATGGAGTCAGGTTTGTTTTTCTCTGTTACAGTTTCATTGAAATCATTTGTTTTACACACTTGTTCACAAGTGCTTCAGCTAAACAGGCCCCAGATTCCCCCAGTTTCCTGGAATTTTCATTAAACACTTTGTCTTTCTCCTTCCTGAAATATTTTCTTTGAAAGTTCCCCCAAATATGGTGTAAGATCTTAAGTTGAAGTTTCTTAACTGCAAGTAGCTAGATTCCTTTCCACGGCAAACGTGCCTTTTCCCCTACTCCACGGTGCCCACGTTTCATTGCAAGACGCAAGAAAGCAGAACAGGAAACTGAACTGAGAATGTTCTGTGGACAGGCCAGAATGAAGCAGGGGTGTTTTGCTGGGTTGAATTAAAATTTCTCTGTTTCATTTTTCAGTTAAATTAAATGATCTGTGATACTTCTCACTCTACGTGTAATAACGTGCATGAAATAGTGTAAAATTTAAATGCTTATGTGATACAGTGTTCATTTGTATTTTGGGGGAGACTCTACAATTTGAAAAGGAAAGAAATTAAAGAATTATGAAAAGAATTCATTCTCAAATATTATTCTCCCCTTAGTGGAATTTTCACCTTCAAATAAGATGAAGCGAGAGACAGACTTTGGTTATCTTTTTAAAAGAGATACACTGATTTTTTTTTTCCAGAATTAATAAATGAATTTATGGTTTGTATATTATGTTTTATTGAAGTATAGTTGATGTACAACATTATATAAGTTTACATGTGTACTACTTAGTGATTCACAGTTTTTAAATGTTATACTCCATGTATAGTTACTATAAAATATTGGCCATATTCCTTCTGTTACAATATGTCCTTGTAGCTTATCTATTTTATACATGATAGTTTGCACCTTTTACTCCCCCACCCCTGTCTTGCCCTTCCCCCACACCTCCCCACACTGGTAAACACAAGTTATACCTGGGAGTCTGTTTCTTTTTTGTTATAGTCACTAGATTGTTTTAATTTTTAGATTCTACACATAAGTGATATCACACAGTATTTGTCTTTCTCTGTGACTTTTCACTTCGTGTAATACCCTCCAGTTCCATCCATGCTGTTGCAAATGGCAAAATTTCATTCTTTTTTATGGCTGAGTAGTATTCCACTGTGTGTGTGTGTGTGTGTGTGTGTGTGTGTGTGTGTGTATCACATCTTCTATATCCACTCACCTGTTGATAAACACTTAGGTTGCTCCATACCTTGGCTATTGTAAATAATGCTGCTATGAACATCGGGGTGCGTGTATCTTTTTGAATTAGTGTTTTTGTTTTTTTCAGATATATACCCAGGGGCATTCTTGTCTTGTTCCTAATCTTAGAGGAGATGCTTTCAGCTTTTCACTGTTGAGCATGATGTTAGCTGTGGGTTTGTCATATATGGTCTTTACTATCTTGAGGTATGTTCCCTCTTTGCCCACTTTCTGGAGAGTTTTTTCATAAATGAATGAGTTCGCAATTTTGTCAAAAGCTTTTTCTGTATCTGTTGAGATGACTGTTTGGTTTTCTTCAGTTAGTTACTGTGGTGTCTCACGCTGATTGATTTGCACATACTGAAAACCCCTTGCGCCCCTGGGGTAAATCCCACTTGGTCGTGCTGCGCGGCCCTTTTACTGCACCTGTTGAATTCGGCTTGCTAATGTATCGTTGAGGATTTTTGCATCTATGTTCATGAGAGATATTGGCCTGTAATTTTCTTTAGTTGTGACTAACATCTTTGGTTTTGGTATTGGGGTGATGCTGGCCTCATAGAATGAGTTTGGAAACATTCCTTCCTCTGCAGTACATTGCTTTTCTTCATACTTGCAGGAACACAGTTTCTCTGTATTTGTTTTGCCGTTCATTGTCAAGGACTTCTTGTGTTCATCACTCTCTCTGTATTTGCATGCACTAATTAGGAGTTTAACAGAGGTGAGAGTATGTATTTTTTCCATTTTTCAGTATTCTAAGTATTTATAAACCAGTCTTTCTGTGTTGGAAAAAGGTGGGGCTATTGCTAAAGCTAGGGAACTTTCACAACACTAGTGTTCAAAAAATAACAAGATCCATCACATTTTACTACTTTAATTATCTTTTAACTTTATTTTGATAATTGTTATGTTTTGAATGATACCTCCCACCCACGAAAAACAAAATATATTCAAGTCCTAGCTCCTGAAATCTGTAACTGTGACCCTATTTGGAAATAGCCTTTGCAGATACCGTCAGGTAAAGATGAGATCACACTGGAGTTGGGTGAGCCCTAATCTGGTGACTGGTGTCCTTATCAGAAGAGGGAGATTTGGACACAGACACACAAGAAGATGCCACGTGACCACAGAGGTGGAGGTTGGGGTCATTCTGCCAGAAGCCAAGGAACGCCAAGGATTGCCAACAACCACCAAGAGACTAAGGAGAGGCAGGGGACAGATTCTCCCCTGCGCCCCCAGGAAGGAACCAGCCCTGACTGATTTTGGACTTCTGGCCTCCAGAACTATGAGAGAATCTATACCTGCCATTTTAAGCCACCACGTTAGTGGTAATTTGTTTGCAGCTCCTGGAAACCAGTCCTGTGCTAAGTCAGACAGCTGTGCGACACAGGGCCGAGTTCGTCCACACTCCATGTCTGATTGGACCTTACCTGTGATTTACTAGGAAGAGTTGTAACTACTGGTGAATGTGGGAAAATTGCACAGCACTGTTCAACCCCTCAGTGCCCCTTTCCAGGTGGGGCCAGTTCGTGCAAACAGGACCAGCAGGTCTCTTCAAGTTTGCCACCTTTGAAACACTGTTTCTGTGGGAGATTCGGTGCAGGGAGCACCTGGAGATGCCAGGGCCACAGGCCCCTGAGCAGCACCGACAGACACACAGCGCCCTGCAAGCCCCCAAGATCGGACCAGGTCCTGCTGCAGATCTGTGGAGGTGGGGGTTGGCCATGGGTCTGTGGGCTGAGACTTAGGCTGGAGGCATGGGGGGCCCAGTCTCATGGGGATGGGGTGTATGAGTCGGACCAAGACTTCCGAAACTCCTGCTCCCATCCTGCGGGTGGGCTGAGGGCCCAGAGGGCAGGCAGAAAGGTGGGGGAGGGCTCCCCTCTGAAACACCAGCTCCGACAGGGACAAGGGACAAGCCAGGGGCCTTCAAAAGAAGTGGAGGCTGGGGCTGGAGCCAGGGTGGGACAGTAGCAGATCTCCTCGAGACGTGTGGGAGGGGCACAGTCCCTGCCTCTGGGCATCCGGAAGGCCAGCAGGGACACAGAGTGTGCGGGTGTGGAGTGTGCACCCAGTGTCCGCCCATGGGGGCTTCTAGCTTCAGAGCAACATCGTCCTCAGCAATCACTTGCAGCACGAGCCATGTTTTTGGAAACCAGCAAAAGAAGAAGCCACAGATCTGATTCCCCAGAACACAAGCAAGCCACACCCACCTTCCCAGGAGACAGTGGAGGAAGGGAAGCATGAGACCTCCATCACCCGCAGCACTGCCCCCGCCCACAGCCTTGCAGGTGTGTCCTGGGAGGCGCCCCGCCTGGGGTTAGCACCCCGGCTGCACTCTGGCACCTGCTGGGGTGCCCTCTTTTTCCCTGCTTCCCTTCCCCGGCCCAGGCAGGTCCCTGCTGCCACCTGGGGAGGGATGGTAATTCCATGGAAACCGTCTTAGGTCCATGTGCCTCCATCCTTCAGAGATAATTCTTCTGACCCCACATCGCGTGAAGTGATGGAGGCCTCTGGCATCTTCCTGCTCTGCTGGGAGGAGCTGCAGGGTCCCTCCTCCTCCCAGATCTTCATCCCGCAGTGCAGGGAGCCTTCATTCCTCCCGATCGTAGCCCAGACTCGCCCGGGAACGGGGCGTTGGCACCTTTCCTTCAGGCAGTTTAAATGGACACAACGTCTGGTCAAAACCTTCAACGGCTGATTTTTCATTCTTTCACACTCAGACAAGTAACATCACCTGCAAGTTCAGGATGCATCTCATGTGCCAGCGGCCAGGTGCACTGGACAGTAAGAATTGTGAGACGGGTCCACCGACCAGCATCAGGTGTATTTCGTGAGCACTGGGCACGCAGAGTTCACGTAATAATAAGTTGCCCTTACTATTTCTACCCTTTACTTGATGCTCTGACTACACATGGGCCTTAAGAAAATAGCCCAGAAGACACTGGAGTATTTCCAGTCAGTCCCCTTCACTAGAAAAGCCATGTCGTGGCTCCGGAGCTGAGCACACAGTCACCTGGCGTGACCTCGTGGGGCACCAGTGAGCACTGTGAAGCCACAGCGTCTCCGAGATGTAAGTCAAGGCTCTCCAAGTCCTTCTGTCTTCGGGGCCCCCTTTCCTTTAATGTCCAAATGGCAGACTGTCACATGCTCTTACCTCCCTCCCCTCCCCAAGTCCCCTTAAGATGAAAACAAAGGAATACGATAGGGGTTAAATCCACACTAACAATGAGAGCAACAGGGAATTCACCAGACACGTGAGCCATGATAAATATGTTGAAGATAAAAGCAGACAGGAGGAGACTGATGGATAAAACCAAGCAACGAAGGGGAGTTCCAGTCCCAGATGCAGCCCCATGGATTTTACAGCTTGGAAGACTGAGAAAACTTCCCAGAAGAAAAGGAAATCGGCTCGCTTGTGAGGAGACGGAGACTCAGCCCAGCGTGGATGAGACCTCTCTCAGACAACATCGGTGAAGCACCACGGAGAAATGCCTTCAAATTACGAGGGAACGTGTTTTGAACCTGAAAGGTCACTGTTAGTCAAAGTATCAATCAAGCACGAGGGCAAAATAAATCTGTTTTCAGACACGTGAAACCCTGCAAGTCAGCCTTCTGCAGCTGTTCCTGAGATTAAATGAGGGTGAAAACAAAAGAACTGAGATCTAGGAAAAAAGGGGGACCGACCCCAGAAGTACCCCCCACAAAAAAAAGCCAGAACACCAGCCAGCCTGGGGACTGTAATTCCCTGCAGATCTGGAAAATCAGAGATTCAGACTGGAGCGGAAATGCAGATGTCTCTGGAAGTGTGTTTTCAAAGAGAAAGTGGATTTCCTGCAGCAGTTCGTGGAATTGAAAGGCTGGGTATTTCTGAAGATCTGATGGTAAATGTCCTCTGTTGACAACAGAAAAAATTTAAAAATTTAAAAAGAAGGAGGGGAGGGAGGCAGGCAGGCAGGCAGGCAGGCAGGCAGGCAGGCAAGGCAATTAGAAACCTCTGGAGGGGAGGGACCGTTTAAGAAAATGAAGATTCAGACGTGAAGTGAGCTGGGGTACAGCATGATCATGACTTTGAGGAATTGCAGCCAGGCAGAGAATTCATTTGACCCTGACGCTGGAAACATTTCCCTTTAAGTGTCACAGGAGTAGGGACGTTAGGAGTCCTATTGGAGTTAAAGCCAGCTCATTAGGAGGCAGGAGAGTGAGTGCCGGTTATCATGACATTGACGTGGTTTACTGGTGTTCAGTCTTTAGACTCAGCCTATAAACAAAGTCTATGAACTGACATGGTAACTGAGCAGAATGCACCTGTAAAAGTAAGCCTGTATTTGATGATGATGATGGAGGAAAATTCTGTCCGAGCCCCACACCTCTGGCCTGGCATGGCCGTTCCTCTCTCTCCTTCCCGCCGAGCCGAGCTGCCCTGGAGGCTTCTCCTGCTGTGCCCCGCAGCCACCCTGGCTGTAGTGACCTCACAGCGCTGCTTCGCAAACTCAGGCTGGCTTACCAGGTGGAGGCGGTGGGGAAAGTCCTCTTAATACTACTTATAAAATCAAAGCGCATGCTAAATGCGGTAGCAAAGGGGAATGTCGGTGACTCTCCTAAAGCAGGGAACCTGATCCATCCTTGAGTTAATAGTCTTGATGATTTCAACTTTCAGAACAACACACACACAGTGTCCTGGCCACGCTTAGTGTGACTGACACTTAAACTGGGCACCTGGCCCTTTCTTTAACAAGAGCAGAGGAAAGTGCCCCTTCCCTGTGAGCTCCTTGGATGTCGGATCCCTGATTCTCACTCTCGGCTGCCTGCTGGCATCACCGAGGGAGCTTGGGAAAATCCTGACCACGCTCCTGGCCAATTACATCCGAGTCCCTGGGGCTGGGGCCCAGGCATTGGTAGTTTTTAAAGGCTCCGACGGGACGGGGGGCCTCTGAGCCTCTGCCAGATGCACATCATGCTGGCCGGCTCCTTTGCTCTGACAAGCTCCGAATAAATGGCCCCTGCTTGTTCTCGTTTGGTTGGTCATAATTCATTTCCAGGGAGCCGAGAGCCTCGGCCACGCAGCTGCAAGGAAGTGAATTCTGCCAACAACCACACCAGCTTAGAGAACCCAGATGACAGGTCAGAGGTCTCAGCGGAGGCCGCAGCCCCCGCCAACACCTGGACTGAAGCCTTGTGAGGACGGAAAACCCAGCTAAGCTGGACCCAGACTCTTGACCCACGGAAACCGTGAGACGAGGCGGGTGTGCTGTTTTAAGCTGCTGCCCGTGCAGGGATTTGATTTGCAGCAACAGAAAAGGAGTCCACCGATCTTTGAATTCACGACGAGCAGCAGAGTCTGGAGCCAAGCTTGGACCCTCCCCCAAAACACGCCAGTCAGAATAGTCAATACCCCCAGAGTATCGTGAGCTCCCAGGCCGAGAGAGCAGATGTCTGAGCAGTACCACTGCCAGAAAGCAGCAGCCTAGCTAACAGCGTCCACCACCTGAAGCAGAATTACTGGAACGGCTGCACCGAAATTTTCAAATGAGCACAAAACAAAAGATAAAAACATGAAGGCCCGTAGGACACAAGAATCAGACGTCACACACAGAGAAACAAGGGGAACGGTATGTGCAAAAGAGAGTACTTTCCTACAGAAATGACAGGTGGAACAAAGACAGGATGGAGACCAAGAACCGGTGAAAGGAAGAGAGACCCAGGGCGTCTCCGGGGAGGCAGCGGGGAGACTGGAGCTGGGAGGTGGGGGAGTGAAAGACGCGAGGACGGAAGTCAACACGCAGATCCGGAACGCGGTGAGGAGAGACCTGAAGTCATGACCTTAACTTCCCTGGAATTAAAAAAAGATGAAAATCTGTGGACGGGAAAGGGCACAGAGGGCGCCTGGCTGGAGATGAAGAAGACTGTCCGCCCCCATCACAGTGGGATTTAGGCACACTCAAGATGAAGCCATTCTTGGGAAGCTTCCACGTGACCAGGGGAACTGACCGCAGGCTTCTCAGCAGCAGCGCTGGGCTCAAGGGGCGCTGGAATTCGAGTTTTGAGTAAATGTAACTCTGAACCTGGAACGTTATAACCAGCCAAGCTGTCGTTGAACCGTGAGGATGTAAAACATAAAAACATCTTCAGGTGTCTAAGGTCTTCAGAGGCGTGCTCTGCGCCCGAGGTGCAGATGTGCAGAGGACCACAGAGAGAACCTCCCCAGCAAAGGGAAGGCAGGCAGGTTGGGGCGGGGGCGGGAGCAGGGGAGCGGCAGGAGGTGGGGTGAAGAGGGGCACAGGCCGGAGGGTGGGAACTCTGTGAGCTGGAGGAAGGCTCCGGATTTCCCGGAGTGATGAGAAGCCAGAGGGGTGAGCAGGGGGCGGTGCACGCCCTCGTCCCTGCTGGCTCCGGTTCATCCTTCCGCCCGCCGTGCGCAGGAACACCAGCGGCGGGCAGGGGACAGGCAGGTCCCCCGGCAGAAGGCCGCTGGGGCTGGGAAGTGGTGCTGGCTTGGCCGAGGCTGGTGGCAATGGAGGTGGCGAGGGAGGGGTGCGGGTTACGTTCTCTGGGGAGAGCAGGCAGGTATCACTGATGTGTCCGGAGTCGGAACTAAAGGAAGAGGAAAAGCAACACCTTGGGCTGGTGATGGACGGGAAGCCGGCTGATTGCGGAGGGCGTCGTTTTGAAACGTGCAGAAATACTGACTCACGATGTCGCGTGCCAGGAACCAGCAGGGTGGTGTTGTAGGTCAGTTATACATGGGAACAGACACGCGCAGAAATAGAGGTCATGTGGTTACCGAGGCGACGGGTGGGGCAGGGGCGCTGGGAGCCGGCAGCCGAGGGACAGCTTCCGGTCATAAATACGCGCTAGGGTGTCACGTGCACCTC
Source organism: Camelus ferus (assembly GCF_009834535.1). Classification (NCBI taxonomy): domain Eukaryota; kingdom Metazoa; phylum Chordata; class Mammalia; order Artiodactyla; family Camelidae; genus Camelus; species Camelus ferus. The sequence goes on along the minus strand of NC_045714.1, from coordinate 18,842,964 downwards.
GATGCGTGTAATGAACACCGCTCGGTGTCATGTATGCAAGTCGTCGAGAGAGGGAATCCTAAGGGTTCTCATCACAAGGAAAATATATATATTTTTGACCATTTAATTTTGTATCTGTACGAGACGATGGATGTTCACCAAACTGACTGTAATCATTTCATGACGTGTGGAAGTCAGATCAGTGTGTTGTACACTTTAAACTTACACACTGCTGCGTGTCAATTATAGCTCGATAAAGCTGGAAGAGAAAAGTTAAGGGAAAAAAAGGAAAAACAAGGAATTAAGGATAATGCAGAGATAGGGGCGCTCTGGGGGAGGGTTGGGGAGCCACGTCAGAGCTCTGACTTTGGGATGAAGACACGGAGCAGCTGTCCTCTCCCGAGCGTGGAAGGTGTAAGAGACCCGAGTACAGAGACTTGGAGAACTTGTGAGGTCAGACTGGGTTACCGATCTGTGGCCATTGTGTTTAAGTGATGGTGAAGGTACATGTGATGAAGTGTTTACAGCTGGAACTGATTACCCAGAGCAGGCGAAGGTGCACAGAGACCAGGGTGGGGCGGGGGGGGAGGACTGGCGGGGGTGGGGGGAACTCCCTGGGGGCTGGTGACCCAGGAGAAGGGGAAGATCCAGAGAGCCTGCTGCTGGCACCGCCGCCCAGAGGAGATGGGGTTTCATTGCGAGCGAGGGATCCATCGTGTGGAGCAAAATGAAGAGAGGGCAGCGACCACGGAACTGGCGTCGTCCAGGGCAATGGTGACTTTGACAAACCCCATTTCAGCCTAACGTCAGGGACAGATTGGAGAAGCAGCAGCGCAAATGTTGGGTGGGAGAGACACGTAACTGGGACAGGAGTGACAGGATCTAAGAGCCCTCGGTAGCCCAGAACAGAGCTCAGCAAACTTCTCTATAAAGGGCCAGACGGGAAATATTTTAGGCCTTGTGAGACAGATGATGTGTTAAAATGTAGGTTTTATTATTATTATTGAGGCTTGGTGGGGCCAACAGATCAGGAGAGGACTTCCATCAAAAGACAGTTTGTCACTTGAGTTTCCAAGAGGAGGCGGACACAGCACACCCCAGGGGCCTTGCGAGGAAGCAGCAGGGTCGGCCAGGAGGTGCAGGGATCCACAGCAAAACTCGGGCAGGCGATGTCCCTGCGGTTTCTGCAGGAAGGAATGGGTGAGGCAGGGTGAGCAGGCTTAGGATTGGCTAGTTTGAATCATTTCAGCAGGCTCGGGGGCAGAGTGACCAGCCCTGGTTGCCCAGCACCTGGCCTCGGGTGCCAGGTTAGGGCAGGTGCAGAGGAGCCCAAGTGAGAGAGCCTGATGGAGTCTAGGGTGTGCGTTTTGATGGGTGGGTTGGCGTATGAAGGGCGTGCTCAGAGGGTGGGTCGTTTGCTCTCTAGGAATTAGCTGACCCTGGGAAGGGCAGCGTCAGCAAGGCCGCAAGATGTCACAACATCAGAATAAAATGACAAGCGTAATACACATGGTCTTTGCTGCAGCTTCTTTGCTGTTGAGGTTTTAAAGGCAGCTGCAGACAATTTGTAACTAAATGGGTGTGGCTACGTTCCAATAAAGCTTTATTACAAAGCAGGTGGTGGGTCAGATTCAGGGCACAAGCTGTAGTTTGCTGACTCATGTCCAGTCCAGGAAATCAGAACAATTAGAACAGAAGTGATAACCAGAGATATCACTAAAGAAAACTGTTTAAAAACCTGCAAAAGAAGTAATTACAGAAATCAGAATACTTCACTGTGTTGTATACCAGTCAATGAGATGGTACTCATTCCAGCGCATCCTGGAAAATTGCTTAAATTTGAAAGATGAAGGAAAAGTCTATGAGAAAAAAGCAGTGCTCATGATAATGAGGAAAAACAAATCAGCTGAACCTGGACATCTCACTGAGATTCAAGGCCAGAAAGTGATGATGTGATGTCTTCAGAGTTTTAAAGAGAAATGAGATCAGTTATTTATCTGTTGCTAGTTGTTGCTGTGTATTAAATCACCTTAACACTTAGTGACATGAAAACACAATGCTGACTTATTTTCCGTCATTGTGCGGGTTGGCTGGGCTCAGCTAGGGGTTCTTCTGCTCCATGTGACTGATTCATCCGGGAGCTCAGTTAGGGCTGGATGGTGCAGGATGGCTTAGCTCACCCATCTGCAGCCTCGGCTGGGTGGGTGGGGCACAGGAGCAGCTGCAGCCCCGTCTCAAACTCTCTCTTCATGGTGTCCCATCTCTCAGGAGCCTGTTGCAAGGTTACATGGCTTTGGATCTCAGGAGGGCAGAATTGGGGCCCACCAGTCCTTTAATGTCCTAAGGGAAAGCCACACGGCATCACTCTTTCCACGTTCTAGGGCTCAGAGCAAGTCAAAGGGTGAGTCTGGCTGCAAGGGGAGGGGAGATGGACCGACCTCTTGATGGAAGAGCGGGTAGGCTCACAGGAGAATGACAGAAATGGCCAGGGGCCTGTGTGCAGATAATCGACCACAGAAAGCAAGAATGCCACACCACATTGTGTGTAGAGAGATAAGGCTTCTCAGACAGACAGATGCTCAGCAAATTCATATGCCCCATGTCCTTGAAAAGATTATTTCACGTCCTGCCCTAGCTGAGATATCTTTTGAGATTTATTGCTAGTAGATGAAAAGGCAAACATGAACATTCACAGTGACGTGATATGAAAGGCAGTGACAGATACTGAAATGAGTTTCAACAGAGTGAAATCGAAATAATTATAAATAGGATTGAAATCTGAAGACATATATACAATTAATTCTCAACAGATGAGTCATGGAGAATAAAAATAATAATCCAATAATGTAAGTTTCTGTCCTAAAGTCTAGGGTACATACATAAAGACCAGAAAGGATGGGGGGTCTGGGGGTGGAAGGTGAGCAGGGGGCTGGGAAGAACGCTAAACCCCACTGTGTACCTGGGTAGAGTCAGGGTAGGCAGTTTCCAAGTAAACCAAAGACAGCCGGGAATCCTTACTCCCCGCCTCCCCCAAACTGCTTCCGTCTCAGTAAAGGGCACCACTGTTCACTCAGGTGCTCGCTGGAAAACCTGAGCTGCACGTGGGATCCTTCCCTCCTCCTCCGTGGGGCTTCTTCAGCCTGCCCTGAAGACTCTCCTGCGACGTACGGGAGGTCTGGGGTACACACACGCACAGCACGCGCGCACACACTCACTCACACACGGTCTCTACTGCGCCATCCTAAGTGTTAAAGTTCAACGGACTCAAAGGAGACGATGTTTTCAGTTAATGTCAACAAATACTATTTTAAAGTCACCTCCCAAATTTAGTAAATTTATCAATGGCCACATTCCACTTCAGTGTAATCTAAACTGCCTCCACATGTAACGCAGGAGGGACGTGCAGGGCTGCTGGCCCCGGGGGTCCCTGCATGGCGTGTGTGGAAGAGGCTCTTGCCCCAGGGGTCCCACCTCTGTCCTCTTAGGGTCTCTGGCTGGACCCGAGATTTAAGCTGACATAAAGCAGATGAACGGAAGTAAAGCACACAAATTCTGTTTTCACACGTGCCCAGGGGCCCTCGCAGGAAGATGAAGACCCCCAAAGTGGTTAAGCCTAAGTGCTTACATACTCGGTTGAACAAAGAGTGATTGTAACTAAAATAAATGAGCACGCAAAGGAGACAGAAGGGTTCTTTTCACAAGGTCTGCACAGATTCTTCTTGGCTTCATATGTTTATCACACATCCACTGCCCAGAACAAGGCCTGCCGCTCAGTACATGATCAGAACTGAATAAGCCACTGCGGTTAAAACAAGGCTTACACTTTTCACGTGACTGGTGAACATATAAAGAGAGAAGGTACAGTCAGTCTAAGCAGACAGCCTAGGACCTGGGAAGTGGCCAGGACTGAGAAAACCCCCACATCATAAAACAAGATGGCAGGAATTGAAACAAATTCCCCAGCTGGGTCTAAAAATAAAGTTCAGTTATATAAATATTGCTTCAGAAAGACTCATCTAAATGAAAAGATGTGGGGAGGTTTAAAATAGACAAAAAATAATTAAATGAATGCAGCACAAACATGAAAGGCTCATGATACGAAGTTCAATATAAATCAGGGCAAACGCATTTAATGGGGCAAAGGAGGTTTATTGTACTCGTACCTAACCACGCAGCCACACTGAAGTCACAGCATACATATTTACGTGCTGTGTGACAGCATGACGATGCCAAGCGCACGGAAGGTAGGAAATTCACAGAAAAATGTCAGAACTCCAGCTGCAACGGGAGATGTTAACACATCTGCCCTAAGTCCATTTTACTCAGGAAGGAGGATAGGGAGAAAGCTGGATTTAAATTAGGAGACTGGCAAATAGAACAGTAAAAATACCGACAGAGAATTAGAGTAAATATCAAAGGTAAGTTAACAGTTAGTTGGTGTTCAAATTCAGTAATGAACAGTTGCGAACAACTGCTGTATGCCTAGTGCGAACTAGATTATAGAGGGTGTTTAATAAGCCTTTTCTGATAAATATGGAAAACTTTTTCAAAAAGGATCATACACCAGGTCACAAAGAAAGCCCTGATTAATCTCAGGGTGGCTGTGGGGATTGAGCTGGATAAGGTCAGCCTGTTCCCACTGCAGAAAAAGAAGTAAAGAATGGCCATAGTTGACTTCCGGTCAGGCTGGCAGAGTGGCAGGACCACGAGCTCGCCTCTCCTCGCAACTGCAGTGAAACCACAACTGACTGCTGAACAACCATCGAGAAAAGCCTGGAACCGAGCAAAAAAGACCTTCTGCAACTGGAAACATAAAGAGGGAACCGCAGCAGGATGGTAGGAGGGGCGTGCTCGCGATATAATTGGGCCTCATACCCCTTGGGTGGGCGACCCACCAGCTGAAGATCTGTTAAGCTGCAGAGGCCCCCCCCACAGGAGTGAGAGCTCTGAGCCCCACGTCGGGCTCCCCAGCTCGGGTCTCGGCACTGGGGAGAGAAGGAGACCCCAGGACATCTGGTTTTGAAGGCCAGGGGACTTGGCTCTGGGAGCCTCACAGGACTGGGGGAAACGGAGACTCCATTCACTTGGAAGTTTACATGGAAACTCACGTGCACCGGGTCCAAGGGCAGAGGCAGTGATTTCACAGGAACCTGGGCCAGGCCTGCCTGCTGGATTTGGAAGGTCTCCTGGTCCCATGGGGGGTGGCTGCTGCTCACTCAGGGGACATAAAAGCTGGTGGTGGACATTCCGGGGGTGTTCATCTACATGAGCTTTCCTGGAGGCTGACATCTTGATTGGATCATTAGCACCAAGACCGAGCCCCACCCAACAGCCTGCAGGGAAGCCTCAGGCCAGACAACATGCAGGGTGGGAACACAGCCCCACCCATCAGCAGACTTCTTGAGCCACAAAGGTCTCTAGACACAGCCCACCCACCAGAGGGCCAGGACCGAGCTTCACCCAACAGTGGGCAGGCACCGGCTTTCCCACCAGGAAACCTGCTTAAGCCTCTAGTCCAGCCTCATCCACCAGGGGCAGATACCAGAAATAAGAAAACAACAATCCCAAAGCCTGTGGAAGGAATCCACAAACACATAGAAAGACAGACAACATGAGGTGGCAAAGGAGTATCTCCCAGGCCAAGGCACAAGATAAAATCCCAGAAGAAGAAGTAAGTGAGGAGGAGATAGGCAATTTATTTGACAAACAGTTTAGAGTAATGATGGCCAAGATGTTCAGAGAACTCAAGAGTATAGATGCACAAAGTGAAATTTTTAGCAAAGAGTTAGAAAATATAAAGAACACCCAAACAGAGTTGAAGAATAAAATCACTGAAATGAACAACACACTAGAAGGAACCAAGAATAGACTAAATGAGGCAGAAAAACGGATCAGTGAGCTAGAAGACAGATTAGTGGAAATCACTACTGCAGAACAGAAAAAAGGAAAAAGAATAAAAAGGAATGAGGATAGTTTAAGAGAACTCTGGGACAACATGAAGCACTCTAATATTCGCATTATGGGGGTCCCTGGAAGCGAAGAGAGAGAGAGAAAGGACCTGAAATTTTTTGGAGAGATGATCATTGAAAACTTCCCCAACTTGGGAAAGGAAACAGTCACTCAGGTCCTGGAAGCGCAGAGAGTTCCACACAGGATCAACCCAAAGAGGAGCTCATCAAGGCACATGGTCATCAAATTGACAACAATTAAGGATAAGGAGAAAATATTAAAATTAGTGAGAGAAAAGCAACAAATAACATACACAGGAACTCCCATAAGGTTATCAGCTGATTTCTTAGCAGAAACTGTACAGGCCAGAAGGGAGTGCACGATATATTTAAAGTGATGCAAGGGGAAACTTACAACCAAGAACACTCTGTCCAGCAAGGCTGTTGTTCAGATTTGATGGAGATATCAAAATCTTCACAGATAAACAAAAGCTAAAAGATTTCAGTACCACCAAACCAGCTTTACAACAAATGTTCAAGTACCTTCTCTAGTCATCAAGCCATAAGAAAAGAGAAAAGAAGAAATAGAAAAAAACAAAACAAAACAAAAAAAACAACAGAGACCTACAAAATACTGCTTTGGCTGTTTGGGGTCTTATGTGGTTCCTTATGAACTTTGGAATTGTTTGTTCTAGTTCTGTGAACAGTCTCTGGTATTTTGATGGGGGTTGTGTTGGATCTGTGGGTTGCTTTGGGTAGTGTGGCCATTTTGATAGTATTGATTCTGCCAATCCAAGAGTACAAGAAATCTTTCCATTTTTTTGTGTGTTATTTCGGTTTTCAGAGTATAGGTAACCTCCTTGGTTAGGTTTATTTCTAGGTAATTTGTTGTTTTTGATGTAATGGAAATGTCTCTGCCAGTTATAAAAGTCTGGTTTTTGAACTGAAAAAAAAAAAAAAAGAATGAAGGGCCACAAATGGCAAAATAGCCTTTTTTATGGGTGAGTTGTATTCCTATACATACACACGCTTCATCTCCATTATCTTCAACTATTGATGTGCACTTAGAATGCTTCCATATCTTGGCAATTATAAATAATGTTGCTGTTAATAGCAGGGTGTATGTATATTTTTGAGTTAATTCTTACTTTGTGGTTGGCTTTATTCCTTTGATAACTATGTAAATTTAAAAAGCTAAATCTCTAAACATTCTTAGAAACAATGAACAGTACATACATGTAAATTAAAAGGTATATGTGCAGTGAAAAAAAAATCTATCAAGCCATGAAAGACATAGAAGAAACGTAAAAGACATATTACTAAATGAAAGAAGCCAGTCTGAAAAGTCTACAAACTGTATGATTCTCACCAAATGACATTCTGGAAAAGGCACAGCTACAGAAACAATGAAAAGATCCTGGTTTCCAGGGGTTTGGGGAGGGGGAGGGAGGGAGGAATGAATAGATGGAGCACATGCAGATGAAATTATTCTGTATGATACTACAGTGGTGTCATTACGCATTTGTCAAAACCCATAGAATGTACAACATCAAGAGTAAATCCTAATGTAAACTATGGGGAAAAAAAAAAACTAATTCCTGAGTCAAACTAATGCTGAAGGGTTTGGAAGAAAAGTAGAAACCATCAGCGGAGGCACAGAAGGAAAGACCAATGAGTTCATAGAAAAGCAGAAACCAGCAACAGAAACAATTATAAAAATGGTAGGATGTATTGAACTGGAATCAAGATCATGGAAGAATTTCAAAGAGAACGAGAGACTGACTGTGTCCAATGAAGCCAATAAAGGAAAGTGTGGACTGAGAAATCTTTTTTCCTTTGATAGAATTGTTCTAAAATGGGATTGTGAGGGAGACACAACTCTGCACATTTACACACACACACACAAACCAGAGAACTTTGTATTTAAATGAGTGAATTTATGGTGTGTAAATCATAGCTCAAGAAATCTCTTTCAAAATGGAGTATTTAGCACGTATCTACCCAGTAGAGCTGCTCCCAGGTATTCGCCTCACAGGGTAAATGAAAACAGATACTTAGAGAAAAGATGCATGCATATATATACAAAAATATGCACTCATAATAACGCACATTTGAACTATCCCAAACGTCCATAATTAAGAGAATGGATTAATATTTTGTGATACAATCTTACAAGGTCAAATTATTCAGCCTTACAAACAGAATGAATGGCATAGTCAAATAAAACCATGTAGCCCTAATGACATTACTTAGAGCAAAAGAGACAGACATCAAAGTAAACCTTGTGATTTTTTTCACTGTTACCAAGTTCAGCCTACATCAGACTGATGGATGCATGTCGTGAGAGTGTGTGTATTTCCATTGAAATGTGACAGAGGGCATATGCTCTGTGTTAATGAATGTGGCTCAGACATATGGTTCATACACTGACTTTTCCAGTACTATCGAGGGTTAGGAATTTGAAAGATTCGTGACATCATATACTTTACATTGACACTTTTCACTATATTTTTATTGTATATGGATATAAACACAAAAAGAAAGAGGTAAGAAAAAATTAACCATTAGACAACGATGGAGAAAATGACATTTTAGTCACAACCTTCTCTGACAAGCCCCGTCCTCCCCACCGACACTGACCAGATAACTGACCAATCCAGGATGTCAGTTGCTGGTTGGGTTCCAGGCGGAATGTTGGGGTGTCCCCTGGGGCTTGTTGTGGCTGGGGGATCCATGGTAACTGGGCAGAGCCCTGGGTGGGTCAGTGCCATGGAGGGGCTGCTGTCCTCTGTGGAGCTTGGCTTCGGGCTGATCTTTAGGTCGCTGAGTGCTGTCCTGGTGGTGCTGCTGCCCAAAGGCCTGTGTTCTCAGCTCATGTTCCAGAGCCTCCCCTGGGAGATAGCGTTGAGTCCACCTGTCCTCACCTTATTGCTCAGTATTTTATTTACTTTCAGACTTACTCAGTCTGTTACAAGTCAAGTTAATAGAAGACATGAAAAGCAACTGGCAAAAACACTGGCTGCACAGATCCAGGAGAAGTGCCACCTCATCGACCGGCTTTATGTGGCTAAACAGGAGTGTGCCAGGATGGAGACAACTCTAAAGGATGCCAGGCTAGGGAAGGAGCCAGTAAATACACCGAGCCTTGCCGACACCTGCAGAAAGCTGATGACGGCCAACCTGAGCTCGAGGAAGGAAATCAATTTTCTCATCCAAGAACTGAAGAGAGAGAGACCCCTGCAGTCTATACAAGAAGAGATGGCGGAGATGCTAAAGGTGCTCAAGTTCCTGGAGGAGGTCGCGAGAATCAGCGCATCACAAGGGGCTTTTACACACCAGCCAGGGGACCGAGCACCGAGTCCTGATGGCCCCTCTCCCAGGAGTGGGCCCTCGTGTTAAAGCCGTGCTGTTCCCGCCCCTCCACTCAGGTCTCCCAAGCTGCCAGGCTGCATTCGCTCACTCAGTCAGGTCTCCACCTGAGCTGCACCGAGGCCAGTGGATGGAGGGCAGTCCCCTCCTCTGGACCAGAGTCCCTCCAGCTTTGCCAGTGAGCACAGCAGTGAGCTCCTTCGTGGTCAGCATCTCTCACCTAAATTCCCAGAACACACCATGAAGCATGGGGCTTTTTTTTTATATTCAACCAATGTTTGGATTATCTCTTATTAGTTGTGAAAGAAATGTAATTGAGACTGATCTTCTACTTAGTTAGAATCTACATTAAGCCTCATTTCTCAAGATGGTTTGGGTAACTATTATGTATCAGCCATGTAAGCGAAGTGTATGTATAGTTACTTTGTGTACAAATGTTGCATTATAACTTGAAAATGTATGCAGTTTGTCAATATAAACTTTTGGGTGGCCAAAGCATTTATTTCTAGAGTTTAATTTTAAAGTCCTAAGTTTAAGTCAAAGAGCGTTTATTTTACCTGAGTATGTATATAGTTTAAAAAAAATAGATGAACTCTTTTTAAGATGAAGTTAAACTGTACTCTTATAAGAAACTTCTATCATTTAAGTTTTATATTCTTCTATAACAATATCCACAATAAAAAAAATTTGATAAATTAAAAAAATAGAAATAGAATGGCCATAATTATTACTGTGATTTTTCTGCTGCTCAGAGGCTGGAGCACAAAAGCACTCTTTGCACATCATTCTGTGGGCACAGGACCCTCACCTCTGTTTGCCCTCCTCAAGGGCAGAGAGGAACACATGGCTGAGTTGCCAGCTCTGGGCGATGCTTCCAGACCAGTGCTGCTTGCTTTGCTTTGGAGGGGAAATGACTTCATTAGGAATGACACGTTCTTGGCTGGCTGGCCCTCAGCTGACAGAAGCAGCACTTGTGATCTCTGCAGCTGACTGAAGTGCCCACCGCAGCCTCTGGGGCTTGGATGGGGAGGCCCAACCTGCCAAGTGTAGGTCCCTGAGAGGCTCCAAGGTTCATTACTTTAGTGTTTTTTTTTTTTTTTTCCTGGAGTTTTCTCTGACACCTGTCTCAAATTGCAGACGCCCCAGCACCCTCTCTCTCTTCCCAGGTTACTTGTTTTCCACAGCATTGGTTTCATCAACCATGTCACATATTTTCCTTGTTTGGTTTGCGGCTTCTCTGCCTGTGAGAGCCTGGCTTCCAGGAGAACACACTGCTTTGTCTGTCTGGTTCAGTGCTGTAGCCCCAAAGCCTACGACAGCGCTTGGCACGTACACAGCTGCACTCAGTAAATGGCTTTGATGAATAACCCCCCAATCCTTCTCTACAGTAGGATGTGTCCCTAGGGGGAGGGCAGGGTAAAATGGGCCCCGAATTCTGGAATAGATTGAACCCGTGGGGCAATCGGGGCGGGGGTTGTGTCCATAAGATGAAGGAAGTTTTCAGGAGGGTTCGTGAAAAGAGAGAAAAGGAAAAGAAGAGGAAAGGAGTGGAGATTGTACTCATTCAGCACGTACCTGGGGGCTTTGTCTATAAAACACAATCATCTCCAGGAGGGAGAAGGGGAGAGATGGGGGGCCGGCCTGCCTCTCCCTTTTGCGAAAGTATCCAACCTCAGAGGAATTCCTGACTGTTCCACCTTCAAAATAAGTAAGAATCCAACGGCTTCTCTCTGCCTCCACGGCCATGACCCCACTCTGTGCCACCCCCATCTCCAGCCTGGATTATCTCCATTGTCTCCTTACGGGCGGGCTTCCACCCTTGCCCCTTGCAGTCGGCTCTCCTACAAAGCATCAGACCCATCTTTCAGCAGGAAGGCCAGGTCCTGTCGCCCTCCACTCAGACCCTCAGGATTTCCACCTAGAGCCTTTGTCCCTAATGCTCTCCCAGGCATGCCCTTCCTCCCCCACTCAAATCCCCCCTTCCCACCCGGGCCCACTCTGACCGCGCCCCCTGCGTGACCCCACACCCTGCACCAGACTCAGCACTCCCCAGCTCCCTTGCTCCACTTTTTCTTGGCTTCCCTATCCCTGCCCACTTCTAACACCCCAGATAGTTAACTTACTGACTTCCTGGTTCACCCTCGCCGGCCCCTGCCCCTCAGAAAGTCGGCTCCATCAAGGCAGGAAGATCTTTGTTTTGAATCAGTAACAAAGATCTTTTGATCTTTTGTTCCCCCAGCTTATCCCAAACATGAGAGCAGTGCCTGGCACAGAGCAGGTGCTCCGTATTTATGGAATGGGCGACTTGGAACAGAAGATACTTGCAGTGGGTTGTTTTCTCGGGAGCTGAACTGATTATAAGTGATAAATAAATCGTAAGGTTTTAGAAGGCAAGATTCAGAAGAATCAACACCAGTGAAACGCTGGGCTCCTCTTCAGCTACTGGTCTGAAACGCACCAGGAACAAAAGTGGGTCTCTGTCCGTTTCCTTTCGCCGCTTCTGTCCAAAACAGGTGTCTCTGAGGTTCTTTCTGCGACACCAGCTGCTTGGGTAACTCTTAACACTGTTAGGTATTTCTCTCCAAAGGTGCTCTCCCCAGCGCGGAAGTGGGAAAACTCAGCGTTTCACCAAACGCCCGCCTGGCGACTGCTGGTTCCTGGCCGGGAACCAGCCCGCAGCTCCCAGCCTCCCCGCCTGTCCGCCTGGCCGACCCCGGGGGTGATAAAGGTCTCCCAGCGCGGGGCCAAACCGCACCCGCCTCCCCGAGCTCTCGCTCCCCGGGGCCGGCGGGGCTGGGCGGCCCTGCACGTGCAGAAGCCAAGCCAGGAGGCCCCCTCCCCAGCGAGGGCGAGCAAAACACCCAACGGCAGGGCGGCGGGGCCGCCCAGGCTTCCAGAACGCGTCCAAACCCGGGACAAAGGGCGGGCCCGCGCGGGCCTCCCCGACCGCGGCTCCCAGCGACGCGGGGAATGCCGGTGGGGGGTGCGCGCGTTTGCGCTGCTCTGTGATGAGCGGATGGAGAGGAGACTGGGCAGAACCTCCGAGAACAAAACTCCAGTCCTCCCCGGGGAGCGAGAAGAGCGGGGCGGCGGCACCGGGGCGGACCGGGAGCCGGGCCAGCCAAGTTCGCTCCGGGTTAGATAAACTTTCTGGGCCAGCTTTCCTCCCGGCCGCCTGGGTCCCTGGTCCCTCGGTAAGCGCAGAGGCTGCGCCGGTCCCGGAGGAGGAGGGTGGGCGGAATCGCGGTGGGGGCGGGGGTGCCGGACCCGGGCCGCGCAGGCGCCTTCCTCGCCCCCTCAGATCCCCCGCCCCACCCCTCCCGAGTTCCCGAGGGCGGTTGGGGGAGGGGGATGGCTAGCGTTGGAGCGGAGGGAGGGCGGGAGGCAGACACAAAGCCCTTCCCTCGCTCCCCCCACCTCCGCCCCTCCCCTCCGTCTCGTCCTCCTCCTCCTCCTCCTCCTCCTGCTCCTCCCGGGCGGGGAAAGTCAGCCCCGCGCTAGTCCGCGGGGCCACCGGTCGCCCCCGCCTGCGAGACCTGCGGGGAGGGCCAGCGAGAGGTAAGGGGCGGTGGCAGCGGAGACCCCACCCCCTGTGCCCGCACCTCGCGCGCAGTTGGGGGGGGGGTCTCTGGGGGCGCCGGCGGGGTTTCTGCGGGGTTCGAGGCGCGGGGTGCTTCTCCCTGCACTCCTCCCCCCTAGAAGAGACCTGGAGGCAGAGCGGGCGGCCTCGGGGGTCGTGGGGACGGACAGGCGAGGGGGCGCGGCGTCAGGGAGTGGGGGCGCCAGGAACCGGGCAGGGTTAGGTCCTGGGGGATCCTCAGCCGACCTTTGCAGGGTTGAGTGAGGAGCATACAAGGCTGCGGGCGCGGGTGTGGAGGAGGTGGGGACCTTGATCGAGCTCTACCTGCTGGGACGCCTACGGGCTGTCAAGTGCGCCCCACCGGGGGTCGCACGCCCCGGGGCGCGGCGCAGACCTGGTCCGTGCGCTCAGCCCGTGCGCGGGGCAGACGCTGCGACTGGAGATTTCCTCCCCCCCGGGGGTGCAGTAAGCCCCTGGGGAGGATCAGTGAGTCCGGGCAGGGGGCGATTGGGCAGTCGCGGTGAGGGATGGCGGTGCGGCAGGCGGAGGAGGAGCCGGGGTTCCTGCTGGGAAGGGACAGGGCCACTTTGAGGCCTCCCCGCCCCCTTCTGGGCTCGGCCTCCACCCTTGGCCTCCGCTCCCACTGGCGCAGTGTCCACCCACCCGCGCCCCTTGACGGCCGCGGGACAGCAGGGAGTTTGCAGGATTCAGCTTTAAAGCCTGTGATGTGCTGCCAAGAAATACAGGGCAAGACCCGGCCCTGACCGGCGCCTCTTCTCTGAGCTATCAAATCCTTGGGGGGGGCTTTCGTAATGCCGCAGAGGAGGCTGCGCACAAACCCGCACACTGTGGAGCTGCATTCTTGCAGGCCTGAGGCTTTCAGGCACACTGGGGTTTCTTAGGAATATGCTGTCATCAGTAAGGAAACCTCAGAGCACTCTTCCGACCAACAGGACTTTGTAAATATTGCAGCAAAAATAAACATTTGGCGGAAGTCAGTATTTAGGAGAAACAGTATTTTAACACAGTGTTTTTAAAAAATCAAATTTCATGTGAAAAATCCACGATGAACAAAATATCAGCGTTTTACATGAAGACGGGTTGTTGTTTTGACCTCGCATCCTTGTGCAGTGGGAACAGTAGCTTCCAGTCGCCCCCAGTTTGGACCCCACCTGGGATTTCTGAGGATTGACAGCATCCTGTAGCAGATTACGCAGTGCCGGCCTGGTATATAGTTGTGTTTTTTGACTGTGGAACTCTCAATAACTTTCTCAAGAAAGTTCAAATATGCGAGAGTATTTTGATGAATGTACATAGAGATGGGCATTTTCTTTTTGGCTTCAGGTTCCAGTGTGTTTCTAGACCGGTCATGCTTTGTCCCTGCTCTGGCACCTCCACAGAGGGCATCAGGGGCCACGGATTGGGAGGGGCCTGGGGGGAGACTGGCATCTGGGACTCTTGCAGAAGGCTGGCGCTGGACAGGAGCTTTGGGGTTTGGGGACTCTGCTCTCAGCGTTTGGAGGCTGGGGACACCAGAAGACCCATTTACTGCCAGGACCTCCTTTGCCTGGAGGCTTTCTCCTGCAGACAGGTTATCTAAGTAGAGAAGGAGACCTAAAATGGCCCACCGTTGACCCGTGCAGGAGCAGATGGGAGCAGCTGGACTCCCTCCAGGGCTGTTGTATGTACTTGTTTATAGATAACTTCCTGGTAACCCTCTCCCTCCTTCTCCAAATTCAAGAGCCACTGCCTACTACAAGGAGGAGTTCCTTCTCCAGAAATACCTCCCTCCAGAACCAAATCCTCTCCGTCTGCTTGGAGGAGACAGACAACTCCTCCTCCTCTGTTCAAGGACATGCAGCACTGGGAGGTCCACCTCACTGGGGCCCATTCTTCACATATGCCCACGTCCCGTCATTTTGGCCTGGTACCCCACTCCCCTTGTGTATCTCAGCCTCCTGGTGATGCTTCAGGATTCCTAGTGATTTCGACTGGGAAGGTTTCCCCGCACTCCCGCCTCCTTTCCCGGGTAAGGCACCAGCATTCCTTGCGTGTGTGTTAACTATGAGATACATGCAGTGGCCCCTACTCAGAAGCCCACTCTCTGAGAACTTCCTAGGGGTGGAAGCCAGCTCATAGCTCTCACTGCCTAACACTTAAGGAATGGGTGTTGAAAGAACAAGCAAAAGGATCCCTTTGTGAAAGCACTTTGAGGAGCTGCACTGCAGTTAAGTATGTCCTTGGCAGATAATCATATTTTTATAGTGCTTTGTAAGATGCTTTTACAGATAATATTTCAGTTGTTTCTTACAATGATACTAATAATTTCATTTGGTAGGTGAGAAAGCAGAGGCCTGGAGAGGTCAAAGCACCCGAGTTGGAACCACAGGGCTCCAGGCCCAGTCATCATTTCGCTCTATCACCGCTCACCTGCTAGAGGCGGTCGTGCTCAGAGGCACCCCTTGCAGAGTATGACCAGAGCAGAGTTTACACAGTGGTGTGCTTGGAGGCAGTTTTACTGAGAAATTACCAAAGAGTTACAGGGGTAAAATGTATTCAAGAAATGCTAATGTTAAACAGGTTTTCCACTGCAGGACTTTTCAGTGCCTTTATTATTATTATGTGCATTGGGACTCTGTAGGATGACTCCATAATGTGGGACACTTGCCAACTTCCATTTGTTCACAGAACCAGGAAGCATCTTCTGGATCTGGTGTTCTGAGGGAAATAGGAAATGTTGCTTAGTTCACTCACAACCTGACATCTAAGCAGAGTTCAAGGGACACTAGTGTGCAGAATACTCCAAATGTATGCCCCGGACATTTAAAAGGCACAGTAATCCTCCCTTGTAAATTTAGGGTAAATTATTGGTTTGCCAGCTTCAGTGCCTCTGAATAACATGTCATTTCTCCTGGTTTTGATGAGATCTGAGAAAACCAGAGTTGGGGAGACAATGCAAACATTCCCTAGAGAGTGGGGTCGCCACACTGTGGGAAGCAGGCAGAGCTCCCCAGCCTCCCCCGGAGCATGCCTCAAATGAGACTGTTTCTTTGGAGTGGCAACTTAAGGGCACATTTTGGTCGACCACACCCACTGAGTGGGAAAATGCAGTCGCCTGCCTTCCTTTCTCCCTGGGAGCTGGCAGTGTGGATTCTAGAGGTAGACACTGGTGCCACCCGCCCCCCCCCCTCCCCGCCCCGAGTGCCTGGTACCAGAAACAAACAGCTGCTGATGGCCACCCCCCATCCAGACCCCTCACTGCAGGAAAGGCAGCCCCCTACCCCATTCAGATGCACCCATTATTTGAAATTGTTTGAAGTCGTTTTGAAATGAGAACTTGCCTGCAACCTACTGTTAGGTACTTTTCACAGATCAGCACCCCTGTCTATTCAGGCTTCATTGCATTTAAGAGAGGAAGTGAGCAGCAGAAGGCAGCGATGGTATTTCAGGGACCCAGAGGAGTGGAGGACTAGGAGGAGCCTTGGGAGGGGTGATGCCCTGATCAGAGAGGCTGGGTGAATTGCACCTCCATCTGAACACATTCCTGCCTCCAGTGCTGAGCAGATGTGTCTCCAGATTTGTTTCATCGATTTTTCCAAAGCGTGGAAAGTAAGTGGGCTCATGTAGAGACCCGTATTGAACAGGGTGGTATCACAGAGGTCAAGGAAAGGGGTGTTTTGAGAAGAAGGGACCTATCAGATTGGGTGGGGTGGGTGCTCACGAGTGTGTGTCCGTGTCTGTGTCTGTGTGTCCTGCATGTGTGGCCAAGGAAGAGAGTGGGGAGGAAACACTGAGTTTGGTTTCCAACCTGTTAAGTTGAAAAGCCCTATATGTGACCTAGATAGAAATTGTCAATAAACAGCCGGAGTCAGGGAGTCCCTGGGGCGCTGTGGGGACTGGAGTAGGGGGCACTGGTGAACTCACCCGGGAGAGGCCACCGACCAAGCAGGCTGGGGTCGAAGAAGAAACTGGAAGCCTACGTCTGGGGACGGGGATGGGGACTGTGAAGCCAGAGAGGGGAAAAGGAAGAGCCAGCACTGATGATGGGGCAGACAGTCCGGAACTCTCAACCCGTGAGGTCATTGTCAGGGTCCTTTGTGACTGACAGGTCAGGGCCAGGCTACTCCAGCTTGTGGATTTTTTTTTTAAAAAACATGCAACTTTATATTACTTTCATGTGTACGACTTAGCAATTGGATGTTTCTATATATTGTGAAGTGATCGCCATAATAAGTCTAGTTAACATCTGTCACTACTGTTACAGAATTCTTTTTCTTGTGATGAGAACTTTTAATACCTACTCTCACTTAGCAACGTTCAAGTATGCACTGCAGGACCACTAGGTATAGTCACAGTGCCGCACATCACGTCCTGTGACTTACCTGTTTTACACCTGGAAGTTTGTACCCTTGTCCCTCCCACCTCCCTGCACCTGCAACTCAGGCAACCAGTAGTCTGTTCTCTGTGCCTATGATCTTGGTTGTGTGTGTGTGTGTGTGTGTGTGTGTGTGTGTGTGTGTGTGTTAGGATTCCACATGTAAGTGAGATCATAGGTGTTTTTCTCTGTCTGACTTATTTCACTTAGCATAATGCCCTCAAGGTCCATCTGTGTTGTTGCGAATGGCAAAATTTCATTTTTATGGCTGAATAATAATGTTCCATTGGTTACATATACCACATCTTGACCCGTCCCTCCATCAGTGGACACTTAGGTGGCTTCCATGTCTCGGCTGTTGTAAACAGTGCTGCTGTGAACATGGGGTGCATGTGTCTTTTCAAGGTAGCATGTTCATTTTCTTCAGATAAATACCCAGAAGTGGAGTTGCTGGGTCATATTGCTGTTCTGTTTTAAATTGTTTGAGGAACCTCTGTACTGTTTTCTGTAGTGGTTGCAGCAATTTACAGTCCACCAACAGTGCACGAGGGCTCCCGTTTCTCCACATCCTCGCCAGCATTTGTTCTCTTGTATTTTTGATGATGGCCATTCTGGCAGGTGCGAGGTGATAGTTCATTGTGGTTTCGACTTGCATTTCCCCGATAATTCATAATGCTGAGCATTTTTTCATGTGCCTGTTGGCCATTTGTACATCTTCTTTGGGAAAATGTCTATTCTGCCCATTTTAAATCAGATTTTTTATTATTAATTTTTTTACTATTGAGTTGTATGAATTCTTTATGTATTTTGCATATTAACCCATTACCAGAGATATGATTTGCAAACATCTCCTCCCCCTCAGCAGGTTGCCTTTTCATCCGGTTGATTTCCTTTGCTGTGCAGGTTTTTAGTTTGATGTCGACCCACTTATTTATCTCTTGCTTTTGTGGCCCTTGCTTTTGGTGTCAGAGCCAAAAAAATCATCACCAAGACTGACGTCAGGGAGCTTGCCAACCTATGTGTTCTTCAGGAGTTTTATGGTTTCAGGTCTTCTGTTCAAGGCTTTAATCCATTCTGAGTTAATTTTGGTGTATGGTGTGAGAGAGTAATCTAGTGTCATTGTTTTGCATGTGGCGTCCAGTTTTCCCAACATCACTTCTTGAAGAGATTGTCCTTTCCCCATTTTTTTTTATTCTTGGCTCCTCTGTTGTAAATTAATTGACTATATATGCGTGGTTTTATTTCTGGGCTCTCTATTCTGTTCCAGTGATCTAATGTGTCTGTTTTCATGGCAATTTCATCTTGATTTGATTATGATAAGCTTTGTAATGTAGTTTGAAATCAGGGAACTTGATGCCTCCAGCTTTGTTCTTCTTTCTCAAAATTTCTTTGGCTATTTGGAATCTTTTGTGGTTCCATACAAATTTTAGGAGTGTTCTATTTCTGTGAAGAATGCCATTGGAGTTTTGATAGGGATTGCATTGAATCTGTAGGTGGCTTTGTGTAGTATTGGCATTTAAACAAGATTAGTTCTTCCAATCCATGAGCACAGAGCATCTTTCCATTTAATCCCTGAGAAATGTGGAGTGTCAGCTGAGGGTGGGAACAGAACCACACCAGTTAATACCAGCAAACCAACTCCACAGAATGATCACATATTGAATGAATGAGTGATTAAATGACACCGTTTTTGGTGGTAGAAACTTTTTACACTTTTAAAATCTAAACAGAGCCATTTCGTAGAAGATTCTTAGAAGATAAAGTTGAATTTTGCAGGGGCAGGATGAGCTACGTGCACTGCAACCTACGTGAGATGTCTTATTCTGGTCAAGAATCTTTGGTGGCAGGGAGCCTCGTTAGTGGTTTAAATAAGCCCAGAAGTTGTAGGAAAGGTTATGAAGGTATGCTGATTGGTTTTTTTAAACCATCACTTTTTTTCCTTTGCAAAAATCTTTATTTTATCCTTTAAAAGACTCACCTGTGCATTTCAACAGCTTTACCAGCTTTTAGCAGTGATTTAAATGATATTGCTGAGTTTCATAGTGTCCCAATGAGAAGCTAATTTGTGAGCTCTGTTACTAAATGCGGCTCCATTCGCCTGCCACACAGCAAAGCCAGTCTGCTGACGCTGGGGTGTGGTGAAGGGAAGTACGGCGTTTATTTGCAGGATGCCAAGCAAGGAGAACGGGCAGCTAATGCTCAAAAGACCCCAGCTCCCTGATGGCCTTCGGGCAAGGGTTCCTCAAGGCAGCATTAGGGGTGAGGGTCACAGGCTATGTCATCCCCTCATGGGCCCTCTTCGGATTGCTTGGTGGTGAGGTGACAAGGTGACATTTCTGGAATCTCAATCATCAACCTTCTGGTTCCAACCAGTCTGAGGTCTACGTGCTTGTGGTCAGCACGTAGTTAACATCCTCCACCTGGGTGGAGGTCTTAGTTTCTGCAAAACAACTCAAAAATATGCATCAGATTGTTGTCTGAATCCCTTGATGAGGAGCTAGGAGTCCTGTGACTGGTTTCTGGCTGAACTGTCGTTTAAGCTGTTACTACTTTTCTTGCTTGACTGCTTTCCCTTTGTTTCTGCGTTTTCTCACGTCTCTGATCGCCCACCGCATGGGTCTGCTCTTTGGAACTGGAAGGCCTGGGCGTCCAGAACTTTTTACAAACAAGAAGTGGGGGACTCTGAGGGGCTCATATCTGTGATGGTCCCGGGGGGCCCTGCTTGGTTTGGGGGGTTCTAATTACTGTGAGCTTATATTCATTTGAATTTGATCGTGACTTGTGGTCGAGTGACGGTCATCGGCGGTGTTACGTTAATTCCCCCACTTGCCTGAAATTCTCAAAAGCTGAGCATTTTAAAGATCAGGCTTAGTGGAAACATTTGCGTTTTAGCATTTTTAATCAGTTAAGCCTATTTTAATTGAGTAGGGGAACCTAGTAAATTAGATAAAGAACGGATATTTTAGCTTTCAAGTGTATGATTTCATGTGTTAGAAATGCAAAATACAGAAATCCAGGCATTCAGCCAGGTTAAACGTGAGCTTAAAAAGCTTATTTTTTCCTTTACTGAAGAAATCACCACTGGTGTTATTTCCAAGTAAGAATCTCCCCATTGCATTTAAGTCCCCAGAAACCAGCCAAGACCCCACACCTCTCAGCAGGGCTGAAACCAGAGGCCATGTCTGGGTAACCAGCCTTTAACACGTGGTGGCAGGAAGAGTGAGATGTCATCGCAACAGCCTGCCTCATCTCACGATCTAGACTTAACTGAGTGCTGTGCGGCCGTCACTTTTTATCACAGACGCTGTCACTTTCTGTGTCCTCATGAGCCTGTGCTTTTCCTTTGGATTTCTTTCATTGGTGTGGAGAAATCCTTTCTGCAGCCTCGCACAGCTCGCCCTTTACCGCTTCTTCTAATTTTTCTACTTTCACTTTTACAGATTACTGTTAAAAGTTCATTTGGAATCACTTGGCAGGTGGTTTGTGAAGTCAGAATGCAATTTAATGCTTCTTGTTCCCACTAGTTTGCCTGCAGACCCAGCATAATTTGGTGAATAAACCCACCTCTCCCAGCTCTATGAAACTTGCTGTATTTGGCTGGGCACGTCTCATTCCACTTTTTCTTTCCCTTTTCTTTTCTTCTGCTTTCCCCCAGATTTTCTTTTCAGTGTTCACTTTAATTCTTCCAATTAATTTTATTCCAGGGGATTTGTTTGGAATTGTATTAAGCCTAGCCACTGATTTGGAAAGACTTGATACATAGTTTTTGGTCCTCTGATTCCAGTAGTTCAGTGGAAGCCTGAGGCTTTCACTTGTGCAGACTCACATGGCGCTGATGTACCAGTCAGCGAGAGCAGCACTCAAGAGAGTTGGAAAACTCATGTTTATTGCACCAATATGCCCAGAGGAGTTAACACTTCAAGCTCTGGACCCCGTCTGTACATTTACACAGGTCTTTTATAGGCTGCCAGTTTTACACTTTGCAACATCATATGCAAATAAAGTACAACAGAAGTTGACCAACCAGGAACAAGCTTTGTAGAAATAGGCCAATCAGGAGTGAGCTCCATGCAAATGAGGTACTACAAGTGGACCAATCAGAAGTTAGGGGAGTGGACCAATCAGGAGTGAGAATAATAACCAATCAGGAGTGAGAGTAATAGCCAATCAGGAGTGAAGGAGATAACCAATCAGAAGTGAGCTCAGGAAACCAATAGAATTCTAGGTGTAGGTTAGCCGCTTTAGAGGCAAAAAGTGAGATAGAGCCTCTGAGCCAGGGAATCGGACAGTGCTAAGAGGAGAGCAATGGCCCTGCCTAGGGGTCCTGCTGGTCTTTTTATGGGGCTTCACGTCTCACTGGGACAAGAAGGCACGAAGCTGGGCTGGCCCCGCGGAGACGGGGCTGCTTCTAATTTCAGTGATGCTGGGGGTCCTGGCTGACTTCCGGGAGGCGGGGCAACATTCTTCTGGGATCTGACGCCTGCAGGTGTCCCTCTGAAATTCCCAGTGGTTGGAAGGAGATGCTTCCAAACCTGGCGAGGGCAGGACAGGTGGTTGGTGCTCCGCTCGGTAGCACACTTGTGCCCAGTTTGGACTTGAAAGCCCTCCTTAAAGTTTATTATTTTCCTGTGCGATTGTTTCCCTGGGCAGTTTAGGGTGTGAACAGAGAGGGAGTATTCGGTCTTTTCTAAGAAGGTGTCTGCTCCTCATCTCTTTATTAACAACACAGTGAGGGGGGTTTCAGAGGCGCCCCTGGCTCTGGGCTACCCCACCTCCCTTCCACCCCCAGCCGCTTTCCCTGCGCCTGAGCAGAGGCGTGGAGGGAGGGTGGGAGTGGGGCCAGTGAGATAGGCAGGCTGATGCCGGTCTCTATTTAGGGTTTCTTCCTCAACGCTTCTTATCCCCTTGGAGGGTGAGGGCTGACGGGTGACGCGCTCCTGTCCCTCCCCCGGGTGGGAGCCCTCTCCTGGCTGTGGGAAGCCCCCCCTCCCACTTCTCTCTGGAGTCTAGGATTCCTGCCTTAACACATGCTTAACATGTACTCTGTGTTACAGACAGCTGTCCCCTGGGCACATCTTGTCCCCCCAGTTAGGCTGGATGTCTTTGGCTAATGTCTTTCTGTAAACGGAGTGCAGGGATACCTCAGGGCTTCAGGTCGTACGTCTGTGATCGAAACAATACAAGTATCCTCCTATGTTGAAATATTGGCTCGGGGCCACCCCCTTCTCTTAAACCCTGTTTCCGTGGGACTCTGGTACCTCCTGGAGGTGGAGTTGTATCGAAGAGCAGGGCTGTAGGAGGGCAGTGACCTCTTTCTATTTAGGGGTGCTGTGGGTGCACCCAGGAGGGGCCCTTCATCCTGTCCTGGGCGTCACCGAGAGTCGCGGTAGATGGGATGAGCTGTGACAGACGGGTCGGTTGGTGTGGGCTCAGGTCTAGTGGGGTTGGGTAGGAGGAGCGTCCTGTGCAAAGGAGGAGAATCAGGAGGAGAGTGGGGTGTGTGTGGGAAGACACGGTTCACTCTTGCTCTACTGAGAGTGCGGGGTTCCCTGCGAGGGCCTGTGAAGTGTGCAGAGAGGGCGGCTGTGGTCCAGAGGCTCTAAGGGCTTCGGGCCCTGCCAGGAGGGAGGCAGGGGCTGCACCTGCGGGACCGCGGAGGCCGGTTCAGGACAGCGTCACGCCCTGAAGGACCAGGCTGCGTGGAGAGATGGGGAGGGCCTGGGAGGGAACCCATCCTCTGGGGCCACACAGCCTGTTGGAAGGAACGCTCAGGCCCTGCCGGGAGCTGCGCCTCATTTTTGACTGCAAGTGGAACCTCAGCCTCCTCTGTCTGCAAAAGGAGATAAGGGGAGGTCTTCGCAGGGAAGTTCTGGACACACTGTGGGCCCCACCAGAGTGGCCGGATCCCGGGCCGGTGACCTTGCGCAGGAGTGGTTGTACCCCTGCATCTTGGGCTAAGCGCTGCCCCAGCCACGCCCGCCGGACCTGGGTGCAGACACCACGGTCCCATCAGCCTGGAGGCCGTCCTCCGCAGGGACGCGGGGGCCCACTATGGGAGTGAAGGTGTGCCTGAAGGCGGTACCGGGTTCTGCGCAGACCGCGGCCACGGCTGGGTCGCTTGTCCTCAACCTCGCAGGAGCCAGCAGGGCAGACGCTTAGAAAGAAGCGCCCTCTCCACGTCCTGTGACGGTGTGGGGGCCGGAGTTTCTCACGAGCCCTCTGCCATGAAGGCTGACGTGTACGGCTTCCTGTTGGTGGTCACCCTGGCCCACCAGAAGCCATCTTTGCTGCTTCTCCACCATGTCTGTTTCCCACAATTCTGCTGCAGATTTTTAGGCCGTCAAGTCTTATTGGACATACTCTGCAATCACAGGATGCCTGTAAGTATGGAAATTCCCTCCTTGGATGTAGTCAGCTCTTGGTTTCTACTCTTGTTGGCTCCTGGTTCCTTGAAGACTGATGTGGTGTGGGACTGGGGACACTGAGAACCGTGGGTCTAGGAAACTGGAGAACATTAAGATCAGAAGAACTCCTTAATCATGTCAGGAAATGAGAACATAAACCCTCCCTGTCCAGCCCGGCCGTTAAATACACAGGAGCATCTGAGCGTGTGCGCACCGCACCCCGACCCTTTCTGGGCCGTGGTCGTCATCATCCTTTCCCCCCAATTCGGTGGTCTGCACCAGCCCTGCCGGAGGAAGTGCAGGGCCCTGGGATGTGGGAGTTGTTTCCAGCTAGCCGCCACAGGAGGCTCCAGAGATGGATGAAATCCACTGTTACCAGGGCTGCAGCTCACCAGTGAGAATTCCACACATCTGCTCCTCTGAGCACCAGCAGCTGGAGTCAGAGACCCAGAAGCCAGACCAGATGGGCTGAGATGAGATCTTACACGTTAGGGTTCAGGATCTCAAGAGCTACGTCATAAGATCTAATTTTAACTATCGATGCAAGGTGGAAGTCAATCTCATAGTTTTTCCCTAAGGTACTTTTCATTCAGTGTAAGTATCAGGAAACATTAAAGTAATAATTGCAAGACGAAAAAAAGTGACCACCTGTAAGGATAAAAGGGAAAGAATGGCACAAAAATGTAGCATTTTAACTACTGTTTTCCCACAAGTCCATTTAACCTTCCAGGTCTTTGTTGGTGTTTTCCATCCTGAGGGATTCCAGTGTACATCCCGTGAGAGCTGATACAGGGAAGCACAGAGGGGTTCCGGGAGAGCTCAGCTCTTCCAGGGGGAGAGGGAGAGCCTGGCAGAGGAGCCAAGACCTCATAGTTCCCAAGGGTTTCGATGCTGTTATAAATTAAATATCATTCTATAAACGTAAAAATCAATAATTATGGCAAAATAGTTGTTGAAGTTTGGCTGAAGTGAAGCCACTAGACAGCTGTATGATTCAGTATTATTTAATTTAAAAACACTGCCTTTGAAGAGGCTTTTTTTTTTTTTTTTTTTTTGGTATCTGCCAGGAAAATTGACCAAGTTGTAAAACCATATGACTGCAAGCGTGTTTACACAGCACAGGAAAACCCAGCGCAGAAGCAAGGAGAAAGCCCTCTGACCGAGAAAGCCTTTCCCAGGAAATCATTGAACAGAAAAATTTAACAGAATGAGATGCAGTTTGCCTTGCTCTCCGTCTTGAGGAGATGTGGAATCTTGTTTTTCTTTAGAGTTGCTTTGGCTCATTGATCATCATGCTCTGTGGTCTGCTGCCCCGGCCACCTGGTCCCTGTCCCTTGTCCCAGCCACATCGTCACCTGCCTCCTTCCCAGCTGGGACTTCAGGGTCTGGGATTGTAGCCCTTCCTTTGCTAAACCTTCATTCTCCTGTCATCTCTCTCAGGGGCTCCCCTGACTGAACCCCAGCCGGCTGGACCACACTGCCCCTGGTCTGTGCCTGCGCCCAGCAGGTGGACAGGCTGGAAAACCACTCACGGGTTAAGTTCCATGGCTGATCTCCACGGGTCCTGCTGCATTTGTCAGCCCATCTGCTCTCCTCTTCAGATCAGCCTTTGACAGGCTTTTTTAAAACATCGCATTAATATATATATAGAGAGAGATAGAGAGCGGGAAGTGAAATAAAGCTCGGGGCAGTAACACTGCTCTGGTATTTCCTTCTCCCTTCTCTCTGATCTTGTCCTGTCTCATTTACTGAAAATGTGCTGACGGCGACCTTCTGAACTGACCTCACCACCCACTAATGGGTTTGAGAAAAAAGGAGCCCCGGGTTATTTCCCGCGGATTCCCCCCTTCTGGTTATTTCCCGCGGATTCCTCCCTTCTGGAGCCTCCCCTGCCCCACTGCCCTCCTCACTCCCAGTGCATGACTTTTCTTATTTTACTGAGAAACTAGAATTAGAAGAACTTGCATCGCTCCTGCCTCAAACCTACCACCAGACCTGCTGGCTGGGCTGTACCCGCTCTGGGGATGCCAAGGAAGGGACTGGTCCGGGACACCTCCTACCTTCTGGTCATCCAGGCGACCCTCAGCTGGTGGAGGCGGGGCTCCAGCCTCGGCCTGCGGCCTCCCACGCGTCCTCCCTCTGTGTGTGGCTTCACGTGGCCTCCCCTCTGCCATGTGTGTCTCCAGATCTCCCCGGTTAGTAAGGGCCTCGGTCTTACTGGGTTGGAGACCTCGTAAAGACCTCTTCTTACCTTGCCCAAGTCTGCATGGACCCCACTTGCAAAGAAGGGCCCACTCTGTGCGCTACTGGGGATCAGGACTCCCGCTTACTTCATGGGGCCGGGGGACGTCACTCAGCCCGTAACAGGGTGTAAAGCAGAGTTAGAGACTGACCGAGCATCCAGGTCGGCGGTAGAGACGCGCTCTGGGTAGTAAGTGCTCACTCTGGGGTCAGAGTGCCTGAATCACCTCCCTCCTGCCCTCCTGCCCTCCTGCCCTGCGTCCGTGCAGGGGGTTCTTGGTGCCTCCCAGGAGTGGGTGAAGGCCGAGGATGGGAGCTGAAGGCTGAGAGAATGGACAAACCAAGTGGGTGGACCTTGACTTGGTCTGGAGATGGACGGTACGTGAAGCCACCGTGCCGGTGTCAGTGATCTGGGGCGGCTCCGTGGGTACCAGGGTCTGGGAGAGGTCAGTCCTTAATGAACCACAGCCCCTGCTGCTGCTGGCTTAGCGGGGGCCAGAGGCCACACGACTGTACTTGGGAGATGAGTAGCAGGACTTCCGCCTTCCTAATAATGCAGCGATGCCGATCCCAGTCACTGTGAAAACTAACATCACGAGGGGAGGGTGCAGCTCAGTGGCAGAGTGTGTGCTTCCCGTGCACACGGTGCTGGGTTCCATCCCCAGTACCTCCATTAAAAAGCAGGTAAAGCTAATTGCATATATGTTTTGATTTTTCAAAGAAAAAGGGTAGTTTCATCCTGAAGTGGCCGTCCTCGATTTTGGTGGCCTCCACATCATTGCTCTCCTGGGACTTGTTTGGGGCCCCACGAGGCTTCTCTGTATGAAGGTTATAATCAAAATCATGCTAGAAAGTAGAACTGAGAACTAAAAAAAAAAAAACTAGGTAAACCTCATTACCTGCCCCTCCAGAAAAAAAAAAAAAAACCTCAAACAAAAAAAATAATAATAATTTAAAGGGTCTAGAGTTGTGGCAAAGATCGCATATAAAAAAACTAACATCATGGAATGTGATGGTAAACATTAAATAGAAACTACTCGATGGCGACATGTAAACACAAGCTGTTATATATGTGTAACAACAGAAGGACTCACGCAGCTCTGGAGGAGACTCACGGTCATGCCCTTGCTTTCCCCTGACCAGCACCGTGACCTTGGAGGTTCCTCCCAGCCCTGGGCTTCTGCCCCCTGGAACCCTGCCGTCCCGCACGGGCAGGGTTTGGAGGCCATCACGGGCTCCCCTCTTTGCCACAGACAAAAGGAGGAGCTCGGGTTCCTGAACTCAGCTTGCGTGATGCACTGAAACCGGTTCCAGCATCACTGGCCCCTTCCTGTGCCCCCAGCAGCCAAGCGCTGAAGCAGGAAAGAGCCTCAGGATCACTCAGGAGGACGGGTGACGGCCACCACCCAGCACTGGCCAGAACCAACCCTGACCAACCCAGAGGAAGTCAGACAGCAATGTGGACTGGGCACGTTGTATTTTTCTTGAAGCAGCGTGTGATAAAAGCAATGTTTTTGCAAACAGAGAAGCAGCCAGGCCCAGAGGTGGCAGAAGATGGGGAGGAATATTTAGTCGGGAGGAGCCACGCCTCCCCCATCTTGTGCCACCGCAGGGCTTGTGGAGTTGGCAGTGCATCCCTGTCCTAGAGAAAGGGGACAGGATGGAGCCCCTGCATCCATTCAGAGCGCTTCCGGGTTCCTGCGATGCGGCAGGCACTGAACCAGCCGGGTACCCACTCCGTGCCTCGTTGAGTCTTCTTGGCCATCGTCCCGTCTAAGCCATCCTGTTGTCTCGTGAGGAGGAGGATGTAGAGTCGGCCCCCATGTGCTGGTTCCACACCTGTGGGTTCAACCAACTATGGATCAAAAATATTTTTTAAAAAATTCCAGAAATTTCCAAAAAGCAAAACTTAAATTTGCTGCCTGCTAGCAACTATTTACATAGCATTCACGTTGCGTTTACCACCATTTGCATTGTGTTAGGGATTACAGGTCACCTGGAGACGAGCTAAAGTGTACAGGAGGGTGTGTGTAGGTTCTGGGCGGACACACACCGTGTTCTGTAAGGGACTTGAGCATCTGTGGGCTTTGGTATCTGAGTGGCTGTCATAGGATTTTATCTTTAAAAGATCACCCTAGTGTTTGTTCTGGAAAGGGTTTCAGTGGAGCAGGAGTGGCCTGGAGGAGACCAGGTGGGAGAAGTCTGTCATCCTTCAGCGAGTGGCTCTGACTCCAGGGAAGACTTGGAGGCACAATTTAGAGAAAGTCTCAGCAGAGCTAGTGGTGGACTTGGTATCAGGGGTGTGACGAGGAGGCGTCCAGGGTGGCCCTGGGCTTCTCGCATGGACCATGCGGTCAGTGGACGCGCTGCTGGAGGAGATGGTAAACCTGGGAGGAAGAGTCCCAGGTTGTCTGTGTGAAGTTTGAGGTGCCGGTGAGGCTCAGGCAGAGGCGTCAAGGAGGCTGACTCAGGGTCTGGGGCTTAGAGGGGAGCTTCGGGCTGCAAATCCATGGCTAGCCGTGTTCAGTACATATAAAGCCAGGGGAGGGTAACATTGCCCGAGGAGCGGGTCTGGAGATGCTGTTCTGGGATTAACTCATGGAGCAGGACGGTAATGAGTGCAGAATTTTGTCCCTGGATCCGGCGGCCGAATCTGGAGATGTTCGCAGCTCACGAGTCGGCCGCTGGTTCATTTCTCTCAGCTGCACGTTTCCCGGCAAACAGCCCCCTTGGGAGGTGGGACTCGGGGCGTGCACGCCTGGTGCCCTCCAGCACAGGGCTCCTGCGTCTGGTGGAGAAGGGCCTGGGGCCTGAAGGCTCCACTTGATTTGGGCAAGAGACTGTGGCTAGAGCCCTGAGGGGTGACAGCAGTGGAGTCATCGTGAGAACAGACTGTTCTGGCGCAGGTGCGTGTCCTGCTGGACTCCACACAGCCGTGCGCTTCCTATTAAGTGCTTACACCGGTCCCGAAGATCGGTCCTCTTGTGACACCCCTTTTGCGTTGGGAAAACTGAGGCTTGGACAGTCACCTGCTCAGGGTCAAACTATTAGCCCTGGGACAGAGTTTGGCCTCAGATGTATCCACGGACCGAGCCAGAAGTCTGAGGACTTTCCCATCACGTGACCCAACGACGTGTAGGTGGGCGTGGGGCTCCGTGCATCCAAGAGCCCATCCTCCCCCCGTTGTCTGAGCCCCCAGCTCAGTGCCCGGCGCAGCCGTAGAGAAATGCCCGGGAAATCTGGGTTTACAATTTCCGTCTGAAACAGAAATCCGTGTACAAATGTTTGTGATGTTTCTCTAGGCATTCACAAGCCTCAGTCCTTTCTGTGCCCTAAAATCTACTAGTAATTTCTTGGCAGTTAATTGATGAAATAGGAAAAGGGGTGAAGGAAGGAGACGGAGACTTGAAGGTGCAGGTCTCCCTGCCCCGCCTTTAACTATCTTCTCTTTTATTTGTAAGGCCGTGTTGCTGGTGGACCACCAAATTCTCCTCTTTAACTAACAGAGATTTTCAACTAAAAACTTGGTTATAGTTTTTTTCCTTCTTTTTAAGCGTAAAATATAACACATTTTTATCATCTTAACCATTATTAAGGGTCAGGCTCAGTGGCATTAAATGCACACCTGTTGCGGTGCAGCCATCACCGCCGTCCATCCTCAGAACTCTTTCCATCTTTCCAAACTGAAATGCCCACTCAGCACTAATGCCCCACCCCTTTCCCTGCAGCGGGTGGCAGTCACCATTCCACTTCCTGTCTCTGAATTTGACTGCTCTAGGTCCCTCATATAAGTGGAGTCATGCAGTATTTGTCTTGTTTGTTGGCTTATTTCACGCAGCAGAAACTGTATATGTATGAGATGAAATACTGGCGTATTGCATGTAGCTTAACGTCCTCAGAGTTCAACCATGTTACACACATGTCAGAATGTCCTTCCTTTTTAAGGCTGGATAATACTCTATTGTATGTAACACCACATTTTGTTGATCCGCTCATTTACCATTGGATACTTGGATTGCTTCTGCCTTTTGACAGTTGTAAATAATGCTCCTATGAACACAAGTGTTCCAAAGTTGCTTTGAAACCTTGTTTTCAGTCTTTAGGGGTGTGCACCCAGAAGTGGAGTTGCCGGATCATATGGTAATGCTATTTTTAATTTTGTGAGGAACCGCCATCTCACTTTCCACGGCAGCTGCACCATTTTGCTTTCCCACCAACAGTGCACAGAGGTCTCCGTTTCTCTGCGTCCTCACTAACTCTTGAGACTTCGTGTTTTTGCTGGTTGCCATCCTAAAGGGTATGATAGTATCTCATTGTGGTTTTGATTTGCTTTTCTCTGATGATTAGTTACACGGAGTATCTTCTTATTTGTTTGTTGGTCTTCTTTAAAGAAACATTTACACAAGTCTTTTGCCCATTTTTTTGATCTTGTTGTTGAGCTGTAGACCTTCTCTAAATATTCTGAATATTAGCGCTTTATCATGCTTTGAAGATACTGCCTCCCGTTCCGTGGTTTGCCTTTTCAGTCGATTGTTGTGTCCTTTCAGGCACACATGTTTTTAATTTTGACATAGTCCAATTTATCTGTTTTTTTCTGTTGTCTGTTTTTGGTGCCATACCAAGAAATCATTGCCAGATCTAATGCCTTGAAGATTTTCTCCTATATTTTCTTCCAAGAGTTTCATACTTTAGCTTTTACACTTTGTTCCTTGATCTGTTTTGAGTTAATTTTTGTATACGGAGTAAGTTGAGGGACCAACGACATTCTTTTGCCTGTGGGTATCCAGTTTTCCTAGCACCATTTGTTGGAAAGACTGTCCCTTCTTCATTGAATGGTCTTGGCACCCTTATTGAAGACCATTTCACCATATATACATGGATTTATTTCTGGGCTCTATTCTATTCCATTGTTCTTTATGTCAGTACCACACTGTTTTGATTACTATAACTTTGTAGTAAGTTTTGAAATTAGGAAGTGTGAGTCTTCGTTCTTTTTTTTTTTTTTTTTTTTTTTTTTTAACTCCCAAGATTTTTTTGGCTATTCAGGGTTTCTGGAGATTCTGTGTGAATTTTAGGACAGATTTTTCAGGTTTTGCACACACACACACACACACACACACACACACACAAACACCATTGGTATTTTGTTAGGGATCACAGTAAATCTGTAATCACTTTGGATAGTAATGACATCTTAACAATAGTAAACTTTCCAATCCATAAATACTGGATGTCTTTCCATTTATTTGTGTCTTCTTTAATTTCTTTCAGCAATGTTTTGTAGTTTTCAGTGTATGTCTTTTGCTTCCTTGGTTAAGTTCATTAAGTATTCTTTTTCATATGATTTTAAATGAAATTGTTTTCTTAATTTCCTTTCTGTATTGTTCATTTTGAATGTATTGAAACACAACTAGTTTTTGTGTGTTGATTTTGTATCCTACAGCTTTGCTGAATTCTTTTATTCTAATTGTTTGCAGAATCTTTAGGATTTTATGACATATAAGATCATACCATCTTTGAACGGAGATAGCCTTTCTTTCCGATTTGGATGTTTTTTCTTTTTCTTGCCTGATTGCGCTGGCGAGGGCGTCCGGCACTGTGTTGCATAGAAGTGGTGAGAGTGGGCATCGTTGTTTTGTTTCTGATCCTAAAAACCGGAGGGATTGTTTCAAAATTTTCATTTCTCCATCACTAATGGCGGAGTGTTTTGGGTTTCTTGTTTGTCTGTGGAGCCTTTAAAAGGGCTGTGTGCTCAGAGACTGAGGATGCAGGCAGAGGCTGTGGAAATCCTGGGCAGGCTGGGAAGGGAAGGGTGTGGGTGGGCCAGGGGCTGGGGCTCTGCCAGGGGAGCCACAAGGACCCGGAGAGCCAGTGTGTGGCTGAGCTGTGCCCCCAGGAGTGGGGTCACACCAGCCACTGGTGGCCTGGTCCACAGAGCTCGGTCCCTCTAAGCCCAGGAGACCCTTCCCCACCCCAACCCCACTGGGACCCTGCTCCTCCCTGCTCACCTGTTCTGCTGGCAACCCAGCCCTTGGAGCGCCAGCGTGGGGTAGCCCTAGTCTCACCAGGAAAAGGTGGTTTGGAACCTGAGCTC
Organism: Camelus ferus; assembly: GCF_009834535.1. NCBI lineage: Eukaryota > Metazoa > Chordata > Mammalia > Artiodactyla > Camelidae > Camelus > Camelus ferus. Next base: position 18,810,974 of record NC_045714.1, on the reverse strand, counting down.
TGCTTTCTTTTTACATTTTTTCCACAACATAGAAAGTTTAAAATCCCAAACCCCGTCACCATAAAACCGCACCAGAGGGATTAAACAGGCCTTATAAATTATTGATTAGACTTCACCCCCCCACCCCACCCCCACACCCTCCCACCCCCCCCACCCCCCCCCGCCACATGGCCTGGAGGCTCCAGAAGAACATCTGAAACTAAACATTCCACGACCCCGGGGGCCGGCCGCCTTTACTCACTGCAGAAACATTGGCCGATAAGTTTCTCTAACATTATATTTGTTTCCAGCTGAGAATTAACCTTTTTAATAATAAAGGGCGGGGTGTTTCCTGTTGATGTGAAATTGTTCATGGCTCTGGTACAGTTTTCATTCCACACGAATTCAAAAATACAGTGAAAAAGCAAACAAACAAAGTGCTCAGAAGGGTGCAAAGCCTTGCTTTGTGGCCCCCTGGGCTCTTACTTTGCTTTTTTTTTTTTTAAGTCAAATGTCACTCTTAGAAACAAAAATGTAACTGAACATCGGGAGGCTTGGGAACATCGGAACCTCTGCCTGCAGTCAGCCCTCGCTACAGTCCCGTCTTACGGGGCTGCGCTTTTTCCTCCAAATCTAATGAAATTTCTAGAAAGGCAAGTCATGCTACAGAAGCTGTATCTTCAATGGAAAAAAAAAATCGCTTCTCTGTTTGGGGTCTAGCTGAATGTATTTTCATGTGTTTGGGAAGGAAGAATAAAGTCTCCAGATACGGAAGAGATACCTTTAGAAATGTAAGGGGCATTGCCTCCGGGCATTTGCAGATTTCTGAATTGCCTATGTGAACATGCTTCACTGCCGGGTGTTGTAAACCAGAGGCAGTATCCGTGTTCAGACAGGATGCTGAATTAAATTTGCACGAGCGTTTACACAGAGGACTTTAGGTGACAGAAGGCCCTGATAGCCTAGCACCTAGCTTTACAGAAGGGGAACTGAGTCCTAGAAAAGTTCAGTTTTGCGCCCAAGTTCTTATGCCTCACACACTTCCCGTCTGGGGCCATGCGGCCCATTTATTTAGATGTTGCTGGGTGAATAGCAATTAAGTTTGATTTTTTTTTAATTGAGGTATAGTCAGTTGACAATGTTGTGTCACTTTTAGTTTAGTTTGATTTTAATCTCACAGCATTAGGTGCTTCTTCTTCCTTTTCTGGGGAGAAAACAGTCTTACATGAAGGAAAGACATTTGGTATTTTTGTTTATTTTCTGAGATATGTGATATTGTAAGTTGTACTCTTATGACTGAGTTATTTTTAGCCTTTTAGTTTTTAGTTTTTGTTGCTCCCAGAGTGTTACCTGCTCTAATTTCACACTGATCATTTTCTAAATTTTTCAAATTAAACAAGTAAAAATTTAAGTTAAAAAAACCAGCAGAGAACAAAACAGCACCATTCTCGCTCCGTGTGCTCTCGGCGTCCCAGAGGGCGGCGCTGTACGGAGGAGGCCCAGAGCGGGGACCCGGGGGGCCGGGCTCTGGCGCGCAGGGCTGCCGGAGGCCTTCGCTGACAGCTGTCTCCGTATGGGTTTGCCCAAGCACGATTATGCTTTATGAAAAACAGTGTCGAATTAAGTTGAGCCAAGCACTTTTGATGAGAATAAAATAAAAATTCTGTAACTAAAAGAAAAAAGGTTCCCACTGTGCTGGGAGCTTTATCCACTTTGTCGCATTCAGGGACCCCACACAGCTTTTTGTTTTTAATAGTGAAAGTTTTCTTTTATTATTACTTTTTATTTAATGGAGGTGCTGGGGATTGAACCCAGGACCTCTTGCATGCTGAGCACGCGCTCTGCCACGGAGCTGTACCCGCTGCTCACGCACACAGTTCTGTGAATTGAGTCCTCGATCCCATTTGACAGCTGGGTAAACACGGGCTCTGAGAAGTTAAGTGAACTTGTCCCAAGTCACAGAGCCCTCAGAGGGGCCAGACCCACGGTGTGAAACTAGGAGTGGGCTTTCCGTAATGCGTCCGACACAGGCCCGGGGCCCCAGCTGTGGTTCTTAGCTCGGGGCACGTGCTGGGCCCCCGTGGGAACCAGGGGACGAGGGCTTACCTGACCACGGTGCTCGGGCCACACCGTAGCTGTGGGACATTTGAAGGAAAGGCATCTACTCAGAGAGCTGAGAAAGTTCGGGGGTTTCAGGGCCCCTGGGGTGCAGGGAAGGAAACTGAGGCCCAGAGAAGCCACGGAGCTGCCTCCTCAGTGTCTGGGATAGTGTCCCGGGTCCCCCAACGTTCCCCCGACTCCAGGGGTTCCATCTCTTTTCCCTCGTGCCCAGCAGTGAGCCTGGCTCTTGAACTGGGGAGCCTGCAAAGAGGAGGACTGGGGCTGGGAACACACTCAGTCAAAAGGTACAAATATCCAAAAGAAAGTTAAAAGTAACTCAGAAGAAAATAGGGCCGTGCAGCTGACCCCCATGAGGGCGTGAATGTCTCAGAGGATCCAGCCGCAGGGGTCACCACAGGGTGGCAGAAGGGGACCAGTGATGTTCTTTGCGATTCGGGTTCAGGCCTGGGAGGGCGCTGCGGCGAGGGTGAGGAGGGTGTCTGACTTCTGCTCGGGTCTCACTAAATCCCGCCTGTTCTGCGACCCAGCGGCGCACCTCGTGTGTCAGAGTGAGAGCAGGCGTTCAAAGCCCAGTGAAGGTCACCCTCACAACGATGGCAACAGCAGCAAGAGCCAGTTCTCGTCAGGTGCCACCCTGGCCTCAGGCTTGCAGCCAAGGGCTCTCCTGCGACGTCGCTGACGCCCAGCTGCCAAGCGGGAGGAAGGTGATGGGTCAGCACAACCGGGCGCTGAGGAACCGTAAGGAGACTTGCGGTTTGTCTTTTCAGAGACTCGCTGCTGAGCGCAGCCTGTCCCCCCCCCCCCCGTCCCCCTCAACACCGAGGGTGGCAGGGGAGGGCGGGCGGAGTGGGCAGTTCACGGGGCAGCGTCTCCGGGCCGGGCGCTGGGCTGGCCCTGCCGACAGGTGCGTCTCGTTTCACTCCCCGCCCACCAGAGCTGCTCCTGCCCGCGGTCCTTGGGTCGGTAGGACTGGACTTCAGGCGGGTGTCACTGACTCGGGATCCCAAGATGCGGAAGCCGGGATTTGAATAAGAAATGTGACCCCAAATTCCAGGACCCATGTTGCCTCCCAGGATGAAAAACAGATTCGTTTTGGCCACTCTTGTCAAAGGTAGCCAAGCCGAGAGCCTCAGATACGTCAGTGTCCCCGGATCCAAACGTTAGACATATGAGGACTTCACGCACCCGAGCACTTGGAGATTTTCTAAAACCAAACCCTTGCTGCTGAGACAGCCTGGCCAGGCCGGGCTTCTAAGCGCGCCACCACGCTTGCTTACGGGGCTCACGTTGACACTGCTGATGTGGTTTTGACTGGTAGCAGCATATTTTGTGCTTTTAGGGAAAGAAGCCGGCCCAAGCCCAGCAAAACCAGCCCAGTTCCGGAAGTCAGAGCGTTTGCCCGAAGAAGCAGTTCTGTGGTTTCTGTGATGTGGCGGAGCCATCTTCCTCCCGGGGCGAGCCTCATTAATAGAAAGTAGCTCTCATTTCTGACTGTACAGGTGATATCTACGCAGACACCATTGGAACAGTTCAGAAAAATTCCAAGATGAAAATACAAAACACCAAAAGCTCATTGATTGAATTCTTGGGCTGGAGTGTAATGGGATTCAGAGCATGAGTCGGTGATGAAGAAGGTATTTCTTGAGCAACTTGATCACGAAGGGAGCTGTGTAACTTTGAGGCTGCACAGGACCGGAGTCCTGCTCTGCACTTGTGACCTGGGGCTGTTTGCAGAGATGGCTCCGGAGACGGCTTCCCACGGTGGTTGTGAATTTGTGGGTTTTGAAGAAGCAAGGGCCATCCTGCAAGCGTCCCCCTCTCCCCCTCCTGGAGAGATGGTGTTTCATTCCCTGCTGAGAAGTTGCGTGCCCTGCCGTCCTCTGAAGCCGGGCTGTTGTGAGTCTCAGAGCAAATGCAGTGTGAATAGGGGTCTCCCTGTGAGGCCCTGGTGAACCAGTGCCCTGGGTGAAGTGTGCGGTCCTCCAGGGCACGGCTGAGGCTGAGGCAGTGGGCTGGCCGGAGGGGCAGTGCAGGGCAGTGAACAGGAGCCACGTGCCTCCGCTGGTGGGCTGTGCATTTCCAGGCAAATGAATTACACCTCCCTGAGCCTCAGGTTCATCAGACGCGAAGTGGGAATAAAAGCGGCCCCTGCCACAGAGAGTATGAAACAGGGTTATGTTGTGGGGGAAGGAGTGGGTAATAGCTTACTGGTAGAGCGTGTGCTTAGCATGCACGAGGTCCTGTGCTCAATCTCCAGTGCCTCCATCAATCAGTCAAATAAAATAGAAAAAAAAATCAGAGTTAGGCAGTGCTGAGGTTTGACTGGCACGTGGTCCGTTCCGGTGATTTTCATGTGCAGTGAGGGCGGTGGCTGGGGGCCCAGGTGGGGCCGGCGTCGGAGTAGCCGGAGGTGGAAGGAGGGTCACGGCCTGGCCCGGTGGCTGCATTTGTTCAGAGCGTCCAGCAGAGAACCCCCCAGCTTCCAGGGCTTAACACACTGAGGGTTCTGTCCGGCCAGTGCCGGTCGGATGGCTCCTCTGCAGGTGGTCCCTCAGGGAACCCAGCTTTCTTTCCTGTAGTTTGTCCCCTGTAACACCCAGTGACAAGGTCATTGCAGGAGGGGAGAGGACCCGGCTGGTTTTAAGTGCCCTGTCTGAGAGGGACATCCATCACTTCCGCCCGTACTTAGCTGGATGGGCCCCGATCACGTGGACTCCCCAGGTGCAAGGACGTCCGAGAAGCAGAGGGCAGTTGCGGCCTCTGCCCGGGGCTGTGTGCTGTGCGCAGTGACGTGGAGCCGCCTGCTGGTCACACTCTCAGGTGTGATAACAGAGCGAGAGAGAGCACTGACAGGGCACCGAACAGGGGACTTTCTGGAGGTGGGGCAGCGTGTGTCCTGGCTTTGGGGATCTGCTCAGAAAAGCAGCAGTGCCACCTCACCTGGAAGTCAGCCATCCCCAAACCCTCCCCTGTGCTCCGCCCAGGGGCAGATGACTCCAGAGGAGGCGGTATGCTGTTTGGTTTTGGTTTTTCCCAGAAAAGGTATTTCCAGGTGCTTACCCGCGGTCAGTCCTCCTCACCTTGGCTGTGCTTGTAATGTCACTTACGGCGTGGGTGCAAAGCCCTCAGCAAACTGTGCACTGAAGGTTGCTGGTCATCAAAGGTCCCATGATGCAGGTCCCAGAGCATCACAGAGAGGTCACGTTTCTCCCAATAGGCTGCTTACAAAGGCAGAGCGATTTAGAACACATTTTAAATGAAGCCCTACTTTAAAACCCTGTCTAATTCTTCGAAGTTTTCATGCCTGAGTGGTGAGGCCGTCCTTACCTGGGCTCTGCATGTGACCGACCCATAGATCCCCATCAGACAAAGCAGATGTTTGCAGGAGAGTTGCCCATAAAACAGTCAGTTACTAGACTGGCCTGTCTTTCTCACAAACCTCCTTGAGGGAAGGTTCCATATGGAGCCTGCCTGTTCCTGGCCGTGTGCCCAGCCCCTCACTCAATGCCAGCCATGAAATGTGTGTTCAAAAATGTGGATTATTGGAAAATAATGAAATTTTTAAAAGTAACTGTTGATGCGATTAACTGATCTCTCCAAGAATTCAACAAAGCAGTGATTTTGCCTATAAATGTTCATTTTTCCCTCTGGCATTCTAAATGCCTCTCTCGCTCGCAGGAGGACATAAGCTTTGTGTGGCCTCGCCTAAAACGTGACCCTGGTGGATTGTCCTTGTCTGGATCAATAAAGGAGGCCCTCCCAGGTGCACAAGTGTGTTTATCTCCAGGCCGCTCAGCGAGTATTTCGTGGGCTCCACTGCACACCTGGTGCTGGGATGGCAACCCCCCCCCGTAAGGAGGTGGGTGGGGTGGAGGGCCCCCTAGCTTTGTGGCGGAGCGAGGGGTTGGTGGGGCTGCCTTCAGCCATTTCCACCTCTCCACGGTCGACAGCATCTTCCACATGAGACCTCACCCAAGAACTCACAGTGGAGAGGATGCTGGGGGCCAGGGTTCGGTTTTCCCGAGCCCCCACCATGGTAGCGGGAGGGGTTCTGCAGAATCCGTCTCCAGCTCATGCTGCAGCTCTTCTGTCCCCATCCCAGCAGGAAGCAACAAATATTTCCACTACAGTAGGGCAGTGCCTGGGAGCGCCTTCGTGGTGAACAGGGTGTGCGTTAACGTGGTTTTCTCAGAGTAAATTCCTCCTTGTCCATCCCTTCCACAAATACTGACAGAGGAGAGTATTTACAGTGTCTGCAGGCCTGGGTCATAGATGCCGGGGGTCCTCCTCACCACCGCCCCTTTAAATACTCAGCCCCGTCACACCAGTGGTCCTGGGAAGGGAGAAAACCCCCGACTGTGCCGGCCCCCTCCCATCAGGACCTTCTCAGGAGCCTCCCTGGACCCGTGGGCGTGACATCCATGACCCCTCCCCTTCTCGCCCTGTTTGGGGCGGTCTTCCTGGCTCCGACCTGGGGGAAAGCCGTCCAGGTGGAGGCTCCAGGAGACTGGAGAGGAGGCCCCCGGGGGCTGTCTCAGTCTGGGTTCCCCCAGGAGCAGGCATTAAGCAAAGTGTAAGTAATTCAGCCAGGGACGGCGGGCGGGGGGCAAAGGTGGGGGTGACCCCAGGAAGCACCAGTAGGGGAGGGGGAGGGAGGCAGCTGACCGGCCCAGGCTGTTATCAGTCACACCAGCCTGTGGACAAGGTCAGTGCAAACCTGACCGTGTCATCCTGCCCTCGGGGTGAGAGCAGAGGGGACTGGATTCCAGAGGTCTTGGGGTGGGCAGGGGGCTAATTCCCGGCGCTCAGTCGGGCTCTGCTCCTGGCAGGGGCCGGCTCCCCCGGCCAGAGAAATCTGCCGGTGGGCAGACGCGGACAGCATCTCCTGCAGGGTGCGAGCCAGCAGGGCCGGCACCTCTGCCCAACCCAGCGGATTATCTGCTTTGAGGCGGAAACTTGAAAATCTCAGGGCAGCTGGGGACGCCGCTCTGGCTTTTCCCCGGGTCCTGCCCCCGGGGGTCTCACTCAGGCTGGCAGTGCAGCGGGGCCTGCTGGGCTGTGCTCGTGACGGCCGATGGTGTTAGCGACTTTCAGCTTCCAGTATGCTTGAGTCACCGGAAGGTATTTTAAACAATTGGCTGTGTGTGTGCGTGAGTGCATGTTAGTGATCACAAAGGCTTCCTTGTTGAGAAAGTTATCTACACTGCTGCACTTGAATTGTGGAAAGTAAATGGGTCTGGGCGAAACGGAAATGTTTAACGCAGTAAATGGCATTGTTATTTCAACACAGAGAGCTCTGAGTGGCCGCAGATTAAGGGTGGTTGCTTAGATCCAGGGGTCTTTGTGTAACGTCTCCCAAACCACCCCAGTTAACAAATAGAGCAAAGAAAAGCATCCTTTACACCTGCCCTCACTACTCCCAGGAGACAGGATTCTACAAACTTCAGGGCACCTGTGGGTAGTAAGATAAACACCCAAGTCCAGCCGGGTGTCTGCAGAGCCAGCAGAGGAACGGCGGAGGAGAGGACGGGAGTCCGGGGAGCCTGGGGTCACGCAGTTCCAGAGCATCAGCCCTAGAAAAACAGATCCTGTCCTGAGGAGAAACCCTGGAATGCACGGGGGTCCCAAGGCTTCGAGACAGAAGAAGGACCCTTGGAAGGGCACCCGCCCACTTGGAGATGATGTGGAGAAGGAACAGCGAAAGGGGTAAAGTGACGGGGCCCGCAGAGATGAAAGAACCCCACAGCGCCAGAAACCCCCTCCCCTCTTACGAAGGGCGCTGGGCAGAACGGAAACCGCACTTCACCAGGTCAACAGCAGAGGGCGCGTCTGGATCAAGAGACCTAGTCAGCCAGCGGGGCCCTACCCCCTGTCTGGTCAGCTCGCTGCGGGTCCGGGAAAGAAGATCCACTATAAAAGGAGCAGAAGGCGGCAGGCAGCGTGCCTGCAGAGCTGCAGTCGGAAGAAAACTGAGTCTGAGAGCCGGAACATTTCAGGGGACAAATGGACAAGTGTTCCCCGCTCTCTAAACACACGCGCACCCCAAACATCAGTGCAATGTCCCGAGACAAGCATTTTCTCTTCTAAGTTTTTGACTCAAGGTTGTCATATGTATTTTGATTCAAAAATTTATAAAGTCAGAACCAAAGTGGACAAAGCCCAGGAAGATGTGAAGTAAGAGTCGGCTGAACCCAGGAGAGGAAATGGAATTCCGTTTGCAGACGCCCATGTGGTCCAGGGGGCACTCCTTCCGGTGGACAGCAGACTGGCCAGGCACCTGGCCCCGGTGGAGCTGCCCTTCCCCACCCACGGTCCTTAATTCCTTGCCCGTAACCGCTTTCTGCCTCTTCCAGTGGGAAGCAGTTTGTAAGGCCGAGCTTGGTGATGGTTTTGACTTTCCAAGCTCTCTGTTAAGTGAGACCCTAGGAAGTGCCCAGGTGCGCTCCCAGGCGGTTCAGGTGGTCCTCGTTAAGCAGGTGAACCTTGCCAAGGGAAGCGCCATCTCCTTTGATAACGTGGTGGAATTTCAGAGGTGTTTCCTAATTGCAGTGAACGGCCACAATAACTTGTGCCGTATTCTGTAATTCACAAAGTAACTTCCACGTGTTATATTATCTTTCAAGTTGCATATGGGCCAAAAACGCACAGATTTGGTGGTTCCTTCCCCTCTTCCGTGTCACAGGCAGCTGAGAAATGCTCTGCCTTAGTTTACGTACCTGGAAAATGGGAATGTCAAGGGCTTCCTCCCAGGTGACACGTGCCGCACGTGGCTGCCTCTCGACTGGGGCGTGGATTGTGTTTTTCTAAAGATGAACACACGTCCTCGCCCATCCTGCATGGCCTCTCAGTCACCTCCCCCGTCAGGAGGTGACGGCTGATCTCGTCCCCTTGAATCTGGGTGGGTGTGAGTCTCCCCGGTAACCAGGAGCATTGCCCACCTCGCCCGCTGGAACATTCTGAGGCCACCGTGCTGTGAGGAAGCCCGAACTAGGCGTTGGGAAGAGACCGCGTGGTCTGGATCTACGCGAAGTAAGAGGAAAATGTGGGTCTCCAACTGTTCCTGCCCCCCACCTCCCACCCCCACCCTCTTTGTTCCAGCTCCGGGTCCTACCTGTCCGGCTGTGGTCACATTCAAGGCTCTCAGTCAGAACCACCCGGACAAGCCCTTCCTGAATTCCAGACCTTCAGAAACCACAGAGGCAGTGAAATGGTGGTGGTTTCAAGCCTCTGAGCCTTGTGGCGACTAGTTGGGCGGCAGCAGGTGTCCAGACTGGATGGCGCGCCTGCGAGTAAAGGAGGGGCTCCTGCCACCAGCTTGATGCCTACGCACGGCACGAGCGCGTCCTGCCAAGGACGCCCCATGGGGATGGTGCTCGTGCCCGCGTGTGCAGGACTGCGTCGAAGAGCTTTATTTTAGTAGCCCCCAAACTGGAAACGCCCATCACCCACGGAGTGATGACACTGACTGAGACGTTCACGTTGCACGGTTCCACGCTTATGAAGTTCAGAGCCAGGCGAATCCAGCCTAGAGGACGCAAGTCAAAGCAGCGATTGTCCTTTGGGGGAACTGAATAGGAGAAGGCATGAGAGAACCTTCAGGAACGGTGTGGAGAATCACCAGGCTCTATCCCTGAGATGTGTGCACGGTGTGTGAGCTGCGCCTCGGCAAAACCTCGCCTTGTCTGAATTCTGTTACGTGGCACTCTTGATTTTTTCCCTAGTCCCTTGTGACTTGTCTATGGGTCGGGCTTATGTAAGATGCCACAGGTCACTTATTTTCTGTGTCTTGGACATCTTACCTGTAGCCTCACCCGCCTGCTCTCTGTAGGTGACTTTTGCTCTTCTGTCCGTTCCAATCTGCCTCCTCCCGTGGGGTCACAGGACTCACAGGAACATCTAATTATTGTCTCGTCCCCAGCGTACAGCATGTTACTGATCAGGTCTGATTCCCTTTTCGTGTGATAGAGGAAGCTTTCCCTGCTTTTTCTTTTCTCCAACTCAAACATTCAAGCCTCCTTCAAGCATTTTCCCCAATCCGTGGTCACGTGCTTCATTCCCGTCCACGTCTGGACTGGCCCCAGTTTTGACGTGTCCCTGTCAAAGCGTGGTTCCCAGAGTTAGACAGAAGATTTCAGGGTGATCTGGCCTCTCAAGACCTCCCCTCCCTCAGTGTAGACGTCACCTGTTTGTCCCTGCTAGTGCTTCACCTGCCCGTGGGATTTCTCAGTCTGGCTCCCCCACCCGGAAACTCAGACTCAGCTCATCCCAAAGTGAAATAATCACGCGCCCACTCGCGCCGGCAGCTCGTCTGGTTCATAAGGCCAGCGGGCAGGGTGCCTGCGCCCCACGCAGGGGCTGCCCTCCGGCCTCGTCCGTCACAAGGGCAGCCGTCACCACCCTTCCTTCTTTCTCTGTTGTGAATGTGGGTTTGGGGGAGGGGACTTTTTATCCTGATACAGAATTATGCGTTTATTCCTGTTAATTTTTCAACTAGTGTCGCACATTTCAGTTTAGCCTCAATTTACCTAAAAATAGAGTAATCACCCACCTGCCGGCACCAGCTCCTTCTCCCGGCTTCCTTGTCCTCTCGGGGCCCAACTGGAGATTCCTCGTGTAGAGCAGTCGCCTTCTGTCACAGCTCTTGTGTCTGGCACCTTCTCTCCTAGTTCATGTTCAAATTCATTAGTTCAAATCTTCATCATCTGTCCTAAGTGGTCCTTTGACCTCCAACACCCCACCCCACACGGGGATTTCAGCGGCTCCCCGAGGTTTACGTTATGTGGTGGAAGCCCTCCCCTCGGTCCAGGCCCTTTCCTGGACGCCTTTCCACGCTCATCCCCAGTGCTCCCAGGGCCAACCCGGATTCTAATGCTCTATCTCTGCGCATCTGCTTTCGAGCAAGTGGTTTCCCCTAAACCAAAATGCCTTTCCTCTTGCTCCCCGAGTCGAAACTACCTCCCATCTTCTGCATCTTTTTCAGACACCCACATCTGAAAACAGGAGCCCTGTCTGTGTCCCTGCAGTGTCCAGCTTAGACCTCGAGCAAAATCCAGCAAGCGTTTGTGAAAATGAATAAACAAGCGAATGACTTGCCCCTCTCTTTCCCTGGGAGGGTTGGAGGGGAAATGGCGGCTGAGTTACCACGGGTGCAGGTGCATTCCTGGAACTGGTCACTGCTGAGGACAGGAGGAGGTTCCAACACAGCGAACCGAGTTGTTTGAGAAAATTATTTCAAAAAATCCTATGTAGATCTTATTTAATCTTACATACTTTCACAAAGGTCAAAGAATCCAATTTAGTGAATTAGTGCAGTGATAAGGTTTAGCTCGTGGAAGGTCAGCAAAATTCTAGCCTTGTCCTTTCAAAACATAGAGTAAAAGGTGATCCAGCCGGAGAGGAGGTGCACCCTCCCCTGGGAGTCACTGCACAGAAGTCGGAAAAGCTTCATAAAGTCACTAGCTTTTGAGGGAAAAATTGAGATCACTGCTTAAGGAAAGTTAACCAGCAAGTCTCAAGTAATCTGAAATAATCTAAAATTTCTCCATTACACAGAAATCTTTGGAAAGGGACTAGAAAATATATAGCAAATTTGAACCCTTATTTTTCTAGGTGTTGTAATTTCCATTACCAAAGGATAAAGTATTCCGTAGAATGAGTGTTCCTAGAACAGTTACCAGGAGATGTCTTATTGGCAAGTGTTACAATTCTCACACGAAGTCAGCGTTTGGGAGGACTTCTCAGTCCGACCAGGGGGTCTTTATTGTTTTTATTGTCCCCAGTGCAGACAACAAAATAGCTGAGGGGTGAAGATCTTCTCAACTTACCAGAAATGTTCATATTTTGGAAATACCCGTAATTACTGTCCAGATTCCTTCCAGATTCCTTGCCTCCCCCACCAGTTTTCTGTGGTTGGGGAGGTGTGGTCAGGATGCCGCTAGGGACACGGCCAAGGACAGGGTCAACTTGACAGTATGAGCTGAGAGAGAGGGACTTACGAGGGTCTTCGGAGGTGGCCCCACAGGGGAGGGGACATTGGATGTCCAGCCACTGTCCTTGGCTCCTTCTTTTAGGTCCCCGTGTCAGTAGCAGTCTTCCACCTCAATTTCCCCAATTCCCTTTTCAACAGCAAACATCTGGATTTGTAAAGGTGACATGAGGAGGACCCTCAAGTATATGGGAGGCTGTGTGTTAATCAGACACGGATCGAGGTCTCAAAATGCCGTTTTCCATGAAGACATAAACAAGAGCAGAATTCACCCTGGTCTCTGGAGAGAACCGTGTGGCTCAGACAAAATCGAGGCGGTGACAACCCATGCTGTGAAAGTGCATTTTAGCTAAGAGGTATTAACTAAGTGCAGGGGGGCTTCAGGGGCGTGAGGGACACACGGTGCGTGGGGACCAGAGCAGACTTGGTGGGGGGGAGGGCAGGAGCCACCCAGGGGTTGAAAAGTGGGGACAGTGGTGATAAATCGGGGCTTTACCACTGGTATCGTGGTGCTGAGTGGACGACTGCCCCTTGTCCTGGTGTAGAATGGAGATCTAATGCCACCCGCTTCATGAGGCTTCCGGGACGGCTCACGGGAGTCACAGGCAAGGTACTGGCACCGGGCCTGGCGTGTCATCGGTCCCTCACACCTGCCAGCAGTTACCTGGTCTGTTGTGAGATGGATCTTAAAGAAAAGCCTGGATTGTAGCAACAAGGGAAAGGGGTTTTAGGCTGAGCATCCTGTGTGTGTGTGCATGCGCACGTGTGCGTGTGTTCAGAATGCAGCAAGTGCACCAGCCAAGGAGGAGGGGACAACCGGGTGCTGTTAGTAACCAGTAAGGCTTTGAGGGCTGTTCCACAGAGAAATGCTGTCCCGTAGAAATATAATGTGAGCCACACGTCATTTAAAATTTTCTAGTAGTTACGTTAAAAAATGTTATATCGATAAAATTAATTTAAGTAATATATTTTATTTAATTCAGTTTATCAGACTATTTCAACATGTGATCAGTGTGAAAAATTGTTAATGAGGTAATTGGCCTGTTTTTGTGCACTGAGTCTTCAAAGCCTGGTGTGTGTTTTCCGGGCATCTCAGCTCGGGCTTGCCGCATTTCAGGGGTGGGTCGCCGCGTAGGGCTGCTGGCTGCTGTGCTGGACACCCAGCCCTAGAGGGTCTTACCTGATGACAGTAGCATCGTCTGCTTTGTAGCTCCCTCCCTCCGTCCTCTCCCCTAGAGAGGTAGATGGCCATGCCTCTCCCCAACACAATTAGTTTAAAGAAAAGAAAAGAAAAAAAGGACAGGAAAAGAAAGGGAGAAAAAACTACTCCAGGTCACTGTCTTTCACAGCGGCTAATCCTGAGATGTTCACTGAGCAAAGGTCTGTGGGCAAAACACGTGGGGGCTACACACGGGACACCCGTTAGCTTTTCTAGGTCATATTCACATAGAAGCTTGGGAAATCTTGCAACAAAGAAGCCTGTTTTACTCTGTGTAACTCTGCTTTACCCCCTTTATTAGGATTCTGGAAGAATGTTTTCTTTTCACACTTAACTAATATTGGTAACATCCTGTTTGGCCTGCTTTTTTTTTTTTTTTTTTTTAGGTTTCAAGCAGCATATTGTTTTTAAAAAAATTATCATCGAAGTATAGTTGATTTACAATGTTGTGTAGTTTCAAGTGTACAGCAACGTGATTCAGTTATATATATATATTTATTTATGTACATATGTATCTTTTTCAGATTCTTTTCCATTAGAGGTTATTACAAGATAGTAAATACAGTTCCCTGTGCTCTACAGTAGGTCCTTGTTGTTTATCTGTTTTATATATAGTAGTGTGTGTCTGTTCATCCCAAACTCCTAATTTATCCCTCCCCCACCCCCTTTTCCCCCTGGTAACCATACGTTTGTCTTCTATGTCTGTGAGTCTCTTTCTGTTTTGTAAATAAGTTCATTTGTGTTTTTTTTTTAAGATTCCACGTATAAGTGATATCATATGGTATTTGTCTGATTTACTTCACTTAGTATGATAATCTCCAGGTCCATCCATGTTGCTGCAAAGCCATTTTTTCATTTGTTTTTATGGCTAGTATTCCATATATGTATACACACACACCACATCTTCTACCACAGAGCAAAAGGGAGGCCCTGCGCAACATCCAGCCTGCTTTCACCTTGAGGGTTTTAGTTTAAAATCTTTACGGGCGCCATCGTCTCCCACAGTGCACTGCGTCTAACAGACGCTTAATCAACACTTGTTCAATCAATGAACAGTTGTGATCAAGACCCCCATTCATGAATTCAGCTTCCCTCCATCAATTAAACAAAAACTTAAGATAATTAACAATTGTCAAAGTTAAAAACACTTCAGTATTGCCCAGAGAAATTCCAGTTTGCTAGGAAACCAACGTAATTTTGAAGTGAACGTGCATTGTCTGAGGAACACGGCCACAGCGAAAACGCGGGACCCAGCTGAGAACAGACACCCTTCCCTGGGGAGGAGCTCCTCGTGTCCCCGCGCCGCGAGACTGACACAGCGAGGTTGGGGCGCTTCCCAGGCCATTCCCGCTGTTCACCCCGGCTCCAGGGGGAGTCTCGGAAAGTCTCTTTTTAATATACAGTCATGTTTGTCTTGCACAGGGTCACGGTCCCTACATTGCCGGCGTTACAGCTCTCTGTGTGTGAGGTTTGATACCGTACATCACACAGGCCCACTGTGAGCTCGGTTTAATGTCTGTTCTGTAGGTTGGTTAAGGTTTGGCTAGTTATTGTGTTTTTCAAAGTCAGAACCCCTTGGAAGCTGACTAATAGAATAGCTTTCTGTTTGGTGGATTTTTTTTCCCTCTGATTCTCAAAACACTCTCTTAAACTCTTAGGGACGCTACTGCAGCACATTTGTGAAGACTGGATGCTGGCAGCAGCCTCTGATTCTCTCTGCTTTGTCCAGGTGTTAAGAAAACTGTAGCCTGGTGTTGGAAGCACGGTCCCCATTGAAGTGGTAGCGCTGGTGCAAACCCCTTTTCTGTAAGGCCAGGCAGGTTGACCAGCCCCCCCCCCAGTGTATTATTTTGTTAAATGTAAGTTGGAAATGCACGCCGGGATGCTACACCTCAGCCAGCAAGTGGGAGTGCAGGCGCCTGCGTCACGCTCCGCACCGTGCGGGGCACCGTGGTGCGTGGCAGGGGAGGAGTTAGAGCCAGCACCCCTGAGCAGCCCACGCTGAAACAGCGCAACTAAGCTCTGAGTTTGGGGGTCCGCAGTGCAGTAACTTCAGGATGTTTCAAAGAGACGGGACGCTGCGTGATGATACAGATGTGAAATATAAACGGGTTATTGGGCAAAGCGCACCACACACAGGCCTGCGTGCGCCAGAAGGGTGTCCGCGTGAGTCTGGCCTCTCCTGTTTTGTAGAGTGAAGGACCTGGGTGGAGTACAGTAACGGGTGTCAGACTGGGCGTCTGGAGGTATGGACTTAGTCTCGGGGGTCCTCGGGTCCTCTTTGGGAATTTTTGAAATGTATTTGTACTTTAAGTGTAATAGTTAATAATTCACCCAGCCATATTCTGAGCCACTTAAGGCGATGTTCAGGTCGCTGGGTCCTGACCCAGTGGGCTGGAGGATTGCAGTTCGTTCATGGGTGAAGTCGGTCCCGTCTAGCGTGGTTTTAAATAAAAGCAAATGGAACGGAAAAGATCGGGATGTAAAAGTTCAGTGTTGTTTATAAAATGTTTCTGTTTTTCATGCGTGTGTGGGTCTGAGTCATGACGTGAGCTGTATTTATTACTGTGGACAGAAATCCAAACAGCCTGAAAGCCATTAATCACTAGATGACTGGTTCTCAGCCTTCACTGCGCATTGGAATCACCCACTGGGTTTGAAAAATAAGGCCGCATGGGTCCTTCCCCCCTAGAAATTCTTCTGAGGTGTCAGCTGAGTGTGGGGCTTGCTTAAAACTCCTCGGCTGTGCCTCCAGGGGTGAGACCCCACGTGAAGAGCTGAGCCTTGCAGCCCAGTCTTGACAGGTCATTTCAGTCCAGCCTCTGGGTTGTTTTTATTGAGTTTGCCTCGGTGCCAAGTCGTCCCACAGATGGAAATTGTTGGAGGGTACCAGGAGGGAGCAGAGCGGGCTGAGGATGTAAATAACGCTTTGCCCAAGTGAAGGCACGCGCAGTCTAGGGGGGCGAGTGATGGACGTTCACCGTGGGTCAGGCAGAGACACGAGGGGGGGAACTCAGAGAGCGAAGAGACGCTGGAATCCTTTGAATCGTGTGAACAGTCCTGCCTGCTCTTTCCTCAGAGTTGGCAGGAGAGGAGACACCAGGCTCTGCGGTTTCCCCAGGGGTGTGTGTGTGTGGGGGGGTGCCCCACTCCTGGGGGCCTCTCCCTGCAGCGACTTGTCTTTAAGGGTCATTCTTGATGGACTCCTCTCCCTTACCCTTTCCCCCGCTGTGTTCATGTCCCAAGGGATGAGTTTCAGCAAAACAGCGTCATCCCTGCGTTAAATCCATCTTGCTACTTCTAACCGTATTGGTTTCCATTCTGTTCTTAATTAGTTTATAATCGTGCTGGCGTTGACAGCGGTATAAGAGCACGAGGATAAGGCGTCTAGAGCCAGTTGTCTTATTTATCCACACTTGTTTAATATTATCATGTAAACAATATCATGGAGGAAGCACTTGAATTCTTGTCCCTCGAAAGGCCAGCCTTCCCTCGCTCACCGGCCCCCTGCGCTCTGTGACTGTGCACACTGTCCCGCCCGGGGCTGGTGGGCCGGAGAGTTAGCCCAAGCTCCGACCTGTCTGTTAGCAAGGATCAGGAGACGTTGTGAAGCGTTGTAAGTGGGACTTAAAGCTTCTTGGGGCCCCTCCGCAGGAGCCCTGTCCCCGTGCAAGGTGGGAGTTCAGAAGGAAAGTGGGATTTAGGTTATTACCCCCCAGAAAGGTGAGGATGGCAGCGACAGTGACTCGCGTTCGTGATGGTGACAGGTCACGTTTCTCGAGCATCTGAACCTGCGGTGGGCTGTGCTTTCCATGGTGGTTTTACTTGACCCTGAGAACAACCCTCTGAGGCTGGTGCTGTTGCAGACACCCTGCTTTACACAGAAGGGGCCCAAGGAAGTGACAGTTACATGACCTGTCTGAGAGATTCAGCCGGGATTCAAGACCAGATATGTCGCCTCCGGGCCTGAGAGCTGAATCTCCTCAAGGACGAGGAGAGAGGCCCATCCTGAGGGCGGGGCAGGGAGGCTGTTCCAGGGCCAGACAATGAAGGAAGGGGTGTGTGAGAGGCGTCTGCGGGAGCTTGCCAGGGGACATGCTGGCCAGGGGGCCAGGGTCCAGCCTGACGGGGCAGGGAGACTATGAAATACTCATGAAAGAGTTTTTAAAAAAGTAAGATCATCTTCCTAGAATGTAGGGACTCTGAGACATCCTGAGAATGAAACGAGCAATGTGCAGGGACATACAAACATTTATTTAGGAAAGAAACGTGTGTGTGACAGAGTGAGAGAGAGAGATTGGTTGATTGCAACTGAATGTTTGCGCAGAATTGATCTGGAAAGACACCATCCCAGGTTCTGACAGCGTCCATCCTCCTCTGCCGAGGACGCCGGCTGCAGGCGTTAGTGGTGATGGGCCAAGGAACCTGGAGCTTTGCTCTGATATTTTCACTTTTCTGTTTGTCAGCAAGGTGACTGTGTTCATGTGGTTAGGAAATTCTGCAAAGATTAGGATGTTGATACATTAAAAAAAAAAAAAAGAAAGAAATAGGGGTTCTATTTGGGAATTCCATATTCAGGTCGGGCCGGTTTCTAGACTGGAAGACGGCAGGACTCTGCCCGTTGTTGGAGCTGATGTGCGTTGTGTAAGCGGGAACAAGCTGTCGGGGGGGAGGTGCAGCTCAAGAGAGTGTGCTTAGTGCGCACGAGGTCCTGGGTTCAGCCCCCGGTAACTCTGTTATAAATAAATAAACAAACAAACCCAATTACCCCCAAGTAATAATAATTTTTAGACATTAAAATAACTAAAATAAACGGAAGGAGCAGATTGTCACGTAATTGGCAGGGAAGACAGGATCGCTGCTGCTGGATCCCGTCTTCCAGGGGAAACTGTCGGCAGTTTTAGGAACCTGAGCACTGGCACAGGGATGCACAGCGCCTTCCGGTAAAGCAAGTCCCCTCCTCCGCTGCCGGGCCCAGCGGTGGCGGTGAGAGATCAGACTGGGAAGGGAGGGCCCTCCGCATCCGCAGATTCAATTTCGTGAAATTTCAGTCTGCAGGTTGTTGAGTCTGAAGATGCGAACCTGGAATACGGAGGGCGACCGCATTCATGTGCCTCATTCACCTGCGCCCTTTTACCCAAGGGACTTGGGTGAGGCGGGTGTTGGTGTCCGGGGTCCTGCAAGCAACCCCCCATGGACACGGAGGGTGGCTGTCCACCAGCGCTTCCTCCTGGATCCAGGTTGGGCGGGGGGTGGGGGGTGCCGTGTGGTTTTCATGGCGTTTTAAAATTGCGTAGGAAACCCTGAGTGGCCAATTCTGTGTGTTGCAGATGGAGGTGAGGCACCCGGACTTCTGAACGCTCACCGAGGAGATAACCGTGTGAGCCCTTCAGGATGCTGGAGAGGCGGGGGCGACCCTGAGAGGCAGACACAGAGGTGCCGGCGTGCAGGGTGAGTGACAGCTGACGCTCGCACCCCCGGCCCTTTGCACTTCCAGGCTCCCCGATGTGTGGGGCCACCGTGCTCCCCAGCCTGGCGGGCTGCTGTGACTGACCTGGCCCCGACAGAGGGTTCCCGAGGATGCTTACCTGTTCCCAGGTGTCGAAGGGGTCCTGCTGTGACGCGGCGGCAGCAGGAGGGCCGGGGCAAGGCCAGGACCACCAGGGGCCCCAGGGCACGAACTGTAACCACTGTCTGTGATGGGACGTCAGCTGCGGGCCAGGCCCAGCTTGAAGCCCTTTGGTGGATTCCTTCCTTCAGGTCTCATCTTAGCGGTGGCCCCCGGGGAGCACGGGGACCCTGCTTGACTCCCGAGAGAGGGCGGTCCTGATGGTGGGCCCCGTCCCAGCGTAAAGCCTCCTCCTCTTCCTCGCACGCTCCCCACGTGCCCTCTTCCTGTCCCGCCTTTCACCTGCTTTTTCCCATAGAATCGTAGATCTCCAAGTGACAGGGAATTCACATCAGGGGGACGTCAGCATAGGTCACTCCTGTGGACCGTAGTTTCCCTAAGTGGCCACTGTGGTGTCGCTGCCCTTCCAGAACGTGCCACGTCCCCTCATGCTGGGAAGTCAGCTTCCCCTCCTCTGGAGTCTGGGTGGGACCCGGGAACCACCTTCACAGACAAGGCGGCAGAAATGATGCCGAGTGACTTCAGAGCAAAGACCAGCCACCCTGAGGTGGCCCTGGCACACCTGCCTGTGAGACCAGCCGCCGCGCAGAGGCCGCCCAGGCCCCGCGCAGGGGTCCCGGCCGCCGGCCCCTCCCCCGGCCCCCCGACGCCTGAGGGGACTTGGGTGGCCCCAGCCCCAGCCTCGGAGCTGCCCGCTCCGGTGCCAAGTGGAGGGAGGGCGAGGCGTCAACGGTTCCCCCTGAGCCCATCCCCGCCGCAGATTCAGGAGAAAGTAAACACTGTCACTGCGTGGCACTATCTCATTGAACCCCCTGCAACACCGTTTAATGTGTCACTACGCTGATTTACATGGGAGAGAAAGGAGGCTGGGTGACACGGAGTGACTCACCCCAGGCCACACGGTGGGCTGGGATTTGAACCCAGGGCTCCCTTGGGAGACCCGCCCCTGCCCAAGGGCCCCTTCCTCCTGGGACCAGGAGCGGGGCCTTTGCCCCTCCTCAGACACAGCTGTCCTCAGAGAGGGCAGACCCACTTGGGGTCGGAGGACGGGAGAATACATCTTTGGAGAACTGGCTTTAGTTAGTTTGTTGTGACTCTGTTGCCTTAATTTGGATCCTGGTTAAGCCCTGCTGGTCCTGCCTTAAACATCTAGTCCCCCCGGAGGCTGCCTGCCTCCCCCCGGGCGCTGAGATCCCACGACACGCTTGTTCATATGTGTGAAACGATAACCCTGTTCCTGTGTCATCGGCGCTTCTCTCTCGTTTGGCTTCAGGCTCCGTGAGGCCAGGGCCTGCTCTCACCCGCAGCAGGCAGGGAATAAATGCAAGTTAAATAAATACCAAAGAGCATGAAGTGTGAATTTTCTTGAGAAGGAGGACGGTCGGATAAGGAAGCACAAAATTGCAGGTGTAAATCCTGAAGTCTTACCTCGGTGCTGAAGGTTTGTCTTTCGAGGTCAGGATTTCTTCGCCACTTCCCGTGTCTTTCCCGTTAGATAGAACATCTATGGGTTTGACCTTTGTTAGTAAAGAACTTCCACAAAACGCAACAGCGAAACAGTAACATGAGCTGGAAGGGCTCTGAGACGCTGCTTTGCAGCGGGTTGTTACTTACGTGGAAAATATTTTCAGATGTGCAGCACTGGGGAACCGACTTCCGTGTGAATGTTGAGATGGGACGTGTGACTTCTGCACTCATCCCAGTCCGCCTTTGCTCGTGGGATTGGTGGCCTCTGTCTTCCACCTTGAATTTAGTTACAGGCCTGTGTGTCAGTGGCAGCTGCTCGAGAACCCTGAACAGCTCTTACCCCTGTGTTGTCCAGAATGTCCGACGTTGATTCTATGCTTAGTCAGTGTAGGACTCCAGTCATAATGGAGGGGCAGCAGGACCAGAATAGGTGGCTTTTTTTTTAAAAGAAGGATTAATAAATGCATATGAAATGTTGGGCAAGTTTAAGTCTTTAGTTGTATTTTTTAGTGCCTAATCTATCAGTTAGCTTTTGCTGCCTAACAAACTGCCTCAAAACTTAGTAGCTTAAAATGATAGCCATTAATTTAGTTCACAGTTCTGCAGGTGGGTGATTTGGGCTGGGCTTAGCTGGGTTAGCTGGGCTGACCGGCATGTCTTCCATCAGCTGCCAGTTTCTGACTTACATAGTATGACAATCTCCATGTCCATCCATGTTGCTGCAAATGACAGTATTTTATTCTTTTTATGACTGAGTAGTATTCCATTGTGTGTGTGTGTGTGTTGGTATATATGCCACAATTTCTTTATCCAGTCATCTGTTGATGGGCGTTTGGGTTGTTTCCATGTCTTGGCTATTGTATACAGTGTTGCTATGAACATTGGGGTGCGTGTATCTTTTTCAGATTAGAATTTCCTCCCAATATATGCCCAGGAGTGAGATTGCTGGATCATAGGGTAAGTCTGTTTTTAGTTTTTTAAGAATCTCCATACTGTTTTCCGTAGTGGCTGCACCAATTTACATCCCCACCAGCAGTGTAGGAGGGTTCCCTTTTCTCCACACACTCTCCAGCATTTGTCGTTTGTGGACTTTTTAATGATGGCCATTCTGACTGGTGTGAGTTGATCCCTCATTGTAGGTTTGATTTGCATTTCTTTGGTAATTAGCGGTGTTGAGCATTTTTTCACGTGCCTGTCGGCCATCTGGATGTCATCACTGGAGAAAATGCATGGCTTCTTGAGGCTCGGGCTTGGGAACGACAGTCCACTTCTGCCTTATTCTTGTGGCCAAAGCAAGTTACAGGCCATTCCAGACGAGACATGAGAAACAGACTCCAGCCCTGGGTGGGGGGAGCTGCCACACCAGCTTGCGAAGGGCAGGCACACAGGGAGGGGAGAAGCGTGGCCATTGCTGCAGCCCACACACCCAGTGATGTGGAGGGCACTGTAGCACTACAGAGGACATGATGGAAAGGAAACCTTGGCCTAGTTTATAACTTACGAAAAAAATGGAACTGGATTGAGAGGCCCAGATGGATGCAGAAGGGCAGAGCCCTGGGCGTCCCCCTGACTCCGTTCTCCATCTGCTGAGTCTGTATGGGGGGGATGGAGGCAGGTCTGGGGGGAGGTGGCAGAACACAGGCTGGACAGTTGGTAGCAAAGAGAGGTTTATTTTCCTTTGCTACAGTTTTTTCTCTCTCCCTCGGCTGCGGGTGGCGGGTGATCAGGACACGGCAAGGAGATCAGAGGTAAAGAGTAAGCGTTGTCGGGTCCAGGTTCTTGTCCCGTCGCAGAAAGAGTCCAGAGACGAGACACAGAGGTTAAGAAAGTAAGGTGGGGATTTATTAAGGGGTGGACAGCACACTCAAGGGAGAGCGGGCAGGCCCAGGCGAGCGGCTGCCCCGAGTTTCTTTGGCAGTTGAGTTACACAGGGTGTAAAAATGAACGGGCGGAATATTCATTGGGGAGGGGAGGGTCTGGGGTCTTACTCCCTGATTTTCATCCCAACTCCACCTTCCTGAAGGTGAGATTTTTGTCCTCATTTAGTCTGGATGAGAAGTGTCATGGCATCGGTGCATGATGGGTACTTCTAATCTGCAAGGCTGGTTTTATTGCAATGAGGGCACAATGAGCCAAAGGTTACGTTCGGACACTGGAGAGTCCTGCCTTTTCCCACCTTTCTTTATTGGCCTCCAGGCCACTTGTCATCCCAAAAATATGTGACTGCTTATCAGCCCAGAGGTTCCTGCTTTTCTCTCTCTGCCAGGGGACCCCTGTTTACGTGATGGAGGGTTTCCTGCATTTGGCCCCGTGCCCCTCCTGTCTGCCCAGTACCTGCCACTTTGCCTGCGTCCGCCTTCCTCTGCTCATATCTGGCTGTCTCCCTGCTCGAACATAAGCTGCCCCTTTCCCGTCTGAGTCAGTGGAAGGAGCCCTGAAACAGCACCAGTTCTCTCTGCTTCCTGCCTCTAGGCTTCAAGCACACGGGGTTTGTCTGATGGGTTGTTTGGGGGAGGAGAGGGAGCATCTGGGGGGGGGTGTCAGATGGGCTGTCTCCTGCATCCTTTTCCCATGGATTTTCAGGAAGAATTCAACTTCTGCCCCCCTGCCCCCCCAAGTCATTGGTGCGTCTGTCACAGTCGCCCTGCGAGGGCAGGACCCTCCTTATCCTCGCTTTAGAGACGGGAAAACCGAGTGCTGGGAGGTTCAGGAACTTGCCCTGGATCCCACAGGTGGGTGGGGGCCCAGGCGGGGTTTGAAGCCAGGCCATGTTTTGGACTCCACGGTGCATGGCCCTTGAGCCCTGAGCCAGTGTGGCCCGTGGGTGGAGTCAGGGAAGCAGAGTTCAGTCCCTCCCCGTCCCCTGCGCCGCGCGGTGGGGGTCTGAGGTCTGAGGGGTGTGTTAGGAAGGCCAGTGCGCAGTAGCAGGCAGCTACCTGTGGGGAGCCCCGCCCTCCCTGGGTCATCCAGGTGGGTAATTTGATCCCACCTGGGGATCCACCCCCTCCCCGGGTGGAGTCCTGAGCCCCCAGGTCTCAGCGCCCAGCTCCACGGCACCCGGTGGGGTGCTCCGGTGGTCTCTGGAGCAAGTCTGGTCCTCTGCCCAGCAGACGAAGTCCTCGGGCCCCTGCCGAGTCATTTGAAATCCTCCTCCTCAGGGCAATGCCCCTGGGAGGGGCTCGCACGCCCCGTGTCTGTGTCCCCCGTGTCCGTGTCCGGAACTCAGCAGAGTGGATGGAGGCGGCTTGCTGAGGGAACCCGCTCGCTCTTCAGTTAAAGGCTAGTGCTGCCACCTTCTGGCCAGCAAGTTTTACAGTGGTTTCCTGAAGATGGGATTTATTCCTTCACTCTCCATTCTCTTTCTTTCCTCCTTTATTTCCCATTCTTTCCCATACGCAGGCGCAGCCGAGAACCCTGGGGGTCATGAGGAGAAGCCAGTCTTGCTTGAAAACAGCAGTGCTTTCAGAAGGCCTGCCACCAGCCAGGCCCTGCTCAAGGCACATTCTGTTCTCTTGCCTCACATCAGACGCAAGGGCCACTGTTTTTGTCCCCATTTTACAGATGAGACAACTGAGGCCCAGAGAGGTGCCGTCATCTGTGTGTCATGGTGTCTGGCACATTCAAGCGCTCAGCGAGCGTGTGCTGTCACCTGTAGAAAGAGCAGCTGTGTCTTCGTTTGAGCCCGCAGAGCAGGTGTTTACTCACGCGGTGATGCTCGGAAGCACAGTGAGGGCGCAGGGGTGGGGCCGGGAAGGGGGAAAGGCCCTTTGGGCTGGGACCAGGAGCAAGGGACCACTGTGGGTCCCCGGGGCTGAGTCCCACAGAGGACCTGTGACAGACCGTGTGGGGTGCATCCTGGAGTTGTCCCACCCAGAGTCACGGACACTGGGGTATTCCCAGAGAAATCACAAGGACTGTTGAAAGCCATTGTGAACTTCATGAGTACATCCTGTAAGCTGCCACATTTGTCCAGGGAAGGAACCGGGAGAATCTGTTGTGCAGGATTCCGCCGGTGCCCTGTGCTCCTGCTTCGTTCCCTGCGTCAGCTCTCGCTGGGCAGCAGACTGCCCAGCGGCCGTGGGGAAGTTAACCCTGAGCACCAATTTAGCTCATGCGGTATAGGTGGGCTGGGGCTTGGCTGGTCTGGACTGGGCTGGCCAGGCAACTCTGTGGATCTCAGCCTGGCAGCTCCCACTGAGGGGACGACGGTGGGGCTGATCCAGGCTGGCTTCGTCTGGGCGACTCCGCTAACGGCCTGGGTCCAGCTGGCTTGGTCTCTGGCTGGGGTCCAGGGTCAAGGCTGCTCCACCCGAGTGCATGCTGAGTCCAGGCTTGTGGGCAGTAGCAGCCCACAGGGGCCAGT
This sequence comes from Camelus ferus, assembly GCF_009834535.1. NCBI lineage: Eukaryota > Metazoa > Chordata > Mammalia > Artiodactyla > Camelidae > Camelus > Camelus ferus. The sequence continues at coordinate 18,786,211 of NC_045714.1, read as the reverse complement.
GCTACGACCGTGGCAGAGGCCCGGGGTGCAGGTGGAAACCCAGAGGCCTCTTCACAGACGCTCCTACATTCCTGTGTTATGACTTTATGAGTCACAGAGCCACACCCAAGTCCAGGGCCGAGAGGTAAACTCAGCCCTCCCGGGCAGGTGTTGGCTGTTGCTGACCTTGGTCAGGACCCACGAGGCCCTTTGCTCTGCTGCCCCTGCTTCTTCCGAATTGGGCAACACGATGTGAAAGGTGAAGGCCTTCACCAGTCCCAGTGTTAGTTATAACTTTGGGCAAACTCTCAAATCTTTCATGATAGTCTAAGCTGTTATTAGTGGGGATGACATGGTTATTAAAGGCCGCACATCCTCTAGTTCCAGGAGCCTCTGTCATCTCAGACCTTCGCCGGGGGTTCTGTCTCATCTTGTACCCTGGCCTTGCTCCTCGCGGACCCAGGAGGCAGCCAGAGGGGTCGGACTCCCTCAGGGACCCCCTCCCACCTCCCCGGCCGCCACCCAGAGGGTCGGACTTGGCATCAGCGCGTGCCGGTCGCTCCGGCGCGTCCCAGTGGAATAAGAGCGGCCCGCGGGGCGAGTAAATCAGTTACGTCGATGTGTGCGTTTCCCTACGTTCTAGGGGAAGGCCCTGCTTCTGTGAAAATGTCACTTCTTCGCCGCTCACAGCTCCCTGGCTCTCTCCCCTGGCACGGACACCGTTTATCTGGAAGGAGACGCGGCGCTTTTCTGTCGGCTGGAATTAGCAGCCGTAAATTTACAGGACTTTTTCCAAGCGAGCATGGAAAAGACTTGCTGTTTTATGCGTTTCGTGAGCTCTAAGTCATAAAGCACATGCTCTGGGCGGCTTGACTGCTGTGTTCTGGCCCCGCAGAGAAGGTCTGCGGAAGACGCCTAAGCCTTGAAGGATGAACATGTCTCTCCAAACCCTCGTAAGTTATCTGTGCCGTGTTCGCGTGTTGGCCGAGCAAGCTGGACCTTCATCTAGTGTCTTCACGGTGGAACCCCACTTGGCCCAGCAGAGCTTTCTCAGTAACCCATCACTGCAGTCATGTGCCTTTTTAATGCTGTTAAAATACCCATGGGCTTCGTGGCTTGTTTCCATCTTTGTAAATCCACGAGGATTGGGCAGAAAGTACCAGATGTGTGAGCCAATTAGTGTGTCACTTCTGGGTGGGAAGGATGGTGGGGGAGCGGAGAGATGAGATGGGGGAGGGAGCAGTTGCGTTAACGAGCAGATGACCACTGTGGGCAGGTCCCACTGGGGAGGTCCGGGAGATGGCATTGACCTCACCTCAGCATTGGATCATCCAGGAAGTGAAGACCCTGGGGCATTTATGCATCACCTCCCATCCATCGCTGGTGAGGACCATTCCACGGGGCACGAGCTCTGTGGTCTTCTGGCCCACCTATGAGTGAGCCAAGCATGCTCTGGCCGTCAGAATCTTCAGATCAAAGAGAGCCATGGGTTTTTTCAGGGGAAACCCTTGTTTTTGGGACTGGCAGCTGCTGAGGGGACATGAGTGAGGCACCCTTAGTATCTGCTACCGGGTGTGCCAAAGAGTTTAAGGAATGGAAGGAGGGAACTGTAGCTCTTAAATCTGAGCACCGCAGATGCTGAACACCCCTGAGGCCTTTGGATGGGATGGGAAAAGGGAAGTGGTTTTTTTGCATTGCTATTTAATTTATTTAATTTTGTCACAGTCGTGCCATGAAACATTATCCAATCACTAGAAAAGGAAGAGGAACTACTGTAATGATGTGAAACTGTCCTCAAGTTACAGTTCTGAATAGGAAAAAAAGCACAGTACAGAACAATCTTTAGAATATGTTCCCGTTTATGAAAAATAGCTTTGTTGGGATGTAATTCACGTATCACAAAACTCACCTGCTTTGCATTACAGGTGTGAGTGTCTTAGCGAGCCTTTGCAGGTTTCTGGAAGTCTCACGTGCCGCGCGGTCTTTTGCGTCGGGCTGCTTTCGCTCGGTCGTCCGTGTTTGTCGTGCGTCAGTCGTTCGTTCCCTTTCTACCGTGGAAAAGCATTTTGCTGTACGGATGTGTCACTTTTTGTTTACCCATCCTCCCGCTGATGGACATTTGGATGGACTTTAGTTTTATTATGTGTTTCAGGAGCTGCTGTGAATGTCCACACGCAAGTCCTTAGGTGGACACAGAGTTCTGTTTCTTTTGGACAGGTACTTACGAGTGAAGCTTTTGGGCCATATGATGAGTATTTGTTTAGTTCTTTAAGAAACTGCCCAACTGTTTTCCAAAGAGGCTGCGCCATTTTACTGTGTTCCCACCAACCACAAACGGGGGACTGATTTCTTTGTATCCTCACTGACAGTTGGTGGTGTCAGTTTTTTCATGTTCGCTGTCCCGATAGAAGCGTGGTCGCATCTTACTGAGGCTTTAGCATTTCCCCTCGATTAAGGACGCTGAGTATCTCTTCATGTGCCTCTTTGCGATTTGGTTATCTTCTTTGGCGAAGTATCTGTTCAGATCACTTCTCATTTTTGTGTTGGGTTCTTTGTCTTCTTGTTGATTCATAAAGATTCTGGACTATCGCCATGTTTTTTCTGTAAGTTCAAAATGATTTCCAAGTAAAAAATTTTAAAAAGCCTAGTGCCCGTCTCTCTCCCCTCGCCCCATCCAAATGGTACGCCTGGAATTGTTTCATAGCATGGACATCCTCGCTGAAGGAACTGAGGGGCGAGAACAGATTTTGAATCTTTTGCCAGAAAGAGTCACTATCTGATAACAACACAGTAGGTCTTTTTAAAATTGAGACATACCTCCTTGACCACTGTTTCTCTGTGAGCAAGCAGTTGGTGGCTACAGAATGTCCAGTGGAGGTCTGGGCGGGGCTGCGCAGACGCGTTCTTGCAGCGGGAGCGCAGGTGCACCTGCGTCCGCAGGGGGCTCCCCGCTGCCCGGCCGCTCACGCTGACCCTGGCGGGGCACGACCCGCCCTCCTTCACTGCCCACCAGAGCCACTGCGTCCTCCACAGCTTCCCACCTAATGAGAGTGAACCAAGTCCATGCCTGTAGCTCAGTGTCCTGAGTTCAGACAGGAATTAACGGGCTGGTTTTGTCCATAGCAGATGAAATAAGGATGCTCAGGCGGAGAAGAAAGTGGATCCAGCCCACTTGCCACCTCCCTGACTTCAGCCAGGTGGGCTCATACTTACCGACGTTCAATTTTCCAAATATTTAGTGAGCCTTCGCTGTTCCTTGTTTCATTCATTCATTAAACCTTTATGAACTCCTAACGTGCATCGCACGCTGTTTGAGGCTGATGGGGCGGGCGGTGGTTAGCAGTGAACCAGAAGGGCAAAGGGCATTCCCCCAAGAAGCTTCCATCCTTTTGGATGGAAGAAGTAGATGGATGCAAGAGGGAGAAACACACACGAAGTAATTAAGAAATAAAGACACAATACGTGTCAGGTTATAATAAGCACTACGAACTGAAATAAAAACACAGTAAGGCGGTGGAGACAGGTGGGTTCATAAAAATTCTGGAAGGATGTGCTACAAAGATTAACAAGTAGATCTGTGGTTTTAAATTTTTTGTTTATTTTAGTTACTTGTTTTCTAATTTTTATAACAAACTTGTATTCCTTTTTTTGATTAAAAAAGTTATTCTAAATTTTAAAACATTAGATTTGAATGTCCATATGATTAACTGTATCACTGGTGGTGTCATAATTTTGCAACCAAAATTATTGAAAAAAATCACTTAGAAAATAATACATAGTCTTTATTATCTGGGGTGTGGCTTCTGCACATTTTAAGAATTTTGATGTTTGGAAGTATAAGCTAAATAAATTATAGAAAAGATGTGTTTATCAAATGCCTTTCTGATGGGCAGTTTGGAAGGATGGGTGACCCCTTCAAGTGCTGGTAAAGTACAGATTTTGCTAAGTTGGTCAGAATAGAAAATGGTAGCATTAAATGCAAGATGCAGAGACCAAACCATCTGAGCCCCAAAAGCTGTTTCTGACATTGGTTTGTTTTGTTTTCACTGGCAAATGGGACGGCAGATGTGTGTCCAGGAGTTCACACAACAGAGCATGAAGTGGAGATTTCAGTCATTGGATTTCTGGGTGCAAGCAAATTCTCACACTTGGAAAATTCGGGCAAAAATGAAACATTTCAAAGCCCGAACCACGCTCTTTGCCTGGGGCTCAGCTCCCTGGAACCCGCCCGCTCGCATCACACAGGTGCATGCGTCCCACAGGTGTGTGGCAGGGACGATCGCGTTGCCCCCCCCCCCCCCGCTTCTCCCCGGTGCCTCCATGCCTCAACTCTGCCTTTTCACTGATTGATGCCACTTTCCAGTAAAGGTGACACTTGGTTTCCTAACGTCGCCACTGATTGTAACAACCGCTCACAACCGGGAGGTCACAGGACACTCCCACACAGCACGCCCAGCCCAGGCCGTTCCGCCCCACACCGTCAAGTTATCCCACTTCTTGTCTAGGCTGACTTCAAAATCCACTTGGGAATAAATCAAGTCCTATCTGAATAGCAATTACGTTTGATGGTTTGCGAACTTGGTCGTGTTTTCTTGTAACTAATTGGGGTTCAGAGTTACGTGTTTAAGCAGGACAAGGAGACTCAGTCCAGGTCCACATGGATTATTCATTCGCTTTAAGTCTGAGCTCTGTGGCTCTGTTCATTGTTTCCAGGGATTTCCATTGTTTCAGAGTGACTGATCCCAGTAGCTCTTAGGTTTCTTTTTTGCTTTTCACTTCCTTGTTGATTGGATTCTAAGGAGCCCAACTTGCATTCCCTGGTCTGACGTCCCTAGATAACTCATTATTGAGAAATTAAATGATGATACTTGAATGAATGCTTACAATGAGGCAAGAATTCTAGCTACAAAGATAAAGTGCACTTTAAGCAAAAGTTAGTGCTTTAAAGTTTGATGGTATTCAACAAAGATTAACCAAGGTGTATAAAGGACTATTTGAGTGAAAAGTAATATATTGACTTTCTTATGACAAATACCAACTTCACTAAATAGCATTCGTTTATTTTTATGTAAATTCATTCTGCATTATAAGAGTTCACTTTTGCCATAAATAGTTTCATTAACTTTGTTTCTAAAATATTGCTTTTTTTTTCTTCCTTGGACTTGAAAAAGCAGAAGTTACAGTGACACACCCGTGTGGCATCTGCTGCTGCGTAAGAGTGTGTGCCGTGTTTTCATTTTCAGTTGTTTTTTCCCTGCCTTCACCTTTTCCTTTAGTTAATGTGAATCACGTTGTATTTTCCGCCCCTGAGCACTGATTCATTGCCATCCACTTCCTCCGGAGCGCGGCCCACCACAGTCCTCCGGGAAGCGGGTTAGTCACAGCCGAGCCAGGCATCTCGCGTGCCACCATCAGCTCCGGCTCCGGCAGCCGTGCCTGGAGCAGGAAGATGAAGGCTGCTGTAGCATCGTCCTTTGGGCAGGGAATCGGCCTCTGCGTGGGGGTCTGTGTGGCTCCTCGTACTCCCTGCATGCATCTTTACAACAGGACATGCAGGCAGACTGATGTTGAGAAGGACAGATTCTCATCTGGCTAAGAACATTTTCGGGCACACTTCTGCCCTCAGGAAGTGGACATCAGAGTTGCTCAGAGCCCAGGTCCGGCGGCACCTGCGTAATATTTGTGGATGGGCAGGATCTTAATATGTTGATGCGATTTTGAAAAACTTGGAACAGCTTTTTTTATGTCCAACATGTTTTTCTTTAATCCACTTGAGTCTAATTTCAGAAAATTTCAAGTTAAAGGATTTTCTTCATAGGGTAGCCTGTGAAGGACATTGCTAAGGTCGTGCCTTAATCAGACCAATACTGATTGCTGGGTTTCATCTGCCACTTAGCATCATTGATTGACAGCTTGCGGCCACCTGTCCCCAGGGTGTGGCTGCCGGCTTCCTGCCGTTTGATGTCCCCTGCCCTAAGGGTGCCACGGCTGCCATCTCCACCATCGGGAGAACGCTGTAATCTTCCTGTTCAGACTGAAGCCTCTTCAGGCTTTGGAACTAAAGCAGTGGAAGAGCAGAGACACACGGTCCGCCAGTCAGACAGACTGAACAAGGTGCCGGAAGGTCACATTCTGCTCTGAGCCCTGGATGGTTTTGGGGAACTATTTTTGCCTCATGGGGTTTCTTTGGAAGTTAAGAGGTGGGAAGGCCAACGGAAATAGTGTGTCCAGGTAAGGGCTGGACGTGGCGGACCCGCAGTCGGGGCTGGGCACATGGACATTGGATGGACACACGGGAAGTGCAAGTCCTCACGCTCTGCAGTAAAGGACGCCAGCTCTGTCTCCCTGCAACGATGGAGCTCTTGCCCGAGGACTCGGCTCCGGCCTGTGCTGTCCCTCGCCTGGAAGCTCTGGGGACCGCGGAGTGTGGCAACCTTCCTGCTCGGTCAGAAGGAGCGTCGGCACGCTGCTGAGCAGAGCCTCGCTCGACCCCAGCGCCCACGCTGCCGGCGCCGAGGTCTCGGGTGGGTCAGTTAGCCGTTGGGCCTCACGTTTGTCACTGGTGGAATCGGAGTTGGGCCAGCTCTGCCTGAAGGCCCGGAGTGCTGTGCTGAAAAGGGCTCTGGTCCCCCAAGGGGAAACAGCACCACAGCTGATGATGAGTGTCACGGGGAGAGGCAGCACCTGGGAGCCGCCGTTCACGTGCTGGGGGGTCGCCCACCCCCGCCCCTGCCCCGTGCTGACGGCGCTCTGAGATGTGAGCCACGGCAAGTCTGGAAGGTGCGCTTGTTACTGACACCATGGGTCCCTGGCTAGCCTGAACGTTGGCCAGAAACCGATACGAGCGTAGAAATGAAGTCAGCTGCAGGGCGAGGGCCAGATCCTAAGGCTGTTCCTCCAAACTGGGTTCACACCCTCTCCAGTGGGAGCCCCAGAGCCAGGGCATTGGTCTCCCTTGGGAGCCAGTGCCTGGCCGGGAAGCTGGAACTGTCCCCGCAGTTCTGGGATTTGTGGGCCAAGGAAAATACATTACTTTCCCAAAAGGTGCCTTTGATGAGCTTAGAACTAGAAAGTGAGTGGTCAGTGGTTACTTCCCGTGGGCGACTGTTCGGGGCTAGAGGCGCTGTGTGCGCCCAGCCCCCTCCGCCAGCAGGCAGGCCAGGGGGCTCTGAGAAACCGCTTCCCGGAAGCCCCTCTGGCCTGGGTTGCCGCCCTCACCGAGTGCTCAGGCTGTGGTTGTCTGGCCGCTGCCGGCTGCCACAGTGAGGAGGGGGCCTTTGTGTCAGTGCGACTCCAGTAATGTTTCCTCTCTGTAGCCTTTTATTTATTTCACATCGTAGTCATGTCACCGGACTTAATTTAGGGAACTAATTGGACGCAGAGTGAGCTGGTCCCAGAGCGCTGCTGCAGGTGGTGCTGACCTCTGACCTGGATGAGCCCCTGGCTTTGCATCTCAGATTTCACAGCGTTATCCTTTGGCCATCCCGCCCCCACGCTAACGCTGTCTCCACCCCCGAGCCCCCGCCCAAGTTCCGAGTTCGTAGCCGACTCTCCGGTCTCCTCCACTTTGGTGACCCACAGTCCCTTCGAATTCAGCTGATCTAAAGTTCGGCTGTGTTGTTCCTCCCACTGTACCTGGATGCTGTATTTTGATGAACTGTACCACCTTCTACCCAAGTTTCCTACAGATGAAACCTGAGTATTACCTGGGACTCCTTCCCCTCTACCCACACGTATCAGATCCTGACCCCGTAAGTAGGTCTCACGTATGTGCCCCCCTTTTATGCACCGTCATCTCCACCTCCACCCAGTTGGCCCCGCAGCGTCCCCCTCCCACTCAGGTATTCAGTGATGTCTCGGCCTCACCCGTAGGGTCCAAATCTAAATGTGCCTGCCGGGCCTGCAGGAGGATCTGTCCTGTCCGCCCTCAGGTGCCTTTCTGCAGAATCCCTGGGCTCTAGCAGTAGTGAGTGGGGTTGGGCTTGTGGTTTTTCCAAAGCACTTGTTCATCTCTTACTTTTTCTTTCTAAGAAAGCAAAGCGAGGGTTTATTAAGCAACTGTACATTCTCCAGGGGAGAGTGGGCAGACGCAGGCGGGTGCTGCCCTGAGTCGCACTGTCACCGCTCCCTTCTGAGTGGCATTTCTGCCTGCCGGGAATCCCTTTCGTTGCCTACACATCCTTCCAGCCTCAACTCCTAGGTTGCCTTCTTGGTAAAGCAGCCCTGGCCTCTCTCAGAAGAACTTTTTACACGTGGTATCTTCTGTTGTCGTGGTGCTGGTCACAAGTCTCAGCCTGAGCAGAGGTCTCGTGAACGTCTGGGTGCAGAGGGCAGCGCTTCGGTGTGTCCCCCGTACCTCATGTCGACTGCCTGGTGTCCTCACGTCGGCCAGCAGTGGCACAGGACGTCTAGTTCCCCAGGACAAGGTGGGGGCGTGGGCACTGCCTGGATCTGACCAGCAGCAGCTCTGCCGGGATGCAGCGCCCTGTTTTTTCCTGTTAGGCTTCCTGTGTTTACCCAAAGCTTAGAGATGAATTTCTAATAATAAATCCAAAGAATGACAAGAATTTTCAGGGGCTGGATCAATGGAATAAATGGAAGAGCCCCTGTTAGTGTGAGGAGAGCAGGAAGGAAGGAACTTTAAAAGCCAAGAAAAGATTTGAAACTGATGTTCTGAATTTGTCTTTGAAGTGCTCTTGCTCGGGGCCTTCCCTCCCTGACCCTCTCTAAGTGCCTTTATTCTATGAGATGTTTGAATCACGCTGACTTAGAGTCCTGGGTGTGGCTCTGCGGCTGGTGCTCGGCCTCCCAGGCCCAGCAGGTGATCGCCGATGGACACTAATGAGAGAGAAAGAGAGAGAGAGAGAGACACGCACGGTTACAGCTCCTGAACCCTGCAACACCGTGTACATCTGTTTGGATGGGCATAATGTTTTAATTATTTATGGTCCCTACTGCTCATGCTAATACACGCATTATTGTGGTTAAATAATTTTGACATAATTTAACTTGAAAAGTGCTTTGTATGCATTTAATGTAGTATTTCTTCACAATGGACTTCGTAGAAGGAAGTGGCTGTTTGCAAAAATACTTCTTATCCCGGCCTAGGAACTTAGTAAACCACACTTTAAACTTTACAAAATAGTTCTAGTAATTACTAACAATCATTAGAATAGCTGACACGTATCAAGGACGTACTGTACCCCAGGCATTGTGCTGAGAAGTGCTTTTCCATAGATAATTTCACTGAATTCCCATTTTACAGATGAAGAAACTAAGGCCAAAGGAGACTGAGTAGCTACTCAAAGCCTCCCACTTGTGTCCCTGGGGGTGGACCCCTCCCTGTTTTAATAGTCCCAGAGCCATAGCAAGAGATGTTGCCGACTGCTGGGGCTTCTGTCTCAAATCAAAGCTGACTAACAGTGAGCATGTGACAGTGTTCACGCGCTGAAATCCGGAGACGGAGTTAAGTCTGATTTCCCCCCTTAGCAGCTGTTGGATCTCAGAGCAAAGGTGAGCGTGTGGCCCTGAGACCTGCTTTGCTCCCTTCCAGCCCGGGGGCTGCACGAGCCCGGCTCCAGGAGTCACTGTGCGAAAGCGCTTTGAGGGCTGGACCCGAGCAAGCTGCTGCTCTGGAGCCTGGCGACCCTCTCCCGCCTGGCGACCCTCTCCCGCCTGAAAAGAAGCCTGGGGTGGAGAAGGAAGCGTCCGAGACTTTTCCTGCCCCCACTTATCAAAGGGGGTTGTATCTCCCTTGGGTCGAACGTGAAATGATTTTGGATGGACCAAAGATAAATCTTTTCTGAGGTTAGGGATTAATTTAATTTATTTTTTTGGTGAAAGGTGCTGTTTTATTTTTACTTTCTATTAGGAATTTCTGAATGTACACAAAGTATAGAGATTGCTATAATGAACACCAGTGTCAACATCACCCAGCTTGGATAATTATTAACGCCTTGCATACTGCATTTAATCTATCTCTTTATTTGTGTTGTTTTGCTAGAATGTTCAAAAGGAAACTAGAGATATACTGTTTTGACCCATGACTACTTCACTGTGGCTTCAGGATGTATGCCAGTAGATGAGGACTTTTAAAACACACACACAATTACAGACTCAGCAAAATTAACTGATTAATGTGATTCCCATTTCAAGATCAATTTTCTCCAACTGTCAAAAATGTCTCTTCATACCTTGTTTAAATCAGGCTCCAAACCAAGTTCGCACGTTGCACTTAACCTGATGTGTCTCTTAAGACACTTGGAATCCACAGAACCACATCCCTGCTTGTGATTTATTTGTTCTTTTAACTAACCAACACTTAGGGATTTATTTTAAGATTATTTAAAATCGTGGAAGTAGCACACCAAATTGTGATATCACCATGATTATTACTTAGGATAAGTTGAGGTATATTTGGTTTCAAGTGAATGAATTTTAAAAAGTAAATTAAAAACAGTGCAATATTCCATGCATATGGCAAAAATTAATGCAGGCAGATGTAGATTTACGAGGTACAGAGTAACACTCCAGTGTCACCAAGGCCCTCACCTCGCCCCAGCCCTTCTGGGGGCCTGGGGGCATTTTGCATTGGTAACTTTGTATTCTTTCCCATAAAGTTTGCTCCCAAAATAGGATGAGCCTCAGGTGGCCTGAAGCCTGCATCTTCCCTGCCTGACTTGGACTTGGTAACAATTACAGAGCCTCTTAGAACCTCAGGAAGAGAGATTCTTGCAAGTTCTGGCTGTCAGGGACACAGCAGGAGCCAAGAAGAAGAAAAATGGTCTTTAACAGCTTTTAAAAAATGAACTCAAGACATTTGTTACAAAAACTCAAGTCCCGTCAGTACATTTAAAGGCCACCCTCTTAAACCATCAGGGTGTCCCCCTGGGCTGGGCTGCCTGCTGGGCTCCGACAGGTCTCAGTGTCCCTGCTCTGGAGACCTGCTCTTGGTGACACTTGGTTGGACGTACCCCCCGGGGCAGGCCACACCACTGATTGGCTGGTCTGGGGGTGAAAGGCAGGCCCGTGTCTCCAGAGGCATAAGCGTGGTTCCATTCACGCTGCAGAGCCGCCCGGGGGTCCGGCCGAGGCTGGCCAGCACTGTGAACGCAGGCGCTCTGGGCTCTGTGTCCCTCCCCGTTCTGTTTCCCTCCCTCCCTCCCTACGATGCTCCCAATGAACCATGTGCATCTGAAGCCCCAGCTTGGTCCCTGCTTCTGGGGAGTCTGATCCAGGACTTAGCCCTTCCCAGCAGCCCCCTAAATGCCTGGACAGCCCGTGCCTGACCTTCCCTGGCAATTGAGGGCGGTACCTCCTGTTTGTAGGCATTGTTCGATGGGTCTTTCTTAGGCTCAGCCCCACAGGTTGCACCTATTTGTAAGAAGACAGCCCTCCTGCCCCATCCTACCCACGTCCCTGTCTCCTCTGAGAAAGCCTTCCCAGGCCATCAGCTCATCCTCTCGTGGCCAGGAGTCTGCTCTCACCTCCTGGTTTCTGTCCTCACCTCAGTCCAGCGTGGCAGACTGGGCACCCCCATCGGTGCCCACCAAACCCAGCCCCTCGCCGTCACTGGGAGCTGAGGACTCTCAGAGCAGGACTTGCCCCGGTGTGGAAACTGCTTCCCGGGAGCCCAGCACACATCAGTGACTCAGGCAACTGCATCCTCTTGTGCTGAGATCCAGTTCAATCCAGGGTCCCTTTCCCGTGTGCTCCCTGGAGGCTGCACCTCCCCCTTTGTACCCCTGCTCACGGGACTTCACATTTAATTCTGCCAGATTATATTTCATGAGCCTGCTGCCTCAACTGGTTGAGCTGTGTCTTGTGTCCCAGCTGTGTCATCTGGCCCCATTTTCCCAAAGCATGTTGCAGATACCGCTGGAGGTCGCCCGGAAGGTTTCTAGGTGATGCTCAGATGAGCAGTTGGGACACTTTTATTTCACTATCTATTTTAATTCTTATGAACTTAATTTCTAGTAGAAAGCTATAATTAGCATACCAGATACACGGCTTCTTTTTTCATAAATTTAAGTCTAAAATGGGTTAATTTAAAGAAAATCTGTAGATCCGTGTGGCACACGGTGCTGGGAATGATGAAGGCTGTTTACGAATGACTGATGTTTAGGAAACACCAGCAGGAAGGTTTACCATTTCTCTCTGCTTTAAACCACTTTTCAGCTTAACCTTGATGCAATCCTTATTGTAGTTTAACTTTTTTTTTCAGGCTTTCTTTTATTAGTTTAGCTTTTTAATAAACATCCTGAACAGAACAGGCGTGGAAAGACACGTGGGTCTGCTCTAACCTGATAGCAGTTGATCAGCCAGGGCTGTGTGTGTGGACATTTAACCACTGTTTTGTCATCCTCTTCCGCACAGTTTTCCACCTTGCTAAAAAGGTGTCATGATTTGTCAGCTTCTTTTTTGAAATCCAGATCCATGGCTAACAGGTTTTTGCTAATTTCCGACCCTAACTAACAGCCCTGCAAAGACAGAGCCCGTGTGGCTGAGCTGACATAGCTTGTCTTTGGAAACCCAGGCTGAGCCCTGGGGACGAGCACTCTTGGCCAGAGACAGACCGATTGCCAGTAACCCCAGTCACAGTCGCGTGCCAGCTGGCCCTGGAGCCCACGCCTTCTCTGGTTTTGAAACCAGGGGTCAGCTTCATCCACCAGCCTTGTCCTGGCTCCTCTTCAGTTCCCTGCGAATGCTTGGAGGGGGCCGCAGATAACCTCGCGTGCGTTTCATTTTTAGTCGGCGCCTGGCACGCGAGTCCCTCCTGGTTGGGAGCTAGAGGCAGACGCCCCGACGCCCTCCCGCAGCTGCGCCGGGGCCCTGGGGACCCAGTCCTGCGCGCTAGTGCCGGCCTCCCCGCCCAGGTGCGCGCGTCGTCTTCCTGATTTGCTCGCATCACGAGTATTAAACCCTCCAGTGGACAGGGTTGAGGAGGTCTGTTTTTCTTTTATTCAGTCAACCTATCTTGTTCCAAAAACACCTTTAAAAAGCCCTTTTGTGGTTTTATCTGACTCTATTTGCAGGACACCCTTCCCTGGGTTCTAGGCGTGTGGACATTATTCACTCAGCTCTGGCTCACGATTCGGGGCTCAGCTCTGCCCCGGGACCCCTTGTTCGCATTTGTGTCCCTGCTGTGAGCTCACTGCGACGGCGTCTGTGCAGACACGGGCGCTTGCTGGGGGCTCGTCTGCCTCTTGGCTCATGACTTACTTGTGTCTGTGGTGTCAGAATCCCATTTTCCAGAGCGTCTCGTCTGAACTGAGGAGGACGTTTTCTCAGCTGTCAGCTCACTCTGTGCATGAGCTGGAGGATCGGGGGTCTCAGCCGGACTAGGTTCCTCCCTCCTGGCTGTCGTGAACCTGGGGGTGACAGGACCCCCCACTCCGCCCCCGACCCAGCCCCCTGCCCATCACTTCCACTTCTCCCCTCACTTCCTCTTTGTTAATTGGAACTAAGTCAAGAATAGCGCCCCTCCCACCGCTTTCCCAACCTTCTGAGGCTGAATCTGTCAGCGATTTGGGTTAGGGGCGTGTCATCTGCAGTTTTATCACAGCGATGCTAGGAGAATGTGTGTGCACAGCTGGATCCCCACCAGCTCTGTCTTTGAAGTTTCTTCCTGATTTCTGCAGCAGGAATGATCACTCATTTCCTGCGTTTGGCAGTGGTGGTGGTGCCCTGCCACTGCCGCAGCGCTTTTCTCTTTCCATCTCCAGTATTTCCCGGCATGAAAACTGGTGTAGAGATGCATAGATGTATTTGTTCTTGACTTACGGAGACAGCTTACTTACTCTCCAGAACAAACAAACAACAATCCATTTCTCATGAACAGAACACGATGGAGCGTGACTTCCCTGTGTCATATTCTAATTGTGAGGCCCATCCCTTGTGGTCCTACTGCCTCCTGTGAGCTTTCGCTGAGTTGCATTTCCTCCATGGCCCCAGGCCCCTTTTGGCTTTTCCCTGACTCTGTTCTGGGTGGCAGTCAGACTGGCCCAACCAGCGACATTTTCTTCGGCTCCCTTTGGCAACGGGCTCCCTGCCAGGTTTGGCGGATGGGAGCACCGAAGGGGATTGTGGGTGGAAATAAGAGAAGAGTTCACCAGATTTGTGCCTCCACAAAATTACAGATTACCCGGGGTCATCACTGCATCTGAGGATGGTGGGCACTTGAATGGAAATGACCCAGCATAGGATGAGAAGAAGCCTCCGGGAGACATTTGAGAGGAGGGCACAGGCGGATAAATTTATGACAGACGTGCAGGGGAGCGGCAAGAGTGAAGGGGCAGCAGTGGAGACCGAAGCTGGGTGTGCAATGTGGATTAATCAGGTAGGACTGTGCAACAGGAGGCATCGTGGATAAAGCAGAACAAATAGTTGGGTCCCAAATAGGTTGTGGCCCATTTTCCACTGTTGCAGGTGGCGGGTGTCTCCCAGCACAGGCTTTCCCTTAATGCAGTCTTTTGCACAGGTGGTCCTGTCTGGGTCCCTGCATCTCAGAGAACCGGGACTAACACACGTCTGTCCTACGAGCAATGCTCTTATCTTCATTTCACGAATGAGGAAGCTGGGGCACGGGGAAGCGACTTGCAAAAGGTCACACAGTGGAGCTGGAGTTCTGACTTGTGTCCCTGCGTCCCCAAGAAGAAGATGCTCTCGAGCAGGTCTCGAGTGTTAAAAGCTGGAAAGGCATGTGGAGAGGTTGTAATTAACACTGATGGTGACAGCACATACACGTGTGGCATGTTACCCGCCCCATGCAGTTTAATCCACACAACAGCTTTGTGGGTAGGTACTGTTATCTCCACCCACGTCACACACCTGCTAAAGGCAGAGCTGGATCCTTCCCTGTGACACTGCCTGGGGACTTAGGGTTTGCTGCTGACACTGCCACGGGGAGATCTGGTTTTAAGACCTGCTCCTTTAAGACCAAAGGCCAGGAAGAGAGCAGTGCCGAGGGACCTGCCGCTTTCCTGGCGTGGTTGCTCTGGGGCGGGTCGAGCTTGAGGAAGGATGCAGGCGTAGTGTATCAGGGCTGAGGGCCAGGCTGGGCTTTCATGGCGGTCCTGCTTAACCGGGGCGAGAACGTGGGGCCTGGGAGACGCGGAGAAAGACTTGGGCATCAAAGGCAGGACCGGGGACCAGCCAGGGACCTCCTGATCTACAGGTGCCCGAGATGGTTAGACTGGATCGTACAGCAGCTGTCCTCCAGTCTGGGGCCAGCGCACCAGCCGTGTGCTGTATTTCTGTGTTCTGACGTGCTGGCTTCTGGGGGCTTGCTGGCCCTAGACTTAGTAACATCCTCGGATAGTAAACCAATAATCCAGTGAGAACACTGTTTAAACACAAGCTGCCCAGTCCAGAGCCCACCTCATCCTGACCTCCTTTGTGGGCCCCTCCCACTGTGGACCACTGTCCTGCCCCGATCACCCCAGGGCCAGCTGTGAGACCACCAGGAGACAGCCCCTGTGTCCCAGAGCCCACTGAAATTACTCAAACTAGCCCAACCTCAGCCTGCTTACCCTGCCTCGCCAGTATCTTACCCGTGGAAACCACAGTCAAGGCTCTGGCTACAGTTTCCCCTCTCCCCCTGCCTCCCCGTGTGGTCCCTGTGGTGAGGAACTCCAAGGTTGGTCCTTACACATCACTGCTCTGTGCTTGGGCACCATGCTGGGAACCCTGGGTCGCCCGTCTGGCTGTCCAGGGTGACAGACAAGTCCCCTCCTCCTGCACAGCTAGGGGGAGACCTAGGCTCCTCGCCAAGCATGTTCAGGACAGACTGTGGGTTGAAATGTGGCCACTTCCTCTCCCCGTGATGTCCCCTGTGATGTCATCTCATGACGCCGTCATCCTGTGCAACCCGTCCTGAGGTCTGCTGGGCAGGGTGGGTTAAAGAATGAACTGTTTCCCACAGGGAACTGTGTGCAATGTCTTGTAATAAACTATAATGGAAAAGAACCTGAAAAAATATATACGTATAACGGAATCACTTTGCTGTGCACCGGAAACTAACACAACGTTGTAAATCAACTTTACTTCAATGTCAAAAAAAGGAGTGAATGCATTCCCAGCAGCACAGATGGACCTGGAGGACACTATGCTCAGCAAAATAAGTCAGAGAAAGACAAGTGCCGTGTGATCTCATACGTGGAAGCTAAAACAAAAGCAAAACCCCAGCTCACAGACAGCGAACAGGTTGGTGGTTGCCATGGGTTGGAGTGGGGAGTGGGTGAATGAGTCAGGAGGCAGAGGCTTCCAGTTACGAAATAAGTCCTGGGATGTACCGTGCAGCATGGCAGCTACAGTTAATGATACTGTGTTGCACATGTGAAAATTGCCAGGAGGATGGATCTTGAAAGTGCTCATCACAAGAAAACAGTCTGTAACTCTGTGTGGTGATGGTTGTCAACCGGACGCACTGTGACCATTTTGCAGCGTGCACAAGTCCTGAATCCTCATGTTGTGCGGCTGAAACTTGTCCTGTGTCAATTACACCTTAGTAAAAAAGGTCACAGTGAATTCAACCATATGCACCCCCCCCCAAAAAAGTGAATTCATTTAATGCCCCCTCATGATAGCACTGAGCGTAATAGATCTTCTCCCCTCCCTCCCCATTTCTTCCAGGTAAATTCTCATTTCAGTTAAATAAAACTAGAGTGGCTCCCTAAGTGATTCTTTCCTCATAGCATCAGACCAAAACTAACAGGATTTATCCTCAACACTCAAATCAACAATTAAAAAATTACAGTATGAAGAGATTTGTGATTCCCGTTGTGTATTACCAGCTTGTTCTTCGGAAAAACTGAGCTAGTTTAGTTTAATGTCATTCCTCACAGTCATCTCCATATTTTAATTGGGATTACATTAAATCACTGTTGAAGAATACTCTTATCTGTAGTGTTTCTAGACTGCCAACAGGGAGACCATGGTATCTCTCTCCATTATTTAAATCTCTCTTCATTTTTCCCATAGATGGTTCTTATGTTTATTGAATTCCACAATTCTTTCCTATTTAATTTTTGTAGCTATTATGATGGGGGAAGATAGTGAGTTTCTATTCTGTTACTAAGGTTAAATAATGCAATTGCTGTTTCACTTATAGGTAACATCCTGTAATTTCCCTGAACCTATTTCCAAAAAGAAATTTTTTGTTGGTTTTTGTGCAACTTTAAGGTTTATACATCATATTGTTATAAAAACAATGACAATAGCAACGCATTAGAGTCTTATAACTGTGTAAGTGATAGATGCTCCTTTTAGAGGAATTGGAGGCTGTCAGCGGCATCAACATGGCCATCCTGCAATTTTTATCACTTCTTACCGCATGTCGTACGCAGATTCTTCCTTTAAAGCTTTATTTGTTCCCATTTTACGGATGTGGAGACTGAGGCTCAGAGAAGTGACATAGATCTCTCTCACACACACACACGCACACACACACATGCACACGTACACACATAAAATACAATCCTGAGTTTTTAACCCAGCACTGGCTGAGTTGAACACCTTTACATTTAATAGCAATAAAAAGGAAATACTTGAGAATGAATTTAACTTAATAAACATGCAGAACTGTTCAAAGAAAATTAAAATACCTCTGGGGAAAATAAAGGCTCTGAGAAGTCAACAGGTTTGAGCCTTGTCTCTTTCCTAATTTTGGCGGATTTCCTAAGTAAGAAACGGCCTTTCGTTGTCAGTTTCATTTGCATTTTTATTACTGGGAAATTTCAGCATTTCAGATTAAACCACATTATCTTTTCTGTCCTATGGTTTTCTTTCTTTTTTTTTTTCTGTTCATAACTTCTGCTAATTTCACCAGTGGGAAATTTGAGTTCTTTACTGACTTGTTTGAATTCATTATATATGTGTATTATCTTTTGTCAGATTTTTAGCAAATGTTAAACCATTCTTTTACTTTGCCTTTTAATTGTGTTTATGATATGTGTTAATGTACAGACATTTCAATTATTTTTAAATATAATTAAGTTTATCAGTCTTTTCCTTTTTGAGTCTTTTTAAAAAATTGAAATATAGTTGATTTACAGTGTGGTGTTAGTTTTAGGTGTACAGCAGAGTGATTCAGCTATACCCATATATGTATACATAAAACCTATAATGGAAAAGAACCTGAAAAAGAATGGATATATATGTTGTTATGAGATATTAAATTATGGATTATACATTATAGGTTATTACAAGGTAAGTTTCCATGATAGGTCATTACAAGGTACTGAATACAGTTCCCTGTGCTGTGCAGTAGGACCTGTTGTTCATCTGTTTTGTATATAGTAATGTTTATATGTTTACCCCAAATTCTTAACTAGGAGTTTGATACATATATTTTTTTGGATTGGAGTGTGTGCTGAGAATGATCTCCCCTATCTAGAGATGAGATGGGTGTTTGCCTATATTTTCATCTAGTTTTATTTAATTCTATAATATATCTGAAATGTATTTTTATTGGGGGGGTGCAAAAAAAAGCACTTTATTTAGGAGGCTAACACAATCATTTCATAAAAATCAGGTCTTTTTTTTTTTTTTTTTTCTATTTTACTCAAAAAATCTTCAGAGATTTTAGCTTGAAAATAAAATCACAGCTTCTTTCATTTGGGAGGCTGTTTTGTTCTTCCTTGAACATGAAGCTGCTTTTGTTAGTTACCTTCTAACTTATTTTTAAGCAGATTCTGCATCGTCAGTCTGAGGCTGGTCTTACGCTGCACGGGGTAAGACATGAGATGAGGTGGCGTTTGCTCTGTGTCCTGAGGAACAGAGGTCTGCTCTGGAGGAAAAGACTAGATGCTATGGTTGATTAACTAGGTTACTCAACTAACTTTAATAAGACTGTCACTTTCTTTTACTTTTTAAAAATTGAGATATGATTCATATACCATAAAATTCGCTCTTTCAAAGCATACGATTCCGTAGTCTTCAGTATATACACAAAGTTTTGCAACCACTGCCTAATCCCAGAACATGTCCAACACCCTAAAGGGAAACCCCATAACCATGCACAGTCACTCCCCGGTCCGCCTTCCTCCCAGCCGCTGGCAACCATTAATTTCCTATCTTTCTCCATGGATTTGGCTACTCTGGACATTTTGTATAAATGGAAGCATATAATATGGGACCTTTCATGTCTGTCTTCTTTTCCTTAGCGTAACATTTTCAAGGTTCATTGGTGTAGCATGTGTCAGTACTTCATTCTTTTTGTAGCTAAGTAATATTTCAGTGCATAGATGCACCACATTATATGTATCCATCCATCAACTGATGGACATTTCAGTTTCTTCCACTTTGGGGCTGCTATGAACAATGCTGGCATATAGATTCACCTGTAAGGTTTTGTGTAGATATGCACGCAGGGTCTTCATTTCTCTGGGGTGTGCCTGGGTGTGAAATCGATGGATCACAGGGTAACTCTTTAACTTTCTGAGGGACTGCTGAGCTGTTTAGTAGCTGCACCAGTTTACAACCCCACCAGCAACATGAGGGCTCCAACTTCTTCACATCCTGACCAACAATTGTTATTATCCATCTTTTTGATAATAGCCACCCGAGTGTGTGTGACGTGGTGTCTCACTGTGTACTGACTTATGTTTCCCTGATGGCTAATGACACTGGACATCTTTTCATGTGCTTATCGGCCATTTGCATGTCTTTGGAGAAATGTCTATTCAGGTTCTTTCCCCACTTTTGCATTGAGTCATTTCTGTCTTTATCGCTGTAAGAACTGTACAAGTTCTTTTTTTGTGCAAATTCTGGGTACCAGTCCATTATCGGATATAGAATTTGTATTGTAGCTTCGTAGTAAGTTTTGAAACTAGGACGTTTCAAATTCAAAGTTGAGTCTCCAACTTTGTTCTCTCCAAGATCGCGTTGGCCATTCTGCATCTGTTCCACTTTAGGATCAGCTGGTCGGTTTCTGCAAAAAGGGGTTTGAAAGGGATCGTGTTGAATATGTAGATGAGTTGTGCTGGCTGTTCCATTCACATCTCTTTCTTGTCATAATGGGAAATCACAGTTGCAAACGTGGTGCCATCTAAACCAATGGCCTGGGTGAGTCCATTGAGGAGGTGTGGCACTGTTTGTGGCCCGGGGGACTGGATGACCCGGCAGGTTTCAGCACCCACCTGCCAGCGCCTGTTTCTCCAACGTGGGATGTGGCTCTGGGTGCAGGGCTGAGGCCGGGGATGCCCCCCCACCCCATCCCCTGGATCCCTGCAGACCTCACCCAGGCCTCCTCTGCTTCCTGTAACTCCTGCCAGTGGCCCGACAGCACACACTGCTCAGCTCGGCAGGCCTCTGCGACCATTTTTAATCTGTACCTGAGTGGGCCGACCTGCAGGACTTTAGCAGGAAGTGTGGGGTGAGAGTTTTCTCGGTAGATGGGCCCCGGCCTGTGCTGCCTCCTTGCTGTGCCCCGTGTTTGTCCTCACCGCCTGGGCTGCCTTGGCCTCTGGCTTGCCACCACGCGGTCTCCAGGGGAGCTGTGGGCTGGAGCCGCCCCAGTGCCGCCCCAGTGCCTGTGAAGGAAGTGAAGCCGAGGCGGGGTAGGGGGGATTCCCTTCTGTGGCAGCGAAGACGACTTGCTCTGTCCGCTTCCTGGAGCTCATCAGTCTCAGCCTCCCAGCCGCTCTCTGAAGTGGGACCGATTGCCTGCACTTTACAGATGAGGAAATGGAAACTCAGGGAGGTTCCGCCACCGCCCACCGCAAGTCACAAAACCAGCTCCATGACCCAGCCAGGCCTGTCTGCTGGCCCCAGTGCATTTCCTCTGCCCACGGCCGCCCAGCGACTCAGAGTCGGCTGTGTCCTGAGGCTTGCTGGTCTCTGGTCTCCTTCCAGCCTGCCCTGGCGGCTCCAGTTCCGCCCTCAGCCCCGGCTGCCCTGCTGGGCTGTCTTCTCTCACCTCCATACCCCATCCTCCTGCCCCTCCCTGCTTCCAGGGTGATGCGGTCGGCAGGTGTTCCCCTGTCCGGTCATCCTCTGAATTAACCATGTGTTATTACAGACAGCACGTACCTTTCTTTCATCGAGGAGACAAAAACACTAAAAGCCAGTTCGTCAGTACCAGCCATTTCAACCTCTGATTCCATACACAGAGGGACAGAATCTCAGAAAGAACCTGCCTGGCCCAGGGTCACACCAGTGGAACGGGCTGAGTCCAGCCGCAGGGCTCCTGCCCCGCGGCTTCCCCCTGCCGCCCTGCCTTGGAGGAGGGTGCCGGCTGCTCGCACTTGCCTGGGCAGGAATGCGGGGTGTGTTGTCTGCCTGCTCCTCACGAGGCGCCTGAGTTCCCCTTACGGGACATGGAGCAGCATTGTCTAGGGAGATGCAAACTGAAATGAAGAAACACTCCTGTTTTGTTTTGTTTTTGACACACAAACCCACGTCATCATTCTCTTTCCACAGGGAGCCCCTCCCCACAGTTTGCAGGAATGTTTCACAGTTGCTGACACGGCCCTTTCATGGCTAAGTCTCCGTGCCCCCGAGTCCACCCCACAAGCACTTCTGATAATTAAGGAGGTGTCTGTACACATCCAGCCACACCTGAACTGCTGGGGGAGCATCTTCATCCAGGATGGGATGCAGGTGACGAAGCCCCAGATCTGTGCACCTTGCACAGGGTCCTGTCCTGGGGCACCTTACGGTGTCTGGACTTGAGTGAGCGAGCAGCAGATGCCTTTTCTTTCTAGGAACTCACAGGGAAAAAGCCTAAAAATCTGGCGAAGGTGTTTTGTTGGCAGCGAAGTCAGATGCCGGCGCGTTCCCATCACCTCCCGGCCACGTGGGACTCTTGCCCGATGGCCTTCTTTCTTCTCTGGCTCCTCTCGTTCCCTAAAGGATGCCTGTTCTTTCGTGCACGAGGTCGTATGGGCTGCATTCTACTTCTCATACTTTCCAGGCAAGGACTTTTTCTAAAAGGACTTTATTATGATTTTTTTTTTTTTTTTTTTTTTGGCATCACTGCCTTGAACATGAGTTGTCTCTTGTTCCTTCGGTTCCACCATCGGGAGGTGCATCTGTAAGCTGACCTGGAGTTGGGAGTGACGGGCGCAGCCCCACGGGGCGTGCCGACTTACGGACCAAGAAGGCTGCTGCTGAAATGACCATTTGACCCCTAAAGGCAGAGCCTCCTCTTTCTCTGCTGTAAGTGTTCATATCTGTTTTGGAAGATGATCCAGGTGTCCTCGTGGTAAAAGGGCTTATCGTGTGATGAAGGTGATCTTTTCAAAGATCAAAACCTTTGAGAGCCTCCCAAATCGAAAGTCAGGGGGAGGCTGTGGCCCCCACCTGGAGAGCAGGGACCAGTGACAGAGTGCACGGCTCTGGGCTGGTTCCAGGGAGGGCCCCCCCATCCCTCCTCTGGGCGGGGTCCTGTCAAGGACGGTTGTCAGTTCTGCACAAAGGTCCCTGCGATGTCGGGGCTTCATGGTGGAGAGGGGACCCGGGGAGAAGCAAGATTGGGAGAGGCCCATGCCATGCGTTTGAGAAAGCTCTCTGGAGGGAGGTGGGGCTTGAGAAAGCTCTTGGCTGGGTGAGGGTGAGAAAGCAGAAAGAACTGGGAGACGGTGGGTCGCAGGATGGTCCTGGGCTAGGGAGGCACGTGACAGGGGTTATGGGAACTTGTGTGAGGCTGCCCGGCTGCCCTGGGCCATCTTAATGATCGGTCCAGAAACTCTGCCGCCTGGAAAAGGAATAAGGGTGTCACTCAGCCAGTCGTGTTCAGACCCACCAGGGCTGCCTCTGGAGAGTGGGGGGTGTCCCAGCGGAGGACCTCACACCCACCCCCATCGGCCAGGCAGCTCTGCCCCTTTCTGCTGAATTTCCACCTAGGATCTCACTTGTTGGAATCTGCCACTCCCGTCTCTCTGCCCCTTAAATACAGGGACCTGAGGCTGCGCCTTTGTAGATTAAACAGCCCCTCTTGTACCTGACCCAGTCATCTTTATGGCACCACCCACCACCAGCATCTTCAGACATAACACAGCAAGCAACACTGAAGAATAGAGTCCCTTTCTCTGAGTCTCTTGAGAAGAACAAATCTTGTTAGAAGTCGAAAGTTATTCGGACAAAATAACTTTCCATCCTCAGAGTGTTTTCAAATAAAAGATGCTGACTTTATAAAGAAGACATTTGATAGTTCTATAAACCATGCAGTGCCATGGCTCATAAGCTGTAACTTAATACCACATGACTTAGGTAAATGAACACGATTCAGGGTACAAATAGCTTCAGTGGGGATGTCAGAAGGATAAACTCTGTTTCCTGATTGTCAATCATATTTAAATCCTCACGTATGTCAAACTCCAAACGCATAAGAATTTAAGAGAGAATAACTCTAGAAATGATGTCGGGGGAGTATTTTTCCAGTTTGGCTGGTGAGATTGGAAAGAGTTTGTAATTGCGACCATGTGCTCTTGGGAGCTGCGTTCTTACACTGCCTCATGTCAGACAAAGGATGAAAAAAAAAAGCACTTGCCTCTGAATCTGGGACCAACTGTCCTACCAAAACATAAGCTGAAGGATCCAAGCCCCTAAAGATTTAGCTGAAAGCCACTAGAATATAAACCTGATAAATAACAGATTTACTTTGGCTAAAAATTTCCCCATTGCTAATAGCATGTAACTATTACTTTCAACATTAATCTATCACAATTCCAGAAAGTTACCTTGGTGTCTCAGAGCTGTGTCTCCTGCAGAGGAACAAATGAAAAAACCAGGGAGTCCCATGAACAGGTGCAGGGCTGGTGTGTGGTGGCTTGGGATGACGGGCAGTCAGGGCACACCCTCCTCCTGGGGGCGGGGGACGGGGGCACCTGCTGTTCCGCCGGCCACCTGTGGGCAGCTGACCTGTGTCCAGAGCCCTTCTAACTTTTCAAAAGGTGCCAGAAATTCATTGGTATGTGTTATGTCTTCATTTTTAAATATTGGCAACTATAGTTTTTCTTTTGTTGGTTTGTTTCTGTAACATTATTAGGCAGACGAAAATTAAATTAGTGTTTTGCCCTGCAGTCCGTGTTCTTCTCTTGCTAAATAGAATGGTCACGTGGCTGCGTTGCCAAAGCTCCTCCGAAGGGATGTTCCCTGGTTCCTCTTTTTTTCCCGTCCTCCTTCTGAGGCGTTTCGCGCTTGCTTGTTTCAGCTCATTTCCCCCGACAGCATCTCGAGGGTTCTGATGCCCCCACCAGAGCCATCTGCCCTTTCTCGTAAAGCCGGGAGGGCGGGCGGCTCCTCCATGTCTTATGTTCTAGGGATGTGTTACAGCTAAGCGTTGTGGGGTTTCTGAAGGCGATCCTTCAGCTCACATGTTGAAGAGTCAGGGAAGCTGATGCAGAATTGTGCACGCGGCTGGAACCAGGAACCAGGCTGGCGGTGGGATCAGCGAGGGCGGGAGGTGCGGGGGTTCCAGGTCCGTGCTGTCCAGTGCCGTCGGGCCTGGCCGCAGGGGACGGAGGAGCGCTCGGTGTGTGGCTGGAGTGAGTTGAGATGGGCTGCAAGTATAAAGTACACACAGGCTTTGGAAACAGTATGGAAAAGGGGGAAAATGCCTCATGTTTTACATTGAGTCCGTGCTGAAGCGATATTTTAGATGCATTGGGTAAATAGAGATAAATTTTACCTGTTTATTTTTCCTTTTTTCCTTTTTTTGTTTATTAAAGTATAGTTGATTTACAATATTTTGTTAGTTTCAGGTGTATAGCAGCATGATTTAGTTATATATATACTTTCAGATTCTTTTCATTATAGATTATGACAAGATATTAAATATAGTTCCCTGTGCTACACAGTAAATCCCTGTTGTTTATCTGTTTTAGGTATAATAGTAAGATCTGTTAATTCAGTACACCTAACTTATCCCTCCCCTCTTCCCCTTTGGTAACCATAAGTTTGTTATCTGTCTGTGTGTCTGTTTCTATTTGGTAAATAAGTTCATTTGTGTCATTTTTTTAGAGTCCACATATAAGTAATATATAATATTTGCCTTTCTCTGTCTGATTTACTTCACTTAGTATGATAATCTCTAGGTCCATCCATGTTGCTGCAAATGGCAGTATTTCATTTTTTTCCTCTTTTTTCATCTTTTTTATGGCTGAGTAGTATTCCGTACGTATATACACACACACACACACACACACACACACACACACACACACACACACACACACACACATGTACATACACCACATCTTCTTTATCCAGTAATCTGTTGATGGACATTCAGGTGGCTTCCATGTCTTGGCTACTGTAAATAGTGCTGCTGTGAACACTGGGATGCAGGTTTCTTTTCGAAGTAGAGTTTTCGTCTTTTCCAGATACATACCCAGGAGTGGGATTGCTGGATCATGTGGTAACTCTTTTTAATTTTTTAAGGAACCTCCATACTGTCCTCCATAGTGGCTGCACCAAACTACATTCCCACCAACAGTGCAGGAGGGTTCCCTTTTCTCCACACCCTCTCCAGCATTTATCATTTATAGCTTTTTTGATGACGGCCATTCTGACCGATGTGAGGTGTTATCTCATTGTAGTTTTGATCTACATTTCTCTGATAATAAGCGACACTGAGCATTTTTTCATGTGCTTGTTGGCCATCTGTATGTCTTTTTTGGAGAAAGGTCTATTTAGGTCTTCTATTTCTCCTTTTTAACCTGGGTACTAGAAATGTTTAAATTACATCTGTGACTCATTATATTCTACTGGACAGTACTACCCTAGAACACAGGTCTGCAAACTTTTTCCTGTAAAGGTCCAGATAGTCAATGTTTCCAGTTTCTCAGGCCATAAGGTGTTTGCTGGCAACCACTCACTCTGCCTTTCTAGTACAAAAGCAGCCGCAGACGAGATGGAAATGAATGAATGTGGCTGTGTTCCAATAAAACTTTATTTACAAAAACAGGAGGCAATAGGGGGTGGACTTTCTGAGTCCTGCTTGATGAGAAGATAAAAGATAAAAGGAAGGAGGGAGTGAGGGTGTCTCTGAGGGGCTGGCAGCCTTCTGTTTCTTGGTCTGGATGCTGGTTGACTGGGTGTGCTTTTTGAGAATTCATCGAGCTCTTTATATATAATTGGCATACTTTTGTACATGTACATTGCACACCAAAGAGCTGTGACCTAAAGGGCCAGAGAAGTGTGTCTGCTCTTGACAGAGGTGACAACCCTCTTCCCACTTTGAGTGTTAAAAACAAGACAACGGCCCAAAATGGAGTCTCTTGTGCTAAGCCCCACGTCACCGAATTAGTTACAGGCTCAGCCCTCCCAGAAATGGAACCTTAAACCAGTCAGTCAGGAGTCCCATGATCAGCAGAGTGAGGTCCTGCCTGGTAGACCCCTGTCATCCCCTAAAGGGAAGTGACCTTGCGGTCCCCAACCCGCTTTTTTTTTGCCTGATACAATGTCCCTGGCTCCTGCCGCCTCTGCCTAAGAAAGTCTCTCACTTTGTACAGCTGCTTGGAGCTCCCTTCTACCCGCTGGATTGGGCGCTGCCCAATTCAGATCGATGTTTCCTCAGAGAAACTCATAAGATGTTTGATATGCCTCATCTGGTCTTTTAACAAGAGTGAAGCCACTTTTTCAGTGCTCCACCAGTGGTCGGTGGTTTAAGTCATCCCAAACATTTTGACTTTTCCCCGGAGTATCTGTAACCCTGTCTTACAGTCCATTCATTCTGTACGGTGGTCACTACCTTTGGGAGTCTTGTGCAGCGAGAAAAGCCATGCTCCTGGCCATTTGGGGGAGACTGAAGGGGACAGAATACACTATATATTAAAACCTTAAGCTGTATCAAAGCTCCATGATTTTGCCAACTAAAAAAAAAGATTCTGGTTCCCTATGAGCTCATCCTGTCTGCAGAATGAATAAACGGTTTTAGTATTTTGTCATTTAAATATAGACAGCACAGTATGAATTTTCCTTCTGGAGCTCGATGCTGACCAAGCCTCAGGGCACTTGTTCGTGTCTGTCTGCCCGCCCACATCTCAGTACAGAGCCCGGAAAACGGGCCGAGGTCTGGGCTCTGGAGCGCAGTCCATGGCCCTCCCGGGACCGAGGGATCATCTTTCTACCCCAGCTCTTTGCCCCTGCTCAGCATGGAAGTTGCAGAGAGAAGGCTTCCAGAAGTGGAAACATTTTTAAATAAGTCCTTTAACTCTTCGCCTGTGGATCCAGCTGCGTTGACACAAAGCCACGTTTGAGGCATGATGTCTCGGAGGCCTGGCACCTCGGAGTGTTTTCTCCTGGGACCCATAATGGTTGCTTTTAAGGGTTCAGTTCTATCAGTGTGGTGCTTGAACCGGACTTTCAGCTGACCTCCAAAAGGAAATCGTTTTAAAAAGGAAGGATTTTAGGTCTGCCAAGAATCAGATAATGGCCCAGCACAGAGAAAGCAGGGGTTGTGTGGTTTTTATATTAAAATACAAGTCTCTTAATGCCTCAAAACAGCAGCCTCCAGAAAATGTGAAATTTAATCGAGGAGGCTAGAAAAAGCAGTTTTTTCAAAGGTCGAAATTTTCCCTCTTTGTTCCTTGTGGCTCATCGGAGAGGAACGAGTCCCTTTTCCCTGAATCTCCTCCTGCCTCTATTTTGGGTTTTATACAAGTGACTATTCTCATTAAAGTAACTTTCTTCTTTTTTTATACATGTGTTTTTATTGAAGCATAGTCAGCCTGCAATGCTGTGTCCATTTCTGGCGCACAGCACAATGCTTCAGCCACATAGGAGCACACATGTATTCGTTTTCGTATTCTTTTTAACCATAGGTTACTGCAAGATACTGCCTGTAGTTCCCTGTGTGACACGGCATGAACTTGTTGTTTTAAAGTAACTTTCACAGTTGTCTGAGAGCGGCCACGCTGTGCCTGGGACCTGCCGGGGGAGTCCTTCGGGCTGGCCCTGCGGAGAACGTGCCTGAGGACAAGGGCCTTTGACGTTTGCTTAATCGGACATCACTGATTACTTTCCCCATAAACTAACATTAAGAGGACCCCCGCCCCCATTTCTTTTCTTGAGCGGGTCTTGTGGTGTCTCACCCTGCCTTCTACCCCAACTTTTGCCCAAAACGGACTCCACCGAGTCAGGCCCCTAGGACGAGGGGCTGTCCGCTGTCCCAGCACAGTTGGTCTGGTGCGGGGCAGATTTGTTTCTCCTAAGAGTGACCACGTGTAAGGAGAGAGGCTGTGAGCAGTGTGGACACTGGTTGGGTTCCAGGCCGGGGACTGGCACACTGAAAGCAGTTCACGTGTCACGTGACCTGCGGTTGTCACAGGCCGTTTGGCCACCACGGGCATCTTCTCTGCTGTTTGTAGCTGCCACAGTAACAGCACAGGCTCCTGAGAGGCTGGGGACCCCGAGTTCAGGGAAGATGCCACCTGTGTTGTATTGCCCACTGCTTCTCTCGGAGTTTCTCCCCCGCTGTAAGATCAGGTTCTAAGGGAGTGCGTGTTGGGGTCAGAAATGGCCCTAGTGACCCTGTCCTCTGACACTGATCTCCAGGCCTGCTGAGAACCAGGACAGTGGGGCAAGGGGGCAGAGAGGAAGCCTTGAGGCAGACGAAGTGAGGGTGAGGGAGGGAGAGGGAGAGGGCCAGGTGCTGTGGAGGTGACAGTGGGCCGGGAGGATCCTGTCCAAGGGAGAGGAGGAGCTGCTCCTGCAGGGTCAGGAGCCCCCGACACAGGTGAAGCTTAGAGCCAGGGATTGTTGAAGGGGATTGGGGAAAGTTTCCAGCCCCAGGGAGGCCTCCCCAGGTTCCAGAGATCCAGGGGAACAGAGAGCCCTGGGCTCCCAAGAGCTCCAGGTGGGGTGACCAGCTGGGAGGGTGTATCAGTCAGCGGCAGTCTCTGGTGCTGCTTAACAAGGCACCCCCAAGCTCAGAGGCGTACAGCCACGAGTGCTTCCTTCTCGCTCTCCCATCTGCAGGTGGGCAGGGATTCAGCAGATGGGGCCTGGGCCCCACCGGGCGTGGCTCCCAGCTGGGCTGGTTCAGGTGCTCAGGTGCCTCTCAGCCTCCAGGGTTCTCTGGGATGTGTCCCTCTCATGGCCGCTCCAGAGGCACCGGAACACAGCCCCACTGCATAAGCACTGTGAAGGCCAGTGCTCGCATCACTGATTCTGTTCCCCGAAGCGGGTCCCCCAGCCAAGCCCGACGTCAGGAGGGCGGGGGATATACTCCGCCTCTGCTGAGGCGCACTGCAGGGTCATGTGGCAGGGGGCGTGTGGATGCAGAGAGGCGGCAAGGCTTGGGTAGCAGCCCCCAGTTGATTTCTGCCAGCGTCTCCAGTGGCGATCGCTGCGCAGGTGGACTCCCACTCACCGACCTCCCCCGGCTGTCACGCCCGCCAGGGTGCCGACTGACGGGTTTGCAACGAGAGCCCTTACTCGGTGGACGAGGTCATTCTTACCATCTGTCGGTGTGTTCTTTTCTCGTAGGAAAGCTGCTTAGAGCACCAGATCGTAACTCAAGTGTTGCTTCTGAGCAGGGAGCCAGAGCAAGGGGTGTGGCTGGATGATTTAGATGGCTTGAACTTTCCAGGTCTGGTCGCTGGGGGCCCCCACCTCCTCTACGGGAAAATGCCTACCGGGGGGCACCGGGCAGGCCGCCCCCGTTAGGTGGGACGGTTTCCGCTTACTCCTTGTGCTACATTCTCCTAAACTCTTGTCGAATCTCTCTTCATCTCTGTTCTTTCCTTAGGTACAACTTGACTATCGCTTTAGAGGTAAAAATGAGATTATTCTTCTCTAATGACAGGTAACCACCATATGCAGAACGAAGGCGTTTGCAAGAGTCCCCAGCCCCTCAGTTACTGACCATGACCTGGGGCGAGGTGCTTTGTAGACTCACCCGTGTCTCTGAAGTCCACAGGCATCAGAGTGGATGGCATCTCACGGTCCCTGCCGGCCACGCGGCCACGCGGTGGCTGTCCTGGCCTGTGTGTGTGCAAACTTGCTTCTTATTCTTGGGACACTTATGGCCTTAACATTTCGGTCAACCAAGCACGTCAGGACCATTTGAGGAAGGAGTAGGAATCGAGGTTGTCCTCTGAAACCTTCCCTTGACCCCCTCTGTGAGATCAGACTCCTTCACGAAGTCCGACTCTTAGCTGTTCACAGCCCCTGATCTGTTGCTTAGAAACATTAAAAAGTCACTGAAGTTCATGTTCTGGGGGCATCAGGCTAATGTCTCCTGTTGTCATTTTTCTTCTAAGTGCTCAAAAGTCACCATCTTAATATTCCTTCTTGACCGTATTCAGGAAATAAAATCTCCCCTTGAAATAACATTTACCCAGCCCTAATCCGCTATCCTCCTCCCCTGTTCTCCATAAGTTTTCCTAAAAAAGATCAGTGTCAACGATTCCATGACCTCATCTGTTTTCCTACGGTCTGGGGTAAAGGTTTGGGTCTGCTTTTCATAATGAGACCCTGGCAGGGCCGGGGTGGGAAGTGCCCAGGCCCCGGGGACCAGAGCCAAGTCGGGGTTGGCGGGAGGCACACAGGACGTGCGGGGGGAAGGCGGGGCCGCGGCCGGCCCTGGAGGGCGGGCGCGCGCCCGGGTTCCAGAGCGGAGCTGGGTCAGGGGGAGGCGGCTGAGCTGAGGGCCCGGGGCTCGGGCGGTGGACTGTGGAGGCGGCGGGCGCTGTGAGGCTGTCCCGGGGAGAGAAGGGGGGCCGCCTCCGCGCCAGGTGTCGGGCCTGGAGCCGAGGAGGAAGTTGAGATGGAGGATGAAGAGGGCCCCTCGGTGAAGTGCGGGGATGAAGGTGATTGTGGGAAACTCTCACAAGGCAGGAAGGGTCGGCTGGATGGGCCGCCCAGTGGCGTTCGCTGCTGTGCTCCATCCCAAGATTGACCAGAAGGTCAAGTAGGGTAGTGAGTGAGAAATGCCGACGTGTCCCCCCTCCACCCCCCGTCTCCCCCCACCCCCCCCACCCCCCCCCGTTTCTGTGACTCTCCCCTCCCAGTGCTGCTCCCAACAGAGAGCGCTCAGGCTTGTCTTCCTCGCCCACTTTGCAGCACTGGCTCCACCGAACAATGTCTTGTGCCTTGGTCCCTCTATTCTGCGACAACAGCCGCCGTGTCGGACTAGCCTGCCAGGGCTGCCGTGGAGAGACTGGGAGGTTTAAACAGCGTGAGTGAATTTTCTCACAGTTCTGGAGGCTCGAAGTCCGAGATGAAGGTGCTGGCGGATTGGATGCTCCCGAGGCCTCTCTCCTTGTTTGCAGAGCCGCCCTCTGGCTGCCGCTTCCCGTGCTCTTGCCTCTGTGTGTCCACATCCCTGTGTCCCTCCCTGTGTACCCTAATCTCCTCCTCTCACAAGGACACCGGGCATGCTGCCTTGAGACCCACCCGAGCAGCCTCATTTTGGCTCAGTTACCTCTTTAAAGCTCCCATTTCCAGATACAGTCACACTGTGAGGTACTGGGGGCGGGGGGAGGGTAGCAAAATTCAGCCCACAGCACGTGGCCTTGCTGCCGACACCCTCGCTTCTGTCTCCAGCACGGATCGCCCAGCAAGGGCCAGGTGAGGTGATGTCTGGCCTCCTGAGCTTTCCACGTGGATGTCCCCAGATTCAGCTCGTTGTCTTCTCCCTAAAGCCTTCCCTTCCTCGACAGTCTGGAGGTTTACATAAGATGATCACTGCCTCATGTGAGTCTTCTCCATTTGTTGAATCAGTTCAAATAGGAAAATCCAGAAGAGCGAGGCGTACATGCAGGAGGGGCAGAATAACTACGAAGCAGTGCTGAGCACATGGCCTCTGAGCCATCCGTTGTCTCTACCACTGTCTCCCCGCCAACGCTGGGAACGTGATTTCACGTCTTCACCCCCTATCTCTGTGCCTGTGAACTTCGCCTTGGTTAGGATGCCAGGCTCTCAGGGATGCTGTGAGAAATCCGTGAGACCTTGTATGTGGTCCAGCCTTGTTCTCAGTTCACTTCCTGCCAGTCTGACTTCTGGCCCCAAGCCCTAGTCTCTCTGCCAGAAAAGTACTGGGAATTAATGCCCTCTGGGAGCAGCCCTCAGCCAACACGATGGGAGTCGGTGTGTCAATACCCCGGCGCCCTCGCCCTTCCAGGTGGGGTCCCTCTGAGGCCTGTGTCTGACACTGTCTGCCAGTTTCCTTGTGGGACTGAACTCCAGTCACCCACAGGAGTAACTGGCTTGAAAACCCTCCTCCCCTTCTCTGACTCGTTCCCCGTTCACCTGCCAGCATTTCCCGGAACTCTCTTCCCTAGAAATTGCTTGCCCAGGAACCCTTGCCTTGGAATTTGCTTCTGGGGGAACCCAAACTATGACATGTGCTATGATCTGAATGTTTGTGTCCCCTCCCTAGAATCGTGTGAAACCCTGGTGCCCAAGATGATGGTACTAGGAGGGAGGGCCTGTGGGAGATGCTTCATCCCTCACTAGTGGGATTCTGCCCTTACAGAAGAATCCCTTAGTCCTTCGCCCATGTGAGGCTGCCACACGGAGTCTGCAGCCAGAAAGGGGGCCTCACCCAACCACGCTGGCACCCTGACCTCAGGCCTCCTGCCTCCAGAGCTGTGAGCAGTGCGTTTCGGTGGGTTGTCATATCCGTAACATTTTGTTAGAGCAGCTCCAAGGGACTAAGACACAATGTGTAAAAGCTGGCTCAGTGCCGAGCATCCAGCCAGCGCTCACAACTGTGGTTGTTTTTGCCATCGTCAAGTTGGGATTTGCATCAGTGACAAGCGGAGATGCCTGCGGGCGAGGGCGAAGTCTCCGCGACCCTGTTCTCACCTCCACGCCGGAGTGAGAAGCCCGGTGTGGGCGTCACGAGGCCGTGAGGGCCCGGCTAATAATGGTCAGTTTATAACAAGCATTCTCAACGGGGACTGTGTTGGCCCCAAGAAGCCAAAAATTGTTTGGGGGGAGGGGTTAAAAAAATCCTACCGTTTTTGTGTATAAATCACAGAGACCCATGTGACATATGAACAAATACACAGTAAATCTATGGTATTAAAATTTAACCAGGGGGTCAATTAGAAAACATTGTCTAATGGGGAAGGTACAGCTCAGTGGTAGCGCGTGCTTATCACGCACGAGGTCCTGGGTTCAACCCCCAGTACCTCCATTGAAAAACAAAAACAAAACAACAACATTGTCTAGAAGCCTCCTGGAAGCGGGCAGTAACAAAACCCCGCTGGCTTCTCACAGGCAGGAGAAGCTACTGCTGACGCTCGCCTGACTCGGGAGCATCCTGGTGGCGCTATTTAGTTTGCAGGGTTCGTGTCCTCTTCTCTGCAGTGGGGAGTTAACAGCTGAACTTTCATGAAGTTGTTTGGTCAGGTGTACCCGGCAAGGCACCAGGCTTTTTGGCAAAACATCCACCTGTTTGTGGTTAAGATTTTCCTGGTTCTTATTACAACCAGACTCGGTTAACGTTTTGAGAACCACGAGGCTTGGCTCTGATGGCCAAGGCGACCGGTTCATCCAACACGGTGTCCTTTGAATCCTTCCCGACTCACTTCTCCAAAGCGTCTCCTCCTCCTGGCTGACAGCACTGAATCTGACAGGCAGGGGAAAAAAGGGACCAAATTCTTTAGTTCCAGCCCATATTTCTTTTGTCAAGGTATGATCGTTAAAAGAGTTTTGTTTTTTTTTTTTAAACACAGCTCTCCTGCAGACGTCTAACGTACATGAGCTGAAGATTCATTTCACCCTTAGGAAAGCATCAGTGGGCCGGCCAAGCTGGTTCACAGCAGGACGTGGGACGCTGGTGTGTGTATAGCCCGTCTCCGGTCAGGCTGCTAAACCCTGCTCGTAGCTTAGACGCCTGGCTGGTTACTGACAGTCCTGCAGGGCAGTCAAACCGTGGTCTTTGGAGTTGTCCTCTCCTGGGCAGTGCAATTTGTAAATTGTATTTGGACGATTATATCTGGATATTTTGGACAGTTTTCCTTAAACAGTCACCTGGATTCGCCTGAACATCTTCTACACCAGTCGGTCTGGGCTGTGCTGTCTTTCTGTTTGTTTGTTTGGGGGGGGGGATACTTAGGTTTGTTTATTTTTATTTATTTTTTTTAATGGAGGTCCTGGGGATGGAACCCAGGTCCTCGTGCGTGCTGAGCACGTGCTCCACCACTGAGCTACACCCTCCCCTCTTGGGCTGTGCAGTCTTAACAAGCATTCGTTCTTCGTTGTCCCTTTTGAGAGTCTGAAAGGCTATCTGGAAAAACCTTTAGCTTGTCTCCTGGTTTGCTGTAAATGTTTACAACAGCCCGGTGTGCAGTGTTCGCCTGTTCCGCGGTGTAGCTACTCCAGCCCCGGTGCATCTCGGTCTATAATGTGATGCCATCGAAGGCAGGGTTGGGAAGGCATTTTCACAGCCCCGACTGTGTGCAGCATCTTCTGGCTCTGGCACATCCTTGGGTGTGTTGTGTGACACACGCTGTATGGATTATTGTCATGCTGCTCAGGTCACTTCCCAAGGGTGTGGAATCGTGGTCACTAGGTAACTATCTCTGAAGAGCCAAAGATTAGCTCATCCGGTGGTTCTAAAATTATCATCCCTGTTCCTGGAGGGCCCCTCAGGGCTTACACAAACTTAATTCAAATTTCTTTTAAAAAGTTATATATTTAAAAAATGCAGTGAAAATAGACACATACACACAGATGCAGCAAACATATAAAGGAGTTCAGGGCACTGATCAACACCAGGTCTAGAATTCTTGTAACTTCTGGAAGGGAGGAGAAGATCCTCTGGGAAGGAATTCACAGGGGCGGGGAGGTGTGTGGTACTATCTTAAATAACTTCTCTGCATGTCTTAAATATTACACAGTACCTAATGAAACACACACCCGCGAATGCATTTTATATCAAATTTCAAACCTTTAAAAACCACTAACCTGTTAACTTGTGCTGCCAGACTTATTTTGTACGAGTGATGGAATAAAGCTACCCCCTACCGTCTCTGTTTAATTAAAAGTTTCCCAGTGTTGCGTGGTGAGCTGTTCAAAACATGAAACTGTCCCTAAGAATCTTGTTTAGTTTTATTTTATATAATGAGGCAGTGGAATGCACTTTCAAATTTTAAAACGATTTCAGACTTAATAAATGTTGTGGGTATAGCACAGAGAATCCTAGTATGCTGTTTACTTACCCAGAGGAGTAAATTTTTTAATATATTCTCACATATTTTAATCATTCTCCGATGCACACGCATGTGCACGCACACCTTTTTCTAAATGATTTGAGAGTAAACTGCATGCCTCACGTCTCTGTACTACTTAGAATTTCAGCGTTTACTTCTTGAGAACAGGGACTTCCTTAGTCACCACAAGGCAGTTGTCAAATTCAGGAAATGCGATGTGAGTGCAGTGCTTTAATCGACCATCCGCATGCCCAGTCTCACCAGTTATCCCGCTAATGCCACGTGGAGTGATTTTATAGTTTATTCTGTGGATTCAGATCCAGTCTTGGGTCGTGCGTTGCCTCGAGTTGTCACTTCTCTTTAGATCTGTCCTTTCTCCCTGGATCTGAGGTGGACCTGTAGTCTTTCTTTGTCTTTGAAGCCCTTGACCTGGCTGAAGCGTTCAGGCCGGCTGTTTCTGTAGTGCGACTCAGTTTGCGTGTCTGATGTCCTCACAGGCGGGTTTGGGTCCCGTGCTGTTGGCCGCA
Organism: Camelus ferus; assembly: GCF_009834535.1. NCBI lineage: Eukaryota > Metazoa > Chordata > Mammalia > Artiodactyla > Camelidae > Camelus > Camelus ferus. The sequence continues at coordinate 18,750,594 of NC_045714.1, read as the reverse complement.
GGTGGGACGCCGTGTCCTCCTCGGTGCCTGGTCTCGGGAGGCGCGGGTGGTGGGGCTCTCTGCCGACCGTCTGCGGTGATGTCCTCCCCTTTCTCTGCGGTGGGAGGTTTCTGAGAGCCGTGCCTTGACTCCAAGGACGGATGGCTCAGCAGGGCTCATTCAGACCTTCAGGGTGATGGCTCCACTGTTGCTCTGAAAGCGGCACCTTGCTGGGTGAGCCGGCCTGCTCTATAAGCCGTGAGGACTCCTGTGGCCCAGGAAGGGGCCTCTGCTCAGTGTTAGGGGCTGCAGAAGCCATCAGTGGCCACGTGTCTGGCGTGGGGCACCCTGGTGGTGAAGATCTGACCCCAGCTGGTCCTCCGGGACAATGGCTGAGTGTGGCTGTCCCCCCCCCCCCCCGCCCACGTTTGGTGATGGGATATTGGCGATTTGTGGCTTCTCTGAAGTTTCCCCACTTTCCCGTCTGAAATGGAAACAGTCTTTCTTCTGGGCCGGGGGGCAGCCACCAGTCACGCGTTGCCTGCCCCCGGCCAGGACAGCGGCCTCTGAGAGCAAAACAGGAAGTTAGAACATATGCATTTGGTACGTATTGGCTGAATGGTGAGTTTCTCAGTGGTTCCATGTGGCTTGAATAACACGGTAGTTTTCCTTCCCAGAGTAAAATATCCAAGCTAATTAAGATGTATCTTGTTGAATCACATCTGATTTTAGTGAATTATTTAGGGTCCAGCACTGCTTTAAGCACTTTCACAGATTGGTTCATGAAATTCTTTCCACAAATGTTTCCTGGACGAGGAGCACGTGGTGTCGGCAGGACAGATGTTACACCCTGGGCCACGTCTCAGGGATGTGATGGGCACTTTCTAAACCTTAGCCGGTGTTTCCAAGTGGGGAAGGGGGCATTTTAGACAGAGAGACTTGCAGAGGAGGGTGGGCTCGTGGAAGGACCGGAAAAGGGAACGAAGGTTTGAGTCAAACTGGACAAGACTTGTGGCGTCTGCTGCTTCCGAGGGTTTGGACTTTGTGTCCCATGTATCAGGGGTGTCCTGACTGGATTTTGTTTTAGAGCAGAGTTTCTCAAACTTGAGGGAAGAGTTGGCAGGGAGAGAAGGCCCTCACTTGTTCCGAGGGAGCTGAGTTGCTCCCAGACCACAGGTGTGGGTGTGACGCCCGGGGCAGCTGCAGCCACTCACCTGCCGGCCACTCTGAGGACGGCCGGGCACTGACCCCAGGAGGGCGGAAGCAGGAGACAGAAGAGAGCCGGGGAAGCAGGGCCTCGCTGAAATCACAGAGCCCCTGGCTCAGCCCCCAGGAACCCCTAATCGCTTTCACTGTTTAGTGATTTGATTTCAAAATAAGTTCAGACTTCCAGAAATTGGCAAGCATAGTTCAGAGAACCTCCCCGCTCCGCCCGTTTACCATTCCTGCAGATTCACGGGTTTGTGCCGTTTCGTCCCATTTGCTGCATCATCTCTGACTTCGTGGAGAGCAGAGAGCAGACATCTCTGCCTCAGCACCTCTGACTTCTGAGCACCGTGCTTAGGACAGGGGCGCTCTCCTGCACCCCACAGCCCTCTCATCCACATCTGGGCCCCAGTCACTGATACGGTGTCTAGTCTGAACCACAGATACCAACCTTCGTCAGTTTCCCCAGTAACATCCTCTGTAGCATGTTTCTCTCTCTGGTCCAGGATCATCTGTATTTGGAGGGAGGGGTTCTTTAATCCCTTTTAATCCAGGATGGCTCCCCAGCCTTTCCTTATCTCCCATGACTTTGGTATTTTTGCAGAACCCAGGCCAGTTCTTTTCTCGAATGTCCCTCGAGTGGAGTGTCTGTGTTTCCTTATGGCTAGTTTCAGGCCCCCGCCTCCTGTTGGAATAGCCCTGACTGATGTCGTGTTCGTCTCGGGGCCTCACGTCTGGAGGAACACAGCCTCCGTGTGCCCTCCTGGGGATGTCCATCTCGCCCACCTGGTCACGGGGTTGTCTGGTTTCTCCACTGTTCGGTTCCTCTCATTCCTCTGGCAATTAATGTGCAGTCTGTGAGGAGACATGACTGTGGATTCTTAAGCCGACTTGAATTGGGTTTTCTGTTCCCCACAACATAAAAGCTCCTCACTGATTCAAGGGCCTGTTTGTATTGTGGGATTAATTGCTCATTACGGTGCGGAAACAAGCAAGGGATTATGATGAGAAGAACAGGAGAAGTTTCTTAAAAGCTCTAATTGTGGTCAGATGGGAGCAGAGCTGGACCGGAGTGCGTGGGTGTCCTGAGAGCACTAATCATTCGGTTAGACGCTTCTTAATCTTTGAATTTCTTTTGCTGTGGCCGTCAGAGACCTCAGCACAGTCAAGCAACTTGTATCTCAGCTTAAATCGAATATTATTTACCAACATAATTAACTATAATGTGTTACTGAGTCAGCGGTCCCAGGACAGAGAACTATTACACATACATATACGTGCACACACATGGGCAGGAACACAGCTGCTTAATTAAACCCTCCAGCCTCCCACTAAATCTCATGCTTCATAAGCCATTGTTGCCTGCCAACCCCCCAAACAAGGCAAAGCATGTAACTACGCAAGATTCAACTAACACATCTAACAAACATTGCTCTTACTTCTCCCACCCAAAGCTAGTGTAACTGCAGTTTCCTAATAATACCAATTACTTTGATGTATAAATTTTATACAGAAAGACATTCCCCTAGTTCTGCCATTGGCCTCGAACAAAATTTAAAAAAAATACATTTTAATAATCTCCAAAACAAATAAATATTTCAATACTAATTTTAACACAACCCAAACTGCTACACCAAATGCCAGTATGTCACTTAAATTCATAAAGGATTCTCTGTTAATAAAAATGACACCCTCGAGTCAAAGTAGATTTACCATCAGTTGCACTGAATAACATTTTAACTTATGTGCAAGTAACTCTTTCAATTTTTTGCCAACTTGCAACAGTTTGCAAAATAAGTCTTTTGTTTTCATTTTTACCTGGAAAATGTTAGTTATACTCACAAAGAATAGTGGTTATTTACAGGGACATATAAATTTTATGCAAAATATGTTTATATATTTTTTCCAGATTTTTATATTGGCAAAAATGTTTCCATTAATTGTGAATTCAGTACCACTGAGCAGGATTCCTAAGAGAAGTAGTGAACCAGACCCTGAGACAAGGATTCGTCTGAAAGACATTAACTGGGAGGTGATCTCAGGGGACAGCAGCAGCGAAGTGGGGACGGGAGACAGGGAAGGAGGAGCAGCCTTGAAGTGTGCGGTTGTGTGTGCACGTGGTTGTGACTGGCTTGGTTTGGGTGCCCCTGGAGCAGACCCTAAGATAAAGACTCATGTGCAAATAGTTTGGAGGAGGTTTTTCTAAGGACTAAACTTTACTACTTCAAGGACATCCCAGATGCATTACTGGTGGGCGTAACAGAAGCTTCCATTCACGCCACCTTAGCGAGAACTAAGAACTCAGAAAGCTAGAGCAGTTGCCTCTTTGGATACCAAAAAAACAACATATTAAAGTCTGTCGCAGAGAATAAATAAGGAAGCACTCAGCAGAGCAAAAACAAGCAGGGGGACTCAGACACAGACAACAAACTTACGGTTACCAGGGCGGAAAGGGGTGGGAGGGATAAACTGGGAGTTTGGGATTTGCAGATACAAACTGCCATATATAAAATAGATAAACAACAGGGTCCTACTGGACAGCACAGGGAACTGTATTCAATATCTTGTAATGAACTACAATGGAAAAGAATATGAAAGGGAATATATATGTGTATGTGTAACTGAATCACTGTGCTGTGCACCAGAAATTAACACCACATTGTAAGTCGACTATATTTAGTTAAAAACGAAACAGCGGACTGACTGCCCTAACAAGGGAGCAGGGATCCTGGAGCTCACAAGCCCAGGGGAGAGTCAGAAAGAATTGCAGACGTGGGTTTGGGTTGATTCTTACTGTGACTAGGAGGGAAAATGCAGGTTCAGGTCTCCCGCGGCTGCAGGTGGGTCTCACAACAGAGAGAGCCTTTGGTTACTTGGCACATGGAGGCCAGCGGAGAAGATGGTGAGGCCGAGGCGGAGATCCTGACCCGGGGCGCCGTCTCTGCCGCAGCCCGGAGCCTGTCCTCTGGCGGGAGGACTGAGTGAGGAGGGAAAGGCGCCCAGGCACGGGGTGTCATCAGGCCAGCCCCACCGCGTCGGCGACTGGAGCCTGAGCTCACGGCGACCGGGATGACAGCGCAGAACAGCACCTGGGAGCTGTCCCCCTGGGCGGTGAGGGAGCCGGGCAGGCGAGGAGCCGCCCTGTTGCCCTGGCGCACGGGCCTTCGGAATCTCACCTGCCCGCGGCTCCAGCTCCGCCCTCTTGCAACTCGCCGGTCCATGTGTGTGGTGTGGCTGCGTTATCGAACTCAGGTTTGGCTGCTCGCTGCTCAAAAGCCAATAATTCAAGAGACAAGTGTCAGAAGAAGGGAAAGGTTCTTGAATCAGAAAAGCTGGCAGTCTGGGGAGATGGCAGTCTTCTCTCCAAAGACCATCTCCAGAGATTCTGCTCAGCCATGACCGTGGGGGGGGGGGGGGGGCAGAATCTGAGTGAGTCGTCAGAGCAGGGCGCTGGGTCTGCATCCTTCTCTCCACCAGGTGCAGAATGGCTGACTCTCTTCAGATGATCTCTTGCCTCCTGTGATCTGCCTGCAGGATTGCCAAGGGGGCTCTTGGGGGTGGAGAGTTAATCATTCTTTAACTGCTTAATTCTTCATTGTTCCTTTTAATCTAGGAAAAGAATGAGCAGGTTAGACGAGGCGGGGGGTGCACTGAGGAGCATAAATCAGGAGCTAGTTTCAGTTGCTCAGTGATCTCATTCCTGTAATCAGGTTCTTTTGAGGTTCGAGGGGGACAGAAATGGGCCAGCAGGAAAGGGCAGAAGGGCTGCTTTCAGCCGGGAGTGACCCTGGGCAGTGTCAGGTGTGAAAGCACGGCACAAGAACGGGGCTGGGCGGGGGGTGGTCAGGAACGTTCTCCGTCTCTGCTCTCGTGGGGGCGCCATTCTGGAGGGGGCTGGGCCCGGCTGCACACACACCACTGCTGAGGTCGGGAGACGGGGTTGGAAACGGATCAGAAAGGGGCCTGGGTACCCAGCGAGGGAGTATGGACATTAGTCTCTTTAAAAACGGTTGTGCACAGTGCAAGGCAGCAGCTAGCAGCGGAGCGCTGGAAAGGTCTGCCCCTCGGGGGCGGCCTGCGGGTGGAGGGGAGCAGACACAGGCCGAACAGACCACAGACGGTAGGGAGCTGCTGAAACCATTAAGGGCGCTGAGGTCCAAGGCCTGAGTGGATGGGGAGGAAGATGAGAGACGTTTGGACGGGAGACTCTGCGCACCGGGAGTGACTGATGTGCCGAGTGAAGTGAGGGAGGAGCAGGGGCCCCTCCCTCCGCGGATTCAAGCCTGGGGTTGTCGTTAACGGGGGGGGGGGGGGGGGGGGGGGACTTCAGAGGAACGGAATGTTAAGTGGAAAGGCAGCGTCCCGCGTCCCAGTCTGCTTCAGGGACAGAAAGCAAAACGGAGGGCTTCTTGGCCTACTTTTTGGAGACAGACATTTCTCTAGTTCAGAAAAGGAGGTGAGAAAAGGGGAAGAGGACTCTACGAAGCCTTGTCTTGGTTTTGTGCTTTGTTTTTGGTTATGCTTTGTTTTTTCCTAAATTGGAAGCAGACAAAACAAATAGCCACGATCCAGAAGTAACGCACGAGCCGCCAGCTGAGCGACTTGGCTTCTGTCTGCTCTCTCCGTCCACCTCCGTGCAATAATAAAGGACAGAAAATAATCAGAAACGGGGAGCCGGAAGCTGTCGCGCCTGGAGAACAGGGTCCGCGGAGAGGCTTCGGGCCGTGGGGGAGCCTCGTGTTCGTAGGCGGAGGGGCCGAGTGCTGCCCGGTGTCCTAGCAGGGGGCACAGCGGGATTCACGGGTGCAAGCGCTTTGTGATGAGACGTGCCACGTGCCAACCCGGTCATCGCCCCCCTGCGGTGGGGCCGTAGCTCTGTTGTGCCTGGACCCCCACCCCCCGTTTGGGTTGGGCCAGAGGGGACTGTGGGAGGGATGGTTTCGCCCAGCACTGAAGCAGGCGTGAACTCAACTCTCTTTCCTGGCTTTCACGAAAACCCTTTCCACCTTCTGGAGAGAAGCAAGAGGGCCAGGTCTTCAGGAAGAGGAAAGCTTTAAGCTCTAACCTGCCCCTTGCTGGGGACCTGCTACGGCGCCCAGAGACGGGGGGGCCTTGTTTTACCGAGACGAGCAGCTCTGAGCGGAGGCCCGGGCCTGCCACCCGGGTTCCCACTCTGTGTGGTAACGCGAGGTCAGTAGAAGCTGATTGTAGGGGGTCAGAAACCCCCCCGGCCCCAGGCCAGTGCACGCAGGGGGCCTTGATCTCAGACACAGGGCTGGGTGTGTTCTGACCTCCGAGGTGAGGATGCTGGGAGGGGAAAGGCAGCTGGTTTAGGATTAAGACGGGGTTGGAGAGGAGTCCGAGCTGGTGGACCCACAGTGAAGGAGCTGTCCTGTTAGCCAAAGGAGGCGGAGGCGGAGCACAGAGGCCCGGATGCTTCTAAGGAGGGAGTGTGACCCCTGGGACTGGAATTAAAAGCTAGAGAGAGATTAGGGTGCCTTAGGGCTGTTGAATCCAAACCTGTCTGTTTTCTCCAAGGGCCACAAGGCTGTAACCGGGACTGAACCTTTACTTCTGCAAACAAGGATGGGGTCTGGGTGCGAGAAGGCCAGGAGCAGTAGTGAAACCTGTGTCCATTCTTTCGGGGGCCGTTGGATGATCCAGGCTGCCTCCCAGGAGTGCCCTAAGAGCAGGCGGGAGGGCCCTCTGTCCTGGGCTGTGTGTTTAGCCCCCTCCAGCCTCATCCCCTCCCATGGAAGGAGAAGTTCAGGGTCCAAGGATGTGCCAGCCAGAGCCGACATCCTCCTCCGCCTCTCGCTCCAGACACACAGCTCTCAGATCCCCTGCCCTCATGCCCCACGCCCGCTCGCGCTGCCTGGCCGGGCTCTTCCCCAAGCCCCGAGGGCTGGCTCTGCTTCTGGAGATGTAGTTAATACAGCGCCCCCCCCCCCCCACCGTAGACCGGAGGGCTTGGCAGGGAATGTGAGGTGGCCGGTGCTTAGACAGGAAGGCTGGGTGCCCACAGAGCCGTCGAGGGAAGAGAAGGGTGACCGCCGTGGGGTAGGTGCGGCATGGCCCCATGTCCCTGCATCCAGCACACGTCACTGAAGAGTCTGGAAATTCTGAATTGAAGCGGGCTTTCCAAGTCCTTATCGAGGTCTGTCTGTCATGGCAGAGAGTAGAACTCGGGTCAAATAACACCTCGTAGTCCTGATGGTTAACTTAACAAAGTTCAGGCGTAAAGTGTATGAACCCCCACGTGTCCTCTGGCCCCAGGCCCTGGATGTGGTGCCCACCCAGCATCCCCCTGAGAGGCGTGAGAGCCCAGGCAGGGCCAGTGGCACGCTGTCTCCACGGTCCACTCGGACTGGCCACCGCGGGTCTGTCTCACCCTGTGTCCTTGGCTCTTCTTTTTCCAGAAGTCTGACCCAAGGCTTTCATTATGACCCAGAGCAGTTTCCCTCCGACGTGAGTTTGTCCTCACCCCCGAATCCTCCCGATGGAGCCTGGGGAGCCCGGTGCCTCCCCTCCCTCTCCACGACTCTTTTGTAGACATAGAAAATAAAAAATTGTCTTGGAGAGCCACTGTTTATTCCGTACGCATCCCCCTTGATCACACGGACGCGGGCTGTGGGCGGTGCTAATACTGGTGGTGGTGCGCTCACTCTGTGTAGACGGTGTTTTGTTACTTCGGTGTTGGACGGCGGGCTGCCACTGAGCGTCCACGTGGAATCTGCAGGCTTAGAAGGAGGGCCAGCTGCTCTCCAACCTACTTCCTAAGAGCAAGAACGGGGACTTTAAGGCTCTGATCCCCGTAACCCGTGATGCAAGTACACGCACGAACACACGGAGAAGCCCCCCTTCCCAGCTGGCTCTATTTCATTGGGAGTTTGGCGTCTATTCTGCGGATTTCTTTTGTCTTGTGGTTTCCAGCGAAGATGTGCTGGCTTGGACACACACCAGGAGATCTTCCGAGAATTCTGATTTGTGCAGAAACGAAAGAGCTGAGAAACATGACTGGTTGAGGACGTGGTGAGAGATGAGTAGGTCGTTAGGTTCTAAAGAAAAGAGAGGACTCCTGATCACAGACTCTGCAGGAAAAACCCAGCCACAGGCAGAACATGTAGACTCCACAAACCAACGTCCCCGTGTCTCGAGGGGATAGGGGGGCCTTTCCAGTGTGCTGTGTGGGTCGACAGGGTGGATTGCGCATTGCTGGCACTTGAGGTTACCTGGTCATTCCTGATGCCGTGGTTCTTCCTTATGCTTTTGATGCAGCCATTCCCTGAAAACCCCTCCTTTCAGCCTCGATGACGTCTCTGTAAAATCTCACGCACTTACTTTTCCAGTGAGCATTTATTGAGCACATCCGTGCCAGGCACTGTGTAAGGTCCTGGAGAGGCTAGTCTGAGTAAGGCACATGGACCCCAGTGTCCGGTTGGCTAGAGGAAGCTCTTTTCTTGTTCGTGTCATCCTCTAAAGACGTGGAACCTTCTGGACTGAGCATCTGGCTTCCTTCAGGTCTCCTGATGGCACTGTCTAACTTGGTCAAGAGGACAGCTGGAAAGGGTTCACGTCTTACTCGGGGCAGATGATGTGGTTTCACGGATGAAGCACTGGCTTCAGTCTGCAGATCCGGCTTCCTCCCTTTGCTGTCTGGTGTCGCTGCAGTGTATGCAGGATCCGATCAGAGCGGCCTCGGCACAGACCTGTGGTTTAGAGCCGCGGCGGTGGGTGCAGCGGGGGCTGGAGTCCCTTCTCCCCGCTCACCGGAGCTGACTGTTACATTCTCGTGAATTCTGTAAGCCCATCGATGTCACTTCGGTGGGCTGACATTGGCCACAATGGGAGTATTCATCTGACAAAGTAGGTGAATGCTAAAACGTGGGGCTTTTATTCCCCAGAAAGCCAGCGGTTAAACATTTTCCAGCACGGCACTGATTAACGGGGAGGCTAAGTATTCTAAAGGTGAAGCGGGAAGTGGGAAAGACAGCAGCGCACGCAGGATCAAAATGAGGGAGAAAGAAGGAAATCAGTGCATGAGGTTCCGGGCAGTGTGTGCCCTGGATTATTACATAGGGATGGTGGCCCTCTTTTTCCCTCCAGAGAGGTGGCTGTCATGGCATTGCAACCTAGGATGGCTTTATTTTATTTCATCTTATCTTATTTTATTTTGGTAGGAGCACTCAATATGAGACCCCCTCTCTTAAGGAGAACACCTCCTGTGGTCCTTTAGACCTGGTGTGCGTCCTTTACGCTTTCACCAACTAACGGCCAACCAGAACATATGACGAGGATGAAGGGTATTGGGTTCAGAATTGTGTCAGCCTGTTGCTGGCGTGTTCCTAGAGCATTCCCAGAGGCCCTTTTCTCACTGATGTCCTAAGAAATACAGAATAATCCAGTGTTACAGTCAGTTCACAATGAAATAGGTAAAGCTGCACTGAACGCAATTTGTGATCGATCCAAGCCGATCCCAACCTGATGAATTACATTTGTTTGTAGTTCTTGAAAGTGAAAAATACTTGATCTGATAGGAAACAAGTTCACGGTTACCAGTGGAGGGGGAAGGGGGGAGGGAGGGATAAACTGGGAGTTTGGGATTAGCAGACACAAACTCCTATGTAGAGAATAGATTAACAACAGGGTCCTACCCTACAGCACAGGGGACTATAGTCACTATCTTGTACTAATGTATGATGGAAAAGAATCTGAAAAAGAATTTATATATATGTATGACTGAATCACTCTGCTGTACACCAGAAACTGACACAACGTTGTAAATCAACTATACTGCAATTTTTAAAAAGGAAGGGGGAAGAAAAATTCTTGGTCTGAGAGATACTTCATGCTGGTAGAAGAAAACCTGACAACAGCCTAAACTGCACAGTCATATTTGTTATTGGTTAATATTTTACAGAAGCATCAAGTAATCCTGCAAAATATATATTCGGAATTTAACCCAGGAAAATTGGAACTTCATAGAGATAATGAAAACCACCACAGCTGCCTTGCAGGCCGGCGCTCAACCAGAAGGCAGAAGCCTGTTCGATCGATCATGTCTCTGATATAAAGTTTACAAGGAATAGAATTTATCCCTAAAACCTACTTTCCATAAATTTAAAATTAAATGGGTATCCATATGGAAAAATAAAGACTCTAAAATCCCTACCTCAAAATTAATTTGAGATGGATCGTAGATCTGTACATTAAAGCTAAAACTATAAAACTTTTGGCATAAAACATAGAATATTCAAAAGCTTTACATTCTTATATTGGAAAAGAAGAAAAGCACAAAATTAAAATAAGACAGAAGAAGGTTTTAAACTGTTATCTATCCTGTAGAAGGAACTGACCAAGGAGTTAAGATGGCTTAATGGAGTTGGCTCCAGAGAATATTTTCTCCGTGAAAATGATCAATATTGGTATGATTCCAAGTGAAATATCTGTGTTTATTAAGCACTGAGTTAAAACTTCCTTGAGGACACAAAGGCCACATTAAAATAACAGGTCACACAAGTCAGAAAGGCCATCATTAAAACGTCCACAAATGACAAATGCTGGACAGGATGTGGATAAAACGCTGGAGATTGTGTCCTACACTGCTGGTGGGAATGTAGTGAGTGCAGCCACTATGGAAAACAGTTTGGAAATTCCTTTAAAAAGCTAAAAATAAACTTACCATATGTTCCAGCAATCCCACTCCTGGGCATATATCTGGAGGGAACTCTAATTTGAAAAGACACCTGCAACCCAGTGTTCACAGCAGCACTATTTACAACAGCCAAGACACGGAAGCAAAAACCTAAATGTCCATCGACAGATGACTGGATTAAAGGAGTTGTGGTATACATAAATACAATGGAATACTACTCGGCCATAAAAAAGAATAATGAATAATGCCATTTGCAGCAACGTGGATGGATCCAGCGACTGTCATTCTAAGTGAAGTTAAGCCACAAAGAGAAAGAAAAATACCATATAATATCACTTACATGTGGAATCTAAAAAAAAAGACACAAACGAACTTATTTACAAAACAGATACAGACTCACAGACATAGAGAACAAACTTATGGTTGCCAGGGGGAAAAGGGAGTGGGAAGGGATAAATTGGGAGTTTGAGGTTTGCAGATACCCATTAGTACGTATAAAATAGATGAACAACAAGGCCCTTCTGTACAGCACAGGGAACTGTATCCAATACCTTGTAGTGACCTATAATGAAAAAAATATGAAAAGGAGTGTACGTATGTATATGTATGACCAAAACATGCTGTGCACCAGAAAGTGATACAATATTGTAAACTGACTATACTTCAATTAATTAATTAATTAAATAAAAAAGAGGGTAAAAACATCTTTACAACAGTCCACAACTCTGACCAGAAAATTCCATTTCATTCAAGTCAGAAACTTAAATTTAAAAAAAAAAAGAGAGAGGTAAATGCGTGCAGCTGAGCCCCCCACACCCCGGTGGTGTTGGGAGGGGTGGAAACGTGCCTTGGGCTTGCCCACCTCACCCTCAGTTGAAGCATCTTCCCTTGGGTGGTCCAGAGGCCTCCCTCTCTTGATTCATCTAGGAAATGCCCCGCACAGGTGGCACCTGCAGGTTCTGTTCTGGTTCAATGGGGCTTTTTCTTTGTCAGCGTGCGCTCTACTTTATGCCAAGATCTTTGAACATTAGCTAAGCTGATCATAAATAGCTGAAATTCCACCTGTTTCGGAGAACTCATGCTCATCTTTCTGAAGCCGTTCTGGTCCAGGCATATTTGATGGAAAGGAACATAAATCTACCCAAACTAGTCAAGAAAGGGGGACACTTACTGTCAGGACACAAGACGCTCTGAATCGTGGCCCTGCCAGGCCTGGTGGGACGTTACAGCCATCACCCCGAGGCCAAGACTCAGACTCTCAGTGGCGCATGGGCGTTCTCCCCTCCTCCGCACCCTGTGAGCCGGGGCTTCCCATAGCTGCTCACTCGGGGTGTCTGCTCCTCAAAAACTAAGCTGGCTTAGGGCTCACAATCCAGCTCTTATGCATAAGCACCTGCCCTGTGCCTCTCAACTCAGAATTTTGAGCAGAAGATTCCGCTTCATCCGAGAACAGCCGGTGAATTACTCGCTTGGGCCAGTTATGACACCGTGGCTTCACGCCATCAGCTGAGAGGGCGGGGCGGCCAGAGTCACTCACGTTGTGCATCAGGCATGACGCGGGCAGGGCAGGTGCTCCCCAAGGGGTGGGTGGGTCGGGTGGGGCACCTGGCTCAGGGGAGCTGGTGAAAGGAAGCGCTTACATCCCAGCTGAAGGGATCGTGAGAGCAGCCCGCAGCGCCCCTGCTGGAAAGGCCGCTCCCGCTCACGGCGATGCTAGCCGTCCGCGTTTTACGCAGAACGCCCGGGCTGTGCTGAGTTGCCGGGGGTAGCACGCCCGTCCCGTGCCCCGTGGGTGCTGGCGTTCCCCTGCACGCCGGCCTGGCTCCACCCGCCGGCTTTGCCGGAGGGCTCTCTTTGGCCCCAGAGCCCGTTCTCCCTCCGCCAGCGGTGCGCTGGAGGTGCTGGTGGACCACGGCCGCCTGGGGGCGGCCCTCAACCATTCCCTGGGGGGAGCTGGACAAGGACCCCAGCTCCCTGGTCCCTCAGTTGGGACTATCTGAGGAGTGGTCTACACTGGCTGTCAGGGTTCCCTTCCCAGTCGCCCACACTGGCTGCTTGCTTGGTGATGCACTTGGTACCGGCTGCCCTCCCTCCCTGTGTAACATCCCGTGTCCCCAGCCAGCGTGTCCTGACGGCACGTCTCACAGACTGCCTGGACACGAATTCTGGACTCGGGGTCTCTGGACACAGTGTGTTCAAGTGTTTAAAACGTGTATTCCTTAATCTGTGGCTCTGTGGTGTAGTCTCTACCCGAGAGCTGCCAGACTAAACCCCCAGGTAAAGCCAGCCGAGTCCGCAGAGCCCTTCAGTGATGGCCAGGGAGCCTTGGAGGGGAGCTGTGCACCCCAGGGCTCACAGGCTGACAGGTACCCCTGCCATGGCATCCCGTCCCTGGTGTCCTTAGGGTTAAATGTTGATGTCCCTTATGGGACTTCTCCATTGTACGTGTGAAGTCACCGCATCTGTCTGCTTGGTGTGACTACTTACCACGTGAGGTTTCTCAGATGAAGAGGTTGAGATACACATATTTTTAAGGTGTTGAAAGAGAATGACGGGGGTCTCCCCCCTCCCTTCTCAGCCCTGTTGCAGGCAGGCAGAGCGCACCAGCCCCAAGGCCTGAGTCACGCCCAGGAGGAGCTGTCACCCAGAGGGACCCGGAGAAGCAGCAGGCTAATTCTTGGTGGCCCGAGGGATGGAACGAGGGCGTTGGGTAGGAGGTGAGAGGGGCGGTCTCCCGCCCGAGGGCAGGAGGAATTTCTTACAGCAGAGCTGCCCGCCTGTGTCCCGGGCACATTCGTTGCCCCGGGGAGGCGTCGACACCTCGGCTGTGTGGGCATCGGCAGACCTTCTGGATGATGGCTGCGGCCAGAGCTTCTGCAAGACGTCCGTTTTCCAAGGATGGAAGGGATGGACCTCCCCTGGGAATTAGCCCCAGTTACAGGCCACTCCTGTACTGTTTCACCCCTGAGTACCATGCTTAAGAAAAAGAAGAAGAAAAATTATTTGATTATCCGTGGTTATTGTACACATTTAAAAGCACGGTTACTGAGGAAGGAGGCTGGGACTTCAGTTCTTTCCTTTGGATTTTTTTCCTTCCCACAAACTAGTTTCTCTTTTCCATGAAGAGTTTTCACGATCTTAAAACTGGTAGAAGTTTGGCTAACGACAGAGAGAAAATCAGTGCTGGTCAGTGATACCAGAGGCTCAAAGAAAAATAATTTTAAATTCACGTAATTTGAATTGTCAAGCCAGAGCCTGGAATAGAGTTTTTTGGTCCAACTTGTAAAATCTAGGGTAATACAAAGATAATTATGGAAATATTCAGAGACCTTCCCTGGATCCAGACGCAGGACCGCCCCACTGGCTTTTACCTCTTAGTAAAGACGAAAGCATTCAAAGGAGAGGACCTGCCGTCACCAGAGCCACTCAAGGAAGGAGCTGGGAGAAAAGGTGACAGGACTGGCCTCGACCTGACAGGTCCCCAGGGGTGAGTCATTTTCTCCTACTTCAGCCAGTTTGGCTGTAAACGAGTCATAATAATGAGATGTTGTTTACTGAGAACTGACGTCCACTTTGTCTCGCTTCATACAACTGCTGGAAAGGAGGGGGAGGGAGGGAGCGATCAGAAAGCTTCCATGGCCGAGCCAGCAGCGGGGATGAGAGGCCTCGGCGCGGATAAGCCAGGTCTCTTTCCAATCAGACGCGTGATTGATGGGATCAGATGGCATCCAGGGATGCCGGTGTGAGCGGCACGGCTGCTGCTTCGTGAGTTTGCGCTGGTGACCTGGGGCGAATGAAACAGGAAGGGAACGGGCTGATTAAATCAACCAAGGTGGAGGGGTTGGGAGGGTCCATCTTTCTGATTTGTTCTATCTTGCTTGATACGGCCTGGAGCCGGACAGAGCCGACGCTGGAATTTTGCCAGTGACTTAACTCGGCTCCGTGAGTCAGTGAACTGGAAATCGGACACGGGGTGGCCCAGCCCCCGTCGGCCAGCCTGCAGCCCAGGTCCAGGTGGAGGCGCCCCTGCGCCCAGCCGCAGCGGCTCCGGTGGAGTGGGCTGGGAAGCGGCCTGGAGTGGTCTTCCTCAGAGGCAGTCCACACAGCCTGGAGCCGGGCAGACGACGGAGTGAGTCCTTGCTGCTGAAATTCCAGGACAGACTTCACCTCCGCTGTTGCTCTGGGGGCCATGTGGAAGCCACCGAGAGGCTCCCCCCCAAGTGGCAGAGCCTGGTGTTGTGGGAGAGGGAGGGACAGACACTTCCTGCCTTTGTCCTTTATTTAGCTGGCCTGCAGCGACCAGCTTCGTTTACATTCCCCCAGTGGTGTTATTGAAAAGGCTTGGCAGCTCCAAAGTGTTTGCAGTGTCCTTTAGTCCCATTAGGGCTCCCCGCTTCCCTTTTTTTTTTTGCTAGCTTTCAGCTAGCATCTGGAAGGAGCCACCGGACGCACTGGGCTCCTTTTTCAAGACTCCGCTCTCCTGTTCAGGGAAACCAGGAAAGGAGCAAGCATCCACCGTCCAGGTCAGGAGGAATTGTACATCCTCTCCAACTACGGTACCTTTTCTCTTTCTTCGTTCAGCCTGTTACTGGGGTGGTTTTAGGACGGAACTGCTAGTGTGACCTCTCAGGGGGAGGGGTGGGAACCACACATGGAAAGAAAGTCTCCTTTTAAACTGTATTAAATTTCTGTCTGTGTTAAGGTGTTAGAGGCTATGGTCTGGGAAGGAAAGTCTTGCTACAGCGGGAAAGACCTTAAACCCAGACTTCTCTGGGGCCCTTCAGAACTTTATTTGAAAAAATTGGAGTGATGTGGGATGTGCTGTCCGCTTGGGTTTCGTCCTGTGGGAGGACCTGCCAAGGCACTTGGCAGCCTGTCCTCGTCACCTGCCCTCATCTCCACCCCGAAGCAGCCTTTCCAAGAAGTCGGGTTGCCACCTGCATCTTCTTGAAGAAGCATGATGGCTCTGCTGGCCCCACTCAGCATCCAAACCCGGTGCTCCCTGGGGGACCACTGAGGCGGGGGTGCAGCTCTTCAGGCAGCCAGTTAAACCAGTAAACTCCTGGAGTCCAAACTGCTGCGTTGAGATAGGCAAAATTCACTGCCTGTCTGGCTCATCAGAAAGGGTTTGTGTACGGAAAACTTCTGAGCAGAACAAAGAGACTTGGGTCTGGAATGAGGAATGACGCCTTGGCTCTGGCCGAGCTGCTCCTGAACTGCTGTGCGATGTCAGGTTCCTTGACGAGAAAGTGTCTGGAAGAAAAGAATTAACAGGCGTTACGTTTGGTTTCGAGGCGTGTACATTTTTTATGTGTGTGTTTCTGGGTGGAAACAGTTAATCATTTGCTCTCCAAGGTTACAGCGTGGTTCTTGTTCTGCTCTTTGTTTGGAAAGCAGCGCTGTGTTTTCCTCCTGGAGTCGCTCCAATACACGGACTTTGCTAGTAAGTGATGAACTTCAAAGGGCTTGGAGCGGGGGCTCCTCCGTTCAGCGGCTGAGCCCAGAACAGGAACTTCAGAGTCAACAAGGGTCGCCTTGGAGAGCTCACCGTCTCCCCAGGCTCTTGGAACATTGACCTTCATCCCAGCGGGAGGGTGGAAAGAATCACGGGGAAGACACCTGTGAACCTTTAAAGTGACCGGGCCATGGAGAAGTGACTTAAATGGGTGACGGCTCCGGAAGGAGGGGTGGCTGTGGCTGCATTCTTGTTTTCCTCGATGGAATTCCGCGGGCCCTCGCAGCCCACTGTGACTGTGAAAGGAGAGACAGATCGGGGCTGAAACGAGCCTCACCCCAGAGATCGCTGGTTACTGACGTCTGCAGTTCTCTGCAAAGTAATGATGGCTTTTCCGCTTGTTGAAATGCCGCTCTGGTGCTGCTGGCTCTCTGTCCCCCAGCTATAATGAAACAGCCTCAGCAAACTGGCAGCAGCTACTGTGACTTCGGTGGCTTCCCACCCCATCCCTGCAGCTGAACCCCTTTTAATGTCCCCAGATGTGTTTTCCTTTAATGTTTCCTTGTTTGTCCTTGCACTGTGCTGGTCAGGATTGGACCAGCCACATCGTGCATGCTGTGTGGCCGGGAGGGCAGTTTTATAATTACTCTTGGTCCTGGAGGACGGTTCCGGGTTGCTCCCCGACGCATCCTCCAGGCACGCTGGGCAGGGCGAGGCCAGCTGCCTGGGTGTGCGTGTGTTTTACTCAGAAGAGGACATTGAAGGTGTTGTAGCCAAGAGGGAAGATTATTGGGTTTGAGACTCCAGTGAGGGAAATTCCAGGCCCAAATAGCCATGGTTATGATTCAGAATCCTATCAGGCCCTTAAATTCCCCTCCACGTTCCAAAGTCCACCCCCCACCCTGGGCCATCTTGGAACTGTTTACACGCTGTTTCTTACACAAACTGATCTCTGTAAACAGGAACACAGGGTTTCATTCCAGGCTTTGATTTCTAAAGAGAAAACAGAGGGATTGATTGCCAGCGCCCTTGTGTTGACCTTGCCCCGGGGTGGGGAGAGGGCTGGCATGGCTAATAATGACCTCATCCCATTCTTGCAGGATTTCCTGGGACCTGCAGGGCCTCATTCTTCCGCCATCCCTCTGTAATCAGCCACATTAAGTCCATGAGCTTTGGAGCAGATTACAGTGACATCTAAAGTTGTCCCTTTAGGACTTGAGCCTGAGGTCAAGCAAACACACAAAGTAATCACTATGCTTTCTGCAGGCCCGGAGACCTGCGTCAGCTGGAAAAGCGGGTGGTAGGGCCGTGAGGTGGGGCACAGTCTAGGAACTGTGCCGCCCAAGACAGGAAATTGGCCTGAAAGGAGATGGAAGGCTTGGGTGGGAAATACAGTGGCACTCAGTGGTTGATGGAAAAAGATCTTGGCAGGACTGTTGTTGTGAGTGTTCTGTGGCTTAGAAAAGAATTTCCTACAGGCTGGACTAACCATTAAAAATGTCTCTACCTTCAGGAGTCCCGGGCGTGCTGTGGAGCCCTGCTGGGGAGATGTCGGCTTGGACCATGGGCGCCCGCAGTCTGGACAAGCGAGGAAGTTTCTTTAAGGTAAAAGGAAGCCTCGATTGGGGTGGCTCATGGGCGGCTTGCCCCCTGTGCCCAGCTGCCCCGAGAGCTGCGGATGCTGCGGACAGCGGCAGGGAGAAGCCTGGCGGGGGGACTTGCCCGAGCCCAGCTGTGCGCTGCTCTCGGGATTTCCCAGTAGGTGGGGGCTTCTGTGAGTCAGTGCTTCACAGCCCAGGACCCGGGCACCCGGAGATGCCACCCTCTGTGAAACGATCGCAGCCACCTCTCTTTGTCAGCTGCTCAGCAGGTCCTTTTTCAGCCGGTGGTTTTTGACGGGAGTGGACTTGGCGTTGGGGTGAATCTGTGTAGGTGCCTGTGCTTCACACTTGGCTTGAGTGTGTGAGTCACTTAAGGGCTCATTGAAAAAAAAAAAGAGAGACCTGCACATGATTCCTGGGCCTTGCCCTAGACGGACTGGGTGTTTTTGCCGGTGTGTTTTATCAAACTCCTCCCACGACCAGGCTGCAGAGAACCGAGGCAGCTTGGTGAAAACTGTGCCGCGTGTCTGTGCGCGTGCTGATGTCAGCGGGGCGCCTGGCATGCGTGATGAGCTTCTCAGCGGGTGTCTTCCGTCCTCCGCGTGTGTATGTGGTTTAAATTCAGACTGGGCGAGCATGTCTGCTGTGCACTTGGGAATTAGTCTTCTTCTTAGGGCGTTTGCTTTGTGTCCTCTCACTCACCCTCAAAATAATGCAGACTCGTTGTTGAAAATTTGGAAACTACCGAGTCACGTAGAAGAGGAGAGACATGGAGGTAAAATGTGCATTTGGACCTGTCACCGGCAGGTGTTCGAACTCCAGGTCTTTTCCTCAAAGGAGCGATGAAATCGGGGCCTCTGAACTTCATCGCTGAGGGAAACTGACGGTGTTTACTAACTGCCCCACCTTGCTGGGCTGCAAGTACACACGAACTCACATTTATGTGTTTCCTGTTTCCAGGAGCCCAAACCTGACTTACTGTGTCAGTTCTGGGCTCCACAGATTCCACGGGAAGAGCTGGTTGGTAAAGCAAAGCCAAGTTCATTCTGGCGACTGCGGTCAAGGACAACATTGCCAGCACGCGGGCCTGCTGTGTCTGCGCAGGGGGAGGCCAGGAGGCACATTTGTAGGGTCTAGGGGTCCAGACCCAAATCCTTTAAGCTGCATTTTTCCAGGCAGAGAGTTACCTGGGTTTCAGCCGAGTTTGTGACATAATATAGTTGAGGACTGGTGGGTACAGCATGGTAAAGGTCTGTACGGGGTCTTGGCGAGTGAGCCATTCTTAAGCTGTGTTCCCAGGTGAGCAGACTGTTTGCCAGGACCGACTGCTTTGTAGGAATTTCCTGCCGTGAACAGCGAAGTTATTTGTTGGTTTACAATCACTTCCTGGAAGAAATCGTTACGTTGTGTTGACACAGATGGTCTCGATTCCCAGTCCTAATAGTTAAGCTTTGTGAATGTATTTGTCTCTGTAACCCGCTGACTCGACTCCAATCAAAGCTGTGTAACGTCCGCCACCAGAGGCACAGGAGGCCCCCCTGTGCCCCCCTGAGCATCCTGTCTCCCAGGCACTAACCCGCCAGGCTCCTGACTCATCTCTGGTTCCTGGAGCCTGTCTTATGCTGAGATACTCATTTCATCCTGGTCAAAGGGATGAACCCAGACCCCCCTTAACCCAAGGCACTGCCTGCATCAGCCTGAATATTGGCTAGTCCATAATTACCACCTTATGCTCAGGAAGTGCAGAGGGGCTAAGCTCACAGAGTAGTTAGATTTTAAAGTTCAAGCAAAAGGGGAAAATGGGGTAGAGTTGGAATGGCCTTGGAGTTAATGCTCTTATTATGATGATGATTGTGATACAGGATTTCTGGTATCACTAGCAGTAATAATAACTTTTATGACAAAGGAGTTTTTAAAATTGAAGTAGAGTTGGTTTACAGTGTTGTGTCAGTTTCTGGTGCACAGCATAGTGATTCAGTTATGCATGTATATATATATTCCTTTTCATATTCTTTTTCATTATAGTCCATTATAAGGTATTGAATATAGTTCCCTGTGCTGTACAGTAGGTCCTTGTTGTTTATCTGTTTTATATCCAGTAGTGTGTATCTGCAAATTCAAAACTCCCAGTTTATCTATTCCCATCCCCTTTTCTCCCCTGGTAACTGTAAGTTTGTTCTCTATAGGTCTGTGAATCTGTATCTGTTTTGTAAATAAGTTCATTTGCATCCTTTTCTTTAGGTTCCACATATGAGCAATTTTATATGGTATTTTTCTTTCTCTTTCTGACTTACTTCACTTAGTATGACGATCTGTATGTAGGTCCATCCATGTTGCTGCAGATGGCATTATTTCATTCTTTTTTATGACTGAGTAGTATTCCGTTATATAAATAATCCACAACTTCTTTATTCAGTTATGTGTTGATGGACATTTAGGTTGCTTTCATGTCTAGACTATTGTAAATAGTGTTGCTACAAACACTGGGGTGCATGTGTCTTTTCGAATTAAGAGTTCCCTCTGGATATATGCCCAGGAGTGGGATTGCTGGATCATAGGGTAAGTTTATCTTTAGTTTTTTGAGGAATCTCCATACTATTTTCCATAAAGACTGCACTCAACTACATTCCCAACAGTGTAGGAGGGTTCCCTTTTCTCCACGCTCTTTCCAGCATTTATCGTTTGTGGACTTTTGAATGATGGCCATTCTGACCAGTGTGAGGTGATACCTCATTGTAGTTTTGATTTGCATTTCTCTGGTAATTAGCAATACTGAGCTTTTTTTTTTTTTTTTTTTAAATGTGCCTATTGGCCGTCTGTATGCCTTCATTGGAGAAATGCTTGTTTAGGTCTTCTGCCCATTTTTGGATTGGGTTGTTTGTTTTCTTGTTATTGAGTTGTATGAGCTGTTTGTATATTCTGGAAATTAAGCCCTTGGCAGCCTCATCATTTGCAAATATTTTCTCCCATTCCGTAGGTTGTCTTTTTTTTGTTTTGCTCCTGGTTTCCTTTGCTGTGCAAAAGTTTGTAAGTTTAATTAGGTCCCCCCCCCTTTTTTTTTTTTTTTTTTTGCTTTTATTTCTATTGCCTGGGTAGGCTGCACTGGGAGAACATTGCTGAGATGTATGTTAGAGAGAACATATGTTAGAGAACATTATGCCTATTTTTCTTCTAGGAGGTTTATAGTGTCTTTTCTTATGTTTAAGCACAATGACTATTACTGTTATTATCCGTTATTCCGTACCCTCTAGGTACCAAGAGTAGGGTTTTTCTCATATTCCAGATACCATTTTATTTAATTCTTTTGATACATTTATGAAAGGGGTGTTTATTATTATTCCCATTTTATAGATGATGAAACCAACACAGAGAGGTCATTTTTTGCTCAAGATTGCACAGCTGCTAATGAGCAAATCTAAGGTTTCATTCTGACTCCAAATCGTGTATCCACAACTGTTATGATCTAGTTTCCTAGGAAACACAATATGCTCTTTCCTCCTTCACTAGGAAATGATCATAGAAATGGATAATTTCCTACCCATTTCTAGAAAGGGCACTGGGGGGCCTGCCTAGTGTGCTCCCCACTGGGCGGCACCGAGGCCACAGTCCATCCTGTGCCTGCCACAGGTCACCTCCCAGCACGTAGATTTTGTTTATGTGAAGGAGCTGATTCCTCAAGGGTGTCCCTATGCCTGTGAAATTCCAATAAAGAGTATCTTCTCTGTAGGAAAAACAAATTACCTCTGAGAAGTTTTGAGGCAGGGGCCGTGCTGGACCCAGGACAACCTACTGCTAAGTCCAGTGCAGCCAGTTTTTCCTGCCATCTTGGGAATAATTGTTGTGTATATTTTTTTTTTCTATTTTTTTTTCAGTTGAGTAACAGGCAGTTAGATCACTTGTATTTCTGGGCCATGTCCTAGGAAAGAACCAGTCGAACAGAAGGTGAGAGGCTGCTTGAACCCACTGAGGGCAGGTCTGCTTCCTCCCTCTCCAGTCAAATGCCCTCGAGGAAAATGTGTGCGAAGTGGCCAGTACAACGTCACTTGGCAGTGCTGGGTTTGGGGGGAGGGGGCTGTCTGTTTGCTTGTTTGCAGAGCTTAGATTGCTCTGTTTACCTAAGTTAGATGCTCTAGGCCCACGATGTGGTTGCCTTCTGCTGCTTCCTCTCCTCTTCGATGTAGATGTTGCTGTTCCTCACTATGAAGATTTCATAATTAGTTATTGTGGAATAATAGTATTAGTTACTGTAATATCAAGTAAATAATATTATTCGTTGTTATGAATTATTCTATAATTTGGGCATGCAGTTATCTGCAAGGATGAAGTCCAGTGCCCTTTGGACGTTTAATACTGACTTTTTGGAAGTTTGTTATAAAAATGCCAGGGTAGAGCTCGGTTGCTGAGCTGGTTTGTCGCTCAGCACGGCCTGGGACCCAGTGGCTCTACCTTCACTTTATTTTCATTCACATCAGCTGAGCACCTGGGACCAGCCAGGCTCTGTACTAGGCGCCAGGGAGGGACAAACTGGAAGCCATCCCAGGTTTCGCAGGGCTTTCCGTCTGGTACCAAAGGAGGGTATCAATCAAATATAATATTAGACACATAATAATAAATCATAAGAGAAAACAGGGCTTCATGTGAGAAGTCAAGGGCTCTGAGGACACGTAACCTAAGGAGGGCCCGGAGCAGTCTCTCCTGAGGAAGTGGCCTCGGCTGGACAGCTGGGCTTGTATCTAGGGATTCGGAGGGACCACCCTGTGCTCCCGCAGGGCCGCCCTCCACCCACATCGGCGACGCCCTGTGTCCTGCTGGAACCCCTTCGTGAAGTGTGGGAGCTCGTGGCTACGGTCTTGGCTCACGGCTGAATTCCGCCTGCTCGTGATCCCTCTCGGTCATTAGGGCTCATGTGATTTTGTGTAAAGCCTAGATAATTGGAAAGCGATCACCAGACTTCATTTCAGCATTGTCTTCCCCCAACCAGTGTGTGTTTTCAGGCCAGAGCTGCCAACCACTGGAAGCGAGCCTTGATCTGTGGCTTCCCATCTGTCCTGGCTCGTGGGCATGACTCAGACCAGCTGTAGGATGCAAGGGTCCTGGATAACGCGGAAGGTCTGAGCACTCCGGGGCACCCGAGGAGGCCCTGTGGTTACTGTGCTTGTGGGATCCTGGCAGCCTGGCCACAGAAATCCCGTGTGGGACGAACGCGGTCCACGGCCCTTCCCAGCATCGTCACTAATGGTCCTCGCCACCTGTGAGACTCGGCATCTTCCTCCCTGCAGGGTCTCTGTGAAAGCACACGGGGGCGGCGGGTGGTGCCCTGGACAAGGCGGCAGGGTCACCTACAGCTGGCAGACGTCAGGGGCGTGTCGTGTGAAGGAGACTGGAAGAAGGACATCCTCTAGGCTGGAGGAGGTCCAGGTGGTCCGGGCCATCATCGTTGATCCCTCCTTTTCCTGGATTCCACAGTTTCCCAAGCCACCCCGTCCCCCTCCCCATCCAGGTGCCCAGCGTTGGCACATCCCCCTCAGGTCTTCAAAGTCCACCCCCTCCTTCCTGTTCCCACACCCACCTCCCTACTTAGGGTCTCTTTCTTTCATTTGAGGGCCCGACAGATGGTGATGCTCATAACCTGTCTGCACCACAACTGATCCTGGTTGGTGGGTTGGTTGGTTCCTCCCAAACCACCCTACCCGTCCGCATGGCCTGCTTACAGACCCTCGGCTCCATGTGGCTCCTGGGACCAGGTCTGCAGCTCTTCACTTGGATGTGAGAGGACTTTCAGGCTGTGCTTCCACATTCAACTCTTCCTCCTGGTCCTGCCCCCGTGCCCTGCTGTGTCAGCTCCTGTGACCCAAACCTGCTGATGCCCCCACCCCAGGCGCTGCCCTCCTCCCCTCCCTGCACCTTCCCTACCAGGCTCCCGGCTGCCCTTCCAGGCTGGCTAGACCCACTCTATGCATTGACAGCGGCGCTCACGTAGGCGGAGCTGGGGTCTACCTGATGGGAAGAGTGTTATGTTGGCCCCAAGGTAGTGCGGGGAAGTCAGCCTCCATTCACAGCGCAGGCTCTGCCAGAGGCTTTTGTTCTGCCTTTTGTGGCCACGTCCTGGACCCTGAGGCCGGAATCCTCTCGTAGTAGAGGATGACGCCAAAAGAGGACCAGTGTGACCACCCCCACCCCGGCAACCCCAGGCCAGCCTGCCCTCACTGCCTCGTATTCTGTTCGTCAGAAGCCAGGCAAGCTGTGCAGCCCTCTCTGAAGGGATGTCATTCGAGGGTGTGAATGCCGGGATGCAGGGCCCCGGAGGACCACAACATAGAGAAACAGTCTGTTCACAAGTATTGTGAGGGTGAAAGAAAGTGCACCAGAGGGCTGGCTCTGGCCTGAGGGCCGTCAGTGGGAGCTCCTGAGTAGCTGGCAGGGGGATGAGCTCAGTGTGCGGCAAGCTCAGCCTCCCAACCTGCTGGCCCCCAGGAGGCTCCACGGTGTGCACGGGAGGCAGGTGCCCACTTCTCTTTCTCTTGGGGACCTCGTGTTCAGCAGCGATGGAGCCTGAGTTCCAGCCGAGCCCTGGTGGCCGGAGGGAAATCGGGGAAACGGGCGGCAAGTTTCTCCAGGGCTTAAGACGGTGCCACGGGTCAGCCCGAGGTCTCTAGAGGACACGGGGACCTTAAGGTGTAGAGGTGCCTTCTTCCCTTTTCGGGAATAGCTTCTTACTGTTAGCAGATGAGGTGCCGGGAGCCCGCTGTCCCAGACAGAAAGGTGTCAAGGGAGGAACTAGTGTGGGACAGAGTCTTTTTTTCTCCTTTGTCTTACCTTCTAAAAAGGAGAATGGCCTGTGCAAAAATCTCTCTCCCACTTTCCTGTAATTCTTTTGCATTAGCAATAGAATGTCAAATGATATCATTAGTCATTCACAACTTAGTATAAACTAGGGCTTTCTGAACTCCTAGCTGAGATCGGCCTTGAGAGGGAGTTTGAGTTCATGTGTGTGGAGGAAAGGATGGAAAAAGGTAAATTGGGGTCTCTGAGGGGGAAAGACAGGACTCAGGGACCCACTGTGGGTGAATCCAGTGGCATGGGCACCAGTCAGCCGTGGTGGGAGGGTGTCAGGCAGTAGTAGGTGAAGATACAGATAAACACATCTTCTAGACGGTTTCCAGCACCATTGCCCGGAACCAGGGGGCCGTGTTGGTCCACTTGGGCCCTTTATTAGAACACGTCTTCCTTCACCACTAAAAGAAAACTGTTTCTCTGCTCACAACACTTCTGACATCAAATGTGCAGACTTTTCCCACACCAACCACTTCTCCAGTTCTCTGTGAATGCCAGTGGGGTGTCCTACAATTTAATTCAATTCTGACTATACATAGTCAACACAGACCCCCCCCATCCTCTAAGTTAAGGGGTCAGTCCCACAAGACTGCCCCCCACTTCAGTCTGCAAGGAGTGGGTTTCCAGGTCACCCACACTTCTGTTCAGCCCGTCCTCAGGTTCTGTACAGGCAGATCTCAGAGATACTGTGGGTTCAGTTCCAGATCACTGCAATAAAGCAAATATTGCAGTAAAGCAAGTGACACCAGTTTTTGGTTTTTCAGTGCATGGAAGTTATATTTACTCTATTCTGTAGTCTGTTAAGTGTGCGATAGCATTATGACTGACAAAAATGTGCACATCTTAATTTCAAAATGCTTTATTGCTGGAATACCACTCAGCCATAAGAAAGAATGAAATAATGCCATTTGCAGGAACATGGATGGACCTAGAGATGATCCTATTAAGTGAAGTAAGTCAGACAGAGAAAGACAAATGTCATATGAAATCATTATATGCAGAATCTGAAATGATACAAGTGAACTTATTTACTTAATAGCAACAGACTCATAGACATAGAAAGCAACATAGTTATCAAAAGGGATAGGGGATGGGGGAGGGATAAATCAGGAGTTTCGGATTAGCAGGTACCAACTACCGTATATAAAATAGGTAAACAACAAGGTCCTACTGTAGAGCACAGAGAACTCTTTTCAATACCCTGTAATAAACCAAAATGGAAAAGAATATATAAATGTATAACTGAATCACTCTTGTTGTACACCAGAAATTAACACAATATTGTAAATCAATTCTACTTCAATTAAAACAAACAAAAAAAACCTTATTGCTACATTTTGCAAACCATTGTCTGAGCCTTCAGGGAGTCATCATTTTGCCATTGTGACATCAAAGATCACTGGGCATAGATTACTGTAACCAATATAGTAAGAATAAAACATTTGAAATAAATATTGCAAGAAATACCAAAATGTGACAGAGACACAAAGTGAGCAAGTAAGTACTGTTGGAAAAATGGCACCGATGGATTTGCTGGATGCAGGGTTGCCTCAAACTTTCAATTTGTTAAAAAAAAAAAAAAGCTGTATGGGCAAAGTGCAATAAAAGTGCAACAAAACAAGGTCTGCCTATAATTTGCTACAAGTCACAGAACTCAGGGAAACACTTTATTTCCTGTTGCCAGTGTGTTATGTTAATGAGGACATTATAAAGGATACAGATGAACAGCCAGACGAAGAAGTGCATCTGGTAAGATCTGTAAGGGTCTCGAGCAGAGCGTCTGTCCCTGTGGAGTTCGGGTGTGTCACCCTCTCAACTTTACCAACCGTAAGCTCTCCAAACCCCCCAATTTGGGGCTTTATGGAGATCATCATGTTGGCGTGATTGATCATTGGCCACTGGGGCCTAGCTCAGTACCAGCCCCCCTCCCTTCCTGGTGGTGGGTCTGATTTCGGGGCTGCTTCCCCAGGTGGCCAGCTCCCATCCTGAAGCCTTCCCGGGGGCTTCCAGGCAGCAGTCATCACTGACTTAAACTCAGGCACAACTGAAGGGGATCTGCCATGAGTGACAAGGTGCTTTCAGCATGGCTACCACTCAGGATTGTCCAAGAGTCTTCAGAGCCAGGGCGAAGACCGATTATATATTTCTCACGATGCCCCAGGCTCAGGCAGGACAGGGGTGTTGGAGTAAGACAGACCCGGCTCTTCCCAGTTCCATTACCTACTTCCCGCGTGACTTTGAGCGACTTGTCTCAACTCTCTGGGCCTGTTTCCTCATCTGGAAATTGAGAATAAATGCACCTCCCTCCCTCCTAAGGCTCCTGTTGCACGAATTCAACAGGGCGCCCCTAGGAAGCTCTTAGTGCCTGGTACGTAATCGTGGTTCAGAGGTCGAGGGTTCCCTGAGCGCCGGGCTCTGCACCTGGCCGGGCTGCGTCCCGCGGTGAACTGGCACTGGTGCATTTGGGGTGTGGGTTACTCTGCAGGGAGCGGACTCCCCTTGAGCCAGGTGAAGTGCAGCCGGCCGGGGGAAGGTGTTGCCCTCCATGTCCATTTGCTCGGCTGTTAAGGAAGGGGCTCCCACGGGGAGGATTTCCTTCCCTGAATTCATGGGTAAGAGTCCTGCGCGTTCTTGTTAAATTCCCAGGCCCGTCCCACACCCACTGAATCAGAACCTCCGAGGGAGGGAACAGAAGCCTTTGGCGTTAACCAGGACCTGGGTGATTTCTATCGTAGGAGAGGCGGGACAGCACCGATTAACCAGGCGGGCCCGTCAAGGTGAGATGCTTGAGTCTGTCTCTGCGTTTGCCTGCAGTTAGGAGGTAACTGACACGTGACACGTGGTCCCTGGACAGGCAGCACTGGCTTCACCCGGCGTCTGTTAACAAGGCGGCCTCCACCAGTGGTTCTCAAAGTGCAGGCCGGCTTCCAGCGGCCGCTTCACCTGGGAACTTCTTAGAAATACAGATTCTTGGATTCCACCCCAGACCTAGAGAATCAGATGCTGGTGGTGGGGCCTGCAGTCTGTGTTTTAACAGGCCTGCCAGGGGAGTCAGGTTTGAGAAACGCTGCTCTGTGCTGTGGACCTGAGTGAATGAACAGGACGATACAGAAAGCCCAGAAGTGCCTGCGTTCTGGACCTGGCTTCCGTCCCCATCTGGAAAATGCCATGACATCACCTTCCCAGCGGGGTTGTGAGCTCAGCACTTGGATGACCTCACTCACTGTCTCTCTCTCTGGAAGCCTTGGTGTTACTGCCACCATCTGATAAGGTGTTCTGTTTTTTCCTGTTTTCCCTCTACACGCCCACGTTTTATTTGCTCTCTCAAAGGCGGCTACGCAGAGACGCGGGGGCGGGCCTCAGAGGCAGGATGACCCACCTGCCCGGAGCCCTGTAATGGACAGAAAACCACCCGCCTGCCGCCGACACCTGCCCGCAGGTGCTCGGGCAGCCTCTGAGCCAAGACGCAGGGGTGTGGGCTCCTCCCCTCTCCAGGGAAGTCTTGGGGGAAGTGACCTCTCAAACTCTGTGTTGGTTTACACTGCCGTTTGCCAAAGCAGAAGAACAAACGGAGCAACGCGTCCTTTGCTGAATGCCTGGCGTTTTGGCAAAACCCCCTGTCTTGGTGCCACGCCATGTGTGCCGCCCAGCCTTCCTCCTGTTCAACTCCTTTTGAAAATTTATGTTTAATTTCACAAACACTCTTCCAGGCCTTGTTCCAAGCACTTTAAACCCATGGATTTATTTAATCCCCCCACTGCCATGAGGCCCACTGTGCTTGACAGGCGAGGAAGCTGACACCTGGAGGTGGTGAAACTTGCCCAGGGTCACACCACGTGTCAGTTCTGTGGTCACAGTACTTCAGCTTGGAAGGAATTTCATAGAGATGGGACCTGAGACCCTCGAGGTCTTAAAATAAGTTTGGTTTTTTGAAACTGAATTATAGTGATTTACAAGGTTGTGTTAGTTTCAGGCGTACAGCATAGTGATTCAGTTACACATGTATATATTCTTTTTCATATTATTTTTCATTATAGGTTATTACAAGATAGTGAACATAGTTCTCTGTGCTCTACAGAAGGACCTTGTTGATTATCTATTCTGTACTGTAGTAGTTAGTATCTGCTAATTCCAAACTCCTAATTTATCCATCCCCTCTCTTTCCCCCTGGTAACCATAAGTTTGTTTTCTATGTCTGTGAGTCTCTTTATGGTTTATAAATAAGTTCATTTGTGTCATGTTTTTAGATTCCACGTAGAAGTGATGTCATGTGGTGTTTGTCTTTCTCTGGCTGACTTAAGCTCATCTCCAGGTCCATCCATGTTGCTGCAAATGGCATTATTTCATTCTTTTTGTGGCTGAGTAGTATTCCATTGTATATAGATATACCACGACTTCTTTATCCAGTCCTCTGTTGATGGACACTTAGGTTGCTTCCTTGTCTTAGTTACTGTAAATAGTGCTGCTGTGAACATTGGGGTGCAGGGGTCTTTTTGAATTAGAGTTTCCCCTGGACATACGCCCAGGAGTGGGGTTGCTGGACCACAGGGTAACTCTACTTTCAGCTCTTTAAGGAATCGACGGTGGCCACACCAAACTGCATCCCACCGGCAGTGCAGGAGGGCTCCCTTTGCTCCATGCCCTCTCCAGCGTCTGTCATTTGTGGGCTTTTTGGTGATGGTCATCCTGGCCGTGGGAGGTGACGGCTCACTGCAGGTTTGACTTGCGTCTCTCTGGCTTAAAGTGCCGGTGCTGTGCCTCGGCCAGCTCTGAGGTGTGGCCCCTGCTCCCACCTCCTCCTGCCGTGGGCTCTGCATTGGGTGCTGGTTAACTGAGATGTGAGCCTGACTCCACTTTCCCTGCTCCTTGCCCTCAGCCTGTCCTCACTGGCCACCCACCGCTGTCCCTTTCCCCAGGGCCGCCTTTCAGAGTTTCCTGCCTCAGAAAGTAGGGGTTGTTCTTCCCCAAGACCCCAAGAGCACAACCCCCGTCAGAGTCAGGTTCTACTAGCTTGCTGCAGCCACGGAGAACACCCTAGAAGAGCCGCGGGGTGGGGGCCCTCAGTAGGAGGGAGTTGAGAGGGGCCTAGTACAGGATTTGGGCTAATTCTAAGGAAGGAAGGGTTGCAGATTTGGCAAATGAAAATACAGGACACCCAGCTGAATGTGAATTTCAGATATAGCATAAGTACATCCTATGTGATATTTGGGACATACTTATACTAAAAAGTTATTCATTGTTTGCCTAAAATTCAGATGTAACTGGGCTTCCTGTCTTTTATCTGGCAGCCCTGAAGGAGGATTTGAGTGTCATCTGGAAGCAAGGGCAGTTCAGTGACTGGGCGCTTAGTAACTTTTACCCGGCGGGCCGGAGGAATAAAGGGTACTGAGGCATCAGTGGTCCAGATGCAGCCGACGCTGTGTGTCAGAAGAGGGGGCCGTTCAGTCATTTCTGTGGTTTGACGGTCCGTCTTCTGTCTCGTTTCCGACGCGGCCCCCGCCGCCTTGTTGAATTGGGGCGTTGACCTTGTGTGTGTGATCTTTACGTTCAGGCGGGAGCTTGGCCGTTCTCAGTCAACTTCCCGATTCAGGGCTTGTTTCAGAGTCTCCCGAGATGCTGATGGCTGAAGATGCGGGTCCTCAGGGGTCTGGTCCAGGGCAGCCAGTCCAGGCCAGGCCGTGGGCTCTCTGGAAGTGCTTTGGACTATTACAACTTGAGTGGGGGTGCAGCTGGCTGGCTTCCTATCACTCACAGCCAGGCAGCTTCCATAGCAAAGAATTATCTGGCCCCAAATTTCATTGTGTTGATGTTGAAAAAGTCCTGGCCTGCAACATCAATCGGGAAATAAGCCGTTCCTGAAGCCTCTCTATCTCTGGGGCTTTCCAGAAGTAAAGAAAATGAAAGCAAGTAAAGTATGTGCACAATTGGCCCCCACTGTCCTGAATTTGTACTGCCTGAGACTCAGTACTGACCTGGCCATCAGTAGTAGGTGTTTGATAAATATGCTGAATGAATGAAAAAGTGTGTGACTCACGTATGTGTGTTTACAAATACATTGTTCATTTCTTCAGCCTGTGTCTGTTCAGCACCTGCAGTGGCAGGGCCCGTCCTGGGCACTGTGATGTGGCGATGGAGGACGCAGGTAACGATTAGAGAAACCTGAGCCTGAAGGATGGATGGGCGGGAGGAGCTGGGCTGCCCGCGGAGCTGAGTGCGGAGGGCATCTCGAGGAGCTGGCCTTTAAGCTGAACTCGGCAGCAGAGGAAGAGGGGAGGGAAGAGCGTTTCCAGACGAGAGAGGCACGCGCACAAGCTGGGAGTGGGGTCTGAGGCTCTGAACTCAGAGCAGGGTGTGTGTGGGGGGGGAGAGGGGCTGGCATGAGAGAGGGTGGGAGGGAAGCAGGGGCCAGTCGCGCTGGGATTCATTCTGAGCATAGTGAAGCCATGAGAGGTTTGAAGAAGGACGTGACATGCTCCAACACGTGTGCAGCCCCGGGAAGGCTTGGCATCGGCTCCTGGTCTCTCATCCATCAACCGAGCAGACCAAAGTACGTGCAGATCTTCCCTGGTACCTGCCCATCCCCCGGAGGACACGCAGCGGGCCCCCCACCTAGCACAGCCCCGCCAGCTTGCTCATCCTTCTGCACCGTGTCCACGTGTCCCCAGGCCACTCTCTCAAAACTCCTCCCTAGTCTCCCCGTCATCTCCGGTTTGCTCTCCCTCGCCCTCCACCTCCTCATCTTTCGGGCACTATCATCTCGGTCCATCTGGAGTCGCGGGCTTCTTGTTTTCCTTCTCGGCACCTTCTCAGAACCGGCCCTGCAGACACGGCACTGGAGCCGGCTGCCCACCTGGAAGGCAAGGTGGGGAGGAAGGGCGGGAAGTCTGGGTGATGATTTGTGGTTCAGGCCTGCCCCAGGATTTTTGAAATAACTTCTCTACCTGAAATAGGCGGAGTGGGCTAGAGGGAGCTGTCGAGGGAACAGGACAGTCCCTTGGGACAGAGTCAGCAAACGGCCATCCTCAGGCCAGACGCTGCCAGTAGCCATCTTTGTGGCGGGGACACAGCCACACCTGATCACGGTGGTGTTGTCCACGGCAGTGGGGCCACACTGTCCAGCAGGCCACACAGCCTGATATACCTGCCCCCGTGGAAAGAGTTTGCTGACTGACCCCTGACGCGGGGGATAACTGCATTTTGCTGCTGAACTCTCAAAGGCAGTCTTGTGTGTGGGCAGTTGCATCTCCAGTTTACAGCGGAACACCTGCCAGGGCCACCAGGGGCATGGGCTCTGAGGCCCTGGCCCATTCTCTTTCCCAAGCCACAGCCCCTGCCTCTGTGGGTCATCAGAAGTAGTCAGAGTCACTACCCCAGAGCGCTCAGCCTCAGATGCTGAGGGCCAGGTGCGTACTGTAAGCCAGCAGAGCCCAGCCAGGTGGAAGTAGATAGATGACAGCTGACCCTTGGCCTCAGTATTGGAGCACGCTAGAGAGTGGCGGGGACTGTGGCAACTGGAGAGCAGACATCCCATCTAAAGAGGGCGACATGGGAGGTGTCGGTGGTGGAGCACATGCTTAGCAGGCACAAGGTCCTGCCTTCAATCCCCAGACCCCCATTAAAAAAAATTAAAGAGGATGATATCACCATGGCCCAGGGTTTTTCAATTTCAAGAAGCTAGAAACCTAGATTGGTATGTAAACCTCCTGATTATGTTTGCATGAACTATCATTATGTTTAAATGCTGGAACCATTTTAGTTATAGAGGACAGGACACGCCCATGTGGGCAAGTCGGACAAAACATAGCTGAGTGTGTCCAGAGGCCTCAGGGACCTCTGATGTGTGACATCCACCTGGATCATTTGGAGTGACTATCAAAGCCTTTCGCGGGGAGGGTGGGTCCTCAAGGCAGCTGGGAGTTGCCCTGGGTTCTCACCAGGGAAGCCCCTGTACCAGCCTTGAGCCCTGGCTTCTGGGCAAGCCTTCAGCAGGACACTGAGAGCAATTACACACTCCATTTATCTGCAGAGGGAAGGATGCACCCTGGAGCCAAAGAGGAAACCGAGATGCAGGAAGGCTGAGCTTGAGGTTGGGGTGGGCGGAGTGGGGACAATGTTCCGGGCGAGCCCCAGAGTCTGAGATGAAGCTGGGAGAGTCATCCCAGAGACAGCCAACGGGGATTGGCAGCCTCCTCCGACATGATACAGCCCAACGTTACTTTCAGTGCATCAGAGACGTGCGCGCTCCTGGGGAAATACTGATGGGAAGGTCATGGCTTTGGAGTCTCAGGACCTTGGCTGCCAAGCCCTGTTGCTCCATTACCAGCCATATGATGTGGGACACACTCTCCGAGCCTCAGTCTCCTCATCTGTGAAATGGGATCACGAAATGCCCCGGACCTGTCGCTCCAGGATGACATGAGGGTTAAATGACAGGCTCGGTGGTGCCCATTGCAGAGCAGGCCCCTGGTTAAACGCAGCCGCCCTTGGCCGAAGCTGGCTGGCGAGGCTTATTTTTTTACGTTCCCTGTGACATGTGACATGGGCGCCCGGAGACCCGGGGGGACAGCTTCCGTCGTCCTCTGCCCCTCACATCCCTTGTGCTGTGGTGGTGAGGCCGGACGAGACTCCTCCAAGGAGCATCACGTTATGCTCTGTACGTAGGAACTTTGGAAAGATTTTGGACGTGCGGGGAGGGGGCATGACCCTGCGCAACCAGAACAATGGTGTGGAACCAGCCGCTCACTGCGGGCTGCCCGTGAATGAGGGCTGAAAGTAATTCCAGCCCAGAGACACCATCATGCATATCTAAGGGTTCAAGGTCGGAAGTTCTGAGGTTTTCAGAGTCGAGCCAGAGAGGCAGAAAGCACCCCCAGGCCAAAGGTAGTACTCCACCTTTCTTTCCATTCAGAGAAATCTGTGGTCATTGGATGAACGTCTGCTGTTTGGAGGAGCTGGATACTGGGCTTGAGTGGTGGGAAAACCCACCCACAGGGGACGCTACGCCTGCTGGCAAGTCTTTGCTAGTAATCCACTACAGGATGTAAAACCAAACACCGGTCACCAGAACGGCCCCTTGTATACTTTCCCCATGACCGCGCCCCCCCCCCCGCCCCGTCTCCTTCACCCCTGCCCCGCCCCCAGGACCACATTAAATGCCTTTAGAGTTTCCCAAAGCCAGAAAAATTCTGACCCACCACCAGCATTATACATCGTTAAAAGTAATATTTTATTTTTCCCACATGACACAAAAGTTAACTATGTGATGAAATTACAATTGTTCCTTTCTGGAAACTTTTGAGGGCCAAGTGCTGGGTGAGTCCAGCCAAGGTGAGCATTTTGGGCCCCAGCAGCCCCGCCCCCCGCTGGCCTGGGTTGATTTTGGTTGGGGTTCTTATGACCACGAATTTGCCTGGCACCTTCCTTGCTGGTTCCCACTCATCCCCCACCACGGCCTCATCACCCCTTTTACAGATGAGGAAGTTGAGGCTCCAGGAAGTTAGAATCATCCTCCCCCCAGCCCCCACCAGGCCCCCCAGGTGGCAGGAGCCGAAACTGGGCAGCCAGCCAGGACAGCAGTTCCACGGCGCATCGGGACACCCAGTGGGTCTGCCGGGGGCCGCTGGGCAGGAGGGCGTGGCCGGGGTCCCCAGGAGCCCTGCAGCCTGGGCAGGAAGAGGTGCGGCCGCCCTGCTCCCTCTGGCTCGAGTTCCAAGCGCACCTGGACGCAGATTTTGAGGACGAGGAACAGAGCTGACCAGACTTCCCAAAGGAGAGGCTTCCCACCAAGAAGACTGTGCAAAAAAGCGAGCTTTGGAGACGAGCTGGCAGAAATTAGAGAAGCGAGTCCCGCAGCCTGGTTTTCTCTCTTAAGTACGTTGTTTTAACTTTTTACCCCCCTGAGGGGGTGGGGAGGGTGTTTTTATTGATATCATTTCAAATTGACAGAAGAGCTGTGCGCAGAGCACACAGGTTTCCTTGTATCATGTCAGGTTCCTAGAACAAATTCCTAGAGACATACAACATATGCACATATACGATATAATTTCACACATATGTACTATATAATTTCAAGTTTTCCTAAAAGTCGCAAGAATAGTTTGAGGGACTCCTACATACTCACAAAAGTCACCTGGCTGTAGGCAAGTTTCTCACATGAACCAGGAGGCTCGGACCCCAGGCCGGGCAGGAGCTCGGGCGCTGCTTGCAGACATGGAAGCACAGTGCGTGGGGCGGGGCAGGCTCTCCAGCTCTGGCCCCGAGCTCTGGCCCCCGGGTCGATGACCCCGCAGGATCTCAGCCCAGCCCCTGCTTCCGGGCGGCCTGTCCAGTGTTGGAAGATTCCCGGCACCCTGTGCTGGGAGGGTCACTCCTAACCATCCTGGTGTGTGGACGTCAGACTGTGGTCCCTCCTGAGCGTTGGATGTCGTCAGGAAACAGAAGACGCTGAGACATGGGCCTGCACGGCCGAGGGACTGCATTTTATCCTGGCATCTATACCACCTGCGCGTGCCAGCGGGCTGGCCCTGGGTCCAGGTGTGTGGAGCCATTGAAAATGCTGTCAAGAGGTCACTCCTGTTCACGTTTTGGACCCTCTGGGGCTTTAACTTCTTAGAGGAGCCCAGCGTTCAGAATGTGGAGCTGAGCTGTTGTAACTTATTTCCTGCAAAGAGGGTCTCTGTAGCACAGATCTGCAAAAAAAATCCCAAAGTGACACAAAAAACTCTGATACCCTATTTTCTGACTTTTTGGATTCTGGTTTTTAATTGTGGTAAAACTATGTAAAACTTACCATTTGACCACTTTAAAGTGGGCATTTCTGTTGCCTTAAGTGTCTTCCCATTGTTGTGCAGCCATCACATCCATCACCTTCAGACCCTTTTCATCTTCCCAAACTGAACCTCCACCCCTACGAAATCCTAACCTCCCCTGCCTCCCCGGCCCCCGGCAAGCTCCGCGCTGCTCTCTGTCTGTGAACTTGACTGTTCTAGGAACCCCGTACAGGTGGGATCATATGGTATCTGTCCTTTTGGGACTGGCTTGTTTCACTCAGCGTAAGGTTGAGGTTTATCCGCGATGGGGCATGTGCCAGCATTTCCTTCCTTTTTAAGGCAGAATGATATTCCATCATATATCTGAGCTGCATTTTGTTTACCCATTCATCCATCGATGAACATTTGGGTTCCTTCCCCCTTTAGCTACTGTGAGTAATGCTGCTGTGGACATGGGTTGGATTCTGTTGAGTTGGTTGGTTGGTTGGTTGGTTTTTAATGGAGGTGCTGGGGGTAGAACCCACAACCTTGTGCATGCGGAGCATATGCTCTACCACCGAGCTACACCCTCCCCTGGTTGGATTCAGTTTTTAAAGAACACGTTCTCCATTCTCTTGCCCTGAATGAGAACGTAAAACGTCTCTTACTAGGCGCACGTCCCCCACAAGGTGCATGGGCGCGTATGTTGTGCGGAGTGTGTGCTGGGGCTGAAGTCAAGCCTGAATCTTTTGCAAAATGCTGCTCCTGGTGTCTGCGGCTGGGGAGAGGGGGGCGGGGGAGTGCAGTCCTCTCTACTTGACCCAGATGTCTGGTGACTTAGAGCAAGCAAATTCAAGTTGTCAGAGTTGTGACGGTCTGTGGCTGCTCATCCGACACGGATTTCTTGTTACTTTCATCTGTCTTATCTTCCAGTCACACTGCGAGCCTTTTGAGGGACAAAGACAGTGTCTTATATACCTCGTTTGGTGTCCATTTAGCCCCGTGCCCTAAAGGTGGCCGGTCTCCCATAAATGTGAGTTGACAGTGGCCCACATCCCCAATTTTTTTTGAGCATTCTCAATTAATTTATTACCGGTGTGACAGTGGTAAGTTAAGCATTTTTTTATTCATTGGAAAAAAAACTACAAATTACAAAATTTTTATAATAAACCTAAATAAAGTAACCAAACATTCATAAAAGTATGAGGGCTACGGAATACAAATAAAGCTCTTTCTGTAGCTCACACTGAACTTAATCTCTGTTCCACAATTATTTTGTTGAGTAATTAAAATGATCACAAATATGGGCAAAGGATTAAACTCAGGTTTATCTCTAATCTGCTTGTTCTGTATCCACTGCTAAGCCTTGGTGGATGTGTAAAAGAAGAAAGGACTCAGAAGCAGCCTCTCAGAAAGTAGGGACGTAGGTACGCCTTACCAGGGCTTCCAGATTAAACTCTTGAGAGTGAATGGTTATTGTGACTCTGAGGTGCAGTCTGCAGGGATAGAATACTTGAATCTACTTTCTAAGGCATCTAATCAACTGTCTTTATGGCAAAGATAATAAAAGTATTTTACCATCATGCTTCATTACAATGCATGACCACACTTTGTTATTTTTTTTTTATTGAAGTGCCGTCAGTTACAATGTGTCAAACTCTGGCAGTGCAGCACAGTGTCCCAGTCATGCATATACATACATATATTCATTTTCATATTTTTTTCATTAAAGATTATTACAAGATATTGAACATAGTTCCCTGTGCTGTAGAGCAGAAAATTTTTAAAATCTATTTTTATATATGGTGGCCAACATTTGTAAATCTCAAACTCCCAAATTTATCCCTTCCCACCCCCTCTCCCCAGCATGACCACACTTTTAAAAGACGTTTAAGGTCCCCTGCTTCATCACATCCCAGATTTGCTCTCTGCCTGCACTGTGCGCTGGCGTCTCTGCTGTCTGAATGCGTACTTTCCCACCATCCGAAGGGCTTCTCAGTGGCTGTTCCCTTGTTTGCAGCTGGGCGGCTGAATTAAGTTAGTGAATTGAAGTCCTAAAACAATTGCAAGAGTTGATGAACCGATTACATATGTTCAGCAGCCAGATGGGCAAGATGTCGGAGGGACTGACGTGCAGAAGAACTGGTCGTGTCCTCGGGGCTCGACCCTAGCACCTTGCTCCACAGGTCGGCCGAGGAGTTTCTTAAAACACAGAGTCTCAGGCCCTACCCCAGCCCTGGGAATCAGGGCCGCGTTTGACAGGGTCCCCAGCCGGTGTGTGCACATCCCAGCTTGGGAAACCTCAGTCCAGCGGATATTGTGTTAGTCTTATTCCTAATAATGAAGAGGGCTGTAAACCTCTTTTTGAGACTCGTCCTGTTTGTGTAGAGGACAGACAAGGCCAAGCCAGCACTGCAATGCTGGCCCCAGTCTGGTCCCCTAACCCAAGCAGAGTGGCAAGAGTAGTCCCAGGCTCCCATCCGTCCAGTCCCCTGGGAACACCAGGAAGCGGCCGAGGCACCTGGCTGTCTCAGGTGGAGGAGATAGTCTGAGAGGCCTTGCTCTGAATTTGTAGCACAAAGGAAAACCCTGGCCGGGTTCCCCAGGAGCAGATTCAGGGGCAGGATGTGAAGTCCAGCTGTCTGTTTGGGAGGTGATCCTGGGAAGCTCAGGTAGGGGAGTCGGGAGGGGACACAGAGAAGGGAGGACGGCCACCGGGGCTGGGTCCGCTGGGGGCCTCAGGGAGGCCGTGTGCTGAGTGTGTCGGGGTCAGTCCTCCAAGGTGGGGGGAGCTGGGGTATTTATACACCCAGTCCCCTCCAGCTGCCACCCACAGAGCATCCGCAGCCTCGGGTAGAAGCTCCCAGGTGCTCGGAGTAGAACTCCATCTGAGCCTATGGAGCAGTGACCCTGGGAGCTACGGGCGGGGCACTGCCTGTACCTGCTCCGTGGATCCCACCTGGAGTTCTGAGCCGAGGCTGCCCCGGCAGACACATCTCCAGTCCCCGAGGAGGAACAAACCCTTTGCGCTTCAGGAAGTTTCAAAGCCTCGGTGATTCATCCCCTGCCAGTCACTAATCATCTTCACAAGACTGAAAATGACCAAACTTTACATGTTCTTCAAATCCAAATTCCCTTTTCATAATCCCTCTGCCTCTTCCTTCCCTAAATTAAATATATGTGCTCAGAGGGCACTACCATAGTCAACTTACAGAAAAGGGATTGTTAACGATCAGTTTCACAATTTGCATCTTCATGTTGCAAGTTGTAGACTCATGGCTCGCCTCCAGCTGCCCTCCCTGTGAGTCCTTACTCCATTCAGTTCTGGGTGGTTGTTTTTTTTTTTTTTTTTAATTAAAATTGAAATTACAGATACAGCAATTACTATTCCGAGGGGCCAGTGTCAGCATCGCCTAAAGTCAGCATTTCCTTAAGTGTTTCTGCAGAACGCTGCTCCCCGGAGAGCCGAGAGCATCCTCAACAGAGTCTGAAGGTTAGAGGGCTGGGGCATCCCGCGCAGTCTGCGCTCTTCCTGGGGACCCACACTCACACCAGCATCCTAGAAGGCCCTGGAGGGCCCATGTGACCTTGCTTAATCAAAGGTTTACCCCAGTGTCATTGGCTGTCTCCAGTGTGACTGGAGCAGGAAACCCTTTTTTGGAAATCACGCCTGGTCACATCTCACACTGCTGGTGTTGGGGTGCAAACCACTTGAGGTAACGCTGCTTCTAACACGCACCCCAGCTCTGTCGTGCATTTGAAATTAGTAAGCACGGAGGTGGGCTGAGTAGAGGCATTGGGAGCAGGAGAATTGCAGCTCGGAGTTTGCACTGTCTTTTGTAACCAGAGAGAAAAAGAGAGAGAGAAAGAAAACTTGTGTGTAACTGATGTTCTGGAATGAGGGAGGACGTGGATTCCGCACTGAAGTAGAGCCCTGGCGTGTAACTGAATAGGTTTTTCAAAAAAAAGGTGGGCTGGGACATTGTAAATCAACTACACTTTAATGAAAAATAAAATAGGGAAAAAAGAAAGATGGCTGCAGAGGCGAGGCACAGCTCGGAGCGTCAGCCTGGAGGGAGCAGAATTAAGCGGCTCAGGCCACGGTCGTGGGCAGAGCATCCCACTCCCTCAGTTTTATCAAGGCCTGCCCCTACCGAGCGGTGTGTTGTTGGCCCTTCCATCTGGCAGCTTCAGTAAGCACCGGCCAGCAGGCAGAGTGTTCCACTGCCAGGCCAGGAGCTCTGGTGAGGACCTGTTTAACTGTTAGGCTGTTGACTCCGGGCTCTGTATGAATTCCGCTCATTGAACTATTCTTTTACTTCTATTTTTCCCAAAGAAAATAGCTATTTTTTTTTATTTTTAAAAAAAGGCTATTGCAGAAAAAAAATTTTTTTAATGTAAAGAAGAAAGAGAATATCACCTATATTGTACCATCTTCAGTTGTCCCACCTTGAAATGAGCCCCAGGAGTATCTTGATGCTGCCAAACCCAGAATTGTCCTTTCTCTGTCTATAATTCTGTTACATATCATAAACCCATAGATAAATATATCATGGAAGGGGGCTCAGAGAATACATGTGACTTTTTTCCCCACTTAAGAATAGATCTCTGTATCGATATATTGATATTTTCTACATATCAATAAACATATAACCGAATCACCATGTTATTGGCTGTATAGTATTCCAGTATCCTGCTGTACCACACTTCTAACGTGCCCACTGTTGTTAGACATCTAGTCCATTTTCCATTGTTCATTATTGTAAATGATGCTCCCAAGAACCTCCTTTTGCATCTATCTGATTATTTCTCTGGGTCATTTACAAGAATTAGAAGTGCTGGATTCAGTGGTTTGCATACTAAAGTGGCTGATGTATACTTTCAAACTGACTTCCAGAAAGGGTGAGTCAATATTTTCTCTCTGGGGCTTGTAGGAAGCCCAGTGCAGGCAGCTGCTCAGTAGGAAGCTGGAGGTGGTAAAAGGGAAGTGGGTTTGATGAACATGTTCATGCCACCGCATTCCAAAAAGGCAAAGAGGGACAGCTGGCTGCCACCAGAAGGGTGAAACAGAAGCTAGGGTCAGAAATCCATTGATGTATTTAATGCGTGAGGATACTGAAGTCCAGAGAGGTTACGTAGCACCCCCACCCACCCACGTACACACACAAGGACAAGGACCCACGGTGGTCATGTCTTAGAACGGATAGCCCTAAACTTCAAGAAGGGACAAGCATAATTCTCATACAAATACACAGGGAGTGTGCCTCAAAGATGGACTTGACTCATTAAGGAGAAAGTCAACAGGATGTCAAAGGCCATCACCAATGGCAGAGACTGGTAAATAGTGGGCAAAAGAATTCTATCTTGAACCAGTTAATACCCACTGTCAGCCAGCTTTGTGTATCTCGCTTTGCAAGGCTAGAAGTAGACTGGATATTGCTTATAGTCAACACATTTGTTGAACTTCTAACACTGCAGTTTTATGTAACACAAAACCTAACACACAAAACTGGCCAAAAATGTACAGGGCCAAAAAACCAAAACCTTTGGGGTTATCCTTTCTACCAAACAGAAGTCATTCACAACTTCTCAATCTTCCATAAGTCCTGCATCTGACTTTGCAGAGTCTGAGCTGGGAGCTGACTTTACCGAGTCTGAGCTCATCAAAAGAACAGAGTCAAACAGAATGACATTGCAGGTGACCCTTAGGCAGGCTTGTAAGATGGTGCCCAACTATAACTTTGAAGGAAAATTTTTTTGCTTCAAGTTTTGCCTAGTTTTCTTAACCTGTAGGAACAACTTTTGTGGCTGAACCAATGAGTGAGTGGACCAGGCTGATCTTAGTAGGATTCGTCTGAATGCTCGAAACCACATTTGGGTTTTAGTTTTTGTTTCCCTTGAGAACGGGCTCCTGGCGTCGTGTTTCCCAGGGACCTGGGCTGAGGAATCTGCTCTTGCCAGACTTGCAGCTGCCATCATTGGCGCAGCTTCTCCCAAGAGCCTGTCAGCCCTGGAGGGGGCGCCAGGTAGGCCCAGGAGGCTGGAAGGCCAGCTGGTCATCTGGCAGCCCTCGTTCTGTAAGTTCCAGGATGCTAGTCCCCACGCAACATGTTTGTTACTAACACAAAATAAGCCACTAACAGTCAACCAGCACAACCTCAGGGCTCTTTAACTTGAGATCCTTGAAGACACAGACAGTGCATTCTCAATTCTAAGATACACTGATTTTCCAAATTTACCATCTCCGAAATTACTTGTATCCTATAGTCAGTGGTGTGTTATAATTGGCAGCTCTTTTTTTTTTTTCTTGATTGGATTTAAAATAAGAGCGTGTCTTATAACTGATACTGTCTGAAGTTTGCTGGCGCACATTGTGATTTTTTCTTCCCTATTGTTGACCTTGAGTCTGATGCTTAATAAGTAATCTATGTGCATTTCTTTTTTTCTTATTTTCCCCCAGTTTTACTGAGTGATAGTTGACATCCAGCACTGTATGAGTTTAAGGTGTACAGGATGATTATTTGACCTGCAAACATCATGAAGTGATGACCACACTATGTTTGGTGAACATCCATCTCATATAGATACAAAACAAAGAAAAAGAAAAAAGATTTTTTTTCCTTGTGATGAGAACTCTTAGGATTGAGACAACTTTCACACGTAACATGAGCAGCGTTCACTGTATTAGTCATGCTGTGCATGCCATCCCCAGTCCTTGCTTATCTTACGACCAGAAGTTTGTGCCTTTTGACCGCCTTCCTCCAGCTCTCCCTGCCGCCACCCCACCCCCTGCAGCTGATCACCACGAACCTGCGTTCTTTTCCTGTGAGTGCTGTTTTGGAAGTATAGCTGATCTGCAACACTGTTAGTTTCTGGTGCACAACATAGTGATTCCATATTTCTGTTTGTTACAAAATGATCAGCACTGTAAATATCTCATAAAAACCTTTTTTTTTTTTTAATGCAAAGTCAAAAAAAAAAAGCAAAAATGCAAAGTCAAACTTCAGACACGAACGCTGAAGCCAGGGCTGTAGAAAACATTGGTGCCAACTCTGAGAGAGAGCTTTGTTCTTCACGATGCTCCCACTGGTTAGCTTGTGACTTAACCTTAGAACTCAAAGCCCTGAGCAGTAATGTGCTGTCTGTGACTTCGGGGGTCCTTGCAGAATCTAACACAATACAGGCCTCAGACAACCGACGGGGTAAGTCCGGACCTCAGCAGAGTGATGGTTTCACCATTTACCGCTTTGGCTGCTTCCACATTTTATATATTGAACTACAGACACTGTATGTATCTTAAAAAAAATTTTTCCCCAAGGGTACTCTAACTTTAAAGTTATATCAGTGTTTGCTGTGGAGGATCACTTCAAATAGAGAAAACTAGCCAGCAGCTGGGCCGGGTGTCCCGGAGTTGACTGAGTCCGTGGCGTCTGTGTCCGCAGGGCGCCCGCCCTCCGCAGCCTGCCCGGGTGTGGTGTGGATCGTCTGGCAGGCAGAGCCAGCCTGGGTCTCGCTTGCGGCTGGGTAGGAGCAGTTTACAGTTCAGTCACAGGAGGTGCCGTGTTTTAAAGCCAGCAGCTTCTTCTCAGCGAGACCTCAAGCACGGGTCAGGAGAGAACCCAGCATCTTGCAAGAACAGCCACGCTGGTGGGGTTTTTGGTGGCAAATAATTGAAAACTCTGGCGTGGTACCTTCCCCGTGGTGTCCAGCTGAGGATCTAATGGCCTGGCTGGAGCCCTGCCCTCTCCCTGCCCTGCTTTACTCCTGCCCACCCACCCCGCTCACCCCCCGACCCCGCTCTAGAAGGAAATGAACAGAGAAGTTACCAAGAGGCGGGCAAAGAGGGGCGGGCACTCATTCATTCAGCAGCTTGTGTGCCCAGGACTGTCCTGAGCTCAGGGTTCACCACAGTGACCGGAAGGCCACCATTCCTGCTCAGCGGAATTTACATCCAGGTGGGGGCCATTTGGGAGTGCCTCCGGCTCCAGGAGGGTCCCGGAGGCGGGGCCATCAACCTCAAGTGGTGAAGGGGGGGCCAAGTGGGAAGGTTGGGGGCATCCTGGGTCAGTGTCTCCGGAAAAGGGCACACAGCTGAAGATACTCATGAAAGTGGCTTACCAGGAAGCGCTCCCAAGAGAAGCCCTAGGGGAGCAGGGCAGAGGCAAGGGACCAGGTTCAAGACAAGTCCCCCCTTGGCTCCATCTTCAGGGACCAGAAGTGAGGGGGCTGCAGCGTTTACACGCCAGCACCTGTCAGTCAGTGGTCGGGAGCTGACTCTGAGGGTCTGCTGGTTCTCTGTGCACCAGACCGCAGGTTCCAGCTTCCGACAAGGGACTTGGGTCTGGCTGTGTAGGGCCAGTTCCCTTCCCCTGCAGGCACTGGGGAAGCACTGATATCTCTGGTGGAAGCACTGGTCCCAAGGGAGGGACCCCTGCAGCCTGATGTGTGCGGGGCTCTCAGATGTGAGGAAGGTCCAAGAAGCTAAAAGCTACAGAAGTCTGGTCCCTCAGCAAGGTCCCACAGTGGGTACCAACGCCCATAAGGGGCGCTAAGGACTGACTTTTCTGGGGCTCCCCAAATTTCAAATATTTCTATCCATTTTAAGTACGTTCAGACTTGTCAGGCCCCTAACAAGCCCTGTGGAATTAAAATGCCCATGGGGACGGAGCGTGTGGAGGGGTCCCTCCTGGGCATCGCTCAAGGACCCCCAGCACTGTGGCATCTCACTGGCTCTCCGTTTGGAATGAAAAATCCTGCTGCCTTCATCCCACCCCACACTTGTGGCAGACCTCTCACTTTTACCGTCGCGCGTGGCCCTCTCCCCACCAGCGGGTACGAAAGCCCGCAGCACCTCCGTGGAGGCTTAAACCGCCCTGGGAAGCCGGCCTCAGGGTGTCCTCAGTTCACGGACAAGGAAATCGAAGGAGTCAGGGTATTTCCTCAGAGGCGCGCTGCCTGAATCAGCAGAGCCAAAGGAATCCAAGCTGGGTATTTAGCCAAGATTCTGCTTTTAAACACTAAGTTACTCACTTGTGTTTGTTTCTTCTAAGTATTGCTGTTTACTCCTTGGAGCTGAAAACCGAGAGTTACTCACGTCCAAACATCCGCTTACCTCGGGATGGTGTCGGGCGGGTTCTTGTTAGCTTTTTCTCTGCAGAAGCGTGTTGGAGCTGTGCTGTGTTGTTTTTTTAACTCCAAAGTAGAAAGTGGAATAAAAAGATAGTGGGTGTTGCTTTTTGGTAAATAGGAAGGTTCTAATGGTGGTTATGGGGACGTTTGGGATCAGGGGGCCAAAATGGACTGTGGCATCTCATTGGCTCTCCATTTGGAATGAAAAACTCCAGGGCAGAGTTCACGTCTGCTAGGCCGCCCCCCTCCGCCCCACCGACTTTGGGCACAAGGGAAAAGGCAGCCTTCCAGGCACACTCCTTGTCCTGCAGAAGGCACCTTGGGGCACGTGGAGCCCCGGGTCGCGGGGTGGGAACTAGCCGGGGCCCTGTCAT
Organism: Camelus ferus; assembly: GCF_009834535.1. Classification (NCBI taxonomy): domain Eukaryota; kingdom Metazoa; phylum Chordata; class Mammalia; order Artiodactyla; family Camelidae; genus Camelus; species Camelus ferus. The sequence continues at coordinate 18,705,613 of NC_045714.1, read as the reverse complement.
AGCCATTTCCTCACCTCCTCGTCCTGACTTCACATAACGCTCAAAATTAAGTCCACGTGGATGAAAGGCCTGCAGATCTGCAGACCCATCCCATGCAAACAGGCAGAACCGTACGGGTCACCACGTACATCACAAGCAGAGGAACCTTTATTACCCGGAGATACGGAATGTCTTTCTAGACAAACCTTAATCAGCAAGGACCATCATGAACTTCTGCCTTTATCAGCATTAAGAGTTTCAGGAAATTTAAAAGACAGAAAAGGAGGATGAGAGAAAACCTTTTAAACATTTGAGACAATGGATTCATAGCCGCAACTTAAACAACTTGAGAAAAATCAAGAAACCCCCAAATGGGGCAGCGGATACATTGAACAAGCAATCCCTTAGAAGAAGAAGCACAAACAACAAAAATAGTTTGGGGGGAGCAAAACTCGCCACCCCAAGACACCTCTTTGGCATGCAGATTATTTGGAGCTGAAAACAATCGCCCAGAAGGCTCAGGAACAACCTCTGACCTTCCCCCGAAACTGCATGGGGGGTAGGAAGGGGGCGCCTGCCTCAGAGCGCTGCAGGGTGAGCCGGTGGCGGTGGACGGGAAGTCTGTTAAAATCCCTCTCTGGGTCCCATTGTCTCCGCAGGGCCCAGCAAACACTTGTTTCCCTAGCATTTGCTTTTCCATCTTCCGAGAATCGCCTTCCTCCCCTTTGAAGCCCCGGACCACTGCCCCCAGCATCCTGTTTTGTCTTTATCTGAAAGTGGTGTTTGAGGTGAGGGTTTTGGCACGTTATCCACTTCTCCTGGGTCTCCCATGGGTGCGTGCTACTAAACTTTTGCTTGATTTTCTCCTGGTCCTCTGTCTCCCGTCAATTTAATTCTTAGACCAGCCGGAAGAACCTAGAAGGGTGGAGGAAAATTTCTTCCTTCCCGACAGATATAATCTGGGCGAAGCACATTAAGAAAATAAAAAGGTGCTTGTGCTTTTGGTCAGATTAACCAAAGCTTTAAAGTTTGATACCAGCAGACACTGGGAGGGGGGTGTTTTCAAAGGAGGTGGAGGCAGTGGGGCTGACATGGCCCCCAGGAGCGAAGCGGTACCGCCTCCTGACCTCTAATGTGCACGGAACCCGGCGTCTTCTCTGAGGTTCCACACAGTACACACGGCTTGTGGCTGTTACCTGTGGTTTATCCAGATAGTGGAAACACATTCCCACTTAAAATGAACCGAGGCTTCATGTATCAGCTTGAATAAATCCTGCAACATCTCCTAGGCTGTAGGAACAAAAAATACTGCAAACCGCATCAGTAAACAAAGAATGCTGAAGCCATCAAGCCATCAACGGCTGCCGCCAGCCCCCAGTGAAGACCAGCCCGCAGCCCAGCCCTCTGAGGGACTCAGAGTAAGAAAGGACAGGACACTGGCCCTAGACAGCTAGGTGCTTGTCAAAGGCATGAGTTCAATGAGCCCAAGTGTTTGCTTCCTCCCATACATAGAAAAGTACTAAGTTCTTTAACTTGAGATGCCTGGTTTTCTTTAGATAACAAGTAATCTTTTATTGTTCCAACTACCTGGTCTTTGTTGTAAAGCTCCTGTATGTCCTAGCTCCTTCCCTACCCTCAGAGCCATTGGAGAGGCTGTCATCCCGGCTCGAGTCCTCCCGCCAAATAAAACAGCTCTCAGCCTTCAGGCTGCGCGTTATTTCAGTGGGCAGCTGGCATGAGTACAAGCAAGCCGCAGGGCAGCGTATCGGTATGAGTCCGCTGGGCGGGAAAGGCACACCGTGGTCACGTTCAAGAATGATACACACAATACAGTTTCGTGTTTTGGTAGCAGGCAAAATTCTGGTGTGGCGTGAGCGCTGTGGGGTCAGTCTGAGCATTTTGCTTTCTGATTTTACATTATCATGTGGTATTTGTAATACATGCTTTTTAATTTGGGGAAAACGATGCGTGCAAAACCGGTAATAGTGGTTACCTCTAAGCAGGTGGGATTATGGCTGGTGGTCAAGGGAGTTTTAACTACGATAATCGATGTTTGTTTGGTTTGGTTTTTTTTGTGGGGGGAAATGACTAGGTCTATTTATTTATTTATTTTTAAAGGAGGTGCCGGGGATTGAACCCGGGTCCTCAGGCACGCTAAGCGCACTCTCCACTGCTGGAGCTATATCCTCCCCCCGATGACTGATGTTCTTCAGTGGGAATGTATTCATGTGCTACGTTTGTAATTATAATTAAATTTCAAAAATATAAATGCAGACGCCCTGGGGAGACATAACACACACAGTCCGAAAACAAAACAAAGAAGAAGGCAAGGTTGGGAGATGTTCCAGCATCATTCCCCCGCTCTCCTCTGCAGGCGAAGAGAAGAAGCCTGCGTTACTTTTTGCCTCCATGGTGATGCGTCCTGGGAGCAAAGATCCTTTGAAAGCTTGTAAGAAGCCCGTAATTTCCCAAACCGCTGTAGGAATGCCCTACCACCAGGTCTGCCCGCCAGACCAGGAGGCTTCTCCTGCTCAGCAGAAGCAGGCAGGAAAGACTGATCTGGGTCAGTGGTTTTTCTTGACCTGGAGGTAGATCTAATCCCACAGAGCCGATGAGATTGTAAAGGCCCGTCAGGCGCCAAGGCCAAGGTGATGCACTCGGGCAGCAGAAATTCCGCGGCGAGAGCCCTTGACTTTTCCCACACCATGGGTCTCAGGTCTTCCTTCATCTGTCAGCAGCACATCCTTTTCAGAGCCGCTGATAACATTCCTGAGTCCGTCCTGGAACTTGCTCCATGAACACTTTCTCTGTTTATTTTTACTTGACCTTCAAGGGGATGTTTCTCCTTTTATCTAACCCTAAAGGAAAGAAAACAGGATTTGGAGTCCCTCCCTGTGGCCTCCCTCCAGCCTGCCCGGCTCGGGCGCGGCAGACAACAGCTTCTCTCCTCTCGGGGAAAGTGGCCCCTTGGAGGGCAGATCTGGAGATGAGCGGCCTCTGGGCAGACCGGCGGGAGGAGGTGGAGTCCACGGACACTGGTCTTCTGAAGACCCAGTCTGCGCCGGAGACGACAGGGGCTCTCTGCTGGCAGAGAGGCCTGCGAGTCCATCTGAAATGTCTTTCCGCTTCATCAGCTCTCTGCTTCACAGCAGATCAGCATTAATATAAAGAGAGAATTGAACGAGGAGGAGAATTCAGGAGCATTCAGGTGCTCACTGCAAAGTATTTTAGTCCTGTCGCCCTGTTTAGTCACCCAGCCCCTCCCCCGGCATCAGCCAAGGCCCAGGTGGGTTCAGGACTCCGCCGACAGGGGGCCGAGACGGGGTTTGAAGGCGGCTCTTTCTGAGCCCCTGCTGGCCGGCTCACCACCACTCTGTGCTGCCAGACCACCGGGTAACTGAGGCAGGCTGGCCGCCTCCCAAGGGTACCAGCCTGCTGCTTAAACAGTGGCCCCGAAGGTATGGTTCCCGCTGATGGGAGATTATCCAGGATGCTTTCAGAATGCTGCAAACCAGTGTGGTCCCCGAGCCAGCCTGGAGCCTGACAGGTCCAGCCTTGCCTGGGCTGAGCCCTGGGTGTGACCTCAAATGGTGGGAAACAACCTGGGACTTCCCGAATCTTCCCCCGCCCTTGGGCTGGCTGCCAGCTAGCACGAGCATCACCCCAGTGGGCACTTCCTGCGCTTGGTTTTGGAGCCCTGGGGCACTGGGTTTCTGAGTAGAAAGAGGCAGAGACCCAAAGACCCAGCCCCTGGCCGGCCTCTCCCCTGTGTGCTGGTCACCAGGGCGCCCCCTCCCCGGCCCTGTCCCCCTGTAGCAGCTGCACAAGTGCCCATCCTGCCAGCAGCCCTCTCTCGCTGCTTCAGAAAGTTGCACACCACCCTGACAAACACAGCCGTGTCCTGGCTTTATCAGGGCCCTGACCTTGTCACTGCTTGTGGAGTTTCTTGGAGAGGACACAGAAGCTGTGTTTGGGGTATCAGAATTCCTGTCTCACCAGCTCAGGGCCCTGGGACCTGGTGCCCCATCTCATGCACCAACTCACCGAATAACAGCCGCTCGGCTCTGTGCCACCTCCCAGGTGTTCACGCCGGTCCCTGTCCCGGGCAGCCAGGCGGGGCTGTGAGAAGCTGGTCTGGCCCACCAGCTTGGCAGCTGTGTAGGCAGCCCCTTCCCCTGTAGGAATTCTGGACGGGGACCCGGCTGTGCTGGGGTCTCAGGCTGTGTAAGTAGATTTGGAGAACCTTCGGTTAAGCCGCACGAACTTTAATGAAGCCTTACATTGAGATCACCGTTGGCTTTAACGTGGGAAAACGTTGAAACTTAGGGTAAAACTGGTCCCTGTTGGTGGGTGGTAAGTTCTCTCTGTTGACCCTCAAAGAATGAAATCTGGAAGAGAGGAGAGTGTAAGGGATGAGGTCAAACAGCTCCAGGAATTAATTAACACCAAACACACCTGGGTCTGGGGACCCTGGCGGAGCGGCTCAAATCCTGTCTGTGACGCCTGGGCTGACCTCAGGGAGGAGCAGGTAACTGGCTGTTGGAGGAGCCTGCAGGGCAGGTAAACAGATTATTCAGAGCCGGGCCTGGCTCTGGAACGCTACCCCTGGGCCATTTGTCAGATGGAGGTGTCAGGGTAGAAAGGGGAGGAGGGGGTGAAGGGGGCTGAAGACCCCCCATGCGGCCGGGAAGAGTCTCATTGCCATCAGCCAGGTGCAGCCTCTGTCCCCGTCCTCCTGCGGGTCTTGGGGTCTCTGTGCCTCCCTTCTGCTCTACAGGTAAGTGGTGATCCCCTCAATCTGAGTGAGAACCGTAGTGTGGAGTGTGCGTTTCGGGAAGAAGCAGTTGGGCTGGAGGGGGCCAGCTGCCGCCTCTGGGGAAAGGCACTGGGGATTTTTGCATTCAGGTCGCCTGGAGGCTGTGAAGGTGACGGAGGGTGGGGAGGACGCAGGGGCGGGGGCAGGACTCTGCTCCTGGGTTTGCCTGAGGCGGCTGCCCCTCCCTACGGCAGGCCTCTCTGCTCCCCTGTGGGCTGTGTGTGGCTTTCCTGCCTGGGACCAGCCACCACCCAGAGTGGGAGGGGGGCCTCTGCCCAGACTCCCAGACTCCCCCGCTCACCCCACTCCCTCCTTCTCCCATTTTCATACACATCTACTTTTTTTCTTATTTTCCTAATAATTTTGATTATGAAGTCTGTTAAACATACGGAAAATCACACATAACATGAACACAGGCATCACCAGCCCCATCAGACCTTCTCACCTTGCTGCTTCGCTTTGAGAAATGAGATGTTGCGGGGGGGTTGAGCTTCCCCACCTGTGAGCACCTCTGTCCACTGAAAACGCACAACCTGGAAGCTGAGAGTTGGGTTTTATTTGGGGGACTTTCTGAAGACTTGAGCCCGGGAGGTGGTCCCTCAGATCTCTCTAAGGGACGGCTCTGGAGCGATAGGGGAGGAGCCAGTATATGTAGGAGTTTTTGCAACAAAGACCAGGTAGTTGGAACATCAAACGATGACCGTTAATTAAAGACAGCCAGACATCTCAAGGAATTTAGCGCTTTTCTATGTATGGGAAGGTGCAAAGGTGAACTCATTCCTTTGATGTGCACCTGGCTCTTGAGGGCCAGTGTCTTGTTCTTCCCCACCGCTGAGGGGACAGCAGAGACGGGGCTGCCTGCTTGTCTCCATCCTGAGTTCCCTCCGCTCACTGTCGGGGGTGGCGACAGTGACTGATGACTTGATGGCCGCAGCATCCTTTTACTGATGTGGCCGGCAATATTTCCCATTCACAGCGCCATCCATTTCCTTCTCTTGTAGAAGATTAGGGTTAAAACCCTGTACTGCATTTTGGAGTAGTCTTTATGCGTATGTCTACAACCATGAGATAGGACAATTTTGCATGGTTTTAAACTTTACATACTGAATGTAGCCCTTTTCAACTTCTTTTTTTTTTTTTTTTTTGCTTTAAGGAAAACTTATTTGCATTTTTCAAACTTTTTTTTTTATTGAGTTATAGTCATTTTGCAATGTGGTGTCAAATTCCAGTGTAGAGCACAACTTTTCAGTTACATATGAACATACATACATTCATTGTCACATTCTCTTTCACTGTGAGCCACCACAAGAGCCTGTATGTATTTCCATGCTGCACAGTACAGTCTTGTTTATCTATTCTACATTTTGAAAGCCCAGTCCCTTCCCACCCACTGTCCCCCTGGCAACCACAAGTTTGTCTTCTGTGTCTATGAGTCTGTTTCTGTTTTGTATTTATTTATTTGTTTGTTTGTTTGTTTTAGATTCTGTATATGAGCGATCTCATATGGTATTTTTCTTTCTCTTTCTGGCTTACTTCACTTAGAATGACATTCTCCAGGAGCATCCATGTTGTTGCAAATGGCGTTACGTTGTCGGTTTTTATGGCTGAATAGTATTCCATTGTAGTTTGCATTTTTATGTCCATGTAGTATGTGTGGATGCATATCTCTCCGCTTCATTCATTTTTAGCTGCTCGGTAGTATTCTGTACGTCCATTTATCCATTCTCCCACTGATGGCTTTTTAGGTGCTTGTAATTTGGTTTCTTTGTTTTTTATTTTTGGGTTTTTTGTTTTTGTTTTATCATTTGGTTTTCTTACAAATGGTGGTGCAGCAAATATTCTTGTAAAGGTCTCCGACTCCACGTGTGAGATTCCCTCGTGCGTGCGTGTGTAGGAGGTCTGTGTCTCTTCAGCTCTGTGAAACACTGCAAATTGCCCTCCAGAGCGGCTCCGTGGACAACACTTCTCCAGCAGCGTGTGAAGGCTCCTGTTTTCCCATATCCTCGAATATTTGGCATTGTCAGACTTAAATTTTTGCCCCGGAAGGTGTATAAAAGGAGATCTCCTGACCACTTTCTCTCCGAAGGCCCTAGTGCTTTTAGAAACTCCACCTGCAGCCTGTACCCCAGTCACACATGAAGGGGATGGACTTGGCCGGCCTCCCTTCTGACCTCGGTCTTGGGAGGGCACAGAGCTATTTGGGGGGCTTCTTTTCTGCACACACCCCCCCTTAGGTAATCTCTCCTTATCACAAGACTTTGAACTACTAACACCTATGCCAGTAACTTCAATTTGCTCTACCCTTGATTTCCAAAGCTGCTTAACAAATTTAACTGATGGCCAGTGAGCGGCTCAGTTAAAATTTCGCCTGCCCAACGTCAGTCCTTCTCCACGTTGTCCCAGCTCAGTCAAGGGTGTTGCCGGCCATTAGGTTCTTGTCTCATCGAAGAAAGAATTCAGAGACGAGACGTGGAGGTTAAGTAGGTAAAGTGGGGATTCAATAAGGGACAGACAGCGCGCTCTCAAGGGGAGAGCGGGCAGGCTCAGGCGAGCATCTGTGCTGAGTTTCCTTGGCGAGTTGGTTACGCAGGGCGTACAGATGAGTGGGCAGAATATTCACTGGGGAGGGAGGAGCTTGGGAGCCCAGCCCCTGATTTCCATCCCGAGGGGAGGAGGGATTTTTGTCCTCATTTAATCTGGATCGGAAGTGTCTCGGCGTCGGTACATGATGGGTACTTCTAATCTGCAAGGCTAATTTTATTGTAATGAAGGCATAATGAGCAAAAGGCTACATTCAGACACTGGAGATTCCTGCCTTTTCATAACTTTCTTTGTCGACCTCCAAGACACTTGTCAACCGAAACTGTGATTTCTTATCAGTCCGGAGGTTCCTGCTTTTCTCTGCCTGCCCGAGGATCCCCATTGTTCACAAGATGTGTGGTTTCCTGCCATCTGGCCCATGCCTCCCCTTCTCTGCTCAGGTCTAGTCTCTGCCAGCTCTAACAAGGGGCACTGCCATCTCTCTAATCACTCAAGGCAAAAACTTAGGAATCACCCTTGATTCTTGTCTTCCCTCCACCCCACATTCAATGCATTTATCCGTGTCTATCAATTTCTGTGTCAGTTGTTCCTGGGTTTCCTCCTTCTTTCTAATTCCACTGCTGCCACCTTGATCCAAGCCACCATCACCTCCTACATGAACCATTGCAGTTGCCCCCTAACTAGAGTTGCTGCCCCTCCTTACAAATCACCTCTAGCCAGCAGCCAAGGAGATCTTTTTAGTACATCTGACCATCCCACCATAGCTAGGGTGGCCCCTTAGCTGCTCCCTACGGCATCACCCTATTCTCTTTTCTTTCTAGAACTTCTTGATGCTCTGTGCTGTGGTCTGTTGCACCAGCATATCACCTCCATGAGAATCGTCAGCTTTATTCTACATTTGTAATGCCTGGTGTGCGGCGGATGGCCGTGAAGTTCAGAATGAATGAATGACTAGGTGGAGGGGTCCACACTGGGAACAGCTTAGAGGCTCAGATGAAGTTTCTCCCAGAGTCTGGGTGGGATAAAAGCTGCTTGAGGCAAGAAGACACCTGTCTTTAGCGAGAACAGTGATTGTCAAGCATTTTATTCCCAGGACCTCTTCACACAGAAATGACGGAGGACTCACCCAAGAGCCTGTGTTCACGTGGATTCCATCTGCGGATATGCTGTGCTAGAAAGTAAATGAAGGAGAATCTTAAAATATTTAAGACAATAATCGATTACACATTGATATAAATAACATTTATATGAAAAATAACTACATTTAAAAAAATTAATGAGCGGTGACACCTTGAGAACAGCTGTTCCACACTCACGATGCCTGATTGGAACCACTAAAAATTCTGATGAGCAGGTGACTAGCAGAGCTCAAGAATTCAGACCAAACTGGAGAGTCAGATGGAGCCTCTTATAGGCGTGTGAATGGGGAGTGCCAGGCCACACAAGCCTTCTCTGAGAAGAGGACACATTTCCCCGCTAACTCCCTCTGTGGCTACCCTGCCCACCCACTCACCCCCTCCCAGCCCCATGCAGCCCTCTCTCTTTCCCCTGTCTTCTTATTAAAAAAAAGAAAAAAAGAAAAAAAGCAAAGAATAAGATGAGAAATAAATTTAAGGTCATTGGAAAAATGCTTTGCAAACTGCATGTATCTTTGAAATATGCTAATTTCTGTAGCCAGAATAAGGATGGCGTACGCTTTCATCTGGGGCATCCCTTCTGAGTCGTCACTTTGACAAGATGAGTGTTGAGGTCTGGTTTTGCTGGGATTTGTTTATTCTACTTTGCGTTCATGTTAAGAAACCAAACTGAGTGTCATGCTCTTTTCCTTAGGGCGATACCGAAACCTAAATTCTTCCTCTTTCTAAGAAGAAGCTGCTCCCTTCCTCTCTCTTTTTTTTCCCCCTCTGGGTAAAGGAAATGCAGAGCCAGGATTTAAAAAAAAAAAAAAAAAAAAGGTGGTCATCTCTGTGCTCCTATTAAAGTGGCCAAAACTCCCCAGTCTCTGGTCACGCCCCCTTCCACTTTCTGACGTCACACTATTTTTGTCTCTGAACAGCTCATTGACACGATTGCCTCGGAGATCGGAGAACTGAAACAGGAGATGGTGCAGACAGACCTCAGCCTGGAGAATGGCCTGGGACCCAGCGAAACCCACAGGTGACAGGCGCTCCAGCGTCGGGCGCGCGGCGGGGGCGACGTGAACCCCTGTTAGCGACGAGGACCGCAGGTTGGGGAGCTGGGGGCGTGGTGGCCGCCCAGAAGCAGCTCCCTGGAGGAGGTGGGAGTGGCCTAGGAACCAGTTGTCTGCTGGTTCTCCTTGATCCCTCAGAAGGCACTTGAACTTTGCACCCTCTCAATTCCTCTTGGCACCAGAACCCGGAAACCTAAAGTTCTGTCTGCCACATCCTCCTGCTCATGGTGATGGAAACAGTAACGCAAGCGAGATCCTCCGTGTGCAAAACAGAATTCAGTGTAGCCCGTGTCAGTCTCCAGAAGGTGTAAAGGGAGCGCTTAGGAGGATGGACTCATTTTGCATTCTCAGGTCAGAAAAAAACCCCAGCAGTACACCAGGGCTCTGAGCCGGCAATGTGAGCCGGCGTCTTGGAGAGGCGATGTGCTTATAAACGATTAAGAGAGGGGAGGTGGCATCCGTACGGTTAGGCCTGTCACGTGCACGTGCTGTGCGTGGTCTACGTAGGTGGTAAGGGACTGGCTTTTTCTGGAGAGCGGGGGTGCAGAGGCCAGGACGGGGGGCAGCCTGGAGGAGACTGCCAAAACTGCTTCCAGCTCTTGGAAGCTCTGGTTCATTGCTGGCAAGGGCAGCAGAGCAGAAGCGCTACCCAGAGGCATGGGCACTCGGTGCCTCGGAGGCCAGAGTCATGACAAGCTTCCCCCTCTTCTCGGGAAATGGGTTGGGGTTGCCTGCTGCAGCAGCGAGGGTGAGATTGACGGAGTGGGTTTTGCTTGCAAGTCATGGGGCAGGCAGGAGGAGTCCTGCAGAGGCAGGTGCTTCTGGGTGTCTGGGCAAGTTTCAAACCAGCCTGACTTGTTTCCTGCCCTGGACTGAGGGGAGAGCCGGCAGCCCCAGGGAGGGACCCTGCGGCTGGAAGACGGTGCTCCCGCGCCCTGCGTCTCTGGAGGAACTGTATTCCCCCTTAGCCGCGGAAGTTCTCCATGCCTTCTGTTTTCTTTTCTTCTCTGCACAATGACGGGGGCAGACCAGATGGGCCCCCGCTCCAGGCATTCTCTGATTCTCCTTGACTTCAGTGTGAATGGCTTTGATATTTCTTCCCCCATAAACGAGCCCAGTGCATGATGGTTTCTGATTAGAGATTTTCGGCCCCACATTCGAAGTTGCTCCAAATGCGCTGTAACTTTACCCAGGGGGTTCTCCTCACCCTTAACATCTCTCTGAAGCTTTTCAAATTTAAGAATGACTGCAAGCATTCCAAGATAACTTTTTTTTTCAAATTGATGTCACTTATTCTTGAATGCTGTGTTGGTTGGCACTGAATTCATGAATTTTACAAGGCGTTTTACTTGTTTGTTTTTTTAATGGGGAAGAGAGAAGGCAAGATTATCTTTATTGGCTGTATGTTCACCACATGCGGCCACTGTGCTAAGTGCAGTACAGCTGCCAACTCGCCGAAGCCCCGGCGTGACCCTCCTCCTGCTGACGTGGGACCCGAGTGACTCGGGGAAGAGCCGGCTGAGGACCCTGTGGCTTGTGTGCTCAGGTCGCTCGTTGATTTTTCAGGAGCATGGAGCAGTGCCTGTGTTTTCAGTCCTCCGCTGGGCCCAGCAGAGAGGTCAGGATGGCCAGATAACAGAGAGGCAGGGTGAGGGGGACGTGAAGTTGTTTCCAGAGTGAAGGCAGCGCAGAGCAGAGCTGTGGTCCCCGGGGCGGCAGGTCAGCCTGGCCCAGAGCAGCCCGAAGGGCAGGCAAGAGGAAGAGCAGGCAGTGGGCGCAGCAGAGAGGCAGCAGGTGCCCCCCTCCCCGCACGCACCCCCGCCCTGGTGGCCGCACAGACGCGTCAAAGTTGCCTTCCTTTGTGGCATCACCCTCGGCGAGCGTGGGCTGTGAGCTGACCTCACCTGCCCCGGCCGCAGCCACCAGGAAGCGCCTGGGGTCCGCAGTTTGTTGAATGCGACGAGGCTGAGTGCCAAGCTGGCGCGCTCAGCTTGGGTGCAATCCTGCGGTGGCTTTCGGTCGCCCCTTTGGGGTTAGTATTGAGGTGAGGTTGAGCGTTTTAGCCTCTTCTTGTGTCACCGACCCCCTTCTTAGGCTAATATTTTCAAGGCAGAAAATAAACTATGTAGGGTGACAGGGAAAATAATTACATCAAGATAACAGTGACCAGGGTGTTTTAACATGTGATTTCATAGCATACGGACTTCTTTTCTGACATTAAAAAGCAAGGTCAGGCTGTGGGTCTAGGCACGTCCGTCATCTGGAAGCAGAGATGAGCAAACGAGACTTCTGCACCAACAGTGAAAGTATGTGGGGCTGCTGGTGGCGGGGTCTCCGAGACCGAGAACTCCTGAGACTCGTTGCCTGCATTGAAAACGGGAGGAAGTTAATTTCAAAACCAGGTTAGTGAAAGTTAAAAAGATGTCCCTTTTTGCCATCCAGTGGTCCACTCCCACCTCTTGTCCCTTCCAGGGACACTTGTGACCTTCAGGGACACGGTGTCTCTTGTTTGCTTTCATCTCACCTGCTGCTGCTCCTAGTGTCCCGGCGGGTTCCTGCTCGTCTCCCTGACCTCCTAGCCCGGAGTACCCAGAGCACTCCGCACTCTCCCCTCTTCTCTCTCGAGTAAGTGCCTCAGTGTCCACATCCGTAAAATGGGGATAGCAGCGGAGCTGTACCTCTGAGTTGTCGGGACGGTTGAGTCAGTAGCTGTGAGTGACTTGGCGCAGGCTTGCACGGGGTAGGCATGAGGTACTGTTTACAGAGAGATCTCTGGAGTAATTTTGGGTGTGAGCCCATCCAGGCTGGTGGCTTTGATACCATCTGTGTACCGGTGATTCCCAACTTGCATCCACCCCGAGGCTGGTCCTCTCCTGGAATCCAGATGTTTGCATCCAGCTGCCCGCTCAGCCTGACCTTTGGTATCTCAGCCTTACAGAGACCCAGGCTGAGCTCTTGGCTCCCCTTCACAACGCTGCCCCTTCCCTGGTCTGCCCCATCCAGGTGCCTCGTGTCAGCCCTGGTCCCTCTTCTCTCATCGCCGCCTTCCCCTCCATCTCCAAATCCAGGCAGCTCAGCCTTTGCGATGGATCGGGATCAGACCCCTCCTCACCAGCCCTGCAGGGGACCCCTGCCTGGTGCCCCAGTCTCACCCTCACCGGCCACCTTCTCCGGGCTGTTATCTAAGCACCATAGAGGGTGGTGCGACTTTAGTTCATCTGAATCCAAGTCAGGTCATTCCTGTTCACAGCCCGTCCGTGGTTTTCCATTGGAAACCAAAGTCCTCACCATGGCCTTCAGCTCTACAGGATCTGACTCCCCGTGCCCCCCCACCTCTTCTCACAGCATCTCCCTCCACCTCTCTGCTCCAGCCCCGCAGCTCCTTGCCAAACAGGCTCCTACCTCCTGAACTGTGTACGTCCGGTTCCCTCTGCCTGGACTGTCCTTCCTCCGGGGAGCTCCGGACCTCTCCTGTCTTCTGTCACCTTAGCGCTTTATTGTCATTTGTAGAACTTGTGCATCTCCGACGGCGAGTCCCTTGCTTCATTACGCGTCTCCTCCTCCCAGCACCGCGGAGAAGCAGGAGGAGGGCAGGGGTCTGGCCCATGCACAGGGCTGTCTTGCCAGGGCCTGCGGTAGTGCCTGGCATGTAGCGGACACTCGGGAAATGTCTGCTGAACGGACCGATGAAAGATGCCAGCCCCTCGGAGGTTCTCAAAGTACCCGGGCCTCAGACGCCTCTTCCAGAGACAAGATGTCACCAATGTAAAGCAATTAGGGGACCCCAGCCCGTGTGTAAAAAAATAGGAAGTTGAAAATGTGTGACAGGCGTTAAGCTCCCGGCCTAGCAGAGCAGAGGGACCAGGGCCCCTTCCTCTGTCCCCGCCTTGGAGCCCGTCAGTTCTGGGTCTCGGGCTCTTGTAAACGTTTGCCCCACGTCCTCTGCTAGTGCTTCACCAAAGAAGCTGGGGAGTCAGGGGAAAGATGTCGGGTTTCTTGTGGCTGCTCTCTCCAGATGTGGCCGCTTCCTGTCTCGCCCCAGCTCTCCCCACCGAGGACTGGAGCGCAGAAAATCAGGGGCCCTGCTCTCCCTCCCCCCCCCCCCCGGCGGTGTCACAGTCCATTTCCCGCTGGGGGAGGTGTCCCTGGGCAGGCACACCACCACCGGCGCTCCGCTCTCATCACCCCCTGGATCCCTCAGCACCTCTAGGCTGAGGCAAGTCTCTAAAGGTTCCTTCGCCCTCCGTGGGGTCAGTCAGAACTTGGTGAAATGAGGCTCGGGCTGGGCGGCAGGTGCCGGGACCCTGGCTGGGCCGGGTCGCCCAAGGCCTCTGCCGCCCCCTCCACTCTTTCCCTCCTTAGCCTCCTCCTCTCCTGCCGAGGCCTCTCTGGGACCCCGCATTCCACAGGGACGGCCGGGGGTGTCTGGGGTCCTGAAACCCCGCCCATACTCCACAGGTTCAGACACACAGAATTCAGACATCCCTTAGCCAGCCCTGCCCAGTGCCACAGGGTGGCTGCCGGTCCCCACGCTTGGCCTCTTCTGGAAGGTTCCCCGGGGATGCTGCAGGCTTCCCCCAGCTACGCCACAGCACTGGTGTCAAAACCACAAGCAGCTCAGCTGCCCCTCCCTGGGACAGCCCTCCACCTCTTCACTTGGCTGGAGGCTGGAGCACAGGGTTAAGGAGGGGCGCGGTGGCTCACAGTCCGGGGAGGAGTCGCATGGCCGGGGCCACGTTCAGCCGTCCGGCGGGATTCTGAATAAAACCCCTTCGCACTTTGTGCTGCGTTTCAGGGGGGAAAAAAACCAGTGCAGTGAAGCATGATGGAAAAAAAGCACACACATAGGTTTGCAGTTAGATGAACTGTCGCAAAGTAAGCACACCCACGGCAGCACCAGGCCGAGACACGGCGCGTCTTGGCGCCGCCGGGGGCTCCCCGCTGACCCTGCCCCCCGGGGGTGCCCACTCTCCTGACCTCTGTGGTCATAGGGTAGTTCCGCCTGTTTGTGAACTTCCTCTGACGGGAATCAGGCAGCACGCACTCCCTCTTGTGACTGCGGCGCACAATCGTGTGTCCCTTCGACTGTCGAGGGGTATTTGAGCTGTTTCCAGTTTGGGGCTCTTCTGAATAATGCTGCTGTGCACATTCCTGTGCATGTCATCCAGGGAGCACGTGGTGACATGCTTCAGTTAGGAATGTGGAGCGAATCGTTGGGTTGGAGCGTGGTGATATAGTCGACGTTAGTAAATGGTGCCCGCAAGTTTTCCAAAGCTGTTCTATCAACCCGCATTTCCACCAACGGTGTGTGAGAGTTCTGAATGCTCTGTCCTCAGCTGCACTTGCTACTGGCTATTCTTGCAATTTAGCCATTTGGATGGATGTGTGGGTGTAGAGCTTCTGAATCCGTGGCAGATGAAGGCAGGTAAGATTACCTGGATATCGCAGCTTATCTCAGGGATGTGGGAGTCGGGAATCGGGGACTCTCCAGTTTTAACAGAGCATTGCTTTACAATTTCCACATGTTTGGGTTCAAGGCTGAAGTCCTGGGGCATCCTGAGCTGACAGCCAACTCATTTGTTGATATTTATTAAAACTGTAAAATTATGGAAAGGACTATTGGGAGGAAGGGAGGGGATGAAAGAGTTAATAATACAGAAATAATAAGAAAAATGTAAATACCTGTGTACCTTTTATTATGTCTATTTCTGCTTATGCATCTTAGATCTTAAACGTGCAGCAGAAAAAAAAAAACTGCGAAGGAAATTCTCTCCATTTCTTAGATTCTTTTCCTTTGCTGCGCTCAGTACTTCCGTGCAGAAACACTCAGCATCTCCTGCGCTGATCTGGCCAAGGCCACCCGCTGCATCATGGTTGAGAAATACATGCGCCCCGGTCTTCCACAGCTCCTCTGGGGGTTTAAAGTCTGCTTCTTAACTCAGAGCACATCTGCCCCCAGTGTACCTTCCCTTGTTTAATGGATCGTCCACGTCAGTGACTTCAGACTCAGAATTTAATGTCACTTCATATTGTTCCTTTCCATCTTTTCCTCTTGAGACGTGAAAAGTGACCATCCTTCCTTGACTTGTACCCACTTTTGCTCTCCTGGGGATTCTGGAGAGTGTGCTCCCAAGGCCGCTTGGAAGCAAGTTCAAGTCGTCAGATGCAGAAGCCGCTTTGCCTTTGGCCTTCCTGCATAGCTTCTCTGTCGTGTGCAATGTCAGCCAGCGGAACAAATATTTCCCCCTTTTGCCGCTGTCTGGAAACCGGCCTGCGCCTCAGGCCTGTGGCTCAGGGCCAGGCGCCCACCCCGAGGCCCCCAGCACCCGAGAGCAGGCCAGCCCCAGGACCAGGTGCTCCTGTCAGAGAGGCTGGGCTGCCTCCTTCCCTGGGAGCTCCGTCTGCGCGGCAGAAAAGCTCGCCACCGTCACTCACCACAGGGTATTGGGTGTGTCCTGCAGTATCTTAGGCCCCGTCTAGGAGATGTTTGGTGTTATCAAAGTTTATGGCCTCTTTGGACACATTATCTTTTTCTAAGAATGTAAAGGCACATTTCCACTAATTCTAATCTGTGGGGCTTCCTTTTCCAAGGTCTTTCTCAGAGGACACCTGAGGCAACCAGGAGGGCGAGCTCTTTGGCTTGGGTTGAGATGGGTGTTCTCAAACAGCTGAAAATCCATTCATGTGAAACCCCCGAGGGACACCCGAGACACAGCTGCCTCCCTCCTTCTGTGGGAGCAGGCGGGTGGGGTGCTGGGGGGAGGCACAGCTTTGTTCATAATTAGCGGTAATAGTTTTGCAATAAGACATTTTCCTCCCGTGCCCACTGGAACCTTCTGCTAGGACGGGCTTGGTCCGTTTCCCCCCAGTCCCTTACGGCGTTTTCCTGACCTCAGGCCACCCTGCTTGTTTCGAATACGGTGCCGGGGAATTCTGTGAGAGCCGACCGACTCTCGGTTTGCGCTGGTACCAGTGTAGCAGCAATTAAGTGCCGCTTACAGAAATGTTTGTCGGGTGGGCGCTGTGTGCTGAAATACCTGGGCAGGGGCGCCTCCAGGGCGACACAGCCTGAGGAAGAAAGCATCATAAACAGGTACCACACAGCGGAACGAGGACAGAATCAAGGGCCGTGCCAGGTGTCCTGGGGACCTCAGGGAGGAAGCAAGTGGTTCCAGGGAGAGATGAGATGCAACCTTAAAGAATGAGCTAAGCCGGTGAACCACCGTCTCCAGACTGGAAGTGCCCCAAGCAGCTGCCGTGCCTGCCTTGGCTGCTGAGGTGTTACACTGGGGGAGGTTTTTTTAAAAAAAAAATGTAAGATTTCTTTTTTGATGACCGAAGTAAAACATCTGCATTGTGGGACAAGGACAATGCAAAAAACAAAAAGAAGCATTCGGGTGGCCCCCGCCCCCAGGGACAGAGCCGCCTCTGACTGCCCGTGGCTCTTTTATGTCTCTGTCTTGTGTGCGTCCTGCCCACTTCTGGGCTGCGGGCGGTGAGCCATTCATGATTTTCACTGACTTACAAAGAGTGTTCTTTTTTCATTTTTTAAAAAAATTGAAGTATAGTTGCTTTACTATGTTTCAGGTGTACTGCAGAGTGATTCAGTTATACATGTATATATAAAACCCTATTCCTTTCAGATTCTTTTCCACTATAGATTATTACAAGATGCTGACTGTAATTCCCTGTGATGTGCAGTGGGACCGTGTTATCTGTTTTATATATAGTAGTTTGTATCTGCTAATTTCAAACTCCTAATTTATCCCTCCCCTCACTTTCCCCTTAGGTAACCGTAAGTTTGTTTTCTATGTTTATGAGACTGTCTCTGTTTTGTAAATAAGTTCATTTCTGTCTTTTTTTTTTAAGACTTCCATATATAAGTGATATCGTGTATTTGTCTTTCTGTCTCACTTACTTCACTTAGTATGATAATTTCTAGGTCCATCCATGTTGTTGCCAATGGCGTTATTTTACTCCTTTTTATGGCTGAGTAGTAGTCCATTGTGTGTGTGTGTGTGTGTGTGTGTGTGTGTGTGTGTACCATGACTTCTCTATCCATTCACCTGTTGATGGGCATTTGGGTTGTTTACAGGTCTTGGCTATTGTAAATAGTGCTGCTGTGAACATTGGGGTGCATTTATCTTTCTGAATTAGAGTTTTCTCCAGATATACGCTCAGGAGTGGGGTTGCTGGATCATAGGGTAACTCAACTTTCAGTTTTTTAAGGAACCTCCGTACTGTCCTCCATAGTGGCTGCACTAATTTACATTCCCACCAACAGTGCAGGAGGGCTCCCTTTTCTCCACACCCTCTCCAGCATTTATTATTTGTAGACTTTTTAATGATGGCCACTCTGACCAGTGTGAGGTGATAGCTCATAGTGGTTTTGATTTGCATTTCTCTAATGATTAGTGATGTTGAGCATCTTTTCATGTGCCTGTTGGCCACCTCTGTGTCTTCTTTGGAGAGATGTCTGTTTAGATGTTCTGCCACAAGGGCGTTTGTGGTCATCCTGGAAATGCACAGCATGTCCCAGAAGGTGATTCCGTCTTTGCTGGGGACTGGCTCCACCGTCCGCAGCGCGCTTGGGCTGTCAGTTGTGACAGCGGCATCCTCTGGCTCTCGCTATGTCTCATCCCTTACGGACCTGGGCTCGCTGCTGGGTTGGTAGCTGATCTGCCACAACACACCTGCTTGACGAGGATGCGGCTGTGGTTCAGTCCAGCTCCGAGACAACAGCGGTGACCAAAAGCCCCAAGAGGCCGCCTCTCCGGGCAGCCCCCACCCCCGCACTTGCCACTGCCCAGGCCCCGAGGTCAGCGGGCAAGGCCCTGCCCGCCTGGCTCCTTCTGTTTTCAGCTCCAAGGGTGCCCAGGACAACAGGTTCTTTGTTCCTTTCTGAGTTTTACAGGAACAAGTGGCGGCCCCAGCCAGCACTGGCTCCGTATCTGCCCTTTTCATCTTGCTGGAGAGTCAACAGCAGGAAGTTTAGAAGCAAAGGAAGAAAAGGGGGTCACCAGGTCCTCCTCTCATGAAAGCAGAGATGCCCCCGAAGGGGAGACGCCCCCGTCTCCGTGCCGTTCTCTCCAGCTTGTCCTCCATAGACAGGGTTCACAAAAATCCTCCTGTGACTCGCTTTTAGGACTCCCTGGGGAGGTCGAGGCCTCCTCGCTTGGAAAGCAGCAGCCCTTAGGCATGCGGGAGTAAAGCCACGACCCAGATTTGCTTGTCTTTGTCCTCTCAGAGTTTAAGGGGACAAACGGGCCTTGAGAAATTGGAATATCAGCTTGCATGGTGCAGGGAACCTGCACGAGGCAGAGCAGGGCCCCACTCCAACACTTTCTAGTGTTTGGACCTCAGAGAAGGAGATCAGCTAGATGGCCTCCAGTTTCCCTTGCAGCGCAGGGAGCGTGCAGTGGTCCCCGCAGGAATATCCCATCATCCCCCAGGCCTCTGCCCATCACTTTCCCCATCTCAGGTCAGAGCTTCCTCTGCTCACCTGGAGGTTCCTTTGGTATAAATCAAAAAGGGTGCCATGTGTCACCAGGATGAATCAGGGCCTGCCTTCTGCTCCCTTCTGTCTGTTTAGATCTTCTGCCACAAGGACCTTTGTGGTCATCCTGGAAGTGCACAGCATGTCTTAGGAATTGATTCCGTCTTTGTTGGGGGACTGGCTTCACTGTCCGCAGTGCACTTGGGCTCTCGGTTTTAATGGTGGCATCCTCTGGGGTTCGCTCTGTCTCATCCCTTACAGACGTGGTTCGCTGCTGGGTTGGTAGCTGAAATACTATGGGGTAGGGGTTTTATTCAGCTTCATACACTCTTTTTTTTTTTAATTGAAGTATAGTCGGTTTACAGGGTTGTGTTAGTTTCTAGTGTATCGCATAGTGATTCAGTTATACATGTATGTAATCCTTTTCCCATTCTTTTGTATGATAGGTTATTATAAGACATTGAATATACTTCCCTGTGCTACACAGTAGGACCTTGTTGTTTATCTATTTTTTTAACTTTAACTTTATTTTTATAGAGGTGTAGTTGATTTATAATGCTAGTTTCAGGTGTACAGCAAAGTGATTCAATTACATATATACATACACATATATGCATATATTTTCAGGTTCTTTTCCATTATAGCTTATTGCAAGCTATTGAATATGGTTGCCTGTGTTATACAGCAGGTTCTTGTTGTTAATCTATTTTATATATAGTAGTGTGTATCTGTTAATCCCAAACTCCTAATTTATCCTTCCCCACTGTCTTTCCCTCCTAGTAACCGTAAGTTTGTTTTCTATGTCTGTGAGTCTGTTTCTGTTTTGCAAATAAGTTGATTTGCATCACTTTTTAGATTCCATATATGAGTGATATCATATGATATTTGTCTTTCTCTGTCTGACTTACTTCACCTAGTGTGACAATCTCTAGGCCCATCCATGTTGCTGCAAAAGGTGTTATTTCATTCTTTTTCATGGCTGAGTAATATTCCGTTGTGTATATATGCCTCAACTTCTTTATCCAGTTGTCTGTCAATGGACATTTAGGTTGCTTCCATGTCTTGCCTATTGTAAATATCAGCTTCACAAATTCTAAAGAAGTGTTTTCATGACTGAAGGTGTTAGGAAACCATTGGACTTCAACTACTAGGTATTTCTGAAATTAAAGGTTTTCTGGGAATGTCTTGTTTGCTGCGTGTATGTGTACATGTGTGTGTTTAGCAAAATTTGAAATTGGTCCTTTTGCCAGAAACTTTCATTAGGTGGGTCTCTGTGGCATGAGCGGTTGCCTCCTCTGTCTCTAAGAGGCCTTTCTACTAATGTTCTTCCAGAACCTGTCAATCCCTCGACTCACCTCCCACCAGCCTGGCATCTTGGCAGCTGCATGGAATTTGGGGTGTGTTTGATTTCCTTTTGATACGCAGGCGAGGATCTGCTCCCCCAAGAGCGAGGCCAGGGTGGACACAGGGCTCTGACTTGTATCTGGTCCTTAATTCTGAAGACCACCCTGCACTGGCCTCTTGTAGCGGGGAGGCTGAGCCCTCGGGCGGTGCCATGTCCCAGCCGCATCCTGCTTGCCTTTGCAGCTGCACCACCTGAGGCTGGGTTGCAGCGGAAGATTCTGCAGAATCAGGGAGGACCCTAGAGAGGCAGGATAAGCCTGGAATTTTTGACACAGAAACATCAGGAGAGGTAGCTTTGCATCCTTACTTTTTTCCAGCTGAAGGTTGAGGATGGCCAGCCTCAGAGTCCAGGCTGGGACTCGAGCCTGACGACAGATGCAGAACTCCCCAGCTCCGGGCACCTACAGGAGCCGTCCTCAAGAAGGTTCCTGTTAAAAGCTCACCAGGGGGAAGGTACAGCTCAGTGGTGGAGCACGTGCTTAGCACACACGAGATCCTGGGTTCCATCCCCCGTACCTCTATTTAAATAAAAACAAACACCCCCACCCAAGCAAACAAAAAACAAAATGGAAACATTATTTTAAAATTTAAAAATAATAATAAAAACTGACCAAGCAAGCTCCAGAATTTTGTTTACTGAATAGTCTTTGAATCGTCTAGAATGACAAGACATTGCCTTGTTTCTTTTCTGAATTTCTAAACATTAGTATAAGAGACATTCTGGAAACTGCTGAACAGAATCTGCCTGTTATTCTCCAGATGTTCCGGGATCTTATACTTAGTTCTTTTCAGGTTTTGTTTTTTCTAGTAACAGATTCCTTTTCTCAACAAGAATCTGTCTTTGGAGACGGGGAGTGAGGCTGGGGGATGTGTTAGTCGTGGCCCAGGCCTCACAATGTGAAGAGTCAGATGAGGCTTTGAGCCGACTCTGCCTGCAAATGCTCTTCCCCCCAGACCACTGAAGGGCCTGAGGCTCTGAGGAGACTGGGATCGGGGTTCACGTGCTTTACAAAAAATAGCGTCTTGATAGCGATGCATTCACAGGTGTGGGAAGTGGGTGGGTTTGATTCCAGGTACATGAGAATCTGTTTGTAGCTGAACGGTAAATCCCCAGGTGCACTTTGGGTTTTTACAGACCTGCCTTAAGCAAAGGCAGCTTTCCTGCCTAGAAACCTCCCGGCTCCCTCCTCCTGGGCTCAGCCGGCTGGTGCCTGTCCAGCTGCTCTGGGTGGGATCCTGTCTCACTCCTGGTGCTGAAGTAAGGCATTCTGTATCTGGGGACCTTGCGTGGGGAGCTTAGCATCGCTGTCCTCTGTCCGGTGAGCACAGAATTACAGTCCCAGGCTGAAACTCAGCAGAGACGTTTACACCCAAAGCCTACCGCTTGCTGCTCGAGGGGAGGCTGGAGAGGGTGTCCTTGAAGGAAGTTCATGAGCAGTGAGGACAGAGCTGCGAGAAGCCTGGGTTTGTTGTCCTGGAAGGATTTGGGCTGCTTCTTTTTCTCGCCCAAGGCCCTGAGACAGCCAAAGGCTGGGGACTCTAGCTGACTGTGGCCCTGGCCATGTTTCCCTTCTACCCTCCTAACTTCTTCAGCTAGTAATTGAGTTGACATAAGACAGATTAACAGGAGAAAAACAATTCCGCATGCACGGGGGCCTCAAAGGCATGAAGCCCAAAGACAGGCAGTAGAAGCTCCTAGGCCATCTGGAGCAGAGATGAGGGGAGCCCAGGGCTTCAGAGGGAAGGGGGGCGGCTCACAGGAGGGGGGAGGAGGAGGTGTTGGATGCAGAGGCGTCTTTCTCATGTAAAATCACCTTTGCTGTTGGCTCCCTTCCTGGACCTGGCCTTGCTGACTGAAATAAATGCGCAGCCTAAAAGTTGAGAGTTACGTTTTATCTGGTGGGAGGACTCGAGCTGGGATGACAGCCCTTCAGATGGCTCTGAGGCACTGCTCCGAAGAGGCAGGGGAGGAGCTAGGATATATAACAAAGACCAGGTAGTTGGAACATTAAAAGATTACTTGCTATCTAAAGAAAACCAGGCATCTCAAGTTGAAGAATTTAGAGCTTTTCTGTGTATGGGAGGAAGCAAACATTTGGGCCCATTGAACTCATTCCTTTGACAAGCACCTAGCTGTCTAGGGCCAGTGTCCTGTCCTGTCTTATTCTGAGTCCCCTCAGAGGGCACCACTGTGAGTGGCTGCAGAGGCCAGGCTGCGGGCTGGTCTTCGCTGTGGGGTGGCGGCAGCCGCTGATGACTTGATGGCTTCCGCATTGTTTGCTGATGTGGTTTGCAGTATTTTTCGTTCACAGCCTCCATCTAAGTCCTTTTAGGCAGTTAAGGGGAATGGATAGCTCCTGTCCGTGAATCTTTCGGGCCACGTCTTCACCTTGAAACAGCCCACTTGCCAACGTGGCGTACATACTTTGGGGTGGGGAATTCCACATTCCATTCACCACTCATTTCCTGGTAAACAGAGGGACAAGAACCCTTTGCCTCCTGAGGCTGGAACTGAGCTGCTGGCCGAGGACAGGCCTGAATCAGAGGGCTGCACGTGGACCCAGAAAGAAGCCATGGAGAGACCCAGGGCCCCGGGCTTCTCGCTGCCTGCTGGCTTCCTCGCTCCCTTCGGCAGATCACCCCCAACCCGGCCCCAGGGTGCCCGGAGCACGCGTTGTACCCACGCCTGCCCAGGGCCAAGCTGGGTTATGGCTGGGGTGAAGTCAAGCTAATAAGAGACGAGAGTACCGCAGCCTAAGATGGGGTGAGTGTCCCCAGCGGCACGGAGACAGGGGGTGAAGGCATTCGGCGCAGCTGCAGGAGACCGGTGGGGGCAGGGTGGGAGCTTGGTGTTGGCAGGTGGGCTGGAGCCGGTTACGGACACTCAAGAACAGCGTGAACGTGGGCACGGAGGGCGCTGAGCGATGGCTCGTGGGGGCCTTTCTCAGGATACGCTTCCCCTACCCCGACTCTCAGAGAAGGGTTTAGGACGATGAATCCAGGAGAAACGTCCTGTTCTCATCCGAATTGTCTTAGCCACAATTTTTCACTTATTCATGTACCGCTTTTACTATTCATTTACTGTAATATTTTCCTTTAAACTGACTCACGTGATACATGTGTTTTAAAATAAATTTGATAAGCCAGTCATGAAAAGGAAAGGCTTTCAAAGGTAGCGGGGAAATGGAGAAAAGGAAATTATTAGGACTCGTCTTGGCAAGATCGCCCTCCTAAGGGGACGGAAGGGGCTGACCAGGCTGAATACCTCACTAGTGCCCAGGAAACTTGAAGTTGCTCACATTCCTTTGGAAGGTTGAAACTGCACTTAATTAGGTTAGGTGTGGTAAGTTTTGGTGGGCTCAGCACAAGTGACTCCACTTCGGGGCTGCCCCTTGCCTTTTTTTTTTCAGTAGTGATGGTTTTATAACAATATGAATGTATTTAACACTACTTAAAAGTGGTTAGGATAGTAAGTTTTATGTTTTGTGTATCTTACCACCGAAAGAAATGGGGAGGAAAGTAAATTTAACCTCCACCATAATTGGGAATGACACTAAATACTATAAACATGTAAGTATTAAATTAAGTACTGGACATTAAAATAAAAACCATGCCTCCATGTACCACCTTAGAATATCTAGCACTCTTTGGAAATGGTTGTCAATTTTTAATAAACCATTGACAGGTTATAAAATATCAGGATTAATCTATTCTCTCCCGCCAGATAGGGGATCCTTTTGAGTTCTTCACTTTGTAGCAGGAATGCAGCTCTTTATGTTAAGGGGACAGACAGTGAGATGAATCTTAAGCCCATAATTAAGGCAAAAGCAGGTTGGAGCCAGGGGCTCTGCTTTTGTTATTGTGTTTGTTTGCTTTTATTTTGTTTTATTGACCAGGTTGGCATCTTATTGATAATAATTAGCCCCATCAATTTCTCTTGATTCATTCTCTGGCTGTTTATTAGGTCTTTACAGTGTAAACAAGGAAACACTATTAGTTTTCTTAAAGGTCTGGAAGGTCCACTGGTGACCTTCAGGGAACCAGCCCTCAGGCTGCGGGAAGAGCTCTGAGCCTTCCCTGAGGGCTGAGTTATCCAGGAGCACTTTGCTGGGAGTCCAGGTGGGAGATAAGACCAGGGTGGAGCCTGTCTCTCACCTCTTCAGTTTCCAAATCCGGGCAGCCCCCTGGGTTACCCAGCCCCACGTCCAACACCAGGAGGGCCTGGGAGGAGCTGTCGCCCCAGGCACCGTGCGCATGCCGAGACCCGTTACCCAGGTGGACACGTGCCACCCTTGGGGAGAGTAACAGTGTGGCCTTTGGCCTTGGATCTGGTCCCCTTCAACTTCATTTTTGCTGTTCAATCAGCTGAACTAGGATTTTTGTAAATAGAAGGTCGTTGACTACGTTTACTCCACCGGGTGTTTTAGCCACACAACATCGCATCAGAGTTTACGTATGTTGTGCGTTGCTTTGTTCACTACCTGTTACTTGTTTGAAAAAAAAAGACTGAACTGTAAAGTAAGTCTACACCCCGATTGTTGTTTGGGAGGGAGCCTGGCAGAGGGAGCGATGGGTCGATGGGTCGGGAAGGGCGAGGGAGCCTTTCTGAAAACACTTCCGTCTGGACCTCGACCTTAGAAGATGCCTTGATAGATTGTGCTGCCCTCTGGGGTCCTGGAGGGACGAGAAAGCATCCTTTGGACACTCTGCTGCCAGGTAGTGGTTTCCCTGAGATGACTGATTCTGAGACGTTTCTTAGAACGGGCCCCGTGTCCTCTGTGAGAACGCGCCGCTGCCCTCGCTCATTCTTGCACCTGCCTAGACTACCAACGCCTGGTCCCAGGAGCAAGGGGACCACAGCCAAGCAGAAAGGCCACTCTCACCCGACACTGCAGGGCCTTCATGGGTGTGACCAGTTGCTGGTGAGCCCTGGCCCCAGAGTGGGTGGGGTATCCCCCCAGCTGCTGCAGAGCCCGGAGGCCCGGGCCAGTTGGGAGCGGGGCAGGTTAAGTCTGAGTTTTCCAGTGTTTGTTCTCTGCCCCTGGAGGCACCTGATGCTTGTGGGGCGTTCTCTGCTGTGCCCAGGATTTCTGCCTGTGCGTGTGGGTCCTCACTGAGTCCATAATTGAGCTCCAGATCCCCATGAAAGCAGACCTAGGCACTTGGAAATAATAATAGTTGAATAAATGAATTCTATGCCCATAAAAACCCAGTGATGAATAAAACATTTAAAAATATAAAAAAGAATGCTGTACACCAGAAACTGACACACCATTGTAAACTGACTGTACTTCAATAAAAATTAAACACAGTGAACATTTTAAAAAATATATAAAAATAATCAAAAATAAAAATTTTAAAAGGATTTTTTAACATTTTTTATTGATTTATAATCATTTTACAATATTGTGTCAAATTCCAGTGTAGAGCACAATTTTTCAGTTATACATGAACATACATATATTCATTGTCACATTTTTTCTCTGTGAGCTACCATAAGATCTTGTGTATATTTCCCTGTGCTATACAGTATAATCTTGTTTATCTATTCTACAATTTTGAAAAATTTTTCAAAAAGAAAAAGGAAGAAGAAAAAAAAATGGTGAGATGGCAGATATTTTCACATCTCATTTTCCCCAGCCTATTATTTTGAGAAATTTCAAACATTACAGAAAGTTGCAAAAAAAAAAAATACCATTCATCCAAATTCACCAACTGTTGAAAATTTCCTTATCTCTATTCCCCGCCCCCTTTTTAGGGGGGGGTGTGAGGGGCTGACCATTTGATACTTAATTTCCAACATTTTCACACGTTGCCCCTATATTTTTCAGTGAGCATCTCTTAAGGACAATCGCATTTTCCTGCAGAACCATAATAATATCATCACAGTCAGGGGATTAGACACCAGTGCAGTTTATCTAATACACACCCTTGTTCAGATATTACCAGTAGATCTTTGTAGCTGCTTTGTATTCTGATGCTGTATGTGATCAGTTCCACGTCCTCTGTATACCTGTCACATCCGTTAGTCTCCTTCTGTCTGTAATAACCCACGGTCTCTTTTCATCTTGTACGACACTGACATTTTTGAAGCATTCAGGCCAGTGGTTCTGCAGAAGTCCCTGAAATCGGATCTGTCTTTTTCCTCCCGTGTGGACTCAGGTTAAACACACGTGGGGGCAGGAAGACTAGGTGATGTGATTGACTTTCTCAGAGCATCAATCAGAGGCGCCATGTCAGGGGGTCCTCATTTTTGGAGATGGTGACCCGAATCGCCTGGTGAAGGTGACGTCTGCCAGGTTCCTCCTCCCTCTCCGCTTCCTGATGAGGAATCTGCGGGGTGATATTTTCAGATTGCGAACGTTCTGTTTCCCAGCAGTCTTTTCGCCTGCTGGTGTCAGCATCCATCCACTGAGTCTCGCTCGCATCGGCTCTTCATGACGGGGGAGGTGTGGTTTCCCACCTTCAGGTTAGAAGGACGAAGCTCGGAAAGCAAGCTGGCCAGGCCTCCTGGTGCCAGCCCTCCCAGCGGAGCCGCGTGATCGGAGTCCCCGGCGTGTCGCCTCAGGGCTCTGTCTGTCGTGAGCCACTCCTCCCCTGCCCTCCCTCAAGTCTGTGTGCTGACGTCTGTCTTACAGGTGATGTGTGTATTCGTTTCATCAGCTTCTTTCTTGGGTTGAATTCCCCTGAGACAGGGATTCTTTTTTTATTTATTTTTTTTATCAAAGTGTAGTTGATTTACAATGTTAGTTTCATTATTCATTATACATATACATACTTTTTTTTATCTTTTCAGATTCTTTTCCATATCTTGTTACAGGAAATTGAATCTAGTTTCCTGTGCTGTATGGTGGGACCTTGTTGTTTATCTATATATATTATATATTTTATATATAATAATGTGTACCTGTTAATCCCAAACTCTGAATTTATCCCTCCCCTGCCCTTTCCTCTTTGGTAGCCATAGTTTGTTTTCTGTGTCTGTGAGTCTATTTTTGGTTTGTAAATAAAATTTGTATCATTTCTTGAGGTTCCACATAGAAGTGACATCATGTGATATTTGAGACAGGGGTTCTTGTTTGGGGGTTTAATTAAGAGAGGGCCAGAAGCAGCCCGGAAAGGAGTGAGGGGTATAGGATGGGAAGGGGAGGAAACCAGGCAAAGACGTGGCGTCAGCTGAGTGTCACCTCCCCCCGACCCCGCCGGGAGCTGTGAAGTGTGACTGGCATCCCACAGTTGTCCCACCGCCAGGCAAGAAGGCCTCTCCTACGGCCAGTGTGTGCATGTCTTCAGCGGCGCATCTGCCCCCAGAGGAGGGCACCACTTCCCGGTTGTCCAGAGAAGGGGGCAGCTGTGAGCTTCTGGCAGCAACCCGGGTAGCAGGGGCAGGGGTGCCTGCTTGGGAAAGGGGACCTCACAGGCAGGACACCACCAGCATCGCTGTGGTTTTAGTATCTCCCTCATTGGTTCTTTCCTGAGGCTTGTCCCCAGTAAAAGCCAATTTGTCCTGTAATAACATGCTGTAAACCTCAGGTGCCTGGCTGCTTAAAGGTGCGGGCTTAGTCATTTGCAAAGACAAAGTTTAATTTATGGTTACTTCATTATGACGCCCCATGAATCTTATTCATCGCCTTTCTGTCCGGGTCCTGGCTTTTCAAGGTGAGGTCATTTGTCAGAACAATCGCTTTTTAGCTTCTTCTTCTCTTCTTTTTTTTTTTTTTTTGGCAAGGGAGAGGCAATTAGGTTTATTTCTTTCTTTATTTTATTTTATGGAGGTACTGGGGATTGAACCCAGACTATACTATACACTGCCCCCCTCCTTTTTAGCTTCTTAACAATTGAGGCATCACAGGATGAGCCCTTCTGAGGAAGGAAGAAGTGTCACCTATGTACTGTGAGCACAGAGTGTCAGGACTGCTGTGTTGGAGGTGGTAGAAATTGGTCTTGGCTAAATATCGCCAATCTGAGATGGCGGGGCTGAAATGTGTCTTTATTTGTGTTCCCAGAACTCATTCGATGGCATGTTCCTTGTCCTCCTTCCCTCCCCCAAATACCCCACTTAAGTGGGTCTGAGTTCAGGTGCACATTTTGCTCTTACATCTGAGACACGTGTTCCCCAAGTTCTCAGAGCTCGTTAGAAATGCAGAGTCCTACATCTCGCTAAAGAAGACATCCAGACTGCCAACAGGCACATGAAAAGTTGCTCAGTATCGCTAATTATCAGAGAAATGCAAAACTACAATGAGCTATCACCTCACACCAGTCAGAACGGCCATCATTAAAATGTCCACAAATAATAAATGCTGGAGAGGGTGTGGAGAAAGGGGAACCCTCCTGCACTATTGGTGGAAATGTAAATTGGTGCAGCCACTATGGAGGACAGTATGTAGGTTCCTTAAAAAACTGAAAGTAGAGTTACCCTATGGTCCAGCAATCCCACTCCTGGGCGTATATCTGGAGAGAACTCTAATTCAAAAAGACATGTGCACCCCAGTGTTCACAGCAGCACTATTTACAACAGCCAAGACATGGAAGGAACCTAAATGTCCATTGACACATGACAGGATAAAGAATTGGTGTATACACAATGGAATATTATTCAGCCATTAAAAAGAGTGAAATAATGCCTTTTGCAGCAACATGGATGGGCTTAGAGATTATTAAGTGAAGTAAGTCAGACAGAAAACGATAGGTATTACATGATATCAATTATATGTGGAATCTTAAAACAGATACAAACTTCATTTACAAACCAGAATAGACTCCTGGACACAGAAAACTGGTTGCCAAAGGGAAAGGGGGAGGGATAAATTAGAGGTTTGGGATTAACAGATACACACTACTATGTACAAAATTGATAAACAACAAGGACCTGCTGTACAGCACAGGGAAGTAGATTCAATTTCTTGTAATAAGCTATAATGGAAAAGAATCTGAAAAATAAATAAATGTATGCACACGTATAGAACTGAATTGCTTTGTTGTACACCTGAAAGTAACATTGTAAATCAATTACACCTCAATTAAAATCTTTTTAAAAAAAGAAATGCAGGGTCCTAGGCCCAGCCCAGACCTACAGAATCAGAATGTTTGGGGCTGAAACCTAGAACTGCGGCTTCACAGACCCCAGAAGATGCCTCACCCAGGCTCATGTGCTGATTCAGAGCGATGGTTGTAAACTTCGCTGCCCACTGGGGTCGCCCTGGAAACTCTAAAACATTCTGATTTCCGCATTCTACCCCAGAGTGTCTTATTTATTTAATCTGGGGTGCAGTCTAGCCATGCAAAAAATTCTAAGCTTCCCCCAGGCGATTTTCACGGGCAGCCAGGGTTGAGAGGCACTGCTCTAAACTTGCCCGGTTTACCTTATGGGAAAGGAATTTTAACACCGGCTTCGTTTTGAAGAGTTTGTTCTTAGAGCTGCAGAGATTCACTTCAGCACCCCTGGAGGCCCTGGAATGGCGTTACAGAATGAGGAGCTGCCCTTTCTTGGCTCAGATTGTCCCATCTGGAAACTCGTAGCAGAGGTCATGAAGAACACTCACGTCTTTGAGAGCAGACAATGTACACTTGGGATGGGAGCAGCAGATTCTTTAGATCCGTAGAAAGCCCTCGGGAGGGCGTGGGGAGACGGCAGGAAGGGGTCTCCGGCCGACCGCGTGCTGTTGTCGCCGGTGTCACTGCTGAGTCTGCACCCCACAAGGTGCCGTCTTCGGTGGGCTTCCTCTTAGCAGTGGAGTGGTCCACATGGGGCGGCACACCTCCCTTCCCCTCTGCCTTACGTTCCGGTCCATCCGTTGTCTCCCTCCTTGTTGAAGGCTTCATCCAGGCCACCCATTTGGGTCTCTTGGGGTTTAGATGCTGGAAGATGGTGGGAACCCCAGCCTGAACTCGACCCTTTGGATG
Source organism: Camelus ferus (assembly GCF_009834535.1). Lineage (NCBI taxonomy): Eukaryota > Metazoa > Chordata > Mammalia > Artiodactyla > Camelidae > Camelus > Camelus ferus. The sequence goes on along the minus strand of NC_045714.1, from coordinate 18,675,280 downwards.
TGAATGGTCAGGCCTGGTGGTCCCACTGGCTGTTCCAGGACCATGTTGATGGCAGCCCACTGAGAGCCAGGGACAGTGGGAGCTCGGAGCGTGGCTGAGGGAAGGACGCCCCAGAGCTTAAGCACCCTTGGCTGGGGGTAACACCGTCTTTCGACAAAGGCATGTCCTTGGGCAGATTATTCAAGCAGCCTGAGCTCCCCGGTGCCTTTTTTTTTTTTTTTTTTTTAACTAGGATCCTGGCACCCCACCTTTCAGAGCTAGAGTGAGGGAAAGATGAGAGAATATTCATTCACAAAGGTCTGGCCAACGGTAGATGCCACATAGATACAAGCCGTCCTGAGTTCATGCTCTGACCTGTTGCCTGAAAAGTTGGATGAACACCAGACCTCTTGAATTTCCAGCTCTGCCATTTCGTGACTGTTTGTCTGGACATCTCAGTAGCTTCTTGGGCCTCAGTTTCCTTGTTCATAAAATGAGGGTTAAATACTTAATGACAAGGTTAGTGTTGGGCACCAAAGGAGATGACAGAAGTCTTGAGATTTCATTCACGTGTTCTACAGTTCAGTGGTTGTCAGGATTTCACAAAGCTGTACCGCCGTCAGCTCACCGCGTTCCGGAACATTTTTGTTACCTTGAAGGAAACTCCATGCCCTCAGCATTCGCTGCGTATCCCACCCCCTCCCAGTCCCAGCCCCAGGCAACCTGATCTTTCCCCCTCTGTGTTTCTGTCTAACCTGGATGTTTCATGTATGTGGAATCATACAGCATCGTGTCCGGCTGCTCTCACTTCATGTGAGGTCTTCAGGGCTCACCTGTTTCGAAGCATGGAGCAGTGCCTCATTCATCACAAGAACGAGTGAATATTATGGCTGAATACAATTCCGTTGTGAGGATAGACCACATTTTATTTATCTGTTCGTTCGTTGTTGGAGATCTGGGCTGTTTCCACTTTACAGCAATTATGAATAATGTTACTATGATTTTATGAACAGTGCACCACCATTCAGCTGTGGGGTTTATTATAAATAATATTAGTAATGAAAATGAAAGTGCTGAGATGTGTGGAAAGAAATGAAATCCAGTTCATTTGGGGACAAATTTGTGTGCCTAAGTGTGAGTGTGAATGCTCGTCTTTTGATTTTTTGTTTATTTCTGCAAAAATGAGAATATTTATTTTCTCCAGGCAATAGAAATAACATTTTTCTCTCTTTGGTAAAAGTTAAGTACCATTGCATTCCATTTTTTAAAATAATTAAGTCCTAAAAATATATATTAAATTATGTACAGTGTATCACACTTCATTTCATATTTTTTTCATTCAAAATTATTTAATTACAAGGCTGGATAATCGAAAAACAAGCTTCAGAACTAGGAATTAATATACTGGTTAACCGGTGATGACGCTAGGGCAGTGAAATGATTAAACAGAAGTGGCTTGAATCATACGGTTGCATTAATCTGGATTTGATGTTGGTCCAGAAATCTATTTACAAAATTAAGAACTACAATCCATCTTGATATTTGTTTTCTTCCCACGTCCATAAAATGAATCTTATGTTTTAAAATACACGACGTTTCTATTTATTCTCAAAGTCGAGCTCACTGAGTTCACGTTCCTGAGCTTCAGGACCTCGTGGTTACCGTGTGGAACTGAGCGTGTAGGGCTCCGAGTAAGGAATGTTAGATGGCAGGCGAGCGACCACACAGCACGTGGGGTGTTTAACCCCTCTGACAGCTTGGCAGAAGTGGAAGGTTGGCTGCGTCGATGGTGGCTGAGCCCTGCGGGGTAAGGTGGTACCTGCCCTCAGGAAGCTTTCCGTCTGGCGGGGAGGACGGAGAAGGTGGTGGTGACAGGACGGGGCCTGTGCTGGGGCGGGCCCGGCCTGTGAGACTGCGGGATGCTGTCCTCGTTCGGGAGGTTGTGCGGCATCCAGGTGACCCTGCGCATCCTTTCTCCCAGCATGGTAAGACACCAGGACAGTGGCCGCTCTGAGGAGAAGGATGTGAAGCCCTGTCCCCGCGACTCCGGCTATGACAGCCTCTCCAACAGGCTCAGCGTCCTGGACCGGCTCCTGCACACCCACCCCGTCTGGCTGCAGCTGAGCCTCAGCGAGGAGGAGGCCGCGCAAGTCCTACGGCCGCAGCCTCCGGGGGTAAGACGCAGAAGGAGAGAACAGCTCGAGGCGGGCAGGGCCGCCGCTTCCTTAAAGAGAAAGACTTGGCGTTCCAGAAAGTTCTTCCCGGCCTGTAGGAAGCCCGGTTCCTGGTGTGTACTGGGTACAATGTTGGGAAGTTCTGGAAACTATGGAGGCGGGTCCCAGGAACAGAGTCCTCTGTGAGTTGTCTTTCTGCCTTCATCAGTGGCAGCTGCGGGATGACAGGGCATCTGGGTGACCAGGTGGGGCCACTGGCCAGGGGCCTCGGGCCCGACTTCTTGAGATCCGACGCTGGGGATGGGCCTGGCTGTAGGGTCCTCGTTGCCCCCAGCCGTCTTCCTTTCACGGTGAGCCTGGGAACCCTGCCAGCGCCCAGCCGTCCACCTGGGGACCCAGTCCATAGTGTTGTCTCTTCTGGCTGCCGTGTTACCCCCCTTTCCTTGGGTTTTCTAAGTGGCTTTCCACACAGATCACAGTCCTTTCTGGTCTCTTTAGCTCCTGCCCACCCAAGACCAGTCTCATCTCAATCAAGCCCACTCCATGACGCAATGGAAGTGTCTCAAAAAAATGTCATTCAGAGATTGGCAGGTATATCCTGTGCGATCCAGCGTGGTAGCCCCTTGCCTTCTGTGGCTATTTAAATTACATTCATAAAATAAAACAATAAAAAATTTGGCTCCTCAGTTGCACCAGCCACATTTCGAGCGCTCGCTAGCCACAGGGTGCTAGTGGCTACCATACTGGCTGGTGCAGGCTACGGAACATCTCCACCGCATAAAGTTCTACTGGACAGTGCTTGTTTGTGCTGTCTACTCCTAAAAAAGGGACGAACACAACAAATCACAGATAAAACAAGACTTGAAACAACCCACGAGGATGGAAACTAAGAAATAGGTGGAGAGGCGAGGAGAAAACTCCTTCAGTCACAACCGGGCACAAAGTAACCTCTGAGTTTCCCACCACCCAGAGCTTGCTGGCGATCACTTTTTGACTTCTGAGTGAGCCTTTGTTTCTCACCTGCCAGAAACAGACAGGGCTGAGACCTCTGTCGGAACACGCTCAGGGAGACAGGCACAGTGTTGGATCACCTTTGAGGAGAGATCCTTGGCCAGCACGCCAGGTTGTTGCCTCTGGTTTTGGTCTGTATGATCAGGACCCCCTTTTGGGAGGCCCCCCTTTTTGCAGGGTGAGCTGTCTGCTCCTGTATTTCTGCAGAAAAGTCTGACGGGAGGTTGCCGTGTTGCTAGGCAACAGCCCCCCTCCCCATCCCCCTCTGCCCCTGGAGTCGGGCCCGTCCATTCCCGCCGAGACCTGATGGGGAGCAAGTCAGGCAGGAGGTTCTCCACCTGCCTGATCCCTGGGCAGGACCGGCCTGACGAGCTGGGACAGGCTGAGGGTGGGGTGAGCGCAGGAGAGGCCACGGTTCACCAGGGGAAGCCGGGACGCTGAGGAGGAGGCAGGGCAGCTGTGTGAAGGAGAGAGATTTGAAAGACCAGCCCTGGTGGCCTTGGTCCTTGGGGTGCCACCAACCCTGATTAATCTACAGCCCAAGACAGGGGTTAGCAAACTGTGTCTGTAAAGAGTCAGCGTGTCAGTACTTTTGGCTTTGGGGCCCAGACCGTCTCTGTCATAACCACTCAACTCTGCTGTCGTAGGGCAGACACAGCCAGGGACAACATGTCAACGAGAAAGCAAGGCTGGGTGTCAGTGGAACTTTGTTTGCGAAAGCAGACAGCAGGGTGGGTTTGGTCTGTAGGCCCTGCTCCGTTGACTGCTGAGCTAAGGTTCCGACATTCAGGAGGTGAGGTCCTGAGGCTGGACTCTCCCTGGACTGAGACCCCCCCAGGACTCAAGGAGATCCCGCTTGCATAAGGAGGCCATATTTCTTTCCACCAACTGACAGCTGCCTCCCAGCAGTGCCCTGGGGCTTTTACTCATCAGGACAGCATTTAGGAGACACCTGCTTCAGCCTTAGGGTGACCCAGAGCCACTGAGCTGGCAAATTCTATGGTTTCCTCCCCATGGATGCTGGGGGTAAAAAAGAGAGCTTCCTGTCTCCTTACTGGACACCCAATTCCTGTTACCCCTGGTCCCCAGGAAAGTATCTTAGGAGCTATTGACTGGACATACAGAAAGAAGTGAAGATGAGGTGCGAAAAAAACTAAAAGGCTATAGAAAAGTAGGAGAGTGGAGACAGGTGTCCAAATGCAGAGGCAAGAGAAGTAGTTAGAGAAATGGGACAGGATGGAATCCTTAGGGAAGAATCATGTACCACGAAAGGGACCCAGGACACAGCCAGGCTGCCACACTGCAAATGAACTCCAGGGAGTTCCATTCAATTTGTAGTCTAGGCAGATGTCACCCCCTGGAGTTGTGCAGTGTACAACCTGCACAGCGGTATGCAGCATGCTCACCTCTGCAGTGTCAGAGGCTAAGCTGGTCTCCTGAGATCGGCACCAGGAGTTGGGCTGCTTTAAACCTGCTTTTAAAGACATTATTTGGAACTGGAGGGAGCTGTCAGAAAGTGAGGCGAGTCGGGGTGGTGGACCACCAGCCTCACTGTTGGCTGTGGTGAGCCCCAGAGCACAGCTCCCCACCACGCAGGTGAAGCTGCCGCTTTCCAGCTCCGGTGGACTCTGCCATGCCTGGCCTTGCCTTATCATCTCGTTTTCTAGGAGCAGCTAGACCTTCAGATTTTAATGTGTAGCACAAAAGAACTGCTTTTTCACTGTTAGTAACAAATTCAGATGTCTGTCTTAAATACACCTGTGAGCCAGATTAGCTAATACACTTCCAATTCACCGCTGATGGCTTAACCATGGTCCCTGGGTCTAGAATTCAGCTTCATCCACCAGGATGCCCATCAGACCCAGGCTAGCAAATACATGGCATGAGCTGTAGAACCACCACCGAACTGCGCATGGTCCTGCGGACTGAGGCGCTCTGTAGCCTCATGGGAAGATTCTGTCAAAGGGCAGGTAGGGCTCTGCTGAGGTCGGTTACCAAAGAGACCATGGCCTGCTTGCCCATCGCCCGTCTCCATGCCCCTCGTGGGTGCTGGGTGTGCAGGGAATCAGATGCCCAGATCCCAGCTTTCTAGATCATTCCTCAGCTGGAATTTCTTTTTCTTCCACTAGATCTTCCTGGTTCGTAAATCCACGAAAATGCAGAAGAAAGTCCTCTCCCTTCGCCTGCCCTGTGAATTTGGAGCCCCGCTCAAGGAGTTCACCATAAGGGAAAGCACATACAGTAAGTGGTCATTGGGTCAGATCCTGGCAACGTGAAGGCCTCGGGGCTTCGAGCAAGTGGAAGGGGACCCGAGAGCCTATACTCTGAGGTGGACAGACACGGGTCTGAGTCCCAGCGCTGTTACTTGTTCACTGGACGACTGGGCAGGTAACCTACCCTAGGAGCCTCGGTTTTCTGATCTGTATGATGGGGTGATAGTGACCTCAGAGAGCTGTTAACAGTTCAGTTAAACAACCGTGTGCAGTTTGCAGTCTACTGCCTGGCACATGGCAGGGGCCTAAAAGAGGCTGGCTTCCTCGCCCCCTTCTCAGGCAGGGCGTGGTTCCCAGGTTTGCTGGTTTCTCAGCTGCAGGGCAGACTACACAACTGAGCCTTTTGATGGGACCTCCCTCTAAAGCCAACATGTCCCCTCTAGGCCGTCCCTGTTCAGTGTCCTGCAAAAGGCAGCCAATCATAGGCAGAAGCTAGCCCGTTGGAAAAACTGACTGGCTGAAGTTTGGGAGGGGAGGCTAGTGCTCAGGAGTGCTGGTTTTCTTTCTGCTGATCCATGGTCACTGGAAATGTGAAGTCTTCGGAGGCCAAGTTTTAAATGAAAAAGGGAACACACAGTCCTGATGTACCGCCAGCCTCCCGGCAACGATCAGAAGATGGATTTAGACTCCCAAGGGGAAGGTTTCATTGAAGCCACAGGCTAGCATGCTGAGGTGTGAAGGCGAGTTTGGATGCTGGTCGACTGTCTCCGTAGGACGGTGGACCCCAGATTCTCACTTGCTTCTTGGCTTCATCCTGAGCAGACCTCAGTCCCTGCCACTGAGGGAGCTGAAGGCACTGAGGTCAATCTCAGGGCAGGTATGGGCTTCCGCTCAGCCCGGAGTCTGTGGTCATGCTGAGCCAAGTGGCCCCTAACGGGGCCTGGAGGAGACATTCTGGCCGCTGTGACCAGCCTCAGGTCAGCTGCAGACCCAGGTCCCCTGATGTTTTTCCTCCAGGCTTCTCACAAGGTCACTGGCATCCGGGAAAAACTCCCGCAGGCAAAGACGTCTGCGCAGCCAGAGAAGCCTGCTAATGGCTCGCCAGTTTGTTTACATTAGGAGGGAATCAGAAGGCAGATTTCATACCCACCCTCTTTAAGACGGTGAATTAAATATTAAATGGGAAAAGGCAATTCTGAGTTGGCCTTGGAAGTGTGCTAGCCAAGAAGTGTGATGTATCGAAGTGGTTTTTAAAGCTTGTCTAACATCCGAAGTCAACTCAGCCTGGAAGCCCCTGCCCTCCTACAATAGGTGCAGCTACTGTGTGTACTTCACGTTTTCTCGGTGTTCACCTGAGGTCTCTCCTGGCTGAAGATTTTTCCTCCCCGTTTTGCCGAGACCTCTAATCCCGTCCCGGCTCCTCTCCAGGTGGCTTAAGTTGGCTGCAAGAGCCCGTGCGAGCAAAGCAGGAAGCTGCTGTGACTCGCTGCCTCAGGCCTCGTGATGACGCCCTGCTGGCCAGGGCCTGCCTCCCCTGTGAACTGCAGTGGACTGAGACGAGGAAAGGCTGGCCTTAGAAAAAAATGGATATTTCATCATAACATCTGGACGATGTGTTTCGTAATAAAAGCCACCTCCTATTTGTGTAGACTGCTTTCACATAAGTTACTCCATTAAAAAAAAAAATTTCAGTTCCCACTACTGCCATTCTGGGAGACGAGGGAAGTACAGTTATTGTCCATTTTACGGATGAGAAAATCGAGGCTCAGAGACGTTAACCTACCCCTACCTTTAACTCACTAAATTGTGGTGCGCATGATTGTGTGTTTCTACCTGTCAGTCATGTGTGTCGTGTGTGTCTGGGGGTGCTCCAAAAATAGTAAGCAAAATAATACAACATGAGTGAAATAACTGAGGCTACAGAAGGGAAAGAAAGTCATCTGATTGAGGGGACAAGGCAGTCTTCACACAGCTGGGGCTGCTTGGAATGGTTTTGGAAAAACAACCGCACGGGTGGCATTTCAGCCAAGAAGGCGTGAGGAGTGGGTGACAAATACATGGAGACTTGAAGTCAAGCCACTCACCGTTCCACCATCTGGAAGACGTACAAAATGGCACACCTTCTTGCCAGAACATCTTTTCTTTGTTGGAAGCTTGCACACTTGGTGGGGAGGGGGATCTAAGTAAGTGAAATGAATTTTTTTTCACTTTTTTTTAATGGAGGAACTGGGTATTGAGCCCAGGACCTCGTGCATGCTAAGTACTGAGCTGTTCTGGCAAACTAGTTCTACCACTGAGCTATTCCCCACCCTCACACTAAAATTCATGTAAATTCAATTTACATCTTTCATACTGAGTTTAACCCAAAGCTGATTTATGGGAACCTTGTGTTATCCTCTCAGCTTTGCGTTCCTTCTGCCTCTTGTCTTTACTGGAGGTGGCCTGCTTGGGCAGAGAGAACTGTGACCCAGGAGGGTCGAGGGCCGCCGGGGACTCGGTGTCCCCCAAGCCCTGCCATGTGCTGATGGTCTCTCACTCCAGCCAGTCTGGCCCCTTGGCCCTGCCCAGCTTTGCATCTTGAACTTTAAAAAGAGACCGTTGTGCAATGTGCGTCTGTGCTGGTCTATTTACCAAGCCCTGGTGCATGTGCTCCAGTGAGTCAGGGACCCTTCGCCGGCCTGTCTCTGGCCAGCGTGCGTCCTCTGCACAGCTGGTCCTGATCAGCTGCGGGCGTGGTTTGGAGGGTGCCGAGACAGCCCCGCAGCAGGCAGCGTCGCTCGGTCTTTCCTTGCTCAGGGACACTCAGCTGGTTTCCGGCATCTCTCTTTTCCAGCCTTTTCCCTGGAAGGCTCGGGAATCAGTTTTGCAGATTTATTCCGGCTCATTGCTTTCTACTGCATCAGCAGGTAAGGCCGCTTCATCTCGTGACTGCAAGCACCTGCTTGGTGTGTGTGATATGAGGGGCCCCAAGTTTTCTTGATCTGAGCCGGGCAGAGGGCACCGGGAGGCTGGCCACCTGTGGGATGTCCCTGGAAGGATTGGCCCCTTAAGTGAAAGGGTCACCAGGTCCCCTGTGCCAGGCTTAAGATCAAAATACCCACTCCCCGCCCCTCCAGATGTAAATCACACACACGCGCGTACACGCAGAAAGGGGCTGACCATGCAGACCTGTAACGTTTAAAGGTCCCTGATCATGTTTCTGAAAACTCCCCAGTGGGTGCAGTTCATTCTAGACAAGAGGGTTCCTTGAGCCAGCCCAGAAATCTCGCATCAGACTCCCCGAGGCCCACGGGGTGCCCCCGTCCTTTCTGTAAATAAAGCACTGTTTCCGTCTACGGGAAATAAAGCCCCCAGCCCTCATGTTAACAAGTGTCGGGAAGGTTAACAAGTGGGGACGGCTTTCTTCTTTCTTTCTTTTCTTGTTCACCATCACAGTTTTTGAAATCAGGGATTCTTTCCGTGAATGAGGATTGAAACTCACCGTCTGCAGAGGCGGACACGGCCAGTTCTTGGGTAGCCAGGGTCGGTGGGCGTCGGTTGCCTTTTGGCGTCGGTTGCAGCCGACAGAGCAGAGACGGGCGTGTGCTGCTCGGGTTGTTTGCAGAGACCCCTCTCACCCCCATGGCATGCTCAGGCTGCTGAGCTTATGTGGGATTGGTGTGTTTCATTTTAATTTAAGGGTTGGGTTCTTTCTCAGACTGAGTTGGGTGTTGGTTGCACCTGTTGGATTAGACCCTTGAGGGAGGGGGGCGCTGAGCTGTTCACTCCTGGAGGTCACCAGGCCAGGCCAGCTGAAGCCACACAGTCAGTGGCCTGAGCGGGGGAGGCACTTCAGAGGGGGGCCCCCCAGGAAGAAAGGGGCTGCACCTCAAATGGACCAGGAGACACACGTGGCTGCCAGGGTGTGGGCGGGAGCCTGTGTGAGGAAATCTGTCCAAAGAGGGGAGGCCAGTGCAGAAGTCCCCCGCCATCCCCAGGGATGGACACCTGGTCTGGCGTGAGTGACTTTCAACACTAGCATGCCAGCTGAAGGTGAGTTGGCCAAGGTTCACACTTCACAGTTTGCTTCTCGGTGGGTGTGCCATGGTGAAAGCTCGTCACACTCGTAGAGCAGGATTTGACAGCAGCTCATGAAAGGCGCCATCTCCATCTCTCCCCGCTGTCCGTGGTCACCATAACCCGGGAGACGGCTGCCCAGGGCTGCCTGATGACAGGGGGTAAAGTACGGAGAAGCCTGGGTCACCGACAGAGCATGAAGCCGCTGTCAGGTGCTTACGGGAGCATCCCAAAGCTTTTCCTTTTTTTTTCCCCAGCTGCAAAAGTTCTTGATGTTTTTGTTTTCCCTTTCACACAGTGTTCCTCATTTATCTGACCAGTAGCTGATTTGACCCAGTCTCACCAATGTATGTTTGAAATGTTCTACTTGGTCACTTATCTGTGAAGATGCTCAAGCGGCAGAAGGGATTAGCTTGCAGCCCTGGCACTCACACGGTGGGTGTGTGCGCACTGCTCCAGACTAGAGAATTCGTGGGTTCATTAAGCGTGTGATCTGCCACGTTGGAAGTGTGATTGAGGAGGGAGACGCAGACCTCGGCCCCCGGGGCCCGGCGGGCGTCTGCGGGCCCGGCGCGGGCAGCGTCCCGCTGCGCGCCGCCTGGAACCCTGCTGGAACGTGGGTTCGGATTCAGCAGGTCCAGCCAGGCAGCACCTGAGACTCTGCATTTTCAACAGGCTCCCAGGTGGTGAGGCGGAACCTGCTGGTTCTAAAACCACCCTTGGAACAGAAAGGGGCGGGATTACTAATTACAATTGCTAATTATTAAGTATAATTACAAATTCACGGGCTTTCTGTATCTGTGCACCGTACATACATTATTTCTGATCTTCACAGCAGCCCTGAAGTGAGGATCGGGAAGACACTGTGGTTCGGAGAGACAGAGATTTGCTCATAATCATTCAATAAACACCAGATACTGGATTTGAACCCAGGCCTGCTTTGAAGTCCAAGCCCATTTTATCCCCCGTATCCAGCACAGCTCCGCAGACCATGGGGTCCCACACACCTGGGTCCCCGTCCCCACTTCATCTTGTACTAACTGTGAGTGGGTGCAGGGACCTCCCAACCTCTGTCCTCCTCTGCTCTTCATCTGTGAAATGGGGGCATCAAAGCCTCCTCGCAGAGGCACGTGCCGAGCCCTGGGAGGTAAAGCGCAGTGCAACAGTAGAGGCTTAATAATAAGCCTCTGGAAATACGAGAGAGAGAGCGAAGTTAAAAAAATAAACCCAGATTATGCACGTACTGCAGCCAGCTCTTGAGTGAAAGGTGTATACCAAAGGTGGCTTTATTTTGTCTGTTATGCAAGTCGAGAGTTGAAGCCCCTTTGCTTAACAGGGTGTAGGTGAGAGGAGGTGCCTCCTTTTGTGTGTGTGTGGGGGGGGGGAGGCACCATGCTGAACCATGGAGAGGACTCACGCGCAACGTCTAATTTTCAAGTAGATCAAAGGCTAAAACCACCCATTAGTGAATGACAGGTGTGGCTGCCTGTCGCCTGTATCATTAAGAAAAACCAGAACCGATCATGTGATGTTGGGGCCCCAGGTCCTGCACTGGGCAGGGTAAAACCTTCAGGTCAACCGAGGTTGGTTTTGTTATATGTGGCTTTTCCCCAAAATTATCTAAAGTAAGGAGGTTTTAATTAAGTTGGTACAGCCAGAGACACATATGTTTGCGTGATGCTTTGGCGTTACCAAGTTCTGGTTCTCATTCGTCTTCCTTTAGGATGGTAATGTGGGTCATTGCCTCTCCTGGGTCAGGCAGCCGTCCCCCGAGGCCCCGCCTGCTTCTTCCGGGACAGATGCCAGTGGACAGGTAGAAGGAGGCACTCACCACGAGTGCCACCCCAGGCTTGACACCCCAGGAAAGAGGAGTCTCCTGCTGCCAACCCCAAGCGTCTGTGTGAGCCCTCGTGACCCTGTTCCCCTTTACTTGTGTTTTGCTCTTTTCATCAACCTGACTAATTTGTTATTCATTGTCAACAGCTTCAAGGCTTCCAAAATTCTCCAGTCATCCAGATTTAATCTGAGTCAGCCCTAGAATGTTGCCTAATCTTCCTGTAAACAACTGCTTGTTTGATATAGTTATTTTCTTCAATGGAAATGTTCAGGGCATCTTGTGTCGACAAAACACAGGCAGGAGCTCCAAGCTTTGTCCCTCACTTATCTCCACCCCAGCCAAGGAGGGGCTTCCTTGCTGTTCTTCATACACGCCAGAACCTCTCCTGCCCCAGGACCTTTGCACCTGCCACTCCCTTTCCCTGACTCTCTGGCTGCCTTTAGATCTTCAGCCAAATGCTACCTGCTCGTGGGGCCTTCCCTGGCCAGCTCTCACTCTTGAACCCTCTTCATTTGTCCCCTTTTGCTCTTTACTTTTACCCAAAGCACACGTCCCTCGTCATCTGTTCTGTGAATTGCGCACTTGTTCGTTGTCTGCTGGCATCTTACTGGAATGAAGCCCCATGCAGGTGGGGACTTCTGTCTGTTTTGTTCCCAGCATCTGGAATAGCGTCTGGCTCGTCGTAGGTGACCATAGACATTTGTCAAATGAATGAATGAATTCTTTCTTGTTAAGACCCATGCCACCACTGAAAAAATAAGTCTTTTTCTGATAAGTCACCACAGTCACTGAATGTTCATTCATTCATTTATTTGAAACACATTCTCCCTGTCTGTATCAGGCAAGGCCCTGGGCTGAGCCCCGGGCGGAATTCTCCAGTGCTGAGAGCATGATCTTAACCCTCCTGTGTGAAGATGAGCAAATGTTAAGCCTGCCTTTGCCCTTTTGGAGGAAGCGGGAGGTCATGGTCCATACTTCTGCGGGTGGCGACGCTGCGCCCTGGCCACAGCAGGAGCCTGGGGCCAGCCCCGCTCCTTGCTCTTGGGCCAGCTGGTCTGCGATGCCACAGTGGGTGTGTTTCCCGTTCTACACGTGGTGCCCTGCTGCTCAGGGGCAGGGTTGTCACGTGAAGTCCCTTAGATCTGCCTACCTTCTCGCAGCGCAGTCCAGGGGCAGGGGCAGGGGCAGGGGCAGCAGCATCACCTGGGGGCTTGGCAGAAACGCCCGCTCTCCGGCCTCCCCCAGACCTCCCGAGTCGGGGTGCGGTACAGCAAGGCCTTCGGGAGTCCTGTGCACATCACAGTTAGAGAAGCGCTGCCTTAAACTCAGGGGAAGTCTTGTCTCTGGCACACACAGGACAGGACACGGGCCCGAGCCGGCAGACGGCTCACTGAGGACCTGCCGTGTGTGAGGCAGTGGCCTAGGAAATCTTGGGTAAGGATTACACAGTCCCTGCCCAGGGAGTCGCGGCCCAGTGTTGAGAGCATCAAGCACATGAGTCCCTGATGTTTTAGACGTATGCTGGGCTCACCAGCGTAGTCAGCAACTCCAATATTAACTCTAGGTTGGGTTTAGCTGCCTGGAAGGCGATTTGGTCCTCGCTGCAGATACTGAAGCCACGGTGGCTGTCCCTCAGCCTGTCCCGCGTGGCCAATGCAGGCAGGAGTGGTGACCCACAGTCCTATCACCAGTAGTGACAAGTTCCAGTTAGTTATGATGTGGTGTCTGCGTGGGAGATTTTAAATAGTTGTAGCCAAAACACCTCTAGGATGGAAATGAAAACAAGCCGTGTAATTTACGTGTGTTCTCTTTTTTGAAAAATCAGGGACGTTCTCCCGTTCACGTTGAAGTTGCCTTACGCCATCGCAACAGCCAAGACGGAGGCCCAGCTTGAAGAGCTAGCTCAGCTGGGACTAAGTAAGTGGTGCCCCTGCCCCAGCTCTCCTGAAATGAACGCGTGGAGCGGAGCCGGTGTCAGGCTGGTGGGCGATACAGTGTGACGTCAAAAAGTCACCCTTGGCGGGGAACGTACAGCTCAGTGGTACAGAGCGTGTGCTCAGCACGACAAGGTCCTGGGTTCAGTCCCCAGTATCTCCATTAAAATAAGTGAGTAAATCAATCAATCAATCAATCAATCAATCAATCTAATTACTTCCCTCCACCCCACCCCCACAAATAATCCTCCTCTCCTTGGCAAAACTCCATGAGGTCCCTGACTCACACCTGCTGAGTCTTTTTCTGAGTCAGTCGTTGAACCAGCAGCCAGAAGCAGGTGCTGAGTTTACCTGAGGAGCCCCTGAACTGCCCCCAGCATCTCCCGTTGGTGAGTTTGAGCTCCCCAAACACCCAGGTCCTAATGGAAGGTGAACTTCTGCCATGGGTGGGGCCTTCCTGTGGCGTCTTGCAGGGGGAGCGCAGTGCCTGATGCGGGGGAAGCAGCTTGGCGCCTCACGTGCACGGGTTTTATTTTAGACGAAGGCAGGGCATTGGCGGCATGTCTGTGCTTTGAGGAATTTGTCAGCAGGCGTCCAGAGTAACATCTGTCTGACTTCCCCTTGTGTTCAGTTCCGGCCCTGGTGTGCTGGGCCGGGGGTTCTGAGTGTCCTCGCAGCGGCCAGCCGGCCCCTCGCCACCCCTCCCTCCACCGCCCCCAAACACAGCACCCTGGGCCGGCCGGGCAGTGGGGGGCAGGGGCTCAGGATGTGCGATTCCCCCTGGTTTCAGTTCCTGGTCCTGTTGCCTGGGAAACCTGTGGATTTGACTTTCGTAGAAACGTTTTCCTCCTCCATGGGAAGGGGGGATTCTCTGAAGATTTCAGGGCTTCAGTCTTCAGACAGACCAGCCGCCAGAGCAAGTATGTGGGTGGAAGTCTAGGATTCTGAAGGGCAGGCACCAGGATTCCGAGGACCCGAGAAGCTGTGCCACTTGCCGCAGCAAATAAAAAATACATGTGTTCTCCTCTGGCAAGTTTTCCTCTCAGTCTGAAGAACTTGTTTTGCAGAGGGTGCCCTTGCCCAGGGAGCGTGAGATTCACAGGGAAGCCGGGAGGGACACTGACAGTCCCCTGTGAGACTTGGATTGCCTCAAAGGAACCGCCACGTGGGCCCGAGGCCCGTCGGCTGGGCAGCTGGGCCGAAGGGCTGGGAACCAGAATCCTGGTAAAAATACCAGGGCGGCCTAAACGTCCCTGCTGAGAGGTCTCGCAGCCTCTGCGTGGGCTTCACCCACCTGGCAGAGGGTCTGGGACGTTTGCTGAGCTTGAGGTAACGGGGTCGGCCAGCGCGTCGGCCTCTTGACGTGCAGCTGGGCTCCGTTCCCTGCAGGGACGCCCGCGCCCCCGACTCCCGGTTCGGTGGCCGGCCTGCTAGGTGCGCTTGGTGCCGGGGCTCGTGGACGGAAGTGTCCGGGGTAGCACTTGTGTCCTGCAGAGATGACGGTGAGGAAGAGCTTGCTCTGGTGGCCGCTCACCGGAAGCAAATAAAAAGTCCCGTGGTGGGGGAGGTGTAGCTTAGCGATAGAGCGTGTGCTCAGCATGCACGAGGTCCTGGGTTCTCCCCAGGACCTCCGTTAAAATAAGTAAATAAAATAAATACATACACACATACCTAATTAACGCCCCCCCCGAAAAAAGTGGCACAGCAGCGGCAGTGGGAGTCCCCGGAGGTCCCAAGGGCGGTGAGCGCGGCTCCGCACCGGCCAGCAGAAGTGCATCTAAGGCCAGCCAGCGGGTACTTCTCAGTTTTCTAGTAGCCACCTTTAAGAAAATTAAAGGTGAAATTCATTTTTATAATTTAATTTATTCAATGTAATATCTGAAATATTATTTCAGTATATGGTCAGTATTTTTCAAAGTATGAATAGAACAGTTCACTTTTTTTTTTCATAGTGTTTGAAATCCAGCACATATTTTGTCCTTACAACACATCTCAATTCAGGCCCTAAATTTTCCGCAGAAATACACGGATCTGTATTTAATGATTTCATTAAATTTACAATCGAAAAAGTAGATTCACAGACCCAAGCTCCCGACCTCCTTAGAAGCTTCCCCATAACCGACCTGGGCGCCAGGTTTTAAATTTAAGCCGATTCACATTAAGAAAAATTGAAAATCGTGTTTGTGCGTTGCCCGACTGGGCTTCAGGTGACTGTTGCTCCAGGGCTGGGCAGCACAGAGCTGGGGGCTGGGGGAGGAGGAGCTGGAAGGGGAGCGGGGAGGAAGGACGAGAAGATGCAGGCAACTGCAGACAGGCCGGGCCGGGCTCCCAGCCCCAGCCTCTCCCAGGCCTTGGACCAGCCGTTCTGGGCCCCTGGGAAGGAAACCCAGTTTAAGCAAACACAGCAAGGCAGAGCTTCAGTGTGACGCTGACCTATTCCAGGTGGAAATTACAACCCTGCATTTAGCATCACCCCGGCCTCCCTCGACTGCATGGAAACCAGACCCCTCCGTCAAAGCGGGCAGGGCAGTGTGGCAGCGGCAGCCTGCGCGCCGCTGCAGAGAGCACCGTGCGTGAGCAGCCAAGGCCGGGGTGGGGGCTGGGGTTTTGGAAGAATGGGCAGCAAACGACCAGGATAGACCGTCGGACTTGCACTTAACATGTGCCCAAGCGGCTCTCCTGTTTTTGCTGATGGGACCCATGAGTGTATTTTTCCTCCTTTGGGGGTTTTAATGCTGAATGTGTAAAACCAGGCAGATTGTGTAACATCCCCCAGGCCCAGCTGCTGGTCCTGCCCGTTAAAGGGGAACTGCCCAGCCCTCTGCAGAGGGCATCCCGGGAGAGGCGGACCGCAGAGGACGCTGCTGCTTTGCCGGCAGACTCCGTCTTTGTGAAGCAAGTGGGGAGCCCCGTGGCCTTTTCCGAGTTTGCACTGTAACCAACCCAGTTCCTTTTTCCTCACCTGGGGAAAGGCCAGGCCCGCTCTGTGCAGTGGCTGAGCCATCTCCAGGGCTTTGAAGGCAAAAAGCCTCCGGAGCCTTCCTGCCAACCCGCAGCTGGGCCTGGCCTCATTGCTCCCCTTTCCAGTAAAGAAGGAATGCAGTTAAAGCAAAAAAAAAAAAAAAAAAGGGAAAAGAAAGAAAGAAAAACACAACACTCAAGTGTAGCGCCTCCCCCTCCAGGGCTGCACATTGCCAGGCAAGTGTGCTTTTTGGTAAGGAACAGCCAAGTGCACTGTATTTACATTCTTGTGTTCACTGATAATGACTTTCAGATTTTTGGAGCTCTCCAGCTGACAACAACCCCCCAAACCCTCCACCTCCCCATAGGCCTCTCTGCTCAGACGGTGCCGCTCCAGCCTCCCGCCAGCTCTGCCTTATAAATGGAGTGCATTCTATAAAAACGAGGACGCCTTCGGAGCTGGAGTGCAGCCAGACCAACGGAGCCCTGTGCTTCATTAATCCTCTCTTCTTGAAAGTGCACAGTCAGGACCTCAGCGGAGGCCCGCGGCGGCCCTGCACCCGGACTCCCAGCGCGAATGGCACCGAGAGGCCCCGGTCCCCCCCACCCAGGCCCCCGCCGCCCACTATTAATAGTCTGCACGCCAGCCCTCAGCTGTCCAGGACCGCGGCCCCGGCGAGCATGCCGGAAACGGCCACCCATCACCAACATGGGAACGTAGCTCTGCTTGGAGCGAAACCAACCCCCGTGCCTCCACCCCGGCTGAAGAAGCAGGCTTCTTTTCTAGAGGTGGAGGGCAGCGCCAAGACCTTGACCGGCAGCCGGCCTCGCCCGGAGCCCGCGGCCGGCCCTGCGGGCAGCGCAGGTGGAGCCCGGATAGCAGGGGAGGAGGAGGAGGAGGCGGCCCCAGGGGATTGCACAAGGGCCCAGCCCGCCGCCGCTTCAGCATCCTCGTCCCGGTCCCCGTGGTGCGGCGGCGGCAGACAGAGGCTGAGTGACATGAGCCTCTCCACTTCCTCCTCCGACTCGCTGGACCTGGACCGCAGCATGCCCCTGTTTGGCTATGAGGCAGACACCAACAGCAGCCTGGAGGACTACGAGGGGGAGAGTGACCAGGAGACCATGCCCCCCCCTATCAAGTCCAAGAAGAAGAGGAACAGCTCCTTCGTGCTGCCCAGGCTCGTCAAGTCCCAGCTCCGCAAGATGAGCGGGGTGTTCAGCTCCTTCCTGACGCCGGAGAAGCGCATGGTGCGGAGGATCGCTGAGCTGGCCCGGGACAAGCGCACCTACTTCGGCTGCCTGGTGCAGGACTATGTGAGCTTCCTGCAGGAGAACAAGGAGTGCCACGTGTCCAGCACCGACCTGCTGCAGACCATCCGGCAGTTCATGACCCAGGTGAAGAACTACCTGTCCCAGAGCTCGGAGCTGGACCCCCCCATCGAGTCGCTGATCCCCGAAGACCAAATAGGTGAGTGCCCACCTGCCTCTTTTTTTTTTTTTTTTTTTTTTTTTTTTTACTATAAAATATACTGTGGCCTGGCAGGACAGTGCATCCCGCGTTAGTTATCCTGGGGGCAGTTTTCTCCCGAGTTCAAACGAGCAGCCCGCACCGCCCTCTGGACTGATTCGAGCCAAAACACAGCTTCTTAAAGTAGACTTCACGTTGTGCCTGACTCGGCTGCCGCAGGCCAGGCTTGGGTATGTTTGGGGGAGCGACTGATGGGGACTGCAGCATGGTTCCGTTCAGGGATGGAGTGTGCCTTCTGAGGGCCCGGTTCGTGCTGTGTGTGTGACACGACTGTTGAGTGTCTTGCTCAGGTGCGTCTCCGTAGGCTGTGTGTGCACAGAAAGGTGTTCTGCTATCTTCTGAGAAGCCGTAGTTTGCTCTGCTGGGGTGGGGAGTAGCCTTTTTATGTTCAGAAGAGTGCAGAGCTCACGGTGTGCAGCTGCCCGAGTTTCCATAGTGAACATGCCTGTGTGACAAGCACCCGCTCAGCAGAACGTGACCAGCATCTGGAAGCACCCCACCCCGGGACCCCCGCCCTGTCCTCCTTCTCCCCAAAGGGTAACCACCCTGTTGGCTTCCAATCATAGAATTCCGTAAGAAGCACTCTTCTGGAGTAAGCAAAAAAAAAAAAAAAAAAAAAAATCCAAAGGAGAAGTTTTGTCTGTGTACCTTTAAAATAAGTAACGTGTTTGGAGGTCACATGAAAGGTGTTTGCTCTGAAGTCAGGGGGAAATAATTCCTCTATAGCCTCATTGGAGGACTGAGTTGCTGATAGTTACTTTGGCCAAGGGAAAATTGAATTTGGCAAGCTGTCTTTTTTTCCAGGGCGAGAGTGTTCAGGGATTTTTTTTTTTTTTTTTTTTTAAGAAGGTTGACTCTGAAAGGCTCATTTCAGAGCCCTCCTCCGCTGGGTAGCAGCAGCCAAACCAGCTACCAAACAGTAATCCAGGCAGTTTCATAAAGCAAACCCCACAGTTCTTCTTTCCGATTGGGTCTGTTTGTCGAAAGTAGTAAACAGTGTGTGGTCAGAGTGCTGTCTCTCTGTCTCTCTGTCTCTGTCTCTCTCCTTTAAGTGAGTTTCGCAGTTCTTTGATTTTCTCACAAAGGAATCAAAGCCTTGTTTGTTTCCCTGTGGCTTGTCCCTGGGCCTACGGGGCGTGGTCAGAGCGGGGAGGCTGATGACGGGTCAGCTGGAAGAAATGTGCCCCGTGAGGTGCCTCAGAGACGGAAAAGCCTTCGGGAAGACAGAGCAGCCACACAGGCCACCCGAGTCCCTGTCCCCCAGAGCCTGCCTCTTGGGGAGACCCGCTCAGACCCCAAACCTACAGGAGCAGCTTCCTCTGGGAGCGCCCGGGGGCGAGCCAGGCGGGCGCTGATGTCAGCCCTGCGCTATGTGGCTTCAGCGCCAACCAGCCCACGGAGATGGGGCTCCTCCCCGGGGAAGGAGCCTTCCCTGCCTTCCCCGCTGGCGCTGGGAGCACCAACCCAAGTGCTGGCCCGGGAAGCTCCTGCCAGCTTCTTTGCGGGTGCACTTCAGACAGGGTGCTTGCTTTGGGAGCACAAGGTCACATTTTCTCCAAAAACAAATTTGAGGTTGGCAACTTTGCTGTTCCAGGAGGGTGCAGCTTTCAATTTAAAATCTAAGGTCATATGAGAAGGGAAACTGACATCTGGGGAGCCCCTGGTTTGATCCAGGCAGCCAGTCCAAGCCCCTGCAGTGGGTCCCGGCCTCGGCCCTGTGAAGCAGGCATCTGTGTGCAGCCAGGCAGGGCTCTGGCAGGTGCAGTCGTGTGTCCCAGGGCCACACCAGCCAGGAACTAGTCCTGCAGCATTTGAACTCCCTTCTTTTCTTTTTTCAAAGTAAGTTTAATTAAGATCTTTTTTGTTGTTGCTGTTGGTTTTGACGGAGGTGCTGGGGATTGAACCCAGGACCTCGAGCATGCTAAGCACGTGCCCTACCACTGAGCTACACCCTCCCCCCTGAACTTCCTTCTGTCTGATTCAAAGCCTGTGTCTTTATAACCTTACCCTCCGCCCCCAGCTGCCGCCCGTGTTCACATTTTCTCGGCAGAAATTAAGGAGGGTTGAAAAAAATGCTTAATTATGTTGTACACCTAAAATGAATACAATGATATATGTCCATTATATCTCAATTAAAAATTAAATTTTTTAACTAGAAAAATTAAGGGGAATTGGAAGAGTAGGCTGGCCCTTGGTGGAGGCGGCTCAGATGGACGCTGCCTGTGGAGATGTGGGTGTGGCCAGCCTGAGCATTGCCACACTTTTTTTATTGGTTTGTTTTGGTTTTTTTAAGCTTTTGCATTAGAACAGACACTTCATCATGTGTTTTGTTTCCCCAATGAAACCATTAGTCGGTTTTGAAAGTGCGGTGGATGCGCTGGACTTTTGAAATTAAGAGGAGGGGGGGGGCCAGAGCAGAGGGTGCCCTGAGACACTCTGAACACGCCCAGCTGGAGGGAAAGATGTGGCCCTAATTATTAGAAAGCAGCGCCTGTGCGTGAGCAAGTTTAGAGTCGGACGCTGGGAAGAAAATAGGGTTAGTCTAATTGTCTGCTTTACATCTTCCTAAACGAAGGGCTCTCAAGTTTACTAAGGATTGTTAATACAGTGACTCCTTCAAGCCTCGTAACCAACGCAAGTCTGGTCCATTTGTGTAGATTTTATTCATGTTTTGCAGATTCAGGGAATGGAGGCCAAGATGGGTAAAGTGACTTGCAGGGGGTCACTTTGCTGCTGGTAAGGAGGGAGCTTCAACCCATGTCTTGAGCCTAATCTTGAGATGACTCTCCAGGTCATCTGTTCATCCCCACCAATCTCACTTCCTGGGAGGGTGTGATTCACTTTGAACGTCACCCCGAGAATTCCAAGCCTCAAATTTCTTGTGAACAGGTGTCTACTGATGCTTGGAAAGCTCTTCAAGAATGCCAGCTGGGGTTCTCTGCTTCAAAAATATCTCGTCCTGTCCGCCTTTCCCACAGCTTCTGAAGAGGGGAGCTCTGCACTGGGAGGTGGGAATTCAGATTTAGAGCCTAGACTTACAGAATTCCATCCTGAAATCAAGGAAGTTTGAAGGAGGTAGTTTGCTGGTTTAACCCACGTAGAATTAGAGCCATCATTCATATGTGAAAAATGACCCCGTGAATGCCTGTGTATATGCGTTTGGTGTATGGATACAGTGCTAACCTGTCGTCTTCAGAGAGGGGTTCTTCCGCTGCATAGAGAAAAGCCAATGTTGTCCCACCCACTGCCATGTTGTCCAAATGCTCCTGCCACGGCCCCGGAGGTCAGCACTTTCCAGGTGAGAATACAGTGATGAACGGTCCATCTCAAGAATGAAGAACTGCCAGTCTACATGGTTGTGCCCAATTGTGGAGAATCAGAGTTCTGTTTAGACTGCTCTTTAAAGTACTTCCACACACAGCCCTGCCTTTCGGGGGTTCAGGTATAAATGCCAGTGGGTTGACATCAGCTTCGCTCTCCTGGTTGGAGGATGAGACCAGATGAGTTCCCCCAGGAGCCAGCCCTCTCTGGGTTCTGGGGCCATGTAAGTGTTTCCCTGGTGAGACGCTCTCCACCCCCCACCCTCAAAAGTGGTACATGAAGGGACAAATGGCGGCTTTAACAAGGTATGTACAGAGTTTGGCAGCCGACTTAAAAGCCTGGGATCGGTGACTTCATCGACAGAGTGAGGTAAACTCACCACCGGTGTGTCCCGCCCTCCAAGGTGCAGACAAGTGCAGCATCACTCCTGGTCCCGACATGTGTCCCTCATTGGTGGGTTCTCACATCACTGCACTCTTGCTTCAGTCCCTTTCAGCCGGTGGGAGAAATTCATCCAGACTTTCTGGTAGTGAAGTCTACACTTCGCAGAACTGATCGCATCCTTGTGGTTAGTGTTTTTTATTTTATTCAAGCAAATTTTTATTCCAAAAACTTCTGATTTGATATTAATCTTGGGAAAAGCCCTCTATTTTCAAGTCTTTTTTCAAGAAAAGCAAAATCTTTCCAACTCCAAGCTTGTTAGTAATCCCACATGTTCTGTTTCATCCAAACTGCCCACCACAGACTATCAACAAAGATACAAAGAAGCCAGCCGTCCATATTCCTGAAAGTCAGTGAAAAACAAGACGATACTGTTTTGCTTTCCTTAATTGCTATCAAAATGTGTATTTCCTCTGAAGAGTATTTTAATTGTTTGAAGAAAAAGTATCCTCAAACTCAATTCCTACATATTTCAAAGAGGATGTCAGTGTACATGTATGGGAGTTTTATTTTTTTAATAGAGAAATGATACTGAAATGTGGTTAGACACCAGAGAGCGTAGCGTGAATAAGAAAGGGGGTTTGAGGTCATTCCGTAGGCATTAAAAGAGTCACAACTACTTTGCTTCAGGTCTTTTTTTTTTTTTTTAATGAGCATTCAAGTCTGACTCAAGCTTCAAGATCCAGTGTGACTTGCTTATAATTTTTAATTCATAGTTTCGTTTAAACCCTTCAGTTATTATATTACCTGATTTTTTTTCTTTTCTTTTTTTTTTTTTTTTTTTTTTTTTTTTTTTTTGATAAAGAGTTCTGAAAGTTGTAGCCGGAAAGGTGCGGAGTTGAGACTAAAACCTTGACTCTGCCTTCTGATCACCTGGAAGGAGTGAACCTCCTTGAATGTTAACAGGGGTGGGGGGAGGAGAAAGCTCGACCTCTTACAGCGTATATATTGTTTTTGAAAATTAGTTTAAATAGAAGCCTACAGCAAGAAGCCCTTCTTTCCCCAGGGGGCATCATTTGTGGTATAATTTTTACTTCAGGGCGCCATCATTGGGTTCATTATGTTACGTCAATCAAAAGAAGGGTCACAGCCCTGGAGTTAAGACTCTCCGGCCCGGCGTCCCGACTCCGTGACGCCCTGAGCCAGGGAGCCGTAGGCTCCGGAATTCACAAGGTGGGCGGCGGGTGGTGCGGGTGCACGAGGAGGCACACGAAGACACCTGCGCTAGGGTGTTTTCTGACTGTGTTCCTAGAATCTTCCAACTTGAGAGAGATAAGCACCTCCTGGACAGGAAACGAGAGGAAGCCACGTGGCAATTGAGAGCGTGACCCGAGGCGCACCTGAAGGGCCACACTGACTGGAAGCGTGGGAATCGGATTCTGAAGAGATTTACATCACTCTACGCTCGACAAAAGGACGGCTCTGATTGGCTGTTTGGCGAGGCCAGCATCCCCAAGGACCCCTGTGATTGGCTGACTTGGCGAGGCCAGCGTCTCAAAGGAAGCCTCTGATTGGCTGTCTTGGCGAGGCCGGCACCAGGTAGAGGAGCACTCGTCCCAGCCGCACGCACAGCCTTGCGCACTGGCCTGGTCTCCCAACAGGGACCACGTCCGGCAGGCACAGCCCTGCTCCCGCGCAGACACAGCATCCACCTGGGAAGGTTCTCACTTACCATCCAGGCTCAGGGGCTTCTTTCAGAAGCCAGAAGTCACCGCCCACCTCCTCTGGCGAGTCAGAGTACATATTAAATGCGTCCTGTTTTCAGTCGAGACGCCTGACAGCCCCTGCAGTGGTTCCGGGAACACTGATGCATAAATCCCCTAATGCCTGGGGAGGCCCTGTTTAGTATCCTCGCTTTTACAGATGTGGAAACAAAGCCGAGCAAGGGCAGGCCAGGATGCAAGGAGGACTCAAGCCAGCTCGTGTGGTGGCTTTTCCTGCGCCCCCCGTGGCGGCCACCCCTGCACGTGGTGAAGTCACCCCACGCCAGAGAGCCCTGCCGTCCACGTGACTCAGTGACGGTGTTGCCCTGGATCTCCAGCCCAAGGCTGAGCTTGCCAGGTTTCTGCCCTATAAAAACGTACTCTGTTCTGTTCTTCGGAAGCAAGCCACTACATGCCAGTCACACTCCAGGGATGAGGGTAGAATTAAGCACCACCTCCCCGAGGCCAGGAGATCTACATAAATTATGTAGAATTTTTCTGTAAGGAAGATTGGTCTCTTTCCACTGCCTTCAGTTTTATCAGCCGTTTACCAGAAGGCACTGAAGTAAGTCTGCCGCTTTTCAAACATAAGGTGTCCTATGAATGTAGTGTATGCTTTTCCGTGAAATGCCCTTCCTTGAAGCCCTCCAAACTGAACAGAAATAGAAGTGAGTAATCACCACCCCAGTGCCTGTTATTTTTATTTTGGTGTCGCCTCTGCTGGGCTGGTGGGCTCTTCCTTCCAGTGCTAAGGCATCATTTATTATTTGCTACTGAAGGGCCGAAGCCTGCACTGCTGGCAGTGCTTAAGCAAACCCAGGTCACAGGACATCCCTGCAGGGGCCTCTGCCAGCTGCCCCACACCTGGGCGATGCGCTCGTCACTAGACTCACACTTTCTGTATTTTGCACGGGTAAGGAGGAGAAACATGATACTCATGTAACCACACGAAGGAAGGATTTTCAGTTCAATTCAGGAAGTTGCTTCTAGAGCACATGCTACGTATGGGCCTCAGGCTCAGGGCTGCAGACAGCTCAGGTGACTCCCCCAAAGTCTGGTGTGCAGACGGCTTCTCGAGGAGAGCAGTCAGGTTTGCCCTGTGCGCGGCAGATGCAGCAAAGAACCCCGAGGATGCAGGGATGGGGAAGCCAGCCGTGAGGGGGGACAGGCAGACAAGGGTTCCCTGGGAATCCCCGTCGGGAAAGGCGAGCAGCCCACCAGACACAGGGAGCAGCGTGTGGAAAGGCACAGAGGCACAGATGATTGCTTCCTGTTGGCTTCAGCGAAAGCATAGGCTGTTTGTTTATAGGGATGTGGTGGGAAGAAGGGATGGAGGGCAGGGCAGGGCAGGGCAGGGGCATATCCTGGAGCCGTCCTGAGTCTTCAAGGTGGTGGAGGGCACTTTAGAAAGATGACCCCAGGCAGGGTAAGAGTCAGACTCTTGAACAGGCTGTCTAGCCCAGGTACCAAAGCCATCAAATCAGATGCTGGCCAACACCGCCTGTGATCAGCATGGTGAGCCAGGGTACCAGGAGCCTGGAGTGGGCGGACATGGAGCAAGGACAGCAGTGTGTCCCGGGCCTCCCCAGTCAGTGGGCCAAAAACCGCTGGCAGTGACCCGAATCCACCCACACGTTTGCTCTTCTGAAATGGGGCGGGGGGCTCTCTGTTCCTGTCGCTCTTAAAGACATACAGCTGCCCTAGATGCTCAGCTCATCTGTGGTTTTGAGCTGTGTGGCGGGGACAGAATGAGGTTGTGACAAAACACTGGGAGTTTCAGGGCAGGAAAACCCCAAGGCTCAGATCTTCTTTGTACCTTCGGGTGGGAGGGGCTGAGGAAGAGTAAGAAGACAGGCGGGAAAAAGATGTACAGGAATCCTTGGGTATTTGCCAGGGGAGGGGGGCTCCAGGACCCTTCACGGATACTGGAGTCCATGGATGCTCAAGTCCCTTGTATAAAGTGATGCAGTGTTTGCATATCACCTACTCACACCCTCCCCTTCACTTTCGATCATCTCCAGATCACTTATAGTGCCCAGTGCACTGTAAATGCTGTGTACATAGGAGGCTGTGGGCAGCAAATTCAAGTTTTGCCTTTTGGAATTCCCTGGAATTATTATTTCCAGAATATTTTTCCATCCATGATTGGTTGAACCCCCTGATGTGGAACCTGCAGATACAGACTGTACAGAAAGCCAGGCGGCTTTTCTTTTCTTTCTTTTTTTAAAATTGAAGTAGAGTTGATTCACAATGTTGTGTTAGTTTCTGGTGTACAGCAGAGTGATTCAGTTATACACGTATACATATGTGTATATCTTCAATTTAGGTTATTGCAGGCTATTGAATATAGTTCCCTGTGCTGTACAGTAGGACCTTGTTGCTTATCTGTTTTATATATGGTAGTGTATATCTGCTAATCCCAAACTCCTAATTTATCCCTTCCTCCCACTTCCCCTGTGGTAACCATAAGTTTCTTTCCTATGTCTGTGAGTCTGTTTCTGTTTTGTAAATAAATTCATTTATGTCATTTTTTTAGATTCCTCCTATAACTGATATCATGAGACATTTGTCTTTCTCTGTCTGACTTACTTCGCTTAGCGTGATGATCTCCAGGTCCATCCATGTTGCTGCAAATGGCATTCTTTCTTTCTTTTTTATGACTGAGTAGTATTCCGTTGTATAAATATACTACATCTCCTTTATCCAGTCATCTGTCTATGTCTTGGCTCTTGTAAATAGTGCTGCTATGAACAATGAGGTGCATGTATCTTTTTGAATTAGAGTTTTCTCCAGATGTATGCCCAGGAGTGGGATTGCTGGGTAGGGTAACTCTGTTTTCAGTCAGGTAGCTTTTCAATTAATCAAACCAAGTAAACCACAGGTAGCGCAGGAAAAAAACACAACAGGCCCGAATCAGTAATCCTGGAGTCCTTTTTCAAAGGCACACAGTCCCCATTCAACAGGAGCAGAGGGGGCCAGTCAGTGATCTTTGCCGGCTCTCTGGGTGTCAGGTGCTCATGGTGTAGATCTCAGCCAGTCCTCCCAGCAGCCCCATCAGGAAGCTGTGAACGGCCCCGCTTCACAGATGAGAAGGCAGAGGCTCGTCTTCTCTCAAGGCCGCAAGGTAGAAAACCACTCATCTGGACTTTACATCTGCCCAGGGGCCACGGGACCCTGTGTGGTCTGTCTACTCTTTATGAGTAGTTTGTACAGAGGAGTGGAGAGGAGTGGCCGGGTGCTCCTGGGGCCGCCCGGGGTCACACCTCAACTCTGCTGAGAAGGGCGGATACAGTTCCTGCCGAGAGGCAGAAGCCAGTGGTGGTTCAGGGTCAGGGCTCAGACTGGACTGAAGTCCCAGCCCGGCTGCCACTCAGCTGTGTGTGCTTGGTCACAGGCCTCAACCCCTCTGTGCCTCAGTTTCTTCATCTGTAGCAGGGTTACCCAACACTGCCATGCACACCCCACGGACACTCCCTTCCTGCTGGATTTCCACCGGAACCCTGGTCCGGGGTGATGGAAAGGCTGGGGAGGGAATGCCCAGCCCACCGGCAGGAAGCCGCCCTCAGGCAGAGACCTCCCCAGGCAGACATGGGGCAGCTCCGAGGCTGCCCTGCGCTGTGTCTCTTCCCGGTGGTGACTGCTTGACAGCACGCACGCCCTGGGCTGCCTGCCCCCGTCCGCTGCCTGTGCTCCCGGACGCCCCTCCCCAGGGAGCTGCTCAAGCCTTTGTCCCTGGGGGCTTTTGGGAGACCCTGAAGACAAACAGGGCTCATGTGCTCGTGTCAGCTGAAGGCTGGTTCAAATACGCATTAAGCGCGTACACATGCTTGAAAAGCACTGCCACCCAGTCGGCATCAGTCCCGATCCATCAGCCAGTTACGCGGCCAAAGGAAGACAGGTGAGCATATAAAGAGCCAGCTCGTTCTGCCCCTCCTGTTTGGAGCGAGGCCTGGTGTGCCATCTCCTGGCTTCACGACCAGGTTCTCCACTGTCCTGGGAAGGTCACTGGACCTCTGAGCCTCGTGTGGATCTGCAGAACGAGGGGGGACTCGCCCCTCCATCACAGGGCGAGGCGAGGGCACCCGCCCGGCCCCGCACGACAGGGACTGCGCTAACAGACGCCCCTCCGCGTGAGCGATTGTAAGCGTTTCCATTTCACAGTGGGAGTTCCCCACAAAGAAGGCCCCCCTCTTGCCATCAGACATGAGCTTCTATTTCTCCTACTTTGCTTTTTTGAAAAAATATCAGGATGCTAGAACTTGACTAAACCAAGAGGCCAGAGGACCTATCCTCACTTTGGATCTTTGTTGTAACTTTAGGTCGCAACCTGTACATTTTGAGCATGTTGTTTAGATTCTGGATACTGTTAGAATCTTTGGAGAATACTGAGAGTCTTTTTGCTTTAACCATCAGTCGGATTCAAGCTGCTCCTTCTGCCATGACTGGATGGCAGTTCAGAAGTTCAGGCAATGACAGTGAGAAAGGGATGGTGATGGCCAGAGTTGCTTAGAAAGAGGGAACTGGGCTGGCTGCCCGGCCTCCTGGTCACCCCTTCCCGAGACCCGCGCCTTCTCCGAACTTCACCTTCGCCTCTGGGCTCTCGCTTCCCCTTTGGTGGCAGTGGGTGAGCAGAAAGTGTCCTGACCTGGCTGATGAGTGGTCTGTCCTGTGATGGTTCCCTGTCTCCTGTCTGACTTTCTCTGGCATCTGTGCTGCTGATGAGGTGAAGTAAGGGACGGCAGGCTTCACAGCACTAGAGCCCAATGACTGGAACTCGGCTTATAAATCTGTCTCAGGTCACACTGAGGCAGGAGCCCCAGGCCACTCCACGCCCTGGGCTTTGGGACCAGTGGAGAAGATCTCTGTAAACTTTTTCAGAAACTTTATTTCCATTTGGTTACTCAGTTAGCAGTCGGTGTCTAACACTCAGAATTCTGTAGCTCAGACAGTTCTCCAGGATTTTCTTATTTCTCTGTTTGTAGATGGACACAGTCGCCACAACCAGAGTTCTTGGGTATGAATCCCCGCACCCCGTCTTGCCATCTGCGTGGCATCAATCTCTCTGGGGTTCAGTTTCCTCATCTATAAAGTGAAGAGATAATAGTCCTCCCTCTGTGGGTTTGTTGGAGGATGTCCTCACATCTTGAGCGCAGAACAGTATCATTCTTGGATTCTTGGATTTTAAAGCAACTGGAGGTGGGGGAGGGTGTGGTTCAGCGGTAGAATGACTGCTTAGCATGATGAGATCCTGGGTTCAGTCCCCAGTACCGCCATTAAAATAAATAAGTAAACCTAATCACGTCCTCCCTACCCCCCAAATTTTTTTTAAATGAATAAAGCAATCAGAGATGATGGAAAATAGCAGATAGTAGTCATTTACAAGCAATATGATAGGTCTGCTCTTTCCTTTTATTCTGAGCTAGCCCACGAGCTGAAAGATTTTTCTGTTCCTTTTGTTCCATAAAATCATTTTTCCCTCTTGCTTCGGGGGCAGGACCTGGTTTTCCTGTTGGAGAGAACCAGTCGGGGACTTCTTTTTTCCTAGTCATTATGTTTATTAAGGATTTGCAAGGGTGGGGAGGAGTGGTTAGGAGTTAAGTTCTGAAAAAGAATGCAAAGAGACCAGTCTTTCTTATTTCTAAATTATGGCCTTTAAAAAATGTACTAAAACAATTTTTTTTCCTTTGGGGTTTTAAGGGAGTGAGCACGCAGCAGTGGGTCCTGGGTTTCAGCCCTCCTAGAAGACTTCCACAGTCCCACCAGTTTCTGAGGGAGTGTACAGTGCAAAGGCCAGAATCCCTTCCCTGGGTACAAGGGTGAGTTGCACAAGGGACCCACTCAGCCTGCTGGCGACCATCTTTCTGCTGCCGCCCCCCAGGCACAGCACAGAATCTTTCAGAGTGATTTGTGTGACTGCTCTGGCCCAGAGGTGATCAGTCTGGCTCTGAAGTTAAAAGCCGCCCCTGGGGTTCAAGGCAGAAATCCCAGGCTGGTCTCCAGCAGGTGTTTTCCGTGGGTTTGACTTATCACACGGTTATTGAGGGTGAACTTACATCCATACAGTGTGCAGCTCTCAAGTGTTACCCAGCGCGACGATTTTCACACGTGTCGCCACCACCCAGATCCAGACACAGAATGTCTCCACCCTCCACAAGTGCCCTCCCACAGCCTCGCTTATTCCCAGTCCTGGCTTCCGTCGTCACAGGCTGGTTCTTCCTGCTCTTGAACTTGGCAAAGATGACGCTCATCCGTGTCCGGCTTCTTTGTCCTCTGAGACTCAGCCAGCCGTGTCTGGAGCTGCAGCGTGCTCTTCCCGGGAATGACTCTTCCATTGTCTGAATTCAATTTCCTGGATTCCACTGTGCGGATGTGTCCTGGCGCCCATGCCATTGGGAGGGGCCTTTGCGTTGTCTGCAGTTTGGGGCTATTATGAATAACGCTGCCACCAGCATTCACATGCGTTCCTGATTCACGACGGACGTGATGTTTGCCCCCCTTGTTGGCCTCCTTTTAAACAGAGTGGTGATTACCAGGAATGCAGCTTCAGAATCTTTGGGTGGAGGGACTGGTCAATGTTTATGAACTTGAACTCTAGAACGAAGAGACCATTTACTTTGAAAAGCAGTTGTGGGGAGGGTATAGCTCAGTGGTAGAGCATGTGCTTAGCATGCACAAGGTCCTGGGTTCAATCCCCAGAACCTCCATTAGTAAATAAATAAATAAGCCTAATGACCTACCCCCCCAAAAAATATTACAAAAAAAATAAAGACAAAAAAGAATGAAAAGCAGTTTGGTTGGTTGTGCGTCTTCAAGCAAACCATTAGCTATCAGTTTCCTCATCTGTAAAAAGGGCCTAATAGTAGTATTGTGCAAAAATAATAGAGTTGTTGTAAGAATTAGATGAGATAATGAGTTAAAGCCCAGCCCAGCTGAGCACTGCGTGTTAATTGCTGTTACTGACTTTTCATCAGAATGACCGTTTGGGGTGAAGTCAGAGATGCTCTAGGACTTCATATAAGTTTGTTAACGCGACAGAACCAATGCAGACCAACTAATTTGTTTTAATCCCAGATGTGAACTGAAAATGTTCTGTTTTTTAACTTACTTAATAACCTCTTTTGCTTCAACCTTGAATGTCTGGAGTGATATAAACCCTGTATTTAAACAAAGAGATCTCCTGATGGGAGATGTGGAAGTGGAGGAACAAAGGAAACCTTGGGCCAGGAAAGCTGGCTGTCATGGGATCAGCACCAGCTCGTGGCATCAGTTTGAACTTTGGGTTATGGGACAATTTTTTTGGTATCTGTGTGCCTGGCTTAGATTTATCCTTGTCCCTGACCTTCTAATAATCGGGGATAATTTGGAGTCAATGTGATCTGATGCTGTGTCAGGAATTCCACAGGCCAGAGGGGGAGCTTGACCATTCCCACGGATCTGTGGGCTTCCAAGATGAAAGGACGTCAAATGTCAGATACTCCGTGTGGCTGTTACCCGGGTCACTTTGATGAGCGTGTGAAACATTTGAGACGGAAAAACTGATGTTGAGGAAGCTGAGAGCTTATCTTTGTGCAAACCATCTCCAGCCCAGACCTCCTCCAGGTTCACGGTCCCAGTCACTGTGCTGTCAGCTGCGTGAGCTACTCCCTGGGCAAAACCATGCAGAGGAAAAGGGGACAGTAAGGCCTCCCACACCTGGGGGTGCCTCCTCGCTCTGAGCAGAGACACGCTTCAGGACTTCTTCAATGTTTGTTTTGAAATCATTTCAGATGTAGAGAAAATTTGCAAAAAAGGGTATGAAGAAACCATGTCTGCCCTTTACTCAGAGTCCCCAGTGTTAGTGCTTTGCCCAGCTTGCTTCACCCCTTGTCTTTCTCTGTTTACACGCACACAGGAACACGCATGCACACGCGAGTGCATACACATGCGAGTGCATACACACGCGCACACACCTCTTTCTTTTTTTCTGAGCTACTTGCAGGCACTGTGTCCCTTTATCCCTAAATACTCAGTGTGAACTTCCTGAAAACAGGGCCATTGTGTTACAGAATTGCAGTAAAATTAACACTGCTTCAGTGCAAACAGGATTACCTAACCTGCAGGCTTTATTCAAATCTCATCTAATATCCCACTCATGCCCTTTTTGGCAAATGAAATAAAGACTTATTTTTGGTCCAGAATCCAATCCAAGATAGCATGTATATTTAGTTGTCCCCCCGCCCCAGGAAATGTTTTAAGGGACCTGGATCCCTTGCTGTTAAAAAACCCTGCCTTTAACATAGTTGCTTATCTGTCAGGTGGATCCTCAATGGAAGGGCGAGGTCAAAAGAACGTCTTCGAGAATATTCAGCTGTGTTTAACGGTGTGGGGGTGTAGAAGTTGTTAAAAAAATATGTTCCATTGTACTGATTGTGTGCAAGGGAGACTGGAACACTTCATTAGGGAAGAGTCACTCTTCCTGGCTTTACAGAAAAAAAAAATGTTGGTGCGTGAGTTGGTGCTAAATTCGGTGGGTTGAGTGCGAAGTTGGGACGTGTCTGCCTTCTAACCAGCGGGCGGGGTTGGAGGTGTCCGTTCCGAGAAAGCAGACCTTGCATTTCTCCTTTCTGCGGACCATGGTCACATAGCTGCGCTTCCTTTGGCAGATGTGGTGTTGGAGAAAGCCATGCACAAGTGCATCTTGAAGCCCCTGAAGGGCCACGTCGAGGCCATGCTGAAGGACTTCCACGTGGCCGACGGCTCGTGGAAACAGCTCAAGGAGAACCTGCAGCTGGTGCGGCAGAGGAACCCCCAGGAGCTGGGCGTCTTCGCCCCCACCCCTGACTTGGTGGATGTGGAGAAAATCAAAGTCAAGTTCATGACCATGCAGAAGATGTATTCACCAGAAAAGAAAGTCATGCTGCTGCTGCGGGTCTGCAAGCTCATCTACACCGTCATGGAGAACAACTCAGGTGATGCGGGTCGGGCTTCCTGGCTCCCAGATGCTCGCTTTCTGCCTCTCTCCTCCTCTCCACCCGGGGGCTCACAAAAACACTGTGTACTCCGGCCTCTGGCAAATTAGTCAGCATGCAACAGAGTAACCGCACGAAGAAAGTAAGCGCGGGAGGGCAACAGCAATGTTGTACGATGCCAATTTTAAGAAGATTTAGTCCCAGGGAGTGGGTACAGATTCAGTCCCTGGAGTCTGAGTTCCAGTCCAAGCTCTGTGCACGGGTTAGTTAAGTGTGGGACTTGGCCCCCTTCATCAACCTCCCCAGCTGCCGTTTCTGCACCTCTGGTGGGTGTAACCCTGTCCTTCTTCAGTGCATGTGCATGAACATTAGTGCTTACTCTTGTCATTGGCCCATGAGGGTTTGTGTCAGCGATTTGCGGCATTTGTCAGAAACTTGGAGCGCTCGGCTATGACGTGGCTTCATTGCAGCCGTGTCACTGGCTGTGGCTTCTTGGCTACAAGCTGAAGCAATGTGATGGGAGTTCACGTACATTTCAGAGCAGGGAGTCAGCTCTTGGGTTTCCCCTGTGCTGCTTCTTGTAGAGGCAGGGGTTCCCATGATTCATGGGTAGTGATCAGCCTTGCGATGTGCCGGGGCTCGGGTGAGCCTTTTTAATTCCATACATGATTCCAACTTTTCCTCTGAAATTGCTTGATGGAGAAGCAACAGAGGGAAAACACAGGCTCTGTTAACCACTGCTGAAGTAGGTAGTCATGTGCGGGCACTTTGCAGATCATGGAACAGAGACATTAAGATGTGAGCTCTGGGTGGAGGTGTAGCTCAGGGGCAGAGCACGTGTTTAGCATGCAGGAAGTCCTGGGTTTAATCCCCAGTACCTCCATTTAAAAATAATAATAATAAATTGGGTTACCTCCCCCCCAAAAAAAGATTAAAAGAAATTAAAAACAAGAAAAAGACCTGAGCTCTTGGGCTGCTCATAATAGCAGATGAACATTGCCTCTGAGATGTGACACCTACTTCACATACAAGAGATGTATTTTCTGTGGTTCACAAAATCATTTGTAAAGCCTCCAAAATTACGTCTGTACAGGATTGTGTCCTTCTGAAGCACACTTCTCAACCTCAGCACTAGTGACATTAAAACCGGAGGATTCTTTGTGGTGGGGCCGTCCTACCTCCCGTAGGAAGTTTATCGGCATTTGGATGCCACGAGCACGCCCACCCTTCAGTCATGACAATGAAAAATGTCTCCAGACAGTGCCAGATTCCCCGGGGGGCAAAATCACCCCTAGCTAAGAATCTCTGTTATAATAGCAGCAAGGACCAGACATTTTTTGCCATATGTTCATTGTATGCATCTATTCAACGTATGCTGAATTAACACATTTAAGTAAATTAAATGTGTGCTCATCTTGAAGACAGAGAAGGAACAGGTTATTCCTTGATTGAGTTTGGTCCTGTCATTATGTTTATAATAAATTTTTTAAATCTTATTTTTTATTATTTTTTTGAGGGGGGAGGTGATTAGGGTTTGTTTGTTTGTTTTAATGGAAGTGCTGGGGATTGAACCCAGGACCTCATGCATGCTAAGTACACGCTCTACCACAGAGTTATGGCCTCCCCGATCTGTTTATAATTAATTTGCACAGGAAACAAAAGGAAACAGGACACAAAGGATTAACACAATAAGTAGACACTTTGCAAGTGTTTTATCACATCACTTGCTGAAAAGTTAAACTATTTAAAAGTACTCTTGTTCTATTGCAAAAGTTGGTGCAATTCGCAAAAATGGGGAGAAAAATCTTCCCTGTGTTCATTGACTCAGGCATTCGTTCTGAAATTTCGAGTTAGGGTTGGTCCCTGCCAGGAGCAGTGGGAAGGGGCGTGGGACACAGAGAATTCCAGAAACACCCACCTCCGTTTATAAATAGCACATTTCCCCAGCATGACTCCTCGCTGTCTAATAAAAGCAGCAAGGAGGATATGAAAGAAAGATGGGTAGAAATTGTCCTGTCTCCCCCTTCCCGCCCCCAGGGAGGATGTACGGAGCTGACGACTTTCTGCCGGTCCTGACCTACGTCATAGCTCAGTGCGACATGCTGGAGCTGGACACCGAGGTCGAGTACATGATGGAGCTCCTGGACCCATCGCTGCTCCACGGGGAAGGTAACTGGCTCTCATAGAAGCGGGGGGAGCTGCGTGCTTTCTGTCAGTTTCTTTTACTTTTTCTTTTTTCTTTTTTAATTGAGGTGAAGTTTATATAACATAAACTTAACCATTTTAAAGTAAACAATTCAATAGCATTTAGTCCACTCACAGTTTCGAGCTACCTTCCACCTCTGTTTAGTACCAAAACATTTTCATCCCCCCAAAGTAAAACCCCATGCCATTCAGCATCATGTGGGTGTTTTATTTTTTAACTGAACTATATTCGATTTATCTGGTGTACAGCAGAGTGATTCAGTTACACACACATATATATTCCTTTTCATATTGTTTCATTATAGGTTAGTACAAGATGTTGACTATAGTTCCCTGAGCTGAACAGTGGGACCATGTTGTTTATCTGTTTTATGCACAGTAGTGTGTATCTGCTAATCGCCAACTCCTAGTTTATTTCCTCCCCCTCTTGGCATCTTAAGGGTTAATGGCCTTTTAATTTTATCCATTTATAAGAAGGTGCTGACTTTCTTCAGATTACAAAAGCAAACCATATTCATTGTAGAAAATTTGGGAAAGTCAGAAAAACACGCAAAAAAATGTAACCCTGCCATCATTATACTCTGCCGAGATTGGTTAATTGCAGTACAAAAACTACCATTCCACAGAATAAACTAAATGCCATTTTTAAAAAGAAATGGTTTCTTTGATTCCAAGAGGAAGCCGTAAACTCTCATTGGAGAGTATTTCCACTGTCAGAAGAATGGTGAAGGCCTGTCTTTTGTTTTCATCTTTATTTTTGACGTTTGGTTTTCGAGATGAAAACAGCATTGGTTTTCTTTTCTGTTTAAAAGGTAGCTTCTGCCCGTTGTTCAGGTGACCCTGCCGCGGAGCGAGATCTGGGCAGGGTGCTTTCACTGTCGGTCGGCTTTCCTTCCTGTGTCTGCTTGCCCCCGACATGTCTTCACAGAGAATCCCCTCCTTACGCACCAGTTAGGAATTTTATCTCAGGAATCGCTGGGGTGTTTGTCACTGTGGTGCGCAGGCTTGAAGAGCAGAAATAACTGGGGCTCTTGTGCGAGCTTGTCTTCTTCAAGGGGAAGAGATTGGAGCCATTGCCTCGTGCATCCTGACTGTCCCTGTCCGTGTGTTCCCGTCAGAGCCCAGATAGACCCCGAGTGAATTGTTGCATAATTTATTTTTCTCCAGTGAGTTTTAGTCTGGGCTTGAGTAAAAAGATCCACGGCAATGGGGTCCCCCCAGGGAATGCATCATCCTGGGATTTTCCCTGGAGGAAACTTCAACGCACTGTCACCCCTGGAGCGTGTCCCTTAGTTCCCTAGGTCCTCAGGGCTTGGCTCTCTTCCAGAGGATCGGTCCTCCTGGGCCCCGAGGTCCCCCTTCCGCCCTGTAGGGAGGACACTGACTCGGAATCCTTGATGACTGTCTTTCCATTCTGTGAGTGAGCCTCTCCATCCTTTTACCTCTCTCCCGCCCCCCCCCTTTAATCTCCCCTCATTAATATTCACAACACTGGGGCCAGACCTTCTGGGCCCCCAGACCCTGCCTGGAACCGCCCCCCAGATCCCCACCCCTGGCCCTGGGACTTCAGGGGGCAGGGCAGGGAAGCACGGGGCTTTGTCCAGGGACCAAGAGGAGCGTACA
This sequence comes from Camelus ferus, assembly GCF_009834535.1. Classification (NCBI taxonomy): domain Eukaryota; kingdom Metazoa; phylum Chordata; class Mammalia; order Artiodactyla; family Camelidae; genus Camelus; species Camelus ferus. The sequence goes on along the minus strand of NC_045714.1, from coordinate 18,639,346 downwards.
TTCAACTCCGTGCTGCGGTCTTCCTTTCTCCCACTGCATTATTATTACAATTTTTTATGCATCTAAGGGTTTTTTTGAGTTTCAATCATGTTTAATTCTAGTCATAAGTAGGTTGAACTCTTGGGGCTTTGGGGAAAGTGCATGCCAGTTTCACTCAGAAAATTACCGTTCTGTTGCTGACAGCGTGTACTTGGGACAGACATATGCTTACATCATGTGGCCTGAGGATCGAGTCGGCCACTTCCTGCCACCTTTTCCAGCGTTTCCCCAGAGCCTAGCACTGCCCTGGGCGTGATGGTGACAGATGGGCAGGTGGCTGTTGTCACGTCTGGGAATCAGAGAGAAAGACAAGGACCCGGGGGAGGGTAGAGCTCAGTGGTAGAGCCCACTCTTAGCGAGCACAAGGTCCTGGGTTCATCTCTGCTCCGCCGCCCTCCCAGCCTTGCAGCCTGCCTGCTGCCCAAAGCGCTCTTCGGTTTGCGGGACCGCAGCCCACATCTGTTTTCTGCTGTTTAAGCAGGTAGTTTCATTTACGGAAAAGGCGTCATAGAAAACCTTTTACGTGCACAGCCCTTATGGCAGGGTTGTAGTTTTGCTGAAATTTAAACCTTCCCCTAATTACATCCACATGTTTCAAAGTGTGGTCAGTTTTGTGCTTCCAGCATTTTGAGTTTTCCCCTTAATGGCCTGAACCGTGAGCCATGGAGTCTAAAATTTGACGTCCAAAGGAAACAGCTGCCTCCCAGACTCGGCCGTCACTGTCCCTCCAAATCCCCTCTCCAGTACTGACACCTCCACAAGCCTCTCTTGAATACTGAAGTCCACATCAAGTCCTCCTGAAATCCTCTGTGTAGCGTTTAAATTCCATACCGCTGAGTTTTCACATTTAATCATCTGATTTGTTCATGAGGCAAATATTTAGTACAAAATCAGCCACTCAAAACTCCGTACTACATACAGTGGGGGCTGCCTTGGGAATTACACCCAGGCGGTGGAGCTGGTAAACTATTCAAATGACTCTTAACAAAAAGCCCAGGGGGAGGATACAGCCCAGTGGTAGAGCGCACGCTTAGCATGCATGAGATCCTGGGTTCAACCCCCAGTACCTCCATCAAAAAAAAAAGCCTGACATGTGATGTGTTCATGGAAAGTGCACCGCTCAGTGAAAACTAGCCCCCAGATTTCCACCAGGGACCTGGAAACCACAAAAGCATGTTTCTTTCTCGTGCGTCCAGTGCGATTCTCGGGGCAGGGGTGGGGGGCATTCGGGTTGTGGACAACTTCCCACCTTGAACGTTGTCACTTGCTGACCAGAGAGCGCTCTCCGGGGTCTTGCTTTGGCAGCTAAATTCTTTGGCCGTGAAAGTGATACTTGCACACAAAACTCATTAAACCACAACTAGCTTCTGGTCGCTGCATGAATAAACCACCAATGTTTGTTTGCTTTAATACATTTATAAACTTCAGTAGAGCAAAGACTCAGATTCTGCTTCTTTCAAGCCCACCCCCTGCTCTGTACCTGGCTTCAGCTCACAGTAGAAATCCAGGAGGTATTTGGACAAAGAACGTCTCAGTTGACAACGTGCTTTCGCCCAATTAGGGAATTTTTAATAAACATTTGGGGCGCCCCCTAGTGGTTCTCCAGTGTGGCGTATACAAGTTCCACCTAAAAACTTGTACTTTTTATAGTTTAGGACTACACTGTGAACACGTTTATATGCCTGGTCAGAGTGTTGTAAGTCTTGTAAACACTCCCCCAAACTTAAGAAATCATTCCTAAATGCACCGTCAAAGGCTCACCACTTGCTTTTCCCTGTAAATTATTTTTCCTCAAGTGTCGTGTTATGTTAGTCCCCAGCCAAGGAAGGGGAGGGAGGAAATCAGGAGGGGGAAGTGATTTTGGAGACCCGCCAGTATTGTGAGCGCTTGCAGATTGTGTCCGTCTTTCAAAGTATATGGTTGACTTAAAATTGAGAAAATATTAGTCCCTAAAAGAAAACCCTCGAAGCAAGCATTGCCGGGAGGCATGTGGACTCCCGTTCCTCAAAGAAAGGGTTCTGGCCTCGGAGCGATGGACCCCGCAGTCCTCCGCCACCTCCTCGCCTCCGTCCACCCCCAACACCCTGACCTTTTCTGGCAAAACATTTTCACAGTTGCACTTAAATAGTAGAGATGCTGTGTGCCTCGCCCACTGGAATGGAAGTTCCGTCAGTGAGAACAGGTGTGCTCAGCCCAGCCCAGCCCCCAGGGCCCCAGCGGTGGCGCAGGCCGGGGTCAGCCGTTCCTGGGGACGGATGCAGGAATGGACGAATGGGGGGCGTGCCTCGGACACGCGCTTCTGTGGTCCCTCCAGGAGACGCGTGAGGAGAGACGGAGAAAAAGCAAGGCCTGGGCCCCAACTCTGCTGTCCCCTAACTGTTGTCTCCAGAGGGTGAACCCCCAGCGAACTCACCCTCTGTGCCCTTTCCAGGAGGCTATTACTTGACGAGCACCTACGGGGCACTTTCTCTGATAAAGAATTTCCAAGAAGAACAAGCGGCAAGGCTGCTCAGCTCAGAGGCCAGGGACACCCTGAGGCAGTGGCACAAGCGGAGGACCACCAACCGGACCATCCCCTCGGTGGACGACTTTCAGGTATGTGGCCGGCGGTGGCCATGGGGCCCCGCGCTGCGCCCTTGCCCTCAGGACGCAGAGCTGGCTCCCGGCGCCACGGGCCCCCTTGGTCAGATCATCCGGTGGAAAAGGGATATTTTAAACCACCCTCTGATCTTGTGCTTTCACTTCTCTGTTTTCCTTAAATTAAAAAAAAAAAAAAATGTGGATTTGGCCCAGGTTTTACTGCCCTTAAAAAAACAGAGTCAAATTAGGGCAGGGTTTCTCCCAGAACGTTCAGCGTGGAAGCTGAGCGGACAGGAAGCCAACAGGAAGGATGCTCCGGGCACAGGGGGAGGTGGGGGACCGGCCGGGTGGAAACAGGCTCCCTGCACTCAGTCAGCGCATCTCCCCAAGTCTTCCCGCAGAGTCCACATTCTCCTCCTGCCGACCTTCCCACGCTGCACTGAGAGCCACTGGGGACCTCGTGTTGGGTTGAACTGCGTGAAACTGGCTTTTCAGGAGGGGAGGGAAGGCCCGCTTTCCGCAGTGTCTTGTGGTCCAGCCTAACGCGAGGGCCCTTTGGCATCACACAGAGCAGTCCGCCGTGAATGCAGCGTGTGCTCCTGTGTCTACATATTTTAAATCTCCCTCCTGACCGCTGGCTCAGGGTCCTCTGCTGTTCGCTTTCTTCCTCAAGCTGTGAATAAAGCCAGCAGTCGGATCTGGTTCACGCCCTTAACCAGGGATTTCTCAGCCGGGCGCTACAAGGGACTGAAAGGTCAGAACAGGGCTGAGCAGACTTCCTGCCTCTTGCATTGAATTAAAATACAGCAACCCAGTGCATACAGCTGTGCTCCCCACCGTCCAAATTCAGATCAGCCTCTTTCCCTGTGCTCAGAGTCCTGGTGTCCTGACACTGGAGGTCCCTGCGAGCCTGGAGCCCTGGGGCGGCTCCCCCGCTCGACCTTTCCTGGCGTCGCATGTGCTCACCTGTGCCACCGTGTTTCCCTCCTCTGACCTGGTCCCTGCATCTCTCTTTCCACCTGCAGAACTACCTCCGGGTTGCATTCCAGGAGGTCAACAGTGGCTGCACAGGAAAGACCCTGCTGGTGAGGCCTTATGTCACCACTGAGGACGTGTGTCAGCTCTGTGCCGAGAAGTTCAAGGTGGGGGACCCCGAGGCATACAGCCTCTTCCTCTTCGTGGACGAAACATGGCAGCAGCTAGCAGAGGACACGTACCCTCAGAAAATCAAGGCTGAGCTGCACAGCCGGCCACAGCCCCACGTCTTCCACTTTGTCTACAAGCGCATCAGGAGAGACCCCTACGGCGTCATCTTCCAGAACGGGGAGGAAGAGCTCACCGCCTCCTAGGAGACACGCGGGATTTCCCAGCGGTGCATCCGAAAGGGGGTTGGGAACCTGGCCTTCTGACTTCCCCGTGCTTGGGGAAGCCACCGCCTTGGGGAGCCCTCGGTTCAGTGACTAAGCCGTTCACAGGCCGATTCGGCCGCGGGCACCTTTTGTCAGTCCCCCAAGCAGGGTAGCTGAGGTTCCTGGAACAGTAGGATCCGTCCTTCAGAGATGGAGAATTGCATCTGGCAGCTCAGGTGTCCCGAGATCACTGGCTGCCGACCCCAGCCAGGTCCCAGGTCGGCTCACGTGTGAGTGTGCGCACGGAACGGACACGTCCAGGGCGGGCGCTCCTCCGAGGGCAGCAGCAGGAGTTTGGGAGACCGTCCGATGTCGCACATCAGGGACTTCTCAGTTCTGTGGACACCTCTGTTCTTTCCTTTTTCCTTTTTTTTCTTTCTTTCTTCCTTTTTTTTTTTTTTTTTTTTTACAAAGAGCCTTTGTGTTTTTATATATTTCATAGAAATTTTTATAGCAGTTGCAGGTAAACTGTCAGGATTGGTTTTTAAAATATTTTTGTAACTTTAAGATATTCTATAATTATGCATGTGATTTTAACATTTAATATGCAAAAAAAAAAAGGAATCTCTTGCTGGATTTGAGAGTATTGTGTCTTTAAAGTCTCTCTCCTGTAACTGGATGTTGCAGTCACTTTGTGGGGAGAGATGGCTGGGTTTCTTAAAGCGCTGTATGGCTGACACTGGCCACCGAATGCCTTTGGAAATCTGACATTCTGTTGTTACCTTGTTCACGCTTCGTAGTGTTGCCCTGTTTTGTCTTTTAACCAAGTGGTGCTGAGGATCAGGAGAGAAATGAATGTAGAGAGAGGTCGAGAGGGAAATACAGACTAACAACGAACTAAGGCGAGGAGCCTGCTGGTCCAGGCTCCTGCAGGGAAGCGGGGCGAGGAGTAGAAGGAGCCACCTACGCTGAAGACACTGTAAAGACGCAGTGAGACCTGCAGAGTCTGTCCCGTGTTACTTGCTTTTGTAAGCAATTTTCAAAACCTCACAAGGGGAAAAAATATGTAAGAGCAACACTTTTTTTATTTCCCTTTCCACATAAATCAAAACTACCAGCATCCAATATGAGAGAGAAGATAAACGAACCGGTCCACCGGAGTCTCCTGCAGGGAGAAGAAAAAAAAAACTAACAGCATCAAATAATTTTGGGCAGAAACCAAGTCTTGTGTAATGTGACTTTCACTGAGTTAAAGAAACACCGTTTGGAAAGGAGTTTGCAGATGCACCAAAAAGCACATTTATGGTGTAAGAACGTGCAGTGAAGTTAAATCTCTGTTTGGGAGACCTGTTTGGGGGCGCACAATGGATGAGAGCCTCGTACCAATGTAATGGGTGGAAGTCACACAGACACGTTCCTGTGCTGTGGAAGGATGCCCAGGCGTCTCACGCAGTTGGCTTTGTACCCTTGTACTTTTTAAAGCTTTTGCTGTACACCTGGAACCCTCAGCACGCACCGTGCTGTTCTTCCTTTTGTAAATGATTTTTTAAATGGAATTTTGCACATAATACAATGTAATACTGTACGATAATCACGTGTGAAAATAATTCTTGAAACCTTCTTACGTTGTCTTTTTCTTTTGAGAAGCAGGATGTAATTATGCTCCGCAGAACGTTACGTAAACCCAAGAGCCAGGCCAGGGTTTGTGGTTAGGGGGTCCAAAGACAGAAGACAGAAAAGTTTACGTTTTTCAGCTAGACCCCGTTCAGACAAGAGGCCAGAATCAAAGAGCAGGAGGGAAAGATCGCATTCTGCCCTGAAAGGATTTCCAGTGTTGTCTAGGACGGCCCTTGGCTTGGCTGGACCTAGAGAAAATCACAATTAATCAGAAGGGCCCTGCAGACAGCCCCGCCCTGGTCTTATGTAACCTCTGAAGTGCCCCGGCTGAGAGCTCAGGGCTGTTTCAAAATCAAAACGGCGGAGGCTGCCTTCTTTCTGGTGCTCAGAGCCTTGCCCAGCAGATCACAGCTGCTTGGCGGGCCCTTGTCGACTGAACGAACTTTCTAATCCATCAGTAGGGTGGATGCTTAGTGATCAGAACTATAGCTGGCTGGACTGCCTGCTTTTTAATATGTACAATGAGTTCAAAGTGACAATTCAGTCCCTGTGGTTGTCCGCCCACTTTCCAAGTTAAGGTCATCACCCTGTCCTGTCCTTAGAAGTCAGTACACTGCTGATTTCCAGCAGGGCACAGCGTCTGACAGGGGGCAGCCTGGGTCACCTTCAGCGGGATCAGAACAGGACAAGGTAGTGTGAGCAGAAGGGAACATCACAAGACGGGCCCTGGGTTTGTCCTTGGGCGACGTTTCCAGGCTGGAGTTTCAGCACAGCATGTGCCTTCACTTTTTCCCTCACGCAGACATTTCTCACTTCTCAAATTGCCAGGAAACAGATTTTGGTGCAGTTTGGGAGGAGAATAAAAATACACATGCCGGGTGGAGAGAGCGGAAAATGTATTTCCAAATCTAAAAATATGTTGCGAAAGTTGAATGCTGGCCAGAGGAAAGGAGATTTGGGGTTTTTTTTGTTTTTTTTTTTTTTTTAACGTTATAGGCACTGCCAAACAGTCTCCTTGGGGACACAGAACAGAAATAGAAACTGTTCGAGGAGTTCAGTGTCACGTGGAAGTTACGACGTTAGATCTGTAAGAAAACACACGAGGCGGGAAAGCCGAGCGTGGACGCTTTCGTTCACAAACGCGGCTCCACGTCCGCTGGCAGCTCTCAGCTCCGCCTCTAAGAGGCCGGAGCCGGGGGAGCGCCCGCCCGGATCGTCAGCAGCCCTGCCTGCTGCCTCCCTAAGAGCCAGAGCGGAACGGTGAGGTCCGTGAGGCACAGGTGGTGTAGTTGCCTGCAGTGTCTGATGCTAAAATCCTAAAAATCATCATCTTTCAGACCATATTCAGGATGGTGAACTTGAGACCAAACATGTTGTGGGTCATCTAGTTACCCCTGAGCAAGCTGGAAATAGGGGGAAATTCATGCGACACTGCGGAGTCGTAAACAGGCGCGAAGGAAAACGGAAGCCATGGAAGGAGGAAGATGTTTGGCGGAATCAGTTCTTACTTGAAAAAGATGATCCCCTTCCACATCGGAGGGTGAGCGACAGTTGGCAGAATCTTTTCCCACAGGAACAGTGACTCTCAGGAGTGTATGCGTGGGAAGTTAAAAAAAGTTATTCCAAGGAGTCTGGGCCAATTGGTTTAATAAGGTGGTAATCAGGGTCTGTCCTCAGACCCCCGCCCAACAGGACCATCTCTGGGGGCAGCTTGGATCAAAGCGAGGCAGTGGGGGGAACGTACCGCGTTTTGTCTCCAGGCTAAGAAACTAACATTCCAGCGTGGAATTTGCCTGAATTCTGCAGTTCTGTCCACCAGAGACAGAACTTAGAATTTCATCCTGTGAATGAATCTGAGTATTTCCTCTGAGCAAACGCAGGTGCACTGTCGCAGCCCTGGGAAGGGGGCTCAGGGCCCTGGAGGGGGAAGAGGCAATACTGGACTCGGCTCAGGGCTGTGGTTTTCTCCCGGTCAGCAGCTCCCAGCCCCCACAGCCCTGGAGGAGGAGGCCCTGCCTTGGCGCCCTGGGGAAATATCACCTCGCACAACTGAAGGCATTTCCCCCTCATTTAGCTCCATTCCTCCCTTCCTCCCACCCCACCCCCCACCGCCCTCGAATCTGGATGGCGACTGTTAGGTTTTAATGAGCTGAGCTCTGCTGGCTGCAAGTCTTCTGGCCAAAGGGCCGGATCTGACTGGCCGCCGCCTCCAACTGGAGACACCCGAGCCAGAACCAGGCCCCGTGCCCGACAATGTCCGCCCACCTTGTCTGTCCCCCCGCCCTGTCCTCTGTCCCCAGGCCTGGGTGTTCCTGGTCGGATTCGGGTCCTGTTCTCAACTGTGTTCGTGCCCAGAATCCGCACGTGGGGCCTCGGCTGCCACTTGTACTAAAACTTCCAAGATGCTGCTGTGAAATCGGGGCTGAGAAATACCAGGAGAGATCGAGACGCAGGTCTGCGGAGAGAAACACACCTGGGAGAGGTAAGACCTTGAGTACAGCCACTAACACCTAATCCAGTAGAGGTTCCTTATCTTACTTGACTGATTTCAATGAAAGACACAGAAAATGTACTTGTAGCCTAGGGCTGTTCCACGGACAGAGGAAGCAAGCCACATAGGTCATTTTAAATTTTCTAGTAGCCACATTAAAAAAAAAAAGGAAAAAGAAATGGGTGAAACCAAATAAGTGCTATATTACAATATTACTAATTACTAATTATTTTATTTTAGTAATTGATTAGTAATATATGTTCCTTAACCCATGATACCCCAAATATAATGTCAACAATTAATCAATCTAAAATTATTAGCTGTATTTTACATTGTTTTGTTTTTTACATTGTCTTCGAAATCATGTGTGTGCTGTGCCTTTGAGCACACCACGTTTCCTACCGATACATAATCACACGCAGGACAGGCATGCATCGCCCATGAACTGAAAGAATGAAAAAACTGCAAAGAACAGTGAACTGCCAAAGACTTTAACCAGTCAAAAGTAAATCCATGTGTCCTAGCTAGGACTTCGGAAAGCTCCTGCTTTTTACAAGCACATGGAAATGAGTGGGAAGCCTCATGAAAGGACTGGCAGGACCCCCAGGCAGGGTCACTGCTTTCCCCCAGGTACCATCCGGTTCCCTGGCCTGGCGGCATTATCTTGCTTATTCTGCTTGTGTAAAAGGGCTTGCTTCTAGGAGAACGGAACTTACCCCTAAGATTCTATTGGTTCCCAGAGCTCACTCCTGATAGGTCCATTTGTAACACCTCATTTGCATATGACACGAACCTAGCTCACTCCTGATTGGTCCATTTCTTACACCCACTCTGTATATGATGTTGCAAAATCTTGACTAGTAGCCTATGAAAGTCTGTGTAAACCTACAGACGGGGTCCAGGGCTTAGAGTGTTAACGCCTCTGGGCCCGCCAGCTTAGTAAACCTGAGTTCTCCAGCCCTCCGAGTGTCGGTTGGTCTCTTGCCAGGATCCAGGTTGCTGTAGCTCTTTGCTGTAACAGAAATACAATACTTGGCAAATTGCACAAACTCATTTGCTCAAAAAACAAAATGATTTTGCTGCTGAAAATGCCATCCATGGACCAAGCATCACATCTCCTGGAAACTGGTCAGTCTGAGGCCCTTCCCAGACCTACTGACTCAGAACCTGCATTTAACAAGATCCCCAGGTGATCCGTGTGCAAGTTACAGTTTGAGAAGTATTAGTTCCAGGCATATTTGGGTCAAGGGCATTTGTGCAGCCGTTACAATTAAACAAAGGTAGGCTTGCTGCTATTACAATTCTGGAAGAAAGGAGAAGAAAACAGCTTGTGATGCTTGGGGGAGGGGTGGGAAGCATAACCTCACTTAAAACCGCCTGCATTATCACAAAAGGCTGAAAATGCAGATGTCAGGAAATGCGTGTTTACTTCAGGGTTTTTACATTACATTCTTGCTTTTATAGGGAAAAGAGACCTGAAAGGGTTGGGGTAAGACGCTGAAAATAGAGGTGGAGTTGAAGACAAAGTGAAAGATTTTGCTGTCTTCTTTTACCTCCGATTCTGTGAGGGAAAACAGAAGCTGAGTCAGAAGGTTTTTTCTGTCTGGGCCAGCTGTCTCACGTGTGCACGTAAGTGAATGCACGAACGTCACCGTGTAGTCTGGGTGATTACTCAGTCACACTCTCTGCACGTGATGTAGGAAGTTTATGGGCTTTTTTATTTTTCTCCCTTGGACGGACAGCCAAGTTTCTCTTAAAAGCATTCCATTCCCTGAGAATCTATTACTTGTAGGACCATTTTACTATTCAGTTTTGAAAAACATGAAAGATAGATTTAATTAAAATGTATATGGTAGCCCTATTTTGCAGCCAACAGGCACATGAGAAGATGCTCAACATCGCTAATTATTAGAGAACTGCAAATTAGTATCACAAGGAGCCATCACCTCACACCAGTCAGAACGGCCATCGTCAAAAAGTCTACAGATAATAAACACTGGAGAGGGTGTGGAGAAAAAGGCACCCTCCTGCACTGCTGGTGGGAATGCAGTTTGGTGCAGCAGCTACAGAGGACAGTAGAGGTTCTTTAAAAAAATTAAAAACTGAGTTACCCTATGATCTAGCAATCCCACTCCTGAGCATATACCTGGAGAGAACTCTAATTCAAGAAGTTACATGCACCCCAATGTTCATAGCAGCACTATTTACAATAGCCAAAACATGGAGGCCACCTAAATGTCCATCAGCAGATGAGTGGATAAAGAAGTTGTGTGTGTATTATGTGTATATGTATTCCAATATACGTGTTCCATTGTGTACAATGGAACACTACTCAGCCATAGAAAAGAATAAAATAGCGCTGCCTGCAGCAACATGAATGGACCTAGAGATGATCATACTGAGTGAAGTAAGTCAGACAGAGAAAGGTGAATATCATATGATATCACTTACATGTGGAATCTAAAAAATGACACAAATGAACTTATTTACAAAACAGAAACAGACTCACAGACAGAAAACAAACTTACGGTTACCAGGGGGGGAAGGGGCGGAGAGGGAGAAATTGGAGTTTGGGGTTAGAAGATACTAACTACTATGTATAAAATAGATAAACAAGGTCCTACAGTAGAGCACAGGGAACTGTATTCAATAGCTTGTGATGGACTATAATGGGAAAAAAATGTATTTAGTGACCAAGGAGGGAACAGTTTAAAACGTCTTTGGGAAAGCAAGTGGCACAGGGAAGGGCGGGGACTCTGCAGAGCCCTTCCATTCCTCCGGGCAGTGATTCCAGAAAGTCCTGAGGCCGCCTGTGCCTTTCTCCGTGACCTTGGTTCATGCATCTGATTTGGCTTTTTTTTTTTGCTGGGGTGGGGATTTGTTTTTACAAAATAAGCACAACATATAGTTTACAAAGTCAAGTATCTGAAGCAGCGACTCCTGTCCCCTCCCCCAGCCCCATTTCTGAAGCCTCCTCCCCAAAACTTCTCCAGCTCTGCCTTCCATGATTTATCTCCGTATTTCTAAAAGCACTCTTATACTGATGTTTATTGATTTCTTTTCCAATATTAGGCATTATTACTGAGTCCATAGTATGGAAGGTGAGGATTTAAACTCCATATACCGTATTCTCTCCTCAGCACATACCCATGCACATGCAATTTTTCTTCTCCAGTCTCCCCTGATAATTATATAACATTTTAGATAAATTCATGTTTTTTGTAATTATGACAGTGTAAATATTGTTCAGAGCTAAACTACAATGCAACTGTATTTCCTTTTTGTACAACTTTTTGTTTTTCTTGGAGTTAATAATTGCTTCTTTTTTTCTGGTTTGTTTACTTTTAATGGACCTATCACTAATTCATCCTCAACCTCTATTCTGCAGCTGAGGAAGTCCTTTCAATATGACCTCATAATTCAGAATAATCTATCATTTCCTTTTTTTCTTTTTTTCCCCATTGAGCTGTCCTTCCTGTTGGTGGCCAGAACTGCTACAGAGCTGTCATCCTGGGAGTTCTCACTACCATCCCCCAGAGCCAAATGTCCTATATCCTATTTCCTGGATTCTTTTTGGAGAGAGGCAGACTTGAGGTTTGTTCCCCCATCTCCTCCCTTGGCTACCTCGCAAATAGACCTCCTCTCTGCTTCAAACCTCGGCATCTCAGTATTTGTCCTGCTTCACGTCAGGCAAGCAAACCTGGTGCAGGAACAAACCTACTAGATTGAGCTCCTATTTTTTTTTCAAGCTTTAATTCCTACTTCCTATCTCTGTCTTTTCCTTATACTTTCTGGGGCATTGGCTCAATTATTGAATTTTTTTATTTATAATAACATATTTGCAATTTCCAAAAATTCTTTATTCCTGAATGTGATGTTTATAATATTTAGTTCTTTTTTTCCAATTTCTTATCTCTCTGTGGATATTAGTTCTAGCATTATCTTTTTAAAAATTTTTTTAAAAATTCTCTGTTCATCCCAGTTCTCTTTTCCTGTTTGTTTTATTCTGACCTTTGGGTTAGAGGCTCTAATCAAATGTTCTGTGTCTTTTAACCAGCCATAATTAAATGTAAAGCACCACAAAGCTTGTTGGAAGCTGCATGTATTGGGCAGTTTGTAAACTGGTGGTCCTCCCTTTAGGGTGTCCATGTGGCAACATGGTCATTTTATTGGAGGGCCGGGAAAATCTGTAAGTATCTGTGGGCTTTTTCTCTTGGGACAGGAGGCTGCCCCACGAGAAGTTCTCCAGTATCCTGCGGGTTTCAGGGTGGGCTTCAATCTAGCTGCCAGCATTCTGGGAACTGCGGAGGGCAGGGGTCTGGGGGGGTCTATCTTTGTGTATGCCTGCTCTTACGTGACCCAGTTTCCCACACAGTGTCTCACCCTCACCCTTTGCTGCCTGAAGTCAGGGACACAGCTTCCCATGCCTCTCCTGGGAGTAAGGCTGGCCTGCTCTCCCTGCAGCCGGGCCTGGCTTGTCTGAACCCTGAGCCTCACCGGATTCTGCACCAGAATCTCTCACCTTCCCTCGGCTTTCCGTCCTAGAGTTGCTAACCTCTTGGCTTGCGGCTGCCTGCTCAGGGAGCTTATTGCATCCATGACTTGCTGTCAGGTCTCATTGGCTGTTGTCTCCTCCTCCATGCTCTTCATTCTTATGGATTTACCCCTTAAAACCTTTTCAAAAATTTTTTTTCTTTTATTCTCATTTTAGTGAGGTGGTGGTGGGGAGCTTGTGTGTGCAGCCCAGCCCGCCGTGTTTAACTGAAAACTGTAGCCAGCTTTTAACACGAATGGTGAGAAGCTAGTTAACAAAACGAAAAATAACTGATTACATTGATGGACGGAGTCATCTCTCCAGCCCAGTTCTTCTATAAAAACGTCAATTTTTTATCTGAACGCAAGTACCCATGCAAGCTGTTTCACTGACAGGCACGTTCCCAAGGTGTTACGAGAACATATGTTCACCCGTGCACTTCTGTCTTTTCCACGTGATCTGAAGGAAAAAGAGCAACAACGGATGGAACGGCCAGCTGTCTGCGCGCTGGGATGTGGAATTTTGCCATGAGAGCATGGGTCCGTACTGTTTACAGAAGAGCACATGGTGTTTTGTCTCAATGAGCAGGAAAATGTTTTGTGATAAAATGTGGTAAAAAGCTTGTAGGTTTTTTTCCCAGCTAAGCAGTAAACGGAAGTACACAATGTAAAAAGATAAATAAAAAGCTCTATGAGTCATCTTTAGCGTAGGGAAAATGTGCAGCCAGGACAGTTAAAACGGTAAAAATAAGATTGAATGTGCTGAGACAGAAATCAATACAGCGCGTCCTAGGACCCCGAGTAACCGTGGGGCCTGAGGGGTTTAATGAAGTTTGTGCTTTTTAAATAAAGTTATTGAGGTGGTGGGTTCAATGATGTAAACTATGGTGTTCTATTTTTTTTCAGGCTTATTAAGGTATAAGTTACATACAGTAAAATTCACTCTTTTCCATGTACATTCTATGAATTTTGACAGATCCATTCAGTAATGGGGCCACGATCACAATCAGTCGCATAAAACTCTTAGCTCCCTTCTGCTCCCTGCCCCCCATGCCTGGCAACCACTGATCTGTTTTCTGTTCCTGTAATTATGCCCTTTCCAGAATGTCATGTAAATGGAATCACACAGCATACAGAATTTTGACTCTGGCTGAAATATTCGTGTACAGGTTTTTGTGTGAACGTAAGTTTTCATTTCTCCAGGATACATGCCCAGGAGCGCAACTGCTGGGTTCAGTGGTAGTTGCCTGTTTAGTTTTTGAAGAAACCACCAAACTGTTCTCCAGAGAGGCTGTACCATCTTATAGTCCCCCTGGCTGCCTGGGAGTGATTCAGCCGTGATGTTCTGTTTCTGTAAATTTCAGTGTTAAAGTGCGGAAATTGTCAGAGACTCACTGAGTTTAAAACGTAGGCGCTGTTAAGGATGTTCTGTTTCTGGAAATGTTATGACTAGTCTCACTCCAATACAAAAACTAAGGCATCCGCAAAAGAAAACGAAAGGCATGCTGGCCTTACTCTTTTCTCCCAGAAACTTTACAAACAGCGGAAAACAATGGAATAATGATGTTTATGCAGTTGGGGGAGGGGTGGGGAGGGGAGAGAACATGGGATCCACGAATATTGGGCCAATATTCTAATCAGGCATCTCACAGACTAAGGAGCTCTGGGAACAAGGCACCAGCCCCCTGGGGCCCCTGGAAAACAAAGCAAAACAAAAATAAAACACTTCATAATGAAATCCAGCCAACCTGTAAATGAATCAAAATGAAGACTGGAATGAGACAACTGTAATCAAAAAATGGCAGTGAGCGTTACATCCACTCAATTACAGACATAAATCACAACTGCACAGTCGTAACACAGGTGGATAGGTTAAGTTCTGAAAAGTAACAGTAATTCAAGCAACAATCAAAAGCCAAGGACAGAGGAGACCAAGGGACGTCGTTAATTACAAAAATGCAAGTGCCCGATGTGGAAATTTGTAATAAAAAATGATCTCAACGACTTTTATTAAGATGTTGAAGACATGCCTGCTATATATGACGTAGTATAATATGTACCTTAAGCTTTAAAGGAACCCTTTGGGTACCCACATTTCTTTGGTGCTCAGTAATCTATTCAGTTTTACTTCAGTTCATTTGGAAATGACCAAAAAAAAAAAAAAAAAAAAAAAGAAAAGAAAAGATGACCGGGTGTCCTGCCAGGAACATACCCTTCCAGGTTAACTCTGTAAGCTGCCGAAAATAGCTAGTAATAAAAATGATTCTTGCTCATGGAAATACAAATGCATCATGCGTGTCCAGGAGACACAACAGATTACTGCTCTGTGAATACTGACCAGCTGTACATCTGCCTGTAAATGCATTCCTGACTGCCTTGCGCAGTGTAAGTTCTTTCGGCTGGCTGTAATGTCCTACTGGTGTTTTTGTAATTAATGAGTTAAAACCCTTGTCATATGTTCATTTCGTATTGTGTGAGAATCACAATTTTACCTTTTCTAAAAATCACCTTTTATCATTCATTTAATGTGGCACATTAGGTTTTGCTGATAGGAAGTTGCCCCTGAAATCTCTCCTGTGTAAACACCTGGTAGGCAGGTGAGCTCATGAGGTCACAGTCTGCCCTCCTGGAGTGTTTGCAGAAACTGTGGACCTGAGTTTGTGCCCCGGGGACTGTCACATGTGTTTACCTTCACATGCCTGTGCTGTTGGGGTTTTGGAAAGGATGCCTGGAGCTGAGCGTGGACCTTGAGGTCCTTCTTGGGGGCTACCTCCTCCCTCAGTGGTCCCGTCTCTCCTCCTACTGTGCCTGGGTCACAACTCCGGGCAGGGGCTGCTGAGATTCCTGTCCAGGAACCGAGTCTAGGAAAACTAGGGCCCCCGGGCAGTTAGAGATATGAGGGTCCTGGAATTTAGACATCTTGAGGAGTTAGGTGGGTTGGCCTGGCCTCTGGAACGTGTTCCCCAGGACAGCCTCACTAATTGCTCAGAGGCTGAGGGCAGAGAACCTCCCAGAGCTGCAGGACATGCACATTTCTTAGCCTCTGGAACTGCACTGTCCAGTGTGGGGGCAGCCACTGCCCACGGGGCTGCCGACTACCAGACATGCAGCCAGTGCAACTGCAGAGTGGATTTTTTTTTTAACTTATTTTTAAATTGAAGTATAGTCAGTTTACAATGTTGTGTTAATTTCTGGTCTATGAAGAACAGATTTTTAAACTTTAACTAACTTAAATTTACATTTGAAAACTGATATTCCTTTTGGTTATTTGAAAACATAGCAGGGTTGGAACTGTTCGGGTATGCAAATACACTTTCTAACCGTACATTTAATAAAATCTGAATACAGAAGAAGAATTTCCGATGACAATTTAGGGTTGAAATATGCTGCGAATATAGAATACACACTAGATTTCAAAGACTTAGTCCAAATTAAAAAAAGGAAAACATTTCATTAATAATTTTTTTCTGTTGATTACATGTGAAATGACATTTTTGAAATAATATATGTATTTAATTGCAGTTAATTTCACCTTTCTTTTTATGTTTTTAAACGTGATGCCGGAAAATCTGGGCACACACACACGGCTGGCATCACTCGGATGGGCCACTCTGGACCACGAATTCTCCCTCTCCTCTCCACTTCCTTCCTCACCTGCCCGGGGCACCAGGTGGTCCTGAATCCTGCTTTCCTGCTTTGGTCTTCTAACCCTGGCAGTTTCTTGCCTCCTTCCTGGGGGTCACACTGCCTCCTTTCCGGAGTCTCCCGCGAGGGGTTTTGAGGTTTGGAGAGGCAAAACCCCGACACTTTACAGGAGCTCCCGACTCTGGCCGCCAGAGGGAGCTGCGTCGCTGCCGCCGTTGCCGAGCAACTCGTGGCCCGGAAGCAGTTCCCCGCCCCGCCCCGCTCTGCCCCGCGGCAGCTGAGCACGCAGAGATTTCCGGCGGGGCGGGCGCGCAAGTAGCGGCGAACCGGTTTCGGCAGCGGCTGAGCGATGACCACGCTCCGGGCTTTCACGTGCGACGACCTGTTCCGCTTCAACAACATGTGAGTGAGGCGCGCCCGGGCCGACGCTCGTGGCCGCTCCCCCTGACCCGGGCCGCGCCGCCGCCCGCGCGTCCCCGGGGCCGCGGAGGGGAGGCCGGGCCGGGCAGACGTGCGGGCGCCCCGCCGACCTTGGTCGGGCGCGTAGACGTCGCCCCGCAGGCCTGCGCGCGGGCCGGTGCGGGCGCCACTAGGGGGAAGCGGGGCCGTGCGGGAGACCCTCGGGGGAAGCGGGGCCGGTGCGGGAGACCCTCGGGGGAAGCGGGGCCGGTGCGGGAGACTCTCGGGGCTGTCTGGGGCGCCGGCGGGGCGCGGGCAGCCGGGCGCGCCTGGGGGTCCGCGCGGCGCGGCGCACCTGGCGGCGGAGTCCCCGTGTACCTGCGCGGAGCAGCACTGGGACCGCGCCTTCCCCAGGCTCGGCTGGTTTTGTGAGTGCCTTTACAGTTTTTGCGCGCCTCTTCGGGAGGAGTCAGGGCAGGGGACACCAGCTAGGGGACGCCCACTGTGTGCGCTTTCTTTCAATCGAGTTAAGTTAGGGTCTGTGATTTGCAGGTATCTTCCTCTCTCTTTCTCTCTCTCTCTCCCTCTTTTCCCCTCTCTCTCTCTCTAACGTTTTATTGTGAAATTTCCTTAACACTTAAAAAGTTGGTAGAATTTACGGTGAACACCTGTAGACCCATCAGCTGCACTCTATCGTTAACACTTCGCTGCATTGGCTTCTTACGTTTATGTTCATCCATCCATCCATCCATCTTTCCATCAACCCCAGATCCACTTTAAAGATCCCCGGGGTAGTTATGTGAAAACTAGGGACCGAGTAGTTCAGATTCAGTTGTCAGGAGGATGGACAGAACTTGAGAGGTGGCTAGAAACAAAGAGGGGCTGAGCCTTGAAGGGTGGATAGTGTTGATAATGAGGAAGCAGGTGCGGAGGTGAGTGAGCCGGCAGTGGGGCCGACGCCTGGCGGAGAAGTGTGACTGTAGAGCCGGTTTCTGTAATGAAAAGTCAGAGACCAGGTGAGACTGGGCTTCTGCTGCATTGTTGGGGGTTTAGCCTTGAACCTTGGGAAGGACTTTTCCCTGGGGCCTCTCCCAGTCGGAGCTGTGTAACTAACGCGACCTTTTGGAGGCTGGCTGCGCCTGGCCCCACCCGTTTAATCCTCAGCTCTCTGAAGCAGGCCCTCCTCTCGCCAGCATTTCCCCTGTGAGTAAGTGAGGGCCCAGGGTGCTGCCCCAGGCGGTAGAGCTCCGCGAGGGAGGGGGTGAAGCTGGAGTCGGATTTAAGGAGATTGGCTCCTGGGTGGTGGTTCTCAGAGCGGTCCCTGACCGCCAGGGAACATTTGGGAAATGCCCTGAGCCCCGAGCTCTCCACCGCAGAGCTGTGTGGAGCCAGGCGGCTGGGGGCGGCGGACCAGCCAGGTGAGCCGTTGAGGAGGTCTTAGCAGCCGCCCAGCGGTTCTGGCCTGACAAGGCTCGGGTTTGGGAAGCGCAGGCCTGGGAGGGGACAGTGTGCCTTGAGGTTTCAGGAACAAGGGAGGCAAAAGCCTCCTGGAGAATCATTTTTGACTGAAGACCGAAGAAGGGCCAACACTTACATGAAAGCAGGTAGAGTAGAAGAATGAGCACTTACGACAAGAGCAGTTGATGTCAGAGAATCCTGGGGCTTGCTCAGGCCACTTCACAATGCGCCAGCGGGGTCCCCTCTTCCTCCTCCTCTTCTGTCTCTCCCACTGTTTGGGGCGCTTCCCTCAGGAGCTCCGAGAGTCTGAGGGTGTTGCAGTGGTAACTGAAGGAAGCAGTGGGTGTACAAACATTGCAGTTAATTTAACACATTTTATTCTTGGAAAAATATTCCGTGCCTACTGTGCACCAGTGCTGAAGACACAGCAGTGAACAAAGCAGGGGAAAAAAACCTTACCTTTATGAAATTGACGTTTTAGAGGAGAAAACAGGTGAGAAAATACAACATGTAGAACTTGGCTTTCAGTGCAAAGACAGACTGAGAGCAGGAGAAGGGAAAGGGCCGTGAGCGGGGACGGGGGTTTGGGTGAGGTGTTCAGGGAAAGGGCCACTGCAGAAAGGCCGGGGGCGGGGCTGAGCACTTGGCTGCTGGGGGCAGGGAACTTCCGGCAGAGGGAAGAGTGCCCACATTCCTGCTTCAGACGGGTAGGGGGGGAGGCCGATGTGAGTGCGACATTGGAGTCAAAGGGCTAGACGTTGGAGAGACCATTGGAGGACTCAGGCCCCTGCCAAGTGCGCTGAGACCCCCAGGCGAAGGAGCCCGTGGGCATCCCCGCACAGGACTCTCAAATTTAGGTCTGGGCTAAGGATAGGAATTTAGGTGTCAGCACTGCTTAGATGGTGTTCAAACCAGGAGGCTGAGTGACAGCAGTGGTGGAGTGAGTGGGACAGAAAAAAAGAGGCTCCAGGATGGTGCCCCAGGGTACCAGGTGTTCGAGGAAGGAGCCACCATGGCCCAGTGACGAGGGACGAAAACCTGATGGTCGACCTCGGGCTGAGTGAGGACAGCATCTCAGGAGGACGGAGCCGTGAGCTGTTAAGAGCTGTGGTGGCTGCGTGTGCAGCACACCTGTACACTCTTTCAGGGCGGCCAGGTCCCGGGGCCCGAGAAGTGGTGGGATCTGCTCGCCAGCACTCCCGGCCTGGGTACAGAGCAGGCGGGGTGTGGGGTGGACCTTGGTAAAGCTTTCTTCTTACTGTTGCGTTATCTTTGTGAACCGGGAAGCAGCTGAGATGGGAGGGATGGAGCGTTGAGGTGGGGTGAGAGGGTGTCAGGGAGTGGTTCTCCAGGTATGAGCTGGGGCGCCTCAGGATTAGTTTGGGGGTTCTGCAGGGTCGGGGCTGTTTTCATGAGAATACTAAGTGGGGTTTGGTTTTGGTTTGTTTTTGCCTATTTCATTCTCACGAGTACACAGTGGCATTTTCCACACGTACAGTCTTGCAACAGCAAGCATAACACACAGAAATGAGAGCCCAGCTGCTTTATGTTAAATAGCCAGGCATAGAGGCCTGTAAAATTGTTAAAACAGGGCCATTCTTGTCACTGTTCTTTCGTGTTTTTGAAAATAAAAACTTTTTGGAAAAAAGTTAGTTATTAATATGTAGCTTATTTATTACTTTAAAAGAACATTGAAAAAGGGTAAATGTCAGTAGATAAAACCCACGTTAAGCAGAAGTTCTTTGGGGCCTCGATAGCTTTTGACTGTAAAGGAGTTCTGAAATCACAAGGCTTGACGCCTGCTGGGCCTTGTTAAGGCCCCTAGGAATCTTCCGACTGGACGCGCAAGAGGAGGAGTCAGAGTCGGAGTGGCCGCTCCAGGACAGGAGGGCCGGGCCGCGCTCTGCGGTGGCAGCAGACGATGGGCTCTCAGATGCACTGCCTCAGGAGTGTGTGCTGGGTCGTGTGTGCTGGCGAGGCGGCGCCAGGGCCAGGTCGCTTCCCCTCCCCCCGGGACAGGATGGATGTGTGCCAACGGGCAGTGGGGCTGGGCGGCAGGAGTGTGGAAGGGGAGTGGGAGCAACAGCCCGCGTGGTGAGGGCGCCCACGAATAGCAGGGACGCGGGGGCGGGGCTTGGCGGGGGGGGGGGTCCCTGTCAGGTGCTCACAGGCTCCTTCTACCCCAGTCTGAGTCACGTGCCTGGCTGGCCCCCTTCCACTCACAGTTTATTGCCGTTTAGAAAATGGTTTTGGTGATGATATATTGACAGTAAAGTAATTCGTGAGGCAGCAGCAGCTAAGTGAAAATGTACAGATTTCTTTATCGTGGCGGCAGTGACAGCTCATTACGGCCATTAGGTAGGTGGATTAAACCGTCGTAGCTCTCAAGTTGGTTTTAAAGTTGTGGCTGTAGCATGTTCCCCCTGTGGACGTTAATGCTCGTTTAGTTGGCTTGTTTAAACTGGTTTTGTGAACAGTGCTAACTGTCAACACTTCTCTTGTTTCTTTTAGTAACTTGGATCCACTTACAGAAACTGTATCCTTTTTAAAGAAAGTTACAGGAGGGCTTAGTTAGAGTAAGGAAAATAGAGAAACAACAAGAAAAAATAGATTTGAGTACTGAAAAACTTTAAAACCTAGAGGTCAGGAAACATAAGCAACAAGGAAAGCAATAAAAAAAAAATATCCTTGGAACAAGCATTGTCCTAAATCTGCCTGTCAAGCTGCTACTATAATGACCTCAGAAATTGAGACCAGCACAGTCCGCTGCCCACCCTGCCCTCAGCGGCGAGCACAGCCGTGAACAGCAGGAAGCAGTGACTCTAGAAGATGAGCGATTTCTGTCTAATGTGCACGAAGTCAGGGGATGACAAGCGGCCCGTGGTGGTTCTGTGAAGTCACTGGACCCACTGCCCGTCCCCGGGTGGCCCTGCCTCCTGTGCATCGCAGCTGTGTCCTGGGAGGAGAATCAACAAATGGGGTGGGGGGATTGTCCTCCCCAGACGTGCAGGCACCTTTGGGAAGCAGGACACAGCCTCTGTATCCGCTCGACCAGCACCTGCCTCGCGCCACACTTACCTGTCTAAAACAGCCTGGGAGTGAGCCAGCTTTAAATTGGGCGTGTTGCTGAAATGAAGAAAGGATTTGGGGTAACAATTAGTATTTATCATGCTCCCCAATAGAAAAATGGGCAAAGCTTTGTGAAATTAGGGTTCTCTGACCCTAACAGACAACCCCCACATTATCAGTGGCTTAAAACACAAAGTTGGATTTCTGGGTTGTACTCCACGCCCACTGCAGGGTAGGAGGGTGATATTAATTGGTAATTTAACAAAGAGGGCATGTAGGAGGCTAATGAGCACGTTAGGAGTTCAGTCTCACCAATCAAAAGACACATGCATATTAAGGCCAGAATGAGGCGCCATATTGTGTATGTCAGATTATCAAGGACTTTAAATAGTGATGAAACTCGGTGCTCCCACAAACTGCGAGAGACAGAGTCAGCTGCTCGTCTTTCTGGATAAACGCTGGTAATGTAATACCTGTGATGCATTTTCCTGGAAGCTGAAGATAGTAACATGGAGGCCACTGTGTCAGGGCTGGCGCACTGAGGCACGGAGCCGGACCTGGCCCACCGCCTGCTGTTGTGAGTGAAGCTTCACTGGCCGCAGCCCCGGTGGACAGCTCACATGCCGTCTGTGGCCCGTCCTGGGCTCTCGTGGTTGAGGGGTCACAGCGGGGACCACGTGGCCCACGCTGCCTTGAATGTTCTCTGTCTGGGTCGTAGTAGGAAGTGTTACTGTTCGCCCCTGTCAGTGGAGCACTAGACAGCAGTAAAAACTGACAGTGGGACTGCGTTTCCGAAACAAAGCTAGGTGGAGAAAGCAAAAAAAAATTTTCTCCTGAATTTTCATTTGTATTTTAAAAATGATGACCTATTAAAGATGTCTCCCTGTTTTTGAAAAAGTGAAAGGATTTCTAAGAATTCTGAATGACAAGGGAAGGTATCAGGATGCAGAGCGGCTTACAGGATGTGCTTCCAGTTACACTTAAAAGTTTTCAGCAAAAGCCCCGTCAGCCAGCTGAGGCCGTTTCCAAGTCAGCGGCAGGGCTCCGTGGTCCGTGCGGCACCGGGGGCCCCCGGTAGCGGTGGCTGCGGTGCGCGTCGGTGTCTGGACGGCAGGACCACTTGCTGGCTGGCCGTGTTAAGCGTTCTGTTTGAAGAGACAGAAGGCTGTCCTTCAGAAGAGAGTTTGAACAATTTACTACTGAACAGATTTTCCAGGAACTTAAAAAAAAAAAAAAAAGCTATGGTTGCTGGTGTCCTTTGCGGAGCTGCAGCAGCAAGCGCACAGCACGGAGAGGTGCAGGAGCGGGCGGGCCGGCGAGGGCGCTGGGCCAAGGAGTTGAGGAATGAGCAGGTTCCTCAGGCGCTCGCTCCAGGTCGGGGTTTTTTTGGGGGCATTACTAGAAATGGAGAATTTGAATCAGTGGAGGGGAAAAACTGGGCTTAAGTTGCCTTTGGAAGTGCTTATGTTTAAGGTTATTTCATGGTCCTACAGCTGAAGCTAGTGTAGGAGCTGCTCATTACTTCCCCAGAGCAGGGACGGGAGAATAGACGCGCTCAGCATCTGCCGCGCCGAGCACCAGGGACGCAGTGAGCGTGACACTCACGTTGTCGGGGGGACAGACGGTGAACAGGAGCATCGGGTGGTGACAAGTACCGTGCAGAGACCTGGGCCAGCGCACCCAGCGGGGAGACCGGCCAGAGCGTGGGTCCTGGCTCCCTGCTGTCTCCTGAACACTCACGTAGGCACACGGTTACAGAAATCGCAGCTTGGGCTGGGATCGGGGAGACAGTACGCTTTTTAAAGGAAACCTCCTTCCGCACACTGGACTGTCCGTCACTTCCCTGCTCCTTAACGAGCCCCAGTACGGGATCCCCTTCTACCTGCAGTACCTCGCCCACTGGCCGGAGTACTTCATCGTGGCAGAGGCGCCCGGTGGGGAGCTGATGGGTTACAGTGAGTATCCCACCGCCGGTGCGTTGGGGGAGGCAGGTCAGATGAAAGGACAGGTTTTAACTGATTATTTGAGATCAGCTGCAGAGTTGGAATTATAATCATGATATATTATAATCATGATCATTTTATCCCCTTTTCAGCCATTCGACAACTCGCTGATGCCCTGATGTTTTAGGTGCTGTGCTAGGCCCAGGGCGTACGGCAGTGACTGGGCAGACGGTCTCAGTCTTCTTGGATCTTTTGTTCTGTATTTACTTTAAATTTCTACATGGTTTGTTTGGTACATAACGCAGAGATTGTACCATCCGCATTGAATTAGTAGCCTTACTAACAAAAATTTGAGCATACATACTCTGGTTCTGTGTTCAAAATTAGTTGTGTTTTTAGTATCATTCCTTTAAAAACTTTTTTTTAAAATTCTGATTCTACAATTAGATTTAACATTATATTTACAAGTGAAATTCAAATAAAAGCTCTGATAACCATCAGCTAGATGACTTTATTACGTAGAAGTCAGAACCTTCATTACTTTCCTGTAAGTGAGAATGTGCCCACAGTACTTGTCTGTGTGTCCCTCCCGTGTTGCGTGACTGGTGGTCTCCCGTTGGCAGTCATGGGGAAAGCGGAAGGCTCCGTGGCGCGGGAGGAGTGGCACGGCCACGTCACCGCTCTGTCTGTTGCCCCCGAGTTCCGACGCCTCGGTCTGGCTGCGAAGCTTATGGAGCTGTTAGAGGAGATTTCAGAGAGGTAAGAGCCTGCTTTTCAAATCATAATTTATGAGCTCTAACCATTTCATTTTTCTGCTGGTGAACATTTATAAGGTTTTTTTCCTTCAGGCTGAGTATCTATCATGCTTTCCAGTTTTATAGGAATTTCATTTTCAGCTTCTAATGATCCTTACAACAGTTCTGTCACACTGGGTGATATTATTGTCCTTTGAGGAAAATTAAGGCAAAGTGAGTGACGTGTCTTGGGCTCATGAGCTGAGTAATTAGTGGACTCAAAATCTAGCCCTCGGAGGTTTGTCCCTGTGGCACATGGTCCTGTGTTCTCTGTGACGCTGTCCTGGCATCTCAGTGGTTCCTTCACAGTGCCCTAGGCTGAAAGAGAAGTTTAGTCTTAAGCAGCTGGATCCTGATGGCTTACTAAGTATTTATGGCCTGGCAGGCTGAGATGTCCAAGTAGTTAAATTCATGGAATCAAAGAGTGGAATGGTGGCCAGAAGTTACTAGTCAGTGGGCATGAGCTCCCGGTTAACAAGGGAGATAAGCTCTAGAGCTGGATGCACATCAGACCTACATAGTCAGCACTAATGTACATTTAAAGTTTATTAAAAGAGCGTAGATCTCATAGTAAATGCTCTTGGGACAGTAAGATTGAAAAATGATAAAAATGCATTCTGTTTACAGGAAGTATGTGTAAAAGTTAAAGATACACAAATGTTTAAAATTACTATGCAAGTTCTAACTGAAGGAGGGTGTATTTAAATTAACAAGTCATATTATAGCAGTAATTACCAGAATGAAAAAGGGTCACTGCATGTTAATAAAAGATTTAATCCATCAGGAAAATAATGAAAAGTTTTAGGTACCCAGTGACATAAGGTAAACATGCAACAAATGACAAAACTACAAGAAATCAGTCACCTTAAGGGCAGACATGAACGTGCTTCTTTCTGATCATTAGAACCACCAGGAACCCATTCGAGGCACAGAACAGGGGTCAGCAAACTCGCTCACTGGGCCATGTAGTAAATATGAGGCTTCACAGGCCAGCTGAGGTCCCTGCTGTGTATGTTTACATATGTATATTTTTTATTATAAACAACCCTTCAAAATTGTAAAAAACAAACAAACAAACAAAAAACATTCTCAGCTTGACAGCAGTACAAAAATAGGCTGCAGGTGACCCTTGCCTTAACTAATTTCAGTCAGTACTCAAAAGTCTTTCCACAAGGAAAGCTATGGCTTCTCTGGCAAATTTTACCAACTATTAATGACTAAATTCACTTTTACACAAACAAATGAGGGAACAGTCCTCAACTTTCTTGTTTTTTTAAGGCTACAAAACTTCACAAGAAATACAAGGAAGGAAAATTTGAGGAAAATCTCATGAGAAATAGATTAAGTAACAGATTAAAAGAAAACATTTGATATCTCAGTAAATGTAGAAAAAGCTTTGATAAAATCCAATGCTCATTCTTGAATTCTCGATTAAAAACTAGGGAAACAGAAAGGAAACAGAAGGGGATAACTGCCTTAACCTGAAAAAAGAATACTCACTAGAAATCTGTGTAAATGTCAGCGGCAATGCATTGAATGCTCCCCTCTGAGACCCGGGCAGGACAGGCATGCCTATGGTCAGCCTCCCCTCAGTGCTTTACTGGAAATCCTCGCCCACACAGGAGAGTGAGAAAAAAGATACAGGGATCAAGAAGAAACCAAACTTACTTTGGATAGATTGATCGTACAAATAGGAAGCCTACAAGAATCTACAAATAACTGTTTAGAATTAACAGAAGTTAAGCAGAGCTGTTGGGTACTATACAAACAGTGACATCTGGAAAAGGATGCTGTCTGCCCTGGCAGCCTGCAGTACGCCCTTAGGGAACGTCTGACAGAAGCTGCGCACGGCCTGTTGGAGGCGTAACAGCTCTGGGTACTAAGTAGAGAAGCCACCTCGGCAGCACACTGGTCGTTAACCCTGAGTCGGTGTGACTGCAGTCCAAGTCTCAAGTCTTTTTCTGAAACTTACAGGGGAATGGAAGGAAGGAGCCAAAAAGGGACAACACATTTTGAACACAACAAAACCAGCGCATCTGACACCCCCCCACCCCCGTATCAAACTAGTGAGCAGATGGCTGGGGTAGCTGTGCAGAGCAGGGGACAGGGCTGCAGAGCAGGGACACGGATGCGGCCACACCTCGGAGGAGGGGCCTGGGATCAGTGGTGAAGGGTGTGCTCTCCGGTGAAGGTGGTGGCAACACTGCACATCCACAGGGAAAATTCTTCCCACACCAGTACCTTCCCGCACACACACCCCTGCAGGTCTGTTAACACCTAGATGCGAAAAGCAAAACTAAAAAGCCCTCTGAAGCGCCTTCAGAGGAGAGTGTCTCCATGACCTCAGGGTAGAAAAGAACTTCTCAGGCCGTAAGAAGTGCTGACTGTACAAGCTCAGGGCAGTGCAGGGACCGTTCATCAAAAGATGCAGACGACAAGCCAGACTGGACACAGCGCTGCGCCGTGCCTCACATGACGGTGAGCACGCAGAACGCTAGAGCGCTTCGGGTTGGGGGGGGGCAGCAAGGGCCACACAGAATGAGAAATCGAAACGGCCGACAGGGAAATTCAGCCTGGTTAGCCATCGGGCACGCCAGCTCAGATACCCTGAGATGCCGTGGTATCGTCAGGTTTTCAAAAATGAAAGTCAGCTGCGCCCAGCCTCCCGCCGTGGGAAGGGGTCTTACCCTTCTGTGGGGGTGCCAGGTGGCACATGCAGGTGGGAGACAGGCGTTACCCGATCAAGCTGAAGATGTCCCTGTGAGCCAGCGGTGACACTCCTGCTGTAGACCTTGGGCACTGTACTGTGAGACGCAACGAAATATTCGTAGCAGCGCAGCTGGTTTATCAGTAGGCCCACGGACGGCCCCTCCGTCCACACGGTGGACCATGAGCCAGGAGGAGGACCACGCAGCTCCGGCTGCCCGGGTCAGGTCACTGGAGAGGAGTCCGCCTTGGTTTACAGGGCGCTCCCACAGAGGACCCAGCAGGACAGGTAGGCGACCTACAGCAAAAAGCCAGGTGCTGACAATCATACAAGTTAGGATGTGGGGACCTCAGGGTCAGGGGGGCTGGCACTGACCAGGGGGACCTAAGGGCTTCAGGGCTGTGACCAGCGTCCTGGAGCTACATGGCCATAGCAGTGCTTTCTTCAGAATCGTTAAATTGTGCATATGAGTGGAGCTATGTATGACTAATTGGTAATCACTATGATACCAAATACACAGTAATTTTTTAAACCCAGGTTGCAGAATTGTGGTTTAAATAAAATGCTTTAATGTTTATCTTTTAAGTAAGCCCGTCGTAGGTTTTGAAATGTTAACATGCAGAGTCATCTTCCTGTGCTGCAGAGTGGACACTGCGATGTCATCAGACGCAGGGTCCTGTTCGGCCCCCGACGAGCAGTCAAAGCAGGTATCGTTTTAAAATAAGTGTTTTCTAGGAGTCATCCTGTTCCTTCTTTTTCCCTTTGCAATTACAGGAAGGGCGGGTTTTTTGTCGATCTCTTTGTGAGAGTGTCTAACCAGGTCGCAGTCAGCATGTACAAGCAGCTGGGCTACAGCTGTGTACAGGACGGTCATCGAGTACTACTCGGCCAGCAACGGGGAGCCCGACGAGGACGCCTACGGTGAGCTGGCGTCCGGGTGGCGCCCGCTCGCTGTAGCGCACCGGGCGGGGCCGTGTTTGTGGGACTCAGTACCTAAGCCCCCCCCCCCCCGGCCTGCCTTTACCAGCCCACCCTGACTAGCTAGCAGGCGGTCACCTGCCGCCAGCTGTGTTGCTCTGCTGCGGGCATCTGTTAGCTGCCTCCCAGCGGGCCGTGGTTTGTCTGGTACTCGTGACTGGGAGTCCCTCAGGAATACATCTGTCAGGCGTCTGCTGGCAGCCGGGGTGGGTGACAAACCTCTTACGGGAACTTCACTGTATACTTTAAATCTGATATAAAATACCCTGCTGTCGGGGAACTTACACCAGACTTTGTGTCCTGACAGACATGAGGAAGGCACTTTCCAGGGACACCGAGAAGAAGTCCATCATACCGCTGCCTCACCCGGTGAGGCCGGAAGACATCGAATAGCCACGGGCAGTGGTTCCCAGGCCGAGGCGCTCCTGGTAGTTTACGGACAATAGGCTTTTCATTAGTTGACCGTGGAGCGCTAGTAGGAGAAAAGGGAATCGTTCGGATTGTAAAGACTTTAAGAAAGTACAGGCTATAAGCTTATTTTAAATCTCATTTCCAATTAGCAATATCATACCTTCTAAAGCTGTTCATTGTAATAAAAGTCAACCAAAAAGGCAGCTTGGTCAGAAGGAACGTTCCACTGCCATGGTTCGTAAGAGCAGATTCATGATATGCTAGGGGAAAGCCTGCTCCAGCCTCCTAAATTCTGTGCCTGAGAACCACTGCTGCATTTGTATTTTTTATTTTGTATTGAACTGTTCATTGAAGCTTTAAAAGCATATATGAAATGTCTAAACCCAAGATGTATAATAAAATGCACTGTTGACTCTGAATGTTTTGTGAAAGTGTGCTGGTCATTTATAAAACTAACCAAGATTGAGGAAGGTCATCATTTAGGATCTGTTGTTTCTCCTCAATTTTAGTTTACATACGAAGCGTTCTCAGGGTACGTCCCTGAACGGCCCCTGCCCAGCACACCCAAGCGTCCTCCTCACTGCACAGGGCATGCTTCCCACACGCTTGCTTCCACTCCGCCCGTCTCAGATCCTTGTCTCATCTCACAGTACTCTGCTTAAATCCTGCCTTTCAAAACATAGGAAGATGCTAAGGTTTATTTAAAGGGGGAAAAAAACCCCGAATTCCTAAGAAGGCCACGTCACCAGAGCGCAGGCTCACATGGGTTCCACGCACACTTCTCATCACCTGTAGTCTGGTCTGAAAATAGCCCGCGAGGAAAAGCAGCAGCTAAAGAAGCCCGCAGAGACGGTGGTTAAAACCTTCTCCTTTTGAAAGGACTTCCTTCGGTGGAGTGGTGGGCGAGGGAAAAGCGAGCGCTTTACTTTTCCTTCCACGCGTTTTCACACGGGCACGCCGCGTGCCTGAGAGCGGGGCCGGGGAGGGGGTCACACTGAGACCCTGACTGCTGGTCCTCTGCTCACACGTACATGCGACGTCAACAGCGGGGTTAGGACCAGTCACGGTAGCATTCTGGCCTGTCTTCACGTGCCCCTGCGCACTTAGCCAGCTCGCATCTCGGTGTTCCTCCTCACCGGCTGGACAGACCTTGGTCCTCGGCGGTCAGAGCCTGTGACCCCAGGAGCCGACGCCGGCCCGCGGCTGAAGCAGTGAGGCCGAAAGTAGGTTTGCTTTTACCTGCTGGTCCTCGTCCCTTCTGCCCTCCAACACTTGTACGTTCAAGATACAATTCAGTACCACGCTGACTAGTTTTTATTCCCCACGGTGAATACATTTGAAAATCTAACAAATTTGTCCAATTAAATTTGCAAATAAAAAATTTCCTAGTTGTCCTTACAGATGAAAAAACACAATACAGTTCTAGTCAAATAGCTTGGGCAGTGAACAAAACAAAAAAAACAGGCTTGAGAAATACAGGCCAGATTAAAGGAAACAATCTCTCAGACCAGTTACTTAAGGCCAATGTTTTCTGCTTGAACATACAAGTAACATCATCAACCGGCAAATACGTTACCCTGCACACCGCTGCTTTACTTCGTCACTTAGCACGCTCTGTACCAGGGCTCAGGTTAACGCGTCGGGTTTTACGGGCAGGCGGTCTCTGGCGCAGCACTTGGCGATGGTTACCGGTATTCGGGTGGAAGCAGTTCCCTGACTGAGTTTGGGAAGTTCGGCCAGCACTGCTCCTGGGGATTCACAATGTCTGGGAGCCTGTCACAGGCTCTGAGAGGCCTAACTATAGAGAGGTCTGTCAACAAGACCCACCCTTCACCCAGGGTTTCCCAAACTCGCTGGGGCGTGGGACCCAAATCACAGCTCTTGTATTACTGTTCTTTAAACAAGCCACTACAGAGCTCAGCCAGTCTGGGAAACTGATTACAGTATAACTGAAGTTCAACCAAAATGTTCTTGGTAAAAAGAACTTGTTGAGAAATACAGTCACTGTAACTTTCCAACTAGTGTCTTCAAAAGCACTTAGTATAAATGGCCATTAAGAGGGTACAGATATTTACCATATTGCCCAAGGCAGTCTACAGATTCAACGTGGTCCCTATCAAATTACCCAGGACATTTTTCATAGAACTAGAACAAACAATCCTAAAATTTATATGGAATCAAAAAAGACCCAGAATTGCCAAAGCAATATTGAAAAAAAGAACGAAGCAAGAGGAATAACCCTCCCAGACTTCAGATAGTACTAACAGAGCTCCAGTCATCAAAACAGCGTGGTATTGGCACAGAAACAGACATGGGTCAATGGAACAGAATAGAGCCCAGAAATAAACCCACAGACCTACGGTCAATTAATCAACAAAGGAGGCCTGAACATACAATGGAGAAAAGACAGTCTCTTCAGTGAGTGGTGCTGGGAAAACTGGACAGCTGCATGGAAATCAGTGAAGTGAGAACACTCCTCACTCCATACACAAAAATAAACTCAAAATGGCTTAAAGACAAAAATAAGACACGATAAATCTAGAAGAAAACAGGCAAAACATTCTGACATACATCTCAGCCATGTTCTTCTAGGGTGGTCTACCAAAGCAATAAAAGTAGTAGCAAAAGTAAACAAATGGGACCTAATCAAACACATAAGCAAAGGAAACCATAAGCAAAGTAAAATGACAATCTACGGAATGGGAAAAAATATTTCTGTGACAGACAAAGGCTTAATTTCCAGAATATATAAACAGCTCATACAACTTAGTAACAAAAAACCACCAACCAATCCCAAAACGGGCAGAAGACCTAAACAAGCAATGAAGACATGTATGGCCAACAGGCACATGAAAAAATGCTCAATGTTGCTAATTACCAAAGAAATGCAAATCAAAACTACAATGAGGTATCAACTCACACCAGTCAGAATGGCCATCATTAAAAAATCACGAACGACAAATGCTGGAGAGGGTGTGGAGAAAAGGGAGCCCTCCTGCACTGCTGGGGGAATGTAGTTTGGTGCAGCCACTGTCGAAAACAGTATGGAGAGTCCTCAGAAAACTAAAAACAGACTTATCAGATGACCCAGCAACCCCACTCCTGGGCGTATGTCCAGTGGAAACTCTAATTCAAAAAGACACCTGCACCCCAGTGTTCACAGCAGCACTATTTACAGTAGCCAAGACATGGAAGCAACCTAAATGCCCATGGACAGGTGACTGGATAAAGCAGTTGTGGTATGTATCTACATACATTGGAATACTACTCAGCCATAAATAAGAATAACGCGTATTGCAGCAACATGGATGGACCTAGAGATCATTAGACATTCTAAGTGAAGTAAGCCAGAAAACGAAAGAAAAATACCATATGGTACCACTTGTATGTGGAATCTAAAAAAAAGAGAAAGACTATGAACTCATCTACAAAACAGACTCAGACATAGTAAACAATCTTATGGTTATCAGATAAAGCGGGTGGGAAGGGATAAATTTGGGAGTCTGAGATTTGGCAAATGTTAACTACTATATATAAAAATAGATTTTAAAAAAGTTTTTTCTGTGCAGCACCAGGAACTATGTTTAATATCTTGTAATAACCTTCAATGAAAAAGAATATGAAAACAAATATATGTGTGTACATGCATGACTGGGACAGTGTACTGTGACCAGAAATTGACGCACTATGACTGCACTTCAATTACAGAAAAAAAACCCTGGAAGTAATATAGATAGAGTCCATGAGGAATGAACGTATTTAAAAAAGTGGCTGGGAATGAACACTTTACTGGGCACTTACTCTGTCCCAGGTATATTCCTTTTCTACTATAATCTTCAAAATGCTGTCATTTTATGAGAAGAAACTAAAAATAGAGGTTCGTATCACTAGATGGCAGAGCTGGGAATGGCACACACGCATGTCAGAGTGATTCTTAAGATGTGAGTAAGTTACAGGTTTCAGATGAAAGCAGAAAAATATCTTTATGAAGAAGACAAGTAAGAAAACTTTACCTTAGAAGTTACTGTGGAATGTAACTTAAAAACCTCTAGAAAAGGACTTTTTCAAGTCTGTGGTTCCATCTAACATAGATGCTAAGCATTACCTTAATTAGATTTCCTTATGCACGATGGGGACACAAAACATTTAGACTCAGATAAAGAAATCTAGCAGTTAAAAAAAAAATTCCTTTACTTGCAAATCCCACCCCTAACTAACCCAAGAGCGTTTTAAAAATAGTTCAAAAAGTAGTTGTCAGAGATTCTTATCAATTCATTACCAGTGAAATATCCAAAAACTTAACACGAATCACAAGAGTTCCAAAATGTAAATTTATAAAAATAATAAAAGGTCTATCAACAGGGACCAGAAGGCCCGGGTTCACTGTCCGCAGGGTCCTTGTCCGGGTCCTGCTCCCCAGCCTCCTTCTCCTGCTGCTGTTTCTTCCAGAGCTTGGCCATGGCCAGGAGCCGGAGGTTGGGCTGGTTGGCAGCATCCTCCGGGAAGATGTAATCATAGTATTCTTCCCAGCCCGCGTCAGACTACAGAGGAGAAGCAAGACAGTTAGAAGATGAGCTACCATGTGGCTGAAACGCATTTCACTAGAGTTTTCACTGGGAAACCCAGGGTTCAAATTCAACTTCTCTTCATTTTGCAAAATAACATCAAAGTCTACGACAGAAAGAACGAGGGCCGGGCCCGGAAGATCGGGAGTCAGTAACTGCTGTCAAATGGTGCTTCTGAGAGCTAAAAACCCGGTGGAAAAAATTCTAAAAATTCAAGCACAGTTCTCTATGGTCAACCAAGGAGGCAGTGGGAGTCTTCAACCCCATCTTGCAGTCTTCTGTGTCAGATTTTAAATTTCTCAAGATTTACTGAATCTTTACCCAGTGGTGAAGGCCGTACACCTGAGGTTAGTCTGGCTCCCCGCCCTCACATCCCACCTCCAACAGGGCGCTGAGCTCGCTTCCCAAAGATCGCTCTGGTTCCAGCTCCCACCACCACTTGCTTTGTTTCCAACAGCCTCCCTACGGATGGTCCTCCAACCAAGCCCCTCAAATCCGCCTGCAGGAGACGCCTTACACTGCCTGCAAAGCCTTCTCTGGATTGGCTCCGACCTAATGGCTGAGTTTTCAATTCCCTCCACCCTGACTTCCTGCTTGATGCTCCAGAAACACCAGACTTCACAGAGTTCCAGCAGAAGCCTTTGCCAACCTCCCCCTTCCTCGCCCCCTGGGGGGAGCACACACCCAGCTGTGTCTCCCCCCGACCCCCCGGGGCCTCAGACTGCGCGTGGGGATCAGCTCCAGGGGGCTCGTCCTTACCCCGTCATCAGCCTGCACCTTTCTTCTCTTCTTGACTTTCTCTGGCATGAGCTTGTCGACTCTCTCCTTATCTGACACTGTTCCAAATTCATCTTCAAAGCTTCGCCAAGATTCCAGCAGCATAAGTCTCTCTTCCTTTTCCTCACAGTTTCGCATGGTTTTGTTCGCCTCTTCGTAGATTTGTCTGCATTTAGCCACACTTCCTTCTTTCCCTGAAGACAACTCAAACTGTGCAAAACTGATCCATACCTATAAAAAAAAAGTATTACAGAACCAAATTAACCATGTCACCCAGAAAACGGTAATATGAGAACAAAGCTAACTTCCTGTTAATGACACCTGGACACGCTAACGTGTTCATCACTAGTACACCAGACAACGTAACACACCTGACTACATGCTGCAGCTGAAGCAGCCTGCTGCTTTCTATAGCCAATAAACTGGCTGATGTCGTCTTCAAATCCTGAAAGCTTAACTTTTTATTCAACTCTGTGATACAGAAGTTATTCACATGCAGTGTATTGACCAGGTATAAGCTTAACATTCCAAAGTCCTCTGAGGCTCACAAGCTCTCTGTAAAAGCAAGGAAGCCACTGAAAAATATATGTTTAAAAAATTTTTTTAAATACAGAAATGCACTAGTTCTTCAGGACCGCTGACACGAGGGAAATCAGCCCCCCTGTGAAGCAGAGGGTACCTTGACATGCTGCGTGCGCTGAAGCAGTCGTCGATAAAGATTCCGGGTTCTCTCAGTTTCTTCCTGCTCGATTTCAAAATCAATGTATGATTTCCAAAGCACCTAAGAAAGAAAACGTCCCAGGTCGGTCTCGACATTTAAGAAGCAACATGGCCCCGTCCAAAACACAGCCTAACTAGCACTCCGACTAGGACATCAGGAACCTGGAACTCTCACGAGTTAAGTAAAGAACAGACAGTGTGTGGATACAACAAATGACACTGCTGTTTACAAGCTGGACAAAACTGGCCAGGATTCTAGATTATGAGAAAAAAGGCCTTGGATTAATTTTTGGACTCTCTTTTGGAGTTTTTCAAATGTTGGTCTATCAAGAAGAGCAGAGAAACCTGCCAGATCTCCCGGGCACTGTCATGACCCTGCACATACAATGAACTTGTGGGGAGGAAACAGCCCTAGATCAGCCAGCACGCACTAGACACACCAGCTTTACCTCCACCGTGACTTCCGTGATGTGTCTGAGCTCAGCTCAGCAAACAGCCACTGAACAGCTGCCCACCTGCTCAGTACGGCCTGTCGGGGCACAGGGACGAGTAAGCCGTGGCCTGAATGTCAGGGAGCTGAAGTCTGGGGGGGCCTGCAGTCTGGGGGGACCTGTAGCCTGGGGGGAGCTGCAGCCTGGGAGGGGAGCTGCAGCCTGGGAGGGGAGCTGCAGCCTGGGGGGGGAGCTGCAGTCTGGGGGGGGCTGCAGTCTGGGGGGAGCCGCAGTCTGGGAAGAGCCACAGTCTGTGGGGGAGCCGCAGTCTGGGGGGGAGCTGCAGTCTGGGGAGCAGCTGAGGCCAGCTGGCGGGGCCGGGGACACGTAAAGCCCTGGCCCACCACAGTCAGCGGGCCTGGGGAACCATCCGGTGCAGGGGCGCGTTAGTGCAAGACCAACAAAACAGCTGAGCGAGCTCACTGGTTCCTGAGGGATTCAAATCGGTCCTAGCTGCCGTCTGGCGCCACCTTGTGGCTTAAGCTTGGACCCCGCAGGGATGATATGGGGCTCTGGGGCCGCCCAGGACTCCCCACAGTGACAGCAGCACCTCCAGGAACACCCCGGTTTAGTTAGAGCCTAAGCCAGGCAGAGCCGCGCCCGGAGAACCCGGGGACACGCAGACTCCGCCTGCGTCTCGCCTGCTCTCCAGGCGGCCTCGGCTGGGCTGCCCCGGCCCGCGCCCTCAGCCTTGTGTGTGAGAAAGGGAGGAGCCTGCCACCCACCCGTAACACCCAGGTCATCCTGCCCTCACAGTGCGGCTCTGCTGTGCTCTGGGACCCGACTGGGGGCTGCTTCCCCCACCTCCTGTCTCCGCGCAGAACAGTTCTAATCTGAGCGGAAGAGACCACAGGGCAGGCAGGGCGTCTCCACGCTCTAAGAGCGCACAGGCTTAGATGGTCACAGTGCGGCTAGAAGCCACATGAGCTCGAGAGCCCCACCTCTGGCATGTCCAGGCGCGGCTGACTGATGGCTAACTCGTAGATCGCCCGTGCTCTCTCGATGTCGCCAAGGATTGTCTCTAATTCTGCAAATTTAATCCAAGAGGTACAATTTTCAGGTCCAAACTCCAGGAACTTCTCATAAAGCTTCCGGCATCTGTCAAACTCTCGAAGCTGTAGCTCCAGTTCAATGTAGCCTTTAAACAGCTTGTTCTTCGGACACTTGCCTATGGAAGTTCCCTGGAAAAGAGGACCAACCGCCGTGATGCCTGCGTGGGTCTGACTTGTGCACAGACACCGCCCGCCTGCCCTAGAAGCAGCTCTCCGCGAGCAGGAGCCTCGGAGCATCACCACGGCGAGCCCCCTACCCGTGTGGCATCGGGCTGCTCATGCCTGCTCCTGACAGAGCCCAAAGGAAACCTTCCAATTCACTCGGGGGGCAAGAGGCTCTGTGCCCACGGGTGCCTGTTCAGAAAAGACAGTGTTGCAGAACTGTCTGGAAAGCTAGCTTGAATTTCACTTAGTTCCCCAAGATCTCCTAGGAACGTAGATGAGGGATGGACAACACCTCCCATAACTGAAGGCTCATCAAGGAACGAACCCTGCCTCACAGCCCACGGCCTGGTGAGGCATCAGAAGGATAACTGCTTCTGCGCCTATCAGGAAGCTGTAGAGCACGTGTTAAGAGGGAGGTGCATTCAGGGCACCCGAAGTCCTGTAGAGGATCAGACTACCGCAGATCTGATCTGAGCTCTAGCCTAAGATCCCATCTCTGCAGCCAGTAGCTGGAAGGTTCTGGTGCTGACACAGGACCATCTCAGCATCACTCCTCAGTCTTTCTTCAAAGGCCACGTGTTTTCTGACGCGTCTCAGGTGACAAGAGCACAGCGTTTCTGTTGCCTTCTTAGTACTAACGTGCAAGCACTAAGGTTTCAACTTCCTCCTCTACAGAGCGGCTTGATCCTTTCTTTACTTACCAAAGCTCTCCTGGCAAATGGTAAATTTTTCTGTCTTATTTCAAACTGTGCATATAGTAACCACATTTTGGCAAATGTGAACTAGAAAACAGAAGCACAAAAATTAAATTAAATTAAATTAAATTTAAATTAACAAAGGCCATAAATTTCCCTGAAGCTTCAGAGCTAAGACAGATGTATTTTCTTGCTTATAAGCTAAGATGACACTATTTAACAGAAATATGAACAGTAATCACAGAATATCCCCCTCTATCCTAGAAGGTAACTCGATCAATACCGGTTTCTCGTGCTGGAAAATCTGGCAGAGATCACATGTCAGCCATTTCTAGAACACACGTGTGTTCCCCACGCCTGCACATGTCCACTGGGGCGCCACCAGGCACCTGTGGGCTGTTCCTGTGCCTCCTCCTTCCACTCAATCTACCCCAGTGACCACCCTCCTCTGAAATTCTACATGATCATCTGTGTGGGTCACCTGTCACTTAACACAGGCGGTCCCCTCAACTGGATGGTAAGCTGTTTTCAGAGGCGAACAGCGTATCTTACTTATGTTTTTCGTGGTGGCGAGCACAGGGAAATCGTCAATAAATACTGTTTCACTGAACCTCACAAGTAACAGACACAGGATTTCGATGCATTTGGAACAGAACGCTTGGACCAAACGTACCTTTTTATGAGGAATTAGTTCCAGAGAGGCTTGGTAAACCTGTCTTGTCCTCTCGGGATCCTGCATCAGGATAAGAAAATTTCACAAAACATTCAAGTGTTACTAATGCTGATTTTACCATTAGTAAAAACGTGTACCCCCAACACTGAGTATGTTTCCTTCAGTTTTTATTTTCAAACCCTGATTCTATTTATGATCAAAAGTGAACTACCTTTGGCCACCTAACTGTGGTCAAAGACTCACCAACAATATAGGCGTCAAGATACCGAGTGTTTCTCTGTGGAAAGGCCTTTGCCTGAGAGCAGAAACAAAGACGTTCCACAGTCTCATGTACGAGCCAAAGGTTATCTTTTATTAACTTACACACATCCAGTTCCTGACAATTCCACTTGATCCTTACCAAATGCAAGGATGTGCAATCCAGCTAAGATCCCTATTTCTGAGAAAACCCAGGAAACTACAGATAATTAAACTAAGGGCTGGTTCACTGTTCCCCTGCAAGTTCCAAGTAATAATCTGGTTGTGCCTCAAGGCTTAAAACTCTCCACCAAAACTAAGAGCAGCCGAGCGGCGCCCACCACAGGCGTACAGAGGCGGGGACTCTCAGAGGGAACGTGCAGCTACGGGGCCGCGCGGGGGGGCCTGTCAGTCTGCAGCGGAAGCCCCGCCCTAGGACGGGGGCCCCGCCCGACCTTGGCCTCCAGCTCCTCGTACAGCGCGTAGTTGACCCACAGGTAGATGTAGCGCCGCCAGTGCCTCTTCTCGGGCACGGGCGGCACGTGCGCGACGGCGCGCTCGTACACCTCCCGCACCGCCTCCGCCTCCGCGTCGCTCTCCACCAGGCGCAGGTAGTCGAACCATGCGTCGTAGTTGTGCGGGTTGGCCTAGGGAGACAGGTCCAAGGGGTGGAAGCCGGCCGAGCGCTGCGCCGGCAGGGACCGGGAAGCCAGAGCCGGCACGGCCCGGGGAGCCGGAGCCGGCACCAGACCGACCTTCTGTAGTTCAGCTGCTTGTTTCTAGATTTCTTGTGCTGTTTCGTTTAAAAAATGCCATTCCTGAGATGTTATAAATAGAAATGGACAAGGAATATGGAACAGACTATCGGCCAGATGTCCCTCAGCAAAGCGCCTTTCACCTACACCAGCCTACTTCTCTGGACTACTGCTAATTTTTAATTTTTGTAAAAGGTATAAATGGAAAAATGACTTAGAGGCAAATATCTCAAAATCGGTTAATTGTTTTTTTTCTCCTAAATGAAGGAGCACCTGGTAATCAGCGAAGACCACTGCTGAGGGCAGCGCCCTGGGACGCCTCCCCTACAGAGGGGAAGGGGCCAGCCCCCACCTTCCCGCCCCCGGCAGCCACCGCACTGGGCCAATTAAGGAGCCCTGCTCGAGGGTCTGCCTCATGTGAGTGGGTGACCAGAAGTGAAGCACATTTAGAGCTGGTCCGTGAAGTCGTGTCCATGGGTGGGACAGTCACTCCTGGCCAGGCTGAAATGTGACTGTCCCACCTCCTGCTTCAGGACCCTCTCTAACTGCCTTGGTTCCTGCCTGTCTTCCAAGCCCGGTCCTCCAGCCTCCTGGTGACTGTAAACTTCCCAGTATCTATGGCTATAAAAACAGACTTCTGTTTCTGTAAGGGTATTTGTTTACATATGTGAGTACATACATAGCATTATATCTAGATTTAAAATTGCAATGGAATTATACCAAGCACACAGTCGCAAAACCAACCTTTTCAATAGTGACACATCTTGACGTACCCCCACTGACCTCATTTAACACCAGACTTGGTCCTTTGGAGATTTCTGAATTAACTGGACCAAGCAGAAGTATTT
This sequence comes from Camelus ferus, assembly GCF_009834535.1. Classification (NCBI taxonomy): domain Eukaryota; kingdom Metazoa; phylum Chordata; class Mammalia; order Artiodactyla; family Camelidae; genus Camelus; species Camelus ferus. The sequence continues at coordinate 18,600,355 of NC_045714.1, read as the reverse complement.
TTAAATACACAGCAGAAGAGTAAAGAAAAACATTACTACCTTTGAACTTCAATCAAAACAGTACCTTACAGACAGAGATGAGAATGGAACCGTAACTATAATGTGTCTTTTGTTCAAGCAGTTAAGCTAAAGGGTAATGAATAAAAACGGGGTTTCTGGATCAATCTCTGACTCTTCCACCTTCTTTCAAAAAAATGAGCTCAAATGGATTCCAGGTTTCTTTTGCTCAATTTCTACAGGACACAACCAGCAACCCACAAAATGACTTCCAACATGTGAGGGGCAAACCCCTGTGCGGCCTGCCTGCCTCTTCTACCAGCCCTGCTCATTCCCACCGGCCTGGAGTTGCTGCCTGTTTACTGCAGACAAGGGATGGAGGGAGTGATCACTGGGAGCCCCGACTCACGGCACCGCAGCCAGGGCGGGCCGGCAGGTTCGGTTACTGCAGCGTGGCGTGGACCCTGCACTCACCTTCACTTCTTCCTCATACTGGAATCTCCGTTTGCTCACGATGATGTCTTCGATGCCCCGCCTGTCACCAAACTTCTTCTCAAAGATGGTGTAGTTTTTAAAGAGCTCTTGGGCCTCCTGCTTTGAAATCCTGTCCAGGGCGTACTTGTAGATCACTCGCACCCTCTCAAACTGAAAGCAGACGGGACAATGAGCTTCCAGGACACAGGATTCTCATTCAAGTCACAGTGTGGGAAGTAATCATGACATCAGACGTTACTTCTAAGTCAGAATGTGAGGCCTCAAAACATGACTTTTCTTCTCCCTTCTGCTGAGCTGCTCAGTCAGGAGGGGCCACCGCACTCCCCGAGCCTCATGTGGAGCAGCCTTCCCCGCCCAGCCCACGGATGCCATCCACGCATGCACACCTCAGACGCCCCAGCTTGGTGAACCACCCCTGCCACGGGGCACTGGCTCAACCCGAGTCCTCCCAGAGCCCTCAGTCCCACACTCCTTGCCCCCACAGCCTGGCCACCTCTACCTTCAGCACAGCCCTGAGCCTGCCCCTCCCTGGGCCCCAGCCGCTCCATCTCCACTTCTCCCCTGACCGGTCCAAGTGTCCCACTTCTGCTCCAGCCCCCTCCCCCTAGGACAACCTCCATCCATCAGCCAGAGGCTCTCCTTACAGCAGGACTATGTCCCAGCTGCTCCTGCTTAATTAAAACCCTCAGTACCTCCATGGGCCTCAGGGCAGAATCTGGGCTCCCTACTGTGACCTGTGCCAGGCCCTGCACTCAGACCTCAGCTGACCCCTCCCGATCCTGTGTTATTTGAGCTACTTTGCGGAGTCACTTTCCGTATACGCTACCGGAGGAGAGAACTGACTGACTTGTGGAGAAATTCTGCTCTCTGCACTGAGGCCTCTGGGCTTCTTGTCTCCCAGGTTCACCAGACTCACACAGCTTGTAGATAACATTCTCATTCTCGGCTGAAAGACTTATTTTTCAAGCAAAGCACGACGAAGTCACGACACTTACGATACTGTCTCTAATTACTCACTCCCCACCTGCAGCTGAGCCACAACGTATGCTGTCTTCCCTGAGAAACCAGGGTCTTGTAACCTGAAACATTTCTCCAAGGGTAAGTGAGCGAGAACATGGAAATGAACGCAATGTGCACGAGCAGCACCTCCTCTAAGCTGTTTTGCAACGTAACCGAGTCCTTTCACGTCTGCTTACTTCTTTCTGATTTTCTTCAAATTTGGCAAAGGCGACGTACAGGTGCTCGTCCATGTGCTCGTCCCCGAAGAACTCCACGGCCCTCTCGTACACCTTCCGCGCGTGGGCAAAGTAGCCGTGCTTCTCCTCAAAGCGGGCGTACTTGGTCCAGTTCTTCACGTCGGGGTGCACGAGAACAAGTGGGGAGGGGGGTCAAAGAAACACCGGGCAGGACGACGTGGCTTCAGAACAGGAACAAACCCAAAGCCAAAGCCCCAACGACACACAGCACGGCTAGCGGGTGGTAAGACATGTCGAGGCCGAGACCACCCGACCTGGGCCCACCGAGGTCTGGCCTCCTCCAGGGCTTGCTCAGTGCTTTGGTAGTGGTCCACGCAGGGCTTTGCAGCCGTGAAAAAGCTGAGCCTTGTTACTAGCCATGTGACCTGGACAAGTCATTTCTCTTCTCTTAGCCTCAGTTTTATCATCTAGAAATAGAGAAAAGTAATACCAACCAACCCCATCCGATGATCGCCAGCATCAAATGAGAAAAATGTGTGTGGAACTCTTAGCCATTTCTGGCCAAAAGGACGTGCTCAATGTAGGGCACCTATTACAGCGTTTGCTCAAGAACATTAAAATTTCAAGTAATGACTAAGAAAAAAACACGTCACAAAAGGAGAACTGCTAACCAGAACCAAGAGAGAAAGCTGTGACTCACTACCTCACTTAACAGGATGTGTCTGCTCTGAATCTCCCTGCTTTGAGGAAGTCACTGATTCCCAAGTAGCAGCACAGCCAGCAGGGCCGCGGGCTCGAACCCCGCCTCTGTCACCCCCCGCCCCGAGACCCCGTCCGCTGCCTGGGCGGCCCCCTCTGTAGGACAGAGCGGTCCCTGCATCGCAGGGCTGTCGTGGAAATGAAATGACAGTACCCGCGCGGTGCTCAGAATGGAGCCTGGCACACAGTGAGCACTGTAAATGCTTCTGTCAGATTAGTAACATCAAAATGAGCAGTCTTGACCAAGACCTTAAACCTGCAGAGGGAAGGGGAGCCTTGCGTCCCGCAGCGGTCGTGTTCTGTGAAGTCACGCCGCCACCGCCGGCGGAGAGCACCAAACCACCGCCGCAGGGAGGTGGGGATCACACGTGCACGTCGCGCGTGGGCTGTGGTCCTCAATCCTAAAGACAGCTAATGCTGGTAGCTTCTACTTCATTTTATAAAAGAGAAAACAAGCTTCAGAAGTCTTCAGTGACTTGCCCAGGGGCCACCCACTACGCAGCCCCAGCCAACTGGCCCCAGAGCAGGCGCGTCCTGCTCTGCGCTGCACCACTCCTCCCGTCTCCCGCTCAGGTCACCTCTGCCTGAGAGCAGACAAGACAGCAGGTGGTCGTCTTGTTTGTCCTCAACTGGGACCATGTGCCTCGGCTGAGTCAAGTTTTCTGTCACTCTGAGCTTGTGTGACAACAACTGCCAATGGGGCGCCAGTACTGATTTTGGGATTACAAATAAGTTTTAGCAGGTAGAAGTCACAGATTATAAAGTCAACCACTTCCACTGCTGCGAGCACTGTCCCGTGTCATCATCCCCTCCTCACAGCCAGCCCGCAGCGGAGGTTTTCACTCCGTTCTTAAAGACGAGGACATCAGGTCACAGGCGGTCACTCCTGACACGCTGAGGTCCCCCGGCAGTCATTGGCAAACCTCTGGACAGACTCCAGTAAGAGTGCTAATAACATACGCCCCAGAAAAAAGCAGGCCTGGCTGCAGTGGCCAGGGCCCCAGCAGGTCATCTTCCTCAAGGAACCACAGTGTTAACGCCAAAATACAAACAAACCCAGTCTCCCTGGAAGAGACCCAACTGCCCAGACCACAGATTTACTCTGCCCAACCTGAGTCCTAGAACACACGCACGCAGTTCAGGAAGCAGGTGAAACTGCACCCCTGACTTCTAGGCCAACATCAAGGACCAGGCGTCGCAGCCAGGAACACCCCTCCCCTGAGAACAGCGCCCAGGACCCTACGGGTGCCACGCAGCCCTCGTCCAAAGGATATATCGCTCGTAGATGGCACGGGCGCGGTCCACCTCCTTGTACCGCAGCTCGAAGTTGATGTAGGAGTGCCAGGCCTGCTCCTCCGGCTGCCACTCCATCCAGCGCTCGAACACCTGCCGGGCGCCGGCAACGTTCCCCAGCATCTCCTCCATGTACGTGTACTTGTACCTTCAACAAACCACCCGCAACGCCCTCACTGTCAAGATGACTTCAGGAAGAGACGGCCTTTGGCAACTTCTAGCTCTGAGTTTGTTAACCGTGAAGTAGGTTTAGGCTTTATCTTCTCTAAAGGTTAAGTCAACATGCTTTCTTTTTAAAATACAAATCCGAAAAAGATGAGTCATTGGAAAAAAGGGTACTTTTTTTCTCAAAAACTACTTAGTTCAACAAGAGGTTTCTCGTGCATAAAAGTTACAACCAAAATTTTAGGGTGTTTTTTAAATTTTTATTTATGTATTTAATTTTGGGGAAGGGAGGTAATTAGGTTATTTATTTACTCATCTTTAATGGAGGTGCTGGGGATTGAACCCAGGACCTTGTGCTAGGCACACACTCTGCCACTGAGCTGTACCCTCCCCCATTAATTTTAGTTTTGATTACACAGCTATTATACATTGTGATTATGGCTTAACAAACTAAAAGACATTAAAAAGTACTGATAGTATATTTAAAGAAAAACTCGGATGTAAGGTTAAAAATATACGATTACAACCAGGTACATAAAATAAATACACAAAAGCACAGAACTTCATAGACCTCAAAAGGCCATTTTGTTAGGTCAGAAACTTACCAGAACTGGTTGACCCGAGGCAGAGTCGTGATGGCCCGGTCCCAGATATTTCGGGCGTGGTTCACCTGGCGATTCTTCATTTCCATTTCTGCATATTTCAGCCAGAGTGTGATATTCCGATAGTCCACATCCAAAGCACGTTCGTAGATGGATCGAGCCCTTGAGATGCAAGATTTGGAGGGTGTTAAAAGCAGTACGTGCGTGCAACACACGTGGCCAACTGTGTGAAACCGTCTGCGGAGCTCTGCTACTGTCAGCGCTGCCTGTGAGCCCGGTTCTGAGCGTGGGGAGGGGAAAAGATGCCACGTTCTCAGGAATCTTACAAAGACTTAGGGAAGGACTGACATGCACGTCATTGCAATGCGGTGTGACCAACGTTACAGGCAAGACCTGCATCAAGTAGATGGGAAGAAATAAAAATGTCTGGTGGCAAAGGCTAAGCAGCAGGTGAGAACTTGAGGAAAGTTCCAGAGGCCAAGGTGCGTGGGGAGGGTGCTCACGCCAGGGAGAGAACAGCCAAGGGCCAGGTGCACTGGGAGGACGCAGGGAGGCTGGACAACAGGAAGAGTCAGGTCGTGGTTTTCATCTTGTTGGCCACTGGGTCTCAGTGGATCAATTTTTATTAAGGAAAAAAATCCCAATATAGAGAAAGCAGATGAACCTGCGCCTCTGGCTGTGGAGCGGGTGCGGGCGGGGAAGCCCAGCCGCAGGGCCTCCAGCCCGCCCCCTACCCAGGACAGTCCTCCCACAGTGGTCCCTGAGGTCCCCAAAGGAGCCTTGGGGTTCCACGGAACAAACTGAGAATTGTTACCCAAGGCTCTTACTCGAGCCTTTTCCATGTTTTTGTATCTGGTGACTTACGAATCTCCACGCACACCATCCCGTGCTGGGCAATCTTACCTCTGAATCTCCTTTAGACTCTCCTCCCATTGTGCGTATTTTATCCAGTTACTAATCACAGTCCTGTTTTTTCTTATGTTATCTTCAAAAGTCTGGCAAAAGGCAGAGAGTCAAATTAAAGGGAAAATGACTAAAAATGGCATCAGCTTTTGTCTGTTAATCCTTGTACTAAGAAGGTTATTCATTTTGTTCTTATTTAAAAGAAATCACATCCTGGAATCCTTGAGAAAGAAGAACCCCACTGAAGAAGGTTACAGTCACAAGTGTTTAAAAGTCTTATATGCAAACAAAGAGAAAAACTTTAGGTAGAAAGAACGATCAGCAGAACTGTTGATATTTTCTTATTGTCCATAACAAGTGACATTTTAATAGACTCTCTACACTTGTTCCTAAGGAGAAAACATTTTTGACTACTTAGGTCCTCTCAGTAATGTCTCAGAAAGCCATACAGAACTCACTGAGAGGTTTAAAACAACCCCCACCCCAGGGCGAGGCAGCGGTCAGGTCAGATCCCCAGGCCCTCTTAGGGCTCCTCTGCAGGTTCCACTACTTCACACAGAAGGCGCTACACACGGGGGCACACAGCACGACCTCGCCGAGCCCACCCTCCTCCAGCCGTCAGCTGTTCCGCCTGTTAAACTTCCGCCCATCTTTAATTCCACACTGAAAATCTGTCTCTGGTGGATTTATCTCTTTATACTTTAAGACAGACAACTCATGGCAGGTTTTATAAAGTTCAGCAAAATGCAATCATCTGGTAACCAGAAGCTACACTCACATGGCTAGAACCACTAACCTTTTATCTTACCATCTCTCTAACCAGTGACGACCTTTTCCATCTCTGACCTACGAACTCCCCACCATGTCCACAGACCGAAGGATCCCGCAGTGACTGACCTTCCTCTTCCTTAGTTTGTAATCATTTAATTCTTCTTCATCTGTGATCTTCTGTTGAGGGGGAGGTGGAAGGAGCTCAAGCTCCCTTTCCTTAGCTTCTCTCAGAAGCTGCTCCGCAGTTATCTGCACCTCAGCGGGGGCTTTGTTTTTCACCTTTTGAGACAGGAGACAGTCCTATTTTTAGTAGATGCTCTTCACACGAGGTTTAAGAAACAAATGACATTTTTTTTAGGATGTGAACTTTGCAAACATTATAACAAGATGTGCTCTTTGCATGACAAGGTCTCTTTTCTCTATCAAACTAAATATATTTTAAAAACTTTTGTTTTCTATCTTTGTATCTATTACAAAGCCATAGGTAGAAGTCTCAAGAGAAAAGGTAGCCAAAACAGCAAGTTTTCCCTTTTAGAATTGTATAATGATAAACTTTGAAGCTGCCTAAGGAAAATTCTCACCAGAGGTTCTGTTTTGTCAGGATGTGGGCCATATCTGATCTAGCCTTTCAACCTCTATTTACAGAATCCTTCAAATTATGCCCCAGGTAGATAACTGCACTCGATTTTTCATGGCATTTCAAGTCAAAGACATATTCAGTAAGTTCCCATCACTAGACTGTAAGCTTCTTAAGGTCTTAGAGCTGTGCTGTCCAACACAGTAACCATGAACCACATGTGATGAGTCCAAACTGGGATCAGCTGTATATGTAAAACACACACTGGATTTTGAAGGCTTAGTGGGAAAAAAAGAAAAAACTACCTAATCAAGATTTTAACATTGATTACATGTTGCAAAGCCAGTATCTTGAATATACTAGGTTAAATAAAATAAATAATTGAAATTAACATCACCTGTTTTGACTTTTTACTGTAGCTTTGAGAAAACTTAAAGTCACATGTGGCTCACATTATACTTCTACTGAACCCGTGGAGCCCAATAAAAGTTTACAGAATTGAATTATAAGAAATATTATTTATTGCCCTGTGTGTAATGACGACGGTAGTAATGGTGATAGCTCATGTCTAACGAGTATTAAGTGCCAGGCACTGTGCTATGTGCTTTAAATGCACTATCGCGGGGAGTCATCTAAATGGTAAGTAAAGGACAGGCTCGAGAGAGCCTGCTGGGCTGGAAACAGACCCGAGGGAGAGTAAAGGCTTAGCATAGAGCCTGTCATATATCAAGCACTCGGCAAGTACTAGCCACCGATGGAAAAATCAGATCCTATCAGACTTCTGGTTTAATCAACTTAAACAATGCCAACACACAGCTCTTGTCATCTACTCTCGCTCCTTCCACTCTCAACTGGGCTAACTCCTATTTAGCCTTCAAGGGTCAGCTTAACTATCACTTCTCAGCAAAGTGTATCCGGAGACTCCTCGCACAAGCCCAGTATCCCATGGCATATTCCACTTGGCCTCACTGGCACTTGGCAAGGCTGCAATTTTACACTTCCTAGTGTCTGATTTGAGGGCTCCCCAGAGCCTAGCGCGCCGCCTAGCTCAGCTGAGCTGCGTGGAATGACCCCATTCCTGCCCCCGCAGAAACACCTGCCCAGACCACGGCCGCGCGGAGGCGGGGTGCGCGTCCCACCCGCTGACCCTCCCCCTTGCGTCTCCCTCGCGGCCCCGCACGGGGCGGGCAGGCTTCCGGGACCACACGCCCTCCCGCCCCGCTTAACACCGAGGCCGGGCCACCCCCTCTCCCAGGCCTCCTCCCACAAGGCCCCTCGCCGCCGCCTACCTTGGCCACCTTGGGTATCCTCTGCTTCCCTGCCGCGGTGGAGGCCGCCATGGCTGTAACAGCAGCCCTCGGGCGAGCCCTGGACTCCGGAAATTGGCCCCGGGGGCTCGCCCGCTCCGCAAAGCTTTCCAACAACAAGAGGGACTCCGGGACTGGAAGCGGAATTGGCCTCGGTGACCTTTGACCTCCTGCGCCGTGACGAAGGCAACGTCGTTTCTGTGGTAACCGGGCTGCGCGTCCTCTTTGGAGCAAGGGTCGAAGCACCGCGTCTGGAGTTGCAGGGAGGTGAGTTGTACCGGTTGTCTCGCAAGGAGGCGGGTCGGGTCCAGGACGTCAGGGGCGCCTGCCCAGGTAGTCTCCGGGAGGGGAATGACCGTGTGAGGACAGGTGGATCTGTGGAGCCGTGGCGCCGGCAAGGGGATCGGAACCGAGCTCCGGTCCGGATGCCCGAGGGCGGGGAAGAGAGGCAGGCCAGAAAACTACCACTCCCGGCATGCCAAGGGGCGAGCTGTTGTGGTCCTAGGCGGCCCGGCGCCGCGGTGCATTCTAGGACTTGTAGTCTCCGAAGGCCACGCACCCTTGGTTCCTGGACCGTTGTGACCAAATAGCACTAAGGCTAGTAATTAAAAATAACAGAAGGTATTTTAAAGCCAGGAAATAGAAAAAAGTGAAAGTAGATCATCAGAGTACTAGCAAATAAGTCAGCCTTGTCAGATAAACAGATTTTTAAATTTTCTGAGACTATGTCTTAGTTTCGTAAATTCTCTTAGCCCCAACGCCCTTACCTATAGGACGAAAATAACATTTCACCAGGATTAAAGAGAAAATCCATGTAAAGTGCTCAGTAAATGTTAGCTGGTATAATTCTTGACCTGCCTTCAAAACCAAAAATTAATTATGTGCACGCAAATGGTAAAAAGAATTTTTTTTAAAAAAAATGACTTTATTTTTTAGATCTTTGGATTTTTTTCACTGAAAAAATTGAATGAAAGATACATAAAATTCCCATTTCTCCTGTCCTACAGCCCCAGGTGCCCCACTATCAATATCCACCACCAGAGTAGTACATTTGTTATAGTCGATGACCCAGCATTGACATATCACACATCATCCTCACCCAATGTTCATAGTTTACATAAGGGTTCACTCTTTGGTGAGGATGATATGTGATATATAACTCCCCGAAGTGTGCAGATAATTTCCGATTTACAGATGAGGAAACAGGCACAGTGAGTTTAAGTAACTTGCTCACACAATTAATAGGCGATAGAAGCTGGGTCCCAGCCCAGGTACTCTGATCCTACAGCCTGTGCTCTTGACCGCAGCCCCATGTAGGGCACCTTCAGATGGTCAGGCTTTCCAAGTAGTCGGTCTCCAAAGAGAGAGTACGAGAGAGACTTTGCTGTGGCAGGGGCGGAGGCCAACCTCACCTAGGGAAAAGTTTACGTCTGCAGAGTGTGAAAAATATTTTGAGCCAATATATTAAATCTTGGAGATGTTATGTATGGTGTTTGTCATTTGTTTGTTTTGTTTTTTGGAGGGAGGCAATTAGGTTTGTTTATTTATTTTTAATGGAGGTACTGGGGATTGAACCCAGGACCTTGTGTGTGCTAAGCACACACTCTATCACTGAGTTATACCTTCCCCCAGAGATGTTATATAAATACTAAGGTTTTCTTCCTTTGCAAAACATGAAGATCTGCCGTTCTGAGCCCACATTTTCCCAAGGCAGCCCCTGGCTGGAACTGAGAGTATGTGAGTCCCCCTGTTCATCTCCATCACCCTGACAGCAAGGCTGTGAGACAGGGGCCTGTAGCCCCATGAGGTGGAGAGACAGTCCGCGCCACCCTATTCTGCCACAGGAGAAGAAGTCAGACTTGCTTGTTAACTGTCTGGGCTACAGAAACATCTGGGCTGTCCCGCTGTTGGCTTTCCTATCAGAGATGAATAAACTGGCATGGGAGACTTTCCTCTCAATTTCTGTGAGCTTGGACAAGGCAGGGCCACCCCAAGGGCTGGGTTTGCTTGGAGAGCACTGACAAACCTCCTTTTGTAAGCCTGTGAGGTTGAGGGTGGTGTGAATTCATCAAGTAGAAGGTGCTGGGTGAGGGTTCAGCACCTGTCCCCTTCCCTGGCACCCCTGTATCACCCTGCTCCTTGCACACACATACCCACTGAGGACTGCGGTTAATCTGAACACTCTCGGACTGTGAGGGTAGGGGACCCTTACTCCCAGAGGCACCCTCAGGCCACGTACACAGGGGTTGGGGGGGTGCAGAAGGAGATGCCCAAGCGGACACATGTGACCTGAGACAAGTCACTTCACCTCACAGGCCTCAGCTTCCTCATCTGACAAAGAAGGAGCTTGGCCCCAGGCTGTGTCAGGCCCTGTGGTGCTCAAACTCTGGCACTTTGGCCAAGTAAAGAGTGTGCAAGAGTAGAGCTCAACCACAAGAGCCCCAGAAAGCCCAGGGGCACAGCACACTGGAGAGCTCCACGTATCTGTGGTGCAAGACTGGCAAAGGTCATCCATGCCAGGGAAGTGAGAGTGGTCGCCTTTGGGGGGACAAACTGACTGGGGGCTAAGAGTCCGCCTTCCGGGGCGCTGGGGCACTCCCCCCGCTGTGCTCAGAGCCCGGACAGCGGCAAATCAGCTGCCATGTCTTCATGCTTACTGGCCACTACATAAGAAGGCATTTTTTCTTCAGAAGCAAGAAGAGAGGAAAAAGGAATGGAGGGAGGGAGTTGGGGAGGGAGGAAAGGACAGAGGGAGGAGGAGCAGGCACATGCACACTGAGCACTGAGATGTTGAGGGAGATGGAAATTGCTGTGTGGCCTCCTGTCCGTCAGCAGCCCCAGGGCGTCTTTCTGGAAGGTTAGACTCCACCTTTGCTGTCCTTAGAGATTCCTATGAGACTGGCCGTGGGAAAGGCAGAGTCACACAAAGAGAGCAGGTGCTTCATTCTGGAGCTTCTCAGAGACTTTTCGCGGGCCCAGCAGCTGCTCAGGAAGGCCCTTGCGAGCAGCGTTTCTGCCACTCTTTTTGGCTCAAACTCTCTCTCAGGCCTGCTGCCCCTCAGGGCTCCAGTTTGGGGGGCTCTGGAACCTTGGGGGCCACTGTAATTCCTGACCACGTGCCGTGGTGGTTGATTAAACATGAGGACCCTGAATCAACACATAATCCCTCTCAAGGTTTTTCAATCCTATTGTTAGAATATTTTCAAGCTGCTTTCTTGGAAACAAAGAATTCAGTTGCAGACATCTCTAGACAGGCGAGTTCTCAGAAACATCGTTCTCCTGGAGGGAAACGTGTCAGCTGGCTTTCGGGGACAGTCGTCCCAGCCTGTCCCCAGGAGATGTGTCCCACCAGTCCCTGAATGCCACGTTCACTCTGACCGCAAGGAAACTGGGGGAATGTTCCTTCCTGCAAGTACTGTGACCAGACTGGCTTGTCATCTCTGGCTAACGGTGGGCTGTTTTTCTCTCTTTTGGGGACAGGATAAAAAATGTCGATACTCACTTCTCCAAGAGGAAAGGCGGAAGTGGTTCACTGCCGAAGAACAGAGTCACACGATGTTCACTGTATCAAAAACCTCATTAGAAAATTTACCCAGAAGCTGTTTGGGAATCTTAACGTCATCCGTCTTCTGTAAGTACGGAGCACAGTGAGCTCAAGACTGTTTGTCGGTTTTATCACACACCCGAGAGGGCCTCCACTCCTTTGTCCTCAGGGGGCTTGTGGCGGGGAAGTCGGTAGCAAAAAATCTGCCCTCCTGAGAACAACCATGTGTAATTCCCGCAACAACATGTAAACTGGAAAGATTTCTCATGGGTTTTGGATTCAGGCAAACTTGGGTTCCGATCTCAACTGCCCACCCACTAATCCAGTCACCTGGGGCAAGTTAATAATATTAGCTACAGTTTCGAGAATTTATTTTCTTTCAGGCTCTGTGCTTTGCCAGCATGGACATATTTGACTCTGTGGTAGTCACTGTCATGTCCATTTTACAGATGAGAAAGTGGAGGCCCGCCCAAGGTCCAGCAGCTGGGAGCTGACAAAGCCTGGGTGTGCTCTTAACCACTTCTGTTGAAATATTCTTCTAAACTTCAAAGTATGCATACGGTTTTTTTTTTAAAGATCTTTTCTTCTCCCTGTCTTTTGTTTTTTTTTTTGGACACCACAATATAAATATGCTATTATCTGTTTCTCATTATTTTTACTGAATTTGATAAGAGGTAGCTCAGTATTTTGGATTTCATAAAGCTTCATGTTAAATACAATTGAAATGTTTAAACAAAGGCCAGCCTAAGACATTAAAATGAACAGTTTCTGATCCCCATGTTGATGAACATCATGTAAACTGGCATGATTTTGTTGGAGAGCTGGAGGGCAATATATATAAAATGCTCTAAAAATATGTATACCGATGAAATGATTTCAGTTTTTGGCATTATTGGGGATTAAACACCTTAATGATGTCCTCCGGATGGAAACATGTTGATACACACACACACACACACACAAAGACACAAAAGGACTATGCAGAAAACATGAAAATGAAATCAAACTTCAGGACAATAGCAGGAACCCATGCAGCTTTCTCCTTGAGGATTTTTGCTACATTTTAGAAACCTCACACTTCTCTTTTGACTGGTTTGCAAACAACAGAAGATAAATATTCTCTCCACTTGAGGAGGGAAGTTGTAGATTTCTTCATATAAAGCTGTGTTGTACTTTGTAAGGAGAAAGAGACATTACCCCCCTGTGTAAAAGTGGACAGTAAGGAAACTAGCCTGTTTCAACCTCAGCATGGAAGGAAGGGGGATAAAGTCCCCCCAAGAATTCATATGAACATGTTGATTTGAGTCTGTGTTAATTTCCTGTGTAGCTTCCCGAAGCTTCAGAACTTCCCATATAATGAATGCATTTTCAGACAACCAAAACTAAGTTAGTTTCCCATAGACTGAATAAAGTAAAGAAACTGGAGAGTTTGATTAAAAATGGCTGCAGGTTAGTATTGTGTCCGGGAGACCGGCTGAAATAAGTACAAATCAGGTCTGAAGGACAAGAGCTTCAGCTCAGACTTCAAATACTACTCACAGATAAAGCTCCAAGGAACAGGAGTTCACAAGTTCACAGTGAAAACCCACAAATGTCAAAGAAACACGCACCATTAGGGAGAACCAGCAACAAGAAATATACGCAGAATCAGAATCACAAAGACTTCAAACGTAAGTCAAAGAATGTAAAATAACCATGTTTACTATGTCTAAAGTGAAAAGATATATTTTAAAAGACCATAAAAATGAATAATGAGACTTGGAAAAAAAGTCTAAAAGACCATCTAGAAGAAACACAGTCAAAATTAAAAGCTCGGTGGATGAATTAAACATCAAAATAGATACATTTGAAGATGGAAGTAGTGAACTGGAGGATCAATGCTAATAAATTACCTAGAATTCAGCACAAAGAGACAGTGACAAAAAAATAAGGATGGAATATTTAATGACTAGGTCTAAACAGACTTCTAAAAGGAGATAACAGGAAGTGGAAGTCAGTATTTGAAGAGATAATGGCTGAGAACTTTCCAGAATTGTTGAAAAGCACCAGTTCTTACAGAAAGCCCAATAAATCCCAAAGAGGATAAATACACAGAAAATTCTACAACTAACCACGTGAGGATGAAGCAGGAAGACACCAAAGCTAAAGAGGATGTCTGAAAAACAACCATAGAGAAGAGATAACTGACCTGCACACAACCAGAGGTTAGACTAATGATGACTTTTCAGTAGCAACAGTGGTGCCCGGAAGACAGTGGAACGTCTTCAGTACTGGGGAGAAAATAACATTAAACTAGAATCATATACCCCGTGAAATGATTTTTCAATACCTAGGGGAAAATGGATGTATTTTTAGACAAACAAAAACTGGGTTACCAGTTAGTTTACCAGTGAACTCTGAATTAAGGAAATTCCTCGGAATGCACAGCAGGCAGAAGGATGACTCTCAGCTGGAAAAAACAAGATAAAAGAAGGAACATCAACAAAAATATGTGCAAATATGTGGGTAAATCTCAGAGAAGATCTAACTTGTACAAAACAGTAACACTGACTAATCTAACATAGATATTAAATATAAACAGTAAGTTATAAGACATAAATAATAAGTTACATAAAATACAGAACAAAAATAGGTAAATTGGGAGTCTTGTGATTAGAATGAAAGTAGTCTTAAGGTATTGCTCAAGAGGAATTGCCAGCATTCAAAAGTGACCCGCCCATGAGCCACACCTCCTGCATTAAGTCCCTCTGTAGTCCCTTCTTGCACTGAATCAGGCCTTGTGTCACCAGTGGAAACAGCGGAAGTGATGCTCTGTGACTTCAAGTCTAGATCATAAGTCTGCAGCTTCCACTGGGCTCTTGGAGTGCTCCCTCTTGGAACCCAGATGCCATGTTGTTAAACACTCAGGTCACGTGGCCACATGCAGGTGCGTCATCTGACAGCCTGGCCCGAGCTCCCAGCCAACAACCAGCATCAACTGCAGTGTGAGTGGAGCCATTCTAGGCATCACATGTTCAGATGACTCAGCCACAAGCACCATCTGACTGCCATCACCTGAGAGACCCCAACCAAAAAACTGCTCAGTCAAACCCAGTCAACCCACAAGGCCATGGGAGATAAGAATAAGTTGTTGCTTTAAGCCACTGAGCTTTGGGGTGGTTCGTCACACATCAGAGATAACTGGAGCAGAGGGTAAAGACCTTGTTAGAAATACATGTTAACGTGGCGAGGACGTTAGGGATAACGATAGGGGTAGAGATTGTAAGTTCTGGTCTATGGAGGGAGAAATGGAACAGGAAATTTTAAACAAACCCTGAACCCAAAAGAAGGCAAGAGAGGAGGAAGAAAGAAGAAACAACACATAGAGCATATTAAATTCACGTAATAGGAAGATAGAAAGAAAATTCAGCTATGTCAGTAATCAAAATAAATGTAGCTGAGTAAAATTTTTCAGTTAAAAGATAAAAATGGACAGATCGGCTGAAAACAGAGCAAAACAAAAAGCAGTCATATTTTACATATGAGACACACCTAAGATATAAAGTCACGGAGGGTTTTAAAGTATTGGTGAAAAAAGAAGCCAGCCAAAATTTCATTCCCCTCTTCCCTCGCCAAAAAAAAAAAAAAAAAAAAAAAAAAGCCAGTGTTGCTATATAAATAGCAGGCAAAATATACTTAAGGGCACAAAGCATCACTGCAGATAAAGAGGGACATTATATAATGATAAAAGTTTCAGTGCTTGAGGGAGGCATGACAGCTTTAAACCTGTATGCTCCTAATGACACGGTCGGAAAATATATAAAGCAAAAAGCCAGTAGAACCAAAAGATGAAACAGACATGCCCACCCTCATAATGGGAGATCTTAATATACCTCTCTTAATACATGGAAGATCAAGCAAACTGCAAGTCAGTTACAATGGAAGAGATTTCAACAAGAACCCAACCAAAGGCCTTGATCTGAGGAACATACGTAGAACAGTGTACCCAACATTGAGAGCGTATGTGACCTCGTCAAGTAGACATGGGAACATGGCTAAAGACTGACTTCCTCGTAGACCTCCACAGTGGCTGGCATCACATGTAATGCATTCTTCGACAACAGTACGATGAACTTAGAAATCAATACAAAAAATAACTAAGAAATACCCATATATTTGAAAATGTAAAAATGCAAAATTAAATAGTCATGAGTCAAAAAAGAACATTTGGAATACATGAGTTGAATGAAAATAAGAATCTATTTCTATATTAGATATATCTTTCTACGCACACAACTACGCAGGCACACTACACATGAAATCAGGTTAGCTTTGTGTGCTGCGGCCGATGCAGGTGTGGGTGTTGATGACATCGGAGGCTCCCACGCCTCCGCCTCCGTATTCCCTGTGCCTCTTTGTCCCCCAACCCCCCGTAGACCCTTCCTCTTACATCAGCCTGGGCCTGTGACTTACCCAAGAGAATGTGCTGGAAGTGTGCTGTGCCCGGGCCCAAGCCTAGGGCAAGCCGTGTGAGGCGTCCTGGGCACTCACTACCAGGTGCTGACCCGGCACCAGCCCGAGGGCAGTGCTGCCTCCAATCCTGAACCCCGGGCGCCTCTCCTGCCTCAGTCGAATCCCAGCTCTGCCCGGCAGCATTTGATTTTGCGCTCTGGGGAGCCTTAGGTCACCAAGTGGAAAAGCCGCATGGAGAGGCCAGATCACAGGGGAGAACTGAGGACCCCAGCCCCTGGCAAGAAATGAGGCCCCAGGCCATCCGAGCCACCTGCACTGAGGCACAAGGTGTGTGAGTGAAGAAATCTTCGTGGAGGTTCCAGCCCAGCAGGTAGTCCCGCTGAACTCGGGCCAAATTCCCAGCCCATTTAACCCTGAGTAAGTGAAACAGCAGGGCCCCACTAGGGCAGAGTCATTTGGATGCAGAAAGACCCAGAGCAGCAGGTCTCGGAGGAAACGGGTAACCTTGAAATCTCACTGCAGAAGAGAAGAAGGGCCCACCACAGGGTTCTGAGCTTGCCTCTGGGTTCGGCAAAAAACAGCAGAATTGACGCAGTGAAGACAGAGTGAAGGAAAGGAAGGCTGAGAGCAAGTGTCCGTGAGACAGAAGGGAAGCGTCCCGGGAGCATCAGCAGAGCCTGCAGTCGCTTCTTTAACAAGGTGCAACTTCTCAGAAAAGCCCTGACGAGATTCATCAAGAAGAAAAGAAAGACTGTCACATTTTTGAAAAATGTAGTGTGAAGAGGACAAGTGACATGTGGCAGCCTGAGCAGGTAGTAAAGATATTGCAAGTCCACAGCCCCCAGACGGAGGCTCTCAGCAGCGTTTCCGATTGCAGGATGTTAAAAATCCATTCTGTGCATTTACTCCGCCAGCAAGGGCTGGAGTGGCTCCCCAGCTCACACACACTAATGTCTGCGTGACAGACGCGTGGAGATGTTCTCTAACCGGGGTGAAGACCATAGAGTAACCTCATGCCACTCCTTGTCTGATTTGGCTGCTGCCAGCTTATCTGCATAAGATAACGTTCTGGTTTTCAGGGCTTTTTGGACTTGAAGGGATGGGGGACCTATATTAAAAACTTCATGCCAAAAATTCTGAAGATGTGGATGAAAGAATAAATTTCTAGAAAAATGTATTTTCCTAAAGTCAATTTTAAAAGTGATAGAAACCCATTAAAAAAATTGAATTGGTAATTTTAAGTCCTCCCACCAGTAAAATAGCAGATACAACAGCCTTTACAAGCTAACTGTACCACGCATTCAAGGGTTAGGTACATCTCCACCAAATGAAACTTCCTGGGAGCAGAAAGACAGAGAACACTCTTTAATTCACGTTATGAGGCCAGCGTCAGGTTAAGACCAAAACCAGAGGGAGGCAGTACAGGAGAGAGAGGTGAACTGTTAATCTCACACAGAACGAGAGATAGAAGTTACATCTGATCTTGTTCACGATTGTAAATGCAAAAATTCTAAACAAAACATTAGGAAGTGAACCTAACAATGCATTAACCAATCAGAACACTGATTACTTCGCCACATGCACAGACTGAAGGAGAACAAGTATATAATCATAGCAATAAATACAGACATTTGATAAAATTCAACATTTCTTCTTACATAACTCTCAATAAAATAAGAATATAAGGCAGCTCCCATAACCTGCTTGCTATAAGTGTCTGTAAAAACCCTGAACACACACAGTACATAATGACAAGATAAAATATTAAAAAGAACCCCTCTTGCTTTAAGGAGCAGGATGACGAGGCCTGCTGTCAGGACTTCTGTTCAGCACTGAACTGGAGAGCCTCGCTGTTGCAGTAAGAGAGAAAAACAAATTTTAGAGAAGTGTTAGGATCTGAAAGGAAGAAAGAAAACATATTATTTGCAGATGACACATTCTGTATGTAGGAAATCAGAAGGAATGTGCAAACAAATCATTAGAATTTGTGCAAACATTTAAAGTTGCTGGCTGCTAAGTCATTAACCAAAGACTAACTGCATCTTTATATAGTAGCAATGAACGATTAGAAAACATTTTAAAAGAAGATACGATTTATACATTTTTTAAAAGAAGATACGATTTCCACGCATGCCAAAGAGTATAAAATACCTAACGGTAAGACTGACGAAAGTAGCTCCAAGCCTTTTATGGGTTATGTTATCAAATTTTATTGAAAGGCATTAGAGAAGACCTGAAGAAAGGAAGAGGTGTACCGTATTCTTGGATCCAAAGATGCAGTATCATAAAGAAGTGAATTCTTCACCTAATCAAAGTCCAGTAACAAGATTATTTAAGTTGGTAATATGGGTGTAAATTTACATGGCAGAGCAAAGGGCCAGAGCAATCTGGAAGACGGTGGGAAGACTTGCCCACCTAAAGGCTCGTAATTAGGACAGTGCTGTCATGACCAAGGCCAAAGACTTGGGCCACAGAAGAGATCCCAGAAACAGAGCCACACACCTATGAGAACTTGACGATGACAGTGACAGAGACAGCATGATGTCGAAGCCAGTGGGGAAAGGGTGTACCACACGATATTGGTGCCGGGACAATCTGTCATCCACACGGAAAGGAGAATATATGTAAACAGCAGCCTCATGTCACACCAAAAACCGCCAGACAATTCTGCGTGAACTGACGACTCACATGTGAAAAACATCGAACAGCCTGTATTCCCAGCTCACTCATCCAGCTTCCTGGTGGAAGTCACCCTTTGGAAACCTAGTAGGTAGTTCCGACCTGGCGTTGTCTTCACCTGCCTGCAAACGACTCTGCCCACACCTGCCCCATCTCAGTAACGACGGCCACTCCGTCCTTCCAGTTGCTCACACCGAACACCCTGGTGTCGTCCTCTCTGTCTTTCTCTCACGCCCCACACCAGCAACGGCCGTCAACTCCACCTTCACACTCCCGGGACCTGGCCTCTCCTCCCACCTCACTGCTACCCGCCCCGCTCCCCCCGGTCTGGGGCACCAGCATCCTGGCTTGAGTATTACCATGGTGCCCTCAGTGGTCCCCCCTGCTTCCACCTTGAAGTCACCCTCGCCCCTCCTCCCTTCTGCTGCACCAAACTGTTCTCAACGAAGCAGCCAGAGTGACATTACTGACACTGGTTGGATTGTGTCGTGCTTCTGCTCAAAGCCCTGCGTTGGTCTGCCACTCCCTGCCCCGAGCTGTGCGGAGACCACACTTTTCCCCTCGGACCTCATCTCCCTTGAACCACACTGACTCTCTTTACTTTTCCTGCTGTGCCCCAGGCACGTTCGTGCCTCACCCTCTGGTTACTTTCTCTCCGTCCAAGCTCAAATGCACACTGCCTCCTCCTGGGGCACCCCTGCACACGAAGTACATCCTCTCCCCCTTGTTTTTCTCTATCGTACTTACCACCCCCTGACATTCTATGCATTTTACTTTTTCTGGAAAACTCACAAGAGTGGGGGTTTTGCCTGTTCCCTGCTATACCTCCAGAGCCTGGGAACAAGGCTTAGCACTTGGTAGATGTTCAATAAATGTTTGTTGCATGAATGAATGAATGGACTACTAGCCGTGTGACTGTGTAACCGGGCAGACGCTATGGGGCCTTCCCTGGGCAGACCCTTTCCACATAGCCTCTGCGTTAGCTCCTTTCTGAAGTGCTCAGTTAGCAGCATCTGATGCATATCCTGACCAGATGCTAAACCCACCAGGGAATGGAATTCGCTACTTGATGATCATAAACATGCAGGACCCAGACCTTCTGGCGCCTAAGGACTGAGCACCATCAGCCAATCAGAGGATTGTGCACAGCTGATCACCTGCCCTGCGAGCCCCCTCCCTCACCAGGCCTTTAAAAAGGCTTTGCTGAAACTCCTCCGGGAGTTTGGGATTTTCCTGGGTGTGAGCCACCCAGTCCTCGCGCGGCCCTGCGATAAACTTTTCTCTGTTCCACACTCCGACATTCCGGTTTGCTTGGCCTCCCTGTGCCTCGGGCACATGGACTTGCCGTGAGGAACAACTGTGCGTAAGTCACTCAATCCCCTAAACCTTAGCTTCGTCCTCTGTGGAACGGACACTTGTGCCTAGTTTGCAGGATGAGTGGGGCAGTGAAAACAACTGTTGGGTGCAGTGCAGTGGGACCGGCTCCCAGCAGGGGCTGCGGGAGCCTCCCGGGCCCTCTGGCTCTGGCTACAAGGGAGCAGGGACTAGGGCTGGAGGGAGGCGGGCTCCCTGCACCCTCCTCCCCGGCCCGCAGAGCAGGAGGAAGGCCCTGCCCAGGCGCGCAGGGGAATTCCGTCCCCGGCACGCGGTCCCGAGAAACGCTGCCGACGGCGGTGGGAGGGGAGGCTGGCGGCGCTGAGCTGGGGGCCAGGAGCCCTGGCGGCCTCTCACTCACCGCCTGCCGCGCGGAGCCCTTTGAATCTCTCCCGCGTGAGTAGGTTTCCCTGCGGAAACACAGGAGACGCCCGGCCCGTGCGCCACCGCGCGGCTCTGACTGCGGCTCCGGGGCTGATGCGCGCAGGTCAGGGGGTCCGGCCTCTCAGCCGGTGCGCGGAAGGCGGAATGCGGGGTGAAGGCGCGGGTTGCAGCGGGGGCCTGTCTGCAGACCTACAGATTTTGTTCAGGAACTTCCACACGTCTGCTTCCGCAAATCCTGTCCACGGGCAGGTGCTCGTTACCCGAACGTTCTCGCCAGCGCGTTGTTTCCAAAGGCGAGCTCCCCGCCCTGCTGGGTCCTGGAGCCCACGTGGCTAAGGCCCTTCCGTAGCTCCTGAATTGGCGGTCATGAAGAGCACAGCTTACACGGTGAGGCAGGGGAGAAGTGAGGGGTTTTTTTGAATGTTAAAATGGGATCCTCATAACTGAAAACGTGGAGACCTGTGCTAGAAGCCAGTGTATTTTCGGAAGTAAAAGTAAATTTACATTTTGGTTGGTGTCCTGGGGCTCCCAAAACAGCCACCCTGCTCCCTGCCGGGGTGGCCGCCACCTTCACACTAGTAACTCCATCCCCGCGGGGCCCGACTTCGGGCTCGGAGGCCCTTCTTCCCGGCGCTTCTAAAACTGGCGTTTTCTTTTCTAGTTTATTCATTTTCATTTTACTGGCCGCTGGCTCTGTCACAGAGATACAGGAATGAGTTAAGACTGGTCTCACCTAAAAACCCTGCTCGGTTTTATGGGGAGGGGGAGTGGCAGCCACGACGACTGCGGTTCAGGGTGTGGGGACAGAAGGGGACTCTCAGCCCAGCTTCACTCACACTGCTCAACCAGCAGAAACTGGGGACACGGACTCACCGAGCTTTCCATCAAGTACAGTTAAGTAAAACGAGTTTTGACTGAACTTGGAAAATTCCTTAAACCAATTGAGTAAATGAAATATTGCTCTAATGAAAAGAACTCTGATTTCAATTGTTTATAGTATCTTTGAGCTTTAATATATTTTGTATGAAATACATACATGTGTATGTATGTTTTAAGAAAACGGCTCCTTGGTTTGGATTTGGCTTATTGCAAATAATTCTAAACCAGCTTTAAAGAAACAAACCTTCTCCCCTACCTTTTTGCCCTCCCTCGCCCTCTCCTGCTCCCACGATGACTTACCTGTCCTGTAGAGGACCTAATGGCTAAGAGGAAGTAAGAAGTGGAAACTACATATTCAGAAGGATGTGCTGCAAAAGTTACATTTTGCGGTCAGCTCCTTGGAAATTGTGGTGCATTTTCCCATTGAAACAGAGTTATTCGTGGCTGTCTTCCCAGGCCCACCCACAAAAGCCTATTTAATCTATGACGTCTGTGTGGTACAGTGCTGCGCTAATTGCAGTACAGAACACAACTCCCACCCTAGGTTCTCGTGGGCAAATGCATTTCAAGTTCAAATTGGGATTCCAGGAACACGTCTCCCAGGCTTCCCTGAGGGGATGGCGGCTGCCTGGTCCCAGCTTTGCCCACCTCCCCCTCCACCACCGTCAATGACGTGAGCGGGCTCCCTTGCCCTGGGCCTTTTCTCATCTGAATTAGAGTCAGGACTCTCAGCATGAATCTTAGGTCGTGGCTCCAGGAACCCAGAGCAGAGGAGCCCAGGGAACCAGGAGCTGGGGGGAGCCCTCCTGGAGTGGAACGAGGGGAAGGGTCCTCAGTGAGTCAGATGGGAGAAGCTGGGGGCTACCTCCTCCCACTGAGGAGCACCCCGTATGGATTCGGTGTTCTCGGTACCTAAGGGCAGGCAGGTGCTGTGCTTGCGTGGGGCCCTTGGGCCGGGTGCACCCCTGGTGGAGTCCCCAGGGGCTGAGGGGTGTGACTTCCTATGAGAGGGGATGGTGGCTGGTGGCTGTCAGCACTGAGACTGACATCCCAAGCACAGTGTTTCCCAGACGTACCCTCTGGTGGTACCCTAGGTGATTTGACTTGACACGTGCAGAGCAATTTTTATTTTAAATGTTATATCTTCATTTTTATAGTTACCTTCTATATATAGAAAGGCATACTGGTTTTCCACTTATGATAGTGATGTAATTTTTTTTATTGAAATGGACTTATTTAAGCCAAAAGTGAACTGGTTTATGAAAATAAGCACAGGAAATGCACGTGTCTGAGAGTCCACTTTCTGCTGAACAGCTCTAGGATAATGTTCTGCCAACAAGTGGAGAAAAGCAGGCTACAAACAGTATGGGTTATGGGATTCCATTTTTATAGATGCACAAAGTGCACAGCAATGTATAACTACACTCAAAAAAGAAAGGTAAGTCTAGTGAGATGGCCGCCAAAATACGGACAGTGGTCAGTTATTAATAGGAGGTAGTATCAAGGGTGATTTTTTTCCAAATTATTTTTCTCTCCCTGCTGTGTTTCCTACTTCCGATTGCACTGATGCCGCATCAGTCTCCAGCAGAAACCTCGCTGGGAAGTGCACATGACTTTTTCTCTAGCTTCCCCCTCGTCTCTCCTCTGTGGTCGTATGCTGTCTTTTCTCCTGGTCTCCTTAATAGGAATATGGGTAACTTCTGCATTCTTTGCTTTTTGAAGGAACATTTAAATCTCTCTTTCTCCAACTTAGAACACCAGTAGATTCCATTCAGCTGAGAAAATGAAAATTGCATTTCAAGTTACATACAAGTGGTTGTCCACATAGTAAATGGCGTGCTGTCTCTAAGTCACCACTCCTGCTGTCATGACAGGCCACGCCACGGGGCAGCCCTTGGGAGGGACCTTCAGGATGCCCCTTTGGTACAGCCAGCAGAGTAAGAGTAGGAGGACCTTGTCTTTATCAACTCACCCAGTCGGCTCCACTTTACAAGACCCTCAGGGTCCCCATCGCTGCAGCTGGATCCGGTGGTACTGCAGGTGCTCGGATTCCAGTAGAACCATTAGCCCAGGGGCTTGGGCTCAGGATTTGGACAAAGTGGTTTAAAATACTGACCGAGGTGGGCTAAATTCTCAGCTCTCTCTCACACACATGCACTTCTTGTATCTAATTATTTTCTTTAAAATAATTCACTTTTGGCTTAAATAAGTATTTCAGTAAAAAATTACATCGCTATCATAAATGGAAAACTGGTATCCCCTCCTGTAAATGGAAGGTGACTATAAAAATGAAGATATAACATTTAAAACAAAAATTGCTCTGCATGTTTCGAGTCCGATCACCTCAGGTACCAACAGGGGGTACCTTTCGGAAACCCTGTGCTTGGGATGTCAGTCTCAGTGCCGACAGCCAGCAACAGCCACTGTCCCGTCTCACAGGAAGTCACCCCCTCAGCCCCGGGGGACTCCACCAGGGGTGCACCAGGCCCAAGGGCCCCCACCCCAAGCACTGCTGCTGTGGGGAGGTGACCAACCCATCCCAGTTTACTGATGGCTTTTCTGGTTTTAGCACCGACAGTCCGATGTCCTGGGCACCTTCTCAGTCCCAGACAAACGGGGACAGTTGGCCGACCTAACTGTGCATGTTCAGGCCCACACAGTGGAACTGGCAACGTGGAGAGGAGGGGAAAACCTGCAGTCAGACGACTTGCCCAGTCCGCCTCCCAGGGAAGGGTATTGGATGCTTCGTATCATAAACGTAACACCTTTCTAATAAAATGTCATTTTCGGTGGAAGTGCCGTTGATTACACTAGATGTCCTGAAAGATGCACTCCCAGGGCTGCTGCCAAATCGCTCCCCTCTCTCCCAACGGTTATCATACCTTACGCCGTGGTTGCCAAGTTCCAGTGGCCAAAGGTGGGAGACAACGACACCTTCTCCACCTCCCTTTTGGTATCGTCTTCATGTGTGCAATTCACATTGTTTCCACAGGGAAAAGGCAAACCTTGCCATTACCCTCCACAATGACCAGGAGGAGATCATGGCCCAGGCCACCTTTCTGGACTATCCCAACTGGAATATTGCCCAGCAGCATGACTGGGTGTCCGTGTTCCGGGAGCTGGACAGTGAAATTCCGTGCACAGTAAGTAACCACGCACCTTCCTCCTTAGAACAGCCTGGATTTTGCAGGGGGAAATGTTTGCATATATATCTTTCTAGTTTGTAGACTGAGCAGTTCAAAACTCACAACAGAAAGTATAAGACATGATGGACAGAAATGGAATTAGCTGGTGGGGAGGGAAGGGGGGGTCTGAGAGCAGGAGGCCTCGGAGGAGGACCGGGAGGGCGCAAGGAATTAGCGGGAGGGTCAGGACGTGGCTTCCCAGGTCTCCAAAGCCTCCGGCCTGCTGGGAGGGCTCTTGCCATTTACACATTTGCCCCCGAAAAAGGCAACAGAGCCTCAGATCCAAGTCATGCTCTGTAATTTTCAAAGTGCCCTCGTGGACTCTGGCTCATCTGATGTCTTCTAGCAGTGGACACGTTACAGACAACCTGTCGATGAACCAGCGGTTCCCAGGGACTTGGGCTTTGGTAGCTGGTGCCAAGTCTGAGCTGTCTCTGCCCTCGGCCTGTCAGAGCCAGGCCAGCATCTGGCTCCAGCTGCTGCAGAGAGACAGGCTGTGCCTGTCGGCGGAGCTCCAGAGCTTGTCCTCCCCGCAGCCGGGGGAACGCAGGTGGCGGGAATGAGCGCGTTCGCGCATGCGCGCAAACAGGCCCCGCCCCGCGCCGCCCACATCTGGTCAGGGAGATGCTGCCTCCCGCTCGTTCCCTGGGCTCTGTGCTCCCCGTACCACTGTCAGGAAAATTATCTCCAACGTGGAAATGCACCAAAAAGAGCCTTTCAGGCAGTGCTTGTACCTTTGAGCGATTTTCCGTTGACTGGGCTGTTTTCCAATTCCGTAGGAACACTGATTAAATTGTCGATTTTTGTCTGTTTGAGATGTAAATGGCTTCTGTCTGGTGGAGGAGATAACCTCAAAGGCTACAGTTTCTGGCCCAGGGGGACAGGACCTCTTTTGTATCTAACCCCACAATCTTACAACGTTCCCTCGTCAAACTGCCTGAAGCCCGCCTCTCGAGGGCAGGGAATCGCTGTTTTTTTTTGTTTTGTTTTGTTTTGTTTTTTATCATCTCGCTAGTTGCCTCCCAAATTGATGGGTTGAATCAATCTCTGATACGTGCATATGGTATTTGCATTATGGGTCATGATTTTACCTTTTTGAAAATTATAAATTAACACCGTTCTTCATAAACTGTTCTCTTAAGAATGCTTCTTTAAAACTACTTCCTAGAGCAGTACAGAGGTAGACTGTCTGGTAAGGTGGCCACCAGCCACACGTAGCTCTTGAGCGCTTGAAATGTGGCTCGTTTGATTGAGCTGAGCTGTTAGGGTAACGTATACACGGACATCAAATACTTAGTAGGAAAAAAACCGTACCAAATGCAGTTCGTGTGCCGGACACACGTTGAGGCCAAACAAACTGGACAGTCGGAGTTTGGAGCAGAGAAAAGTTTATTGCAGGGCCGAGCAAGGAGGACAGGTGGCTTGTGCGCCCAAACCCCAAACCCTGCCCCCTCCTAATGGTTTCAATAAAGCATTTTTAAAGGCCAAGTGAGGGAGGGGTGGCCCTGGGTAGTGATCAGCTGTGCACAGTTCTCTGATTGGCTGATGTAGGGATAATAGGGCGGTCAACACTATCAACCCCTAGGCACCAGAAGGTCTGGGGGGCCACTGCTCATGATCATTAAGTAGTTAATTTCTTCCATTTGGTGGTGGTTTTAGCATCTGAAAAACTCAGGGTGTATACATGAGATACTATTATCTGGGTAGTTCAGAGAGGAGCTGCAGCAGAGGATACGTCTGTCCCAGGAAGACCCCGATAGGGTCCTGCTCGGTTCCAAAAAGAGCTGTAAAATACCTCATTGACAAGTTTTATGTTGACTACTTCTTAAAGGCTAATAAATTGAATATATTAGGTTAAATAAAATATATTAAAATTAATTTCACCTGTTTATCCTTGCTCCTTTCTTTATATGTCTACTAGAAAGTTTAAAATCACATATATGCTGAGCATTTGTGACTTGAATTATTTCCTATTAGACAGCATTGGTGTAGAGCCTTAAGGCTTAATATATTACCTACTCCAGGGGCATCTGCCACTGAAGTGATGAGTTTTATCATAAAGCCAAGGAATAACTAGTGAACTATAATATGTTTGATGGAAGAGAGAATTGAGGAGCTAAATCAGCCAAGTAACAAGCCGTGTACTCCTAAGGCTCGTCCTGTTTAGAACGTAAAGCCGGTTCTGTGGGATTAGGGGAGTCAGTCTGTGGGAAGCGCCCACATTCCTGCCACCTGCACTGTCGCTGTTGTTTTTTGGACTTTGGGGTTCGTGTTATTTGCCTTGGGGGAGTTTTCAGGCTGCTGAACCAAACTCATGATTCTTCTCTCACCATTTTATGCCTGATAAACACTCCTTGTGAGCGTTCCCAAGGCACCTGCCACCCCGCCAGAGGGAAGACCAAGGCACGCGGTGTGAAAGGGGTCGCCCAAGGCCGTGTATAAGACTGCTCAGAAAACGAGACACAGACAGCGCGCCTGTTGTCCGGGTCAGGTGCAGGCACTGCCCTCAGCACTCAGCCACTTTACGTTTGCAGGAGCGCCAGCGTTTGAGGATTTGCCCCTAAACACGAGGGTCTGAGCCGAACAGACCAACGTGTGGATGTCTGGAGCAGTTCTCATTACTAACCACTTAAGAAGTCTTCAGAAGTTTAGGGGCAGAACTCTTTAAAAACTCAGAAGATTTAACCCGAAAGTCATGTTAGACTTATGCTCCTGTGAGTTCTCTGCTCCCAGGTTTTCTGGATCCGGAAAGTGGTATCTGATTCTGATTCGGATTGTTGAACAAAACAAGCCACTGGATTTCTAACATGGCGCCTACCTTCCATCCTCCAGATTCATGAGTCTTTCCCTCGTGTTCCTTGAATAGAGCAGCAGCTGCTGACTCAAGAGGCTCGGGGGAAGGGTGATTGTCTGTCACTTGGCAGAGACACCCCGCGGACAAGGCCACTGAGTTAATAATCGATTTCATTACCTCGCTCGCGCAACCCCGCCCGTGGCCGGTAGTGAGGGCAGCGGGGAGGGCTGGATATGCTGAACTCATTAAGATCCCTGTTTCCTTGAAAAATTCTGGACTGGGAGGACAGAGAGCAGCTCGAACCCTGCCTGGGCATCTCCTCACTTTAGATGTAAAATACTGTCCCCAGGAACCAGGCAGCTCAGTGCTGTGGCTGCCCCTCCACCCTCCTCCCGCCCCTGCCCTGCTCCGACAGCCTGAATGCTGACTCAGTCTCATCCTCTCTTCTTCCACAGCCTCTGAACACGCTGTTCATGCACCTCTTTGTGGCCGTGGATGAGTATTCTGTCGGCTGCTGCAAAGAGATTATTCGGTGAGTGGCTGCAGCCTTGCAGACGGTGACACCTGGGGGTGGGGTGAGCTGGCAGCCCCCTATAGACAGAAATGTGTGGATGTCTTTATCCCTGTGGAGGGTTAAAAAATATTTTTAAAGGACATGGAATTCTTTGAGGTGTTCAATCTGCTTGTCACTTGCAGCTCTATTAAAGCATTTACTTTGAATAGCATGTATTTCTGAAAGGAAGCCATCCTTCCTTTGAATGACGCGCCTTCTACACATGCCCCCAACTGCTATCGTTGGAGGAAAACAGGTCATTTTAAAGGAATGAATTTGGGGGAATTAGGGAAAGATAAAGGGTTTAGGTGTTTCTAAAAATCATTTTCCCCAATCTTATCCTTAAAAATGTTTACTGGCGTGACAGACTGCAGGGGCCCCCTAAGTAACAGGGGGTGTGGAAACGTGACCCCGGGGGCCCCCGCGGGTGGACTGCGCAGACACTTGGGAAGAGTGGTGGCCTCAGCTTTCAGGTCGCTTTGTAATGTCACACCAGACCATCCGGATGCCAGGTCAGAGGTTAATATCAGCTGAAATCTGGTGTGCCACGTGGCCTTGGCACCCTCGAGTCTCACCAGCTCCGTGGAGCAGATAGAAAAGGGGCCATTTGGGAGCCGAAGAAAAGCAGAGGAGAAAAAGGAACCATGGGGAAGATGTTGCTGCCTCTGCAGGCAGGGAGCTGGGGAGCCCGCTGGATGCACCAGCGCCTCCCTCCCACAGCCGAGGCGCCCGTTGCAGGTGCCGGCTGACGGGGCTGCTGTGTACTGACCCCGTCCCACTCTCTCCCGCCAGGAACGTGTTTAGGGAAGTGCCAGAGCTCCACTTCATCTTTCTCATTGTGCCGTCCTACATGAGCCTCGGTAAGGCCCGCTGCACCACCCCCCGGCCCCGGCCGCTATATGGGAAATTCATGCTTAAAGTGGGGCTTCTGGGGGGAGGGTAGAGCTCAGTGGTAGAGGGCATGCTTAGCATGCACGAGGTCCTGGGTTCAATCCCCAGTACCTCCATTAAAAAAAAGAAAATCTCTCTCAAATGGGGCTTCTGGGAATGGGACGTGAGCATGGTCTCCAGGTTCCAAATGGATGATGTGCTATTTGATTATAAGAATTACAGCACACTTCCGAGTGGAAAGTGCCTTGGCTCTGCGGTCCTCAAGTTACTCCTCGGTAAAACGAGGCCACATTCCTTCTTGTCTGTGATTTAGGCTCGACCCTCATAACTGTGTTTGAGCAAGTGGGGAACGCCCCGAGCCTGCTGTGTGACGAGGACTTCATGGTACACGTGTGTCACAGGCACAGCCACCACCCTCAGCTGCACATTCGAGAAGCCAGGTAAGGCTGGGGCCTCTGTTGCCTGGGCGTCACCGCCGACACTTGCCCTACAGACAGCTGGTAAGTTGCCAGGTTACACTGTAAGCGATTATGGCTCAGGTAGATGGCTTCATAGCCCCCCCCCCCCACCCCCCGGCGCTGCTTCATTTGGAGATGTTTCCAGTCCCCCTTGAGTACATCACCTGCAGGGCTGGCTGTCTGATGAGACTGGCTTGGTGCTGTGTGGTCGGCAGAGCTGCGTGCTTCTACCTGAAGGTCTCTGTAATCACGCACCGACGTCACTTTCAAATGAAACAGACATAACAACAAATCTGCATATTTAGTTTCCACAGTAAAGCCCACCTACTTTCTGGCTTTCGGTAAATGAGGAGTCTGTTGACCCCAAAGAGGAGTTTTCCAAGCTGAAGCTCTTACCATCAGAAGTCCACTTACATGCCTTGAAGTTCAGCGATCTTAGGGCGATGGCTGTGGCAGGCCCTGTTTTCCAGCGAAGGCCAGCTTCCATCCTGCACTGCTCTCCTGTGGTGTGGAGGGGTGGGATCTGTGTCCCCTCTCCATGGATCTGGACGGATTGTGACCGCTTCAGCCCACGCAGCATGGTGGAAGTATGCTCTGTGACGTGGGAGGCTAGGAGGCTTCTGCCTGGTTCTCCTGGGATGCTTGCCGTGGAAGAAATGAGGGGGAGAGGCCTGACCGCCCGGAGACCACTGTGCTGGAGATCTGGCCATGTGGACGTGCAGCCAGGACGAGCCGCCCCCCACCCCATATCTGCGACCCAGCTGACGTCTGACCGCAGCCGCCCAAGAGGACCCGAGCGGTGTCCGGCTGCATCCTCCCAGATCTCTGATGCACAAAGTTCTGAGCAAACTAGAATGGCTGCTCTGAAATAAGCGTGCGTATGAGAGCGTCTCAGAAGGGCAGTTACTTGGCTTTGTCAGTGGAGACTAAGTTGTATCTTTGGGGTTAACCGTTGACATATTTGATGAGTGCTGGGTTTTTTTTTTTTTAGAAAGGACTGAATCTAAATTTTTAAAAAGTGAGAGCCTAATGTTTACCATGCATGTAGTGTTACAGCGTAATTGTTAGGAGTCTGCAATGATGACGTCAGGTCGGTCTGGATCCTGCTCCTGGTCCCACTGCTCACCAGAGGGGTTAGCTCAGAGCAGGACCAGGCCTCTGCGGCCTCTGCGGCCTCTGTGTCCCCTCTGTCAGCGGTGTAAGCGTGCTGTCTGCTGCATGGGACTGGTGTCCTGATTGGATGAGCTGATGGAAACCAAGCACTTGGCATGTCTCAGGTCACATGTCGGTGCCCGAGGAAATTAAATGCTATTCTTAATCTATTAGAGTTGAGTGGGGGAAAGAGACCACCTAGAGTAAACTGTATGCTGTGTAGCTTGGAGAGGGAAGGACAGAGAGGGATGAAGACAGGGTCATACAACCCCCCACCCCCCACAAATCTAAATGCCCATCAACAACTCAATGTGGACAGACTGCGGTGCGTCTGCACAATGGATACCACTCAGCAGTGAAACGGAACGAACTCCGTGTTCAGACTCGGACAGTTTATGTGGAATGGAAGAAGACGGACACAGGAAGAGAGAGCAGGTGCTGCTGACTTGACTTTGACGCTGTGCAGAACAGCCAGGGCTAACCTGCAGCGGCAGAGGGCAGGACGGGGGCTGTGTCTGGTGGAGGGGACCAGTGGTCATGGGAGGGGCCCTGGGGAGTCCGGGAGTGACAGCGCTCTGTTGACTTGGGTGTATGCAGTTGTCAAAACTCACCCAACTGCACTCTTTAATTCCATGCATTTTACACTGCTATCATACCTCAGTGAAAAAAAAATTTTAAAAGAAAAGAAGCTTCACAGAGAAGGTAGCCTTTGAACCTGGTCAGGAAGGATGAGTCAGAGCTCAGCCCGAGAGACAGAACAGACGAAGGCACGGAGGCGGGAAAGCGCCTGGAAAGTCTGTCACCAGGCAGGTGGGCAGGCGTGAGGAAGGGCCGACCCCAGAGAGCAGACGCAGAACTGTTTCAACCTGAAACCAGCAGGGAGCCCTGAAGAGGACAGACATGGCCTGGGCTGCATGTTAACAAATTACCAATTTTCATGTGATCGGTGGCCTGGAGGGGAGGAGCACAGAGCAGTCGGTGGAGAACGATGTCGGCTGAGATCCTGACAAGGAGATCCAGGTGGGGGACTGGATCAGGGCAGGTGCAGAGATGCAAAGAAATGTTTGAGAGGGAAAGTGCAGTTTGGTTGCTAGTTGGATGGAGATGTTGAAGGATGAGAATGAGTTCGTAATGACGCAGGGTTTTCTAGTTCGGGGGTTGATGGATTCATTGACTGAAAGCAGAAACAATAGCGTTAGATGGGCAGGAGAGAGTTTGGAAGTACAAGTCCTCATGAGTGAGGAGATCGTGAGAATAAAGGAGACGATCTTGCTGAGGAGGAGATTTTAAAGGGATAAAGCAGAGGACGAGCACAGAGTTTGGAAAGATGAAAATGAGCCGTTAGTGATAACAAACTTGGAAGGGAGGGAGAGAAGTGTTGCAGAAGCCAAGGACTCAAAGTGGCAAATGATTGTGGGGAAATGGAGTAATATGAATGCAAAAAAAGGCAGCCTTGAATTTGGAAACTTAAAAAGACACAGATGAGATGAATAAAATAGATGAACTATTTGCCAAGCTGACCAAGAAAAAAAAAGTTTCACATCTGCCCACACTTTAAGAAAACACAGAGCTTCCAGGCTGGTGAGCGCGCGGAGGTCTGGGGAGAGCGGTGGGCCTGAGAGGACCCGGGACCTCTGAGCCCTTGCCCACGCCTTGCCCTGTGCCTCAGTCCCATCTGACTGCTCCTGAGCTGCATCTTTCTATAGTAAACTGGTGATCTAGTGAGTAAAAAAAGAAAAGACTTGGAAATGTGCCTCCCTTCGCTGTAACCATTCGCTCCCCCTCCCCCTCCCCCAGAGACCTGTCTACTCGACATGCACATGTTTAATCATCCATCTGGATAATCTCTGAACTGGAAATGGGGTCGGTTGAGGCTGGAGGCTGGGGGAGACCTTTCTTTACCCGATTTTCTTTAATGGCTATAGAATTATTCAAGTCGTTATTATTTTTAATGTGGGTTTTGGTAGTTTGTGTTTTTCAAGGAGTTGGCCCGTTCTGTCTAAACTGTTGCGTGTACGGAGTTGGAGTAGTCCCTCATCCTTTGAGGGAGCTGCAGGGTTTTCTGTAGGATCCACAGTGATTTTCTTGAGGAATTTTAAATGAGTCAGCTATTTATTTCCCTTTAAAAAAAGTAAGTGGCGTCCATGCACGCTTCCTCACTGATGCCCCACGTGACGTTTCGGGATGGAGGTCACCGGAGAAAAGGCGTAGAATGTGCCAGCCCAGCGCTGGCTCCTAGAAGCGTGTGGTGGCTGGCGGTTATGCGCTGGTCTCCCCCGTTCCCTCCTTCCATCCTCCCCTCCTTCCCTCCTTCCTTTCTTCCCTTGACCCTTGAAAACTTCAGTGTTATGAACTCATCCTGGCCTGAACCAAACCTCACAATTCCTTTCCCTGAGGTCTTGCTACTCAGCCTCTGAGGGTCCTGATTGTCCAGAAAATCTGCAAGAAGCAAATCCCGAGAGGAATATAGTCCTTCCAGGTGGCAAAGAGATGACAGTGGGCACTTTGCAATGAGGAAGGGCTGTTTATGGAACGACAGTTTTGTATAGCAGTGAAATACAGAGGGAATGATGACATTATGAGAATTGATGCTTTTGCTTGCAGAAGGGGAAGGGTGACACATTTAAAAAATTAAAAAATTAAAAAATTTTTTTAGGGGGGAGGGTATAGCTCAAGTGACAGAGCACGTGCTTAGCACGCACGAGGTCCTGGGTTCAAGCCCCACTACATCTTCAATAAATAAACAAGCAAACCTAATTACCTCCCCCAGGAAAAAAACAAACAAGAATTTTTTTGGGGGGGATAATTAAGGTTATTAATTAATTAATTAATTAAACAGGGGCACTGGGGTGGTCTTTCTGGGGGGGGCACCTGCCTTTTTCAAGTCCTTGGGGGCTGGGAGAGGACTCACCAAGGAAAGGACGTGTGCTACCAGTCAGTGTTGTGAAGTAATTTCAAATTTCCTTAATAGAAGACTGCTGTTTTGCTAATAACAAAAATTAACTAAATTAGGTCAACATTACTGCTATTTAAAATAGACGAAAAAATTTAGGACTTTAAAACATAAGATTGGTGGTTTTTATTTTTATTTATTTTTTAAATTTTGATTTAGTTTAACGTATTGTGGTAAGAACATTTAACGAGAGATCTACTCTGAAGTGTACCGTACATTACTGTTGACTGCAGGTACAGTGTGACACAGCAGATCTCTTTGGTGGTTTTTAAATGCTAACGTCTCACCCTTTAAAGCAGTTATTTTTATTAAGCGTTTGATAATCTCATGTTTTCTATGAATCCACTTAAGTTTGACTTCTGAACATTATTATATAAATGAACCTTCTGATGCTTAAATTGTAAATATCCTAAAGCGTTCAAAAAGAAGTTGGAGAGCAACTAGGAATTTTGCTGTGGTCTTCTTGAGTCGTGACAGGTGCCCCAGCAAACAGAACATAGTTCACAGTCCAGCTGGAGCGAGGGTGTGCCGACGTGGACTTTTGGGTCAGATCCTGGTGGTGTAAATGGCAGGGGCCTCTCATTGGCCTTGCATGTGCTTTGAGGTCATTTAGAGTTTCCATCCTCTATAACTTGTAAGTGACATTTTCCAATGAATAGAAGCTAAATGGGTTCCAAAACCTATTAAAATAATTTTTATTTAAAAAAAAGTTGTAGTTGACTTACAGAGTTTCAGGTGTACGGCACAGTTGAGGTGTCACCTCACACAGGTCAGAATGGCCGTCATCAAAAAGTCTACACATCATAAATGCTGGAGAGGGTGTGGAGACAGGGGGCCCTGCACTGCTGGCGGGGGTGCACATTGCTGCAGCCACTATGGAGGACAGTGCGGAGGTTCCTTGAAAACCTGAAAACAGAGTCACCACATGATCCAGCAATCCCGCTCCTGGACATTTTAAAGTTTTGAGTGGAATATATGATTTAGAAATGATGAATTTGATTTTCTTAAAGAAGACCACAAGAGGTCACAAGAGATCTTAGAAAGAAAGAAAAGTGCTTTGTTTTACACATTTGAATAAAAAGAAAAATCTAGTTGGGCGCTCCCTGTAGGTTCTCCAACTCCAAGTTAAAACTAAACAAGGTAAAGATTGGTTTAAGCAAAATGCTCTGCTTTCTTCAGCACTACCGCTAAATTAGATTCTCTGAATTTTTTCTTTATTCATTGATTTCTTAAAGCATATGCACACATATACCACTCACTGAGGCTTGAAGAAATATGATATTTATGATGTTTAAAGTGACATCAGAATCACTTTCCAATGGTAGATTTTTAAGTCTAGCTAATGAAATGCAAATTCTGTCTGTCTGTGGACCAGACCATCAGTCTGGCCGAGCCAGCATTCCAAGCTCACAAGTGGGCTGCAGCTGTGGCTTACGGCCCCGAGCACGAACTTTCCATCTGTGCCATCGCGGTAATTTCTCTGCTGCCACCTCCTGCAGCCAGGGGAGCCGCCTGTAGGGTCCCCTCTAGATGTGATGCTGCAGAGGGTGGTGGGGATGCGGGGGCGTCCACCTGCCCCCGAGAGACGGTGCCAGCCGGCTGGACAAGTGCGTGGGGCCGGCATCTCCCCGCTCCTTGAAAGCCTCACTGCTAACGCAGTGGAGGTGCGGTGTGAGTTTGTCCTTCCATCCCCCAACCTCCTAGGAAGCCAACGGCAGCCACCGGGTCCCTGGCATCCTTCGCCTCACCTTCTGGGTTTAGAGGACGCCCAGGGCCCAGGAGGGATGGCCTGAGAGGCTACTGGTTTTCTTCAGCTTTGGATTCCATCTTGCTTTTAGCTGGCACATTTTTCAGCATCTGATGGACGTTCAGGGGCCCAAGGAACCAGATAGTTCCTATGGGATAGACCTTTCTTTTCCTCCAAACAAGTTAACATCAAGTATTCTGTAACCAATCACGTCAACACGCACGTGGTCGCCCCCCAGGCAACGAGCTGGATGGCAGCTGTAAAGGAGGGTCGCTCTTCACTTGGAGGGTGCCGTCGCCCCTTGTACTTTGTGTCAACCACCCTAACCTTCCGGAGTCCTCACGCCCCAGACGAAGGGGGTCCCAGAGGTGCCACCCCCGAGGCACATGGCTCTGCTACGCCCAGCGGACCCACAGGAAGTCGTGGCTCTCCCCGATCCGAGTGGCCGGCGGTGCTCACACTTAAACGTTCTACTGGATGCGTGTAGCCGGGGTGTCTTGTTTGCGTGGGGCTGGACTTTGTCACGTGCCGTCTGAGACCGTGAGGCTGGTGCCACACTTGGTCATTAGCACCAGGGCTGATGTAAGATCGTAGATTGTTGATGACCCCGAGGGGTGCGTTTAGCAGCACAAGCTCCTCTTTGTCCGTCTCGGGGGAGGAAGGGACCCTTCAGGACCCCATGGTGTGGATGTGGGAAGAGTTAGTGCTGAGGTGTGATTCCACGTCAGTCTGTTCACGGGCTGCCGAGGGCTCCTGGCGGGGCCGAGGGCGCGGGTATCTGAGCCTTTGTGCCTGATTTTTGTCCCATGAAGTGGTATTTTTGTGTCCGTCATACAGAGACAAGCCCAGGGCACACAGCTGACTTGGGGATTCTCTACGTGACAACTGTTTTGACCCACTTTAAATGATTAGGAAATTGAATTATTTCCACATTATTTAAAATAATTACCTCTAATAAGTACTGACGTGGACTTTTCCTTTTGGCAAGGTATTTGAAAATGGACTTGTTGGCTGTGTTCTCCTAGAATGTTTTTCTTTTCTTTTCTTTTTTTTTAAAAATCTGTTTAATCAGAGACGCTTTACAGAGAATGGCCACCCCTATTAGCAGCACCCCTTTGCGGGCAGTTTTGTGGGGAGATGTGTGGCTCCCGGAGCACAGTGGGGTGTTCTCAGCCCCTCCAGCCACGGTGCCGGCTCTCGGTGGAGCCGGTGGGCTGGGGCTTCCAGGGCATGTATCCAGAAATAACTCTTAATTTGAAAAGATACATACGCCCCAGTGTTCATAGCAGCACTATTTACAATAGTCAAGATATGGAAGCAACCTAAATGTCCATCGGCAAATGAATAGATAGAGAAGATGTGTTATTTACACACACACACACACACACACACACACACACAATGGACTACTACTCAGCCATTAAAAAGAATGAAATAATGCCATTTGCAGCAACATGGATGGACCTGGAAATTATCATAGTACGTGAAGTAAGTCAGACAAAGACAGACAAACATCATTTGGTATCACTTGTATGTGGAATCTAAAAAGTGATACAAATGAACTTAATTACGAAACAGAAATAGACTCAGAGACATAGAAAACAAACTATGGTTACCACAGGGGAAGGGGGAGAAGGGATAAATTAGGAGTGTGGGATTAACAGACACACACTACTATATATAAAATAGCTAAACAACAAGGTCCTACTGTACAGCACAGGGACCTAGATTCAGTATCTTGTAATAACCTATAATGGAAAAGAATATGAAAAGGAATATATATATATGTGTAATTAAATCACTATGCTGTACACCAGAAACTAACACAACATTGTAAATCAACTCTACTTCAATTTAAAGACAAAGATAAAATGGAATGATAACAAGGACATAGTAATGGAATAAAGGGGCGGGAGATAAAGGTTAGTAGTGAAATCAGTCACACTACCAAAAAATATTACAAATATGGACTGTTTTAACAAGAAAAGTACCAGAAAAAAAGTGTAAGAACATCCTAGACAGGTAGAATAGAATACTCGATTTCATCAAGAACGTACCAAAAAGAAGAAGGGAGAGTTAACTATGGCAGCAGCATGGAGACCACTGGCCGGAATCCCCACTCACAGTGGTCGTGGAGGTCACTGTAAACCTGGGGAGGAGGTTTGAGGAGATGTGCCCAGGATGGTGAGCAGAGCTTTGTCACCTTCAAACCAGCATCTCCCCCTCCCCTGGACGTCTAGAGATGGCTCAGGAATAATGGGTACCACAGGCCCATGTTGGCGAAATATGTAAGCAAAGTTAAATATTCTTTATTGTAGTAATTCGCAGAGTCTTGTCACCTGTTTTTAGACAGTGGATTTCTTCCAAGGGCAGGAGCAAAGTCATAGAAGTGGTTTCCTTGGAACGCATGTGGGAGATGCTGTGCCCACCTCCCTGCCCTTTGGCTCACGGTTCTACCCTGCACCCAGATGCGCGTGTCGCCTCTGCCTGGAACGTCCCCCCTCCGGTACCGACGTAGCTTCCCCCCGCGTCTGTCCATTCCCTCCCTGACTGCTTGGCCCAGTCACCCTCCATCCCAAAGCACTTGGTGCTGTTCGAAATGTTTGAGGTGGCTTGTTCGTTACATTTTTGGTGTCTGTTCCCCTATTTAGAATGTAAGTTCATTTCCTGTTCCTGGCATTTAGAACAGAGTCCCGTACAGGGTGGGCACACCACCGAAGGAGCAAATGAAGGAACCAGCTGTGAATTTAAGCCTTTCCGTTACACAGGGTGGAAGACCACGACGACCTCATGCCAATATTTCTGCGCCACGACACGGTCCTGAGGGAGACCTATGGCGAATACTTCCTGGGTGAGCTCATAGAGGCCGGAGACGAAGAGAACCACGCGGTCGTGTGCGAGGTGCGTGCGAGCCCCCGGGAGGGGTGTGGGGAGTGAGCGGCGTCGCCCCTGGTTTTGCTGCCGTCGCCTCCCCTGCCGTGCCCTCCTGCGCGGTGTGCCAATCCCCCGCCTCCCAGTGTCCCTGCTTTAGGTTTGGGGAGGTCCTTAACAGGCTCGAGCTTGCGCTGGACGCGGCCGACTCCGAGTTCTTGGAAAGCAGCAGACACCTGACCGTCCAGGCTACGTACCTCTTAGAGCACACGCTGGTTTTTGCAGCAGTGATTAGAGCGAGCTTGATCAGTGACGGCGGGCTAGGGGTGGGATGGATTTAACCGATGACCACCCTCAGTTTCAGGAGGTGAATTATGTCTCAGAAAAACTCCTGGTGCCAGGATGCACTCAGGCGAAATCAACCTGCTGGGGTGGGGAGACGTCAGTGTTTTTCAGAAGCTCCCCATGTGATTCCAGCGCGCCGTCCAGGTGCTGAAATGCTTATCTACGTGATGGGGAACATCCCTGGTGCAGAACAGGGCGAATTTAGATGTTTACGGTCAGTACTTTCTTAAACTGAGAACTGGCCCTAAAAACTGGATCTGGATGTCCTTTCCCATGATAGGTATTTCTTCTACACTGGAAGTTTTTATTCTTATTTTTTTCATATTTAGGTCTTGGCATCGTCTTTTTAGGGCTTGCTTTCATGTGTTGCCATTTGACTTTTAGCTCCAGACTAGTGATAGAAAGAAGGGTGAGGGGTATTTGGGCTCAGCAGCGCCATTTTGAAAAACTGTGTCTTTACACAATGAGACAAAAACTGCTGATAATTAAAATGATTCATACAGACTCCAATAAGGACTTCAATTTTTAAATTTATTATTTATTTATTTATTTTTAAATTTAAGTGTAGTCACTTTGCAATGTTGTATTAATTTCTGGTTGTACAGCATAGTGATTCAGTTTTTTATATATACATATATATGTATATATATATGTTCCTTTTCATATTCTTTTTCATTATAGGCTATTACAAGGTATTGAATATTGTTCCCTGTGCTGTACAGTAGGACCTTGTTGTTTATCTATTTTATACATAGAGTTAGTATCTGCAAATCCCAAACTCCCAATTTATCCCTCCATCCCGTTTCCCCCTGGTAACCACAAGTTTGTTTTCTGTCTGTGTGTTTGTTTCTGTTTTGTAAATAGGATCATTTGTCTCATTATTTTAGGTTCCACATATACGTGATATCATGTGGTATTTTTCTTTCTTATTCTGGCTTACTTCACTTAGTATGACAATCTCCAGGTCCATCCATGTTACAGATGGCATTATTTTATTCTTTTTATGGCTGAGTATATTCCATTGTATAAATATACCACATCTTTTTTATTCAGTTATCTGTCGGTGGATGTTTAGGTTGCTAGGACTTTTAATGATTAAACTATACTATCCAGTTAGTCAGGTCTTTGTTTTTCTTGAGAAGGACTTTTTAAAAATTTTCCAGCCTTATCGAGATATGATTGACATATAATATTGTATAAGTTTTAGGTGGTACACTTATATATTGCAAAATGGTTACCACCACAGCTTTAGCTAACACCTCCATCATGTCACATAATTATCATGCTTTTTTGTGTGTGCGGTGAAAACAGTTGAAATCTACCATCTTAGCAACTTTCAGGTGTATAATTATTAGCTATAATCACTGTATTATTGTCTATAACCGCCCTGCTGTACATTAGAGCCCCAGAACTTACTCATCTTATAACTGGAACTTTGCATCCTTTGACCAGCATCTCCTCCTAACCCCTTGTAACCACCATTCAACTCTGTTTCTATGAGTTCAGCTTTTTTAGATTCCACATATAAGCAGCACCGTATAGTGTTTGTTTTTCTCTGACTTATTTCACTTAATTTAATGTCCTCAAGGTCCATCCATGTTGTCACACATGGCAGGATTTCCTTCTTTCTCATGGCTAAATAATCTCCATTACACATATGTGCATATACATATATACATACATACGTACACACTGCGTCTTCTTTAGCCACTCATCTGTTGATGGCCACTTCGGTTGTTTCCATATCTTGCCTACTGTGTGTAATACTGCAGTAAACATGGGAGTCCAGATGGTTTTTCAATATCCTGTTTTCATTTCCTTTGGCTTTATACCCAGGAGTGGAATTGCTGAATCCATATGGTATTTCTATTTTCAATTTTTTGAGGAACCTCCATGCTGTTTTCCATAGTGGCTGTGCCAATTTACATTTCCACCAATAGTGCACAGGGGTTCCCTTTTCTTCACATCCTTGCCAACACTTGTCATCTCTTGTCTTTTGATGATTGCATGCTGACAGGTATGAGGTGATATTTCATTGTGATTTTGACTTGCATTTCCCTGATGATTAGTGATGTTGAGCATCTTTTCATGTACCTGTTGGCCATTTGGATGTCTTCTTGGAAAAATGTCTATTCAGAGCTTCTGCCCACTTTTAAATTGTATTGCATTTTTGCTATTGAGTTGTATGGGTTGTTTGTATATCTTGGATATTAACCCCTTATCAGATGTATGATTTGCAAATGTTTCCTCCCGTTTTGTAGGTTGCCTTTTCATTTTGTTGTGTCTGTTGCTGTGCGAGAAGCTTTCCAGTTTGATGTAGTCCCACTTACTAATTTTTGCTTTTGTTGGTTGTGCTTTTGGTGTCATGTGAAAACCTCGTTGTTGAGACTAATGTCGAAGAGTTTCCCTTATGTTTTCTTCTAGGAGTTTTATAGTTTCAGGTCTTATGTTTAAGTCTTTCATCCAGTTCAAGTTCATTTTGTTGGTGGTGTAAGATAGAGGTCCAGTTTCATCCTTCTGCATGTGATTATCCAGCTTTATCAACAGCGTTTATGGAAGAGGTGTTCTTTCCCCCATTGAGTCTTCTTGGCTCCTTCGTCAAATTCCAGTCAACTGTAAATGTGGGGGTTTGCTTCTGGGCTTTCTATTCTGTTCTTTTGGTCTATGTGTCTATTACGCTACTGCTATGCTGTTTTATTGTCATAGTTTCATAATATAGCTTGAAATCAGGAAACGTGATGCCTCTGGCTTTGTTCTTCTTCCTTGGTCTTGCTTTGGCTATTTGGGATCTTTTGTGGTTCCATACAAATTTTATGATTTTTTTTCTATTTCTATGAAAAATGCCTTTGGAATTTTGATAGGGATTCATTGAATCTATAGATGACTTTGGGTAGTGTGGGCATTTTAACAATACTAACTTTTCTGATCCATGAACATGGGCTATCTTGCTGTTTCTGTTTTCTTCATTTTCTTTCATCAAAGTCTCGTACTTTTCAGTGTACAGATCTTTCACCTCCCTAGCTAAATTTATTCCTAGATATTTTATTGTTTTTGATGCTATTGTGAATGAGATTGTTTTCGTTATTTCTTTTTCAGTTATTTTATTTCTAGTGCATAGAAATACAAGTAATTCCTGTATGTTGATTTTGTGTCCTACAACTTTATTGAATGTACTGATCAGTCTTATGAGTGGAGTCTTTAGGATTTTCCATGTGTAAGATCATATCATCTACAGAGGCAGTTTTGCCTGTTCTTTTCTGATTTGGTTGCAGTTTATTTCCTTTCCTTGCCTGATAGCTTTCACTAGGACTTCCTGCTGAAGGAAGTTGTTGAAGAGGAATGGTGAGAGTGAGCACCCCTGCCTAGTTCCTGACCGCAGAGGAAAAGCTTTCAGCCTTGCATCGCGGAGAATGCTGTTAGCTGTGGGCTTGTCGCTACTGGCCTTTATCATGTTGAAGTGTGTTTCTTCTATACCCAATTTGT
Organism: Camelus ferus; assembly: GCF_009834535.1. Classification (NCBI taxonomy): domain Eukaryota; kingdom Metazoa; phylum Chordata; class Mammalia; order Artiodactyla; family Camelidae; genus Camelus; species Camelus ferus. The sequence continues at coordinate 18,558,546 of NC_045714.1, read as the reverse complement.
TGAACATTTTTATCATGAAAGGATGTTGTATTTTGTGAAATGCTTCTTTTTACATTTATTGAGATGCTCATATTATTTTTACCTTTCATTCTATTAATGTAGCTGTCACATTTATTGGTTTGCATATGTTGCACCTCCACGTCCCAGGGGTAAGTACTGCTTGATCTTGGTGTATGATCCTTTTGATGTTGAAATCAGTTTGCTTGTATTTTGTTGAGAATTTTTGTATCTATATTTATCAGGGATATTTGTCTGCAGTTTTCTTTTCTTGTAGTGTCCTTATTTGGCTTTGATATTAGGGTAATGCTGGCCTTATAAAATGAGTTTGGGAGTGTTCTATCCTCCTCAGTTTTTTGGAGGAGTTTGCGAAGAATTACCATTAATTTTTCTTTAAATGTTTGATAGAATTCACCAGTGAAACCGTGTGATCCTAGGCTTTTCTGTTGGGAGGTTTTTGATGACTGATTCAGTCTCTTTGCTTGTTATTGGTCTGTTCATATTTCCTTTCTTCATGATTCAATCTACGTAGGTTGTGTTTCTAGCAATTTATTTCTTCTAGGTTATCCAGTTTGTTGTATATAATTACTCATAGTAATTTCTTATGATCCTTAGTATCTGTAGCATCAGTTGTAATGTCTACTCTTTCATTTCCGATTTTATTTGAGTCTTCTCTTCTCCTTCTTAGTCTAGCTAAAGAGCTGTCAATTTTGTTTATATTTTTAAAAAACATTTCTTGGTATTGCTGATCTTTTTGATTATTTTTGGTTTCTAATTTATTTCTGCTTCGATCTTTGTTATTTTCTTCCTTCTCCTAACTTTGGGCTTAATTTGTTCTTCTTTTTCTAGTTCTTTGAGGTGTAAAGTTAAGTTGTTTGCTTGAGATCTTTCTTTTTCCTTAATGTAGGCATTTACCACTATAAATTTACCTTTTAGAATTGCTTTTGCAGCATCTCATAAATTTTGGTTTATTTTGTTTCTATTTTTGTTTGTTTCAAGATATATTTTGATTTCTTCTTTGATCTCTTGGGAGGAATGTATTTTATTTTTTAATTAATTAATTAATTATTTTATTTTTCAAAACCAGAACATTTATTGTGTAACTATTTGTTGAAATCTTTAAGATGATCTGGATGCTGCAACAGCTGCCCTCTTGCGTTTAGGTGTTGTTCCCTCATGGAATCCATGCCTGAACCTGCAGTATACAATTTCTAGGTGCCTCATTCGACTGGTCCCAGTGATATTTCATCTTTCATCTTTATCACCAGGAGTGTATTTTAAAATGTCCATGTATTTGTGATTTTTTCAACTTTCCTCCTGTTATTGATTTTTAGTTTAATGCCATTGTAGTTGGGAAAGATATTTCATATGATTCAAATCTTAAATTTGCTAAGACTTGTGTGATCTGTCATACGATATAGCCTGGAAAATGTTCCATGTGCTCTTGAGAAGAGAGTGTATTCTGCTGCTGTTGGATGGCATATGCTGTATATGCCTGTTAGGTCGATTTTGTCGAAAGAATGATTCAAGTCCAGTGTTTCCTGGTTGATTTTCTCTCTGGATGATCCATGCATTGTTGAAAGTGCGGTATTGAAGTCCCCTGCTCTTATTGTAATGTTGTCTGTTTTTCCCTTTGTATTTGTTAGCATTTGCTTAATATATTTAGGTGCTCCAATGTTGAGTGCATATATATTTATGACTGTTACAGCTTCTTGATGGATTAGCCCCTTCATCACTGTGTGGTAGCCTTCTTTGTCTTTGTTACTGTTTTTGGCTTAAAGTCTATTTTGTCTGATGTAAGCACAGCTCACGCTGCTCTCTTTTCGTTTTCATCTGCCATGGAATGTTTTTCTTCACCTCTTCACTTGGAACCTACGTGTGTCCTTAAAGCTGCAGTGAGTCTCTTGTAGGCAGCACATTGTTCGGTCTTGTTTTTTAAAATCCATCCAGCCACTAGATGTCTTTTGATTGGGGAGTAGAATCCATTTACATTTAATTATTGATAGGTAAAGGCTTGCTCATGCCATCTTCTTGTCCCCTGGCTGTTTTGTAGTCCTCTTGTTCCTTTCTTCCTGTCACGCTTCCTTCCTCTATGAGTCAGTGATTTTCTGTAGAGGGACACTTTGATTCCCTCTTCTTTATCTTCTTTGAATCTACTGTAGATTTTTGCTGTGAGGCTTGCATACAGGTTACATAAAATATCTTATAGATATAACTGTCTGTTACGTACCAAAGACTTAATTTCAATCACGCACAAAAATTTTACCCTTTGAACTGCCCCCTTGTTGTGTTTCTCATGTCATAATTTACCTCTTTTTATGTTACACTATAGCTATTAAAATAATGAAATTCTTGTCCTTTAATCTTTACTCTAGTGCTAAGTGGTTAATGCTGCACCACATTAAGGTTCCATCAAAATTCATCGAATTGCACATCTGAAATATGTGGAGTTTGCTTTACAGAAATTATGCCACATACAGTTGTTTAAAACCAATAAAGTTTTAGAGCATTCTGAATTTGACTGTATACTTATTTTTGTGATTGTGTCTATATGTTCATATATTTTCACATTACTTATTAGCATCCTTTCATTTCAGCTTGGAGAACTTTCAGCGTTTCTTGTAAGGCAGGTCTCGTGGTGATGAATTTCCTCAGTTTTGTTTGTCAGAAAGTCTATCTTTTTCCTTCATTTCTGAAGGACAGCTTTCCTGAATAAAGTATTGTTGGCAGTTTTTTCTTTTAGCACTTTGAATATGTCATTCCACTCACTCCTAGCCTATAAAGTTTCTGCTGAGAAATCTGCTGACTGGTCTTATGATGGTTCCCTTGTCAATTATGCATTTTATTTTCTCCTGCTTTTAAGATCCTCCCCTTGACTTTGATTTTTGACTGTTTTATTATACTGTGTCTTAGAGGGGATCTCTTTAAGGTGATTTTGTCTGGTGACCTGTGAGCTTCATGAACTTCAATATCTATATCCCTCCCAGATTTGGGATGTTCTTGGCCATTATTTATTTAAGTAAGCTCTCTGCCCCTTTCTCCCTCTCTTCTCATTTTGGAACTCCAGTGATTTGCACATTGGTCCTTTTGATGGTGTCCAGTAGATATATAGGCTTTCTTCAATGTTTTTCATTGTGTTTACTTTGTTCTCCTCTGACTCGGTACTTTCAAAGCCCCTGTCTTCAGTCTCACTGATTCTTTCTTCTGATTGATCAAGTCTGCTGTAGATGCTCTATTGCATTTTTCAGGCCATTCGTTGATTCTTCAGCTCCAGAATTTCTGTTTGGTTCTTTTGGTGGTTTCTATCTCTTTGTTAGCCTTCCCATTTTGTTTGTGTGCTGTCTTCCTGATTTTGTTGAACTATCTTTCTGTGTTTTCCTGTAGCTCACTGAGTCTCCTGAAAACAGCTATTTTGAATTCTGTACCTGGTAAATTGGAGACTTAACCATGACCCCTGTCTTTAGGTTCGGTTGTCAGTGGTGTCATATTTCCTTGATTTTTTCATGTTCCTGGAGTTTTGCACTGCTGTCCTCACGTTTGAGTAGCAGTCACCTCCTCCAGTATTTGGAGAGGAAATACCTTCTCTTAGCCCTGCTAGAGGTTCTCGGGCTTCCTCAGACCTTGTGTGGGTGCCCCTGCTCCGTGCTTGTTGCTCCGTCTTGTGACAGAATTCCTAAGCTTGTATGTCTTCTTTGAATCCTGCAAAGCGCCAGGTGAGTGCTTTCGTCTTCCCAAAGGTGGCACTACAGCTCAAGTTTCTGGTCTCCCCCTGGCCCACAGATTCAGCCAGCTTTCTCCATATGCTCATTAGCCATCTGGCAAAGTCTGCTCGCGCCACCGTTGGGAGTGTACACAGGGAGGCACCACAAAGTGGGCTGGCGTGTGGGTGGGGCACGTGGAGCGCTGGGGGCGCTCGTGGGCCTGTTGGCAGGACCCCTGGGTAGACCATGCCCAGCAGCAAGTGAATGTGCTTCCTGAGAGAATCCACTCTATGCACTTAGGATCCGCGTCCTGTTCACGTCTTCTGAAGGTCCTGCCTGCTGTCATCCCAGACTCTTCCACCCCCAGTGGGAGCTCCCATTTTCATACTCTGGATTGGGCAGAAGGGAAGTGAGCCTCTCTGGCAGCATCCTGCGTAACTAGGGGAGCCCGGTGCTCACCCACACACGCTCCCTTACTCCATGGGATAAATTATTGGCGGGGAAGATCTTTCTCGGCCCTGAGCTGTGTTGCCTCGGAGGTTGGATGTTGTGGGTAAAGGCAGACTGTTCATCTTATCCACTCCAGGGCATCCAAACTAGTATTTTTTTTGCTCCAGTGGACCTGAAGCTTTTCCTCTGGAAACCTGAACTTCATCAAAGGCTCTCCAATCTGTGAGTGATTGTCTAAGTCAGTGTTCTCCAAGGGCTCCTGGACCAAGGCCGAGAGGGGCTGGAGCCAGTCCATGGGCCTCTGCACGGTCCACAGCTGGGACCGAGATCTGTCTGCCTATTTCCCAGTGCACAGGCGGGCAAGACTCCTCCCATCCTCCTTGGTGTGCGGTGCTGGATCCCACGGCTCCCTCAAAGGCACTTTTGTTCATGGGCGGATGCCGAATATTTGCTGTTGAGCAGGAGACAAAAACAAGGGATATCTTATACCACTGCGATGCTGATGTCATGCTGGAGAAGGCTTTTCATTCTTTGGTTTCAAGTCTGAGCCCAAATCACTTGAGTTAGGGCCTAAGAAGGGCAGCTGCAGTGACCTCCTCCCTCATGTTCTTTCCCCCTCTTGTTATGTGTTGCAAACTTTCAGTGTGTGTACACATCAGAGGAACGCTGCTGGCTGACAGTTTCAATCTCAATCCCACAAGGATCCTTCAGTGTCTCTAAAGGCATGGACGGAGTCCAGCCTGGTCTTTGGGAGGCTGTGCTGCCCCAGACATCAGAAGCTTCGTGCTCTGTGGAGGTGTGACCATGGGCCTCAGTCTTAAAATGGAAGGCCAGGAGCAGGACCTGTCAATGGGGAGCAAGCCCTTCTAGGATCTGGGAGTGAATCTCCAGTCTGCACCAAGCTGTGTCTGGCGTCTTAAGCCTTTCTGGGTTCAAGATCAATGCTGTCAGTACCTTCCACCCACCTCCCTGGACCCTTCTCCCAGCCACCTGGAGCTCCTGAGGCTGGCCCTGCCTCACTGGAGCTGGAGCTGTCTCAGTCTGGCTCGCAGAAGCCCATTGTTAAATCTTCAGGAACTTTGCAAACCGGTTGTTAAATGCAGCCACTGTTAAAAATTAAAATAAACAAACCAACAGTGGAATAAATTACTCAAAAAACAGAATTAATAAATACTCAAACTCATCACTTTTAATTACTTTACTATGATTTGTCCTCTTGGGGTCATTTATGTCTGCGGTCTCTGTACAGAGGAAATACTGTAATCATGGCTACTGCACATCTTTTCCCACCTCTCTGCTCAGGGACATCACACTGAGGGCTCCCAGTGCGCCACAGCAGGAGTATATACACCACAGAAACTGGCAAATGTCACAATCAGGCTTCTTGCCCTCAGGGCTGATTAGGTGTTAGCCGGCACACCACACTTCTAGGTCCAGGGATATCGGGAGACAGTACACTAAGCCTGGCCCTTCCCAAACCCGGCCGTGGCAGTCCCAGGCCATGCGTGTGGCTGGCCTGACAGCCGTGCCCATGCCGTGGGGGAAACCCTTGACTAAAGGTTTTTAACTGTGAGCACTTTCTGTGGCTTGATCATTCCTCTGGGGAAGGTCTGAGCCATCACTGTGCTGCAGGTTGCTTTCCATAGCTTCATCCTTGTCATCTGGTGTTTGCTCCAAACTGAGATTTCAGGGCAAGGCCGTTGGAGGCCGAGGGCGGGTCCTAGAGCCAGACGGGCAGAGCGTCTGCCCTGGCATCACCCGCGGTGCTGGCAGCAGCCGTCCGAGTGGGTGGCGCCGACCCGTGGGTGGGCAGAGCCTGCCAGCACAGCCATGCCCTCGGCAGCAGGCAGAAGGGGTCAGAGCTGGCAGTGGCCACAGCAAGGGCACCTCACCGTGGAGTGTTGTCACCCAGAAGGGGTGGCGACCGTAGGGCTTTTTAGATGGAAGCATGAATGTTGCCATGCTCACGGCCTATAAATGGACCTGCTGGTGACGATGAGGCCACGGCACGTGCAGTTTTCTAGCGATCTGAGCCTGATCCGTCATCGTTGCAGTCCTCCCAGGAAAAACAAGAACAGCAACACACTCCCAGCTTTGCTCTCAGTGTAGGAGAATTAAAGACCCCTTTGTGGTGGAAAGCGCGGGGTACCTGGCAGACGGACAGCAGCCGGCAGTCGATGCCTTTTCACTGTAAGGTTAAAAAAAAAAAAGCCCATCAAGTCAATTTATTTTTCCAGAAAACACACGCACAAGGAAGCATTGGAACACTCCCACAAATTCACATTGAAGAACAGTGTTTCTCAAACCAGAACAGTGACTTCACAGAAGCCCGAAGGGGAAAGCAGGCACCTCCACCGTGCGTCCCTGCTCCGACGAGTCCATAATTCTGAACTTTTGTGAGTCGTCACGGCCCGGGGTGAGTGATGAGGACATAACAGGTTGCAGAATTGGAGGACGTTAAATCTTTGTTCCTAATGGCAAAACATGTTTCTCTCATTTTCATCAGAATGTGTGATCCCTGCCATTTGAAATCAGCTTCCAAACACAATGAGCCATTAGTGTAATAGCTCGTTACTAACAGCGGTCTTATAAATAATACATTCTTATCACGCACACACGCTCGCTGGGCCGCCAGCGGAAGGTGTTTCAGGCCATCGACGTCGCGCTGCGCCAGCGTGGCTGTAGTCAGGAGGACATCTCCATGTGAACCAAGACGCGTGCCAATTTCTCCTGCCGAGAGGAGGGCTGGCCGCCTCTCGCCGCACACATGGTAGATGGATTGGCTAATCAGCGTCTGCTGAGTCTTGGGCCTAAAATTACAGAGAAGCCAGACTAACTGCGGTTCCACAGCCTTTGTTCACAAGTGCAAACAAGACAAACAATCCCTTGTTATTTGGGGAAGAAATTAAAATGTTTGTTTTGGACTTTTGTTAAAGTGTCGGTGGCTCTATAAAACAGCTGCGTAAATCCAGCCTCTCATGGCTAGTATTTTGGGGGTTCTGTAAAGAGAAGAATACACGTGGAAAAATTAATTTTGAAAAATTCCTTTTGCATCCCAGTTTGGGAGTAAAATACAGGGCATCTTACATTGACTTTCCAAGCACATGTTTGAGAAGAAATGGTTTTCAATCAGAAGATACCTTTGCAAACAAACAGTTTAATACATCATTTTTTCCCCTGTGTTGTTTAAAAGAGTGAGCATTTTTGTAGCTTCTTTCTCTAAGAGGTTACAGCGTGAACCGTTTTTTTCTGACTGGGAGTATACGGAATGATGCTGCATTCTTAGACACAGGGAATGCCAATGACTCTCGAGTTCTCTTCTGCTTCCTGAATGGAATTGTCTCGAGAAATAAAGTCTGAACACTGGAGGGACAGGAACCAGTGATGCTGGTCTCTTGTAAGAGCTGTCAAAGTCGAGTCAGTCACCAGAATTTGCTTAAAACCCACATAAGAATCAAAGGGATTATTTATGTGAGATTTATTTATTTTTCTCCCCCCCGGTTTTATTGATATAACTGACATACCACATGGTGTAAGTTCAAGGTGTACAACGTAGTATTTTGATCTATGTACACATCACAAAATAGTTACAATCCGTGAGTTACCTTAAGAACTGCATCCTCTCACGCCTCTTTTAAGGTTTCAAGTGTTTTCCTTGCAGAGAAGAATGAAATACAGAATTACTGATGGGACATAACAAAGAATTTCAATCACGGCCATCTCTCAATGTGGTGTTAAAATTTGATCGAATTAAAATTTGTTGTAAATTTGTAACATTTCAGTCTCAGATCAGCTCGTTGCTCACTGAAAGTTCAGCTCCTTCCTCTCCTCACACTTGTGACACCAGATGTGTTACGTTTTTCTCACACAGACAACTCTCTAGACACCAGCTGGTGTCCTGCAGTTTAATTCACTTCTGACACCGCCCAGACTTAGTGCAGACCGCACAGTTTAAGGGCTCAGGCCCACAAGACTGCCCCCTTTTCAGATGCCAGTCACAAGCCCCAGGTTGTCACCTGTGTATTTAACTGACCGGCTGTAAATCAGGGGCTCCCATGACTCCCTCCTTGGGTTTGACAATTTGCTGGAAGGGCCGGCAGAACTCAGGGAAACACTTATCATCATCAGTTCAGTTCCTTGTAAAGGATACAATTCAGGAATGGCCAAACGGAAGAGATGCGTGGGGCAAGGTGGGGAGGAGGGGCGTGGGGCTCCCATGCCCTCCTGGACTCGCCAGTGCCCAGCACCTCTGTGTTCAGCAGCCTGGGAACTCCTGATCCCCACTGTGTAGGGGGTTTTATGGTGTTTTCATTAGTGATTGATGAAATCACTGGTGACTGAACTCAACTCCAGCCCGTCTCCCCTTCCTGGAGGTTGGGGGGCAGGGCTGAAAGTTCCAACCCTCTGATCGCGTGGTTGAGTCCTCTGGTAACCCACTGCCATTCTCCCACAGTCACCTCATCAGCCTCACCTCAGGCATGGTTGAAAGGGGCTTATTATGAAAAACGAAAGATGCTCCTCTCAGGAAATCATAAGTGTTTTAGGAGCTCTGTGCCAGGAGTGAGGGACGGAGGCCAAATTTTAAAAAATCACATCACCTGTCATACTCATCTTCCCACTTACATATTCCTCGTCAAAGACCTAAAATCATGAGGCCATTGCGAGAGGCCCAGAATCAGGCAGGATGCGGGAGGTGATGTGGTTATAGCTCAGACCCACCTGGGGAACCAGCGAGATGAGGTTGCCTCACTTGAACTTTCCCACTAAACCCCCTTCCTCACGTCCCCTCCATCCAGTCAAGTAAGTGAGTTCAAGAAAATTGAAGAGTTCCCGCCTGATGAGGGGCGAATGACCATGAACTTCTCTGTGACTCGGGGGTCCATCAGACGGACCCTGAAGCAGTGGCGAGCCTTACTGAGAACTGCGTGGTGGAGGGGAGGAGCTGGGCCGGGAGGGCTGGGCTTGCCGGAGGGAAATGGCAAGGACAGGGGCAGGCAGGGGCGTTGTCTGCGCGGAGCTCTGACTCCTTTTCCCTCAAGAGCCTCCTGCCAGCGTCCCGAGGTTACAGACCCCCGGGCCTGTCCACAGGGCCGGTCACCGCCTGGCTGCGCACTGGGCTGGGCGCCGGGGCTGCCCGCCCGCCAGGCCGTCAGGGCGCCTGCCAGGGCGCCGGGGGCCCGGGGCGGGGCTCGTGCGGGCCTCACGCCGGGAATCCGCCGGAGGGCTGACAGTGACCAGCGCGCCGGGTGTTGCAGGTGGAAGGCGCGGCTGTCGGCTTCATGAGCGTGTGCTCCAGGGTGAACATGCAGCTGCTGCACGAGTGCTTCGATCTGGGGCCCTTCCACGGACTCTGCACCCCTCATCCCGACGACGTCCTGCGACCGCCGCCGAAGCCCGGCCTCCAGGGGAGCCCAGGTACGGGGCCCTCGCAGGCGCGCGCCCGGCCGTGACGTGGGGCGCGGTCCCAGCGCTGCCCGCAGCCCCCTTGCAGGAGTGGGTCCCGCGGCCGGGCGCGTCCGCGTGCACAGATGCGCGCGAGCACAGGCGGTCGGGGGAGCAGCACAGACACACACCGCGCGCCGCCTTGCCGCTTAGGGTTCCTGAATTCAGGGCGACGGCCCTCCGCGTGTGCGCTGGTGGAGGAGGGCCGATCTGCGGTGGAATAGCTGACGGCACTCCAGGGTTTTACCCGCACGCGCGCGCACAGCACGAAGCCCAAATACAGGCGAGTTCTTCAAGTCAAGAACTCGAGAAATTCTACGTGCCGTTAAGTTTTTATTTCTTATACTGAGGTATGGTTGATTCACAATGCTGTTAGTTTCAGGTGCTCCGCAAAAGGATTCAGTTATACGTTTATCTATATCCTTTTCCACATACGCCTTTATGTTTTAATCCCAGCAGTTAGCACTTACGTTTACGTCTTCAACAAATTGTTATGTGGTACAGGTCTACTGCAAGTTGTCATTTTTAAAAATTGAAGTGTAGTTAATTTACAATATTGGTTAGTTTCAGGTAGACAGCAGATTGATTCAGTTATACACATATATCTATTCTTTTTCAGATTCTTTTCCATTAAAAGTTATTACAGGATACTGAGTACAGTTCCCCGTGCCGTACAGCAGGTCCGTGTTGTTTATTTTATATACAGTGTGTGTGTCTGTTCCTCCCAATCAGTACAAAAGGGAACCACTGCTGCTGCCTTTCCCCTTTGGTAACCATAAGTTTGTTTTGTCTGTGAGTCTGTTTCTATCTTTTTAAAAATTTTTTTGAGGGGGGATAATTAAATTTACTTATTTATCTTTTTTTTTAGCGGAGGTGCTGGGGATTGAACCTAGGACCTCGTGCGTGCTAAGCACATGCTCTACCACTGAGCTGTTCCCTCCCCACAGCAGGTTGTCTTTTTTTCTTTTAAATCAAAAGCAAGTCTGTTTATCAAGTTGTCATTTTTGACTTGCTTAACTTATTTCTAGCCACATGCAATAGTAAAACTGATTTTAAAAAACTGTCTGTATTAGGATTTCCACCACGTGACATTAGGTAATCTCGAACTTTGGCAGTTTAATTTAACGAGATCTCACTGCACCCATGAGTATGTTTGAGGTTAAGGATTTCAGTTCTGAAATCAGGCAGATGCAGGCAGGGTGTGTTAATTCACTTCTCTAAACCTGGGTTTTTTTTGTTTGTAAAACAGGAATATTTTACAGGGGCGTGTGGGGCCTCACCGAGGTTGCCCGCGTTCAGGGTGTCACCCAGGGCCCCGGGGAGCTCCGTGCTTAGTCAGTGTAGAGCATCATCGTGGGCAGTCGTTGTCCTCACTCTGTGATCGGCCTTTCACCTGAGTCTTCCCAGGCTAAAATCAGGGCATCCTGAATTGCTCGGCCTTCCTGGGTCTGAAAGATTATCCCAAGATCGTTCAAAACCAGGAAGAGGAGCATGCTGGGCGTGGCAGGGGTTGATTCGGTGGATCTTGTCTGCTGGGCGGGAGAGCAAGGGCGTGAATGTGCAGCGCTCACCTGATGTTCACACTCCTTGCGAAGAACCCGCAGAGCCCAGGTGGAGAGGCTGATGGTAACACTCTCCCTGGAAGAGAGGTCGGAGGTCACTGCTGTCTCATGGTGAAGGCTGGCTTCCCCGCGTTCTCAGCAGAGGGGCTAAGGAGTGTTCTGAAGGAACTTGCCGGCGTGAGGCAATTCTGAAAAATAAGTTATCGTTGTCACTTTTAAATGCATAAATTCTTCTTGAGGGCAGCGTTAAATAGGTTTTATGGCTCTGTTTTCTCATGTATAAAATGGAGCTAAAAATCGTCTCTAACCCATATCTTGTAATAATCTGTAATGGAAAAGAATCTGAATAAGAATATATACATGTATATATGTGTGTGTGTGTGTGTGTGTATGAAACTGAATCGCTTTGCTGTACATCTGAAACACTGTAAATCAACTGTTCTTCAATTAAAAAAAAATAGTATCCAACCCAAAGAGTTGTTGGGAAGATGAAATGTTAGAAACTACATGATATACTTAGCTCTCTGGCAAGCACAGAGTAAGTTCAAAAACAATGTAAGTTGTCCCCCCACCCCCATGACTGCTGTAATTAAAAATTAGTTAAAGGGGTGAGGGTGTAGCTCAGTGGTAGAGCACGTGCTTAGCATGCCTGTTGTCCTGGATTCAATCCCCAGCACCTCTGTTAAAAAATAGATATAAATAAATAAACCTAATTACTCCCCCCAATTTTATTTTAATTAAAAAAAATTTAAAAAGAGAAATGCAAATAAAACTTAAAAAAATTAGTTGAAAAGATATTGTCCTTTCTAGTGTGTTTCTGAATGGCTTTGAAGCTACACAGAATGACTGGGTAATTCCTACCTTAGAAACTTTATGGACAGAAACAAAATTCAAAATTGAAGCAGAACCCTGGACTTAAAAACAGACATAATCTAGTATATTGTTCCCAGAGATACGGAAGCTGAGAGAAGCCTTACTTCTCGCTACTGCCTCTAATATTTTTCCTTAAAATTAGTTGATCTGGGACAGGATGGTGAGTCAAAAACATAGGAAAACTTCTCTTGTTATTTTGTGTGCCTTGTTTATTTTTGAAAATCCAGCTTTATGTTCACTGATAAAAGGGTGATTATGAAATTGTCACCAGGGAGCACTGTTGTAGACTTCCAGATAACTCAGGCGTGGATCCACAAATCAGCAGCAGCTCATTATGTCTAAGGAAAGTGTCATCACACATCTTGCTGCCGTCTTCCCATCAACCACAACAAAGAATGAGGCTCCAGAGGAAATCTGAAATGTGCTATGATCCACTGTTCATTTTTTTCCTGATGAAAGTCTCAAGTTAAAGTGAATATAATTTCCCTAAAAAAGGGACTAAAATTCTTGTCTCGGTGGGTGCATATCGTTGTGCTTCATACCTTGGATTTTGTTCAGTGCTTTTTATTTTTCAAAGGATTTTCATATGTATTACCTCGTTTTATCCTTATAACTTGATGTCAGAGGCAGGTGACACCTGCCCAAGCCCACAGAAGGTCTCACAATCACAGCTCCTTGGGGGCTGCCCCAGACCCCCACCCGGCTGTCTGCTTCCCAGGTGACTTTTGATCTTGGGTGGCTGTGATTGAAAACTCCAGTGGCGGGTCTACTACACAAATCTGCGGTCAGCTTTTTCACTTCAATGAGATATTTAGTGAGTTACCACTCTAAGGAGTTCTCAGTGACCTGTGTGTATGCGAGCCTTGGACCGCTTCCATCTTCTGGAATCTTCACCTCTGTGTCTGTAGGATTGGCCAGGCCAGTCTCCCTAGTGCCAGAGGCAGGCCGGGAGTGCCAGGAAATTGACACCCCAGGAGCAGCCTCTGACCCCCTGTTTCTTGCCCCTGCCTCATACTGCTACTTTCCCAGTCAGCTCCCAAATAAACCGTTGTGCTCAAATCCTTGATTCAGGGTTTGCTTCGGAGGGAACCCACATCAGGACACTACTGATCTAGTCTTTCCCCAGCAGCTGTGAAAATGTTTACTTACACACAACTGACAGGGGTCAGGGTATAACTACCCCGGCTCCCTCACGCCTCGGGCAGGATAGCTCTGAGACGTGAGCTTCGTACCACTGCTCAGAGTTCCTCCAGGAGGAAGCGCTCCAGCTGGCAATCTGTGTGATGGCACAGGTTTTATTAGCGGCTTTCCCTTCCCATTCTGTCTTCATCATCACCCTACTGGTGCTTCCTGGAATCACCTCCCAAATTAGCTACTTGTTCTCTAATCTTTGACTCAAGGTCTGGTCTTTTCCCACTAGCTGTGAAACTTGCGTTTTCATACTAGCCTCAACCCTTCCAAGCAGAATAACAACGTCGCGGCTCAACCCTCCTGAGCTCATACGTGGTCCTCCTTCCTTGGCTGCTACACACGTTGTGGTCAGCCTACAGTCTTATCGTTTCAGTGTGTCGGAAGTTTCCATTGGACCTAAGAAGTCTGACCATGCACATTCACTTTGCATCCTACTGGAATAATCTGCACATGATCCCTTTTTTAGCCACCTATTCTGCATGCATGAGTTATTACACACACTTGTAAATTTTGGTTTTTATCTACTAAACCTGAGGACTGAACTGGGACCAATGGGAAAAAAGTCTAAGGATGCAGGTTTTGTCCCAGTATTACAGGGAAAATCATGTAAACGTTTATTTTTTTAATTAAGTAGAATACCTAGTTTAGAAGTAGCAAGTTCCCCAAATACTGGAAGAATTCAGAATCACAGATGCTCAGAAAAGAGCTTTCTGCTTGTGTGGGAGATTGTCCTAGATGAGATGTAAGATCCTTCAAGTGCCAAGAGTCTCTGAAAGCTTAGTGAACACACATCAGGATGTTCCGTGTGCTGGCAGTTTATGAATATTTTTCCTTCAGTGACAAAAAAATATTTTTTTCCCCTGTTGGCTCCACCACTGGCCCTGCCCAGCACTTTCAAATCAAGCTGTGTTTTTTGTTCATGGCAACATCACAATAAAGACTTTGGAATCAGAACTGAGCTGGCCACTTTCCTGATGATGCAAAAGGCGAAATCGGGCACGGCCTGCATTCGCCCAGCTGTACTGGCATCGACATGTTTATTAGTTAAAATTAAAAAAGATAAAAACAAAATTTTTGTTTGTCACGTAGGCCAGTGTGACCTGCGGAGCAGGAAAGAGCCCTGTGCGGTGACACTCGTTATGCACGTGGGCCCTACCACGCGGAGGCTCTGGAACGAGACGTGCCCCCGGCAGGGAGAAATGCAATGTCATGGAACAGAATCGGGGACTTCCAAAAGAAAAGCCAATACAGACCCCTAAAACCAACCCACCCAGGAAAAGTGTTGCTTACTGTACATTTAAAAGGCCTTTCAAAACAAAATTTTTGTAACATCTCCGTATAAGACATAGCAATGTTGCCTTTTAAATTAAAAAAAAAAAATCACTCTGGTTGTCAGGAAATATTTCTTTACGTCTTATATAAACTTCTTTTATTAAACTTACATTTGCTTCTTACCTCAGATTACCTACTCTGCAAGGGGAGGAAACATCTGGAACTAAGATTGTTGCCGGAGAATCGGTTCTTGCCTCGCACAGGAAAGAATTCAAGAGCGAGGCATAGTAAAGTGACAGCAAGTTTATTTAGACACAAACACACTCCATATGCAGAGTGCGGGCCATCCCAGGAGGCAAGAGAGGCGGCCCCGGCGTACGGGGCTGTTAGTTTTTGCGGGCTGGGTAATTTCATATGCCCGTAAGTGGGAGAGTTATTCCAGGTGTTTTGGGGAAGGCGCAGGGATTTCCGGGAATTGGAACCCGTCTACTTTTTGGCCTTTTATGTCGGCCTGGGAACTGTCATGGGCCCTGAGTCGTGTCATTTAACATGCTAATACATTACAATGAGCTTAGAATGAAGCTCCAGGTCCACTGGAAGCCAGATCTGCTGCCATCTTGGGCCTTGTTGGCTCTAACTAGTTAAACTGTCCTCAGTTGCTGTGTCATTGTTTTAGTGGTTGTGCCTTGTCCCCTTCTCTCCTGTCTTAATAAGACACAGCTAAGAAACAGTGGCTAAATCAAGTCTTACTTATCAAGTGGTGTATCAAACAGTCCAGGCCTCTTTGCCTCTTTTCCTAAGGCTCTGTTTTATACGCCTGGGTTGTTTTCTGTTTTACTTCATTCTTTTAACATGGATTCCAAATATGAATGAAATTCTCATCTACAGAGCATAGCAGTATTTCTGCCAGAATATTTGCATTATGTATCTCAGACCATGTTGTTAGCGCCTGGTATGCTCTGTAGTCATTGAACTAGTGACCCACTAGGACTCTGAGTTTGTTTGCATGATCAGTGCGGAGTTCCACACACTGAGGGGCTTAAACAGCAGAAACTCACTTTCTCACAGTCCTGGAGATCAGAAGTCCGAGAACAGGGTGTGGGCGAGGCTGGTTTCTTCTGAGGCCGATCTCCTTGGCTTGTAGATGGCTGTCTCTCCCCCGTGTCTTCATGTGGTTCCCATGTGTGTCCATCTCCTCTTCCTACAAGGACACCAGTCCTGTTGGCTTAAGGGCCCATCCATGTGACCTCATTTCACTTTATCTAAGGGCCCTTTCTCCAAAGATAGTCACATTCCGTGCTGTTAGGGGTTAGGACCTGAACATGAATTTTGTCGGGGGACAGTTCAGCCTGTAACACCTGGGATCCTGTGTCAGCCGTCCCCTGGTGCCCTGTGGCCAAGGCTGTAAGACTGGCAATAATGCGGATCGTGGCAGCAAAGTCCCCACTACTTACTGCTCATACAAAGCCTCACGTGCTGACTCATATTTGTCACAATTTGAATTTCATCTTTTTTTTTTAAACCACCAAATGTCTTTTTAGTATAGGAAGTTAACAAAATTGCGTTCTTCTAAAACTTTAGTCACTCTTACCAACTTTGTTTTTCTAGAATTAACTACGTGGGTTCCAAAGCTTTGTAAAAGATGTTGACAAAACAAATATATAATACCAGACCTTTCCCAGGCTGACACGATTCTCTCCAAGGTTGACAATGTCAACAAAAAATTCATCAGTCCATCTAAGAAAGAGATAGAAAACTTTATTCCAGTCAAATTAAGGATTACCACCCAGGAACAACCTCTCAGAAAGCTTTGAGAAATGTTTCACCCCTTAGAGGTCAAAGCACAGTTACGTAGGTTTTTGAGACAGAAGACCATACGTTAAGTGACGTAGATAGTTTGTGCAATCCAGATCTGTGAGTGTTCCCCGAAAACTGGGTTTGCCTCTTGGTGAATGTCAACAGCCAATCAACACAACCAAGCTGAAGCACTGGAGAAGGAAGGCTTTAGTATTTCTTGCGGCAAGTAAGGAAAACACCAAGCTCTTTCCCAGAGCAGTGTCTCCTCTGACAGCAGCACTGGGGAAGTTTTAAGCTAAAGGGACATGCATATTCACGAAGGTACATGCATATTCATGAAGGTTCATGCATATTCTTGAGCTAAGGAGAATTCAGCATAGAATTGGGGTCAAGGTGCACAGAGTCCAAGCCTTAGTTGATTGAAGTCAGGAGGGTCACTATCATCATTCCTCCTGCACCTGTGCGGCGGCCTTGGCCCCTGCAGAACTCAAAGACCATATCAGATTATGCGCAGCCCTTGAGGAGGAACTCGGACTCTGGTTTATGCTGAACTATTGTTTCCTGACTGTTTTTCCTTTGTTCCTACCTTCTCTACTTCCCTTAAGGTCATTGATTACTAAGACCTGTTCAAGGTCAAAGCACCGTGGCCAAGCTTAGGTTACAAAATGGCTTAGAACAAAAATGGCTTCTCTTACGTCAAGAATGCTGTTTCTGGTTCTCTCTCCCCAGGGAACCCCCTAACCTATCTGCTTACGGCAGTACGAAGTGGTGGGTCATGTGACCCCTTACAAGCTCAAGAAGGAATGTTATCTTTTAAGAAGAGTCCTGGTGCTAGGAGAATGTTCTTTATGGTTGAGCAGATGTTTCTGCCAGTGGGGGTGGGGGGGAGGCTAGTCAATGCATCATGCAGAGAGGAGGCCAAAGGGCAGAGAAGAATTTTTATGTTTAAAGTTTCCTTGATTTGCCTCAGAATATGGGTTTTTACTTCATCACCAGTATAAACTCTTGCGTGGGTCCTCAGGGCTGAACCCTTGGTGATCCAGACTTGAAACCTGGTCTTGTTGGCGGGGTCATTGCCCTGAAGTGACCTTGGTGAGCCTTTTGATTATTTAATAAAACCTCTTGCTGCTTTTCCATCTTCATTCGAATACTGGTTTCTAAGCCCTTTTGAATGCCTTTAAAAACAAGCAGCAATGAACGATGGCACCCCTCCTGAGGATCCATTATTTTGCAGCGAGCAGGATGGCTGGTGACCACCTTCGTCCCCTCCCGTCAGGGCTGGGAGCGACTCGGCTGCGCTCCCTCCCGGAGAAAGAGTCCTTTCTCAACGGCAGAAGTACAAATGCATGTTTGCATAGGGCCCTGGGGTCTCTGGAAGAAAAGTGGCTTGATTTATCTTCGTTATGATCATTACGCACCGGGGTTATTTTCTCAGTAGGTGATGTCTCTTTTGCCCCTATTTATGGAGCAGGGGAGAAGGCATTTAATGAATTTCAAGAGTATATTTGACTGTAAAACACATCTCTCTTTAGTGCATTCACATGTAAATAGCCCTTTTATTTGTTCTCTCTGGTGACCTTTCTTCTTTTGGGGGGTAGAGCACAGTTTGTTGTTGTTTTCCATTCCCAAATGGGAGGCTGAATGATAATAGCGAAAGATTATGCAAAAAATCCATGTTTAAAATAACGTTGATACGGCACTTGTGTTGCGGGAAAATTATAGTAATTTGGTCATTACACTATATGGAGTCGGGAGTTAGTTGCTAGAAAACACGGTGATAGGGGTGATTCAGAGGGTTTTCATCCCAACAGGCTGTTTGATCCTGCTGACTTTCCTCTTGAAAATCAATTGCTGGCGGTGAACACTCTGAATTCCCGCTTGATTAAATTGGCCGTCGGCGGGCTGTACCCATTGCGCTGGGGTCACTGTGAGTCCCGTGTCTGTTCACACAGGGGTTTTGACAACTCTTAACATATCACAGAGCCGGTGTATTCCGAGCGAGTGAAGCAACTAAGGAAACAATTGCTAAAAATCCGCCTTTGCAAGTGGCAGCTAACAAAGGAGAATGTATTAATTCTAAGCCCAGCATGAAGCCAGGTGTTTCACTCGGGGGTCGCAAGCCTTTTCTCCGCTGCGTATTGCTCTGGCTCTGGGGGGTTTTCAGACTCCCAGGAATGCTTAGGCTCAGTCACAGAAGGCCTGGGACAGTCACCTTGGAAGCTCCGACTTCAGGATTACCTTTGACGGTGTCCCATTTCCCCTCAAGGTTATTAATATATTCAAGTTTTCTATTTCTTTTGAATCAACTTTAGGAAATTAGATTTTTTTCTAGAAAAGCATCATTTAGTATATGAAGCTCAAAAAATGATTAGTATACAGTTGTGGATATATGTATTTATATCTCCCTATGTATGTATATGTCCATATACATACAAACATATATACATACATACCTACGTATGTGCATACTGTTAAAACGGATTAAAGAAGACAGTTTACGTGATACAAACAAACTTTATTTAACACTTCATGAAGTGGACGGTCTCTTTTCAGAGAACTGCAGAATGGGCCAGAAGTCAGGAAGCCTTATAGGATGAACATGGAAGAGAAAAACTGTGTCTGATTGGCTGGGACCACATAGTCGGGGTGAGAAGGCCCAGAGTTGCTTTGGCATCTGGGGACTGGCTGACTAGATATATTGCATTTTTGTTCAAGTGTAGCATTTACAGGGACATGAAAGTTACGTAAGGCTGGTTTTGTCGACGTGGCCCCCCTACCCCTGACCCGCCTCCCCAGGCAGGGGTGACTCCATCTTGGGCCTAGAAAGTTATTTCAACCATATGTACATGTTGTGTATCCAACTCCATGCGGGAAAAGACTTCTTGTCTTTTTTATTGAGTGCTGATTTCAATCTACATGAAAGATTTTAGAGATAAGAGAAACTAAAGTAAATCACAAAATTAACTATACCAAAAAAATAGTATTCATAATAATGTTATTGAATGCAAGTTTGTGTGCCCCACACACCATGAGGCCAAATAAACCAAAACGGAGTTTGGAGCAGAGAAAGGTATATTACAGGGCCAAGCAAGGAGGATGGGTGGCTCACACTCAAAAATCCCAAATTCCTTGATGCTTTTCAGGGAGAAGTTTTTATAGGCAAACTTTGGAGTGAGGGCTGCAGGGTGTGTGACTTTCTTCTGATCGGTTGGTAGTGAGGTCACAGGGTGGTGCCCCAGGACGCTTGTGCTCAGCCTGAAGTTACCATCCTCACCTGGGCGGGGCCTTAGTTCCTGCAGATGAACTCAAAGATGTTGCTGTGTATTTCCCTTGAGGAGGAACCAGGGTCCTGCTTTAATCACTGCACATGCTTTCTTGATTATTCCTCCTTTGTTTTGCATTCCCTTACTTCCCTGATTTTTATGGGCTGGGTAATTTCAAATGCTAACAAGTGGGAGGATTGTTCCAACTATTTTGGGAAGGGGCGGGGATTTCCCAGAGTTGGGCCACTGCCCACGGTTTGACCTTTTATGGTCAGCCTTGGAACTGTCATGGCACCCGTGGGTGTGTCACTTGGCATCCATATTTACATTTAGTGTATATATAGCTAATATATTACAATGAGTGTGTAATGAAGCTCAAGGTCTACTAGAAGTCAGGTCTTCTGCCATCTTGGACTTAGTTGATTCTAACCAGTTAACCTATCCTCAACTGCTGCGTCGTTCTTTTAATGGTGTGTCCTCCCCCTTCCTCCTGTCTCAAAATGAGGACTCTAGCCCGGGAGACAGCATCTCAGAGAGCTCTGAGGAACTGCTCTGAAGAGGCAGGGGGAAAACTAGTGTTATGTATGCCTTTTTAGTGAAGAGGGGAGCACATGCAGTCAAGCGCACGTTCTGGCAGGGGCTTGCTGCCAGTCACAAGGAGCAGATGTCACCGTTAGTCATTTTAGTGCTTTTCTAGGTATGAGGAGATGCAAGAATTTGGGCTCATAAAATCTCCTCCTGAAAATGTCTATCCGAAGACCAGTTTTCCCAGAGCACAGAGCGCCCTATTCCTGATCTCCACCCTGAATACCTTTCAGGGAGTACTGAAGGTCAGTGGCTGCAGGGGCTCGTGATTTAATCTAAGCAGAAGTAGATGGCTAGAGCCAGTTTTTAGTTGCAATACTAAAAATGAACAAACAAAAAATCCAAATAAATAAATCACCCCCCCCAAATCTCCCTCAAGCTATGGCTAATCTTGTGAGTGTTCACCGGTCAGCTATGCAGCAGGCTTTAAAAAGTTTACAGATGGTGAAGGGAAGCGGGTGCAAGATAATCTTACGTCCAAAAAATAAACACAATGTGAACTGAAGTCTGAGTAAAATTGCCTGAGCAAATGCCACCGTGAGCCCAGTCACAGAAGTGACTCTGACACAGTGTTGTATCTCCTTTCTCTGTTTTTGAAAATGTGAAAACAATCTTAACTTTACAGAAAGGTTACAGGCACTTTTTCCCTTCCTGAACCATTTGTGAATAAGGTGCTGACATGATGCCAGGTCACCTGTGAAAACTTCCGTGTGTGTTTCCCCAGAGGGACGCTCTCCTTTACAGCCTCAAACATCCCTCAATATCAAGCAATTAACTTGAAAATGTTCCTACCATCCAATCTGCAGTCCCAGACCCATTCAGGTTTCTCCATTTGTCCCAATAATGTCCGTCGTAGCAAAAGTATCCAGTCCAGAGTGACAAAGTGCATTCAGTTGCCATATTATTTTCCATTTTGGACCAGTTCCTCAGTCTTTCCTTAACTCTGATGACCCAAACGCTTCTGAAGATGACAGTCTTCTGGTTTGTAGAATGTGCTTGTTTGTGTTTGATGTCTTCTCATGACGACTTTCACGTTAGGCATGTCTGGCAGGACCGTCCGGGAGGGACATGGTTCTGCTGTTACACGTCTGCAGTCTGTCCCACTGCTGATCATGTGTGTCACTTGGATCCCTTGATTAAAGTGACTCTTGTAGGTGAAAAGTGAAAATGATCTGAGCTTACTCCGGCCTGTGCAGAGATCTGTAGTAACTCCTTTATTACTCACCTCTCTCGGCTCCACCTTGATTCTCACTTGGAATCAGCAACTTCAGGTAGGTGATCCTATTCAAAGCCCCCCTGGGAGATTCAGCCTGGCTCCCCAGCTTCCCACGCAGGTACTTGCTGCTGCTGCTGCTGCTGTCTCCGTGGGCTAGTGATGCTCCTGGTTTCTCAGTGAGTCAGCTCGTCTGTGCCTGATCCAGCTGCAGCCTCTGGTTATCGCTACACAGTTCATTTCAAGGAAATGGTTCCAGAGTCTCTGCGACCAAAACTAACTTCAGCTCTACTGCAGCCTCTAAGTAGGAGGCTTGCAAACTGCACAGATCCAGCTTCCAAGGGCCCAGAGTGGGGCTCTGCCCACAACTTCCGCTCTCGTATCTCTGGTTATATCTCTTTCTTCTCCCTAAACTTGTCTTTACCTTTTAACCTCTTTAAAGACAATTAGATTCTTTTGTTTGGCCTTTTTAAACAGCTGGCTCTTAGACTTATCTATCAAGTCTGTGGGTTTATTTCTTTTTGAACTTATTAATGTCTGCTTTCATTCCTGTGATATCCCTTCCCTTAATTTTTTTTTTTTTTTTTGGCTTGGCTTTGTTTTTCCTCTTCTAGTTGCTTGATTAATTTATTTTCTTTTTTTTTTTTCTTGTTTGATGTAAAAACATTTGTTGGAAAGAAAAACTTTTCCTCTACCAACTCTGGTCCTAGTGGTCAGGGACCTGCAGAGTAACTGACAAGAGACAGATTAGCAGGAGCAAAGTTAATTTCACACGCAGGCGCGCCCTGTAGTGGCGAGTAACCCACTGACAGTCGGGAGTAAAGGCGTATATACCAACGTGACCAAGGAGGAGCCTTGTTAGGGCTTTAGTGAAAAATATGGGATTTTTTAATGCTAATGGGATTGTGCCATTAAACCACTGAACTCGCGGTGGGTAAATTCATCCTGGAAATGTGTGCTATATGGTTGAGGTCATTGATGGTGACCATATCCACTTTACCAGAGTTAAAAGGAGCTCTGGTGACCAGGTGCCCAATATGGCCAAATCTGTTTTCTCTCACCTTCACCACCGTCTCAGGAACCCACTGGCACTGCAGAAGAAAATGCAGCTGTCTGTCAACTGGGGAGGAACAGAGAGCCTGCTTTGCTGGAATTTTATGAGGAAGCTTAAATTGGACTCTTAAAAGCTTCTGAAGGCCAGGATGCCAAGCCAAGAACTCACTACCAGATTTCACTTGAAGTACCTATAGATTTGGGTGAATTTCTCTCTTCTCAAGATCCCCCCGATATCCTTCTTTACTCACTTGTAATGCGGGGAGACCTGTAAGCCAGGCATCAGATACCCAGGAGAGATCTGTAAGCATTAGCTCCATAAAATCGGCCCATTTCCTTAAACCTGCCTGGTCATAGCAGATTCTATGGACAGCTTTCTCAAATATGACATTTTAATCAAAGCCTTGGTCATATAACCAATGTTTCCAGTTATGTCCTGTTACACAGTGAACAGATTCTTAATGAAGCTATGAAAACAATTATATTTTTACGAAAATGAGAATACTCAGAGTTTCTGAATTCTGGAGGCATCGGGCAGGGAGAAAAATATAAATATTTTATTTCTGTTTACAAAAGTATAATTTACTAAGTTGTCATAAGTTTAAAATAGCTTAAGAGAAAAAGAAAGCGGTTCCTAAATCCAGGAGCAACATTTTAAACAAAACACGTAATTATCCTTCATCAGTTCATTTAGTACCATGTAATTCATTCTTGTTCTGCTTGGTCTTGAGTCTAGTTTCATGGAATCATCGGCTTCCCATGAGAGTTTGCAAATCCTTACTTAGTGCAGCGATAAGATCGCAGGGTTGTTTAAACAGTGCCGCCAGCGCCGGCACTCCAGAGTACCTGGCATGGTCTCTTCTCCATGGGTCTCTGAGACACTTTGTTTTGTAAAAAAGAATGAAATAATGCCACTTGGAGCAACATGGATGGACCTAGAGATTATCATACTAAGTGAAGTCAGTCAGACAGAGAAAGACAAATATCATATGATATCACTTATATGTGGAATCTAAAAAAAGACACAAATTTTATTTACAAACCAGAAATAGACTGACATAGAAAACAAACTACAGTTACCAAAGGGGAAAGGGAGGAGGAGGGATAAATTAGGAGTTTGGGGTTTGCAGACACACACTACTGTATATGAATAGGTAAACGACAAGGGTGTACTGTGCAGCACAGGGAACTATATTAAATTCCTTGTAGTAAGTTATAATGGAAAAGAATCTGATAATATAAATATATATGTTTAAAAAAAGAATAGATTAATAGAACAAGAAAACGTTGTTGTTTTAACAGAGGGAAGGCCAAACCCTAGCTTTTCATTCAAACATTGTTACTGAAGCTCACTTAAAAAAAGAAAGTGTATAAATAAACCCACGCAACCTCAGCCGCTTTGACCAGCCACACAACATGAAATTTCTTTCCATGAGCCTTCTACAACTTTCCGTATCATTCAGATTTTATCTGCTCCTTCCCTTTCTCATTCTGGAACTGGCCAGTCGATTTCTTTCTTTTTCACCTTAACAGGAACACATCCTGCACTCCCTGCCTGTCATTCATACGAAGTCATTTCCCTTCTAGTGATTTCATTTATGTATGTTGATTATAATCTTTATCAATTATGACCTTCATTTTACAGAGAAACTGAGGAAGCGGGCAATTGTGGATTGTCTGTCATATACCAGCATTTTCTAGCAGATCAGCAAATTTTATGAATTTCATAATTTTTAGAGATACATGCTTCTTTGCAGTAGAATTTTTTGATGTGGCAAATCCAAATATCTTCATTGACAGATCCAAAAACTTTAGTCTCTCTGTAAAAATAAGAAGTCAAAAGTATAGAAACTTAAACTTCATAATGAATGTTTTAATATTTTATCTTCTTTAGAAATGATTTAGATGTTTGCTGAATACTTATTACTTAGCATAACTTGGGCATAGACAGTCGTGGTACAGGGTAATAAAGAATGGCTCCTTTGCTCAGCTTCGCCACCTCACATTGGTTTGCCTTTCATGTTTAGATCTACCATCCACATGGAGTTGATTTTCACGTGTGTTGTGCTAGAGGAATCATTCCATTAAAAAAAAAATATGGACATCCAATTGCCCATGCACCATGCATTGGAAAGGTCATCCTTTCCCCCACTGTAGGCCACCTTTGCATAAATCAATTGTCCATACTGCATTTGTGGGTTGATTTTGGGATTTTTCATTCTATTTGTCATTTTTATCCTGAGTTAATCACCATAGCTTTATGTTAAATCTTGATATCTCCTAGAGCAAGTCTCTCTACCTTATTTTAAAAAATGGACTTTTTAATTCTTAGTTATCTGATTTCCCAAATAAACTTCGAGAGTTAAATCAAAATAATAATAACTTTTGGGATCTTGCGTGAAATTGCTTTGAATCTATACGTCATTTTGGCGGGAACTGACGTCTTTACGATACATTAAGACTTTTAACCTATGAATGTGGTATATTCCTCAGTTTATTTATGTCATTTTAAATTTCTTTTCACAATGTTCTATAGTTTTTGCATAGAGGCTTTTCACATCTGTTGTTAGATTTGCCCCTAGGTATTTGACATTTTCACACTTTTGGATGTTATATATTTTAACAAATCTTTGTTTTCAAATTGTTGCTGTTACGTAGAAATGCAGTTGGTGTTTGGATATTGACCGTATAGCCAACAATCTTGCTACACTGATTTATTAATTCTTTGAATTCATTTGTAGATTATTTTGAATTTTCTTTGCATAATATAAGTTTTTATTTTTTACTTTCAAAGTCTTATTCTTTTATTTCTTTTTTATGCACCGGCCAATACCTTAAGTAAAAGCAGTGTTAGCAGGCATCCTTGTGTTTTTTTCTCAATGTTAAATGGAAAGCTCTCAATATATCACCATTACAGATGGCTTTGTGAATCTATTAGCAGAATAAGGAAGTTTCTGTATTTCCAGCTTGCCAAGAGATTTATCAGAAATAGTTGTGCTTTTGTAAAATTGAATTTTATGAAATGCTTTTTTCCTGTGTTTACTGAGATGATCGTATTCTTCTCCATTATTCTGTTAATGGGGTGAATTATATTGATTGATTTTTGTATGTTAACTTTTTTGTTAATAATAGAGATGTATTATTCTTTTTATGCAATCCTGGATTTTTTTTTTTTCTGCTAGTGTTTTGTTGAGGATCTTTGCAGCTATGTTCATGAGTGAGACTGGACTTTAATTTTCACTGCTGGAAATGTCCTTGCCAAGCTCTGGAAATGAGATTTTGCCAGCCTCATAAAAAAAATCTGAGGGGTATTCTGTCTTCTATTTTTGGAAGCTTATGCAAGGTTAGAAATAATTATTCTTGAAGTATTTTGTAGAATTTGCCAGTGAAGCTCTCTGAACCCGGTGCACTTTGAGGGGGAAATTTTTAATTGCAGTTTCAGTTTTTGGATTGTTATGTAACTGTTTTCCTTTGACCTGTTTGGTAGTTTGTACATTTCCTTTACATTCCAAATGTATCAGGATAAAGCTGGCGCTGTTTCCTTTGCTCTTACTGTACTGGGAGCATCCACGCGCTGCGTGGTGACGGCGCCGTCTCGTGGTTCCTGACCCTGACTGTTTGCGTTCTCTTTCTCAGTGTTGCCAGAGGGACACCAGTTTCATTAGCCTTCCCAGAGGACCGACTTTGGGTTGCGTGATCCTCCCTATTTTATGTTTATTACCTATTTTATTTCTACTCTTTTCTTTATTATTTCCTCCTTTTCATTTTTGGGCTTAATTTGATGTTTTTTTTCCTATATCTTTAAGTGGATTTTTAAACTCATTGATTTTCAGGGTTTTTTCCTTTCCAATATGAGTGTTTAAATCATAAGTAATCCTCTATGCTTGGATTTAGCTGCAACTTGCAAAGTTTGTTTTGAAATGTTTTCATTGTCAATATTTTTGAAATTTCATTTTACTTACCCTTTGACCCATAAGTTATTTAAAAGGATATTTATTTCCAAACATATAGGGATATCCTAGTTATATATTTTTAAAATTTTATTATTTTTTATTTATAAATATTATTTTACTTATTTTGGGAATCATAATCTATGTACTAAATATAGCCGTTTACACAGTAAACAGGCTTTCCTCCCACCCAGTTCTCTTCCCAGAGGTATCCATTAATTGTCAATTTCTTGTATGTCACTCCAGAGTGATCTACATGGAGGCAAGCACTCATGTCTGTATGTTCTTTTTAGAAACACAGATAATAGTATTTTACACACGCCATTCTGCATCTTGCTCTTTTCCACTTCACGTGTATCTTTGCGGTCTTT
Organism: Camelus ferus; assembly: GCF_009834535.1. Taxonomy (NCBI): domain Eukaryota; kingdom Metazoa; phylum Chordata; class Mammalia; order Artiodactyla; family Camelidae; genus Camelus; species Camelus ferus. The sequence continues at coordinate 18,531,826 of NC_045714.1, read as the reverse complement.
TCAGGTCAGAACATGTAAAGCTGCCTCAGTCTTTCTGTTTTATTTTGCTTCTAAAACGAGGAGAGGGATGGTTTTCTAAACAACATTTCCACCTCTGTTGTCAGCGACTCCCTTTCCATCATTAAAAACAAAAGTGAAAATGGGCCCCCTGCAGCCAGTGTGCACATGCGAGGAAGCAGACCTTCTCTTCCTGGAGCTTCTCCTCAGTCCTTTCGAGGCCATTTCATGGGCCTTGAAGGGGGCGACGCTGCTGACTTCACACGGGTCCAAGAGGTTGCAGCTGTCGTCCTGCACGACCAGCTCTGACCCCAGCTCTCTTCCTGTTGTGGTTCCGTCTCTATGTTTCCAGGTGATGCAGATCTTTCTTGCCAGGCTCGTCTTTTTCTTGATGGCTGTTCAGCAGTCGGTTGTGGTTTTGTTGTGGTTGCAAGGAGAGGTGAGTTCATGGTCCTACTACTCCGCCATCTAGACTGGAAATCTAAAATTTTATTTTATTATGGTAAGAACACTTAACGTGAGAATTGCTTTCCTAAATTTTTTTTAATTGAAGTATAGTCAGTTTACAATACTGTGTCAATATCTGGTGTACAGCATCACGTTTCAGTCATACAGATACACACATATATTCCTTTTCATATTCTTTTTCATTATAGGCTGCGCTTTCTTAAAGTTTTCAGTGTTCACTGGAGTTTTGTTAACTACTGGCAGAGCGCTGTACAGCAGATCTCTGGGACTTATTCCTCTTGTGTTACTGAAACTTTTGATGCCTTATAAAGGTTTATACCTTTTGAGTAGGATCTCCCCATTCTCTCCATGTAACGCTGGGCAACTACCATTTTACTCTCTGCTTCTGTGAGTTTGAATAGTTTAGATACAACATATAAGTGAAATCATGTATTATTTGTCCTTCTGTGAATGGTTTACTTCCCTTGGCATGATACGTTCAAGGTTTATGCTTATTGTCACATATTGCAGGACTTCCTTCTTTTTAAGGTTGAGTAATATTCCATTGTTTGCATATTCCACATTTGATCTCTCCATTTGGGTGTCTGAGGTATCTTTTTATCACTAGGTTTTAGCTTAATTGCACTGAAGCTGGAGCTCCTACCCTGAGTGATTTTAATCCTTTAAATTTTGTTGAATATGTGGTCAATTTTGGTAAATACTCCTTGAGTCCATGAAAAGAGTGTGTATCCAGTAGTCGTTAGGTACAGTGTTTACAGTGTTCTAGGTGAATCAGCCACATTAGATAATATTGTCAAATCCTTACTGACCTCATCAATTGTTTGATCGGTTTATGAGAGGTGTGTTAAAATCTCCTGCTTTAAAAAAAAAATCTGCTTTGACTGTGGCTGTCCCAATTTCTTCTCATAGTCTTTCATTTTTTCATTATATATTTTCAGTCTGTGTTTTCAGGTGCATAAGTTTTGTCATTATGTCTTCCTTGAACTTTAAAAAAAATCAGTTATGAAGTGTCCTTCTCTATCTCTAGTGATCTTTTCTTGCCTTAAAGTTTACCTTTCCTGATTTTAATGTGTCCACATCTGCTTTCTTTGGTTCATATTTACATGCACATCGTTTTCCACCCTTTTACCTTTATCCTTCCTACTTCCTTACATGTTATATGTGTCTCTTGTAAACAGCGTAGAGTTTGGTTGTTGCCTTTATCTACTGTGACAACTGTTGTCTTTTAATTACAGTATTTAGTTCATTTACATTTAATGTTCTCATGGGTTTATATCTACCATCTAACTTTACAGATGTCCCCTACATTTCTATGTTTTATTCCTAGTATTTTTCATTTGTATCTTTTTCTTTCTTAATCCCACCAGTGTCAATTTCATTAGTGTTTTTTCAGAGAACCAGCTTCAGGATTTGGTTGATTCTGTTATATTTTGTGACTGCATCAATAATCCGTTGCCTCGATAATGCTGCTAACAAACACCTGCAAAACCGCAGTGGCATCCCGTAGTGAGCACGTTCTGCTGCTGCAGCTGATCAGCTCGGCAGCTCTGCTGGTCTTGGCTGGTCTTCTCCCGTGTCTTCGGGTTGGCTGCCTGTTGGCGGATCGAGGCTAGCCTTGGCTCTGCTCCACGTGCCTCTCATCCTGCAGCAGGCTAGACGGGCATGTCCTCAAGGGGATGGCAACCGTGCAAGAGACCCAGTGGAAATACACAAGGCCCCTTGCGGTCTAGGCCTCGGACTAACATACGTCACTTAACACATGCCACGTAACACAAAGCAGGTCCCAGGCTGAGCCTAGGAGCAGAGTGAGGGGACCCTACATGGAAAAGGGCCTAAAAGGGGAGAGGGTGAAAAATCAGCATTATGATTGCAACTCATGTTCACAAAACAGAATAAAGCTGGTGGTTTTGCTGTGGCCTTCTTTCTCTCGTCCTAAGGAGACACAAACTCCAGGTTAACCTGCTGGAAGCTGAAACCTCTAGTCTCATCTCAAGACAGCGGTCTGGAGACCACCAGCGCCTGGAGCTCAGGCTCAGCATACTGCGTGTTTTGGGGTCTGTACTGCAGTTCAGGTGGGAGGAGTTTCCTTGAAAACTATGAAGACGCTCTCTGTCTTCCTTTCATGCGCGGCCTGTCGAATGTTTTCCTGTGTATCTGTGTGGAGTTTGTTATCAGCCCCTTGCTGTTCAGTTAGCCAGTGCTGAGTGCAGCCCACACACTGGCTGTCAGGACCCTGCTCTAGTACGTGACGAGCCCTGTATGGTCCAACGGCAGGATAAACATGCAGGACAAATGAAGTTACAATCAGAAAATTGTTTTGAAAGATAGGAAATTGTGGTGGGACCACAGCAGAGTTACACCCAAGTCATCCTCGGAGCATCCATACAGGCTTCATAGAAAAGAAAGCTTTTGGGTCAAAACTTCAAAAACCAATTGGAGCTTTCTAGGTGAAGGAGCAGAAAGATTTTCCTGGCAGCGGGAAGGAAACGTGCGTGTGCACAGTGAGGAGGCGTTAGAGCCCAGGCTTGCTGAGGAGAGCACAGGTCAGTGACACTGGGGCAGGAAGTGAGGGCGTGGTAGGAGACACGAAGCGGGACGGGAGGTGGAGGAGAGGCAATGAGCGCTTGGTGCCTCGCAGGAGAACGCAGGGACTGCTTGATGACAGCGTGTCTGCTGGGGAGTTGCTGGGACTCTAGCTAGACAGGGATGCATGGTCAACCTTCAGTTCCCGGGAAGGCTTTCCAAGAGCCACTGGCATGTGCAGGGAAGAGACGAGGAGGGGCTGAATCAGAATGGTGTTTGTAGATGAACCTGGGGGAGTCTGGAGAATTAATGGAACTTGATGTTTTACTGCGTATGAGGAAGGAGGGTTGTGGGCAAGGGAAGCATCAAGGGTGGCTGGTGGACCCGTTTTGTGAGATGGGAATAGTAAGAGCGAGTGACTTGTTTGATGGGGGTGTTGGGATTTCCGATCGGGACTAGCTGAGTATGAGCTTCTTAGGAAGCACTTGGGTGGATACACAGCACTCGGCCAGCAGCAGGTGCCTACGGAGGTTAGGCCGAAACAGGGCCTCCCCAAAGATCTCCCCATCCTAATCCCCAGGATGTGTACATGTTACTTTAGATCTGGAAAAAGTGTGGTTCTGGATCTTGAGATTATCCTGGTTTATCTCAGGGTCCCTAAATGCCATTTCAAGTGTCCTGATGAGGGAGGCAGAGGGAGGTGACCCAAACAGAAGAGGGGGAGGCCGTGTGAGCACAGAGGCAGAGATCAGAGTGATGGAGCCACGGGGCGGGAAGTGCCAGCACCACCGTAAACTGCAACAGATGGCGGTGGACCCTCTCCAAGAGCCTCCGGAGGGGCAGGGCCCTGCCCGCCCCTTGATTGACTTCTGCCCAGAGATACTGATTTTGGACTTCTGGCTCCCAGGACTTGGGGAGAATACATTTCTGTTGTTTTAAGCCACCCAGTGAGCAGTCATTTGTTACAGCCGCCCTGGGAAACTAACACAATTATGAAGAAGACCAAAGGGCCGGAGGAAAACCAAGGAAGGAAACGTGTCAAGAAGTCAGGACGTCAAACAGATAAACAGCAGGGTCCTACTGTACAGGACAGGGAACTGTATTCAGTATCTTGTAATAGCCTACAATGAAAAAGAATATGAAAAGGAATATATATATATATGTATTTATATATGCATAACTGAATCTCTGTGCTGTACACTAGAAACTAACACAACATTGTAAACTGACTGTACTTCAATTACAAAAAAAAAAAAGAAGTAAGGACGTCTTCATCCTCAGCAGAACTCCTTGAGAGAGGTGTGCATCCGCTCACTGTCCGTTCTCTTACTGTCTGGAGGCTACGTCTCACCCTTCACATTGCAGCTTAAACGTCCAGAAGGACCTCTCGGACCCTCAGCCTGGAGCAGCTCCGTGGCCTTAACGTTCCTCATGCCATCTCTCATAGCTCAGCGTTTCCTCATTCGCTTGCTGACTTGCCTCCGCAGTGCAAGGCAGGCTGGTCCGTTGCCGAGTCCCCTGCGTCTAGAGTACTAATATCTAACAGATGGTAGGTGTACAATATGAATTCTTACATGAACAAATGAATGCATAAGTGAACACTCAGTGTGCTTTGTTCATTCCTCTGCTTTAGCACCTTTCACACTGCAAGATACTTGGGGTGTGTGTGCGTGCACTCACCTGCACACCCTGATCACTGTGAGCCTCTGAGAGTAAGGACTTCATCTGATTTGTTACTTACGTTTGGGTACCTCACAGAGCACCTGCAACGCCTTGTTCTCCACTGAACTTCAACTGAATGAATGATTTAACTGTTTGAACCCCTAATCTTTCCTCTTCTTAAATCTGAGTGACTTCAACTCATTTGTCAGTCTTTCTTTTCTGAAATCATCCATGATGTTAAAAGGCTAAACAAAAATGACCATTTTGTACTATTCTGAAGATGGAAATTTCCTTTTTTATTAGACCTTTTTTGGAATCTTAATTGCATTAATAATACATGAAATTAGGGGGAGGGTGTAGCTCAGTGGTAGAGCGCATGCATAGCACGCACGAGGTCTTGGGTTCAGTCCCCTGTACTGCCATTAAAAATAGATAAGGAAATAAACCTAATAACCCCCCCACAAAAAAAAAATTTAAAAAAAAATCAGTGAAAAAAAAATAATACACGAACCTAAAAATCAGGATAATGCGGTTGAAGTTGCCTTCCCTTTGATCAGTGTCCAAGCCTGTGTCTCCCTCTCACCCCCAGAGGTCTTTGTTGGTCTGTCCCCCTCCGGACCTCTTCTCATGCTTTTATTTGAAGTCCCTGTATTGATAGGAAAAACACTAGCATTTTGTGGCAGTGTTTTTACGTAAATGGTGTGTTTTGGGTATGCGGTGTTCTGAAATTTGCCTCTGCTCTCAGCTTTTCGAGATCTAAAATGTTGTCTGGGGCACTCCTATCTTCTGGGTTGGATTCCACTGCATAGAATGTGTCTCGTTCATCCCCAGATGGACATTTAAGTTGTTTCTACTAGGTTTTTTTTATTACAGAGGGGGCTGCAGTAGCATCCTTGCACACATCTCCCTGGGCCCCTTGCAACACTTTCCACAAGCTCTATTCCCAGAATTGTTCTTGCTGGGTTTGGAACTACATTGCCACCAAACGTGGCCACATCAGTGGCCTTCCTCCAGAGACTTTCCTTCTTCTCCAGTACCTAGTGTTGTCAGCATTTTCAACTTTTGCTAGTATGATAGGTGTGAAAGGTGATAGCATTGTCTTAATTTCATTTCTCTGACTATTACTGAACACTTTTTGTGGTTTTTATTGGTCACTGACATTTCCTGTCCATTCATTTCCTTTGCCTGTTGGTTTTTTTCTCTTTCCCTAGAATTCAATTGTTGGTCTACTGTATGTGTTGGAAATATTTTCTCCACTTATTTAAAAAAATTTTAAGGTGTGGAGGGTATAGCTCAGTGGTAGAGCGCATGCCCAGCATGCATGAGGTCCTGGGTTCAATCCCCAGCACTTCCATCAAAGTTAATAAATTAAAAAAATTTTTAAGGTACTTTTGACAGACAGAACTTTTTACAAATTTTTACTGAAGTATAGTTTGTTTACAATGTTGTATTAGTTTCAGGTGTACAGCAAAATGATTCAGCTATACATACATACACATATATTCTTTTTCAAATTTTTTCCATTATAGGTTATTATAGGATATTGAATATAGCTCCCTGTGCACCACAATAGGACCTTGTTGTTTATCTATTTTATATACAGTAGTGTGTATCTGCAAATCCTAAACTAATTTATTCCTCCTTCCCCCTTTCCCCTTTGGTAACCATAGTTTTGTTTCCTATGTTTCTATGAGTCTATTTCTGTTTTGTAGATAAGTTCATTTGTATCATTTTTTTTCGATTCCACAGGTAAGTGATATATTTGAGTGATATAATATTTGTCTTTTTATGTGACAATTTTAAATTTTGATGTGGTCAAGTATGTCAAAATTTTTCTTTTCTGACTTCTATCTACATTTAAAAATTTTTTAATTTATTTATTTTTGGGGGTAATTAGGTTTGTTTATTTATTTTAATGGAGGTACCGGGGACTGAACCCAGGACCTTGTCCATGCTAAGCACACTCTCTACCACTGAGTGATAACCCCCCCCACATTTTTAAGGAAGGATTTCTCCACCTCCAAGGTAACAGAGATATTGTCCTATTCTTCTAGTCATTTAAAAGTATTTTAAAAAAAACTTTGGGCTATTACTCTATCTGCAGATGATTGTTGTGTATTGTGTGAAATAAGGGCCCAGATTAAATTTTTCCCATGTGGTTAATATTATTTATTGTATAGTTTATTCCTCCTCCACCAATGCTACCCTTAACATATGTGAACATTTCATAATTATTTTCTTTTTTCTGGATTTCATTCTGTTCTGTTCCGACTCCTAATAACCTGCTGTTTTAATAACTATTTCCATTATAACCTATAATGGAGAAGAATATGAAAAAGAATATATAGATGGATAACTGAATCACCTTGTTGTGCACCTGAGACTAACACAACATTGTGAATCACCTTTGCTTCAAGTAAAAAATTTTAAAAGTTTTGTCTATCAAAAGTACCCTAAAAAGGTTTTTTTTTTTTTTTAAATAAGTAGATACATGGAGAAAACATTTGCAACATATATGGTAGACCAACAACTGAATTCTAGGGAAAGGGAAAAAACCCAACAGGTAAAGGAGATGCATTAACATGTCTTAATATTCCTTAGAAAATTTCACCTACTCTTTGTTCTTATTTCTTGAAATTTTGTTGACTAGCTGTTCTTCCATATTTACTCTTTTAGAATCTCTTAATTTCATTTCACAAAAAAATCTTGTTAGGGTTTTTGATCCACATTTTAAAAAAATGTTAAAACCCACTAGACTGGGTACTGTTTCGTGTTCCTAAAGCCTCCACGATGTATTCTTCAGCTTTCCCTGTCTGTTAGTCGTATCAAAGGCAGGGCAGACCGGGTCTTGTGGGACCTCAGGTCTATACAATTTGAGAGCGCTCTTTAAGAAAAGGAATGCAAAATTAGGACGGCGATAGTGGGGGCTGTGCCTGGGGAGGGGCCCAGACCTCCATCCAGCCTGACTGGCTTCTCGGTGAGCCCACCGCGGAGCGGCAGTCTCACTCCGAGAAAAGGTCCTAACAGACGGTACCCTATGAACCCCTCGTTCGTGGCTTCCAGGCTGCTTAGGTGGTATCGGCAATGAAACAACAATTAACTTGGCAGCCTGGGTTGTGTGTCTGGTTGTGTGTTACGTGATACCGCTGCCTCGACTTCTCCCTGGGATGGCACCTCACAGGTGAGGATCTCCGGGCACATTAGGAACATTAACTAATTAAACCTCACAAAACCCCGGAGACACGGGGAGGGGAGGCGCCGCATCACCTCGCCCAGTTCTGAAATGCAGCCGCCTCTGGGGATGAACGTGGCAGCTGCTTCATAACAACGGCAGCTCCCGAGACACGGCAGCCCGACAGCTAATCGTCCTGGTCGGCAATTGTCTTGTGAACGTTAGCCTGTCAGACAGCGAGCCTCCAGGATTAATTGTTCGCTGCAAATTTGATCCAGCCTCTGAAATTTCTGGCTTCTTAGTAATTTCGTCCTAATTATAGAATAAATGTGTGCACAGGAGAGGCCTAGTTTTCTTTTAAACTGGGCTATATTTTGAGTAGTTCTTCAAATTTAAAAGTTAAAATAAGGAAAGACTGTTTTTTAAAATAAAGTGCAACTTAAGAATAGGGAGTTACTGGTAGAAGTTTTTGTTTAATTGTCAAACTTGGCTGCGGAGCAAAACGAGTCGGTGACAGTGGAAGTTAGAGCAGCAGCTACCGCAGGAGGCGCGCTGGCCGGGGGCGGGTGAGGGCAGCTCCCGGGCGCTGGACGGGCTGTGCTGTCCGTGGAGGTGCCGGTTCCGTGGGAGCGGACGTGCACCTCACCGTCCACCGCGTCGCTCAGTCACAAGCCAAACCTCAGAAGCGCTCCGCTCTCGCCATCACAGGGACGCTAGAAACACGGTATGGATGATCTGGAAAGTCTTCGCGGGGAACAGGCCGCTTTCAGACAGAACAGGTTTCATGCTCCCCGAAGCATCTGCGTTCAGAGGAGGCATTCTGAGCCCTTCCTCCTCTCACGACATCTGCTGCCCCCCTCCTCCCCCAAGAGCTGCTTGCTGCGCAGGGATGCGATTCTCTCGCGGTCCCTTCGACATTACCTGCCTCCTTGTCTCTGCCTTTACACCTCCCTGAGCATCAGTGTTCTCTTAGAATTTCATTCTACTTTCTTCACCTGCATCTTTGCCAGAAGCAGGCCTAGGGCCTGAGTAACCGGGGATTTGGGGTGGAGAGGCACCTGCAGGGGCCCTGCCCTGGCTGCTGCCGGAAGGGCAAACGCAGCGGGAGAGGAGGTGTCCGCTGCCTCTGGCCCCACGGCTTCCGCTGCGATGCTTCGCAGTGAGAAAACGGGGCAGCAGGCTCCGCTGAGAAGGCAGGCTCTGGGTCCCTCCGGCGTCTGCGTGGCGCTCCGCGCGTCCTAGGGCTGCTCCGAGCAGAGGTCAGGGCCTGGGGGGGGGGGGGCTGGCGGGGGAGGGGCGGGGGCGGGAGAGATGGGGGGGGGGGGAAAGACAGAAGAGGGAGAGAGCAGAAGGAGGGAGAAGGGAAGGGAGTGGGGGAAGAGCTTTTGAGACAAAATGGGAACAATTTTTTCTACTCTAATATTCGGCGAAGGGTAGATACACGAATGCTACCTTGATTACCGACTTTCCAGAACATACGAAAGCAGCAGCGCCTCCCTCCAGTTCTGCTCAGAAAGTAGAAGAAAGTCGCGGCCGCAGAGGCACGGTTCCAATATCTCGAGCCGGGAAGCAGCCCCGGAGCTGTCCCCGCGTTCCGCCCGCGCTGGCGCTCTGGCTGTCTTGTCACATTCCCACGTAAAGTCACATCGCCCCCCGCCGTCCGGGAGGCTCGTGGGCGGCGGTCTGTAAGCTTTCGAGGCGCTCCTGTGAAAGGTCACGTAGCTCAGGACCTGGCGGGCCAGGGCCTCCCGGGGGCAGCGGTTTGTCTGCTTGGCTCCCGCGAGGCCAGGTGTCACTTTACCCCCGTGGTGTGGATGAGGCCAGGGAGAGGTGGAAAGTGGGGCGGGCCGCGGAGACCCCGTTCTGCCCACTCCCGGCGCTGCCCCCAGCAGGGTGACTCCTCAACGCTGCGGTGTGGTCACCACGCCGTCCCTGTAGCTGCGAATCATCTCTCTTCTGTCCTCACACCCCTCTTTCTCTCCAAGATGCTGAGCTCGGGAGGAGCAGCCAGGACACCCAGAGAACAGAGGAGGAGCCACAGGAAGCTGTCTCCCCGGAGGCCAGGGAGAGCGTGCAGGTATTGGAGGTCATCCGCCCAGCCTGGAGCCGGCGGGCCTGGGGATGCCCGTGCCATCAGGGTCAGGGTCAGGGTCAGGGTCAGCGGTGTTCCTGGTGCCGGGGTCACGACCCACAGGGGAAAGTCCTCACTGGCACTAAGATCTGGGGGACGGCGGCCTGGAGGCTGTGTGTCTGTGACACATCAGAGCTTCACAGCATCTTCGAGAACACAGGCGGCAATGGGATTCCCTCCTCTCCACCTTCCTCCCCACCCACCGCCTGGTTTCAGGGGCTGAAGTGGATAAAGCAGCTCAGTTAAAGCCAGTTAGAAAAGCCACCTTGTCCACAGACTCAAATGAGGCCGCGTTTTCCTTCCTGGCCGACGGCCCTGCAGGCCACAGAAGCACCTGACAGTGTTCTCCGGGGAGCTGCTGGCCCTGCTGTCCCGGCCTGGCCTCAGCAGGACCCCCAGCCGCACCCTCCCACCCTGTGCCCTGACCTAAAGGTGGGCAAGCCCACATGGCAGGAGGCCAGTCAGCCATGTCACAGAGGACATAGGATGTTGGGGATGGGCCCGGGGAGCCAGCCGTGGTTCCATCTCGGCCGACCTCTGACTGCTGGTGGTTCACAGAAGTAGAAATGCCCATATTTACGGGGCTCGGGGTCCTCACCTGCTCCCGTGGGACTTCAGGGCATGTCCCCTGTGTCCTCCGGAAAAAGACCTCACTGGGGGTGGAGTGGGAGAAGGAACAGGCTTATCTCTAGGCTGCTGTTGGCAGGCTGGTCCTGCACAAGCACCATGTGTGGCCAGAATCCCAGCCCCTGTTTCGCTGCACAGGCCCTTCCGCTTCTGGTCCTCCTGACTCTTCCGTGCACTGGGCCCCGGAACACATCCCTGAGCCCAGGATCGAGGGCTGGTGCAGAGCCATCGCTTCCTGGACTCCAGCCCCCAATCTTGGGCACCACAATGTTCCCCTGCCCTTCAGCTCAACAAAGAAGATCTTGGGAAGAAGAAGAGGAGAGAAGACCTTGGTCACAAGACCAAGACACAGTCTTCGCCTGCAGGAGGGAAGAGGAAGGCCTTCTAACTCAGGGGTGAAAACGGGGGTGGAGAACATCCCAGAAGAGGGGACTGAGGGACCCCGGCACCTTTAAAGACAGCTGTAAGGCAGGGACTAGACTGAGGGGGTGGAGCTGAGGAAGGGAATTCATAAAAAGAGCTTCATGCTGGGGGTTCCTGCCTCTGGCAAAGATGGGGTGACAGAGCCTGGATGGACTGAAAAAAGCCAAAAAAAGGTCAAGATATGAAATAATAGTTTTTGAGACACTGCTCATCAGTTGACAAAGGAGAGCGATGTCCAGGAGATGGGAGAGGAGCCAGGGGGGCTTTCGAGTCATCATGACCTCCTGCCTGAGTGAGTTCCCACCACAGCACAGGGCAGGGGAACCGTGGGAGCCCAGAGGTACGTCCAGGGGGCTAACGCCACCAAGATTTGCAGGACAGAGTCCCAGGGAGGAGAGAGCTGCACAGAGAGGTGGTGGACACCAGCAGAGGGTCACTCTTGAGTATTTGGCTGAGTCCTGAGCAGCACATGCATGTGAGGAGACTCCTGTGGGTCGGGCTGAGGGAAGAACCTCCCAGAAGGATTAGCATCAGCAGTGCCCAGTGCTCATACGAGGCTGGGAAGACTGCCCACCCCGCCAGCCAGCCTGGGGAACCGGAGACTCCCCGGCGTTGGGGGAACACACAGGAGGGTCCTGGAGTAACCAGCTCTAGAGAGGGCGCTGCCTCAGGCCTGCCCAGCGCCTCTTTAGAGCAAGAACCGGAAAAACCAAACAGCTTCCAAGGATCTTGAGTCCCAGAACAAAGTTCAAGCATATTTGTCGAATACCAAGTTATCCAGTGCCCGGGTAGGTTCAATCACAATGTTTGGAATCCAACAGAAAATTACCAGGCACTCAAAAAACTGGGAATACACGACGCAAGAGGCGGACATAACTCAGTAATTGAAACTGACCCAAACCTGACGACGATGTGAGAATTAGTGGACAGAACATCCAGACAGTTACTATAACCAAGTAAGTTCCAAAGGCGGAGGCGAGGCCCAGGAGACAGAGGTGCGCACCCCGTTTTGCTGTGCTTGACTTTACTACACTTCACGGGGAGTGCACTTCCTACAGATTAAAGGCTTGTGGCAGCCCCGCTTTGTCAGATGACGGCTAGCTTTTTTTTTAAGCAATAAGGATTTTTAAATTAAGGTATGTACATTTTTAAAGACATAATGCTATCGCACACGTCATAGACTGCAGTATAGTGTAAACATAACTTCTATATGTACTGAGAAACCAAAAATTCACTTGCCTCGCTGTATTGTGATGCCTGCTTTATTTGCGGTGGTCTGGAGCTGACCCCGCAGTATCTCTGAGGTATGTCTGTAAAAACACCCCAAATAAAGCTTCTAGAGATAAAAACTACATGAGATGAACAATACACTGGAAGGATGAACCACGGATTAGACATTGCAGAAAAAGAGACTAGTGAAGCAGAAGTGAGAATTAAAAAAAAAAAACAACAGTGTATCAGTGAACTGTGGGATGACTTAAGTACTAATGTGTGTGCAACTGGAGTCTATAAAGAAGAGGAGAAAGAGGCTGAAACAGAAAACATATTTGAAGAAATAATGACTTAAAAATTCCAAATGTTACGAAAGCAAACACACAGACACAAGTTCAACCAGAAACAAGCCCAGGGAACAGGAGGAGACCCACACCGAAGCCCATCGTAATCAGACCACGGAAAACCAGTGATGGAAAGAAAATCTTAAAAGCAGCCAGAGGGAGAAAAAAAGACAAGCTGGGAACAGAGGAAGGACCAAAGATACAGGTGGTAGCAGATTTCTTGTTGGAAACAGTGCAAACAAGAAGACGCTGGAGTCACATCTTTGAAAAACTGGAAGAAAATAAACTATCATCCTGGAATTTTACATCCACTGAATATGTTTCAAACATAAAGGTGAAAGGAGGACCTTGCCTGCACGCAGGGGTGGGAGAGTTCCTTACCAGCAGGCCCATACGACAAGGAACGGGGAAGGCAGTCCTTTGGGTAGAAGGAAGACAATACCACATGGAAATCTGAATCCACACAGAGGGCTGGAGAGCACTGGAAATGGTAGCTGAAGGGGTAGATGTGTAAGATTTTCCCCTTACTTATATCTCCTTAAAAGATAATTGACTGCCTAAATACAGTGAAAGCATCAGACAAGAATAGCATGCAGACCAAGAGGGGGGAAATGCAAGAGTACTGTTTTAGGGTCCTTACGCCACACCTGAAGTGTTATTGCATCACCTGAAGATAGACTTAAAAATGATACTATATAAACTAAAAAGATACTGCAGTTACAAATCACATTCACAGAGTTATATATCTAATAAACCTGCAAAGAGGATAAAGTAGGAATGTAAAAATATACAATTAATCCAAAAGAAGGCAAAAAGAGAGGAAAAGGGGACTAAAGAACAGTCAGGACACACAGCCAACAGTAAGATGAGAGATTTAAGCCTGTAACCACGTCAATAATTATATTCAATGTAAAATGATCTAAATATCCCAATTAAAGAACGTGCAAAGCAGATGCAGAGTGGGGTACAAAGCAGGACTCAGTGACGTGTGGGTCACAGAAAGGCTCTCTGAGTATAAAGATACAATAGGTTCAAATGAAAAGGATGCAGATAGATGCACCATGTTAACACTGATCAAACGGAAGCCGGAGCAGCTTTACTCATTTCCGACAAAGTGGATTTCAGAACGGGGCGTAGTACCAGGGGTAACGGGGGTCTGGTGTTGAGGATTATGTCCTAGATATTTAGGGCCCTAATAGTAGGACTTCAAAACACATGAAGCAAAAATTGATAGAACGGCAAAGATGAATACACAAGTCAGCAACTGTATTTGGAGATTTCAACACCCCTCCCTTAATCATTGATAGAACAAGGAGACAGAAAATCGGTAAGAATACAGGAGATTGTAAGAACACTGTTGACCAATTTGACCTGATTGGCACTTACTAGAACACTGTGCCCAACAACAGCAGAATACACCTCCTTCCCACATGCACACGGAATATTTGCCAAGGGAGCTCATATTCCAAGCTGCAAAATAAGTCTCAATAAATTTAAAAGGATTCAATTCATCCAAAGTATGTTCTTTCCCGACAAAAGACATTAGAGGGAAACAAAACTACAAATCAGTAGCTCTCATGAACATTGATGGAAAAATTCTAATAAAATTTTTAGTAAATTGAACCAGTATATAAAAAGGACAATACATCATGACCGAGTAGGATTTATTCTGGAAATGCAAGATTGGTTTAACATAAGAAAATCAATGTAATTCACCATTTAGAATGTTAATTCTAAAAAAGAATACCTATATATTTATCTCATAAATGCAGGAAAGGCATTTGAAAATTTATAATCATTCCTTGTAAAAACTCCAGAAAGTTAGGTATAGAGAAGTTCTTCAGTTTGATAGAGGTTATTTTTTAAAAAACCTGTAGCTAACATAATCCTGAATGGTAAAATACTGAAAGCTTTTCCACCGAGATCAGAAACAAGACAAGTGAATGTCTGTTCTCACCATTTCCATTCAAAATTACTCTGGAGGTTCAAGCCAGTGAAAAAAGACAAGAAAAGGAGTGAGAGACATCCAGACTGGAAAGGAAGAATTAAAGCTGTGTTTTATTCACAGGTAACATAACTGTATGGAATCTGTAAAACAACTGTTAGAACTAATAAGTAATTTAGTAAATTGCCAAATATATAGAAAATTAATATGCAGAGCTCACTTTTATCTCTATATAATAGCAATGAACAATCAGAAATGGAAATAAATACCATTTACAAAAGTACAAATACACAAAATGTTTACATCTGACAAAAGATATTCAAGACCTCTATACCGAAAACTATGAAACATTTCTGAGAGAAATGAAATAAGACCTAAATGAATGGAGAGATTTCCCCTGCACATAGTTTCCAGGGCTCCAGATTGTCAAGTTGTCAATGGGTCAATGAAATCCAAGTCAAAATTTCAGGAGGAATTTTTATAGAAATTGAAAAATTGATTTCAAAATGCATATGCAAATGGAGAGGACCCAGCACAGCCGAAACAGCTTTGGAAAAAGAGCAAGATTATAGGACTCATGCTACTGACTTCAAGTTTATTATAAGGTTCCTGTAGCTGAGACAGCGTGGTGGTGATGTCAAGGCCAGCAAACAGATGAAAAGCACGGAGGGTCCAGGAACAGACTCAGCACGTAATCTCCAGTGACAAAGAGCAGACCTCCGGCTGCCTGTCGTTGGCAGAGTGGCACCAGGTGGCGGGAGGATGGGCACAGAGGAGCACAGGAGCTTTGGGGAGTGAGTCTTATGTTCATCATTTTTATTGTGGTGATGTTTTTATGGGTACGTACATAAGTCAAAACTTTTCAAAGGGTAAACAGTAAACTTTAAACATACACAGTTTACTGTGTCAATTACTCTTCAATAAAGCAGTTAAAAAAAAAAGTGCAGCTTTCGAATTACACAGAGGAGTGAGGACAGCGGAGGGACAGCTAACATCAGCAGAGAGCTGGGAGGTGCTAAGCCTGTCTCTCTCCACCTGTCCTTATTTTATCCCCAGGACAACCTTAAGAGGCAGGTGCTGCTCTCAGTCCCTTGGTACAGATGGGGACGCGGAGGCTCTGTCACTCTTCCAGGCCGCAGAGCAGCGGGGCCAGGACCTGAAAGCCAGCGCGCTCAGAGCACGGGCTCAGCCCCCGCGGGGGTTGACTCTCACGTCTTGCCTCTGTCGTTTGCAGGGAAGAATCACTAAAGATGCCGCAGCGGAGGAGGCTTTATCACCGGTCCCGAGTGGAAACACTGGCGAAGTGGAGGTGGGGCTTGTGAGGGCTGTCTGGAGGAGGGGGGGCAATGGCGGCCCCCACAAAGCTCACTCCTCCCCACCTGAGTCCCTGCGCCCTTGGCTCGCCAGGCCTCCCTGCCTCTCTCTCCCAGGGGAAGCCGCCTCCCCCCTCAGGGCATCCTCCGCAACGCCCCCCTCGGAGAACCCTCGCTGCACTGTGGCCGGCCCTTTGCCTGCGTCCCGTGCACGGCGCGCTCCTAGAAGAGGCACTTTCTACATGAGTTACTTGCCCACAATGTCAGTACATAGGGGTTTCCCCTTCTTCTCATCAGCTGGGGAGGAAACGTTCTGGCTGGCAAACATTTCTCCAGCTGTACGTAGCGAGCATTCGTGGACACACCTGTCTGCCTTATGTGTCATTCAGACGCATCTCAGGTCCCAGGAACTGCTCCCCCTGTCGCAGACAAAGACCAGGGCTGGTAGCCTTTGCCCGGGTGGCCATCCCTGGGGGACTTCCTCATCCCCGCCCACACCTTCCTGCGTGGCCCTTCGTCAAACCTGCTCTGTCCACGTCGGCGGGAGCGTACCTTCTGTTCCTGCCAGAAGCCTGAGGACTCAGGTGGAGAAGGGCGGGGCTCCGTGGGCCCTGCTGAGAGTGTTGAGCTTCTGCTAAGAAGCAGAGGAAGGCTCGGCAGGTTTTAAGCGGGAGGTTGGCACGAACAGACATTCTCGTCTCCGGTGAGGAGCACATTTCTGAGCCTGCTGGGGTCCCCGAGCACCTCCAGTTGGCTGTGTGTCAGCTCGGGAAATCTAGAGAACCCTTTGTGGCGGAGTGGGGCGCAGGCGGTTGTCAGCCCCGTGGCCTGGGACCGATTCGCTGAGCGCTAACCCCAGATGTTAGGTTCTGAGAGGGCCAGTCTACACAGAAGCCAGCTGGGGATTAAAAATCTCACTTCATGCTGGTTGAGGCTGATCTGGAGGCAAAGCTCAGCCCTGTCACGCAGACCGATGTCCTGTCCCTGCCCTGAGTTAAACGGGCGCCACGTCGGGAGGAGAGGAGAGCGCCTGGGGCCCGGAGCGGGGCGTGCTTCTGGGAAGAGCGTGCGCCAGGCGGGCACAGGGTCCGCTTTCTGAGCCTCACTCTAGCACGTGCTGCGGGTCCCCCACCGCCTCCCCCCGACTGCTCACCCCTCCGCACCCCAAGGACGAGGGCTTCAGTGCCTGGCCTTCCCCCGGGGCTGCGCCCGGGGCAGGTCGCCGTCCACGGGGCGGTCAGGGACTCAGCCCCCAGCTCCTCCACCTCTCGGGCGGGACAGCTCCCGGCGCGCTCCCCTGCACCTCCCCGCCGTCTAGGGGGGACTGACGAGGAGCCCGCTTGTTCAGCTCGCCACGTTAGTGACCTTCCCTTCCTCACCTCGCTTTCCCCATGCCTCTCGCAGAGTTTCCTGGCATCACTCTCCACACAGACTTAGCTCTGAGTTTGCTTCTGGGGAAACCACATCAGGCGCCCACCCCTCGTGTCCTGGGGAGGTGAGGGGGGTGCGCAGCAGAGGGGAGCAGCCTCTCCCCAGGATTTCTCAGAAGGAAATACTGCAGGGACCTAGACGAGGCTGTGGAGCGGGAACAGGTGGTCCACCCTGGGTTAGATGTGCTGGAACCCCAGAGGGAACCCGGGTCAGCAAGGAGGGTCGGTCTCTCATGTTTATCTCCTCTCCCTCCTGGGAGGAAGAAAACCCACTGAAATCATGACAGTAAAGGAATAAGGAGGGCACAAATCCACAAGACAACAAGGCTGGGAGAGGCAGTGCTGGAAGATGAGCACCGTAACGGTGCTTAGAATGAAGGAGCTCGATGGCGGCGTTTGCGCTGGCTTAGCACCGCTGGGGGAGGGGGAGGCAGGGTGTGGTTATGAGGGAGCCACTTCTCCGGGGACCTCGGGCTCCTGCGGAAGGCGGGGCAAGGACTGGGCTGAACCCAGGGCTGTGTGTGACAGCCTGCCGCTGAGCGTCAGGGACACGAGATTCCCTGTGGGGCACTTAGCTTGTCCGCTCCTCCCCAAATGAAACGACCAGATGACGGTTCTCTAGACAGATGGACCAGAACCAGCTCCGCATCCAGGTCCAGCCTGCAAGGCACGAGGCTGCGTGACGGGGAAAGACAAAGAAGTGGACTTCCCCTTTTCAGAGGGAGGACCCCTGCTCTCCTCCGGCCGCGTTCTCCTGGCAGAAGCCAGGCCTCTGTGCTCGTTTTTAATCACTGCTGTAACAAATTGCTACACTTTACTGGCTTAAAGCAACATAAATTTATTATCCCGCAGTTCTGGAGGTCAGAAGCCCCAAACAGGTCTTACTGTGCCAAGATGCAGGTGCAGAGAGGGTCCTATTCCTTCTGGAGCCTCTGGGGGAGAGTCCAGTCCTTGCCTTTGCCGGCTCCAGAAGACACCTGCTCTCCTCGGCATGTGGCCCCTTCCTCCATCTCCAGAGCTGGTAGCATCTTCCAGTCTCTCTCTGACTCAGACCCTCTTCCCTCCCTCTTGTAAGGACACTTCTGGTTTCATTCCCCCCCCCACCCTCAGACCATCCGAGATAATGTCCTTGCCTCGAAATCCTTCCTTAATGACGTCTGCAAAGTCCCCTTTGTCCTGTAAAGTGCATCCCCAGGTCCCGGGGCCTAGGCCGTGTGTGTTCTGGGGGCCCCTGGTCAGTGCCTGGTCACCCACCGGGTGCCCCACCTCACCAGTAGCTGTTGAGTTTTGCTACCCACCAGGCAGTGTTGATTTTAGGAAGCTTAAAATGCGCTCCATAAATAACAAGGCGGGAACCCTGAACGGAGGAGACAAGGAGAAGGCCTGGAGCTTGAGAAATGAGGGCAGGTGCTGCCCCAGGCAGGAAGCGCCAGGCTGGGTCAGAGGAGGGGGAGAGAGGACTTGGGGTCAGATGGAGCCTGCTTGTTTGGAAAAGAATATGGACAAACTCTTGGCAGCTCTGACAACGCACGGGGAAAAAAATCAGGGAAGCAAGCGTGCCAGAACCGAGTCCACAAACGAGAACGTGGTCGTAGCTCACTCCCCTACGGTGGCACCTGCGTATTTGTAATAATGTAAGTAGTTACTGATTTGGACCTGAATTGCGCTGTAATTACAGGGACGGCCGGGGGACAGGATACTGGGCAGGGGCGTGGAAGAGCGTCCCATCCGCCCACCAAGTTAGTGTCCAGGAGGGGGTTTCAAAACTAAGGAATTAAGACATCGCAGCATAAGAACAGATTCAGACACACAGAGGTAGACGCCTACAGAAATGGAGGAGTTGGAAGAGCTGGCCAGTAGGGGACGAGGGGCCCCTGTAGTGCTCATATAGTCATTTTGACTGTCTGCATGCATTACTTTGATTTCAGAGAACTCGGAGAGGGACCTCGGAGTGAGTCATTCCCCTCTTCGCTGAGCTGTATTCTCACCTCCTTAGATGGCCCTAAATGGGACTGGAAGGACTCAGCTCTGACTTTCCGCGTGACTACGGGCAGGGGGGCCTCCCCGGGGCTCCGCCTCACCAGCAAACCGCCTGAACAGTCCCCAGATCCAAAGATGCTTGTAGCACAACGTCACAAGGAAACCCCTTTTGGGGACGGAGAGATTTCGCTTATGGAATTAATAATTGTGTGTTAGTACCAGGCTCGAACCCCCACCCAGTGCTGCAGTTAACATACTGGTCCCGTATCAAAGGCCAACTGAAACCGTTTATTTTCTGACCTTTGCGTGAGAACTCGTTTCAGTCCTTACAAACGTTGATTGTCTCATGAAGAACGCGCCCTTGGGACCGCGGCAGCTCAGTTTGGTGTTTCAGGTGAGGCGGTGCCACCTGTCCCGGGAAGTGCGTCGTGGAGACACGGCAGCCGCTGGCCCGTAAGCTGTGCAAAGTGAACAGGTTCCTGCTCTTTCCTTGCTCTAGGACACAGGAGAGCTCAGCCAGGAGCACAGCACAGATGACGTGGGCTACTCGGTCAGCACCACGAGCTCAGCATCCGTGTCTCTGCCCGAGGAGACCGGCTCCTTCCGCCCCACCTACAGGGGAGCCTCGGCTGCCTTCTGTATCCAGCTCTTCTGTATCGACGAGAAGTACGAAGCGAGGCGAGTACTGGCCCCGGCGTGCCTGCCGCGTGAGACCGCCTGTGGCGTGACTCTCGCAGAGCTGGTGGTCCCAAGCCTGCCCCCCTCCCATATCTGGGGAGTTTTTTTAAAACCACAGATTCCTGGACCCCATTCCCAGGGATTGCAGTCCACGAAGTCTGGGTCAGGCCCACAGGACTGGGCTGCCCAGGTCCGGAAGGCCATCCCCTATTCGCCCTGTTCTCCTGAGCTTGCCTTTGGAGGGGACTTTGGGCTTAGGGTGCTGCTTGTCTGGAGTCTTTTAGTTGCAAGTAGTGGAAACTCCAGCTGAATCTGGCTTTGGAAAAGTGGCATGATTGTCTCTCGTCGTAACAAAGGGAACTCCAGCGGTAGGGCTGGTGTTCGCTGCGGCGTGGGTCAGGACTTGGAGAACCCTGTCGCGGACCAGGTGTCTCTCTCTTAGCCACCAGTTGCCCTCCTAGTTACCCTCCTAGTTACCTGCTGCCGGCCTGCCCTCAGAGGGGTGTCTCTGCCCGGGCCAAGAGAGCAGACACTGGGCTCGGGCCCTGCACCTGATCTGGACAGGAAGGCATCTGACTTGGGCCCAGCTGTCCAGCCAAAGCCTTCTTGGGACAAGATGGGCTGTGTGCTCACCCCTGAGCTGGTGGCTGGGCCGGGCCAGGCCACCATGAAGGCTTAGCCCCCTGTCTCCTGCTCCCCATGGAATCGGGGCTGGCGTTCCCCCGGAGGTCATCTGAGAGGGGGTGAACACCCCACGTTCAGTGCTCACTGCCCCCTGTCATCTGGGCGTGGACGCCTGCCCTCGAAGCATGGAGGCCACAGCCCCTTTGGGGTGCCCTTTACCCTGCCATCCTGTCCACAGAACAGTGGTGACGAGGAAAGGAGCGGCCCGTTTTGATAGACCAGAGGTTCTGGAGTGTCTGTTAGATGACTCAGAGCACTGCTGGACGCTCCCGTTTTAGTGGAGAAATCACATCCCCGGGCTCCTCGCCTGCCTTAGAACCACGCTTCACCTGCCCTTCTTCCCTCTTGAGTTCCCAGTTTCTTCTGAATTGAAATTCAACGGAAAGGCTGAGAAGGGAAATCTTTTTATTCTAACGACACTGTAGATACCTAAAAAGCCCATGAACCCTTACAGCTTTGTTGCGTATGTTTATTTTCCCGAGCTTTCTTATTTTCAAACAAAAATTCGACGACCCATTCTGGTTCATCTGTGGCTATGCGTCTGCAGCTGCTCAAAAGTCCTTTACAGATAAAAGAAAAAGCTCAGAGCGGCTTATAATGTGCCCCTATCTCTCCCCAGTTCTTCCGGAAAGGAAAGGAAGGATCACGTCCACCGAATGACTCTCCTGCTTTTCGGAGGTTTAGGGATTACTAATTGCTGTAATAGCACCTTCGGTTTTAGAAAAAATACCTCATTGCTGACGCGTGAAGCTAGTGCCTTCTGCGACCGGCTCACGTTCCGCTGGACGCAGACTCTGACGGCGGCCGGCTGATCCCCGCCGCGGCGGGAGAGCCGCCGGCCCGTTACACGTGCTCTGAGGCTGCCTCTGCTCGCAGGACAGTGACCGTTCTTATTGTCTTGTTTACAGGTCCCTGGACTTTATGAATTTTGTTTTCGGTCTTTTTCCTGTAAGTACACGCTGACTTTGGGTAATATAATTGGTTTTATAAGCTAGAAAAGTCATAGAAAAGTAAAACGCCATATTCACCGTCCAAACGTTTCGTATGCTGTGAATGTTGAGGTTTGAACCGCATCTCTGTTCTGAAAAAAAGGCTGAATGACATGTCATGAACTCTTAGATGTGGAAGATACTGTCACTTCTCATAGCTCTTCCGTCGTGCTATTTTAATAGCTTTCTTTCAGCGCGTAGCTTCCTTCAGAGGTTGCTTTACCAGTGTTGTCTTGGAATCAAAGCATTAACAGAAAGCTGGGGGCAGGTGGATCCGGCCGCGGTGGTGCTTTCTAGCTGGCGCCGGCTCACAGAATTTGGACGTTACCAGACTGCCTTTCTGAGGCAGGAAGGTGGGAACTTGTGGCTGGTCTCCCCGCTGGCCGTGCCGGGCGCCGGGTCTGACAGGGCGCGTGGGGCGGGGGGCTCCACCCACCACCCGAGGGGCGGTGAACGGCCCCAGGCACGCGTCCAAGTGCAAACAGGACTGTCCATCTCACGGTGTGGCGGCCTCCTCCTCATTTGTTTCGTGGTTGTCAAGGGATAGAGATTCCGGCCAACCTCTCATCACTTTATTGGAGACAAGAAAGTAGGGGAACAAGACAGTTGAGAACAGAATGGAGTTTTCTCATGACTCCCTCTGT
This sequence comes from Camelus ferus, assembly GCF_009834535.1. NCBI lineage: Eukaryota > Metazoa > Chordata > Mammalia > Artiodactyla > Camelidae > Camelus > Camelus ferus. The sequence goes on along the minus strand of NC_045714.1, from coordinate 18,509,604 downwards.
GGCCGGCCTGTCAGCGAGGTCAGGTCAACACTGCGCTTCTTGGCTAATTGCAGGCAAAATACCTATTTCTTTTTCCTTGATGCTGTTTCAACTGAGGCAAAAACCAAGTATGGTTTGACTCTGTTGCCTGAAAGCTATGTGAGCCTAGATCACATTTCCTCATTTTGTTAAGATAATGAAGCCTTGCAATAATGCTTTCCATTGTTATTTTTTTAAATTAATTTTAAGGCATCTCGAAGCTTGTAAAGCTCTGTAGGTGACCCACGGGGGGGTTTGCAAAGCCAGCTTCCCTCGGAGAGGCCCCCATAAACATTCACCAAGTTTAATTCATTCCTACTTTAAAGTCCCCGTAAAAGCAGCTCTTCAAACTTGCAAAACCAGTGCTGGCTTTAGAGGGGTAAGAGACATGTTTCCTTTTTAGTTCTCTGTTGTTTCAGGATACAGGGAGACAGGAACCAAATGCTTCATTACTTCACCCTTAATCCTTCCTGTCCGAGTCGAAGCAACTCATTACAGACTCCTCCTCCCGGAGGAAGCTCAGCGGGACTTGGCACCCTGTCCTTTTATTTTCAGCTTGAGTATTTCAGCAACTTGACTCGAAGGTTCCCAGAAGGAGCTGTGTTACTTTGCTAGAAAGAAGGAAGATGAGGTCAAACAATGCTTCACTCCCTTGGGTCGCGCACGTGTCCCCAGCGTTTTGGATGAGCACGGGCAATGCCTTCACAGGGTTCAGGAGGAGGTGAGATTCCACAGGGACAAATTAGCTCTGGGAAGAGCAGGCTGCTCCTGCAGGCACCTGGCAGCGGGGCAGGGGGGGACGTGCGGAGCATAGCACTGTCCCGTAGACAACAAATTCCAGGTGTTCCAGCAGCTACGATTTAAAAAAAAAGTAAAAAGACACAGGTGAAGTCAGTTTTAGTAATATATTTTATTTCCTGCAATAGGTCCAAAAGGTTTAATCATTTCAGCCTGCAGTCAACATGAAACATTATTGAGATATTTTACTTCCCTTTTCTGAGCTTTTAAAATCCAGTGTGCATTTTACACTTACGGAACACCTCAGGACAAGAACTACAGGTCAGGAATTCTTGATCTGCGTTTAGACGTTGTAAAATTTGCCACTGAATGAGCAGATTCATAGACCCAAGTTGTTCCAAACACACATAAACCTTTTCCAGTCACTGCACTGAGTGTTTGTTTTTAAATTTACAAAATTAAAATGGAGTGAAATAAAGAATTTGGTTCCCCGGTCGCACTAGCCATGCTGCAGGTGCTCGGTGGCCAGACGTGGCTCCTGGCCACCCCGTCGGGCAGTGCAGACTTAGGGGGTCAGGACACGCAGGTCCTCCTGGGTCTGCTAACCAAATCCACTGCCCAGGTTAGACAGGCTCTTAGATCTCTTCACCCACGTGGTCGTGAAAAAACACGCAGACGTCCTTCCATGGGCAAGCGCAGGGTTTCAGAGCGGAAAAGGCCTGGAGCACTGCCCTCTCGTCCCGCCGAGGAGGGGGCCACGGCTGGGGCAGCGTCACTCAGCGAACCCAAGGCCTTGCACACTGTGCTGCTGCGCTCTCCTGGACGCGGTGCGTTTACAAGCAAACGTTTAAAGTCTGCTTAGTTTAAAAATCTGCTTCCACCGAAGAGCTGTGCCAGAGGGGCTGGCTGTTCACAGCTGTCGTCTGTCCAGGTTTCAGTCAGACACGCAGGTATTTTCCCCACACTCCTGCTGTCCCCCTGAATTTTATGATTACTTTCCAAATTATAGGACTCTGTCGCTTGAATACTCTCTCCTTTACACAGTACGCCTGTTTTCTTCTGTGTTTGGAGCAGGAGTTTGTTTAGTGATGGATGGTTTCTGGTCTCCCATCACGCAGGACAAGAACTTCTGTGTCATCTCCCTGCCGCACCTCACCCCCGAGTTTGTACTCATCCAGAACTTCGTGAAGGCGGTCCCCTTCAGCACCTGCACCCTGGAGCAGGACCTCTACATCTTCCACCGGGCCGGATTGCTCAAGTAAGTGGGCGCACGTTTGCCCAAACACAGTCCATGAAGTTAAAAAAAGGGAATGCAACAGGAGCTCCCGACCATCTCGGTTTAATTATTTATTTAAAAAACTGTCTTAGGGGCGGAGGGCTTGATCAGGTGATTGGGACCAGTACATTTAGGGAAAGAGTCATGGTGACAGGTTACTTGTCCAGTCAGATAACAAAGCAAAATCTGACTCCACAGTAATCAGAGCAGTGTCTGTTGCTGTGTTTCCACGGGTGGGACCAGGTAACGTGGGAACGAGGCTCACCGCAGACCCCAGCAGAGTCGGGACTGAGTGTGTGCGTGTGCGTGCACACAGGTCCGGACGGATGGACGTGGGTGACAACATTCGTGGGCAGAGGCAGGACTGTTCTGTAAGTGGTGGGACAAAGTGAAGACAGAAATGTTCTTCGTATCCTTCAGTAAAATAGGCTCCTGGGTGACGAGGGAGTTAGAAGCGAATATTGAAAATGTTAAAAATTAGACACTGTATCTGCAGTGATAGGTTCCATGCCAGGTTCTGAGAACGCAACAGTAAACAACACACAGACGTGTCCCCGGCCTTTCAAAGCTCATAAACACTCAGAAATGGAAGCCTGCAGCAGCAACGGGGGGTCCCAGCAAGGGGCACGTGGTGCTGTGGGTGGGCTTCACCGGAAGATTCAGCCCAGTCAGAGGGAGCTTTCCTGAGGAAGATGTTGGGTTTCAGACAAGGAGTGTGAGTGAAGATCGATCTTTACTATGTCTCAGGATGGGGAAAGCCTTTTTAGAACATGGAATTAAAAAGTTAAGATTTTTTAAAACTCTATGAGCCGTTCCTCAGAACCATTCTAATTTAATTAAAATGCAATTGACTAATGGAAGAATATTTTTAAACAAATATAGCAGACACAAGTTTGGTATATTTAATATATAAAGAGCTTTCATAAATCAACAAGACTGTTTGATACCAAATAGAAAAATTAGCCCTTCAAAATGGCCAGACTGTTTGCCAGAAGAATAAACACACACACACAAAATCAAAGGATATTAACACCAAGCGAAAAACAAACAAGCAAAAAAACCCAATGGATATTAAAAAAATCTTCAAAGTTATCATTCATTAGGGAAAAGAAACCAAAGCAAGAATACGATACCATTTTTGGTCAATTGGCAAGAATTAGAACACGGAAATACCCAATTCTAATGAGAAAAATGTAGCTCTTGTCAGAATGTAAATTGACATAAAATCCCAAAGGGCAGTTTGCCCAGAATGCTAAACTAGTTTATATCCTTTAACTCTTTAATTCCACCCCTGGACACTTGCTGCAGAGATGCAAACAAAAATTTACGTACAAGGATTAAGGAACACTGGAAATACTCTGAACGTCCAGTAGTAAGAGAGTATTTAAATACTTTGCGGTACCTGTATGAAGGCATCTATGTTTACAATTCATTTAAAGAATCTTTTTTTGTTCTATATATATTTTTTAATTGAAGTATCATTAGTTTACATTTAAAGAACATCTAATGATTGGAAAATGCTCAGAATGTAATGTTAGGGTCAAAAATCTATCCGTCTATAAAAGAGCATTTAAATATGACCAGAATTTCTAAAGGAGGAAGAACACGTGGATAAAATAAACTAAAAGGAGCCGTGCAGATGGCGGATGCTGTGATGTCCAGGCCCTTCATCCAGGACTGAAGAATGCATTTCCCAACTGCGGGTTGTGCGGAGCCCACAGCTCGAAGCTGGGTCCCCTCAAGACCCTGCCCTTGACTGAAGGGAGGGGCTTTCCCCGAGGTCCACCCTCCCACGAGGTCTGCCCTCCCAGGGCAGCCTGCATCTGGTGACCAGTCGGTGTGGGGGAGGGGAGGAATAACAGCACACAGGGCCAGCATCTCTGCTTCCGAGGGGCACCCCTGAAGGGTCTTCCCAGGACAGGACCCCCGAAGTGTCCGCTGGGCATTTGTTGTGACCCCCTTGCTTGCAGCCCACCTGCCCCCTCTGCCCTGTCCTGCTCTGCCACTCCCCACAGGTGTGTGACACCAGAGGTGGCCCACGGTGGCCACAGGGTGGTAGGGCGAGCTTCCTGGGTGATTTTGAATTTCCTTCCTCACGTCGCCTAAATCTTGGAATGTTCCTACACCAGCCTTGAATATGGCAAGCGGTCGAAACCCGTCAAATTGGCTCAAGTCACATGGGTTTATTACTACTCAGCAAAGGGAGGACTCCGAGGGCAATGCTGGTCTCACACGGACTCACTAGCCCGGTGGGACCTGTCTCTGCCCAGCTGACCTCTTCTCAGACACAGCGGTTGCAGAATGGGCGAGGTGGTGCCAGATCCTTCGTCACTTAAGTCCAACAGGAAAAGAGTGGTGGGTGGGCTTCTTTTCAGAGGCCCCAGCACAAGTCTCATTGCATCTCATTGGCTCAGATGGGTCCCGTGCGTCCCTCGAACCTGGCACTGGCCCAGAGGCTCCTGACTGGCATCACTCAGGTCTGGCCCCAAAGCACAGGGGCTGGGTCGGGGAGGGGTGCCCCGCCAGACACACATCTGGGGACATTGCTGGAGAAGCGGGCGGCTGAGCTGCTTCCCACAGCGCTGTCTCAGGACGGGACCCCCTCGATCAACAGAAAGCGCAGTGTGTGGGAGGAATGTCAGTGCCTTCTATTTCCTGTGATTTCACTTCTCCAAGCTGTCTGATACGTCCCGTCTCTTTCTTACAAAACATGACAGAGCTCGCCGCACTGCACTTCAAACGGGTGCACTTCAGTGTGTGCAGACGAGGCCTCAGCACAGGGGCAGCAAAGCTCACGACGAGGGGTGAGCGGAGGGGTTTCAGGAAGCTCGCTGTGTAACTGACAGGCCAGCCTCTCAAGTGGACTCTGAGGGACGTTCTGAATGATCACTTTGTAGTTGGGGGACGCTTAAATGAATGCTGGCATATTCGTTCAGCACATTATTACACAGATTTCGGAAAAATCAAAGCAGATCTGCGTGTCCTGTGCGGAATGGCGTCTAGCACGGTGAGAAGCACAAGGGGTCAGACGTGACAGTAACGACACCCCCCGTTTAGGGGAGGTTTCTAGTGTTCCTGAGCACTTTCTTAATCACTTTTTAAAATTCATTTTGAAAATTTTTTATGTGAAGTATAGTTGATGCACAGTGCTGTGTTAGTTTCTGGCGTGCGGCACAGTGACCCAGTTACACACTTTGTATGTATATTATTTTTCATTAGAGGTTATCACAAGTTAGTGAATCTAGTTCCCTGTGCTGCACAGTAGGACCTTGCTGTTTGTTTGTTCTGTGCACTGTAGTTTGTATCTGCTAATCCCAAACTCCCAACTTACCCCTCCCCGCCTTTCCCCTTTGGTGACCGTAAGTTTGTTTTCTGTGTCTGTGAGTCTTGATCACTTTCCGTGTGTCATTACGCACAGTGACTTTATTAGCTAGGTACCATGGTTATTAACCCCATTTACAGGTAAGGAAACTGAGACTCAGAGAGGTTAAGTAGCTAGTCCAAGTGCACACAGCAGGAAGTAGCAGAGCTGGAACTGGAACTGAGGCGGCCTAATTGCCTCACACGTTGCTCACTGGTCATATCTCTACTGTGTTTTCAGCATAAAGCTTTGTAACGCAGAGACCCTGAGCCAGCGTGGAAGTTCAGCCTCTGCCACAAGGGGGTCCAGACAGGCGCAGGAGGTCTAAGGAGAGTCACAGCTTCCCCCCCGAAGTTGTTCAGGGACCCAGGCTCCTTCCCTCATTGCTCCCCCATCGCATAGAGCAAGGGTCTCACCTGCCGTCTGCACGGGGAGTTGGGGGTCTGTGAATCTGGCTGGGAAGAAACACTACACCTTATGTTACTAACCTCTGATCGAAATTCAGTGTGTCCGTCCTCCGTGAACAGAGGCAGCGGCCTCAGAAGTGCCGGCAGAGCTGTGGCGGTGGCCAGGGGCAATCCGCGGCTTTTCATGTCACGTGACGGTTGTTGCAAGTGTCCCGAGATCCAGATGCTCGTCCGACTTTGAAATGTCCTTAAATTATTCTCAACCAGGACTTTTTACCTGATGGCGTTAATGAGGAGGCACAGATGTTACCAAAACACACATTTTTTTAAATGTTTCAGTAACTATATTTCAACATAATTTGTTGTCTTTTATTTGACACGTTGAAAAGCGTCAGTCTGAGGAGGGGACCCCAGCATCACCAGACCCCAGCATCAGAGGGGCCCAGGGCGCAGAAAGGATTAGCCCGCCGTCCACATGGCCTCCTTTCCTCCTTGTGCTGTGAGCTGGCTCAGAGCACCCGAGCCACATTTCAGCCCACAGGGGGTGGGTGCAAAGAGAAATGGAGGGGATGACTTTCCCCTTGCAGAAGCCACGTCATTCCTGTCCATCGTCTGGGCTCAGGGAGTCGGTTGGATGGCCCTGCCTCGCTGCAGGGGAGGCTGGGGGACAAGCCCCTGGAAGGCCAGGTGTGCACCCAGCAAAAGCTCAGCTGATTCAGTCATTGAGATGACACAGGGAAAGGGAAACTGTGGGACCGTCACATCCCGTGTTTGTCTCGCACATGTGCAGATGCTGTAGAAAGGCACACACAACGTTACCAACCTCACGTGCCTTTGGGGAGCAGGGCCGGGAGGCTGTGGTATAGGTGGAGACTTACTTTGTGTTTTATGTCTGTTGGTTCTGTTTGATTTTTTTTTTCATGAACAAACTTTATTTTTTAGAGCAGTCTTAGATTCACAGCAAAATTGAGCAGAAAGTGCGGAGGGTTTTGACACCCGCCTTCCCCGCCCCCCACCCCCGAGCTGCACGGCTGTTCCCTTCGACGGACCCGCAGTGACTCAACGTGAGCCGCCGTTTCCGCGCTCACGTTAGAGTTCCTTCTCCTCCTGTGCGTTCTGCGGGTTTGGACAAATGTGTACGGCGTGCCCAGCGTGACAGAGTCACACAGGGCAGTTTCTCAGAATCCTCTGCGCGCCACACTCAAACCTCTCTCCTTCCCCACAAGCTCTGGCAGCCGACTGCTGCTTTTTGTTGTTTTGCTTTTTTTGGTGGGTGGAGGTAATTAGGTTCATCCATTCATTTATTCATTTTGACGGCAGCACTGGGAATTGAACCCAGGGCTTCGCGCTGCTGAGCACGTGCTCTGCCACCCTCCCCCTTGACCACTGACCTTTCTCCTGTCTACGTAGTTTTGCCTTTTCTAGAATGTCTTACAGCTGAAACCATACAGTACGTGGCCTTTGCAGGTTGGCTTCTTTCACTGAGGAAGCAGCATTTTAAAGTTCCTCCGCGTCTTCTCATTACTTGACAGCTTGTTTCTTTTTAGCACGGAATAATATTCCACTGTCTGGTTGTACCAGGGTTTATTTATCCGTTCTGCTACTGAAGGACAGCTCGGTGGCCCCCAGGTTTTGGCAATTATGAGTAAGTCTGCTGTCAACATCTGTGTGCAGGTTTCTACATGGACGTTAAGTTTTCAACCCATTTGGCTGTGCACCAAGGAACTCAGTTTTAATATTTAGTTCTGTAAGGGAGAGCCAAACTCTCTTCCAGAACCCTGTACCATTTTGCAGCTCCCCAGTGATGACTGAGAATCTCCCTTTTCTTTGCATCCTCCCGGGCACTTGTCAGTGCATCGAGTTTTCACCATCCTGATGGGCGCGGAGGGGCACCGCGTTTGAATCTGCAGTTCCGTGATGACGTATGGCTTGGAACATGTTTTCATCTGCTCTTTGCCATCTGTGTATCGACTTTGGTGAGGCGTCTGTTCAGATCTTCCGCCCCTTTGTAACAGTGGGTTGTTCATTTCTGTTTGATTTTTTTTAAAAAAGAAAATCCTGGGCATGCGTTACTTCCATAATAGAAGGTGTGGTTAATTTTGTATTACTGAGATTTTACATTTTTATCGTGACTCAAGCAGAGTCTTTATTCAAATCTTTGCGCTCGCTGCTTTCTTCAGTAGTGTGTATCAATGGCATTTCCTTATGACTCGGGTCCTCCTGAGCAGGGGGCCGGGGATGGGGAGTGGGCCACGGGTCTGGCTGTGGAGTGGCCTCGTTCTCAGCGGCTTAATTACCTACATCACAGTCATACCCTTTCCTGCACACTCTCTCTTTTTCACTATGAACATGTGTGGCTTTTAATAAAAATTAAATTTAAATTTTTAAAACGATGAGACTTTCAACACTTGCTTGGCAGTTAGCCCTGGTGGCAGCAGGGCCCTGGTTTTTCATCTGGAACCACCTGCAGCATCAGTTTCCTTTTTTCTTTCTTTTTTTAAAAATCACGTACGTATAAAGTTGGAGCAGATCACGTACACCTGGGTTCTTTTCTGAAAAACCGAAGATCCACAAGCTGAAGTAGCTTCCCTGCCTTTGGAAAACCACGGTCTTTGTCCGTGTTCCCATCTGAGCCCTTGTCAGGAACCGTCCTTTGTTCCTCTGAGTTTCGTCACCAACCCAGCCACCACTGGCCACCCGGTTGCCGGCACATCCAGTCCCGTAGCTCCTCTGCGCTGTCACTCTTGTTCCCGCCCCGTGTCCCCTCGGCATCTGTGCCTGGTCGTGAGGGAAGACGGCCCTCAAAACCCACGTCTGGGACGTCTCTCTTGTGCACGTGGCCGTGGGCTGCTGTTTTCCAGAGAAAGCTTAGATCTCTAATTCCTTACTTTAAATTCTTTTTTTTTTTTTTTTCCTGTTTTGCAAGTTTATTGGATCATCTTGACACAGAATCATTCCAGCAGCGTGAGATGTCTCTCCTTTATACGGGAACGTTGATAGCAAGTGAATTCTGATAAACTCACCATGCAATTTCGAGATTCTAGAATCACAGCCCAGGAGTCCGGAGCAGGCCCCTCTGCACGCACTGGCGTCTCTTCAGACCACGTCGATGTCTCGCCTTTCCCTTACGCTCTGTTCGAAACTCAGAGAGCTTTTAAAATGCTGGGAGTGGTAGTTTTGCCTGGAGGACTGTGCGGCCGAGAAGGGACAGTGGTCTCCAGACCCGCCGTCTTCCCTCTGCTCCTTTAAAGCCTCGGGCCCGGGGCCCCTGCAGGCAGGGGGAGAGGGTCGGGGCCCGCTGACCCGGAGATGTTCCTACAAAAACGTGGGGGAAGGATGAACCCACACCCTTCCTTCCCAGAGGTTCCTGTATTTTTTTTAAGTGATTTGTGTCAAGCGATGGCTTTGGAGGGAGTTCCTGTCTCACAAAATGAAGCTCAGAAATGTGAGTCTGGAGCCACCTTGGAGACCAGCCATCCCCTGGGGTGGCATCGGTTTTGCCCAGGGTGAGGGGTGCTGCCTTCCCGGGGCTTCCACATCTGCCCGCGTCTCCCCACCGTGTTTTCAGAAAGTCCCCAGATGTTGTCATTATCAGTCCCCCACACGGACAGCCGGGGGCACCCGAGGTCCTTTGCGGTGAGGCTCTGGGACTCGCTCTCCTGTCTTGTGGGGCCCACATTCGGCCTTTAGTCGGGAAGGCCTTGCAAGGGTTTGGCCCTGATGTCAGGGAAGACCATCGGGGTGGCTGGTAGCCCCACAAGGCCATCACGGACCTGGCATTTGTCCCCTGCCCCAGGGGACCCATCCTCGTCCTTACTCAGGGAGAGTTCTGTATTTCCTTTTTCTTTCCTTTTCTTTTCCTTTTTCCCTCCTTTTTTTTAGTCTTTAGTTTAAGTGTAGTCAGTTTACAACGCTGTGTCAGTTTCTGGTGTGCAGCACACGCTTCAGCCACGCGCGTACATACACATACTCACTTCACATTCTTTGTGCGCTGCAGGCTATTGCAGGGTGTTGAATGCAGCTCCCTGGGCTGCACAGTAGGACCCGGTTGTCTATCTGTGTTATATATGGTAGTGCGTCTACAAATCCCATTTTACACCCCCTGCCCCCCAGAACTCTGTATTCCGCAGCTGCCCGGCTCCACTCCCAGTGCCGTCCGTTGGTCAGTGTGGCCGAAATGCAGGTAAGAGCCCCGCCACCGCCTTCTGAGTCTGTCTGTCTGGGAGTCTGGGTTGTCCCCACTTGACTTAAAGCTTGAGAAGCCTTTTTATGAGTAAATCACTGGGTAGAAAAGAACTGTGATTTTCTCTCTGCTCCAAATACAGATTTTCTGTAACCACATAAGCCACGGTGACTTTAAGCCCTTTGTTATCTGGTAATTTGGGGGTTCTGTTGAGGTATTAAGTCCCCTCTGTGCTGCATAAATAGACCCCTGGGCTGGATTTTATAAGAATATTTGAGCAATGACAGTCGTATGGATTTTTAGCTACTTATTCCAAGTAACGCTTTAATTTCTCTTATCTCTAATTCTTTTTTTCAATCAAGTGTAGCTGACTTACGCCATCATGTTAGTCTCAGGTGTACAACATAGCGATTCGCTATTTTTATAGATTATACTCCAGATAAAGTTACAAAGTACTGACTGTTCCCTGTGCCGGGCGCTACATCAAATTCTTCTCTTGTCATAAACACCCCGCTCACACCCTGTGTTCTGCCAAAACCATCTTTTTAAAGCTCGGAACTTAGGTGATCAGTGGGAAGGGTTTCAGCTGGACGAGAAGAAAACCCAGCTCGAAGTGGCTTCAGCCACAGGGCGTGTGTCTATTGGCTCACACAGCTGGGAGGGTTGGAAGCGGGCAGCGCTTTGGGGTCCGAGTCTTCGGGGTCCTGGTCTCTTTCCTTGTCCGCCCTGCTTCCCCCACGTGAGCGCCAGCCTGGGGTCAGCGTCCCTCACGGGGGCACAGTGGGTGCTGCGGGCTGGTGACACCTGTGACCCCTGGGAGGGGGTGGTGGCTGGAGGTGGCTCCCTCCCCCACAGGCCCCCGCCCGCTTCCCTCCGTCACCTGATGCGTGGTATTGACCGTGTAGTCTGTGCCGGCCCCTGGGCCAGCAGAAGTGACCCGGACAGACCCAACGCCTCGCCCTGGTGGGGCCTGCATTCCAGGCAGAGGAGAAGGACGTAAGGAGAGGGAAGAGAGTGTCTATCGTGTGTAAGTGACGAGGCCCCCGCGGGTGAGCAATGCCGGAGGCGGGCGTGGAGTGGGGCGCCACGGGGGCACAGCCAGGCACGGCCCCCTGCCCCTCCTTTTCACGCCTGACTCTTAAATACCTTGTGTTCTTCCATTTTCTGCATCACTTGTCCTGACTTTTGGGATGGATTGTTCTTGCTCTGAAGTTTGGTCACTTTAAATTTCATGACCTCATGTCCTGCTCCTCCGCCCAGGCTCGTTCCTCTCCCCTTGGGAAATCACATTTGTGTCTGTCACCTGCCTTCCGGCTGCGCGGGTGAGCCCGGGGACAGATCGTTCATGCGCTTGTCAGCGACGTCCACCTCTTCTGTCACCAGCTCCAGGCGAGGCGCCCTCGCTTTTCACTGACGGCTGCTGGGCCTGGAGAGGAGGGCACATCCTGGTGTTGACGTTAGCTTGCATTCTGAACGTGTACAAACGAAAGGCTTGTTAGCACTATTTCACCCAGGGAGCTCTGGGACGCTGCCGCGGGTCACACGAGGCTGGAACGTGGTGTAAGGCGTCCCCTTCCTTTTCTGTCCCTGTCTCTACTATCACCGACTTTTCCTTTTTCTTGTTCATTCATGCGTGGAGGACACGTTTGGATGAACTGGCCTCTCCTCCCATCTTCCCGCCCCTCCAAACTATGTTTTCTGAAACTTGCCATTTTTCATTTGGGGGAGGGGGACTGTGTTTCAACCTTATTCACCCAACTAACGTTTACTGTGCTAGAAATTATTTTCTGTGAATAAATATTGACCGCTACGTACCACCACCTTTGCTCGGTAAATAAAAATGCCCTTAGGCAGTTGGCTTGTAAACGGTCGCTGCCCCCCAGTGTTTTCGTTTTACGTGCTTTTCTGTGGGCGACTCGCTCCTGCTTGGCTGTCGTCTTTCTCTAGCACGTCGCTGTTGTACCTGTTCCAGGCCCGCGTCCTCATCACCGAGGGTGTCTTAGGGATGTCAGTCTTTCTGATGCTTTTAATCAGCTTCCCTGAATAGAAGGAAATAGAAATCTTATTTTGTGCTTACTGTTTTGTTTTACTTTTTGGTTGAAACTGAAATACCAGTGACTGTCGAATTATTTTATTTTATTTCATTTTAATTAAGGATCACACATGTTGAAATAAAACACTCAGCATCCTTACAACTTTGCTTTGAGGGCACTTTGTTTTCCAGGGAGCTTTCTGTGCAGGCAGCCGTATCCACACCGGGCACTTGCCTCAGAGCCCCAGTGAAGATGTCACCTGTGGAGTAAACCTACATTCTGCTTTTCAAGCTGAGCAAAAACAATAGAAAAGTCGCTCTTGAAGGCAAACATGAGGCAACAGAGAGCAGCCGTTTCCAATAGAACTGGAGGGCGCTGCAGAGCGCGTGTGAAGTGTTCTCATAGCCACGGGATGTAAACCTCAAAAAGAAGTGGCTGAAACTAATTGTAATATTAATGTTAACCCCTTGTGGTCAAAACATTGTCTCGACATATAATCAATATAAAAAAGTATCAGTGAGATGGTTTACACTCAGTCCGGTAGCCGGCCTGCAGGACGCAGGGGGGATCTGCACGCACAGCGCGTCTCAGTGCTGACATGCTGCGTCGCCGGTGCTGCGCAGCCCCGCGTGGCTCCTGGCTCCATGCTGGACAGCGGGGCTCTGGGACAAGGCGCAGACACATTGCTGCTGCCCGTTCCTCCTCCTGCGAGTCTGGGAACATATGAAAACTGTGCCGCGCTCTTCTTTGGCGAATGTAAGTAGCAGAGGCGAGAGCCTCACGATGTAACACAGAGTGGTTGTGTCCCCTAATCGCCTGTAGATTTTCAAGGGCAAACTAGTGAAATAGTATTTGTGTTTTTGTGATACTTGGCAATAAAATGGCCCCACATCCCACTGGACATTTACTGAGCGCTCCTGTGAGCGAGGAAAAGCCCGGGCCTGTCAGAGTGGACCACGACGTGGTCTGAGCCTCCAGGCCGGCCAGGGAGAGGACGTCTGCGTCTCAGAGAGTAAAGACTAGCACCAGGAGAGACACGCAGGGAAGGCTAGGTGCTCACAGCCTCCCGGCTCCCGCAGCACTTTTAGTAACTCACTGGCATCGTCGGTCACGCACAGAAGCATCGGGGAACCTCTGGCCATCCCCCACAAGCCGCATCATCCGCTCATTCTGCAGACGCACTGAGCACGTACTGTGTGCCAGGCGTTGTTCTGGCCACGGGGAGGCAGCAGTGAGCAAACAGACCCAAATTCTTACCCTCGTGACGCTTTACTTTAGTGACAGGGGGACAAACGATGACAAAAAGGTGGAAGGAAGTCCTATGGAGAAAAATAGAACACGGATGGAGATGGGGGGGGTCAGGTTTCCGAAGTTTAAATAGGGGTGGGTGTCAGGTTCGGGGGCCTCACTGCAAGGGTGCAGTTTGAGCGGACACTTGAGGTGAACGGACAAGGCTGTGCATCTGTGGTGAGGAAGGCGGAAGGCGTCTGGAAGGTCTGAGGAGCAGCAGGGGGCCTGTGCGCGGAGCAGGGGAAGCGAAGTCCGCCGTCTGGACATGAGTCAGGGGCCAGATCCCAGAGAGAGAGCAGGCTGGGGCGCCCAGCCTTTCCCGACGGGAATCTTCGCCTGGGTCCTCAGCATCTGTCTGCCGGTAGAGTTCAGGAGAGAACTGCGTCTTTATTTTTATTACGTCCTAACTACGATGTGGCATTTCCTTCCATTATAAAGGTAGGCAGCAAACCACAGCAGGATCAGCCATGCCTGTAACTGTCTCTGAGGTGGAAACAGCGGGTGTTTTCCGACCCTTCCGTGTCGTGGGATTTGCAGATCTCTGCAGATACTACTCACGACCCTTGCGTATCTCTGCAGCAAAATTATGCAAATTGTTAGATCACTGCTGAATCGCGTTACTCAGTGAGGCTCATGTACTGTAATCCTACGCATTTAATTTCATGCATTTAAAAACATCATTCTGAGTGGGGTCCTTGGCATAAAAAAGGTGAAAACCCCTGCCTGCCCTGGGATTTGAGTGGAAGTGTCACATGATCTGACTTGGGGTCGTTTTGGAAGCACTGTTCTTCCTGCTGTGTGCGCCGGATGGATTGTCGGGGCGGAGGTGGAGGCGAGGAGCCCCACCACGATGCTGCAGCGACAGCCCAGGCAAGAGATGCTGGTGGCCAGGCCAGCGTCCGAGGTGGTGCATTTTGAGGGGACTGGCGTGCCGCTGGGAAGGGAAGGGGCGGGGAAGAGAGCCAAGACGAAGGCAACGGTTTGGGCCTGAGCCCCTGGGAGGAGGGCATGGCCGCTGACTCGGGCAGCTGGTGGGGGGCTTCGGGGCCATGCGATTGGGAGGTCTGGTGGATGGGCAGGTTTTTTCATTTGGGAGAAGCAAGACCCTTTAGGTCACGTTTATGCAGACCTTCAACAGTGCTTTAAATCTTTCGCCTGATACCAGTTTCTGAGCCAAGTGTATCAAACTCCAGCAAATGATGGTGAAATTTGTCATGTTCTAGCTCTAGTTCTGCCAATTTTTAAATTTTTTTTAAAAATTGAAGTATAGTCGATTTACTGTCAGGTTTTAAATTTAATATGAGACTATATTGTTAGATCCCTGCATATTTGATGTTGCTGTATCTTCCCGGTGAGCTTCTGCCTTTGTAATTAAATGAAGACCTTTTTTCCTCCCAATGCTTTTTGCCTTCAGGTCTAACTTACCTCATAGTTATTTGCGGCACCAGCTTATTGTTATTATTTTTTGGCTATTCATCACCATCCCCCCCCCTTTTCTTCCTTTCCGCTTTCTTTGGTGTTAGTATATACGTGTATATTTTGTAGCAGTTTTATTGAGGTATGATTCACACCATGCAGTTCACCCAAAGTGTGCAATGCAGTGGTTTCAGTGCATTCGCACTTGTGTGCAGTCATCACTTCTATCTGGTTCTCCAGCATTTCCGTGACCCCAAAGGGTGCCCTGTGCCTGTGAAGCAGTGACTCCTGTCCCCTCCCGCTCTGGCCCCCGGCAGCAGCTCCTCCGCTGTCTGTCCCTGCACACTCGCCTGTTCTGGACAGTTCCGTAGAAATGGATTTAGTCTGTGGCCCCCGGGCGTGTGCCTTCTTTCACTTCTCAAGGTTCGTCCACGTTGCAGCCTGTCAGCACTTCCTTCCCTTTTGTGCTGAATGACATTCCAGTGCAGAGACAGGCTACGTTCGGTGCATCCATTCAGAAGTCAATGAACATTTGGGCTCTTTCTGCCTTTGGGGCGATTATGAGTAGCGTGCTGTGAACATTCATGAACAGATTTCGTGTGAACACACGGTCTTAATTCCCTTGGGGATCTCTCTAAGACTTTTGTGATCTTGTTTTTTTACATTTGTATCTTTCATTCACCTGAACTCAATTTTGGCATAAGGTGGCTATGTCGGCACCAAGTTCTTATCTCTCACTTAAAACTTGCTCATGACATTTCCGTGATTAAGGTGATAGTAATTGATAACCTTTGTATCAGTTAATTCTAGACATAGATTCTTCTTTGCAAATATGCCACTTGGGCCATAGAATGGAAGCAGGAATTAAAACTTAGGCATGGGAGAGGCCAAGATGGCGGAGTGGAAGGACACACGTAGCTCACCTTCTCCCACAGATACACCAAAACTCACATCTGCGGACCCACTCAGCCAACCAGAGCACCTGCAGAACTCCGACAGAACGTCACCCTCTTCGAAAGACAGAGATGCCAAAAACTGGTAGGAGAAAAGGAAAAAAGAAAGAAGGAAAAGCAAAACAGTGCGGGACAGGTCCTGCGGGGAGGGAGCGGCAAAGGAGGACTGGCGCTCATTCGCTGGGTCTCCCCTCTCCAACGGAGAGGCCAGTGGGACGGAGGGGCAGCCCCCGGGGCTCAGATCTGCCCCGAGCACCCCTTGACTGACAGAACCAAGTTAGACGGGCACAGAGGGTCCCTGCGACACCCAGCCCGAGATGCAAGCCGGCAGCTGGGGGCCGGGCCAGGCCGCCCAAGCCAGGCGGAGGACTGGGGTGGCTGCACTGAGGTGGCCCCGGGGGACTGCAGGGGGCTGTGCGCCATGGCTGGGAGGGGACACGGAGCAGAACAACCTGGGTCCCCCATAAACTACAGGGGAAAAAAAAAAGCAAAGCAACATGGCTGGTGTGCCCTGAGGGGAGGGGTGCCGTAGCCTTTGTCTCCTCAGACCCGTGGCGCCATTACTGGCACTTCTCGTGAGAAGAGAGGCGGGGCGCAGCCACAGCTGCCATCTCCTCCTGTGCACAGAGCCTGGGTGGGGGCGGGGCCGGACCTGAATCCACATCTCCGCAACCTCCTAAGCAGGACTGAGACTTGTTTACAGCTAGAGGCAGATAGGATCTTTCTGCCCTGGCTCCTCAGAGAACTCGTGCTGCCAAGCAAACAAGGAGCTGGGTTTTGGCACGGAGCAGGGGCGGAGTGGTTCCGTGATCTTCACTGAGCCCGCCTACGGAGCACCAACCCGAGGCGGAGCGGGCAGCTGCACAGAGCAGTGGAGAGACCAGTGCCAAGAGAGGGTAGGCAGCCACCTGCCTTCCTGGTAGGAGCACAGCACCTGACCGCAGTGTGGTGAGGGGGCACGATCCACCCACCTACCTCGCCTGAGCGCAGCATCTGACTGCGGCATTGGGAGGGGTAGTGACCTGCCCACCCACCATGAAGGAGATCTGCACCTGACCCAGTGCTGGGAGGGGGTGCGATCTGCTTGCCGACAGACACTGGGAGCAGCACTGATGAGGGAGCCAATGGAAGGCCTCTGAAAACAGCAAGCTGAGTTTGCAAAACAGGGCAAAGACAGAAAGACCTCTCGATAAAATCATTAGGAGTACATAGTCTCCATGAGAACACATCCTTTTATTTTTTTAAATCTTTTTTATATCTGTTCTATTTTCTATTACCTTTTTAATTTTTACTTTTTAAACAATTGTATATGTCTACAGTTTTAATCCCTTTAAAATTTTTTCTTTTAAAATATTTTTATTATTATTTTTAAAAACCCACCTCATTTCATTTTTAATTCTCTTGGTTTCAATCTCCTGTTATTGATTATACATAGGTTTCAAATACTGTTTTCTGATTTTTTCTTTTTTAAAAAAAGTTTTTAAAAGACGTCTCATCTGAATTGCTATTCTGCTTCAACGTGCTCTTCTATTATTGATTCTACACTGCTTTACAACCTTTTTTCCTCCATTATTTAAAAATTCTCTCTTTTTTTTAAAGTTTTATTCCTGCATAGGCTTTAGATAGACAAATAAATAAACTCCTTAAGGACCACAATAAATAACAGAAATTCCATAAACCACAGTACCAGAGAGGTATGAGCAATATGAAGAAGCAAAGGAACCACTCCCAATTAAAAGAGCAAGAGAAATCCTCTGAAAGCACAATCAATGAAGTAGACATTGATGGCCTGCTAGATCAAGATTTCAAAAAAGGAGTGATCAAAGTACTAAAGGAACTAAAAAAGAGAGTGTTTAGAGATATAAAATATGTCAAAAATGAAATTGAAGCTATAAAGAAGAACCAAGTAGAATTAGTAAACTCATTTGCTGAGATGAGAACTGACCTAAAGGCTGTACAAAGCAGGCTAGATAATGCAGAGGAACGAAATAAGTGACCTAGAAACAGGACAACAGGAAGCATCCAATCAGAACAGCTGAGAGAAAAACAAATAAAAAACAATGAAAACAATATAAGAGACCTATGGGATAATATAAAGCATGCCAATCTAAGAATAATAGGGGTTCCAGAAGGGGAAGAAAGGAACAAAGGGGATTGAAAAGGTATTTGAAGAAATCATGACTGAAAACTTCCCAAACCTAAAGAAGGAATCAGATATCCAAGTACAGGAGGCTCAGAGGGTCCCAAACAGGAAGAGCCCAAACAGACCCACACCAAGACATAGCATAATCAAGATGGCCAAAGTCAAAGATAAAGAAATGATCCTAAAGGCAGCAAGAGGAAAACAAAGAGTGAGTTACAAGAGAACCCCCATAAGGCTTCTCAGCTGATTTCTCTACACAAACACTACAGGCCAGAAGGGAGTGGCAAGATATATTCAAAGTCCCGAATGAAAAAAAGATGCAGCCTAGGATACTCTACCTAGCAAGGCTATCCTTCAGAATAGAAGGAAAGATAAAGAACTTCACAGACAAGCAAAAACTAAGAGTTTAGCAACACTAAACCCATGCTAAAAGAAATATTGACAGGTCTACTCTAAATAGAAAATAAGCAGGATGCTACAAAAATGAGAAACTCATGACTAGAAAGGTGATAACTGACATGAATTACAAACAGAATAAACACAAAATAGTAAAAGGAGACATCTAAATCACTAAAAGTGGGAGAGGGAAGCAAGGAAATATAGAGTTTTTTCTTTAAAAAATTTTTTTTGTTCTCTGTGGGGTAGGATTTGAGATTATATTACTATCTGTTTAATACAAACAGTTATAGTAATGGGTTAATAGACTTACAAAAAAGGGTAACCACAAGCCAAAAACTTACAAGTGAATCACAAAAACTAAATAAAATCCAAGATAATACAAAGGAAAATTACCAAACCACAAAAGGAAGATGAAAGGAACAAAGAGGAAAGACCAAATCAACTGCAAAAATAAGTTCAAAATGGCAATAAACACACATCTGTCATTAATTACTGTAAAAGTTAATGGACTAAATGCTCCAAAGACGTAGACTGGCAGACTGGATAATAAAGCAAGAACCTTCAATATGCTGCATACAGGAGACCCACTTTAGGGAGAAGGACACATATAGATTGAGAGTGAAAGGATGGAAAAGTATATTCCATGCAAATGGAAAAGCCAAAAAAGCAAGTGTCACAGTACTGATTTCAGACAAAATAGACTTTAAAACAAAGGCCATAAGAAAGATAAAGAAGGATATTTTATAATGATTAAAGGAGTAATACAAGATGAGGATATTACACTCGTTAATATATATGCACCCAATACAGGAGCACCTAAGTACATAAAACAATTACTAACAGAGATAAAGGGAGAAATTGATGGGAATACAATCATTGTCTGAGATTTTTAACACCACATTAACATCACTAGACAGATCTTCCAGACAGAAAATAAATAAGGCAACCAAGAAATTAAATGGTACAATAGAAAAGTTAGATTTGGTGGATATTTTCAGAGCATTACACCCCGCCCCCCAAATAGGATATACATTCTTTTCAGGGGCACATGGAACATTTTCTAGGATTGATCAAGTACTTGGGCACAAAAGAATCATCAACAATTTTAAGAAAATAGAAATTATCTCAAGCGTTTTTACTGACCGCAATGTCATGAAACTAGAAATCAACAACAGAGAAACAAAGGAGGAAAAAAAGGAAAGCATGGAGATTAAACAATATGTTATTAAAAAAATAATGGGTCAATGATGAAATCAAAGTTGAAATTAAAAAATACCTTGAGACAAATGAAAATGAAAACACAACCACACAAAATTTATGGGACACAACAAAGGCAGTGCTAAAAGGGAAGTTTATAGCGAAACAGGCCTTGCTCAAAAAAGAAGAACAATCTCAAATAAACAATCTAACCCACCAGCTAAAAGAATTAGAAAAAGAAGAGCAAAAACCCCCAAAAGGCAGCAGAAGGAAGGAAATAATAAAGATCAGGGAGGAAATAAATAAAATAGAGATTAAAAATACCAAAGGAAAAAATCAATCAAACCAAAAGCTGGTTTTTTGAAAGAGTAAATCAACAAACCTCTGGCCATACTCACAAAGAAGAAAAAAGAGACAGCACAAATAAGCAAAATAAGAAAGGAAAATGGAAAAATTACAACAAATAACATAGAAATACAGACTATCATATGAGAATATTATGAAAAACTATATGGAACCAAAACGGATAATGTAGAGGAGGTGGACAAATTTCTGGAAACATCCAGTCCACCAAGACAATCAAGAAGAAACTGAGCACTTGAACAAACCAATCACTAGAAATGAAAATGAATTAGCAATAAAAAACCTCCCTACAAATAAAAGTCCATGACTGGATGGCTTCACCTGGGGAATTCTACCAAACATACAAAGAAGAACTCATACCAGTCCTTCCCAAACTCTTCCAGAAGAATGAAAAGGAGGGAATACTCCCAAACTCATTCTATGAAGCCACCATCACCCTGATACCAAAACGAGGCAAAGACACCACCAAAAAAGAGAATGACAGACCAATATCACTGATGAACATAGATGCAAAAATCCTCACCAAAATATTAGCAAATAGAATCCAATAGCACATAAAAAAGACTATACATCATGACCAAGTGGGGTTCATCCTAGGGACACAAGGGTGGTTCAACATACGCAAGTCAATCAGTGTAATACATCACATCAACAAGAGAAAGGACAAAAACCACATGATCATCTCAATAGATGCAGAAAAAGCATTTGATAAAATTCAACACTCATTTAGGATAAAAACTCTCACCAAAGTGGGTATAGAGGGGAACATATCTCAACATAATGAAAGCTATATATGACAAACCTACAGCCAGCATAGTACTCAATGGTGAAAAACTCAAAAGCTTCCCACTAAAGTCTGGGACAAGACAAGGCTGCCCACTATCACCACTCCTATTCAACACAGACTTGGGAGTCCTAGCCACAGCAATCAGGCAAGAGAGAGAAATAAAAGGGATCCAAATTGGAAAGGAAGAGGTAAAAGTGTCACTATATGCAGATGACATGATACTATATATAGAAAACCCTAAAAGGTCCACACAAAAACTACTAGCACTAATCGAAGAATTCTGCAAGGTAGCAGGTTACAAGGTTAATGTTCAAAAATCAGTTGCATTTCTTTACACTAATGATGAATCAACAGAAAAAGAAAGTAAAGAAACAATCCCCTTTAAAATAGGAACCGAAGTCATAAAATACCTAGGAATGAATGTAACCAAGGAGGTGAAAGACTTATACATGGAGAACTACAAAACATTGATTAAGGAAATTAAAGAAGACTTAAAAAAAAATGGAAAGATATCCCATGCTCCTGGAGTGGAAGAATCAATATTGTTAAAATGGTCACACTGCCCAAGGCAATCTACAGATTGAATGCAATCCCTATCAAATTACCCAGGACATATTTCACAGAACTAGAACAAATCATAATAAAATTTATATGGAACCACAAAAGACCTAGAATTGCCAAAGCATTACTGAAGATAAAGAACTTTCCTAGACTTCAGACAATACTGCAGAGCTACAGTAATCAAGACAGCATGATATTGGTACAAAAACAGACATATGGACCAATGGAACAGAATAGAGAGCCCAGAAATGAACCCACAAACTTCTGGTCAACTAATCTTCAACAAAGGAGGCAAGAATATACAATGGAATAAAGACAGTCTCTTCAGCAAATGGTGTTGGGAAAACTGGACAGCACCATGTAAATCAATGAAGCTAGAACAGTCCCTTACACCATACACAAAAATAAACTCAAAATGGATCAAAGACTTAAACATAAGACAACATACAATAAACCTCCTAGAAGAAAATAAAGGCAAAACATTATCTGACATACATCTCAAAAATGTTCTCCTAGGGCAGTCTACCCAAGCAATAGAAATAAAAGCAAGAATAAACAAATGGAACCTAATTAAACTTACAAGCTTCTGCACAGCAAAGGAAACCATAAGTAAAACAAAACGACAACCTACAGAATGGGAGAAAATTTTTGCAAACGATGAAATGGACAAAGGCTTGATCTCCAGAATATATAAGCAGCTCATATGACTTAATAAGAAAAAAACAAACAACCCAATCCAAAAATAGGCAAAAGACCTAAACAAGCAATTCTCCAAGGAAGAAATACAAATGATCAATAGGCCCATGAAAAAATGCTCAATATCACTAATTATCAGAGAAATGCAAATCAAAACTACAATGAGGTATCACCTCACACCAGTCAGAATGGCCATCATTCAAAAGTCCACAAATAACAAATGCTGGAGAGGCTGTGGAGGAAAGGGAACCCTCCTTCACTGCTGGTGGGGATGCATTTTGGTGCAGCCACTGTGGAAAACAGTATGGAGATTCCTCAAAAGACTAGGAATAGACTTACCATATGACCCAAGAATCCTGCTCCTGGGCGTATATCCAGGAGGAACCCTACTTCAAGATGACACCTGCACCCCAATGTTCATAGCAGCACTATTTACAATAGCCAAGACATGGAAACAGCCTAAATGTCCATCAACAGCTGACTGGATAAAGAAGAGGTGGTATATTTATACAATGGAATACTATTCAGCCATAAAAACCTACAACATAATGCCATTTGCAGCAACATGCATGTTCCTGGAGAATGTCATTCTGAGTGAAGTAAGCCAGAAAGAGAAAGAGAAACACTGTATGAGATCGCTTATATGTGGAATCTAAAAAAAAAAACCAAAACACAAATACAAAACAGAAACAGACTCATAGACATAGAATACAAAATTGTAGTTGCCAAGGAGGGGGGGTGGGAAGGGACAGACTGGGATTTCAAAATGTAGACTAGATAAACAGGATTATACTGTATAGCACAGGGAAATATATACAGGATCTTATGGTAACTCACAGCGAAAAAAAAGTGACAATATATGTATGTTCATGTATAACTGAGAAATTGTGCTCAACACTGGAATCTGACACAACATTGTAAAATGACTATAACTCAATAAAAAAATGAAAAAAAAAAACTTAGGTACGGATAGTCACTACAATTGAAGGCAAAGTAGGTTAGAGCAGTTCACTTTACTAATAGCAGGCGGAGCGACACTGTCCTAGTTAGTAATAGCACCCTAATGGCTAGAGAGCAGTCGTTATATGAATGCTGCATAGTACGCAGGGCCCATCAGAAAATGCAGATGTGGAACCCCAGCCGTGATGGAGAAGTCGTCTCCCCTTCACTCCAACCCATGGCAGACAGGCACCAGCACATACTGAACACCTGGGTGCCGCGTGGGCAAGAGCTCCACGCTGGCTGCCAGCCGAACACACCATGGCTCTGCCTGCCCCAGGTGCGGAGGGCCACCGCCTCGCTCTGATTAGAGACTGACCTCCCCTCGGAGGACCAGGGCTCCAGGGTCCAGGACCCCAGTGTGGGTAGAGCATGATGGCTGAGCATGGGTGTCCCCACACTGATTCACCGCAGTTGTCACCCCTGGCACGGGGAGATGGGGAGGTGCCGGGACAGGGAACAGATCTGGGAAGACCCGTCACGGGGTGAATGGTGGGAGGCGGGTACCACATGTGAGCCGAGGCTCCAAGCCTTGGACACGCTTTGTTGTTCTACTCGACTTCCCGCAAGAACACAAAATCAAAGATAATATTATCAAGAATTTTAAGACTCATGAAGCCAGCCTGGCCTCAGTGTAATTTATTAATTTCTTAACATACTTAAAAATTTGGGAAAGAATTTAGCTTTCTGTACGAAGTAAATATGACATAAAGCATGGTGCCATTTTAAATTAAATGAATTTTAAAAGTTTACTTATTTATTTATTTAGGTTGGGGAGGTAGTTCGGTTTATTTACTTATTTTTAGAGGCGGTACTGGGGATGGAACCCAGGGCCTTGTGTGTGCTAAGCCTGTGCTCTACCACTTGAGCTGTATCCTCCCCCCATGTTAAATGAAGTTTAAAGTGTCACTTCATGTTGTCTGGTTAATGGTAGCATCAGTGACTTTTTTTATTTTGCCTTATTCTTTGTCCTCTTTTAAGCATGTGTTTTCCAGATTTTCTAGAATGAAGAGATTACTGTTGTCATTAATCAAACCCCAGTGTTATATAAAATATCTTATTGGATATTATTTTATGTAAGTGTGATATGTTACAGTTCTGTCTGCATTCTGGGCGGCGGGAGCACATATTTAAGTACTTTAATCTGAAAAAGAACATGTGTCTCTCATTATCCAGGTCCATCACTATAAGATTAGCCACTGTCTCGGATACTCCCGGGGTTGAAAAGCTTGTCAGCACCCTCATGCTGAACAAAAGCATATTGGAGGATTTGAAGCAATACAACGAGGCTCACAGGAGACCCTGTAAGTACCTGCTGTGACCAGGCCAGCTCCTTTTCCTTTTGCTGTGGGACCAGTATGACCACGTAGGTTCAACCCCAAAGTTTCCTCAGACCCAATGGGAGAATTGCAGGGTGGGGAGCAGCAGAGGTGATGGAAGCAAGAAGAAAAGAACAAGGAAAGTGAGGTTTAAGGACGTAGGGCTGTGCTGCTCACACAGGGGCTGGTCACATACCCCAAGTCCTCACCACGGGGATGGAAAATTTGGACTCGATCCAGGCAAGTGTCACAAAATAAGGTAGATCCCAGTGGTTGGAACAGGCAAATCTGAGCCGAGTTAGTGAATCCGTGGGTGCCTGTGCCCACCCCAGCAGCACCCCACTTCAGCCCCTCTGGGTGGTGAGTCGGCCGATGTGCTTTTGTTGAGCTCAAGGACTGCGTCGTCTGGGGAAGACCCCGCATGACAAATGCTGGGTTCTCTCTGGTACAGTGACTATGCTGGGCTTCCCCCATAGCAAAGGGCAAGCTAGTCGCGGTCCTTACATCATCACCGCCTTCTTGAGGACCATGACAGTTGACTTCACCAGCCATGGAACAATGCGTGTAGTTACGGACGTACTTAGTTACTTTTTGACACATTTTGTTTAAAAAGTTTTTAATTGAAGTATAACCAATAGAAAGTTCGATGGATTTCACAATTCACATATACCACGTTAACGAGCACCTGTTTTGAGAAACAGACTAACCCCAGCCACCTTCCCCTCCAGGTAGTTCCACCTTGACCTCTAAGGTCATAGATGCCTGTTTTTGAGCCTCATTTCTGACACCAGGCTGCTTCTGCTCAGCAGTGTTTGTGAGATTCGTCCATATTGCGGCGTGAAGTACTTCGTTACATGAAAGCACCACAACTTATTTCTTCCAGTGCTGAGGTCACTTGGGGGAGTTCCCAGTTACGGGCTCTTTTGAATAAACCTTTTAGTTAATTTGTAACTCAAATCAGAGGGAGACACCAAACACCTAAACGAGGTAAAATGTTTAATGTTTATAAAGGTGTTGGATTACAACAGAACTTCCCTCCAGCACGTGTTTTTGTTTGTTCGTTTGTTTGTTTGGGTTTGTCTTAGTCTCTTTGTTTCTTCGTTTTTTTGTTCCTTCCCTCTTGACTTGCCGACACAGTATGATGCAGGGGCCCCGGTTCTCCAAGTGTGGTCTGAGGAAGCCTAGGGGGTCTCCAAGACGTATTCGGGGGTCTGTGAGATAAAAATGATCCTCATGATAGAAGTCGGAAATTATTTTCCCTTCCTGCTGAATTGATATTCCCATGGATGGTGGGAAAGTCATGGTGGACAAAACCCCAGGGGCCCTGGAGGGGATCGAGGCAGTGGCACCGCAGATTTGTTTGAATGGCACACTGAACCAGCAGGCTTGTCACAGAATAGCATTTTTACTTGAAAGAACAGCTGGCAGACAAAATACGGTTATTCCATCTTGAGGAGTTGGCAGGCATTTTCTTTAAAATGAAGGAGGTGAGGGTGTCACTCTAAGAAACCACCTGACAGCACTGGTCCCCTATGATAAAATCCAAACGTGTAAGAATAAAAGTAGAATTTTGGAAGGCCAGTACCTGCCACTGTCAGCTTGTCAGCTTCCCAATACTTAAAGGAATTTTTCTGATGAGACTAATGGTGATACTACCTAATGTGATGTTTTGATATTTCATGATGAAATAGACCAACATTCGGAAAACCTGCATAAGCTGAGTGAACCTGTATTTCCCAGATAAACAGTGCATGACGTTACACGACCATGCCTAGGTAAAAGCTTCCAAGTGCACAAGACACCAGTGAATTTTATGTTTTTATTTTTTATTTTTATTAAGAAATCAATGCATTTTGATACAGTAATATGTACAAAGTTCACCAACATGGTTCCAGATTCCACACTGAAACTAATCTGTGAAACACTGCCACTTGTTGAGATCCAGTGTTGCATCAAAGCAGAACGTCCGAAATTATCTGAAAAGATCGTTTAAACACTTCTCCCTTTTCCAACTACATATCTTTGTGAAGACAGTTTTTTTTTTGCATATATTTCAACCAAAACAACATATTACAGCAGACCGAACACAGAAGCAGGTATGAGAATCCACTCTGTCTTCCATTAAACCAGACATTAAAGAGATTTGCAGAAATATAAAGCAATGCTAAAAAAAAAGTGACTTTTCTTTCTAAATATTTTTGTCAAATTAAAAATTTTGTTTTAATTGATAGTCAAAAATTAAGAAAATAATTTAAAAATTTCTCCGTTGCAATTCCTAATACGGAAAATAATGATGGACGGTACACACAGGACAAAGCTCTTTGCAGCCCGCAGGGCACAGGGTCCTGAAGTCACAGCATGTAGCGCTGAAGAAGGCAGATTCCCAGGCAGAGGGCTGTGGTTTGAATCAACAGATCCATCCCTTACTGGCTGGGGATCCTGGCAGGTGCGCCTGCCAAGCCTCATTTTCTGGTAAATGAAGTAGAGAGAATGACAATACTTATCTCACAGGGTAGCAGTGAGGGTCCGATGAGTGCAGGGAGGGCGTTCAGCCTGTGACCTGGCCCAAAGGTAAGTGGCGATGGATGTTGGCTTTCCCGTTGTCCTTAAGTGATCCTGGCGGACACCCTTTACTGACGCTTCCGGAAACAGCAACAGCGATAGTTTTAAGGGCTTTGCGATCTCTGCTTTTCTTCTCAGGACGGGACGCCCCTGCAGGTGTTCGTGGCCGAAGTTGCAGAGCAAGTGGCCGGCGTCGCGGTGATCAGAGATGAAATGGTAACTTCTTTTCCTGAGTGTGCCTTTTCGCATCGCGAGTTAGCACACGATGCCTCTTTCGAGGTTTTGTTTTTACTTATTTAATACGAACGTCTCCCTTTTCTGAAGGATACAGGTCTGTTTGCCTCCCGCTTGGCAGCCTGTCAAGTGTAGGGGTTTTTTTTTCCTTCAGTTCAAAATGTTTAAAATATTACAAAGAGTACATGAAAGCATTCACATTCTAAAAATTCGAATAACCTTCCACCACCGGAAAAGTCCCACCTCTCTCCCCAAAGAATTACTCCTACCGATAGTTAGGTATTTATTCCTTCCAATATTCCTCCTTGCACCTAATTACACGCATCGTCTGTGTGTGCGTGTGCGTGCATGGGTGCGTGTGCGTGCGTGTGTGCGTTCCCAAGAGGACATCCGATTTTAGTTTTCCCCAGTGCACAGCCAATTATTCCAAAGTATTTACCGCTGAGTCGTCCCTTCTTTCCCTGCTGATTTAAAATGCTGCCTTTACATGATGACGCTTCCGCGTGTCCGTGTCTGTTTTCCCGCGATTCTGCTCCGTGACTTGCTTGTTGATACCTATGACGTCATCATGTGCTGTGCCGTCCGGTAGGGAAGCCTTCTCTTACTTGTGTTGTTCTTGCCCTGAATTTTCTTGGTTTCACTTGGGCATTTTCTTTTCCAGATAACCTTGTCATACTTACTGTAAACTTCGAGCCTGCGTAGATTTGGTAGCACAGTTCAGGCAGAACTGAAGATTATAATATTGAAACTTCCCTTCTAGGAACGTGGCTTGTGGAAGATATCCTTTATCGGGTCAAGGAGGTCCTCTCCCATTTCTGGTTTACCGAAAGGCTTTATTATGAGTGAGTGTTGAATTTTAGTAAATGTGCTTCAGGCTTATGAGATGTTCACGTGGCTTTATTTCTTTAATGTCGTCAAACTAGCCTCGCTCTTGGATTCGCTTCTCTTTTGACTCAGTGTATCTAAGGAATTCTTAGAGGGTGGTGGGGGTGGGGCCTGTGGGTCCACACACACACACAAGATTTCATTTGTCCTCACTCTTGGGTGCTCATTCAGCTGTGACTGGAACTCTTCAGCAAATCATTTGTCATCACAATGTTGATGTTTTTATCTCATTGCCTCCTAGTATCCAGTGTCACATATAAATGTAAGTAAATGTATGTTTGTTTGGCTCCTCTCTTGAGAATTATTTTTTTTCTTTTTATTTCCAAAATTCTCATGAAGGACCTTATGCCTCTGCTGAGCTTGGGAACATCTTTCTTCCGTGATTTCATTTTCTCTGTTCTCTTCTTAAGTTCCTTTCAGATGGAACTGATCCTTCACTGTCTCTCATCTTTCATCTCCTACTTTTTAATCTCTTGTCCTTCTTGCTCTTCATTCCAGCAGATTTCCTTGACTTTGCCCTCCAGATCCCTAGTGCAGCGTTCGGCCACATCTGCTCTGTGACCCAGGCCTCCCGTTGGAATTTTGATGTCAGGGTCCGTGTATTTAATTCCAGGTCCCCTCCTTGCTTTCTTATTGTTCCTTTTGTGTAGCAGCTTGCTCCTTATGTTTCATGCAGGATCCTTTTTGGTATCTCTGAGGAC
The DNA here is from genome assembly GCF_009834535.1 of Camelus ferus. Lineage (NCBI taxonomy): Eukaryota > Metazoa > Chordata > Mammalia > Artiodactyla > Camelidae > Camelus > Camelus ferus. The sequence goes on along the minus strand of NC_045714.1, from coordinate 18,481,083 downwards.
ACTGAGTAGAGTTTTTAAAAAATTCTCCTCTGTTTGCTGGATGACCTCTGCTTCCTCTGGAGTAAGTCATATGTCTCTCTATTCTGGCCTTTTGCATTTGTCAGTTTTCCTCAAAAGCCTGTCAGTGTCAAGAATGAGGGACTAAGTTATCGGCGTGGCTGGCTGGCTGGCTGGGGCCCTGATGTGTGTGGATCTGCCCCTCCCCTCTGTCTGATGGGGAGGGAGCGTCCGTTTCTGGCTTCTGCTCATGGTGCTTGGATGGAGGACTGGCCGGGAGTGGGCAGGGACCTGGAGAGGCCCAAAGTAGGGAGGTTTAACCTAGTGGCAGAAGACTTTGATGTTCCCTTCACAGGGTAAAACCGTCTTACCCTTTTGTCCCCATATCTCCCCCACAGTATTTTTAAAATAACTTTTCTTGTTATTTTCAGGGGCGCGGGACTGGGGGAAAGTTGAGGCACATGGCCCGTCACTGTTTTTGTCCAGTGGCCTTTGTGGCTGGATCTTTGCTTTTGCTTTTCAGTGATTTCTCAGCCCTACACTTACTGCTCGTTCTGTGTTATAATGGGGGTGCCGCCTTGGTAGGTACAGAAAACTCTTGGGGTTTAAAGGCAGGTACAGGGCCAGTGCAGGTGGAGGGTCAGACGGTGCCAGAATTGCCCTGAGTCACAGCCATCAGCAGCGGTTACCCTGAGCCCCTGTCCCCTGGGCTTTGTGCCAGAAGCTGGAAAGACTAGGGGCCTTGAACGTCCCGTTTTTCCCGCCCTTTCTAGTGCCAGTCTTGTCAGTCACAGCGTAAATCAAATTCCTTGCATTCTCCAAGTCCTATTCTTGAAGGTGTGCGCTGAGGACACTTTTACTGTGGAAAGCCAGGGGAAATATGAGCAGGTGCTTTCCAACCTGCGTGTGGTTTGATTTTCCCTGCGTTATCAGGTGTGCTTACTGCCTCCGTCATGGGAGAGAGTCACCCTCCCTCTGGATCCGTCCCCGCGCCATCACGGCGTGCACGGCCAGGAGGCGGGCAGGGTGGGCTGGGGCAGCGCACGGTGCAGTGACTGCGCCCTGCTTCCCTCCCCCCGGGTGGGCGACGACCGATGCTGATCAGAAGCAGCCCGCAGAAGCGGGGGCGGCGGACCTGATCTTTCCTTTCACAAGTCTGCTCACGGGTCCTTTAAACGACCTCCCCCCATGTGAAACTGTAATACGTCATTATTTTCTTATTAGGGACTTCGTATTGAAGTTCTATATTTAAGTTCATCTCTGTCAAACGCTCTAGAATAAAATTATTCCTAACTTTAAAAAAATGAAATACCTCGGAGGCATAAAAAAGCTTAAGGGATGCTCATGGGCGCAGGTTTATTGCAGGCCTGCCAGCCGCACGTGCCGCGGTGTGTGCCTGTGGAACGGCACGTTTCCACGTTGACAGAACAGAGGGCAGGAATGAGCCCAGAGACGGGGGGTGGGGTGGAGGGGGGTGTCTGCCCTGTGCCGCCGGCTGGCGCCCCCTCCCGGCCCGCGGCGGTGAGACCCGCGGTCCGGCCGCCGGCCCCGCGCGGGCAGAGACTCGGCCCTCGGGGTTTGCGGCGCAGCTGTGAGCAGCACGTGCCGAAGCGCTGAGCCGCCTCCCAGAAGCAGAGCCACCCAGACGAGCGGCCTTCAAGAAACACAGTCTTTCTAACTTTTAAAAACATTCACAATGAAGACGAGGTAGGAAATAACAGGAGGGGAAAACGCGTTTCTTACTGTAGTGTCTACAGCAATTTTCCAAGGCTGTTTCTCAGAAAATGCACGCCAGGTGTTTGCAACGTTCTTAGATGCCCTTCCCCGCCTCTTGTGCAGGACATCGAGTACATACGATCCCATTACAACATTGAAGATTTCATCTACTTCAGCCACCACCAGCGCGAGGAGCACGGGCGCCTGTACCACTTTGCCCTGAACCCCGTCTTTCGGCGCTACACCAAGTTTTTTCTGAAGGAGATCCTCCGCTTAGGGTACAAGTCCTGCCTCTACTACCCTGTGTACCCGCAGGCCAAGGAAGGCAAGGTAGGAGGCTGTCCCGAGTCGCTTCTCCGGCCGATGCGCGTCCGCGGTGTCATTTGTGTTGTGTGCCGTGTTTTGTTCCTTCCTCCCTGCACGGAGTTCGATGACAACACGGCTTTGAATGTCACACGGCCGTGCTGAGTTTGGCCCTCTACCCTGCCGTGACAATCCAGAAAGCTTTGAATGTCTGAAACAATCACAACCAATATAATTAGTAGAGCAATTTGTTGGCTTTTCCATATCAACGAAACAGAGACTGAAAGCTGTGTAAAAACGCTCTAAGGGACCTGGAAATCAAATTATTTCTTACCTGCGTTAGTGAATGCCAAAATGCCCTATCATGTCCTGCAGGCAAGGAACATCCTAGAAGTGAACGCATAGAATAAGTCAGCTCAGCCCTGAAGACGGGGGTGCTACCACGGTGGTCCAAACAAGCACGTAACACCCCAGAAAAGTGATGGATAAAAAGTAGGGGATACGTGGTGCCGATGTAACCTTTATGTGGTAGACACGGCTGTATCTGCGCAGTGCTTGTTACACTGACTGAGAGCAGCGCTTTGGGACAGACACATGTGTGCCGTGTACACATCCTGCTCGCGCACACGCACAGCTCTTACTTCTGTCTCGTTTCCCTTTCTCCTGCTTTAGTCTTCTTCATTGCACTTTTCACTAGCTAAAATGGTATCTTTTGCCATGAAGCTAGAGGTCCTGTTCAGAGCTGTATCCCCAGTGCCCGAAGCATCACACTCGCATGCACACATATGCACGCACATGCACACACACTCACACGCAGGGTTCTGCTGGCTCCACAGGCAGGGGCGTCTTTGGGCTGGATCCTCAAGGTGTCCTGTCCTGCAAGTTGGTCCTGCCATCACTGACAGTCTTGGTGCTCAGCTTGATGTGGACCTGCAGGTTGATGAGACTGAACTTCTAGACCAGGTAGAGGTTGTCCCATAAGCTCCTTTTCGTGACTGAAACGACTCTCTCAGCCTCTGCCTAGAGTCTGAGATTGTCACGTTTCTTAGTTACCACCAAGAGCCAAGTGGACTTTTGCAATGATCCTAATCATGAAACTTAAAAACAATCTAAGGAATATTAGTGCATACACATAACAGCAATTTTACCAATATATCTTTTTTAAAAAAACTATTTTATTTATTTTTTTGTTTTGGGGAAGTAATTAGCTTTATTTTCACTTTTTTATTTTAATGGAGGGACTGGGGATTGAACCCAGGACCTGGTGCATGCAAGGCACACACTTTACCACTGAGCTATACCCTCCCCTCTAACAAGGTATCTTATTTAACAAATACCTTTTGGAGAAGAACAGAAGGAATGGGGAAGAAAGGAGAAAAAAAAAAACACGGAAAAGATTAGTGGTGAATGTAGACTCTGCTCTAGTGATTTTTTTTTTCCTATCAAAGTGCAGCCCAGCAGCCATGTGAATGCCTCAGATTTGAACTTAATGAGACGGGAAGGTCACAGTTTTGCCTGGAAATCCTGGTCCTGCAGGATTTCTTTTACCTTCGCATTTGGCCAAGTGCCAACCTGGTGACCTTCAGGATGTGATATTAAATTCTCAGCTTTTATTCACCATGTAGCCTGCATGTGCCCAGCTGGTAGAAAATCCTTTGGCATCCATCACAAGATGTAGCACCTTGAGTTGAACATTCATATATTTAACTCCATGGTATAGGATTGGGACGATGTTACACACGATCATATATGTAACATAGAAACACATTCGAAACAGAGTTCCTCTCCTTCTGCACTTGGAGTTGATTTACACACTGTACATTGAAACAAGTACAAGCAGCAAACCAAATAATGTAGATAAGAATCTCCAGATTCTGCTATCAATCCCTAGCTGACTGTTGTGGAAGTAAGCTTTTGGCTGACATCACGAAGATGGTTTTCTTAACACCCTTCTGCCAGAATACGCACTGAGACATCTTCCAGGCTTAAAAACAGAGCTTTGGCTACAGATGCCTGAGTTCTGTTTTTCAGTGTGTAGGACCAGGCAGTGAAATTCAATGGTGAAGGACTTTAGAAATCCTTTCTAGAAGCTCTCAGAAAGCCCATTTTTAGGACAGTGAGTGAGTCATCTGTAACCCATCTTATTTATTCAACTACGTCTGTAGTTCTGTTTTGCTGTCGTTGCTTTCCAGCTTAACTTAAGTGATTGTGACATTAAAAATTTGGGGTTTGACCGTTTAACTCTTGAGGTTTAAATGGTTGAAATACCCTGAACTGGTTTGGCCAAACCCCTAAGATTCCATAAATGTGAAAGAAACAAAGATCACCATGTTGTTTTCTCTGCCAAGTTTAAAAATTGGGGAAAATTCATATTTAAAGCATTTCCCTAAAACATGATTTATTGTAGCGCATTTCAGCGAGCATAAATCTGGCTCATAATTTAGTATTAACATAAATCAGAATAATCTGATCCACCCTCCTCACCGCCAACCCCCCCCCCCCGCCCTGCGGTTTCATCCTTCGTTTTAAAACGTGTATTTCAGCACAAAGATCCAGCTGAAGCCGCTGTGACTTTCACAGACAGGAAGATTTTCACATCTGCGCTGCTCTGTTGCCCCTCTGATGACATTTTTATCAGAGCAGCTTGTGCCAAACACGCAAAGGTTACCAGGACGCAGATAACACAGCTTAATGGGGTCAAATCAAGCTGATTCATGATCACTGTGGAGAAGAATATTCTCCTGGGGGAAATACTCGTGCTGAAAAATCCCATAAACCAAACCACTTGTTTATCTGTCATTCCCGCAGAGATAGTAATGCAATTACTCTCGTAATTATCTTCATTAGTGTCAGGCATTATCTACAATTCATTCCTCTGCGCGGAGCGTGTGTTTGTTGATTTGCCGGTCCCCCCACCTCTCGGGGCTGGCCGGGCGCGGAGTCCTGTGTTTGCAGAGCCGCGCTCGGCATCTGTGCGCGCGGCGCCCACAGCCTCCGCCCTGAACCCGAGCTCGCCTCTCGCAGGTCCAGCGCTCCGGCGCGCACTCGCTGACGTCCGCCCTGCATTACTTGGTTCCCGTGCGGCCCCGACGACAGATTGTCTACCCTCTGGAAAAGCTTGGCACCAACGCTCCATCAAAGGAGGTCTCCAAGGACGCGGTGGGTAGCCGGTGGCAGCAGGCGGGGCGGCGCGGAGCCGGCGCGGGCGGGCGTGGCAGATGGGGCGGCGCTGCCCGCGCGACGGGCGGCTGCTCCTGCATCCCCGGCGCCTACCTTCCGGGGGCGCCCCCGCCCCGGGCTCCCCGCGGCCCCTTCCCTCCGGCGGCGGTTCCTTCCCCGCGCGCGCCCGGAGCAGGACCCGAGGGGTCCCTGGCGACACTCCCCGCGGGGACGCCTCCGTGTGGAGCCCGCCTCCGTGTGGAGCCCACCTCCGGGCATCGTTCTGGTGTTTACCCCTTTGCTCAAAAGCAGACACCCCCCCCCCCCCCCCCCCCCCACTTTCCCTCGTGCCTTGCTTTCAGGGTTTGACACAACAGAGCTGGCTGCCCTGAGGACCTGCGGGTCTGAGTCCTGGGCGCCGTTGGTTAACTGCTCCGCGGGGAGCATATCCGCCGCCCTGGGCGCAGGTGACCTTAAAGTGCACGGCCCGGGGCACTCGGTTCCAGAACGGGAGGAGGGACCGAAACCCACCCTAGATTCCGCTTTAAATGGAAGTGGACGTGTCAAGGGCACACGCAGCCGTGCTCAGCGGCGTCCTTGGAAACGTGACCGTCGGGCGGACTCACACGTAGGCGTGTGCAGTTTGTGTAACCGCCTCTTACCAAGGTAGGAAAAACATCCCTCCGTGGGCTGACATTTATCCTTGGTGAGGGAGAGGAGAGGAAGGCAGAAAGTCGAGGAGCTGCTGAGCAGCGCTGGGTGCGGGGCTCTGAGATCAACAACCCACCACAGCCCCGGGGTGGGGCGCGCAGGACGTCGTCCCGCTGCCCCTCCCCTCCCGCTTCACATCCTGGGGGGCGGCGTTCCCACCGAGACCCACGTGCTGCTCACTGTGACCAGGCTGCTCTAAGTCCTACATTTATCTTTATATTTGGAAAATGAAAAATACATTTATTTTTATTTTCTGATAAATGCTAAATTTGTATGTGAGTAGAGACCAAAACCAAACAATTCTGCTTCTCTCCCCAACTCTTAATTATGGAAAATGGGAAACGGAGGACAGTAGAGAGTCCTGCGAAGCCAGGCTTCTCCTTCCGTCTGTGCTGAGGGACCTTTCTTCTGCTTCTTTTTTTAAACGTACAATCCCTTATAGCCTGATAGTTCTGTAAAACGTGGATTCCTAAAAAAGGAGCTTTAAAGGCAAAGGCAGAATTCAAGTCTGGTGTTTCATCATTAGGTTTAACAGACACAGCATCACTCTGTCCAGTTGCCCTAAAGCATCTGAACACAGAGGGGGCGCATCTCAGCCCCGAGACTCCCCGGGACTCCACACTCGAGAGTCAACAGTGTGCAACTCTTGGCCGGTTTTGGATCTTCTATGCCCCCACCCACTTCCCCTTCCTGCCTTGTCATTTTGAAGCAATGCCCAGATGCGTGTCACTCCATCAGGGACCACAAGGCGTGTCCTTGGTAGCGGGCCCCCAGCATCACAGCTCACGTTCTGTCCACTCTAGAGGTGAAAAGGCGGTCCATCTGGAGGACCGTGGGGCAGGCCCCCAGGGGGTCTGGTGGTGTGTGGAGATCCTGGGTGTGGACTCTTTTGGGGTGAGAGCCACGAGAGTGGGTAGGGGTCGGGGAGCGTGGCTTCATCTGTGTCAGTCCCCGAAACACAGCTTAGGGGCGTCGTGCTGATCCCAGGGAAGGGGCTGCGGGTACAAAGCAGGGGGACGCGGCTTCTGCGTGAGGGATGCTGCCCTCTTGCAGCCACTAATGAGATGTCTTCAAGGAGGAGAGACCATCCGCTGGGTCAGGAGAAGCCCTTACATGCCTGGGACAGCCCATGGCTTGAGAGCCTCCTGCTGGTCCTCGGGGGCATGAGTGGCATGGCTGGAGGGACGGGGAGCAGGACAGGGCTGCCCGGTGGGGATCAGGAACAGTCTTCCTGAACTTCAGGAACCTCCCACCACCACCCAGAGAAAACACGTTGTTGCATTGACAACGATCCGATCATTACTTCACAGGTTGTTCTGAGTTGAAATCATTGCTGACATTTAAAACTCTTTTCCCCGTGGTCACCTCTGTGTGCTGTGTGCCCACAGCCCCAGTGTACTTCAAGACATAGAGGAGCGTGCTTTTTAAATCCGGGCTCCAGGAAGACATCCCCCTGGCAGCGGGCTGGGCTGGCGCTGGGGCCCGCGGCTGTGGCCATGCTGCTTGCCGCGCTGGCGAAGCCGGGCTCTGCGGGAAGCGCTTCACTGCTGCGTGTCGTTCTCGTTCTTGAGAAGGTTTTAGTCAAGGTTCCGATTTAGTGAACAAGACCTAGTGAGAATGTTAGAAATCCTAAAAGTTTGCCAAGAGCATAATCCACATGGGATGGGCCTAGACGTTCAGAAGTTTAAATGCTACATTATACTATTTTAAATTAAAAAAAATTGACGTGTAGTTGATTTGCAATGTTAGTTTCAGGTGTACAGCACAGTGATTCAGATATACATACACATGCATATATACATTTTTTTCTTTTCAGATTCTTTTCCATTACGTGTTATTATAAGAAACTAAATGCAGTTCCCTATGCTACACAGTAGGTCCTTGTTGTTTATCTATTTTGTATACAGTAGTGTGTGTCTGTTAGCCCCCAGCCCCTGATGTATTCCAATCTGCCCTTTCTCCTTTGGTAACCACGGTTTATTATTATTTTAAATTTTAAAAAACATTTTAGGTGGATTTAATGTTTTAGGCTGATTATCTGGGACAAGGTGAGCCAAATAGGACATTTTTAGGAGGAATTTATAGAGGGTCCTAAACGCGTTGATTTTGAGCAGAGCAGACAGCAGCGCGGCCTTTGGGCTGGGTGAGGCTGAGCGGTTGCCTTACGAAGAGTTCCTTTTTTCCCTGTAAGTTTATACTCGCCAGGACCTGGAGCTCATACAGGACCCTCGGCTCCCTCACACGTCTGCGCATTTCTCTTCCTGGGCGCTGGCCTTTCATACGTCTCATCCCATTTAAACCATCTCTGACTGACCGTCCGTTCCGTTGCTTTCGCCTAAGAAGCCAGTGCTCCAGGGAACAGAGCACTCCAGGCGTGAGTAATGGGGTAGAACGCGTTTCATCTCGGTGGGCTGCCAATTTGAATCTGGCACAAAGCAGCAGTGATTGAAATTCATCACCGCATGGCCGGGACATATGCCCCCTCCCACCCCAAGGCCCGGGAGCTGCTGCCGGGCTGGCAGGCTGGGGGTCCCTGCCACAAAACCTTCCCGATCGTGCCTATGGATTGACAGCCCACTCCATACCGGGCCCCAGGAAAGGACCCGGAAAACGCGCGAATGATTTTCATCACACGTTGCAGAGGCGGGCCTGCAGGTTCCTCACAGCTCACGGGCAACCTGGAGCGATTCGCAGGTGGGGGAAGGCTTCCTCCTGACCAGGACCCACGTGCAGTGGACCTAGAAGGCTCGTCGCTTAGCTCAATGGGCGGTCTTGGCCTGCGCATTTGCGCTCTGAGCAGTATTCTGGTGGGAATTCTTTTGTGCCGTGAATCAGCGTGGCCCGCTTGCATGAGAACTGTTGTCAGGGAAGTACGCAGACTTTGGCTGAGTGACCTGAGTGGCCGTGTTGATGAAAGTCAGTGGAGCAGGTTGACCTGCACTTACTTTGGGGGGGTTCTGTGTGCCAGGTGGCACGCTTTTCTTCCTGCCTCCCCCACAGGGATTCAGAGATGGCTGTGACAGGGTCCCCAAGCTCGGGGACCTTACGGCCCAGCGTCAGTATTGATGTGGGACCGTTCGGGGCTGGTTAAACCAGGGGTGCGAGGGGGCTGCACCAGCCCCTGGGAGCCAGAGACAGACTCGGGAGGAAGCTCACACTCAGGGTAGACCTGTTTCCTTGGGAGGGGCTGTGTCTGGTCCAAGACACTGTTTCCTTTCCGAGCCCAGGATTTTAAATGGCTCTTCCTTGTGTTATTAAACACCTGGAAACCTGCTCGCGTTAGTGTGGACCCGTGCGCCCCACCATCCTCTCAAGTGGCTGGAGTTCCCCATCTTGGTCTGTAGTAGTGTGGAATTCCAGTGTGAACTCAGCTCTCCTTTCTTTTTTTTTTCAAAAAATTTTTTGGCCGCATCAATCCATCGCCTCCCAGATGACAGCATCATCCCAGCGCTCGCACCGTCAGAGCAATCGGCACCCGCTGGTATTTTTCGTAGTTGTTTATTAGTGACGGTCTGTTTAAATCTCGACGAATGAATTGTCTGAAGCCTCCGTTTTCCCTTTGTCCTTCTACAAAAGAAAAATGACGGTTTGTTTAACCCCCCCTTCTTGGAGCTAAGTGCTGGCCCGCTTTTTCCTGGTATGTGATCTCCCTGGAAGATGTCACTCGCCGGCTTTCAGTTACCCTTTGAATTGCCCCTCTCATCTGGTCTTCTCCAGTCCAGCTATAATTACCATCTGATGGACTGTTACTGGATACTGTTTCACTTGTACATCTGCTGCCCTAGGAAATTGCATTATTCTCCCAGCACCTGCTAGGTTTCCCCCAGCTTAATTGTTTCCCAGCCCCTTCCTTAAACTTGGAAACTTTCACTGCCTGTGGTTAGACTTCCCGTGGTTGTGCTTGTGTGTGTGTGTGTGTGTGTGTGTGTGTGTGTGTGTCTAAGTTAGCCCTTTACTATCTCCTTGATAGAAGTTGCTAAGAATGTAAACCCATATTTTTCAGCATCGTGTGTGCATCATTAATGTGACGATGGTGGTATTTTCTTGAAATGAAATTAACCCACTTTAAATCACCGCCACGAGTCCAGTGTGCTTTTCAAGCCACTTCCTAGCCGTTTCCTACGCAGTCACACCGCCCGTGGGAAATGCATTTCCTCCTGTTTATGGTGAACCCCTTTCTCTGACATTCTTAGAATCATTTACATAAATTTCTTCATGAGTTCTTTTATTTTTTCAAACAAAGCCTGCAAGTTCTATGGGCATTTCTTTCCCATTCTCCGAACACTGTCTAGTTCAGTATTACACGCACTGTATACGTGTGAATCAGAATGACTTATAAAGTGGTGGTTTACCCTCCCTCTTAGAAAGGTCGCGGAGGAATACACGACTCCTGAGTCACCATTACTGACACGTGCTTGGCTCTTGCTAAAGGCGTCCCATGACGTGTCCCGCTTAACCCTCACATCAGCGCTTGTGGGCAGTTACTGCTCCTGTCGTCCTCAGCGTCCACAGAGAGCAGGCCTGCAGGAGGGAGAGTGAGCGACTCATCCAAAGGCTAATTCATTGACCGCCAGTTGGATGCCCAGACCCGTACCATCATTCCTGCTTTCTTATCTAAAAAGTTAAAATACCGATGTCATGGCTTGTTGGAGGAAACCCAGACCACAGAGATGGCAGCCTGGCAGAGAGAGACCTTTTGGAATCTCCCAGATTTGGGGCACCAGCCTCGTAATCAAAAGGTGACCCCCAGATAACTGGCCTCCCCCAAAGCAATTTGGGCTTTCCTGTTGGCCGAGTCACCCACGCTGTGGTGCGATGCTGTGCCAGCCGGGCCCGGACGGGGCTGACTGGAAAGGAGCAGACATGTGGGACCGGGTTGGAGCCCAGGGGTGGCTTTTGCGCAGCCGCTGAGCCAGGCCATCTGCACTGCCCTCTCTGCCGCGTCAGCTTGTTGTTGCTATAAACCTTTCGAAATTGCACTGGCAACCGCTGGGGAAGGTGGAGGAAAAGAACCCTCCCCTGCGTAGCGCATATCCCGCATTCAGTTCCGTGCTGTGTGTGGCGCTGTTACGGAGTGCTCACATAAATGCCCAGGACGAGAAATGGGGGTCAGTTTGGGAGCTGAGGGACGGACACGGTGTGCACTGGCGGTGTGATGGGCAAGCCTGGACACTTCAGAAATTGGGCTGCCCTGGAGTGGCCGGATGAGGTCTTTAGGGTGTGGTAAGAAATGGTGAAAAGTAAAGTGACTTCTTAACATCTCAGTATTGTCAAAAGTCAGTCAACCCTACATCTCATCATCATTTTCTAAGATAGATGTTGTGGGTTAGTCAGTCTCTCTCTCCCCACCCCCTCCTCCTCTTCCATCTTCCTCCATCCTCTCCCTCCCTCCGCTCCTCTCTCTTTAACAGCTTTATTGAGATATAAATCAGATACCATACAATTCACCCATTTAAATTGAACAATTTATTGGTTTTCAGTATAGTCACAGAGTTGGGCAATCATCACCATCTCATTTTAGAACCTTCTTGTCACCCCTCAAAGAAGCCCATTAGCCTGTCCCCCCCGGAGTCCCACCCCCAGCCCTAGGCAGCTGCTGATTTGCTTTCTGTTTCCATGAATTCGTCTGTTCTGGACGTTTTGTATGAGTGGAATTATACAGTGTGTGGTATTTTGTGATTGTCTTTTTTCACTTAGTGTACTTTCAAGGTTCATCCATTCTGTAGTACGTATCAGTATTTGATTCCTTTTTACTGCTAAATAATATTCAGTTGTGTGGGCACATCACGTTTTATTTATCCACTCATCACTCGATGGGCATGTGAGTTCTCGCACTGTGTGGCTACAGTGAACGATGTTGCTGTGGACCTTGGGCACAGGGTTTTATGTGGATGTATGTTTCAGTTCCTCTTGGGTGCTACACCCAGGAGGAGAATTGCTCTGCCGCATGGTGGCTCTACATTTAACGTTTTGAGGAACTTCCCAGTTACCTTCCCAGGTGGCAGCACCGTTTTGTTCTCTCTCATTCTGAGATCGGGCCCAGCGTTCCTGCTATTAAGTGGTGAAGGGCTGGTCAACTCGAGGCCATGGATGGACTGTGAACCTCACTGTTCTTCAATTTTAGGAGTGAAGCTTCGAGAGAGGACCACACAGGTCTGGCAGTTCACCACCCATCACAGCTTCAGTCCTTTTGAAAGCAGAGATTTTTCTGGAATAAAATCTCTCCTGCCCTTATCTTCCCTGCTTCACCCTCTCTCGTCCACCTGCCTCCCAGGGGCCGCTCTGACGTTTTGGAGAGCTCCGACGGCACAGCCAATGTGTGTCCAGATCCCAGGAATGATGGGGAGCACTTCCTGGTTTTAACCCCAGCGTGGCCTTTGTTTCAGTCCACCTTTAGTAATGTGACTGCTTTTCAGACAGCTCCCAACAGAAAAGAAAATTCTGAGGCTTTCCTGGAGGCTGGTGAGGTTCTTGCCACAACCCAGTAGGAGGGAAAAAATGCACTCGGTTCCCTGCAGAGCCAGGGTAATGAGTGCGCCGAGGTCCAGAGGTGCCTCGGGGTGGGAGGCACCAGCTGCCGGCTGCAGAGCTCTGGACGCCAAGCAAGGCTCCTGGGTGGACCTGAGCTCCAGGCAGGAACTGGCCTTCGCAGCTAAGTGGCTTCCTCAGAATCCGCCTTCCAGGGGGACGGCACGGCCGCCAACAGGAAGCATTGCTTTGTGTATTTTAAAGTAGCTGGGGACATAAAATGACAAAGGGGACAATTAGAGCTGCAGATGCCGACTAGGGAAGTTGCATCTTTCCCCTTTGATTAAAATAATATATGTTGTTACAAAAGCCATGCACATTTACGGTAGAAATTTTAGGAAAAAACAGTAGAAAGAAAAAATGGATGAAATCTGCACTCCTCTCTCTGTAGATCACCTTTGTCAATATTTTGGTGTTTTTACTTCTAGGTTATTTTCCATGAAAAAAAAAACATACAATTAAATACAGGGTCACTAGCATGCAGTGTTTTGAAACATACATCCCCCTACTATGCTGTGAACACCTTTGCAAGTCACCAAGGATTCCAGAGCAACGTTTGGGGGGTTGCCTCTTCCTCTGACCAGCCATCCCTCCCTCTGCACCGTGTGACGGGCCTCCTGGGTTATCTTGCCTTGATCTCACAGAAGTTTGTGTGCTGTTTGCTCCTTCTTGCGTCAGAGGCGACTGAGGTTAGGAGAGGTTTGGTTATGTAGCTGGACGTGAGGCCAGTGCGACGTGTGGGGATGAGCACTAGGCACCGGCCGCCTGCTTTTCTTAGAACTTGAAGTAGAGTCAGTTGCAGCAGTGTCAATGTCTGGTGCACAGCGTCCTGTCCCGGTCATGCACATACAGACATACATTCGTTTTCGTATTTTTCATCAAAGGTTATTACAAGATACTGAATATAGTTCCCTTGCTATACAGAAGAAATCTGTTTTTTTAATCTTTTTTTATATATAATGGTTATCATTTGCAAGTCTCAAACTCCCAAATTTATCCCTTCCCATCTCCTTTGCCCTCGTAACCTACCATAAGATTATTTACTATGTCTGTGAGTCTGTTTCTGTTTTGTAGAGCAGTTCATTAGTGTCCTCTTCTGTTTCTTTTTTTTTTTTTTTTTTAGATCCCGCATGTGAGTGATATCATATGGTATTTTTCTTTCTCTTTCTGACTTACTTCACTCAGAATGACGATCTCCAGGTCCATTTCTGTCTCCCGACCCCCTGTAGATACGTTCACCGCAGCTGGGCTTCCCCTGCACCCAGATAGAAAGTGGGCAAGTCCTGTGATTTTTCTGGCCAGTATTAGTCTTTTACAGTTGTGTGGGTCACTCCAAATCACAAAACGTAGTTCCATAAAATGTCCAGTTTCATTTCATGGATCAAATCAAAACTCAATTTTCATCCAAAGATGAGAGGCCACCCGCGACCCCGACTGACGCCCGTGGCTGGGGAAGGGGGACGGGGCCTCCTCTCTCTAACTCACCAGGCCCCCACCTGCTGAGCATTTATTTAGCTTATTGTTTAGGTCTATTTATTTTTTAAAGCTTGTTCATTTCTTAATTATATTTTGGCTCTATTTCTGGTCCTTCTGGAATTGGGGCCAGAGCAGGGAGGAAGAGTTGGGGAGCAGGCAGGTCTGCACTGGACCCAGCACAGTGTCGGGGGGTGACTCCTGCTCTGTGGCCCACGCCCCCCTCACTGTGGCTGGGGTGCCTTCGGAGATTCTTGTCACTCGGCCCACCACCTGTGCTTCCATGCTGCGGGCAGTCACCCTCCAGCTGGGCGGCCTGAGTCTTTCTTGCCCCTCGAGGTGGCCCTGCAGGAAGAACCTCTGGTAAAAGCTGAGGCCGTCGGTCGGGCAGACTTAGCCCCTTCCCCTCGGGGACCTGGCAGCAGGCCGGCCCATGGAATCTCAGCATCCTTGGGTGGGAAACGCACCCTGCTGCGCCGAGTCCACTGACGATGGGCGCTCCCTGCAGGATCCTGGGGGCTCCCAGACACCTTTCTTGTGACTTGGAGTGAAAGACGAGCCCCCCTCCTTCCTCCTAGGGGTGGAGTGGCTTGGGGCCCAGAGCGTCCCAATAGTTCTTATTGAGGAATTTTCCAGAAAAATCCCTTATGCCCATTCTTCCAACCCTTTCATAGCTTCACAGTCAATCAGGGGTTTAAAAGCCACTCAGCCTGTGCTTGCCCACCTGCTTTGCCATTTTCCCCGGAGGAGCTGCTTTGCAATGTAGCGTCCGTGTCTTCCTGCCTCATGGTCCTGTGTGACATCAGCCTCCCCGAGGCCATGCAGCTGCCCGGCTGAGGCTCTGGGACTGCAGCCCAAGGACGCCAGATCCCAAGACCCACCACTGTTACTTGTAGCCAATTGCCTAATGTTTTACCCAAATTTTTTGTCATTATAAACAGTGCTACCCTGTCCATCCTTATGACTCATCACGATTTCCTTTCAATGAATTCCTAGAAACGGTTCTGCTAGGTTGAAGGTAAAGCTCCTGTCTTTAATCGAAAAGCACAATGTTTTAGAATTTGAAAATGAAAGCTATTGTTCCCGACTTGAAGAAGATGGTTTCCCCTTGCAGGGTGTTTGCTTTAACTCAGCAGACCGTCAGCCCAAGGAACTTGCTTTTATCGTGAGATGTAGATTTTTAAGATAGATAATCAGGCGTGCAAATGGCCAGTGGTCTTCCATTTCCCTGTGTTCCTCCAGTTCGACAGAACCTCTGCTCGGAGCCTCCAATCCTCCTGATGGGAGCAAAAGTCATCTCTGTCAAGCCTGGGTCAACTTGGCCAGTCAGTGTTTAAACGGAGTCCATTCTGGAATTTCCCTCTTATTTTGGGGGGACGGTTCTCAAAGCTTTCAGGTGTCACAGCATCGCGGACGGCAGTTGTCTGGTGCGCGGGTCGTGCCTGTCCTCCCAGGCACCCCCTGGGTTTCAGGCCTTCAGCTTGTCTTCAGCCATCCCTCCCTTTGGTACCCAGGTTCCCAACCAGCCCTCACTGCTCACAGCAGGGGATTCCAGCCTCTTCACAGCCTGGATATCTCTTTGGGTCTCCCCTGTCTCTCTGGCCCTTCCTCCCTCTGCACCCTTCTGGGCTTTGGGAAGCTTCCGACCTGCCTCATCCTCTTTCCTGCCCTGGCCCCACCCTCAGCCGGCGCCACTCTTCTCAGGACAGATGGCCGGGCGTCCCCGTGCTCTGCAGAGCTACTGCGGGGTCCTGTTCTCCCTTCCACTTTACGGCCTTACCCGGGGGAAGGAGGGCCCTATCCTGCATTTCTCTCCCTCCCTCTCTCTCTTTCCCTCCGACTTTCCTCCGCCTCCAGTCTTGCGACCACAGACTCTGCCATCACCATGTGTTCTTCTGACATCTGTTGTTGGAAGCATCAACTCTGACTTTTGGTACTCAAATTCAGGCTCCTGTGAGACTCAAAAGCCTCTCAACCTGCTGTCTGCCTTGAAACGAAAAGGCGTGTCTGTCCGATGCCTGGTGTCGCCTGGCTGCTGCCGGAAGGGTCAGGAGGGGCCGCGAGTCAACAGGGACTTGGCAGGAATGAGCTGCATCTGTTAATATTAACAAGACCCGCCTATAATGATAACAGTAATATGCACACAGAGCACAGATCGAGAAGCCCCTCGTGGGCTGGCCCGCTCCCTCCGGCCCCTGGAGGAATTATAAAAACACAGCTCCGTTCGTTATGAAGTGATTTTATGTCAACAGATGCCCGTGTTATAAAGTATCGTAAGTCTAACTACTAGGTCTTTTGTGAAAGCTTCTAGATGTTGTATCTTGTTAATAAATTCTAGTTGAAAAAAGGGAAGATACGATTTCTTGGCGGATGTGAAAGACTAGGAAAAAATCCCCAACAGACCAAGAACCTTGAGAGGTTTTATTCAAACTGAGCTCAGATGGATTAAAAGTCTTGCACATTTTAGGAATTTTCATAAAGCTGCCTGAGTTTATCGCCGTTTACACACTCACCAAATCTGAAGGGGAAACGGCATTTGTGTTCATCAGCGGCAAAGGATTACCTGAGCCCTAGAAGCTGAAGTTCGGGGTGTCTGGAGGCGTGGCCTTCCCGGCCGCCTGGCCCAGGGAGCTGGTGTGCCCCCCCCCCCGCTCCCCCCTCCCAGGGCGTGCCCCCCCACCTCCATCAGACAAACAGCTTGAAGCCCTCGGGCCTCACTCCTCAGGCCGCTGCTGTTCTCTGGGGTTGAACCCCCTTCAGGAAGAATAAAACCTTTACCCTGTCCGTTGCGTCAAGACCATTAAGCTGAGTCAAGGTTACTGATGTCAGACCTCCATAGTAACTAACCTAGCAAGCAAGAAGAAGACAAAAAGAAAGCCTTAAACCCAGGGGAGAAAACGGACCGAGTGAGGCATGGAAGGGGCATGGGAGCCATAAAGGGTTTTATGGCTGCTTGTTTGAGATGTCAAAGCGGAGTCAGCCGCCCTGGGGCCGGGTCCCGCCAGCCGGGCGCGGGCCGTGTGATGGCCGCTTGATGACCGCCAACTACCGGCCACCCCGTTGCTCCTGCCTTCGGTGCTTCAGTCATGTCCCAGGTTTTGTTTGTTTTCTGTGTGTGTTTTTAAATATAACTCAGTGCATTGACATGATCCCCGTGGTGGTTGTTACAATCCAAGTTTTTATGGCAGTTTATGTATCTACCCCAAAGGAGCCGAGCTTCCGGGAAGCGGTCTCAGGCAGCTCGTTCTGGTCCCCACAGTGAAGCTCTGCTGGTCGAAAGCTCCCCCCCAGTTTCACCACCAGGCCTCAGGCCTTGGTGTGGTGCCTCCTTGAAGCCGGAAGTGACTATCAGTTTTTAAAAGTGAGCCGGGTATTAGAATTTACCACAAATTACACTTTGTGAGCAGGTCGAGGAGATGGCCTGAGCGCACATCCCCTGGAATGACGGACAGCTGACAACTGCATCCATTTGCTGCCTATGGCCTTCCTCCACACACCCTGGGTCTTGGGTCATTCTGTGCTGGTAGGACTGAGGTTAGAGACAGACACATAGACAGACAGACACACACTCGGGTGATCTGGTTCACCCCGAAGGCAAGAGCACATCCCAGAGGCTGACGGAGTTTGGAACGGGGGGGCTTCAACCTGCCCTGCCCTGGCTCTGTGTCCCTCTGTCGCCTCAGGGGGAGGTACCTGCCGTCTGTCCCCCACCCCACCCCCCTCTGTGCGCAGCCCCCTGAGAGCTGCCTGCCCTGGAGGATGCTGCCCAGGAACCCTTGGCTCCACTCAGGGCAGCCACGCCGAGATCCGGGTTCCCTTGAGTCCCAAGAGAGACGGGACACTAGGGGCCTGGCTTCTCTTTCCCAGCTGGCCTGCCTCGAGGGACCCGCCCCGACAGGAGAGCAGATGGGGGATGTAGCCCAGCAGGCCCAGATTCCAAAAGCACCTCCAGGCCCTGAGTGACCAAATGCGTCTGTGTGTGTGTGTGTGTGTGTGTATGTGTGTGATTTCACTATGAGCTCATTTCAGCTGCATAGAAATAAGCATGCATAAGACACAAACAGGAAGGAAATATACATAAACAAAGCTGATTGTGTCTAGTACTAGTGTTAGAGGGAATTAAAACATTTCTTCTGAATATTGACTTTGCAGAATAGAACATAAAGCACTCTGTAATTCAACGAGACTATCCAATTAGTTTCATTATATTTCTTTTCAAAATAAAATATGCCAAAATTCAGAACGACCGAGTGAAGTCAGGAAAAGTATGAATAGCTACCATTTGTTCCGTGTTAGACGTGAAGATGCTGTTCTGTGTTCTTTATATGAATTAGTTCATTTAATCCCCACAACCACTGGTGGTCTTGAAATTCATCCTGTTGTTAAACCGCATCATTAGGTTTCAAACCCAAGTCTTCTCAAAAGCTGCTTATGAACCCACGAGCCTCTCTCTCTTCTTCTCTCTTTCTCTCCCTCCCTCTGACATACACGTGCACACACAAAACAACACACACCATCCGAAAATGTTCCTAGAGAAGTGCTCAATTTCCAAGCATGTCTCCCCGTCGTCAACCCTGAGACCACAGCGGGTTGTGACAGCCTGGTCCCGGAGTTCTGTTCCTCACCTGCCTCCCCTACCCAGGGTCCTCCCCTACCCAGGGTCTCCCCAAGAGCCAGGCGGGCCCCTGCCCCGCCACGTCACTGTGTCTAGGTGTTCTGTTCTTTGTCCCCAGCTCTGATGCACACCGTGGTTTGGGCTCGTCTTTCCCAGGGTCATGCCAGCCCCTGCGTGCCCAGGATCCTCTGCCCCAGCTCCTGCCTGGACCACGGGCCTGGGTCTGCTCCACGCGGCTGTTGGGAAGCTTGGAGGTGGAGAATTAATGTACGTCATTTGTTCCATCGAGACTCACTGTGTGCTGGCCACGTGCTGGGCCCATCCTTGGCACTGGGGCCGCAGCAGTAAGAAAGCGGACAAACCCCTGCTGCCTGGTGCCCATGAGCCAGTGGGAGGCAGACAGTGGAGAGACGGACAAGGACGCTCTGTGCCAGGCGGGGCAAGAAGGAAGCCCAGGCGGGGATGGAGGGTGTGGCGCAGGGGCAGGAAAGAGCTCCCGGGAGGGTCACTGAAGCCTGATCTGATGGGGCAGGGAGGCGCTGTGAGGGCCGGGAGGAAGGAGCTGGTTTCACTTCTGTCACACCCCCCAGCAATGCAACGTGTCCCTGCACGAGAGCCCGCCCTCCGTGGGCACAGCCCCAAGGACCCGGCGCTGTTGCTCTGTCTCTTACTTCACGGCTATTTTAAAAGAAGTTCATGCAAGAAGCCCATCAGATGCAATTGAAACGTTTCAGATTCTGTTCTTAAAGCAACCTCCACCTCGTGTTTTGTCCACAGTTTGCTCAAAGCAGAATTAATGCCATGTGGGATTGCAATTCTCCTTAAAATGATGATTTCTATGTTTTAAGAGGCAGGGGAAACCCGGGGACTAAGATGAGAGTTTAGAATTTCATGTATCCAAATGTTTGGAAAAGGTCAGACGTTTTACCTGATGGCAGTGGGCCTCCCACAGATTCCTGGGAGGGCGTTGTAAGAAAAAAAATGACAAAGTAACTGCTGTTTTGAAGGCTCTACTTAACAGATGTGTAGAGTATAGAAATCTATGTATTATTAAATAATTCTTTGTAATCTGCTCAAGAATAAGCAATTTGTCAGCCTGTTTACGTCCTCCCCATCTGGGTACGCTCTGCCGCCCATCTGTCTCATGTAATTATGTAATTATCAATACAAGGAGAGAATAGGTGATACAATTAACAAGAAAAACCGGCCCTGGCCGAAGAGCAGAAATGACATACATCTGTTGAATTGCTTCTTGTTTCTCTTTCTTCATTGTTAACTGTTCATTTTTTTTTTTCCCTCATTTCCCAGTTGCACTCAGACTGTCAGCTTGTATCTCACCCTCAGGAGAGCTGCTTCTGCCTTGCTGCACATTCTGTCTCTGCCCCTCCGTCTGTCTGTCTCTGTGTGTCTTGCTCACGCACACGCGCGCACACACACGCACACACACACGCGTGGAGGCTGATCGGTTCATCCAGGCACCAGCGCCACTTTGGAAGAAAAGGGCAGGGCTCTCTTGATGTTGTGTGTCCCTCCTCTGCCCCGCCCGGGGGCGCTGGCAGCCACTTCCAGCACGTGCACCACCGCAGCTGGAGCCCTGGGAAGGACTGAAATTACTCAGGACCGATGGAAGGGCAGGGCGTGCGTGCTGAGCCCTCTCAGGACAGTAGGCAGAGGAACTGCTTGAGTCCAACCCCCCGCCTCGTGCTTTTGTTTGAAGGTCAAGTCTCAAGCAATACCTGTCACGTCGTAACAGGACCACAGTCCCAGTGGACGGGGTTCACGTCCACATGACCCAGCAGAGCGGTGGCCGGGGTCACTCCCTCGTGCAGTAGGGACTCGTGGGCGTGCGGATGGGCACCTCCGTGGGCACTTAGGACGGCAGTGGGTGGCGGTGGCCACCCGCCCCCTGTCTGCCCTGGCCGGGCTCTGAAGTTCTCTAAAGGATGGATGGTCCTCCTTGACAAGCAGGGAAGCCGCCCTCACAGTGTCATCTTGACAAAACCTGGGATTTCAACCCTCAGGCGCACGGTGGGGCAGCCCATGGAGCGGTCGGGGTGCCGGTCAGCACTGGGGAGGAAGGTGGAAATGCCGGCTCGCCTTTCCACTGACTCAGCGATGGCAGCAGGGCTCGCGCGTGGGCCTCCGGACTGTCCTGCAGACCGTCGTCCCCTCCTACAGGGACGCCCCTTCCAGAGAGCCCTCCCTGGCCTCCTGTCCAGGAGGTGTGTCTGGAGGGGCGGGGGAGTCGAGAGTCTCTAGTTCCATCATTTCTCGAGGTCTGCCTAAAACTATTTTTTTTAAACACAGTGCTGCTCACTAAGCACCGAGCTTCCTCTGTCTCCTCTCGCTGGGTGACCTCTTACGTGTTGAGGTGGTGCTGTTCCGAGAACGCCTCCCGGTCGTAGCCTCCCACAGTGGAGCCTGGGTCCGGACTTGGTCTGCTGGTTCCCCTCCTCGGGGAGGTGTGGGGAAGGGCCCTGGCTCTACGCCTTCCCTGTTCCGTGGCCAGAAGAAGGCAAACCAGTCCCCACCTAGTTCCCACCTAGGTTTCTCTTTGTTCCTTCAAATCAAACAGTATTGTTTGATGAATCCTCGGTAAAGCCGACAGCCATCCCCCGCTCTGTCTGTGTTTTGAATTGTTGTTTCCACGGATTTTTTTAAAAAGCCGTGGATCCCCACAGCACAAGCAGAAAGGAGAAAATGGCTGGACGCCCTGTGGGGAGAGCATTTTAAAGGACTAAGTAAAGGGGACAAATGTGGCTGGGTCCCTCGAGGGATTTGGTCGGTTTTGACTTTATACTTACTTGTTTCCTTAATTCAAAGTTAAAATGATTTAATTGCAGCCATAACTGACTAATCCATTAAGGGTTTTAAAGGGAAGACTGGCCCCCTGGAAGCTTTCTTTTGTCATTTCTGGTTTTGAAAAGCTTTTAACAATGCTTCTTTTCATGAAACATTTCAGTTTATATTTTTGAGTATTTTTTTTTTAGACAAAAGAGCCTAGACTGGTAGTTTCTCAAGAGAAAATTATTATGAAAGAGCTATATACATGCACATATCATATTCAACTAAAAAATAAGAATGATAAAATCCTTGTGTTCTGTCCTGAACCATATTAAAAGTCATTAAAGCTTAGACTAAACGGTTTTCATTTAAGCCTCAAAAGTGGCATTAATTTTTCAAGTGGTAACTGTTGCTTAAGATGCTATTGTCCCTGCGCGATAAATGTTTAATGATTTGGTAGAACATGCATGGCTTAAAATCCATTATTTATTGCACCTTCTCTTGCCTGGCAAAGGTGATGATTTTATAGCCCCAGCAGTCATGCAAACACATTTATACAAACCGACGGCGGATAATAAATTTCCTTACTGTAAATGTCAGTGGGTTTCATGTGTTGCTGCCATTACATCTTGTTTGGAAGCCGAACGCCACACAGTTATGGGAGCCGCCAGATGGTGTCATTAACACGAGCACTGGGGCTGTTTACCGCTGACGCGCATGTGAGAAATGAAAAGTTCTGGGCTGTCTTTGCACTGGAGCGTGAAGTCAGCCGTGCCCAGGTGTGAGGACCGCGCAGCACGCTCGCCTCTTCCCTCGTGTCCCACCAAGGGAGGTTTTAGTTGTTGCTGCTGTGTTGTTGTTTTCCATATATAGTTTGTGTTTGAAGAATACACAGCAGAGCGAGCCAAGGGGGACACTCTCCCAAGGACTGCTGCTTGGTCCTGTATGTGGAGTCTCAGACACCCTGCAGGTGACACCTGCCTTCCCAGGGGTGGTTCCCACAGGAGTTCCAGCCAGCCCCCCTCTTAGGCCCTCCAGGCACGGCCTGGCCTTTTGTGCTAATTAGCTGCCGCAGGATTGCCGTTGCCGTGCGTGTGCACGCGCGTGTGCCTGGTGGCTTCAGATGCCGTAGACACTTACTGTCTTACTGTGAGGGAGACGCTTCCGTGGAGAGCGCGGGATTAGTGTTGCCCCGCAGTGCTGCCCCAACCGTCAGAAACCGATTCAGAGAATGAGGAGAAGGAAAGGCGTGGGCAGTTTCCGCGCCAGTTTCTTCCGTGCAGTTAGCTCCCCTTCTCCCCGAGAATCAGCAGTGGAACCAAGACGTTTGCTTTCCCTGATCGGATGCGAGGCATCTGAGTGGCTGGCGTCGGCCTCCGTGCTTTCCTAAAACCTGTCCCCACCTGTGCTGGGCGCTGACCGCGCCCACTCGCGCTGGCCTTCCTGTAAAGGTTTCTGCTTCACTCTCTTTTCGTGTCAGTTTTCAGAGACGCTGAGTCTGTTTATTCCTCCCCGCCAGTCCTTCCCTCCAACCAAGAGACTGGCCCATGGATTCTGACCAGGTTCCTTTGAACTTTGTTTTGAGCCTTAGAATTCATGCTTCGTCGGAATTTTCAGAAAGGCTCAGCCTTTCAAAACAGTCATTGTGTTGCTCTCACAAAAGCCGAGCAAACCTTCTGGTGTGCAGAAATTTAAAGTCACGTGAAAGAGAATCCAGAGATGAAAGAGGAATGCAGGATTGCTTCAGACCAGCTCCGAGACACAATTGGATGTCGGGGGAAATAAAGAGCCCGATGGAAAGACTGAGGCGTGCGTGCCGGAAGGCACACCTTAGAAACGAGAGCGCAGTCGTGCGCTCCAGCTGGCTTGCAGGACATGCAAGTGTGCATGGAAAAGGGTCCAAGAGTGAAAATAAAGAAATGCTGGGGAGACAGCCAGCTTGAAAAGTGGCCTCCGTGGAGCAGCACTCACTCGGACAGGAGATCTCAGGAAAGTGAGCTCCTCCTGCCCCGGCAGAGGAACCGAGACCTAAACCAGCCGAACAAATAGCCATGGACCCAACCCGAGCACGCAGCCCGTCCCCAGGAGAACAGAAAGCTCCCATCTCACTCCGCACCCAGAGGCACCCAGAGGCACCAGAGGTTTTCCTCCCTCCCCACCTGTCCCCTCCATGTCTGCTTCCCTGGGCCCGTGCGGGACCAGTCTGCCTCTGAGGACATCATCTGGAAACGCATGTGTGGAGACTAATCTGTCCTTCCGTGGGACGTGTCCCCTTCCAGACCCGCACACGGGCTTTTCCCTCCCATCCGGAGAGTTGTTCTTGCCCTTGTCCACCTGGGGAACATCTTATATTCATTCTAAATCCCACATCCGCTGCCGCTCCCTCCATGAAGACCTCCCTGACTTCCCGCCATCATGAGTCCAGTGAGTGCTCGTTCTTCTAATCCGCTCGATCCCAGGTGGGTTTGTTACACAGTCATAGCTCTCTGACACACTGCCTTTATCACACACACTGCCTTTTATTTGTTTACATGTCTGTCTGCTGACCGAAGGAGAATTCCTTAGACAGGAGCCATGCCTGATTCTTACCTCAGCCCTAAGGCTGCTGCTAGGTGCGTGGCAGGTGCTCAGTGTGAATTTGCTGAATTGAAATTTTCGAATTAAGCTCTACATCAAAGCAGATGGGAGAATTTCAGGCATCAGGATTCTGAATAAATTATGCCAGTGCCCTCAGAATCACTCCACGTATTCAGCTGCCTTCTCCACCAGCAAGTCAGACCGGCCTTGTTGCTAGAATATTGATTTCATACAAACATTGTTTTCCCTGGTATTGCTTCTCACACTGGGGAAATGACTCTTTGCTACAGAAACTCCTTGTTGTATATTTGTAAGTTGCTTCTATGGGAATGAAGGCAGATTCCAGTCTATTGCCAGGATATTTAATGTGAAATATTTTAAAGCCTGTGGCTGATCATCAGCTGTTCTCGCACCCCTGGTAAGCCACGGGAACCACCCTTTACGAAATGGGATTGAAAGAGAAGGATGGATGACCCGAAGTCCTCTCTCTTTAATCTAGTAATGTCCAGACAGATGACACCTCACACATTCCCCACAAACATTTTTTTAGGAAGTGAACACAACCAACAGCACAACTTTTTTCACTTAGCAGAAGTCTCAAGAGAATAAACTTACCTCCGATCG
The DNA here is from genome assembly GCF_009834535.1 of Camelus ferus. NCBI lineage: Eukaryota > Metazoa > Chordata > Mammalia > Artiodactyla > Camelidae > Camelus > Camelus ferus. Next base: position 18,456,596 of record NC_045714.1, on the reverse strand, counting down.
TTTCCTATATTTCTCTGATTCATTACCTGTCATTAAGGCATCCAAATTCCGTACTATAAACACACACACAAGTGCATGTTGTGTTTAATACATGGAGGCCCATTTTCACCCTCAGACGCCTCGAGGAAGACTGCCGTCATTTCAGACGGGCACTGTTTCGCAGGAAGAATGCCTTCCATCGCCTTGGAATTGGAGTGTTTGCGAAACCTCTGAGGCCATGCCTTCCTTTCATCCCATTCCAGGCGGCTCTTTCGTGGGCGTGTGGGAGCTGAGAATGGCTGGGCAGCTGGATGTTAAGTCAATGAATTCTTTCAGGAGACACGGATATCATATAGTAGCAACCCGTAGCTTTCAGAGCAACGCAGGGCAGCTCACTGGTGCCGAGAACCATCTCCCTGCGCGGATCTGCTTCCTGCCTGCCTTTCCCCGTCTGCTCACCCCAGAGTGTGTGGCCGACACTGTACCGAAAATGATGCGTGGACCCTAACGGACAGGATCCGCTGGGCATGACGTGGGGGCCCAGAGGATGTTTCTAAACACGTGGCATCACTCCCTCCAGGTGGGGAGAGAGGGCGTGGAGCCAGTTCTGGGTATCCTGGCGCGTGTGCTGGCCGGCCCCACGCTGTGGATCTGTGGGACTCCGTGTCTGAAAAGCCAACGGTGCATCTCCCTCACCAACATTCAGGTATCGCATCAAAGCCATCACGTTCCCGATGATCACCTGAGCTACTTGTTCCGGCTGTTATTTAATTAAAACCCAGTGAACTTAATCACCTTTATCAAATCTAAGATGTCATTATTATAAGACTGTACCTTTCTGTACCACTAAGAAAAAAACACGGCCAATTAAACTGTGACACAGTGTCTTCAGGAGAGCCCTGAACGGAATAGGAATCAATCGTGGAAGTCTTACTGCTTTGAAATGTCTCTCGTCTATTCAGACAGGAGAGCCAGTCTACATCCCCAGCAGCTGCATTGTTTGCCGTGTGATGGGAAAAAAATTTTGCATGTGTCTCAGAACCAGAATGTGACACAGCTTCATCTACTTGTAGGTACCTGTCATCCTTTATTTGTTCCTGTAAGGCACTTGATTGTTGCATTGCAAGAAAATATGAAATTACAGCCATTCCTCCAATGACTAACATTTGCTTCGCTAATGTCAAATTTGCACCCTGCCGCTCGGTTTCCGGGCCTCTTTGGGAACACAATAAGTGTTCATTTCGATGCCAAATCATGCTGTAATCTTTTTGAAGGCGTTGTCAGCAGCAGTTAAACTCAACACGTGTTGTCACATAATGCACATGACTTTCCGGAAATGATGACAGTACACAGCCATAACCAAGTCACCCGTGCCCAGAAAGGACAACTGTGTCACTGCCGACACCTGACTGATCCCAGCGGCTGAGATGGCATCGTGCATGAGGCTGATTTCAGGGATGCTGATGCAGGGAAAAAATGCATCCTAGAACTGAATGTCGTGGGATGGCAATAGCTTGAACTTTTTAAAACCTTTGCAGAATAATGACAATTGCCAGGTGGGAATTATGGGTGTAGGAGGGATGGGGAAAATGGAGTTTATAAGAAAAATGCAAGTTAAGCGAATTTTCTTATTGAATTATAAAGGCTTAAGGAATGACAGCAAAGACCATGCATTACCTCCAATATCCATTCCTTCCTTTAGCCTTAGTAATGGAGTCTCAGTTTTATTCAAGGCAGCAATGCACCCAACTAAGAGAATATGTTTCTCAGCCTACCTTGCATCTGACTTGACGGTATGACCCAGCTTTGGCCACTGAGATGGTAATAGAAGTAGTTGGAGGGCCATTTTGAGAAGGCAGCTTGAAGGAAGTGGCTCACTGGAAAGAGGGCCCTTTTTTTCTTTCCTCCCTTCTACTTCCTGCTGCCTGGAATGAGGACATGATGGCTGGATTCCCAGCAGCCATCCTGGGCCATCCATCCTTGAGGATGCAAGCCTTGCACTAGGATGGGGAGCTAGGCAGGTAGAAGTCTGGGTCTTTGATAAGTTTGTGGCTCTGTCTCCACAGCCCTGGGCTGTGCGTTTCGAGATTTCTTTTGCAGAAGAGAGAAATGATCTTCTATCCTGTTAAAGCCACTGTTTCCCGTTTAAGCTGTGTTTTCTGTTGTACCCAACCCTACCTGAAACAGGAATCTTCTTTTTTCAGCTGGGATTCAAGCTCCCACTGGTTGCCCGGAATCACGTGAAGAATGAAAAGGAATTAAAGGCATCATAGTTCTTTAAAGAATCCTTCATGGGTAGTGTTGCTAATAATTTTGCAGAGGCCAAATTCATGCCTCATTCTCTTCCCAGACCTTTCCTGAGTGCCCGGAGTGTGCCTGGGGCAGCGGCAGGAGTGCTGCGGTGAGCCCAGCCCAGCCTCGGCCCCACGTTGCACCGTTTTCAGTGTGCCCGTCCCCGTGACAGGAGAGACAGCCCGAAAGGGTCCTGGAGTCATCGTCACTCTCCGCAGGTGACAGAGACAGAACAGTGTGCATTTTCCCAAGGGCTGGAGCTGCGGAAACCGTTAGCAGCGAGCTGCCCTTTCCCTGACAAAGAGAAAGGTAAGAAAATCCTTCATAAAACGAGGCTTAAAACCACGGCACTGTCTTGACAGCCCCGGCTCTTCTGGGGCAGAGGTGACGGACTTCCTATCATGCTCTTGAGTCCTTTTAATGATTTTCGCAGAAAGGCTTTTCAGAGTTGCATTTTGGATCTGCGGAAGAGCTTTGCGACTTACTGATCCTTGTTTATGCGTCCATATCTCCCTACTCTTTACTTACGTGGTAAATATTGCGATACTTTGCCCCAAAGAGGTCAACTTATGAACTTTGACCTCTGAAGCTGACACTGATTTTTATAGCGCTGTCAACTGGTCATTATTTACTTTGATCAAATTGGGAAACGGGGCTTCTCAAAAAGAAGAGAGAGAATGGAAAAATCATAGGGAGAAAAAAATTACATTTATAAAGCAAAAATAGGCTTATTAAGAATTTCAGAAATCCTACTCCTAATGGCGCTGACTCTTTCCATCTTCCATTTCCTTGCATGGACGGAGCTCCTTTGAAGTCGTTGGCAGCTTTCTGTAAGGAAAACCATCTCCACGCGGGTGTGGGGCTGAAAACAGAGCGCCTTGTTTTGCCCTTTTAAAATGTGTTTTTCGAAGATTTGCCTTTCATATTGCAGATGGGTGAGAGGATGTGCAACTTTACCGCGTGTAACATCTTTGCCTGCAAAGCTCCAAGTATTGGTGGGCGTTTTTTAATGAATAGTTCCCATGTTTGCCTGCTGAGGAAGGCAGAGGTTTGTGTAATTTACTTCCATTTTACACCCGAGGAAACTGATATTTAAGGAAAAGAGGCTCAGCATTTCAACCAGTAGCAGAATTAAGGAAACAAGCCCAAACCTTGCCACTAGGCTAATGATGCCCGGTCCAGTGACCTTGGAGGCTGAACGTGACCCCCAGATGAAATGGTATCGTTAGAAAAAGTTCACCACACATGTTGTTACGTCCCATTTCAGTGTGAATTGGGTTTACTGTGTGGGATCATTTGCATCTATTTTGACTGTTTCTAGTTCAATGGACTGTTTATAATTTTAGAAACTTCTGATTTGGGATCTGTTGTTGAAATTGAGTTTCATAAATGCTTTTGTTGTCATTCCAACTCATTTAAAAAAAATTGAGGGGGAGGGGGAGGTAAATTAGGCTTATTTATTTTGGCAGAGGCACTGGAGACTGAACCCAGGACCTCGTGCAGACTAAGCACACACTTGACCACCAAGCTGCACCCTCCCTCCTCATTCTAATTCATTCTAAGTGTACAACAGACACCAGACCAGAAGGGGAAACACAGAACTCAGGTCTACGTATATCAGATAAAATATATTTTGACCGATTGTTTGTACACACAGGACAGTTAACAAGCATGCAGAAAACTCAGAACTCTGTGTTATAAGGTCTGTTGATAAATGTATGTGAATCACAGCATAAACTCACGTGAGGATGCACGCCAGTATCATTTTTACTAAAAAGATCAAACCTAATCCGAAGTAGATCTAATTATGTCTAAATCATTTGTTTGGTCATTTAAGCAACTGGAAAAGAACCAAGAGAAATAATTTGAATCAGTAGAAATTATGTCAACACCCTTTTAGAAGGGCTCATGGAAGGCAAAGTCAGCATGTCGCATGTCTGTTTTCTCACCATTTATTGAATGTCCAGCAATGTTACGGAAGGACTTGTGCAGAAACAAACCAAAAATAAACTAGAACAAAAGGGCCTCAGAAAACAAAGATGTAGCCCCTGACCTCAGAAAGCAAACCGTCTAGGTGGAGGGCGACAGACAGACCTGATGAATGAAGGGAACAGACCTCCTGGGCGGCTCACGCATTCACGTGTACATGGTGTTTTGTTCCAGAAGCTCGTAGGAAATTGCGAACAAATAGGTCAAAACTTAAACATGTGCTCATTTCTATTCCTTATTTTCTCATCTCAACAGCCCCCCACCAGACTTCTATCATCATTTCCCTCCAGGTCCTGCGTGCACCCCCCTCCCCCGCGCTCCCCCTCCCCCCACCTCGAGCCCAGCCCTCGAGTTTCCCAGCGGGGAATCCCGTGTTATCTTTCTTTCCTCTCCCGTCTAAGGGATGGAACTTAAAGCTTGGGTTTCAAACTCACTGTGAGAGCCATAATCCATCTTAAGGAACATCTCTTTTAGCCCTAAAAGGTCAGCTTATGCGTGATGCATGGTTTATTCCTTCTCGCTGGGGTACCTGTTGTTCTCTATATTTAAAATCATCCTTTTGTCTAAAAAGGCTGACTTCATGTCATTAGAAAAATAGAATCATAAACGTCTCAAAAGGCCATGGAGGTAAGAATCTGATCTCTCACCCATAGTATCGCTGGCACAGTGTCTAGTTAAATAGCTTATAGAGACGCCTCTGTTTGATTTTTGGTAATTTACCATCACAAGGGATATTTAATTTCTGTCTATAAAATATGAGTCAATAGATAATGGCTTTTATTTTTGCTCTACTATTAAGGAAATAAAAAACAAAACCAAAAATCTAAAACAGGGCCTCCAGTGCCCGGGACATTTTTGGTAGGTGATCAGACCGAGTAGAGGGAAAGCTGGCTGGGCTCGGCGGGTCTTCCATGTCTGCTTTTCTTGGCTGTGAAAACGTGTAGTTTGAAGGAACATGGAAGTGGACACATTCTGCTCTCCTCCCACGATGCCTCGCACCTCCGGCTTCTGGGCAAAACAAGCCCTTTGTGAAGCAGCAGAAGCAGTTTTCATTCGCAGTTGTCACTGGAAGACATTTCCAGTCTGGAAAGAATTTTTTTTTCATGATATTTAAAAACCATCTATCCTAACAAAAGAAAAAAATAATGCGGCTTTTTCAGGTCACTTTTTCATACCTGATGATGAATCTGTTTTTAATTACAGCCTGGGCACAAAATTGGGTTTCTTGAGAATCACTGTGGCGTCCGATCACCCTCCCGAGACGCCCACCACCGTTGGTGCTGATCTAACTCGACAGACACCCGAGGCCACCTTGTGTATTCAGCGGTTAGGAAGGTGATTTCTGAGGCCTGGCAGCTGTCGGTGTTGAAGCTATTGTGTGGAAAACAAAGGCCATTCTGTTCTGTTCCCCAGGCCTTTGTGTCGTTGATTCAGGAGCCGTTTTGTAAATGGGGTTTAATTCTTTACCAGGGAATTTCATTACTGCCCGTGTTTCGATGTTAGCATATGCTTCCGGACAGCAGAGGCGAATGTCTGAGCACACCGCCTGTGGCAGGAATCTTGGGTTCTGACCTCTGTGAGGATGCTTGCATCTTACGTCTGTTCATTAGACCTGCGATTGGATGCCATCATCCCGCCACCTCGGCTTCCTGTCCTCTGAACTCTGCACCACCAGACCCAGTCTGCTGCCGCCACCCCTGCCTTGGGAATTAACCAGAACACAGTACACGGTGGCACCCACGTGTACCAGCATTGACTGTTTCCTTGCAGAATTTCTCATCGGCCTGTCCCGGGAAATTCTCACGGGACCGATCAGTCATATTTGTTTGAAGAAGAGATACTCACTCTTTAACCTAAACTAGAGACATTCATTATTGTCATTTAGAAAGTTGATCAGTTTGGGAAGGTTTTAGTTGCGTGGAAAAGAAACAAACCAGCCTAAACAATCGAGGGAACACAGTGGGCTGCATCTTTCTCCCCAGCTGTGCCTCCCCCCCGCCCCCCGGGGCTGTGCCCTTGCTGTGTGCCTCTGAGGGTCCTCCCACTACAGGTGAGACTGCCTCCCCAGCTCGGCGGTGTTGGACTCAGCCCTGCTTTGGCCAGGCTCAAGAAGTATTGCTTATTCTCTTTTACCCTTGTTGCACTGTTACCTTTGCCTCGAGAAGGATAGCCCCAACTCTCTCTCATCAAAAGAGATAAAAGAGATGTGAGGCCAGTCTGGAATCTGCAGGCTAGAGCCAAACCCAGATGAATCCAGCCGACATCAGCCTTCTTCCAGCTGACCCAGTGTTACATGAGTGAGAATAGATGGCAGTTTTTTCAAACCAATGCATTCGGGGTGGTTTGTTACACAGCACTGTTTTGGCAACAGCTGACTGATATTTATTGCTCATGTAGCTGAAGGTAGCATGGGCTTCAGGTCGGGTTTGAAAAGAATTCCCGTTCTGTTGCATTGTGATTCTCTTGGGGCTTCACTGCAGGATGGTTTCCCTCTTGGTGGCATGATGACTGTACCACTTCAGGCTTCATATCTATACCTCATACCGTCTGGAAGGCAAGAGGCTTTTCTTCTTATACCATCACACAGAAGCCTGGGGCTTCACTCTGATTAGGCCCGCATATGTCACATGTCTATTATGGGCCAACGAGGGTAGGATTATGCGACTTGGTTTATGTCAATCAGAGTCCCCTCTTAAAGATGCAAGAAGGTTCTGTATTGTCCAGAATCCACCATGTGCCTCGTTAGAAGTGGGAGTGGGGGTGAAGCAGATGCCGAGAGGCACCAGCAATGCAAGTTATGGAGACAGTCTAAAACCTCCAAACTTTGTTTTGAATTTCTATTAATACATTATAATCAAGATGCTTTTCTAGCTCCATGTTACTGGGCTAGCTAGAGCTAGAGAGCGGGCATTTATCCTCTAGCTTACACAGGTTGACCTGGTAAATGGCAAAGCACGTGGCCACAGCCATGCTGCCGTAGGCACTGGCGGGTAGCTGGTAGCTTAGTTTTCTATAGGACTTTGCCATCGGCCTGCTGGACTTCCAACTCCTAATATCTCAGGAGTTTAAGAAAATTAAAAATAATTTGAATCTACTAGAATTTGAAGATCTCTGGCCTAGAGAATGAGTTAATGCTAATGGAATGAGAATTTAACCCAATGGGGTGCATTGGAGCAGATGTCGCTCCACTGACTTCTGGGTTCCATTGCTTCTGATGAGAAGTCAGCTGTCAACCTTGTTATTGTCCAGGCATCACAGTAAACATCACATAAAAATGTGTTGAATTTATGAATTAAAAAAGAACCAAGGTCTTCCAACACAATCTAACATTCTTTCAAGAGCACCCCGACCACCTCCTTGTAAAACCTTCCTTTGTACCGTTCATGCTCCCACTGAAGCCTCTGCAGGAAAGTGAGCCAAACGAATCAATTCAGGTAATTTTTTCAAACCTGGACAATAAAATGATCTCCAGTTACTTTCTGGGCTTCTGAGAGTCCTCCGAGGCCCTCAGTTATTCGAAAGACTGAACAACCCTTACTGTTCAATATGTTTTTGTCATTCAACATGTTTGTCATTTTACGAATATTTCTCCACACCCCCTGTGCACAAGGCGCTGTGCTGAGTAGTGTGAGAAACGGAGAATTGGAGGTGAGTTAGTACCTGGCGTCAGGCACCCAGCTCCTGAAGTCTGATTGTTCAGGGTTTCAGGGGGACCTTGGACAGAAGGGAAGATGGGGCCTATGATAAAACTATAGATTCTCAGGGAGCAGCTTGTCTATCTTCTTGTGTAGTTACCTTATCATCTGTAGTCATAGGGGGCCTCAGTTCTATATGCAACATCTGTCAGCAATAAGACAAAAATGATCTAAATCAAGAATTTGATGTGAACCAGCCTCGGTAGTAGGTGTATTTCCATATTCTTACCTGAGTTTTTTAAAACTGCCTTCCCGTCAATTTCCTCAGGGCTGCGCACGGGCACCCTTCACTTTGATTTGCTGGTAATGTCCTGGCTACATAATCACCATTTTGGGAGTGCAGACTCAACTACGTTTTCCTCAAGGCCCTTTTTCTCTTTGTATTTTTTTTTTCCAGGTGAGTTATGCCTTGAACCATACGAACAGAAAACTAACGTTGGAACCGAAAATAACTATCAACGCCAAGATTGTCGTGGTCGGTGCATCCAGCGTCGGAATTTCCTTCCTAGACACACTGGTGTTCTGGTGAGTTGTTTTACTTTATTTATTCGCTTGTCTTTAAAGGGTTCTTTCTCTTCCTACACCTGAGAGGGTCCCTTGAAAGGACAGACCCGAGTTGTTTTGCTATCACACATACCTTGCCTATGTGGATAAATGAACCAGTGGAACATTCTAGATCGGGGTTGGCCAACTATGGCCCCCAGGCCAAATCTGGCTTTCCACTTGCTTTTGTAAATCAAGCTTTATTGGCACACAGCCGTGCTCCTTTATTATGTGTTGTCTCTGTCCCCTTGATACAGAGGCGGACTTGAGCAGCTGGGGCAGAGACTGTGTGGCCTGCAGGCACTCTGACCCTTTCAGAAGAAGTTTTCCAGCCCCTGCTCTATACCTGTACTCCCCGTATCGAGCTGGATTGTGAGCATGGCTGAGAGCATTTGTCAAAGACGTAGATTCCCAGGCCACACAGACGTACCGAATCAGAGACTCCCAGGCAAGGTCCTGGGACTCTGTGTGTTAGCAGGTGCTCTGTGGGATCAGGAGGATTTGGGAGCCAGGTCTGACTTTACGCGTCCCGAGTGGGCTTTCAGAAACAGCAGGTGGGACAGGACCTTTCCTTCAACTCCTGCATTTTGGGTGCCAGGGACCAGAGTAAGCCCCTGGGAAGCAGGTCTGTGCATCCCATTAATGTGCTTTCTGCTACCCTCAAAGCACTGCACAGTCTCCTTGAAGAGCCCATTTTCCTGACAGGTGCTTCCTGAGGATGCTCAGCTTCCCCAGGCAGCTCCCCTAGGGCTCCGCGAACTCCAGCCCCTCTTTCCCGGGAGGGGCCCTGGGGCGCTGTCCAAGAGCTTGGGCTTGCCACCTGGCAGCGCCACCACCAACCCAGAACCCTCAGTGTGCGCCTGGCTTCTCTCAGACCCAGTTTCCTCATTCATTTTTTTTTCCATTTTTTGGGGGGGGATATAATTAGGTTTATTTATTTATGATTATTATTTTTTAAATGGAGGTGCTGGGGATTGAACCCAGGACCTCGTGCATGCTAAGCATGTGCCCCACCAGTAGGCTATACCCGAGCCCCCCACTTCCTAATTCATTGTTCAAAAAGTGTCATAGATGTTTTTTAAATTTTATTTTTATTTATTTTTTCATTGAGATATAAATTGATTTACAATGTTATACATGTTTCAGGTGTACAACATAGTGATTCACAATTTTTAAAGGTCATAGTCCATTATGGTTATTTTAAAATATTGGCTGCATTCCCTGTGCCATATAATATATCTTTGTACCTTATTTATTTATTTATTTAAAATTTTTTTTTATTGTAGTTGATTTACAAAGTTAGTTTCAGACGTACAGCAAAGCAATTCAGTTATACATAGACATACATGTATACACACATATTTTCATATTCTTATAAGTTATTACAAGAAATTGAATATAGTTCCCTGTGCTACATTGTAGGTTCTTGTTGTTTATCTAGTTTGTATATAGTATTGTGTATCTGTTAATCCCAAACTCCTCATTTATTCCTCCTCACCCTTTCTCCATTGGTTATCATAGCTTGTTTTCTATATCTGTCAGTCTATTTCTGATTTATAAATAAAATTTGTATCATTTTTTAGATTCCACATATAAGTGATATATATTTGTCTTTCTCTGTCTGACTTACTTCACTTAATATGATGATCTCTAGGTCCATGTTGCTGCAAATGGCATTATTTTATTCTTTTTATGGCTGAGTAGTACTCCATTGTATAAAGATACTACATCTTCTTTCTCCAGTCATCTGTCAATGGACATTTAGGTTGTTCCCATGTCTTGGCTGTTGTAAACAGGGGTGCTGTGAACATTGGGGTGCAGGTGTCTTTTCAAATTATAGTTTTCTCCAGATACAAGCCCAGAAGTGGGATTGCTAGATTGTATGGTAACTCGACTTCTAGTTTTTTAAGAAACCTCCATACTGCCCTCCACGGTGGCTGCACCAAATTACATTCCCACCAACAGTAAAGGAGGGTCCCGTTTTCTACATACCCTCTCCAGCATTTATTCTTTGTATAAAAGTTCTTTTCATAGATGTTTTAAAAGACCCTGACTTTGGGGAACCACAGACTCCTAAATTAGGAGAATGCAGTTTTCTCTGGATCTTTTTGCTCAGGATCACATGAGGAACTTTAGCTACTGTTCAAAACTGTAGCTACTAACAGGTGAGTGGAAGATGGGGAAAAACATCCCCATGCGACTCCTCCAGAAGGCGTCGAAGTGTGAGGGGCCAGGCAAGGAAAGGGCTTGTCCCTGGGGGATATGGAGACGCGCTGACTCCAGGTGGTCATTTTGCTCATTTGACGTCACATTTAACCAGAGGAAGATTTTTTCACTTTCCAGCCAATTTGTTCAACTCTCCTCAATTAATCAGAAATAAGTCCCATGTCATCATTGAAATCAGCACTGAGTTCACGTGCTTTAAATTTTGCGATCGGTCTTCAGCAGTCTTTCATTGCAAGAAAGGAGTAATGTGAAGCAGCCAGGATCATCCGTTTTTCTGCGCAGGCCGCGCTGTAGTCGGAGGACGTCCTTTGTCCTGACGGGTCTCTTCACCTGCGACTCTGAACGGCGCGCCGTGTGCAGCTGTTTCTGAGCAATGAACGATCCGGCTGGAGCTGTGAAGTCACAGCAGTCCAGGAGTTATCATAAACAGGTCTTACGTCTTAATTTAGCTACATACCTAGTCATTATGTCTTACTTGAAACGATTCCATTAAGACATACACATATAATTTTCTTTTTTGTGGAATCAACTTAGATTTAATAAAAGCAAGTATAAATTTTGATATAAGTACTTGGTTGATTAAATTTCTCAATCAGACAGACCTTTTTAAAGCATTTTAAAGTACCCATAATTCTCTATCATTGTCACACAGATTACATAAACTAAAAATAGACCGCTGTCAGTTTACAGATCTCTAATCCTTAAGAGAGGAAATCGTTTTCTCATTATTTTCTCTCATTATTTCAAATTAGCAATCTCCATAGTAACCCGCTGCATATTTTACTTTACCAGTTTTGCTGCCATTTGAGCTAGATTTTATAAATGATTTGAGCTCGAATGAAATTGAAGAAATGCAGTTTTCACCAAACACGGGCCCCCAGTGAGGATCAAATCCACATTTTGGAGGCAAGATTTAGGGAAATCGCCCTCCTTATGCGCCTGCACGGCATTATTAAGCTCAGCTGGGGCACCCTAGTTCCTGGAAAATTCATCTGAGGCCCAGGACAGCAACCCCTTTTACCAGCAAATCTGGTAATCGTGTCATCCAGTGATAAATCAGACGCAAGTCTTTATTCTTACGTTATTACATGCCAAAAAAAAAAAAAAATTACAGAGCACCTTAGGTCTCCTCTTCAAAGGCACCAAAACAGTCCATGCATAAACCCTTTGCCCTTGTCACACTCTCCCTCCCCCAGGTGCCAAGATGCCACTGGGGGCGTTGATGTGATTTGCCCAGAGTAGGCGCCACGTGCGGAGGGGGTGTTGACTGGATGTTTTGGGGTTTTTAGTGCAACCTGCTGTCTGGTCCTCAGCCACTCCCTGGCCACAGCTGCCCCTGTGGGGACACACCTTCTTGTCTGGTCATCGGGGCTGTGGGTCGCCCAGTGTCTTCTTGTCCCTATGAGAGCAAGGCCTCCTGGGCCCTCCAGGGCCTGGCGACATGGTGACAGGCGTTTTCTAGAGACACACACCAGCCACCCTTGTGGTTCTCTCCGTCCTCCTGGCCCTGGTGAGTCCTCCAGCACTGGGCTGAGGGGCCGCCCTGCCCTTGGACTTTCTGCAGGCCCTCCCGAGGGCCCTGGCTAGCTGACACAGGAGGGGAAGGGTGCCGGGGACGCAGGGGTGGATGCAGGGTGGAGGTGAGGCTCAGCTGGTTTGTCCTCACACCCAGGTCTTGAGCGTTTGTCTTCTGAGGGTGCTGTGCCCAAGCCACTCCTCAGGGAGCGAAGGAGGGAGCGGGTCCAGGCCCCTGCCCTGTGGGCACACCCGCCCTGGCCTCCTTTCCTCATCACCTGCCTTGCGGGGGTGCGCACCCCCACGGTGGGGAGCAGAAGCTGGGCAGGGGAAGGACAGTGGCACAAGAACCAGGGTGGGGGAGCTCCCTTGGGGTTGGGGGCGTGGAGGAGGCAACCACCACTCTTGCTATGGAATAGAGGGCAGTGAATGGCAGGGAAAAGGCAACACTTAAGACACTTTGCTGTGAATTGTCTGTGTTTCTCATCATGCCCAAGGCATCAGGTGGCAGATCTGAACTATTTAAAAATTGCGGTTCTCACGATTGATAGGTTGGGCTGCCTGGCTCTCTGGGACAGAAAGGTGTTGACTTGGACAGTGGTGTTTCATGTACATATTCTTTTTGATATTTCTATTAATAAGACTTCTTTAAAACCCCAAACACTGGTTTTTGGCGGAAAGATCTTGGCCCCCTCTGCTGTGGTCCCCCCCACCCCCCCACGCTGAGGTGCCCTCACAGTAGGAGCCCCACCAACCATACCACAGGTCTAAAGAAGGCCTGGATCGACAGCCAGGAGGGGAACCTGTCTCATCCATCGAGTAAGTGCCGTTTCCTGCAGGAGAGCTTTGCAGTGAAGCCGGAAAGCTCTTTCCAGAAAGCAAGGGGCCTCCTTCCGTGTAGCTCAGCCGGTCATGTTTGTACCAGTTGCCCTGCACACCCGCTCTAGCCCTGCTGAGCCCCCCAAATGGAATGCTTGGACTATGTCAGGCTTTCTAAAAAGAAATATGGAAATGCTACACCAAGAAAGGGGCAGGAACCGGATCTAGGAACCTGTTGGGTTTTCTGTCCCTCTTTACTCAAAAGTTGGGTCTGGACTGCAGCAGGACCAGCGTCGCCTGGAAGCCTGTTAGAAATGCAGAATGTCAGGCCCCGCCCCAGTCAGTGTCCTAAATAGACACTGTAGACACTGTATTTTTATTTATTTTATTTTGTTTATTTTAAGTAGAATAGCTTCTTCCCTGTCTCTTGGGCATCAGCTCATGGAGCTGAAGCTGCTACCGTTTTATTCTGTTTCGACTGGTGTCTCTCTACACTCCCGTGTGTTGCGTCATCACTCCGAATTATGGAGCAGCTCCTTTTAATCCATCACTTTAAAATCTTTCCTAATTCGATTCCGATGTAAAGAATCTGTTGAAGAGCCTGTAAGCGCGTCCCGGGATGGACGACAGTGTCCGCGCGCAGCCCCGGGCGGTGTCCCCACGGCCCCGGTTACGAGGCGACGATGCGCTTCGTGCGCGGAGAGCACGGCGGGCGGGAGGGCGGTGCAGGCCTCCCCCGGCCTCCGCTTCCACCGCGGGAAGAGTTTTCTCAAGACAGCCACCAGGTCGCGGATCCCTCATCCGGTGGGCGTGTTGAGGAGCGAGCAGGGCACGTCTGTGTGCGAGGCTGCGGCTGCAGCCGGACGACCGTGACTCGTGCCGCCGGCCGCGTGGGACCACGGCCCCCGGCGCAGCTGCCAGGCCTGGCTGCGGCAGCCGGGCGCTGGCGGCTTAATTAGGCTTTTTATCTTTACGCTGGTCCGAGGACATCTGAAGCCTTCAGTGTGGCCTGTCACTGATTAGGTGGCTAATTAAATAGTCCTCGCTTCCTTGCTGATCTCAGAGCTAACCCCCCACGAGCAGGTTGGTGGCTATCACTGCTCCGCACTGTCGGGCTCTGCCCATGGACTGATGGGCGTGCCGTCTCTCCCGCTGCCCGTTTGGTACCAGGGAGAGGCAGGATGGCGACCAGGCGCATGGCACGTGCCTTGGAGCCGGCGGAGAGCCACGGGGCGGGTCACATCGCACCATATTGTCACGTTGGCATCACCATGGGGCCTGTCGGGGCTGATGCAGGGGCCCCTCTGATGGCCTGGGGGGCCAGGGGAGTGGGGACAGTTTTGTGTCAGGCTCAGTGCCCCAGCCTCCCCAGGCAGAAGGACCTGAAATTCTGCCTCCAAAAAATACTGCCCAGAACTCTGCCTGATGTCGCTGATCATTGTCCGGTTTCCTAATCTGATTCCAATATTTAAATGTACAGGCAGACTTTCTTTTATTGCATTTTGCAGATAATGCCTTTAAAAACCTTTTTTTTTTTTACACACTGAAGGTTGTGATCGCCCTTTGCTGTCAGATGATGGTTAGCATTTTTTAGGAAAAAAGGTATTTTTTAGTCAATACGTGTACGTTGTTCGTTGAAATGTAATGCTGTTGCGCACTGAATAGACTACAGTGTAGCGTAAAACATAACTTTTGTATGCCCTGGGAAACCCAAAAAACTCCCGTGACTCACTTCATCGCGATATGTGCTTTATTGTGGGTCTGGGACCGAACCCGCAGCGTCTCCCGGGTGTGCCCGTCACTAACGTGAAGTGAAAGTATCTTCATTCGCGGACGTGATTCGCTCCTGCTCACTTCCGGATGACTTTTCTCATTTCCAGGGACTCACTTTGCAGACTCCCAGAACAAAAGAAAAGCAGGCCTCTGTGAGCCGGTCAGACCTTTTTTTGGAATCAGCTTATTGTCACTTTTTATGGGCTCGCTGTGAGTCTCTGGGGTGAAGGATGTTAAGTAGGTCGTGCGCTCTTCTCGATGGCACAGAACAGGCTAGGGCCCTTGCATCGAGCCGCCGGGAGCCGTCCTCTCGGGAGAGTAGCACTTGGGGCCACCGTGTGAAACCCAGACTGGGCAAGGCCATCTCCTGAGCCGAGATTTGACCTCTCACTGTAGTTCTCTGAAGACTCCTTTCAAACAGAGCTGACCAGAGTCTTCCCCACACTCCCAGCTGAGTCAGCTTCCCAGACATCAGGGTTTATGTTGATTTACTCTCCCTATAAACAACAGATTGTGACCATTCCAGATTCTACTATTCTGTACATCAGGGGGAGGGGGGAGGGGTGTTATAAAAAGACAGCTTCCTGGGTCCCTGTTACAACTCAGTAGAGCTGGGCTGGGCCCTAGGAAGGTATATTTTTAGCAGACTCTCCAGGTAATTCTGACCTGCAGCTGGGTTTCATAGCCACTTATGTAGACATTTCCGCAAACCTGCAGTCTTACCTGTAAGGAAACCTATTTCCTCCTGTGACTGCTCGTTGTAACTGAACCCTTTTTATGGGCTGGTTTTTCCCAGCCATATTTTCTAATTCTCAACAAATCATGTAACTTCTAAGACACATCATTACTTCAGGGCTTGCCAGGCGTAATTATTACCGTATCATTAAACATCGCATAGCTGAAATCTTCACTCCAAGTTGAGAGCACTTACATGCTGAATTGGACCTAGCAGAAGGCTTCCTGCTTAAACTGTTCACCAGTAAGAATGAGGCCCAAGAAGATGTGTCTGCCAAGCTTGAGGAGACCTGCCCTCGTGGCGTTAGCAAAGCCTTCGTAACCACCAGCATTTGTGCAAAACGGAAAACCCTCCCTCAGCTTCCCCGCCCCGACTGGAAGCGGTCTTACTTGCTTCTGAATTCCCACGATGCTTTGTTTTCCCAGCCCCGTGGAATAATGGATTTCGTCTTGTACTTTGCCATCTCCTGTGTGCGAAGGCTGTCTGACTCATCCTTTATAGCCGCTGTCTTGTATATGCTCCAGGGACAAGTGTGAAATATTTTTGCTTCAAATACAGCGAGATGAAAACATCATACATCTTTTCCCATAAGTCTTAAGGTAAAACTCAGTTTCATTTTAGCCTTTTTTGCCAGAACTCCCAAGTTTTCTTCTTATTTGTTCAATAGATGTTTCAAACATGACACTCATTTTCTCTTTCAGTAAGGATTTATATTTCACTTTGATTCAGAGATACATACGCTTTTCATCTGAAATCCTGACTCCCCAGATCTTCCCCCCAACCCCTTACCCTGGCTACCAGCCCCTGCCCCAGTTATGCCCAGTTGTGCCTTTTTGTCGGGTCCAGTGCTGACTCGAGATTCTTGCCCCGGGACACAAGCCTGGACTCGGGCAGGCTTAAGAGGCTTGTTCCTTGGCCTGTTTCCCCAGGCTCCGTCCCGGTTCCTACTGGGGTCTCAGCAGGGAAGCCACTCAAGGTGGCGCCCGCCCCAGGAACACTCCACCCCTTCTAGAAGTGCTCAGAATCCTTGACCCCACGCCTCTGTCCCTCTGGTCTCCTGGAGGTGCCCTTACCTACAGCGTCGTGGCCACGAACGCAGCTGCTGTGTTATTTTTACTAACACAACAAAAATGAAGTAAGTAGCCAGCGATGTCCAGAAATCTCTTTTGTGATCTAAGCAGGCAAACTAGTGCTGAAGTCAGTTAAACACTTTTCAGGTAAAAACTACATTCTCTTCATTGGTTCTATGCTTGTCATAAACATTTCATTGTGGTTTGCTTTGCCCTGTATTTTCCCTCTAATGTTGGAAATTCATACAGCTCCTGACTTTTATTTTGTGTATTTTTTGTTGTTCTGAGTGTTTTTATGTGCTTTCTGAACTCGTCACCTCTGTGGAGATAAAAATCACTCCCACGAGACGCAGAGAGTCCATCTGCCATAACTCCTGACTTTTCAATCCTATCATTTTATCATTAATTTTGTGAAATTGTGTGGTATCATTGAACCAAATTAAATCTGAGTTATTCTTGATTAGTAAAATGCACAGTTAGGTAGAATGTCTTTCTTGAGCTGAGATTTACTGTCACTTGGCAAGTATTTTTGTCATTGTTTTGAAGAATTCAGAAAGCAGAGATTTTAGTAAATTAAAATGTAACCTTTAGATTGATGTGGGGGAATTATTTTCCCTCTACATTATCTGTGTGTTCAAATAAAAGCATTAATGAGAACAGTTAGTAAACCCCTTGCTTTGGTTGTCCTTGCTATGCCCCCCCTCCCCCCAAAAGCAAATCAGCAAAAACGTAAAAATGAAACAGAATGAGCATTCACCTCGCCGCCTGGCAGGTTTCTAACGCCCAGAAGGGTAAGCGACATGGAAAGTGTTTATGTTTCTTTTATCATGTTCACCATAAATTGGCCGTGTGCCCCTCTCCGCTTGGAGGGTGAGCATGTTTAGACCTAATTTGGTAGCTGTCCTCCCGAAGCCGGGAGTGAAACGCAATGTCTCTTACTCATTTCCCTGGACACTCTAATCCCGCCCTGCTTTACAAGTATCTTTGAGCTGTTCCTTCCTTTGTATCCACAGCAACGAGAAATCCCCACTGGAATTATCTGCTGTGAAAATGCAGGTGTGCTTGTTTAGTGTTTCACTGGCCCGAGCACTTCACTCCAGCTTTTGTGTGTGTTCCACGACACGGTGACCTCTGATTTCAGAGCAGAGGGCTCACAGGATGTCAGATTCTGCTTGTTTACCTGAAGCCGCCGGCATCAGATCTGAGACCACGCTTTCACTGAGATGCCGCTGTCCTGCGTCTCGTCTGTCCCGGGTCCAGACCCGAGATTCACCCGTGACCTGCTCTTCCAGGCGCAGGAACTTCTCTGAGTATTCAGCGGTAGTCACGATAAAAGTCCTCAGTGTTTCATCTCCATATTTCATCCTCAGAAGAGCTGAAATGCATTTGTACGTTATAAATGCTGTGATTTTTGGACCGATACTCTTAGATTGTTATAAATGTAAGAAATGAAATGTTTGGGTGCTTCTAAGTCAGATTTCAGAGATAACTATCACAGCAAAGATGGGGCTGGAGGAAAGAATGGAGGTGCTGATGGTCGCTTCGTGTAAAGCCGTGGAAGCGGCTGGGAGCCTTCGGAACAGCAAGAGGGTGGGTGTCACAGAGGAGCTTGGGGAGGCGAGGTTACGCCCCGCCACCAGGGCCTGATAGGCCACGCTCGTGAATTTGGACTTCATATTTTGGTTGCAAAAATAGTTAATGTTCATTGGAAATGTTCCACGCAGCAGGCCGTTATCTTAAGCATCTCACAGGTACCGTTTCACTTAATCCTCACGGCGCCCCTGCGAGGCCCCGGGCTCTGTGGCTCCCACGTCACAGGCTGTGGAGCCGAGCCTCAGAGGGGTTAAACAGCCCGCCCGAGGTCAGGGAGCTCGAGGGGGCCGCAGCCTGGAGGCCGGCGGCCGGGCGGCGCGGCCCCCGAGCCCGCGGCCTGAGCCGCTCTGCCCTGCTTCCGCCGAGGGGCGCGGCAAACTCGGGGCCCTCACGTCCTCTCACTAACCGGTGCGCTCTTGCTGCCGCCCGCTTACAGCGCTGTGCCGGCTGCTGGCCTGCAGCGCAGCCAGCCAGTCCTGCACGGACCCTTATGTCTTCCTTCACGCATTCTCATGGGGCCTTGAAAACCAGGAACCACTGAGATTGGATTTAATTTAAGAGTTTTCCAGTAGCCTGTGTGAGAGCTGGGCCGCAAAGGGAGACTCCTTCCTGGGGGACTGGCCCTGCGGCCGTTCTCTCTGGGCGGGAAGGTTCGCTAAGGCCGCGCGTCCCAGGAACAGTCGGGCATTCAAAAACTGCTGAGGTAAAAGCGCCTGGACCCGGCGGCCAGTTGTGGGAAGGGAGCAGGCGGGTAAAGGTCTGCTGAGGTTGGCTCCCCAATTTTTTTTTAATTAAAAAAATTTTTAGTTGAAATACAGTCAGTTTACAATGTTGTGTCAACTTCTGGTGTACAGCACATGCTTCAGTCATACAAGAACACACATACATTCCTTTTCATACTCTTTTTCATTATAGGTTACTACGAGAACCTGAATATGGTTCCCTGTGTGTAGGACCTTGTTGTTTATTTTATATATAGTAGTGTGTACCTGCAAATCCCAAACTCCCAATTTATCCCTTCCCACCACCTTTCCCCCTAGGGCACCCACCATAAGATTGTTTTCTATGTCTTTGAGTCTGTCTCTGTTTTATAAATATGTTCATTTGTGTCAAATTTTTTTTTTAGATTTCACATATAAGTGATATGATATTTGTCTTTCTCTGACTTACTTCACTTAGAATGGTATCTCCAGGTCCATCCATGTTGCTGCATATGGCATTATTTTATTCTTTTTTATGGCTGAGTAGTATTCCATTGTATAAATATACCACATCTTCTTTATATAGTCATCCGTTGATGGACATTTAGGTTGCTTCCATGTCTTGGCTGTTGTAAATAGTGCTGCTGTGAACACTGGGGTGCAGGTGTCTTTTCCAGTTAGCGTTCCCTCCGGATAGATGCTCAGGACTGGGATTGGTGAATTGTATAGTAACTGTATTCTTAGTTTTTATTTTCCATGAAATTCAAAAATTTTTATATTATTTAAATTATAATTTGGGACTTGTCAAAGTTATGTTTCATAAATCTTTAAGAAACAAACCTTTTTTTTAAATTGGAGTACAGTCAGTTACAATGTGTCAACCTATTTTTAGTTTTTTAAGGAACCTCCGTGCTGTCCTCCCCAGTGGCTGCACCAAACTGCATCCCCACCAGCAGTGCGGGAGGGCTCCCTTTGCTCCGCAGCCTCTCCAGCATTCATCGTTTGTGGACTTTTGAGGGATGGCCATTCTGACTGGTGTGAGGTGACACCTCATTGTAGTTTTGATTTGCATTTCTCTGATAATTAGCAATATGGTAAATTCTTAACTTGAGAGGTGGTCAGTTGCCTGTGCCTTTGGTGGAGAGAAGGGAGGAGGGGACAGGGCTGCGAGGGCCTTTGTTTGGACACGTGCTGACGTGGGGTGCCCGTGGAGCGGCCGTGTTGGGACTGATGCACATTCGGTTTCTCGGAGAGCTGCAGTGTAAGGGTGGTAATGAAGTCGTGGGGTTGACAGCAGCTCCAGGGGAAGCGTGGAGAAGGGTAGATGGGCTGAGGAGGAGAAGCTGCTGAAGAAAGCAGCTAGAAAGGAGAACCTGGAGACAGTGCTGTCCCTGGCAGCTTGTGCCCTGTCAGGAGCGCCTGGCAGGGCCTCCCCAGGGCCCTGCTTGCACCCTTTCCTCCACCCCTTGCTGCTCAGGGTTCCCGTCAGCAGTGGCGCCTCACCCAGCATTGCTGGTCCCTGGATGACTCCAGAACCCTGCACACACCACTGCTTCATTCTGTCCGACCCTGGGGAGTCAGACATCTCCTTCCTGCCTGGACCCTGGTTGATACAAGGGTCCTCCCTCATCCCCGCCCACCTTTCCTTTATGAGTCAATGAATAGAGACTTCTGGTTGCCTCCCAGTATTTATTCTGTACTTTGTCCTTGATTTTTAAAAAACCCTGGGCAGTGTGGTTCCTGGAAAAACTACTGTTTTTCTTCAAAAAACCACATTTTCTAGCCTCCCTTGCGGCCACATGTGGCCGTGTCACTAAGTTCTGCCTGCCAACAGAAATATCACGTGAGACTTTCAGGAAAGCTCCTTAATGGGCAGCCCTTCTTAACCCATTCCTCCTCCCTTCTGCCCGTAAGGTGGATGTAGGATGTGACGGCTGGAGCTCTAGGAGCCACCTTGGGCCTGAGGTGACCTTGAGAACAGAGGGAAACACCGAGAAGCAGAGATGCAGGGTCGTGGCCCCTGCAGACACCCTGGCTCCACCTTATCAGCGCTAGGCTGGTTACTTCCAGGTTTCCTAAGTGCAGCGGAAGAGAAGCTTGCTGGCATAGGGATAGGGAGAGACAGGAGGGGAAGTTGAGGAGACGGGGTTCATGGGAGACCCTTCTCTTCTGAATCAGGGGGACATGGAAGACCCCCTTGTAGATGCGTCCAGGGGAGGCAAGAAGGGAAATGGAGGTGGGGGGGTCTTCTTGCCAGGGGGCTGGTTTCTGTTTTCCTTATGATACGGGAGAATGAGGAAGGGACCTTGAAACATCCACAGTGAAGAATGCAAAAAGGATTTGGCTAAAAAGAAGAAGGGTGGAAAACTGGTTCCTTTGTAGATAAAAATTCAGAAAAGGCCCCTCCCCCGATCTTTCGGAGAAATCTCTAATTGCACAACAGCATACTTCAGGGTAAGACAATGTGGTAATTCGGCAATTTACAAGTCATTTGACAAGTGATCCACATTGTTAGATTAAATTATTCAGAGACAAAGAGATGGTTTTTGCAGTAAAAGATAGAGCTGGGTAATTACTAAGCCTTCTGTTCACATAGAGATGTACAAAGGGCCTGCAGATAACTGTGTTATTAGTACAACATAAACCACATTTTGGTCACATGGTCTCCAAAGCCAAAATACATTGTAACTGCATGTGAGTATAAACACGTATTATTATTTGTGTTTTCCGTTAAGTAGTAATAAATCGAAGGCCTGTCGTTGGTGTGTTTGCAGACAGGCAGCCAAAGTAGTTGGGTTTAATTGTGACCTTTATGTTATTTGAACATATTCAAAATTTCTGTTCTTATTAGAAGATAAGATGTGCTTGGTTTTCTTTGCATCAAATAAGAATATTCATTCTTAAATGACACACATCCTTAGAGACTTTACAGCAAAACCTTTCATAATATTTAGCTATTTTTAAATGTCAGGTGCAGTTGAGTTTATTACAGCGCCGATGGCGCCATCACCAAAAGTCTCCTGTTTTTAGTGGTTCGTACTTAACAGATTGTCCGTAAATTGATAGCATTTCCACGTTTGGAAAATTTCCAGTCCCCTCCTGGGAGAGGAGGGCAGGTGTTTTGCTCTAACTTGGAGAAGGTTTCTTTTTTGGTATTTGGTTGGTTTAAGGGGAGGTATGAACTAAGAAGAGATTTTTAGGGGAAAAAAAAGTCTTTCTCATCATCCTGAAGGCTAGAAGACGGCTCAGCCCTGAAATGCAGCCGGCTCCAGCTGGAGGGCAGATCTGCTGCAGGAGTGTTTTAAGCACCGAAGGGAAACACGGAGGGAGGGGGTTTCCAGGAGCCTGTACACATGCTGGGCGAGCTGCTTACCGCCTGTCACTGCGGGGCTGGTTCCCAGGGCAGCCTGGGTGAGCGCGGAGGGCTCTCCTGCGGTCAGGGAAGAGGGCTTTCCTTTCTGGCCTTTGCTGCTTCTGAGCTTCATGACCACAAATGGACTGCCTACCATTTCCAACCTTGATTTTCTTCTGTGTGAAGTACAGGTAACACGAACCTGCCTCCCACCTCTGGTAGAACTCATGGGAGGTTAATCTCCGTGGTGATGCTCATGGGCGTGCCTCGGGCCACAAAAAACCTGATGAAGAGACAAGGCAGCTATGCTCTTAAAAGGAACCCTCTAGAATTCTCTCCCTGTGATGCTGTGGTGTTCTGATTTGAGTGGCTACGTAGATCTATAAGTAATGCAGCTAATGTTGACCCATGGGAATTAGATGATCTTTGGATCCCTGTCAACAATTCAGGGTCTACAGGGCCGTGGGGGCCGGGGTCAGATGAGACACGCTGGCCAGACGGCCCAGGTTCATACCCTGCCTCCAGACTTCCCAGCTGTACCATCTTGGGCAAACCACTCTGCCTCTGCTCCGCATAATAAAATGGGATAGCAACTCTGCTGACCTCACCGCACCGCTGCAAGGGTGGAGTGAGGGCCAGCAGAGCACCTGGTCGCAGGCACTCAGCAAGCTTTCACCGTGGCAGCTCGGATTCCAAGCAGCGCCTCAGAGCTAGTCAGAAGCTCAGACTTTGCATTGGCTATACTAAATTTACCAGCCTCCTTCCAATTTGAGGTTTTATTTTGTTTTACTCCGAGAAGCAAATTTTAAAAAATGAAACAGCGTCTGCCTTTACACAGTCGCAGCTTCTGGAAGTTTCTGCCACCTGCCGCCCAGGGCTACCTTCCTTCCTTCATTCACACGGTCGGTTCTCTTTGAAGCTTTGTGCGGGAATTGCTGCTCTGTGCAAAGGAGCAGTGCACAACTGGACGGCACGTGCAGTAAGGGAGAACTGAATTTGAATAAACTTCCCCGGAATCATGCCTCACCTTTCTTTCTTCTTTCTCCTCCTCAGCTCTCACCTGAAGTTTAGCAACCTCACCCTGATTTCAACGCATGGACTCCCAGGGAAAAAACTTCTGGGCAGTGAGCAACGGAAGTTTCTAGCAAGCGAGTATGAACTCCATTTGTGTTTTTCACTCTGAAGCTGCGTATCCTGGTTGGTGCGCCGTCAAGTCTAGGCCGGGGCGGGGGGCGAGTGGTTCTCCTGGGTTCAGGCCTTCCTTAGGGGACACTGGCAGGGCTGGGAGGACGCCTGCCCTGTTCCAAACACCAGGGACGGCTCTGCTGACCTAGACGCTGCTCCCCCACGCCGCCCCCTGCATTCGGGTTCTGAGTGACAGTCCAGCAAGTCCAGGGGAGCTTAGGGGACTATCTGCATCAGACCAGGCTCCCCCAGCCGTTCCTAATCTGGGGCTGATCAGGCCGAGGCCTCCTGAGCCGGTCCTTTCGTGGCCCCCATCCCAGAGTCGCTCTTTGACAGCGTCCTTCCTAAAAGATGGCATTTCATTATCACACAGCTTCCACATTCACTTTAATTTCCTGGCGCAAAGCGCGGGCACAGGAGTGGTCAGGCTCCCTGCCTCTAGAAACAATGTCCCAATTTTCCCGGCAAGGAGGGAGGAAATTGTTCTCTCTCGGGGAGTTTTCGTTTTAGATGCATGACGAAGGGGTCCTCCTTAACGCTGTGAAAAGGCTTACTTTGCCCTCAAACAGCGAGAAAATCTGCAGCTTCCTTGCCAGAAGCACTGGGCTCATTTTGACCTAATACTTTTATCAGACTATAAACTTTGGTGGATTTTGGAGGACATGGTCGGGTGCAGTGAAAAAGGAATGGCGTTTGAGCCAGGTCAATGTAGATTCAGATCCCCCTCCCCCTCCCCCGCCCCACCCCCGAAGGGGAGTCCAGCTCTCTGAACTGTGGGCTTTTTGACTGTTAGACCATATGATAAGCCAAGCTTTGCTGGATTTTTTGGTTAAAATTAGTCTAACGCCAGCTTCTGGCCAAGAGTAGAGAATCGAGCATGGGTCTCCCCCTGCCCCCATTTCCCTCTTTCCAAGTTACCCGATTCCCTGGAAACGCTGGTGTTAATCTCACACGTCTCAGGAGGAAGTGAATTCAGCCGGCTTGGCAGAGGTTTCCTTCAGTCCCAGGTCAGGTGTGTAGTGGTGAGGACGGCTAGTGTGTGGCCTTGTGCTGGCGTGATTGTGCGCAGGGTCTGCGTGTGGCTGGGTGGACCGTCACCTGGTGTCCCTGCCTCTGTCCTTGCCTCTCCACCATCTCAGCCTGGTTGCAGAGCAAGGCTGCAAAGCTGAGAATCAGATCATGTCACCTCCTGAGCAGCCTAGAACCACACTGTCCAACGTGGTGGCAGTGAGCCGCACATGGCTGCTTTGATTTAAATTAATTGAAGTTACAGGAGATTAAAACTCGGCTCCTCGATTACATTAGCCATAATTCAAGGGCTCAGATAGCCACACGAGACTGGCAGCTGCCACGTCAGACAGCGCTGCTGCCGAACAGGTCTGCCATCACAGAAAGTTCCAGATGCCCCCCTCACACCTGGCCCTGTCGTGCTGGCTCCTCCGACCTCCTCTTTTACTGTTACGGCCTTTGTTTCCCCGACAGTGGCCGTACCAGCCCCCCCAGTGTTAACCTGCCAGCCACGTCCCCACCTTAGTGTCTTTGCTTCTTTCTCTCTTTGCTGAAATGTCACCTTTTCCGTGTGACCTACTCGGACCACCCGATCATTTGCAACCAACTCTCCGGCACACTCCGGTCCTCCTCCTCTGCTCTCTCCCCTGCTACTGAAATCCTTCTGAGTAGTCACATAATCTGCCTTTGAAGCTGTTGACGTGGAGTCCTTCTGCTGTAGGCAGACCCCACGCGGGCAGGTGCTTTCTGCCTTTTGCGCACTGATGAGCCCCGGCATCTGGGACAGTGCTTGGCACTTCGCAGGTGCCCAGGAAACAACGTCAAATAGATGGCAGTTCCCTCCGGAAGACCTGCAGGAGTCCTCTCCATCAGGTGACAGACGGGGCCAACATGGCCAGATGCCTCTGGATGGATGCCTGCGTGTTTTAACTCTTAGAAGCCTCCCAGTGAGCCAGAAGCCGGTTGCTGCCTTTCAGGTGGCCCTCCCACCCCAACACAGGAAATGTTGTCTGGTCATGGAGTTTAAAAATTACAAGTGCGTTGATATCCGTAAATTTAACAGTCCTCGTGCTGAATACAGATTTGGAACTTTTCCATAACCAATGTTTTGATATATTATTGTGGTTACTAGTTTTTGAATAGCCGGTTTTTGCCCCCTCACCCCGTCCAGCCGCTGGTGGAGGTGCTAACGATGTGCTCGGGCTGCCGCAGGAAGGAGGCGGTGGGAGGGGAGGAGGAACAGCAAGCGGGGGGTCCACTAACTGGACGCTCAGCCCGAACACCCGAGAGTTAACCACGGCACTCCGTCTTCTCAGAGTGGTGTCACGGTGCGGCCTTGGTGAGAACCGGGAGGTTCTTGCTGGTTCTGAAGGGTTCTGACGCCCCGACGTGCGGCCTTCAGCGCGCTCACCATCGCTCCCCTGGCGTTCGCTCCTAATTGTGCACCTGGAACTTCGGGCTAAACCTTCCAACCACCGGGTTTGGGGTCCCTGCAACTTTGAGCAAGCAGCTCCCTCTTCACAAATACCCTCTTCCAGGAATTTCCCCATCCCACATTGCTGCCTTCTTCTGCCTCCTTATTGCCCGTCTGCAGAATGTTCTATGAAGACAAGCTTTCACATGACTTTTGAGTCAGGGTCAAGCACACTTGAGAAACGTGAAGTTTCATGGACCTCCCGTCTTTGGTTCCTTCTCTCCCCTCCAGAGAGCCCTACTGGAGACGTTTCTCTTGTCACCAAGCCTTGAGAGGGTCCCTGCCGCGTTAGAATCTTAACGCTCATTAACTCTGCTTAGGAAATAATTTAGGAGAAATAGAGCTTACAGTCTCCAATGTCTAGTTTCACCTACCTGATCGGTAAATTCAAAAAGGTCCGAATGGATTCTGATATCTAAAACAGATAGGAATCACCGACACAGTGACACTGGAAGCTGGGAAATGTCCCCAGTGCGGTAACAAGCTGGAAAAGCAAGCTTCCCCCATTTTCCAATGCTTCTTAAGGGCCCTAAAATCCCAGTGACCCCAGGTGCCAGTTCCTACTGGACAGAGCTTCAGGTTTTTGCCCTGGGGTACGCATTTGGGAATTACCAGCACTGCTGTCCTGCTGCCATTAAAATTAACCCTGTCCTAGCCTTCCCCAATTTCCCCTGAGAACTTTGATCTTTGAGCAGATCCTCACATGACTAGTCCCGTGCATTAACTGTATTTAATTCTCCCCCGTTGTGGACGGCTGGCAGTACCGTTCCCATCACGGAGGGCCCGTGGAGCAAGTTAAGAACAGCCTTCAGTGGGTCTCTCACGAACATGCGAAATCGATGAAGTCCCTTTTTCCCTCTAAGGCCGCCCAAATGGCTCTTTAAAACGAGGATTTCATCTCGCTGTCTGTTATTTTCCTGTGACGGGGCAGCCCCCGATTTTCTTTCCTTATTAAAAGGAAATTTTCTG
Source organism: Camelus ferus (assembly GCF_009834535.1). NCBI lineage: Eukaryota > Metazoa > Chordata > Mammalia > Artiodactyla > Camelidae > Camelus > Camelus ferus. Next base: position 18,429,677 of record NC_045714.1, on the reverse strand, counting down.
GGTTTTCAGCGCCGTTGCGTGGAGAGACACAAAGCCCAGCCTCTGTTCGCTTCCCGCTGGCCCTGTGACGGGGTCTAATGTGTGTGCATTAGCGGGCTTCCTTCTCAGTGGTGAGAGCAGACTCGTGCATGGATCAAAAAGAAAAAATGCTCTCTCATCACCGCTTCAGAATCCCGTTTGCCTCCAAGGAGAGTAAACAGGATTATGTGTCATCAGTGTCACTTGGACTGATACCCACCACATACGCGTCCCACCTGACAAAACAGCATCGCAGTCTGTGTCCGGCCCGCGTGGTGCTCAAGGCGTGTCTGGAGGGGTAGTTGTCCCACGTTGAGAGGTGAGGAGACCGTGGCATTGAAAAGGCACTGATGCTGAGTCCCTGGGGTCCAGTCTCCTCGGCAACAGAGCAGGGACACTGACCGTGCATGGCCCGGGGACGCCCGTGTGAAAACAGATACTCTTCGGTCTCCAGAACAGGATCAGTAAAAAGTCAGGTATGTGAGGTCAGACCTCCCAGAAAATTCAGGAAACAACCCTCAAGAAACTCTAAATAAACCCAAAGCCACGGGAAACCCACTTTCCTCCTGATACAGTATTGTGTTCAGATTCAGCTAGAACCCAGAGGAGGAAGCCCGTCCACCCTGACCTGCTGCCTGTGGAAGTGGTGGTTCTCCAAAAATCACCTTCACCCTGAGGAGCGAATCCCAGGAGCCTCCAGTGACCGGCCTTGACGCCAGCGTAATTCCTTATTTGACATTTTCTCCAAATAAAATGTGTCTTCTTGTTTGGGCACAGGTCCATACACTCATTTTCATTTATTGAAAAGCGTTAGCAAATAGGCAGAGTCCTCAGTGTTCTCTGGACCTTGACCCCTGCCTTTGGGGGTCCTCAGATGTCGCTTTCTCCTTTCTCATTCGCTTTGAGTCAATATCACAATATGACAGTTGTCCATGTGACAGTTCAACAGCTAAAGTAGATTTACACCCACCATGACGTGGAAGCATGAGTGTCCACGAATGATCACACACACACACACACACACACACACACACACACACACACACACACACACCCTCCCTGTTGTGGACCAGCCTGCCCCAGGCAGAACAACTTAGCACTAGTGGGAAGGTGTCAATCTGTGACTAAGTGTCTTGTAACGAAAAGGCTCCCAGCCAGCCTAGGTCCAGGTAGATGCCCAGCAAGAGCACAGACTCGGCCCGCTAGGGGACTGGAACCAGCTCGCCAGATGTCCGATTAATGCCCACTGTCAGCTGCTCAAATGTCACTGACGGAGCCCCCGCCTCTCTCTGCAGCCACTGCTTTAATGACCGAGATCACGCGGTGCTGTCGCTGTGCTCCTGGGTCAGCGTGGTGGTCGGCAAGATGACCGCCATAGACCGGGCGGCCAAGCGCGTCATGGTGTCCGGAGAGGAAGTCGTTCCCTACGACCACCTCGTCCTCTGCACCGGGCTGCAGTACCAGGTGAGCCCCGGGGACAGCGGGCCCTCGTCGGGGGGAGAGGGCGGGCACGGCCAGGCGCGCACCCGTGACCAGAACGGCGTCCAACCCCCCTCCACACCCCCGGAAACCCACTCCAAGAAAAACATCCTGCTTGAGGAGAAAAACCGCAGCGAGTGGAGAGAAATGTCACTCTTTAAGCCGTTGGCCAGCAGTCTAGCGCCTACTGCTCACAGAGCGGAATCCAGACACAGCCCGGCAGCATCTGTGGGAAATTAGTTTCTGCCTCGAAAGGCGAGCGTTTGGCGGCGGTGATGGGCTCCCGCGGAAGTATTTCAAACATGCGCACCTTCTGTCAGCCCTTACTTTATTTTGTCTCTCGGTTGCAAAGCGGGGAAACGTGGCTGGTTGGTTTCCAGGGGCCGGGCTTTCCGTCTTGATTAAGTCCTCAGACCGCGCTGGAAGAAGCGGTGCCACCGCCCGGCGGAGGCGAGTTTCCGTGTGGCCGCTTCGCGCCCAGCAGCCCCTCACGCGAAGTGCCGCCGACGCAGGCGTCTCTGTGACGGGGATGGGGTGGGGGGGGGTTCAGACCGTGGGGTCTTTTCACTGCGTTTTCTCCCGGGAACCGCCGAGGCCTCCGTGGTGGCTTTGCGAGGAGTAACCCGCTGGCCCACCCCACCCCCAGGCACTGCCGTGTTCTGTCCGGTTCTGTCCCGCGGTGGTGGCCGGTTCTGGGGGCCCGTGCTGCCGGCTTCCTTCCCCGGACGAGCCGGGAGGAGGCAGCGATGGGGACAGAGCCCCGCCGCTCTGCGCTCTGGGCCCGCGCTGCTCGCTGAAATCACCGGGGGGCGCTTTTGAAATACACCCGGGCCCGGGCCCCGCCCCCAGAGGCTCCGTCTTAATTATTCCGGGGCAGGTGGGGCCCGGTCATCAGCATTCCCCCCCCAGCTCCCAGATAATGCTAAGCCAAGGCGGAGAACCACTGACTCGGACTTTTGCGACCTAGAGTCTCGCCTGAACCTTAAGTGCACCCCCGTCCCCTGTGCCTCGCAGATTGTGACGCAGATTGTGAGCAGGGATAGGGTAGGGGGCGTGGCTGGGGCGCCGCCGTTCGAACGAATTTCCAGGTGAACGGACCACGGGCGAATCTAGCTGGGATCAGCCCCTGAGCGGTATCTCCTCTTTGCTCTTTCCTTCCTAATCCAATTCTCAAAGTGTGGGAAAGGCTTTTTTTTTTTTTTTGGATAAAGGATAAAAATAAACTGGCAGGAGATCTCACTTGGACACTTAAGTATTCCTGTTTCTAACACATTAAACCAGCGGAAAACACCAAGCACCCCTTCGGCTTGTCCCCTCACCTGCCCCTCGGAGCTCCAGCTGCTGCCTGTGACTGTGGACTTTGGAAAGTGTGAGTGGACGCCCCGCCAATTGTGCAGAGACCCGGGCGTCTGCGCATGTGAGCCCAGCTGCCCCTGCGGCTTTAGTCTGCGGCACATTAAGCTCTTGCCCTTTTTACAGTGGGAAACACGGAATGAAGAAGTGATAAAGGGAGTTGCAATTTAATTTTTCCAGAAGGATGTAAAAATTAACGGTACATAGACTGATATGAAAAAGGCAGCTGAATTCACTGAGAGCTTATTTCTTGCCCTGCTTCCTTCTACTCCACTCTCACATTTTTGTCCAATTTTGGGGGGGGGGAGGAAACAAAAAACAAAACAAAACAAAAAGCTAACAAACTAAAATGATGCAAATAAGCCAGAAGACTACCTGTTACACAATATAATCACACGCCTTAGGCTCTGATCTGGCGGTAAATGGCATGTATCATTCTCAGATATCGTGCAATATTTTTGATGTCCAAATACATATCCATTTTTTTAAAATCAGAAAACCCATGCACATGGTACAACCTCCAGTCCTGCTACAGGAGCTCATGTGAGGAGGGCTGGTCTCCACTCCCAAGCCCTCTCTTATAGGTCAACCGTTTTGAGGCATTTCTGTTGTTAGTTCTTCGCTGGTTACTCTCCCCCACCTCCCCAAACTCCAAACAATGTGTTTATAGAAGCTTCCCCCTTGATCTGTCAACTTCTGACGTTACCTATGACCTTTCCGTTTTAGAAGATGAAGATCTATCTGGGTCATGTCCAGTGCCCTCTAACTCCCTTCCCCAGCCTGCCTATAGATTTGGTTATTTTTTCACTAGAGATGAAGAGCTTACACATGGGGTTCCCAAGCCCCTTCCATGGCTTACGGAGCATCATGCAGAGATGGGGAGATGCCCACCCCACACCTGGGCTTGGGTCATCCCCAAAAGAAGATGAGTAGAAGTGTGTCAGCTCGAAGTCAAATGAGTCTGGCATTGGTATGAGAAAACTGGCTGGGACTCTCAAAGGGTGACACTCCCCGGAGGCCAGCAGACGAGGCAAGAACATACAGCCAGGGGAGGGAGGAGCAGCATGCTAGTTACCGTCAGCTTGACGTGGGGCAGCCACGAGAAGTGGTCTCCGAGGAGGTGAATGACATCCTAGGCGGGGAATGTAAGAGCGCGGAATCCAGGACAGCGCCGCCCTAGGCGGGGGCCTGCCACAGAGGGTGGGGAAGAGAGCGAGCCTGCCAAGGGGCCGCCCCGTCGTCCTTCAGCAGCACTTAGCAAGAAGAGGCCTCTCGGTGTCAAGGACGATTAAAGGGGACAGGGACAGCAGAAGGTCAAAGAATGGTGGCCACTTTAAAACAAGACTGCAAGTTCCATGAGGCTCCTCCCACCAGAGTCGATGTCCCCTCCCCTTGAATCTGGGCAGGCTGACCCCCTGACCGGTGGAGTATGAAGGAAGTGACATGGCTGTGCAGCTTCTCCTTGTTTGTGGGAAGAGTGGCCCCTGGAATCTGGAGCTGCCACACAGGAAGCCCTGACGGCCGCCGCGCTGGAGATGCCATATGTGCGTTCTCCAGCTGACGGTTCCATCCAAGCCCAGCCTTCCAGCCTTCCCTGCCAAGGCTCCAGACACCTGAGTGAAGCCATTGTGGACCCTCCAGACCAGATCATCCACCCACTAAATGTCACAAGTGACCTTTACCCGTAACACGTGGAATAAAAGGATCGTCCAGCCAAACCCCTCGCAAACTTGTGACCCTCAAAATCATGAAAGTGATGAAATGGTGGTGGTTTAAGCCACTAAGTTTTGGTGTGAGTTTGTTGCACAGCAAGAGACAACTGGAACAAAAAGATAACACAGAATAAGAAAAAGGGAACACTATCTAGAAAAATCAGAGAAAGAACGTACTTCTGAAAATATTCCAGAATGCAGGATCCTCCCTTTGTCTCCACAGCAAACTGTACCAACCTCAGTACACCCTCCGACTTGGGGGCTGAAGGCGTTCGAAGAGCAGAGATGAGCTGAGGAGGCCACAGGGCAAGAGGAAAAGGGAGGTGAGGGTGTGAAAAAGGATTGATATTAAGTCCCCATCAAGAGACAGAACTGTGTCTGTACGAGTTGGTGGTGTTGGCTGAAGACAAAGCACAAAGTTTCCCTGGAGGGCAGGGGCCAAAGGGCAAAGGGACACATTTGGTGAGAGAGGCAGGGAGATAAAATAGAGGCGAAGGGGACAGGTAGACACTGGTTTTGCCAAAGAGGCCCAAACAAACAGAACAGAGGTGATAAAGATATGCTAGAAGAAAACTTCCCTTACCTGAGCACGTGGTCTACATTCTGGGCAAAATCAAAGGGGAAATTTCTCAGCAAGTCACATTCTGATGAAATTTTGATTCTATAAGAATGATAGGGGGAAAAAATCAGCAAACTTCAAGAGGAAAATAGCAGATTACCAACAGAAGAACAGAAATAAGGCAAGGGTCAAAAAATGACCTCTCCAGCATTAAATGGCTTAAGAAAATGAAACTGGCCACACAGAATTTTGAAGAAAATGGGTGATTCAATAAGGACATGCCCACCGAGTTCTCTCCTGTTGGCGGATGGCAGGAAGCTGTTCTTTGTGAGCAAAGCCTGAGAAAAAGGGTCTTCCGTGTTCTTTAATTCCCGCTCTGAATAAAGGAGACAGAAAAGAAAAATTCCCAATAGTATAAAAGGACACGTGGCAAGCACCACCAACAATTTAAAAGGTAATCTAAATCATTTTAATAAATCTGAGAATAAATGCAAGATAGGAACTAATGAATCTTAATCTAAAGTAATCTAACAAAACCAAATTGTTGAAAATAGAAAGAGAGGTAGTTGGGGAGGCATGTGAAGTGTCTTAAACGAGGAAACCCAAGGCAGTGTTTCAGTCTTGATGCTTATATTTAGAGGGAGTATGGCTAAAGCATGCTTTTGAGCAGCATAAATAAACTCGCCATCCAAAAACCAAAGATGAAATGGAAGAAAACATCTTTAATGTAATCAAAGGGAAGGAAAGGAAGTAAACAGCTGCAGTGCTTAAGTGTGAACGTATCATGGCATAAACCAACAGTCATAGCAGTGGGAGTCGTGGTTTTAAAAGACCAAAAGTCTCTTCTTACACGGACTTCAGAATGCAAGAGGAATACAGTGTTCATTCATAGCAACACCATTTACAGTAGCCAAGACATGGAAGGAACCTAAATGTCCACTGGCAGATGACTGGATAAAGAAGATATGGTACATACATACAATGGAATACTACTCAGCCATAAAAAAGAGTGAAATGATGCCATTTGCAGCAACATGGGTGGGCCTGGAGATTGTCATACTAAGTGAAGTAAGCCAGAAAGAGAAAGAAAAATACCATATGATCACTTATATGTGGAATCTAAAAAAATAAGACAAATAAACATATTTACAAAACAGAAACAGACTCACAGATGAAGAAAACAAACTTGTGGTTACCAGGGGTTTAAGGAAGTGGGAAGGGATAAATTGGGAGTTCAGGGTTTGCAGATACTAAGTACTGTGTATAAAATAGATAAACAACAAGGTCCTACTGTATAGCATGGGGAACTATATTCAACACCTTGTAATAAGCTATAATGGAAAAGAATATGAAAAGGAATATGTATGCGTGTGTTTAAATGAATCACTGTGTTGTAACACCAGAAATTGATGCAACATTGTAAACTGAGTATATTTCAATTTTTAAAAAATTTTTTTAAAAAGTTTGAAAACACTAAAAAAAAAAAAAAAAAGAAAATACAACCACAGTATATCTAACAACAGCAAAATAAAAGTAAAAGAGGTGTACAAAAACCACCACGCCCAAAGCCGAAGAGTGAAGAGATACTTACACGTGCACCAGCAGAAGGCGCCAAGCGCGTCAAGCAGCTGGCAGGAGAGGCAGCAACACTCACACCCAGCGAAGCAGAACGTCCGAGGGGTATAAGAGCGCAGGTGCCAACAGAGGGTGAAATCGTGACGACGGCGCGGAGGTCGCGGGCCTGTTCTGTGCTGCACGCGGCTGTGCCAGGGGCTGTGTCCCAGAGCAACGGTCCACCTGGAGTGTGGTGTGCGTTTCTGGGCATCACACGTAAGTATGAGCAGAAACCCCTCCAGGGACTCAAGGTCACCCCAGATGTTTAGCCGGGGGGCAAAGGCTCCGGGTGGCCGTCCTCAAATATGTGAAGGGTTTTCGTGTAGAAGTGAATGGACTTGGGCAGTGGGGCCTGGGATGCAGATATGCTACAGACACCAGAAGTGATGGGACCACAGCGCTCACTCATCCTGAGAAACAACTTCCTAAGGGTCAGGGCCTCCCCTAGGAGGGAAGATCAGGGCCCCGGGGACAGTGAGCAGGTGGTGCTGTGGTGCCAAGGAGGGGCAGAAGCAACTGACCCCGATCGAGTGCTAGCCTCGTGCCACGTGTGTGTTCACTGACGTCACCCTTGCAGTGACACCCTGAGCTCTGCGCCACTTCCATCCCCATTCCACAGAGGAGGGAACCGAGGTGCACTAAGGCTGAGGTACCTTGTCCATATCTGACATGTGGTTTCCATCCTCAGCATCTTGTGGTAGCTGCTGTGGCTCCAGCCATTTCATTTGCAAGAAGCAAGAAGGAGGAAAAACTAGAATAAAATGAATTTTCACATCCTCCACTTCCACCAGCTCCCCACTGCCCAAGGACTCTCTTGACCATCTCTTAGGTCGTGAGTTGGGAAATGTTCCAAGCGGGCATAAGTCCCAGGAGTCTGTTGCTAAGAAAGAAAAGGAGACAGAATGTGCCACCAGCAGCCCCTGCTGTCATGTTAACTTGCCCAGGAAAACAGAGCAGCCAAGGGGCTCCCCAAAGCAGTGCTAGCACTGCTCAGGCAGTCCTGAATCATCCGATGGAATGGTTGAAAAGCCGTCTGCTTCTCTCCAGTCCCAAATTGGTGCCAGGTTGATTGGTAGCAGAGGACTCTCTAGTTTGAACAGCCAGCGCCGATGGCGCTTCTCCGTTAAAGCCATGCCCTCCTGTTAAACTTCATACCCTCCCTTCGTTGGTGACATAATATTTTTTCCCCGTAGATCCTTTTTGATTTATTGAATTCTGCTAAACTCTTTGTGGACAAATTAATTAGCTGTGGGATTTAAAATCCTAGCTCCAATTTTGCCTATTTTGTGAAAATGCCATTGTGTGATTATGAAAACTATATTAGCCCATTAATTTTCCTTTATTTTCTCTAATTCTTTATAGTTTAGAAATGTACAAAACCAACTCCACACACTTAAGATCACAGGAGAATTAGATGGGTTATGAGAATGCAGTGTCAGGACTGTAGAAAGCTCATTTTTGTTTCTGACCTAATTCCGTTTCCTTATTTTCCTTCTCTTCCTTGTTTCTTTTTAATTGACGTACAGTCAGTTGTAATGTGTCAGTTTCTGGCATCCAGCATCATGTCCCAGCCATGCATATACATACATATATTCGTTTTCATATTCTTTTTCATGAAAAGTTTTAACAAGGTATTGAATATAGTTCCCTGTGCTGTACAGAAGAAATTTGTTTTTCATCTACTTTTATATATAGTGGTTAACATTTGCAAATCTCGAACTCCCAAATTTATCCCTTCCCAGCCCCTTTCCCCCAGTAACCATAAGATTGCTTACTGTCTACAACTCTGTCTCTGTTTTGTAGATGAGTTCATTAGTGTCCTCTTTATCCTTTTTTCTTTTTTTAGATTCCATATATGAGCGATCTCATATGGTATTTTTCTTTCTCTTTCTGGCTTACTTCACTTAGAGTGACGATCTCCAGGTCCATCCATGTTGCTGCAAATGGCATTATTTCATTCTTTTTTATGGCTGAGTAGTATTCCATTGTATAAATATACCACATCTTTATCCAGTCATCTATTGATGAACATTCTTCCTTGTTTTTTAATCTAAACACTCACTGTTTGGCATGATAATTCATTGAAAGTTTTCTAAATTGAAAGCTCTCAATTAGTTCTTCAGTCTTGCCTTTTTCTGCAAGGACTTTTCCTGATTTGTTAAAGCATGATTTACTAAACTGGCGTAATATTACCTCAATTTTATTTTATTTTATACTGTAACACTTACTGTAGTTCTGATCAAGTTTCAAATCTCCAAAGCTCAGTAGTCAATATTGTGCACTTTAAAACATTCATCAAAATCCTCAGTGGACTGCTTTATGGTAAGTAGTGGATAATAATTCCAAAATTTTAGTGTGATGTTGCTAAACAAATTATAGTGCTAATGAGAGTATTTTTTTAACCTCCACAGTTTTAGTTGTAGTAAGTGATCACTACTTTTGGGTTGTCCCTTAGTATAAAATTATATTTAAATTATTTCGGGGGGAGGTAATTAGGTTTATTTATTTTAATGGAGGTCCTAGGGATTGAACCCAGAACCTCATGCATGCTAAGCATGCACTGTACCACTGAGCAACACCCTCCCCCTGCAGCTTCTTTATGGAGCAGGGACGTCCATCTTTTAAAAATCGATTCTGCATTTTGGTTGTAGTCCCATCTGAAGCTGAATTCAATACAGCACAGCCATGTACCGAGACTTTACCATCTCTATTGAGAAAGGATGTAACCAAGTTTTCCAGACATCACCTGGGGTTCAGTGAAGCCGCACGTGTTCCTGCCCAGGCAGCATTCACGCCTCCCCAGTGCAAGAAAGCATTGCCTGCGCGGGTCAGGAGAGGAGGACCTGCCCCTGCACCGGTGTCAGTCCCTGCTGCACCACAGCTGCAGAGCGAGTCCTGCCCCGGGCCCCGGCCTCACACCACGAGCACGCAGGACGGCTGGCGCCGGGCTTCCAGCAGAGACCCAGTTGCCTGCGAGTCTTGCTCTGGGTTCCAGCCTCATTATCTCCCCAAATCTCCACCTGGCCACCGCGAGCAAACCGGAGGGGCGGCGTGGGGGCCACTGGGCAAACTCACGCCGCTGTGCCATTTGACTTGGCTTCCACAGTGGCATCTGCTTGTTTGGTTTTAATTTGAACCAAATAATTAAAAAATCAGGAGCCCCCGTAGAAAAAGTCCAAGTAGCTGGCATTTCTTGAGAAATCAGATCGAGCCCCGCCCGAACCCACACTCCACCCTGGCGACCACTGGTTGGAGTGGAGTCACAGCGGAGTGCTCTGGCCAGGCCGGCCCTCTGGGTAGCCGCGGTCTCCCTGGCAACCAGGACGGGTGTCGGCCTCATCCTTCATCGTGCTTGCACGGCCGCCTCCCTAGCGGAGGACGGTTTCTGTCTGCGCTCCCGTCTGCGTCAAAAGTGCGGGAGCAGTGGGAAGGCTCTGTGTTGAGAGAAAGAGAGAACATTCTTTGACAAAGTGGAGAATAATGCTGTAATTTTCACGAGTAAATAGTAGCCCACTTTCTTTTCTTCCTGGGCCCTGTATACACTTGAATTTCACCCCCTGGTATAATTGCTTCTGTACACATGGTTTTTACCCAAACTGGCCACATCCAATCCAGTTCCATGTACTCTTCCATGATCTCACCACTCCTGCACAACAGGTGGATTCTGGGTTCCATCTCCTTGACTCCAGGCAGGCCTCTAGGGTGACCTCCGTGAATAGAATATGGCAGGAGAGGCTCTGCTGGGCTTCCAAGGCTAAGTTAGAGAAGAATGTGGCGCTCTCTGGACTTCTGCCCCCTCTAAGGACACATGCCTGGGAGCCCAGCCACCGTGTTGTGAGGAAGCTCAAGTCCCGTGGGGAGGCCACATGTGGTATTCTGGCCAGCGACCCCAGGGGGTGCCAGCCCACAGCCAGCGCCATCCGCTAGACCTATAGTGATGGCTTCACATTTAAAAAAGATACCCAGCATGTTTTCTTGGGGAAGGAAAAAAGATTGAGAGTTTATCTCCAGGAGGTTCCAGCCCCCAGCCATCAAGTCACCCCCAGCCTTCAAGTCTTCCCAACTGAGGCCTCCCACATCGTGAAACAGAGACAAACTTGCCCCACCTTGCCCTGTCTGAATTCCTGACCTACAGAATCTCTGAGCCTGTTTGTTTTGTTTTGTTTTTTAAATTGAAGTGCAGTCAGTTACAATGTGTCAATTTCTGGTGTGCATCACACTGTCCCAGTCCTGCAATGTACAGACATTGAGCCTGTTGAACGGTGGTTTGCACCACTGAGCTTTGGAATCATTTGTTACGCAGCATTAGATGACCAGGGCAAATGTCTTCTGCGAATTGACTCCGAGTGGTCATTCCACCCATTTGGTTTTTTTCAGTGAAGACCTGATTATATCTGGAGACAGGAAAAAGCACACCAGTACCGGGGCATTGCTATGTTAATTTTTATCACTTGATTTATTGCTCTGTAAGTGCTTACCTGTTACCTCTGAACTAAGTGTTGCTCTGTAACACACCTCAGGTCCCATGCCCTACAGGGGCTGATATTAGCCAACACCCAACGAACAGAGAGGTTCTGGACAGCAGTCGACGGAGGTACACCGGTCCAGTTCCCTGCAATCATTTCACCCTCAACGACGAAGAAGATTGCTTAAGGGCCCTGACTTGGATAAGGAATAACTCCATCACCGCAGAAGGTAAGGATGCTGGTAACTGTGCATCTTTTCAGAATCGTGTTTTATGCTTATAATGAGTCTCATTCTTTGTCTAGTTCCAGTATATAATTAGTGCCTAATTAATTCCAACCAAATCATTCATCTGTCATGCTTTGTTTTCCAGATTAATTTACAACTTGTTGTCATTTTTGGATACCCAGCATGTTTGCTGGGGGAAAGAAAAAAGCTTGAGATAGTTTAATTATCTATAATTATTTTATTACACAAAATGAATATCTGAAGAGCAAAGCATGGCTAAAATCATTAACTAATTAAAGAATAATTTAATAAGCAAACATGTTTAGCAATTATATGGAAAATATGCCTCCTTTTGTGGAGCTTTTGAAAAGACCTAGGAAGAAAAAGAAAGGTCTGAGTCGGAAGGGCTCTTTTCTTTCAGCATCCATTGTTCTCCTCGCTGTGCCAGCTCAGTCCTTCCCACAAACGCACGTATTCGGGTTCCATGCCTCTCTCTGAATCCAAGCGAGAGAGTAAAACATTTGAGCAAGTAAGTGCCTCTGCCACTCAAAAGTGCTTTCTCGAGCATCTTCCTCTCTATTGCTGGGATTAGCGGAAATTATTTGACCAGTAAAATAACCAGAACAGGGCCTGGCTGCCTGTTTGTGTTAATTGAAACTTGGGAGTTGAGTTTTTGAGATGAGACTCACTGCAGCCCCTTTCTTTTATCGAAAGTGCAGACAGGATCAGCAACTTGGTTGGGTTATGTGACCCCCTGTTCTGGGCTGGGCTTCTGACCCAGACCTTCAGTTCAGTCCAGGGATGGAAAAATCACAAAGTGTCTGGAGTGTGGGGACCGATATATAAAATTAATGTATTACTTTATTTAATGTGTTTATTTAAATATAATTTAATTATATTACTTACTATAATTAATCTATTAAAATTAAATACATTCCTTCTGATTTTTTTGGTGGATGATTTAGGCATGAGTTAACTTTTTGTCAAGTTCCTACATTTGCTTCATTAAAAATCAAAACTACATATCAAAGGACATTCAATACATTGCTGAATTCAATTGCTTAATACTTGTAGGCAATTTGCATCTAAATTCACAAGTGAGATTGGCCTGTTTTCTCTTTTATGCTTGACTTCAAGGTTTTGCAATCAAGGGAATGCTAGCCTCACAAAGGGTTTTGGGGAAGCTTTCCATATTTTTCTGGGGTCAGAAATACTTTGTGTAACCTAGAAGTTGGTCAGAACTCACCCATAAAACCAGCTGGGCCTGGAACCTTTGGGCAGATGTGGGATATGTAGATACATGTCAGAAATGCAGATTGAAAACTTGTCAAAGGATTTTAATGTTTGCATTATAACTTGGTATTATTTTCAGTTTTGCATCTGTGTGTGTTTAAACATGTTTCAACATTTTAGTCATTCTTTAACCACTGCCCTATGACCTAAGTACACTTAGGGAATTCTCTGATCTGGGGGTCAGCAGACTTTTTCCATAGATAGACTTGGCAGGCCATGTGGTCTCTGTCCTGACTACCGAGCTCTGCTGTTGTAGCAAGAAGGTAGCCCCAGACAGAATGTCAATGAACAGGCATGGCTGTGTTCCAATAAAACTTTATTTCTAAAAATAGGGGATGAGTCCCTGTCTGCAGAACCCTGCTTTTATCCATACAGTTTGTGACCAATCATTACCATTTCATCAAGTCCAGACTTCAAAATGTAACTTAAACTCGCTGAAAGCACAAACGCCAATGAACAGTTCAATACAACGTAGACATCATGTCTTAAGACTGTGTCCAATCCTGTTACAATGCAGTGTTTTAATCGGAATGTTGGCTGTTTTGAATGTTAGGATTAAGGACCATTTTGACCAAGAAAAGGGCCTTTGAAAGTGGCAATGCAAGTTCTTAAGGTTGAATGTTCATGGCAGAGAATTTAGAAATCCCAAAGCAAGAGGCTCTTGGTTTTCGGATGGGGAAGAGCATTAGTGCTATTTGTTGCTTTGACTGGTCATCAAAGCTAGTGATGGTCTGGTGTCCACTTAAAGGGAAATGCTTTTGCAAGAGTTAAGAATGTCTTGCATTAGCCATTGCACAAAACCCCTGCGTGCCTGCCTTTGTGCACTGAACAGCCAGGGGAAGAAGTCTGTAGGAGTTAGTTTCTTGTCTTAAATGTAGGCTGTTTTCCCTGGGTCCAATGCTTAATGACACCTCCAGGGCACCTCCCAGGTAGGTGGCCTAAACACTCAGATGCTGGAGGCATCTGAGAAAGTGACTCAGCCAAGTTAATTCAGCTCAGGGTAGTGGCCCTTTTCAGTGACTTGTCATGTAAGGAAAACTGGGAAGAAAAACGTTAACTTCCTGCCTTGAGGAAGCTCTTTTTCTGTGTAGCTTTTTCATCATTAGACTCATGTTCAGACTTGAATTTAATTAGTCCCAGTCCAGATATCTCCCTCTCGTGGGTTGCTGTGAGGATTAGATAAGGTTTTACACATGCAGTTCAGGACAGACAGCATCTCCTACGCGTAGGCTGTGGTTGTACTCGTGGCTGCTTCTGCTGCCACATGTGTTGTTGCTGTTCACGGAAGGTTCGCCAGACTGTCGGCCTCAGCCCCCGCCGTCCTGGGGATGGTGCACGGGGATCTGGGCACACCAGGTACCAGTCTGGTTCCAGAGAGGCACTGTGGCCTGAGTGGGAGCCTTGGAGGCCGCAGAATTTGGAGAAGGCTTCCCCAAGAAGGGAGGGTTTGCGTTCAGCCTTAAAGAGGAGGTTGAGGGAGTTTGATTTGTATCCAAAGACAATGACCTGTCACCTTGGGCCAGGCAGACTCTGTGAAGGGCAGTAGTGGGAGAGGTGGTGGAGGACCTCAGACCAGGTTCAGCGCGTGACCTTTTAGAGGATGGGGAGCAGGGGGTGAGGCTTGCATAAGACAGCCCTGGAGGAAGGTAGACCTCCTCACCTGTGGCACTCATGGCTGTAGAGAGAAAGGCATTGGTAAGGATGGATTAGGGAGACGGCAGTGGCCAGTGGAGGCGGGGCAGCCGCGTACACAGTGCAGCGCTGGGAGGAGCCACCTTTGATCCATTCGGTGGTCCTGCCGGCGCAGCCGTCTAGCTTACGTCCAGGTCCCTTATGGGCTGATGGTGTCTGAAGCTGGAAACCAGAAGTGGGCAGTTGATGAAAACGAGGAGCAGGGCTTTGTCCTCACATCCATCACCACCGCTCCGCCTGTCAGCCCTCCTTCCTAATTACTCCAGAAAGAAGGCGGGCATTTCTCATGACAGTCAGCTTTTGCTCCCTCAGGGCTAATGTTCCTTTTTCTCGATAGTTCAGGGTGGGGTCAGCGGGAGGGAGCTGAGGGCAGAGCCCTTCTCCCAGACTCTGAGAAAAAAATCCCGTGTCTCACTGACTGTGACTGGGTGGAATGTCCATTCCCGTCCATCTGGTGGGAATCACACCCCAAACCCTGGGAAACTCCAAGCCTCACTTCGAAGCACAGGGACTCGAGAGGAGGGGCTTGTTTGCTGAGGACAGTGGAGGGATTGTTCTAGAAGGACAGACAGATGCTGGCTAGCAGAAACCATGGGCGGTCACTAGGAGGCGGTTGGCTGTCCTCTGAATTTCTGCCCCTGAGAACGCGCAGGGACCTGCGGGGAGAGTGACACCACTCCCCACCACGGTCTCTATTCTGTCATGCCTTCCTCTGCTCCCAAAGGGGAGACAGTTCTTCTGTGATGGAATTCATCCAGTCTGAAGGAAATTGTTACGGGGGCTCTGGAGTTGGAGGGGTTTGTAGATGCAAATTGTCCTAAACTATGAGGACCACTCCAGTACCCTGGAGCCCAGCTGACGTCACTGGCTTTCAACTGCAAGCAAAACCTGGAGGGTTGAGATGGGGCTTCATGCAGAACCCTACTAACATCATGATGGTTTTCGGCATTAACTGAAACTGATTGAAATTCATCTGCTAGTACCTCCGTACTTGCCATGAAAATGAAAAGTAGGGTGAAAGTAAAAAACACTGCCTTAATGGCCCCAAATGGAGCAATCATTTTCATCTTTAGCTAAATACAGTTTACTGCCTTGTTAAAATATGTTTGTAAGAAAAGTATAACATGAAAATTCTGGTGCATGAATCACCGAACAAAGTCTTTGTCCTGCTATATCTAATACATTCTCCCTTTTTGTTTGGTAGAGCAAAATGGACAGGTCAGGTTTGGGTCATAGAAATCTTATGCTCTGACTTATACAAAAATAAAAAGAGTATTTGCTGGTCTATTCTTGGACATAATATGTTTTTAAGTGAGTGTTTATTTCACTATTTATTAATATTCTGTGATATCTATTTAAAATCCTTTCATTATCTGGTTATTTGCTTAAGTTAATTATACAGATAAAATGCCAATTAGAGGTTTTTTTTTTTAAGGGAACATGTTCATTCATCTGCAAATATAGTGTAGTGGTGTGCACACTGGTTCTGAGATCAGAGTGGGCAGGTCTGATTCTGCTGTACCATCCTCTGCTGTGTGACCTGAAGCTCAGTATTAACCTCTCTGTCCTCAATTTGAGCATAATGAAACTTGTCTCATATTCCTGTTCTGATCATACATAATCACTGTTTCTTTTGAAATGGAAAAGGAAATATAATTCTTCACTAAAGTACAATGGAATATATAAATATACATACTTAGAAATAATTTAAAATACATAAATTACAAAATGTAGTATATAATTCTTGTTTTCTCTGTTCTTAAAAATATAGTGACAATGAAGGAAAACTCTTATTAATATCTGTGTGCATAAATCCTAAGTTTATTTCTTATCCTCTTGAGATGTGATTTCCTGCCCAGAATAGCAGACCAGGAAACCTTTCTCGTCTCGTCTTTTCAATTGATGGTTTTCTTCCTGGAGAACCCTTCATCTCTACCTCTCGTATGCTTGCCTCCTTTTGGCGGTCCCGCAGTCCAAGTCGCTGGTGTGAATGGCGTAGTCACCCGCACCTTCAGCGAGCAGGTGGCAGAGAGCAAAAGCACCACCGTCGCCTTTATGCCAATGTTCCAGTGGCAGGTCTCAGTGCTTTTGCAGCCTGAGGTGGAGACTTGCCAGCTCGCGAGGTGGTGCTATGAATCATCCTGTCCCCTCTTCCTCCCCAGCTGGGCTGTCGCCGCGAAGCCCCTCTTCCCTCTTGGAGGCGCCCTTGCACGCCTTGCCTCCTAGGTCGCTGCAGGTTCACGTGAGAGAATGCCCGGGTGCTCTTCCTGCCAACTTCAATTCCGGGAGCTTTCACACTGGTCGTCTTTTTAACCTGCCCTCCTTGCACTCTGCTTCCCGATTCAGATCTGCAATCTCAGTAATGCATAATTTATTCCCTAGGAGGAGCAACAAAGATTGGCTTCCCATGCAAACTGCCGTGGTTAGATTCCATTATCCCTTTTTTGAAAATGCACCCAGACTGTTCTCATCATCAGTTCTCATTTGCCATTTCAAAGTAGGGCAGCCCACGCTTTCCCCCGTCACCTCTCAGATCAAGTGCAGAAACTCATTTCTTTCTTTCCTTTTTTTAGCGGAGGTACTGAGGGTTGAACCAAGGACCTCGTGCATGGAGCACGCCCTCTACCACTGAGCTAGTTCCCTTCCCACCCCCTCCCCCCCAAAACTGGTTGTTTCTTATTCATTAAATAAACTGAGCTGCAGAGAAGACAGTGACCAGATCTTTGAACAGAAAACCAACATCCAGGGGAAAGCTTCAGCTTTTCCACCCTATTTCTTCCATCTATTCATGGAAGCTTCCAAAGAAAGCAGACGATACCCCAGGAAGATGAAGGAAGCCCCTGCAACGTGTCACCTCCTTCTAAATATTTGCAAAGACTCGGAGAGGTACAAAGCACCTAAGTGGTGGAAATGCGTCGACTAATTAATCTTTAATGAACTGACATTGTCTGACCTCTTAAAGCCTGCTGTGGGTGAACAGATGCCATGGGTCCCGCAGACCCTGGGGCCGCCCTCACCCCCGCCCCACCCCAGCCCCGACAGCCATTAGGACGCTCTGCGCCAGGGGGACCCCAGCCACCAGGCTCGTCCACCTGGGCTGGGACACACTGTCAGGCCCAGCGCCGCCCGTACCGAGCCCTTTGCCCTGTTGCTGTTCACGGCCCACTTCGCCCACCCCCGCCCTCACCCCGCAACCACTGTCTTTCACCTACCTCCTTTTTTCATTAACATGGATGGACTCAGAGATGATCATACGAAGTGAAGTACGTCAGACAGAGGAAGACAAATACGCTTTACTATTACGTGTAGGTGGAATCTAAAAAATAAATATAAGTGAGACAGATGATCTCATTCACCTGTTTTTTTTCCCCCCACATGTCCAAGATTTATTTGGGTTACTTATGAAAATGCATGTGCCTGGACCATGCCCCCTGGCAGTTCTGATTCAGCTTTATTCACCTATATTTAAACTCTTTCTTCTCGCTCTGAGCCAGCGATCGAAGGAGATCCGTCTCTCTGAGGCCCTGTCAGTTCTCTCTCTGCCCTCCCTTTCTTTCTCCATTTCCTTTCCTTTCCATCTTCCTTCTTGATTCAGCCCCAGATCCAGCCAACTGTCACAATGTGATAGCCCCACACAGAGTGGAAACGTTTGAAAGAAAAGGGATCACACTGGCAAAGAGTAATAGGCTGACTCTGTTGCATCAGGCTTGTGGAGGGATGTGATTTGACCTGTGATGTGTTCTTATTTATGTAGTAAAAAAGTTATCCCAAAATTCTTCTGTTTTGTGGGTAATGAGAGAATGTAAGTAAATAATCATCTAAAACATGTTTAGGGGGAAAAGTTTCATGACATCACATAGGCATCTACTTGCTGTGTGCCCAGTATCACTGTGACTTTGGACTATTGTTCAGCAAATATCCATACCCCTCCCCTGGGTGTGGGCATGGCTGCAGGACTTGCTTTGGTTAATGGTTAGTGGATTTGGTTAGTGGATGTCATGTCTTCAAGGAGAGGCTTGAAGGCTGCCTGAGCAGTGGCATCCTTCTGCTCCTGCACGGCCCCCTGGATAGAATATGCCTCGGGTATCAGTTGGTCCACAGAGGATTCGAGACATATGGTGCAGGCCTGACCCCACCACAGCTTGGACCAGATCAGCCAGTATCAGCCCACCCACAGATGTGTGAGCCCACTTGCACAGGCGTATGCTGTCTGGCATTGTTTTGGGGTACTTTGTTATGCAGCATTATCGTGACAACAGCTGACAGTTACACATTTGGGAGGGGGGAGTTGTTTCCAATTAAACTTAAAGATAGACAAAACTATTTAGAAGTTAGCATACTTGTAAGTAAACATCTAATTTCGCTATCAGAGGTTTTATGAAATATATTACGTTTTGAATTGAAAGCATCCTCCTCTCCAGCTGCCTGCAGTCTGTGGCTCTCCAAATACAGCTCTCCAAACTGCAGCAGCACCGCAGCGCCTGGGCTTCTGTGAGCCCACAGGGGAAATGCCCATCTCACAGGACAGTTGTGAGAAGCTCCCATGAAGGGGACCGGAAGAATATTAAACTCCGAGTTGCCTGGGGCCTCAGTGCTTGGATCTGTGTCACTGGGAATGAATACTGTTTTTGCGTGCATATTTTAAAGGGGCAGAAGACCTCACGCCTCGGACAGTTTCAGGCTCACGTGTGGACTCTTGTGGGGGCTGGCTCTGTGCTGCGGCAGCCAGCCGAGAGTCGCGCGTCGCAGCAGGTGGCAGCTTCGGTAATTTAAGCAAAATGGTGGCTCTTTCAGCCGAAGGAACACGCAGCGCGCCGCGCGGGGCTGGCGGCCGCATCCGAACAGAGCGGCACCGCTGCCACAGAGCCGGAGCGCCCTAGCGAGGGCAGGACGGAGGGGCCGGGCACCCACATCTGGGCCCCGGGAATTATGGGAGCACTTCCTGGATGCGCTCGCCCTCAGGGAAGCGACCTGAAAGCTATTCTGGTTCCTCTTCTTCTAAGCAAATAAGATGAGCCATTACACTTCCTTTCAGTTTTGGACAGAAAGAGATTTTTGCATAATTTATTCCACCCAGTTGAATAAATACACTTGCCATTTATTTTGTCTTGTAAAATTCCTTTTCATACCGTTTCATAAACGGGAGAAAAGAGAGAGACTCACAAACCCATCATTTTGCGGTAAAATTGTTACGGCTTGCTTGAAACGTGAGTCTACTGTTTCTTTTCTAGTGAAAAGGTAATAATACCAATTCAATGTCAAAAATATCATATGGCACATCTCCCTCATTTTAATAGGGTCAGTGGTCTTAAAGCTTACATAATTTGTACAAGAGCATATCTCCTATCTTCTGTAGTATTTCTAAGAGAGATAAAGAAATGGCATAGAGTGTTACCAACAAAATGCTCTTACACAGGGGAAATCTTTCAAGATTATTTTGTGATTTTTATTTTCACTTACCAGAAGGACACCCTGCAGTCTCCTTTGTTAGGTTTTGACAATTTATATCCCAAAAATCAGAATTTGAATCTTTATAAAATTGTCTATTACAAGCAGAATGTGCAAGTCTTTAGTTCTCAAAAAAGGGCAAACTTTCCTTGAAGTCGACATGACTTAACAATTACGTATTAAAATATCTGTACCATCACCTACAGGACTAATTTTTTTCTTACCGTCATCGTTTTCATCCCTTAGAAAGAACTCGTATTTATTGCAAACTTTTGCAATTACTTTTTCCTTAATGAGTATAGCAAACAGGGAACAAAAACAAGATAAAGGGTTTTTATTCTAGACAGTTTCATTTAGCATAATTTCAACTTTCAAATTACAGGAACATAAATGAATGGCCTACTTCTGTGTTAAAAGTACTTGACTACTTTGTGGGATGTTTTGTGCCAATTCTTTACGAAATCATCTTGGTCGCCGTTGCTAGGGAACACCGCTGGCTTCCCGCAGCTGAAAAAAAATGAGAGGGTTACAGGGAGCAATTCAGCATTATGAGCCTTTGACTAATAAGGTTGTTGGGTTTTTTTTTTAAACTACGTATCTTAGCATGTCACCCCCTCTTCTAGGGCATGTCATTGTCTACGGGAACACAATTGACACGTACACAACGGTGGAGATGCTCCTGAGCATCGGCGTGCGGGGCTCCCACATCCACCTGGTGCAGCACCCACCCACCTCCACCATCACCTGCATCAACAACTACTCAGTGGAAAGCGCAGTGGAGGACGCGCTCAGGGCAGCGGGGGTGACTGTGTCCCGGGACGCGCTCCTGGCTCAGTGGAACGACGGCCAGGACCCCGACCCCATCCGCAGTGCCAGCTTCACCACGCCCACCAAGCCCTTCACGCTCCCCTGCTCGGTAAGTGGGTCCCCCCCGAACCTCACTCACCACCTGCGAGAGCCGCCACCTTCCTGGGACATGGGGTCTGGAAGGTGGTGGGCAGTGAATTTATAGTTACAGGGTTGGTTTTTTCATTTGAGTAAAGGTAGATTTATTCAGAGAGATACATAGTCCATAGACAGAGAGCAGGCTGTTGCCGAAGGCAAGAGAAAGGCCACTAGCTGTGGGGGGGGGGGTGCTTAGTTTAAAATAAAAGTAGGTCCACACTCCATAGACCAGGTGCAGGTCATCTCAGAAGGGAGGGCGGCCACGAGGTGCAGGGGCCGTTGGTTTTTATGGGCTCGGTAACAAGTGGGAGGGCTAGTCCAGCTACTCTGGGGGAAGGGCTGGGATTCCCAGGAGCTGGGCCGTCACCCGCTTGCTGACCTTTTATGGTCAGCCTCAGGACCGTCATGGCGCCCGCGGGAGCGCAACTCACCATGCTAATGTATTACAGTCAGCATGTAATGAAGCTCGAGGGCCACTGGAAGTCAAACCTCCCGCCATCTTGGGCCTCAAGGCCTCCGGGGAGTTGAATCTCCGCTATCCTGGTGTTAACTGCTGTGCCCTTCCTTCAGTAGCGGTGCCCTGCCCGCTTCCTTCCTGTCTCATATCTTCCTGCAGAACAGCTTTCTGAGAGCTGCTCAGTCTGTCCCAAGGCTTCTCTGCCCTTTCCATCATAAAACCCAAGTGCCTTGCCTTGGCATTCAAGGCCCCCCCCCCCCATGCTCTCTGCTCTCAACTTCAATTTCCAGGCTTAGCACTTGCCACTTCCCACCTGGGCTGAGACCCTCTTGAAGATAGGGGTCGTATCTGGTTCGCCTCTGGGTGTAGTTACAGGGTTTGCTCCCTAAATGTTCAGATTTTCTACTGCTAAATAACGAGCCACCCAAACTTAGCAGCACGGAACGACTGCCGTCATTCGTTATTATCTCTCATGGTCCTGGGGTTTGACCGGGCCCAGTGGGCAGCTCCCCCCGGAGGTCTCTCATGTGGTTGGCGTCACAGGGGGGGCGGGACCGGAAGCATCGAGAAGGCGTGCTCACCTGCTCGTCCGGCCGTTGATGCTAGGGGAACTTCAGCTGAGATTTTGCCCAGAACACTTATAAATGACCTCTTTATGGGACCGAGCTGCCTTTCAGCATAGTTGTTTGGCTCCAAGAGCAAGTGGGAGAGAGAGAGACCCAGAGACACAGAGAGAGAGAGAGACAGAGGGACACGCCGTAGCTCCTTCCACGACCTAGCCTTCGGAGTCAAGCAGATCACATCTACCACCCCTGTGTCTTAGTGGCAGGTCACTAAGGCTCAAAGGGAGGGGACCCCGCTCTTCATGGAGGCGCTGCCAGGATTTGAGGGTGCCAGCAGTGGCTCGAGCTTCCCTGTCCCAGGCCCCTTGCTGCGTGCTCGCAGGGTGTTCTGTCCCTCCTCACAACAGCTCTGTAAAGGGAAGCGTCCCCACTGTACAGATGAGAACACCGTGTCCCCACGCCAGCAGTGTGCTGAGCTCCCCACCCAGGCCAGCAAGACCCCAGAGTCTGCGCTCTCCACCTCCTAAGGTTCCGGAAACAGCAGTGGTGGGTCTTTCCCCGTGGGGTAGAGACTTAGAAGATACGCATAGAGAGAGCGCTGTGCGCTGGGGCGTGTGACAGCTCAGCTCGCACCCAAATACACAGCGGTGCCTGTTCAGGAGTAGCAGAGGCCAGGAGGGAGTGGGGGGAGGGGCCAGTCCCTGCGATGGGGAAGCCGGAGGCCCCTCCCGGGGGGGTGGGGGCGGAGGTCAGTGCGAAGCACTGGAGTTGGGGGCGGGGCGGGCGTGGGCAGTTGGGCTGGAGAAGCCAGCAGCATCTGGCGGGGGGAGGATGGGGGGTTCTCTGAACCCTTACCCGGGAGTAGGGGCTGGTCAGCCTACGTCGGGGCTTCTCGCCCACATGCCCCTCGGGGTGGGTGACGGTGACCCTCATCCCCTCGAGTCTAGGCAGGACCTCATCCTGCCCCTGATCACCCATGGGCGATGGCTTTACGCCCTGCCCTTCAGTGTGCTCACTTCACCCTCCATTCCGCAAATATTTATCCAACACCTGCTAGGTCTCAGGCCCTGTCCTAAGTGGGAGGGAGATGGCAGTGAAATCAAAATCCTTTTCACCAGAATTTCCCCCCAAAATGATGATCCTGGGATATGTGTGCCAAGTTTATCCTGGGGAACCTCTGGAGGCGAGCACGCGCCCTGTTTCGGAAGCAGAGGTGTAAGAACCCCCTCCCCCCATTTCCCATTGAACGCAGGTTCTCCAGCCGCCCCCGCTGGCCAGCAGCTCAGTGTTCAGGTCAGACCTGGAGCCACGGCAAGGACACCTTTGCAGACAGATACCCTCATGTGCTTTGATCCAACACACTTTCCTGCCCGAACGTCCCCCTGAAGCCTTGAGTCAGACCCCAGCCTGTCTGCTGCCAGGTCCCACTCTTGCTTCCCGCTCAGCTCTGCCCCACGGGAGCGGCCCCTGCGGATGACACTCCTGGCCCCACTGCTCTCTGACACGTAACTGTGCTCCGCCGACAGGAGGTGCCGGCAGGGGGTTGGAAATTGCAGGAAGAGAGATATCGGGGTATTTATCCCCCTGACAGTCGGCTCTGGGCAGCGCCTCTGTCAGGGCACCGGGGGACCTTTGACAGGGGTGGACGTATTCATTATCTTGACTGTGGCCTTGGTGTTGCCGGTTGAATCCGTGCCCGCAGAGAGGTGGTCCTGGTCACCAGCGCCTGTGGATGTGACGTTGTTTGGAAGCAGGGTCTCTGCAGTTGTAATCGGGTCAAGAGAAGGTCATCCTGGATGGGGTGGACCCTAAGTCTAAGGACTGGTGCCCTTATACGGAGAGAAGGATTTGATGGCCCGGAGGAGGCCAGAGAGGGAGGAGGCCACCTGCTGACGGAGGCAGAGCTGGGGCGACACGCTGCAGGGGCCGCCGGCAGCCGCCACGAGCTAAGACGACGCAGGGGACAGTCTGAAGTTCTCTGTCTAGCTAGACAGTTGTCAATTTCATTGATTTTTCCCCAAAGATCCAGCTTTTGAATTTGCTAATTCTCTCTGTTGTCTGTCGGTTTCCTCTCTCATTGACTTCTGCTCTTAACAATCATTTCCTTCTTTCTGTTCGTCTTGGATTTGCTTCGCCTTTCTTTTTCTAGTTCCTTAAGGCAGAACCTTAGGTCATTATTTATACAAGCATTGAAAGCTCTGCGGTTTCTTCTGTTTGGCTGCATCCCATGTGTTTAACATGTTAAATTTTCATTATCATTTGGTTCAAAATGTTTTCCAGTCTCCCTTGTGATTTCTTCTTTGACCCTTAGAGTATCTGGAAACGTGTTGTCCTCAGAGACCATGTTTTTATTGATTTCTGATTTAATGCCATTGTGATCAGAGACACATGCTTTGTGATTTCAATCTTTTAAGATTTACTGAGACTTGTGTTATGTCCAGGCCGATGGATTATCACTGTGAACATGGAAGGAACGCAGGAGTTTGCGGCTGCTGGGTGTAGTGTTCTGTGTTACCTGTTAGCTCGCTGGGGTTGATGGTTATGTCTGGATCTTCCATGTCTTCACCGACACTGTTTTGTCTAATTCTATCCATCGCCAAGAGAGGGATATTAAAATCTCTTACTATTATTGTGGAATTCTCTATTTCTCCCTGTAATTTTTTAAATTTTTGCTCCTTTTTGAGACTCTGTATTAAGAATGTGAACAATTTATAACCATTATCTCTGCCTCCTGCACGGTGCTATTTATAATTATGAAATATCCTTCTTTATCTCTGGTAACATTCCTTTATATTAAGGTCCACTTTATCTCATATCCTTCTTAGGTTTGCTGTTTGCATGGTATATTTTTTCCTGTCCACTTACTTTCTACTTATCTGTGTCTTTATATCTAAAATGTGTCTCTTATAGATATTGTAAAGTAGCTTGTGTTAGTATTTTTATTGCTGCAAATACTAGACTTAGCAGCCTGACAGCACACGTCCATTAGCTCATGGTTCTGTGCGTCAGAAGTCCTGGTGCGGCTGGCTTCTCTGCTCAGGGACTCTCGAGGCTAAAATCAAAGTGTCAGCCAGCGCTCTATCCAGAGCTTGGAGCTGCGGTAGAATTTAGTTCCTTGCAGCTGAGGACTGAGGTCCCTGTTTCCCTGCTGGCTCAGACAGAGTCCACTCTCAGTTTCTGGAGGCCACCCACATCCCTTGCCACGTGGCCTCTTCCATCTGCAAGCCAGTGACGGAGAATCTCGTGGCAAATCCCCCTCACACGTCCAATCTCCTTCTTCAGGAAAAGCCTGGTCTCTTTTTCAGGTCTCATCTGACAGATCCACAGGGCATATCTGAAAGCCAGCTGTGCCATAGGGCATTGCCCAGTCACCCATCTCATCACATTCACTCTCAAGTTCATGCTGGCATTCAAAGGGAGGGGTGGGAGTCTTGGGGACCAACCTAGAAACCTACTTACACATTTTTTTAATCCTTTCTGACCATCTCTGCATTCTATTTATTTTATTAAAATTTTAAAAAATTTATTTATGTTTTGTTGGGGGGAGGTAATTAGGTTTATTTATTTATTTATTCCTTA
Source organism: Camelus ferus (assembly GCF_009834535.1). Taxonomy (NCBI): domain Eukaryota; kingdom Metazoa; phylum Chordata; class Mammalia; order Artiodactyla; family Camelidae; genus Camelus; species Camelus ferus. The sequence goes on along the minus strand of NC_045714.1, from coordinate 18,404,273 downwards.
ATGGAGGTGCTGGGGATTGAACCCAGGACCTTGTGCATGCTAGGCATGCACTCTACCACTGAGCTACACCCTCCCCATATCTCTGCATTTTAATTGATGTATTTAGACCATTAGTATTTAATGTAATTATTCATGTGGTTAGATTTAGGCCTACCATCTTATTTGTTTACTGTCTCCACTGTTTTTTCTTATTCTATTCCCCCTTACCTACTTTTTAAAAAATTAAGAATATTTTCAGTGTTCTATTTCAACTGGCTGTTTAACTATATCTTATTTTACATTTTAGTGGTTGCTCTGTGGATACAATATACATCAGTAGTCTTTCATATTCTCATTGGAGTTAATATTATACCATTTTGCCTAAAATATAAAAACCGTGTACCTATACAAGCCCCTTCTCCCTGGAAATCCCTTTCTCTTACAGTTGCCATGTATATTATTTCCACACACATTGAAAAACCAACAAAACAATATTATAATTTTTGTTTTAAACAGTCATGTATGTTTTAAAGAACTTAAGAAGAAAAATAGACTTTTGTATTTCCCCAGATATTTTCCAGTTTTATTGCTCTGTCTTCATTTCTGAAGATACAAGTTTCCCTTCCATGTAACTTCCCTTCACCCTGAACAACTTCCTGAAGCATCTACAGCAAGTCTGTTTCTGTAGTCTTCTTCCATCGGCAAACATCTTCATTTTGCCTCCATTCTTAAAGAATATTTCCACTGGATATAGAATCATGGCCTGCCAGTTGGCTTTTTTTTGTTTCCTTTCAGCACTTTGAAGATGTTTTTCCACCATCTTCTGACATCCATGAGTTTTGATTTTAAAAATCTGTGGTCACTCAAACCGTTGTTCCTCTGTGCGTGAAGTGGCATCTCCTCCTGGGTGCTTATAAATCTTCTCTTTACCTTTGGTTTTCAGCAGTTTGATGATGGGGGTTCTGTGTTTATTATGTCTCAAAATATGCTTTCTTTGAGTTTATCTTGTTTGAGGTTCACTGAGCTTCTTGAATCTATATGTTATGACTTTTACTTAACTACCAAGTTCTTGGTCATTATTTCTTGCCTCATTCTTCCCTCCTCTCCTTCTGGGACTCTAGTTATGAATCCATTAGTGATTTTACTGTTGTCCCATGGGGCGTTAAGGCTCTGATCATTTGTTTCAAGAGACAAACTGGGTAGGTAGAAGAACTTTGTGGGAAATCTATTTTTATATAGGTGGGAAAGGAGCGGAGGAGAGGAATAAAAGAGGAGTAGAGAGACAGGAAGATTCAGAGTTAGGGACTCAGAGAAATACATCTTCCTGTGGTTATAAAATGGAAAGAATTTTAAAGAAGGAAGCTGCCTGGATGGGAGTAACTGGGACAGGATCAGACGTCTGAGTGAAAGGTGACAGGGAACAGGCGAGGGCCCTGCTGGCTCCCTGAGGGAGGGAGAAGGCCCTCCCAGGATGGCTGGTCTTAGCCCAGCACTGTCCAGTGGCACTTTCCGCGATGGCAGAAATGGTCCACATCCAATGTGGCGGCCACCACCACCTGTCGCTTCTGAGCATTTGAAATAGGCCACCACATCTGAGGGCCTGGATTTTTAATTTTAATTTTAATTGTTAGATTTAAATGTACCTCGTCACCTGCGCCAGTGGCTATGGCAGGATCGTCCACAATTCATGCACAACCCCTGGGTGTGGGGAATGGGTGTGGAAGGGGTACCTCTGGCCCAGGGTAGCTGATTTCTGTACACAGTGGGACAAGTGAGGCAGGTAGAGCCGGCGTGGAGGGAAGCAGGGAGTACAGTTTCCACCAGCATGAGAAGGACTCATGTCAAAGGTTGGTTTTTAGCATGCTTTTAATTAGGCGGCGACTACATTGAGGTAGAGGTAAAAATGATTAAAGCTATCTCAGTGACTTCAACGACAACTGAAGACGTAAAAGCAGGTCACTTGGACTGCTTCAGTGACTTTCAGCATCAGTAGGGAAGGTAGTATCCAGGTGAGCACGAGAAAGTGTTACAATCTGGGCGGAGGAAGGAGGCGGCGTGCAGAGTGGGGCCTTCTGTAGCCCGGGGCCCGGCACATGGCAGGGACCCGGCACAAGGCAGGGACCCCATAAATATTCGTCAAACACCCATCCGCCCTCCCAGGGCAGGAATCTAGAAGGCAGGAGCCAGACCTGGTAGGTCCCGAGGCTGGTGGGGCTCTCGTCCTCTCAGGGCATCCTGCGGGGACAGGCTTTCTGGGTTTAAAGGGCTGGGACAGGTGCCATCTGAAGACTCAAGACTGGATGAGGTGACCCCAAGGAGGAGCCTAGAGAGACCAAGTGTCAGACACTGGAGAGGAGAGTGGGAGGAGGCTGGGAAGGCGGGGAAAGCGGTGTCTCTGTGAACAGGGGAAATGTGCTCTCGTGGGGAACATGCCATCACCTGGCATCCTCGCCACTGGTGATAAACAGTGATGTGCCTCAAGTGATCTTAATGTGTTCTTCATCCTGAAGGCACACACTGTTATGACATACTTTTAGCAGATTTGGGGGGTTTTGTGTGCCCCAAATAATAAGACAGAGACTACTGACACTCTTGGGAAGGTGCACTGAAGAGTGACAACCAGAAATGATGTGACTGTTCACTCTGTAGGTGTTCTTCAGCTTCTGTGAGAAGAACGTGGATTATGAGACATTTAAAGCGTTCAATGATGCCTGCCTCGTCTATGACGGCCGACTTGTGATTGACACCAACTTCCACACCAACGACATAGCCATCAGGGCCGCCGGCCCCCTCACCAAATTCTCCAATAGATACTACTCCAACGAGTGGGCTCACGGCAGCTTCAATTCCAAAGAGATTGGCTTCCAGCTGGCCGCAGCCATGCTCAGTCTCTTTGACCCGACCCTCGAGGCTGTGACCGAGCCGCCGGCTGACCTTGACCGACTCATCCCCATGTACAAGGGAGCCAAGGTCAAAGGTGTGTAATGGTCCACCTGCACATCCATCTGGTGAAGCCACTGGTTGGATCTGGATCCACCAGCCACCGTGTTTCTTGTAGGCATGGCGAGGAGGCCCCTCTGTCAGGGGGTTTGCACAGAGACAGAAGAGGGGTCCCTCTTCTTACTGTGGTCCTTTGCACTTTGAGCATTTATGACGGACCATATATGAGATCATCGTGTTAACTCAGGATTGCTGTGTGTCTGGGAGGCGAGAGTTACCTTTGAAAATAGTGTCTTTGAATGTTGTGGACCTTCTGCCAGAAAGACACACATATTTACAAAATTGTGTGTTGACTGCCAGAAGGTTGACAGACCAACCACCAAAGCCATCTGTGGACCCCCTAGGGACCCTGGTTCAGGAAACACAGCATCAGGCTAAGGGGACAGACGCCCTGCAGTTTCAGGCCTCGTGTTAGTCTCCCAGCTCAGTGGCCTCCGGGGCGTCCTGCTCTGCCTCTCACGCCGGGCGAGACCTTGGGCAAGGTGGTGGCCGTGGGGAGGAAGACAGGGATGGGTGTCCGAGGCTGATCAGGGCGAGGCCAGGCCCGTCCTTCTGGGGCGAGCTGGAGAGGTTAAGAATTTCAAAATAATAGTTTTCTAAAGCATTGAACAAGAACTTTGTTGATTTCCCGATTTTCCTGATTTACGTTGTTAGTATTTTGGTTACATGTGGAGGCGGGTGGAGCACAGGAGAGCCACTGCAACACTGCAGGCCACAGACTGGCTCTGGCAGGCGGAGGTCAGAGGGCTGGGAGTTACGGGCAACCAGGGCACACAGGATCAGCGGGCTCGTCTTCCCGGCACACTGCTGGCCATGTCATGGGGTGTAATGGCACATTCACATTGGTTTTATTAGACAAAATCAGTCCCAGAGAGGCCCTTGCTCATGGCAGTTCTTCAGTGGGAAGGAGTGAGCGGTGTACCCGTGGTAGGCATCTCTGATTGTCCTGGGGCAGAAATGTCAGCGCCGTTGCCCGTTTGCTGCTCAACTGAGTTAAAAACGTGACAACCTCGCCATTTCCACTAGGAGGCGTTCTTCCCGGGTCTTACCACTACCTGCACATTGCCAAGCCTGCCATCCCAACGCCCTTGGAGGTGCAAATGGCGCAGTCCGATTTTGTGAGTATGGTTCCTGAATTTCATTTTACTTCCAAGTATAACACTTTGTTGGCGAGGGGGTGAAGTTCTTTTTCAGTTCAGAGCTATTAGTGTAATGTATGGGTTCATGTATCAGAAACCCACACAGTACCTAGCCCCCCAAACGGCCCCCGATGATTTCTGCCCCTTGGATTCATGTCCTTCTGTGGTCCCCTCCCATGCTGACTAGGACTGACCTGGGACTGCCAACAGGATATCATTGAAAAGACACAAGGCTAGGTCATGAGAAATATTATAGCTTCCAATCCCTTGTTGTGAGGTCACCAGGAAGCCTTTGGAGAGGTCCACGTGGTGAGGAACGGAAGATTCCTGCACCAGCCATTTGCCATTTGCCAGGCAGGCAAGGGAGTCACCTTGTAAGTACATCCTCCAGCCCCAGGCAGGCTTTTCAGGTGATGCAGCCCCAGCTGACATCTTGACTCCAAACTTACACGAGATCGTAAGCCAGAATCCCCCAGCTAAGCCATTCCCAACTTCTGACTCCCAAACTGAGGCAATAAAAGGTTTTTGTCATTTTAAGCCACTGAGTGTTTTTTAAATGGAATTTTATTTTTAGAGCAGTCTTAGGTTCACAGCAAAACTGAGAGGAAGGTACGGAGATTCCCATACACCCCCTGCCCCCACTCATGCACAGCTCCCCCGTCACCAGCAGCCCCCCCAGATGGCACATCTCTGTTTCACTTAATACCTGCACTGACGCATCACTATTGCCCAAAGTCCACAGTCCACACGAGGGTCACTCTTGGTGTTGGACATTCTGTGGGCTTGGACAAATGTATAATGACGTGTGGCCACCATGACAGCACCACACAGAGCAGTTTCGCTGCCCTAACATGCCCTGTGCGCCACCTGTTCATCCTTTCCTCCCTCCCCCGCAGTGCCTGGCAGCCGCCGACCTTTTCACTGTCCCCATGGTTTTGCTTTTCCAGAATGTCATGTCGCTGGAATCTGTGTAGTGGCCTTTTCAGATCGGCTTCTTCCACTTCATAATTTGCATTTAAGTTCCTTCCATGTCTTTTCGTGGCTTAATAGCCCATTTCCTTTTAGCACTGTATAATATCCCACTGCCTGGATGGACCACAGTTTATTTATCCATTTCTCCTACTGAAGGGCATTAAGCTGTTAAGTTTTGAGGTAACCTGAGATGCGGCAACAGATGATACAGATAACTGCCTCCGTGGCAACAGCAAGTGAATTGCTCCGGGTCTGGGATGCCTGTCCAGACCCCCCTGTTCCCCTGCCCTCCCTGCACTACCCGGGAAGGGCCATGAAGGTAAAGCAGAAGCTGTGTGTGCTTGGGGGCTGCGGGGATGTCCCCTGGGTTCAAGGTGATTGGAAAGTTCACGGCGTGGCTCGTCAGCTGGCAGCTCCTCGGCAAGGCTGTCTGACTGAGGGACCAGACTGGCGCTTGCTGTCAGCTGGGGGCTCCCTTCCGGTCTGCCATGCTGTTTCTCGTCGGTGGGGCAGACGCTGGAAGGCGCCTACTTCCGTTCCCATTTTCTTATCCTGAGTATTTTAGAGGGTTAACAATTTAATTTAAAATAAGCACATTTCCCAGATTTCTTTGAGAACGAGGTCTGCCATGTGGCAGTTAGTAGAAACTGTTGGAACACTCCTTAAGGGGGAGGAGCAGACTCGAAATGCCCCAGGCTCTTGGGCCCCTCACCCTCTCCTTCCGGAAGTCAGAGGCACAGCTCTCCCTTTGACTTCTCCTGGGCTTTGGACAGTCGGCAACTTCTCTGCATTCCTGGCATCATCAGAGGTCACCTGCAAAGTAGCACTGCCTTCAAGGAAGAAAACTAGTGACCCGTCAGTGGTGGCTGCTGTTAACAACGGCTCCAGACGAGTAAGGAAACCTGGTTCTGCCAAGGGAAGGACGGATGCTGTGTGTTTGAAACTTACTTCCCTTGGGCCTCATGCGGACTCTTTTAGGTGTGCCTGCACGCGTGGTCCGACGCACAGTGTTCTTACAGCTAAAGGAAGGACAGCCGTGAATGGTGCTGCAGTTTCTACTGCCGTGTAACAAAACTCAGCGGCCGTCTGACTCTGCTCATGGGTTCTGTGGGTTAGGAGTTTGGACAAGACACCGTGGGAATGGCTTGTTTCTGCTGCACAGCATCTGGAGGTTGGCTGGGAAGGCTCGAGACTGGGGATGACCTGCTGGTTGGCTCGTCACCCGCCTGGGCTGGGAGGACTCAGCCTCAGGGAGTGATGACCAGGGCGTCACGCTGGGGCTCCCTCCCAGCATGGCGGCCTCAGAGCGCTGAGACTCATCACGCGCCGGCTCAAGACTCTGCGCGCCAGCGCCCTCGCTAGTGGGCTGGAAGCCCCCTGCCTCTGACGACCCAGCCTTGCAGGTCACAGAGCGTCACTTCCCGCACACCCTTTGTCGGGGCCCGCCGAGCCCGCCCAGACTCAGAGGCGAGGACGTAGATCCCCCGCCAGTGCGATGATGACCAGGGGCCATGTGATGGGGGTCTTGCACCCATCTTCGGAAAGCACAGTCTGCCACCCGTGCGGGGGCATTGGATCAATAGCACGGAGCCCCGAGGACGTGTTCAGAGGCTGAACGCTTGGCTCACTGTAGGTGAATGCCCGGAACCCAACAGGTTCAAGAGCTAGGCAGCGTCGGACTTGGTTTCAGACAGAGCCAGGCTCTTCGAGGACAACGTGTGATCTCCGACAGGCAGTGCCACTTACTTAAGAACCTCTGGTTCTCTGTCCGAATAAAGTCAGAGGAGGAGCCGAAGGGGTTTTCAGATAATGAGAGTTTTAATAAGAGTGCAACTTAAATAGCTTCCTTGGCTAGGCTGTGACAGCGTTTGCGCGGGAGCCCTGGCTGCAATTAACCAGTTTGCCAGGTGGGCCTCCTTTTTAATTAGGACGGAAGCTCCAAACAGATTTTTTCCCATTTTATTCACCAAGGGAAAAAAAAATATGCAGGATGGTTCCATGGCAGTCTTCGGGGTTGGAATTAATTTGATTAAGTAAAATTGTTGCCAAAATGGTCAGGCGGTCGCCTGAATACCGTCAGCTGGCGGAGGATGGAGCCCACGGGGCAGCGTCGCACTAGAGAAAGCGAACTGCCGTTCCGGCAACAGCGGTACTTAGCACAGGTGCACCTCACCAGACTCCGTAGCCCTCGCTCACTGGGATTTTTTAAAACAATTTTGGGTGGGGGGGAATAATTATGCTTATCTACTTACTTTTAGAGGAGGCACTGGGGACTGAACCCAGGACCTCATGCAGGCTAAGCGCGCGCTCTGCCGCTTGAGCCACACCCTCCCCACCTCGCTGGGATATTTAAGGGAGAAGATGCTTCGGTAATTCGTGAGGTAGCCCGACAAAAGGAGGAGCGGGGACCCCTGCATAATAAACTAACCCACAGATTCCAGTCCACATGCTTTGTTGGCTTATGCTCCACGGAATAAAGAAATTTGTCACAACAAACTCTGCCTTGGATACCATTAAATTTAAAATTGGGTGTCCTCATGGGAGCTGGGAACCTGGTTTCTTGCACACGGAGCCTGGCTACTCCTGGAGCTTCCATTTGGCATGAGTTCCGGAACCATGTTCCAATCTTTGTCAAAATCATAAAGGAACTGAAAAGGATAATTATATTCAGGAAATAAGGAAGGGGAAAAAACCACACACACCAGAACCAGTTACTCCATCAGAATTTTAAAGTCAAGACCCAAATTTCCTAACAGTTTACTTGCATGCTTGAAATGAAGGAGGAATCTGGACACATCCGCAGAACGGGGAAGCGTGTGAACCATCACTGTCCCCCCGGCCCCCCACCCAGGGAGGCAGGGCTGGAAGCCGCCCTGGGTCCTTGTGCAGTGGAGCGACTTTCTGTGAGGGTAAGTGGAAAGAGACCTGGACTTCACTGAATCTTCCCCATCTGCCGGTGACGGTGACCAGGGATGACCCGAGAAACTTAGATAAGCCTGCCAGCCCCAAGGGGTAACTTGGCTCTGAGAAACCCACCTAGAGGCGACTGGTCCTTCATGTCAGTGCAAAATTTCTCGAAGCCACGTTCCCAGGATGGCCCCCTGGTTATGCTGACGCAGAGCCAGTTCCCGCTAATGTGGTCATGGCCACCCGCAGACTCCGGGGAGCTGTCGTCCCACAGTGTGGCTGCTCTCTGTGCCCTTCAGGCGCTAAAACAGGGGCAGGCAGCCCGAAGACTGAAACTCAATCTTTAAAAGCAGGAACATCTCCACCCCGCCACCCCCCGAAATAAACAGATCATCAGAAATGAGGCCGGCGATGCAGCCCCCGCGGAACAGGCCGGCCTGAGAGGGTAAGTGGGCTGAGGCTGTCAGCCAGCAGGCTGCAGGCTCCTCGGAGACTCGCCTAGACACCAGCCACGGCGTCCCAGGGCCCTCGTGTCGAGGGGCTCAGCGTCCTCCAAACCAGCCCTGAAAACAAGTGCCTGTGAGCAGAGGGCTGGATGGTCATGGAAACTTTTGGCAGAGTCAACAGTGTTGTCGGCCACGTGGGTCCATCTCGGGAGGTGCCCCTTTGATGCCTGAGTCCCCTTCCTTTGTCACTCAGCATAAAGAAATTTCAAAGAGGAGGAGGAGGAGGGGGCCAAGACCTTATGGGACCTGCTCTCCACTGAGCCCTGGGGGCACCAGGCCCTAAAGCCAGGCCAGAGCCGTGGCCAGTGCCACCTCTTCCGAGCCCCCCGCTGCCCTTCCAGCGAGGCCCCCTCCCCAGACACTCAACTCTTCCGTCAGGGCGCCCCTCACCACGACGGGGTCGGGGGCTCAGCCTAGGGCCGCTGGGGCCAGACGCAGACCATGGACGCACCGTCACTCTCCCAGCTCTGTGTGTCTTTAATTCAGAAACGGCACTTGCTGTGAGGAGCCACAAGCAAAAGTGCCCCTGGGGACTGTTCTGGGACGTCACGTGCCCTGCCCTGGGGAGGAATGTTCATTGCTCAGTCCAGGAAGCCAAGACATGAGGAGACACATCAGAATGGACGAGAGAATTGCCTGCACCAAGAGCAGAGGGAGAGGGGATGGTCCAGGGGGCGAGGAGACGGGGTCTGTGGCCAGAGGCACGCGCTTCTCCACACAAGCCCCACCCTCCGCACTAGACTGCCCCCTCTTCCTTCCTTCCACCCTCCCTCTCTCCCTCCCTCCTTCCTTCCTTCCTCTTTGTTTCATTTCTCTCTCTATTTGCTCGTCAGAAGTCTGGTTCCTTGCCACAGCACAGCCACTACATTTAAAAATAACTTTTTAAAATCATCTTAGAAGTGATAGTCATTTTTTTAAAAAAGAAATTACGGAGGGTCAGATGAACAGAAAGAGAAACAATAAAAATACCCAGTCTCCCAACCCCAGAAAATGACCATTAACATTTTGTTAAAATGTTGATAGAGAAGCACGTAAACGATACCACGTAGTTTTATAAAAACAGAATGACGACTGTGCAAGTGATAAACCATCGTACACCCGTGTACTGTACTCTGTGGTGTCAGATGCGCTGCGAATGTGTTTCCCTGTTGTGAGAGACAGTTTATCAGTCATCTCTGTTGGGTTCACTGCATCCCACTGGGTGGAGGTACCATTGTTTTTTTTTTTTTAAGTGGCAGTTTTTATTTATTTATTTTGGGGAGGGGGTAATTAGGCTTGTTTATGTATTTTTTTTGATGGCGGTACTGGGGGTCAAACCCAGGACCTTGTGCATGCTAAGCATGTGCCCTTCCACTGAGCGACACCCTCCCCCCATGTACCACTGTTTTGTTAGGTAATAGCTTACCACGTGCTTTTCTTAAACACTTCGCTAAGAAGGTAGGTTTCCTCTCTGGACCCACCCATCTCTATGATGATGGACCTGGTGCACCTCCCTCGAGGCGCCATCCCCCACCCCTTTCCTAAGCCATGCTTGTTCTGTCCCCCCATCTCGGGCACATCCTTGGGGCTGTCCCAGGACTTCCCTGACATCTGCCTGCACATGCCACCTTGTGCCTTTGCCGTCGGCTGATTCCTCCTCGAGGCTTTGCCACATGACACCCAAACACCCGCCAGGTGCTTCAGTTTACTCAAAACTCTGGTTAAGCCGTGTGTCCTTGTTGAGACAAAGTCCCCAGGGAATGTCCAGGGCTGAGTAAATGTTGGGGATCAGTGCAGTCCAACTTGCCCGGGGTTTCTAAATGCCACGTTCAAGTTCAGAGCAAAAGCTTAAATCTGCCTGCACTCGGGGAGATGCACTGAGCGCTGCGTGCACTGAGTTGAGAGTCCAGCGGCAAAGTGCAGGTCCAGCCGCCACCAGACAAACCCACATTTGTCCCCAGAGGTTCTGTTTGCTCCTGGAGCTGGTGGGAAGCGTGTCTCCGGTCGGTCGGTCGGTCGGTCGGTCGCCATGGGGCTGAAATGGGAAAAGCGGTGGTAACAGGGAAGACAGCGTACTTCCTTGTTGTCTGGGTCCACGTGACGGGTTAGCCAGTTCCCAGGAGACATAAAGCCATGAATCTGCACCTTGAACCGTCTACAAACTAATGAGTAACGCACAGAGCCTGTGTGTACGCCTGTAAACTTGCGCCTTCTTCCCCAGAACAGAGAAACCGCCTCCAACCCAGCTGTCAGGGACTCAGCTTTCACTTGTTTCCTTTGTTTAAGTAATATTTTTAAAAACTGAAAATTGTTTTTGATCACCTTTACTAGGAGGTTATTCTCAAAATGGTGCTGTGAAAAAAATTAGGAAAGTTACCAGCCTCAGGTCACCTCGCCGCGTACTTGCTGCGTGAGGTGCTGGAGGAGGGGAATCGGTCGTAACCTAGCAACTGATTCAGAAACGTGGAGCGAGGCGACCACGCTGTGAACTATCCCAAGGAACGTTTAGTCTCTAAGTCCGAACACACGGCTTCTGACACGCACTTGTCTTCAGCTCAGTTTAGTCAATATCTAGTGCTGTGATTTGCGACAGGCGCTAAGACCTACGCTGTCGGTTACATTTGAAAAATAAATTGCTATGATGAAGTCCCCAACGTCCAGCAGAGCTTCTAACGTTCTTCTGATCCACTTCCCCGCCAGGGTGTAGAAATAGTAACAGGCAACGCGAAAAGTGGGAATTACTTCCGGATCCACATCAACAGGTATAAGATGGTGGAGACCATCACGTGCCTCTCGAAAGTGCCCTTCCCTGCCGCCAACTACATCCGCCTGTTTGGCCAGCACGAGCAAGCCCTCAACAACCTGTGCGCTCGGTACGAGGAAGGGCTGGTCCCCGACCTCTACAGGTAAGCGGACGCCGCGCGATAGAGGGGAGAGGCAGGCACGGAGGATGCTCGTGAGTGAGGGTGTGCGGGCGGTGCACCAGATCCCGGGGAGAAGCCAGGGCGGCAGAGATTTTGTTATAAGGAGCGAAGGCTGTGAGACCACCGGCTCCGGCCCCGGTTCTGGGGCGTCCTCACCTGGCCCCAAAGCAGCTGGTCCTGGTGGGAATTCCACAACCACAGACTGGCTGGCTGTGACCGCAGCCTCCTTCCTCGTGCTTCCCTCCGCTCAAGCAGAGGGGGCAACCGTTTGCCTAAAAAAGAAAAAAAATAGATTGTGGAGGGAATTCTGCTTCTGCAGTTTGATCAGACTGGGTGATCTAGGTCCTGGCTTTTTCCAGTTTGAAGATGCTCTTTCTTCCCGTACCTCTAGGAAGCCTAGGACTTGAGAGTAGAAAGCCACTTCTGCTGCCGTCTGCTGCCTAGAAAGGCTACAAGAATTTCCCTTTGTCCACAGGACAAGATGGTGGCAGCCAGGAGGCAGACGTAGGTGTAGGTGTCTTAGAATCCCAGGGTCTTCGGTCCACGTGGGGGAGGCTGCCGGGGTCAGAAGCAATCTCTCTTCCCTCTTAAAAATGGTTTTAAATTGTAGAATACATCATATAAACAAAAAAGCATATAAAGCATGTATGTGCCCTGTAAAGGATAAAGGCACTGGAAACTGGTGTGCCTAACACCTGCCTTAAGGAGGAATTCCTTCCGTAGAAGCCCCTCCCCCTCCTTGGAGGAAACAACTGTCCTGCAGTTTGGGTTAATCGTTCCCTTTCTTCCCCGCAAAGCAGAGATGAGCAAACTTCGCGTGTAAGGGTCCAGGTGGTGACCATTTCCAGCTCGGCGGGCCGCGGGTTGTCGGTGGCAAGCCCTCAGCTCTGCCGCTGGGCTGTGAATACGTAACCGACGGGCAGACGTGGCCGCGTCCCAGGAACTCTGTGCTGAGGCGGGCAGCGGCCGAGCCTGGTTTTAAAGATGCGCCACGTACACAGGGTTTCCCAAGTGATACCCTCACTCGTTTTGCCTACTTCCGGGCCGATTCTGCGGCAGCTGGAGGAAGTCGGCACTCTGTTCGGGGCTCTGTCTGTGAGCCTGTCGACCGCGGCGTGTGCGGCTGGAGTCCGTGTGTTTTCCGTGCCGTGTGATGCTCCTGCATATAACGTGATGTCGCAGTTCATCGTCCATTTCCCTGTTGGCTGATGTTAAATTGTTCCGGTCTGGTGCCATGACAAGCAGCGTCGTGGGCATCGTGGGCACAGCTCATGTGCGGGGATCTCTCTCTCGGGTGTACCAGGTGATGCCAAAGTGTTTCCGGAGACCGTGGCGCCTGTGACAGCCGCTGCAGCCGTCCGTGAGGGTCCTCCGCGGCCCGCCGGTCCTCGGCGCTGCTGGGCTTTCGCAGCTGGCCGTGCTGGTGGTTGGGAAGGTGTCCGCCCCTGGCTGTGAGTGTCCCTTCCCTGATGTTTAACGCAGCTCGGTGCCTTCTTACTTGTTCGTGGGCCGTTCGTGGTGGGTCCGGGGGAAATGCCTGCCTGTGACGTCTGTCCGTTCAGGGAGGGGTTGTGTCCTCTCCTCGGCTCACAGGGACTGTGTGTGCTCCGGGCACAAGCTCGGCTGGCGGCGCGTCCCTCAGAGGTCTCCTCCTTGTTGGCGGCTTACCTTTCCACTTTCCCTGCAGTGTAAATTAACAGATGTCCTTAATCTTAACGTGATCTTTTCTCCTGGGCGTCGTGGGCTTTGTTGACCCTTCACTCTTCCAGTAGTAAACTTGTGAAGCTCCGTGGTCAGCCCCACTGGATTTCACAGAAATGCACCAACCCTTCTGTCAGTTAGGTGACAATGTGGGCTTAGGGGTGTCAGTCCTCCTTGAAGGTGAAAATCTGAGTGTAACTTACAGCCTGCCTTCTGTGACCGGGGTTCTGCCTCCTCATATTCAGCCGAGGGCTGGTCGCGTGGATCTGCACGGCTGTAGGATTCACTATCGAAAAACATTTCCGTAGAAGTGGACGCAGGCCATTCAGACTGGTATTGTTCAGGGGTCAGCTGTGTAGGTCTTGATTTATGTTAGTCTCTTTAATACCTTTCAGTAGAAGTTTATAACTTTCTCCATCGATGGCTTGCACAATTTTTGTTTGATACAATCCATAGTGCTTTATATTTTTATTGCTGCTGTTAAGGATCATTTTCTCATTGGTTGCTGCTGTAGAGTGTATAGAAATGTACTAGCTTTTTGTACGGTTTTGTGTTCTGCACATTGCCACACTCCCTCGTTTATTCAAATAATGTAGATCCTTTTAGATTTCCCACACAAAATATTGTATCATCTGCATATGGTGACAGTTTTGTTTGTTTCTTTTCAACTTTGTAACTTCTTTCTTTTTCTTGTCTTACTGCACTGGACAAGATTTGTGGTAAAACGTAGGCTAGGAGTAGTGAGGAATGGCACCCCGAACTCATTCTTAGTTTTAAAGGGAATGCGTTCAATGTTACGCGTGTGACATTTGCTGTATGTATTTTTGTAGACATCCTTTATCAGGGTAAGAAAATTTCTTTTGATTTCTGGCTTGCTAAGCATTTATAATCATGCGTGGATTTCTTTTTTCCCAAAAAGAGCACTTCTAAAATCTTTTCTGTGTGGGGATATCTTTAATATCTTCCTATATGTTCCCATCGTAACCTGTATTTTGATAAAGTATCAAATTCCTTAATCATAGGCTTTCTCTCCTCTAATCTGTGTAGACTTGACTCCAATATTTATTCAAGTTAAAGAAAAATGAAAGTATTTAGAAAGTGAATTCATTTGTTCCTCAGCTTGGGGATAGGGTTTTATTGTTGCTCTTAATCTTAACCCAAAATATTTGAGTTGGGGAGGAATCAGTTGTTAGTTAAAGAAACATTTTAGGGGAGCTATATCTTAGCAGTCTTCTCTGAAAGGAAAATGTCTTCCCATTTGACTGAATTCCAAAGCCATCAGCAGTTTGTCTCTCCCTGAGAAGAGGTTGAAACAGATGGACTTTGTGAGCTTGAGGCCACTGGTCGGGGCACAGCTGTTAATGGATGATAGTCATAATTTCACCGGTGAGTTTGACTTGCTGGGAGTGAATATTGGGGATGGCAAAATGGGACAGCACTGGCTATTAGGACGCGCCAGGTGACGTCAGTAAGGAAGGGGCAGGGGGACGGTGGCGGATCACGGAAGGGCCCGCTGATCGTGTTCTAGTTAGGTCTCAGGGCTCCGCCGTGCCCCGCCAGTCCCTCCTGGGCGTGCATTAGTGCGGACGTGCAGCTGCGGCCACGTTCTTTGCAAGCACCGCAAAGTGCCGCCAGCCCCCAGCGCTGACCCTTGGCCCAGCCCTGCGTGCCATCTGTCAGACCGGCCAGCAAGGCTCTTTCCAACAGGCAGGGCAAATGGTCTAGCTGACTTTGGCCGAGACCTGATTCCTGATTGTTTCCCTGACCTGGGCAGCACCAGTGACATCTCTTGTTCAAACCTGGGCACGTTTCCATCCATCGCATCTGGGGGCCCCTTCCTGCAGGCTGACTGTTAACCAGCTGCTCTGTCTCCTGCAAGACAGACTTGACCTCAAGGCCAAGTTCCTCTGTGGGTTCAACGAAACTCTCTGGATCCTTTCCATCCACCTCCCTAGATCTATTCTCACCGCATCGAGGAGGCGCTGGTGGCACCAGCGGGAACAGTGGCAGCCAAGGCAGGTGCTGTAGCGGCCAAGGACTCACTGGGGGTGGCGCTGGCTGCCTGCGGACGGGCTCGCTTGGAGCCATTTGGGGACACGCGGTGGTGGCTGAGCCATCAGCCGCCGTGATGCCCAGGCCAACAGCAGCTGTCACAGGACAGCAGTGCTGCCGAGGGTCTGGAGCACAGGCTGGCTTGGATCCTACCTCTGCTTTATCCTTTGTCTTTACCTTGGCACGCAGTATGCGCTGCGGGTGATGACGAGGGCAAATTCACCGCTGGTGGCACTGTGTGTGTGCCTGTGAGTGTGTGTGCCTCTGCGTGTGAGTATACCTGTCAGTGTGTGTGAAGGAGAGAGAGAAAGAAATTGATGAGTTAACTGATTTATCACTTTGGAAAAGGACGGAGTCCATTTCATGGTTTGTTCCTTTTTGAACCCACCAGCATTTAAAGCCACAGCACAAATGTGTTGTTGGCAAATGGACTTCTCCCCAGTCCTCCCCTCAGAGCGTCCCCACACCCCCACGTACCCCTGCCCGCCTTCCCACCACCTGCTGGCGCTGCTTCTCCCTCAGACACGGGCAGAGTGCAGGGAAGCCAGAACACGGGAACTGTGGATGGAGAGGAGGGGGAGGCCAAGGCGGGTTCCAGCGAAGTCCCTGTCTCCTGGCCTCAACATCCCTGCCTTCTTAACTCCACGTCACCCTCATTTACCTCACTTAGCGGTGGCCCTGCAAAGAAAAGCTCTTGCCCACTGAATCCCTCCCGCCTCAGCCTTAGTTAACAGGCTGTAGCTCCCTTTATCGTCACGGTGCGAATAGGTCTTGCCCTAGCGTCTTTGTGTGAGCCCATCAGACACTCATAACCCTTGATTAAATCACCTCTTCTCACATCTTAACAAGCTCTGCTCTCAAAGGCTGCCCTTGCCTGGCCCTCTCCCCCCTGCACGCACCGCCCTCCTCCCCGCCACGTCCCGGACGCCGCAGCGGCCCATTCCTAGTGGGTAAGTGCCCCTACACACAGTGTCCTGAATGGGGTTGGAGCAGACCCTTCAGAAGCTCGGAGCTCGGGAGTCCCTCCCCCGGGATGGCCGTGGCGCGGAGGAGGGCAGTGCGAGCCTCCCGCGCTGCCTCCCGGTTCACTTTCCAGACTCACCTGGAATCGCTTAATCAGGACATCAGTGGTTCTCTGTTCCTCTGTAGTCGGTGACCTTTGCCGTGTCCAGTAGACAATCACACACTAAATTCGAGGTGTCTGTTTTTCCAGACTCAGTCAGGATTTTCCCGAACTATGACTGCCCACTCCAACTTGTCTGCTTCTCTGGGTGCACGTCTAAGATTTGCCGGTAACAGATCCCCCCAGATGCAGACTTCCCTGGTGGCCACTTGTCACGTCACCGACCTGCCTTTCTGTAGATGCTTTAGTGTTCCCACTGGTCTGTTTCACCTCAGATGTCTGCAGTTCCACTTGATATCCTTGGAAAGACTCCCTTTTTTGAATGATTGGCTAAATCCAAATCCGTCCTCTTCATTTTGCTTCCAGTCGTTCAGCTCTGTTTCTCCGCCCGCAGGCATGTTCACACGCTGTCCCGGGCTCCTGCCTGGTCACGCCCTGGCCTCCTTGCAAACAGGCATCTTCTGGCCCTGTGGTGCTTCTAACACGTCACGTGGCCCGTGAGGCTGACCATCCCTTGTTACTGAGACGGTCAACCTCAGATCTCAAAGTACAGACCAACATGGGGCCAAATTCCATTTAACACAACACGTATCCACTTTTATTTGTGAAGATGCTCTGATGAAAAGACTAGGGTGTTTTTTTTTCCCCCTAGAATGTGTCACCTCCCTCCTTCCCACAGTGGCATTTGTGTGGAATTAACCTTTACTGGGATGAAGGGTGAGATTGCTGTGAGGCGTCCCCAAGTCATAATCAGCACGTGTCCCTTCAGATATTTGGGCTAAAGGTGATAATGCGAAGGAAAAACAAACGCAGGCCCTCACCGAGTCAGGGCTGGATGTTAAAGAGGGGGCCTGGGGCTCTGCTTCAAGTGGCACGCTGCCCTGTCTCGTCTCCTGTCCCGCGTGGTCCAACACTGGCCCCGTTCACCTGGAAACATAGTTGGATGGACCATCTTAGCATCTATCAGAAAGGCCTGGGTTGAGATTTTTTTTAAACTTTTTTTTATTGATTTATAATCATTGTACAATGTTGTGTCAAATTCCAGTGTAGAGCACAATTTTTCAGTTATACATGAACATATATATATTCATTGTCACATTTTTTTTCTCTATGAGCTACCATAAGATCCTGTATATATTTCCCTGTGCTATACAGTATAATCTTGTTTATCTATTCTACAATTTTGAAATCCCAGTCTATCTCTTCCTACCTTCTGCCCCCTTGGCAACCACAAGTTTATATTTTATGTCTGTGAGCCTATTTCTGTTTTGTATTTATGCTTTTTTTTTTTTTTTAGATTCCACATATGAGCGATCTCATATGGTATTTTTCTTTCTCTTTCTGGCTTACTTCACTTAAAATGATGATCTCCAGGTCCATCCATGTTGCTGCAAATGGCGTTATGTTGTCGGTTTTTATGGCTGAATAGTATTCCACTGTATAAATATACCACTTCTTCTTTATCCAGTCATCTGTTGATGGACATTTAGGCTGTTTCCATGTCGTGGCAATTGTAACTAGTGCTGCTATGAACGTTGGGGTGCAGGTGTCTTTTTGAAGTAGGTTCCTTCTGGATATATGCCCAGGAGTGGGATTCCTGGGTCATACGGTAAGTTTATTCCTAGTCTTTTGAGGAATCTCCATACTGTTTTCCACAGTGGCTGCACCAAACTGCATCCCCAGCAGCAGTGAAGGAGGGTTCCCTTTTCTCCACAGCCTCTCCAGCATTTGTCATTTGTGGATTTTTGAATGATGGTCATTCTGCCTGGTGTGAGGTGATACCTCATTGTAGTTTTGATTTGCATTTCTCTGATAATTAGTGATATTGAGCATTTTTTCATGTACCTATTGATCATTTGTATGTCTTCCTTGGAGAATTGCTTGTTTAGATCTTCTGCCCATTTTTGGATGGGGTTGTTTATTTTTTTCTTATTGAGTCATATGAGCTGCTTATATATTCTGGAGATCAAGCCTTTGTCAGTTTCACTTGCAAATTTTCTCCCATTCCATAGGTTGTCTTTTTGTTTTACTTATGGTTTCCTTTGCTGTGCAGAAACTTGTAAGTTTCATTAGGTCCCATTTGTTTATTCTTGCTTTTATTTCTTCTAGGAGAACATTTTTGAGATGTATGTCAGATAACGTTTTGCCTATATTTTCCTCTAGGAGGTTTATTGTATCTTGTCTTATGTTTAAGTCTTTGATCCATTTTGAGTTGATTTTTGTGTATGGTGTAAGGGAGTGTTCTAGCTTTATTGTTTTACATGGTGCTGTCCAGTTTTCCCAACACCATTTGCTGAAGAGACTGTCTTTATTCCATTATATATTCTTGCTTCCTTTGTCAAAGATTAGTTGACCAAAAGTTTGTGGATTCTGAGTTGAGATTTTTTTATGGTTTTGAGGTGTCAGAACGATACATGGTCTTTTATTTTTTTAACTGAAGTACAGTCAGTTACAATGTGTCAGTTTCTGGTGTACAGCACAGTATCCCAGTCATGCGTATACATACGTGTATTCATTTTCATATTCTTCTTCATTAAAGGTTATTACAAGATATTGAATATAGTTCCCTATGCTAGACAGAAGAAACTTGTTTTTTTTAATCTATTTTATATATAGCAGCTAACATTTGCAAATCTCAAACTCTCAAATTTACCCCTTTCCCCTGATAACCATAAGGTTGTCTGTGAATCTGTTTCTCTTTTGTAGATAAGTTCATTAGTGTCCTTTTTTTAAATTTTAATTTTTTTTTTTAGATTCCACATATGAGTGATCTCATATGGTATTTTTCTTTCTCTTTCTGGCTTACTTCACTTAGAATGACAATCTCCAGGTACATCCATGTTGCTGCAAATGGTATTATTTGATTCTTTTTTATGGCTGAGTAATATTCCATTGTATACATATACCACAACTTCTTTATCCAGTCATCTGTTGATGTACATTTGGGTTGTTGCCATGTCTTGACTACTGTGTATAGTGCTGCTCTGAATGCTGGGGTGCATGAGGAAGGTGCACATTCTTATTCCCAGTGCCTCGACCTCATTTGTGTTAGTGAGGACACTGCCCACAAGTGAGTGAGAGAAGCGAGTACCCCGTCTCACAGCCAGGACTCTTTTTTATGTTAATAAGGATGTAAAGGCTGAGCAAGCAAATTCAGTGCCCGTTAACATCAGCCCAGAGTGAAAGGTGAGGGAAAGGAACTCAGGGTCGCACTGGCTCCCACATCAGCTGGCACAGAAGGGAGGACGTCCATTACTGCAGAAGCTCTCCTGGAGGGTGCAGCTGCAGGCCAGTCACATCCCCAGAGTTTGCAGCGAGTGGTGTTGGGCACAGCATCTCTGGGCAGTCCTTTCCTGAGATGCTGACCACGGTCCCGTTTGGTTCTGAATCTCTGGCGTGCAGATGGGGTTGCTCAAGGATGGCTCAGTGGAGGCCCAGTAGGTAGAAGGAGGATGTGCTTTCTGGTTCTACCTGCTTCTGTGAGGCCAGTGGGAAAGAGGATTCTCCCAGATCGCGTGCCCAGGCTGGACAGAGGGGAAAGAGGACAGCATGGGGGAAGGGGCAGAGCCCGCAAGCTCTCTGGGCCCTTGGTCACTCTACAGGCGAGGCAGTGAGCACCACGTACGTCCTTCCTGCCCATTCATGCGTGTGTACCGCTCAGCTGGCCAAACCCCGGCCAGCCCGCCACCTCCGCACCACCACTGGCCGTCTCGGTGACGAACATTCTCCCCCCGTTCGGGTCTCTGGTCTTGACCTGCGGCTCAGCAGAGCTGCCTGGTAGATACAGAATGACTTCTGACCCTCTGAGCATCTGTGTAATATCACAGCTCTTTTCAACTTTTTGCTGCAGCAGTTAAAGTCCTTTATAGATTTTCTTCCTCCTTCTCACCTGGCGGCATGTGAGTCGAAGGGATTATTTATGAGTCTAAATTAATAGCTGGCGAGGCAGTGGTGATCTGCAAGGCCGCTGAACTGCTTTAATATAAAGACCTCTTTGCTGAGCACCGAGAAGCAACTGAGCTATTCCATCGTTACTGGAACTGGCAACATAAATCCATTTCAGAAATCCCGTTTTCAGCCTACTGAACCATGAGAAGAAACTGGCCTGCCTGCCTGCATTTTTTGTGGCCAAATAACGATCACAAAAAGATGCTCTGAAGCCACCTGGGCAGCGTGGCGTTACCACTCAAGCAGCGCTCTCAGTCCTCTCCTCCCAGGCCTGGGTCTCTGTGTGTGTCTTTTGTCTTTTCTTTTTTTATTGAAGTATAGTCGGTTAGCAGTGTGACCATTTCTGGTGAACAGCACACTAGTTCGGCCATATATAGACATACATATGCTTGTTTTCATATTCTTTTTCATTATAGGTTACTATAAGATATTGAATACAGTTCCCTGTGCTCTACAGAAGAGATTTGTTTTTTATCTGTTTTATGTATAAAGTCTCCAACTCCTGATTTATCCCTTCCCACCCCCTTTCCCTGGTAAGCATAAGATTGTTTACTATGTTTGCGAGTCTGTTTCTGTTTTGTAGATGAGTTCATTAGTGTCTTCTTTTTTCTTCTTTTTCTTTTTCCTTTTTTTAGATTCCACATATGAGTGATACAGTATTTGTCTTTTTCTGTCTGATTTACTTCACTTAGTATGATCATCTCTAGGTCCATCCATGTTGCTGCAGATGGCATCATTTCATTCTTTCTTATGGCTGAGTAATATTCTATTATATATATATATATATACACACCACACCTTCTTTATCCAGTCATCTGTCGATGGACATTTAGGTTGTTTCTGTGTCTTGGCTGTTGTCAGTACTGCAGCTGTGGACGTTGGGGTGCATGTATCTTTTTGAATTAAAGTGCCCTCCTGATATATGCCCAGGAGTGGGATCGCTGAATCATTAGCTAAGTCTATTTTTAGGTTTTTGAGGAACTCCATGCTGTTTCCCACAGTGGCTGCACCATGTGTTTCTTTTTGAGGATGATTTTGTACATGTTGTTTACTCTTCAGTATTTTCCATTACAAAAACAATACATGTTTATTGTAGAAAATTCAGAAAAAAGATTTTAAAAGCTAAGCAGAGCACAAAATCCATACCTAATCCCAGAATGCAGTTCACACGCCTGAGCTAGCCGAGACGATAGCCGGAGGGCCACTGCCATTGGCTCCTAGAAGCAAGGCCTGCAACAAGCTTGTGGACAGTACGCCTCCCCTCTCTTGGAAGCAGGGCTCAGGAGGACCTTAACTCTAGTCCAGCACACTCCCCTCAGGGATGAGGACACCACAGCGGCAGGGCTGCCACGGCTCACGGCCAAGATCGTGGCGTCAGAAACGTGGGAACCAGAGTCCCCTGCCTCTCAGCCCAGCCCCCTTCACACAAGACCGCCGGAGCCCGACTTGCGTTGTGCGGCGTTCTTTAGGGAAAGCACCTGCTTGGAACATGAGAATGCTTTTGCTTCTCTGTCAGAATGCCTCAGGGGACACCCGGGATGACTCACGTGTGGAGGAAGGAAACATTAGCACTTCTCTTTGCATTTCTGTTTTTTAAAAACAGAGAGGGATCAAGCTCTGCTGGTATCTGAAGCACGAATGCCGCACCGTCTTGGGCCAGAGGAAGGGCAGCCGTGCTGCGCGCGGACTCGGGGCATCAGCGTTGCGGGCGCTGCCGCCGCTTAGGGGGCTCGGCCTTGTTAGCGAGCTTCGGGGCGCACTGAAGCTCTTGCGTATCTGCTTCTGTGGTTTAGAGGTGCCCTGTGGCTTAACCACACTCACCCCCACAGAGGGGGCAAGATCAGGTAAAGGACCCCTGCAGAGAAAGCCCAGGTTGAAAATCCCGGGAAAGCGAGCCCGAGGGAGCCAGGACAGGGCGGAGCCGGCCGGCCTCCGAGCCCTCAGTCGGGGTTCAGTTGCAGACAGCAGACTCTTCAGCTGATTCGAACAGAAACGTACTGCCAGTTATAGGTGGTTTATAAAGTTCTTTGAATGGGCTGGAAGGGCAGGCATTAAACTGGTTTTCAGGAAAAATTCAGAAAGCATCTCTGCAGACCTGGCTGCCCCCTGCCCCAGGGAGGAATCTGTGGAGTCAGGGGAACTGCCGGCTCCACAGCCACACCTGCGGTGCCACCGTCCACACCAGCAGGATGGGTATCCCAGGTCCTGCCCGCTGTTGCCTGTGGCTTCTGCTCCAGCCAGCACCTAACCCTTCCTGGACCAGAGCTGCCAGCAGAAGCAAGGAGAACAGTGGAAGCAAGATCCCCACTCAGGGCCCGACGCCCACCGTCCAAGTCCTGGAGTGTTTCTCTGTGGAGGACGCTTGTTCCCATGGAGAGCCCACACTTCCGCCGTCTGGGAAATGCAGCCTTTCGCTTCCTGCCCGTGGGTCTTTGGGTCAGCCATGCTGCAAGGGATCGGGAATGCAGCCGGCTGAACTAGTCTGCAGTATCTCCCATAACTAATCAAACCTGAGCAGAAGCCAGCCCCGTGAAATGCAAGACTATCAAGACTACCGCTGGAAATTTGGATTTACATTTATTATCGATAAGGATGAACTCTCCCTAATGATCGACAGGTTGACAAACCCATATCCAGCATCCTCGGTGCAGGCGTTGCATTAAAAAAAATAGTTACTTGGGAAGCAGATTTACCCTCTCACCTGAAACAACTAAAAAACTTCACAAAATGTAAAACAAGTTTTTTAAAAAAGATATTGGACAGAAGGCAATGAAGGGCAGTGCTCTCTGAGAGTCTGGAAAGAAGTAAGGTGAACCCTGCCATTGACCCAGCTTGCTGCCTTCAGAGAATTTCCAGGCCGTGGCAAAGGGACTGGAACCCAGCAGACTCCCCTGAGTTGAGGACTAGAGCAGCTGGGGTCCTCTTCAGGGTCCGGGGGAGGAGAGAGCTGCCCAGAGAGGGGAGCTTGGGCGTCTGCAGCAGGTCCCCCTCAGGAACTCAGTCAAGTACTGATCAGCGCACACAGGCGAGGAGTCCGCCCCGGGATGGGTGAGAGCCCCTCAAAGGGTTAGAGGTTGCAGCTCCCGGTGCTCACCCGGGGCTGGGAGCCACCCTGGAGAACCTCAAGATTTGCGGGGCAGTGGGTAGAGTATACACTACAGTCTCCCCTCAGTAGTGAGAAGAACTAGCAGGCATCCAAAGAAGCAGGAAAATGCAGCCCATGACCGGGAGGAGAGTCAGGCGACTAGAACCCACCCGGAACTGCCAGAGCTGTGAGGGTCAGCAGGCAAGCACACTGAAACGGCTGTTACAGCTGCATTCCACACGGTCCAGCGGCGAAGTGGGCCCGTGGAAGGTGCATGAAAGACCCTAATAAAACTTCTAGAGATGAGAACTACAGTGTCTGAGATGGGGAAGTGCACCAGGTGGGATTAATGGAAGATCAGACCTTGCTGAAGAAGAGATGAGTGAATTTGAAGACACACCAGTTGAAACTACCCAAAATGAAACACAAAGACAAGAAAAAACAATTGAAAACAATGAGCAGAGTCTCAGTGAGCTATGGGACAGCTTCAAGGAGCCTAGAGAAATAACGACCATTTTTCCCCAGATTTGATATAAGCCATAAACCCACAAATCCAGGACGCTCCATGACTGTCAAGCACGAAAAACATGAAGAGGAAAACACTACGGAGGCTTCTCAAGGAACTAAAATTAGAACGACCACATGACCCAGCAGTTCCACTCCCGGGTATTTGTTCAAGAGAAAAAAAATTCAAAAAGATGCACGCACCCCAATGTTCACAGCAGCCAAGACAGGGAAGCAACGTAAGTGTTCATCAACAGGTAATGGATAGAGGAGATGTGATATGTAGATATAGTCAATGCAATACTACTCAGCCATAAGAAAAGAATGAAATTTTGCCATTTGCAACAGTGTGGATGGATTTGGACCGTAGTATGCTAAGTGAAATGAGCCAGACAGAGAAAGACAAGTACTGTATGATGTCACTTATGTGTGGAATCTAAAAAATAACAGCAAGCTAGTGAATATCACAAAAAAGGAACAGACTCAGATACAGAGAACAAACCAGTGGTGAGGGAGGAGGGGCAATAATAGGGGTAGGGAAGTAAGAGGTACAGACTATTAGGTATAAAATAAGCTACAAGGATGTGCTGTACAACACGGGGAATGCAGCCAATATTTTATAATAACTATAATTGGAGTGTAACTGCTAAAAATTGTGCGTCACTGTTGTACACCTGTAACTTGTATACTATTGTACAGCTATTCTTTAATTTTAAAAAATGACACCTAGGCATATAATCAAACTGCTCAAAACCAGTGATTAAGAGAAAAATCTAAAAAGGAAGAGGAGAAAACAGATTGTTTCAGAGGCATAAAGATAAGAATGATGACAGATTCGTCATCAGAAACAGTGCAGGTGAGAAGTCAGTGGAACAACGTCTTTAAAATGCTGACATTTTTTTCAAATTTGAGAACATGTTTATTACATATCACATAACATCTCCAGCCTAATATTTGGCATAGCAGCCCCCCTCACGTTACAGAGATCACCCTCCATACCCCCAGCATCATCTCTGAGCCATTCTCTACCCCATTACCCTGCTGAACTCCTCCCAGCAGGTAACCCCACCATGGCCCCAGTGCTGTGGGCTGGTGGTGTCCCCCCAGAATTCACATGATGAGTCCCTAAAGTGATTATATCTGGAGATGGAGCTTTAAGGAAGTAATTGAGGTAAAATGAGGTCACAGGGGAGAGGGTCCTAATCTTGTAGGACCACAGCCTTATAAGAGGACGAGAGAGAGATCTGTCTCCCTCCTCCATCTAAGGACAGTCTACAAGCCAGGAAGAGTCCTCGCCAGGGAGCTGCCATGCTGGCGCCCGACCTTGGACTTGCAGCCTCCGAACTGTGAGAAATAAATGTCTGTTGTCTGAGCCCCCACCGTCCATGGTATTTAGTTACGACAGCCTAAGAGCTTTACATCCCAAGTCCGGCTCTGCATTCTCTCCCCACAGGGCCAGGAGGGGGGTGTTCTGCTGCTTCCAGTAGCTGTGCACCTCCTGGGCACCTCCGCTCAGCCTCTGTGGGGATGAGCTCCATGCCCACTAGTCCTGGGTCGGACCCTTTCTTCTGCCGTCACACCAGCCCCGAGTTCCTTATTGGGACTTCAGGGAGTCTCCCGGTTCCCACGCGGTGGTGGTAACGCAGGAGAAGGAGCGTGCACGTATCAGAAAACATGCGCAGGGGGTCCTTCAGACCTCACCTACCAGTGTGCTCTTAGGCCCCTCCATTCCTTGAAGCTTCGTTTCCCTTACCTGTAAAAGGGGGCTTATCACAGCTTCGGGGGATGCCGTGAAGACTGAACAAGATGACGTACAGGACATGCTTGACTCAGAGCCCATCCCACAGACGCTCCCTTTGCTGCCCTTGTGCTCCTGGCAGGGCTAGAATCTGCAGCTCGGGGTCACCCTGCGCACCCCCGGACCTGGCACCCACCCGGGATAACCTGCAGAGTGACAGATGGCATCGTCCCAAGTTCCTTCTCTCCAAAGACTCTTCTTGTCACCCACCCAGCAAACCCCGAGCCGTGTTTTGTGAGTTCTTCCTCCCTCCATCTGGTCATCTGGGGAGAAGCGAGCACAAAATGCCACCAGCGATGCTCCCGTGGCAGCTAATGGAAGCCGCTGTTTGCATCCACAGTCCTGTCTTGGCCCCAGAGGCTCCGACAGCTGCCGGTGCGGCGTCTGCCAGGCCAGGGTACGCGCCGAAGGCTCCGAGGGCAGAACAGAGCCCAGCGCAGTCATGCTGGGATCCCGGAGGCTCGCAGCATTAATAATCTGTAGTTCAATCATTAGGAGCAAATCCAAGTGAAACAGGAAAACGTACACCAGGCTGGAGGCCGCACGGCTGCCGGGAGGCGGCCTCTGCTCCTAGCAGGCCTGACGACCCGCTCCCAGCTGCCGGCAGCCCCGGCTGACGAGCGGCGCCTGCGAGCTGTGGGCCTTCTGCACGTGATCATTGGACAAAAAGAGAGCCGGTCAGGATGCTAACCCAGACGCACTCACCCAGGACCTGCTGGGCTCATCCAGCCCCCAGATCGAGTCCTCCCCGGGGCACCCGAAGGGGGTCCATTGGGTCGGTTAGTGCCCTCTGGACAGACGGATCTTTCCAGAGGCAGCGCTAAGGCTGCTGGGGTCCTGGCAGGGGCTTAACATATGAACTAATGTCACCGCACCCTGGTTTCTCCAGTCCTGTCCTGGGCCAGAGCGGTGGCCTAGGCCGTTATCGCCCTGGGTCAGCCCGCAGCTCACCAAGTAGGAAGATATCTGAACAAAGAAGCATTTTTAATTTCAGGATTTTCTTTTAAAAAATCATTCATTTCAAGTTGTTATTGGACAAAAGGTTAAAAATTACTTTTTGCTGATATTCTTCCTGGTCATAGCTGTTTGTGGGGAACCTCTGTCTGCACATGATGGAAGCCCAGCTCAGACTGAGGCCCCAGAAGACACTGCAAGGCCTTGCCACCCAGAAGGAGTGAGATGCGTTCCCGATCCCGCCCTCCCCCTCCTGCAACAGCCGGGCAGCTCCCCTCCACCCTCCCCTCCCCGCAGGGCTGGAGGTTCGCTCTCTGGAAACGAGAGCCGGGGAGTCTCTAGACATCAGACTCCGAGAGGAAGAGAATGAGCTGTGGAGCTGAAGAGAGAAGGGGCCAGGTGGGGGTCCCGGCACTGACCGGCAGGGCAGCAGCAGGAGTGGGGGCGTCGGGAGGTGGAGTCAAGGAACCTTCATGAGAAGAAGAACAAGGCCTTTTATCCAGCTGTTAGGAATTTCAGAGAGAACCATAGAAAAAAAGAACCAGCACCTCCGGACTGAAAAGTACACAGTGAGTGACCGACAGCCCAAGGCCCCCGGGATGAAATGCCAGGCGCCAGGGGTACGGAGGCGCTCCCCACAGTGTCCGGTGAGTGAAGCACGTCACCTAGACGAGAACCGGGGTCAGCACGGCAGCCAGTGTGTCAGCAGGAACCTCAGGACCGGCAGACCGTGGGCGGCGTCCCCAGCCTGGGTTCCACGGCCATCCGTCAAGGAGGCACCAGGACAGGGGACGGCCCCTGCCCGTACGTGAGGGAGGAATGGCACGGTTAGAATGTCACCATTCTGCAAGCCCTCCCGAATTAAAGGGCACAGAACGTGGCTGCTGACACGGAAAAGGACACAGCCAGACACTCTGCTTCTTGGTGGGAAAACACACGGCCTTGGGGGGAAAAAATTGGACCTGAATCTGCCCAGAACCTTAGTTTATAGGAAGTAGAGGTGACAGAGGCGTATGTTTGCTGAAACCGCAGAGCTTCAGGCCACAAAACCCAGAGTGCGGGAACCTACGGGACAAACGGTCTGACTCCTTCCACAAATAAATTGCAAAAAAAAGTGAAAGAGAAACGGGGTTGAGGGCTTGGGGGTTAAAAGAGGTTTTAAAAGAATGTCAACTGACTTGGATCCTGATTCAGATAACGCTGTAGAAAAATCATGCCACTGATGACATTATTGGAAATTTGAACACTATTAACTAAACACTATTAAGGAATTAGTAATTTTTAACTGTGAAGATGGCATTCCAGTTATATGTGTATTTTTAAAAGCAATATCTTTTAGGGATACATATTGAAATACCTGGGGTATTCCTCAAGATAACTCATGAAGGCAAAGAGTCACTGGGGCCAGAAATGACCCAAGATTGGCCAACTGCTGGAACTGGGTGTCCTAATTTAAACATATTTTAAAGGTCTACATAGTAAAGAGTTATTTTTAAAAGATTATACTGCATTTATAGTTATTATAAAATACTGTCCTTATTCCCTGTGTCACACAATAGACCCTTGTAGCTTATTTTGGCCCTAATAGCTTGTACCTCTAGTCCTCACCGCTTCCCTCACGCTGCTGCGACCACTCATTTGTTCTCTATATAAGAGTTATTTTTAAAGAGCAGAGTTGAAAACTAAGAGGCTGGAACACTGGAGAACAGTGCGGGGAAGCCCCGGGGGCCTGGGAACACAGGCCGGGCCAGACGGGCTCACAGACTGCAGTAAGAAGGAGGGGTCCTGGGCAAAAAATTGCAATTATTTTGATTATTTGGTATGTTTATGTGGAAAATAATATTGAAGAGGACTTGACAGACCTGCTGGAGCATTTTGAAAAAGACTTGTGCTAGATACATTGAAAATTAAGGGGGGAAATAAAGCCAGCACAGCTGTTGTTTCTAAGGAAAGCAAAAAGTTAACACAGGAAAGAAATGTGGTTAACATTTGCAGTGTTCAAATAATGTAATCACAGACACTAACTGAACCAAAAATTGCCATATAAACTGTTCGGAAAGTTTGGGATAGGGAGAAGTCGGGGTTTGTGTTTGAAACGATCAATCGCTCCTATGTACACACTACTGTATGTAAAAGAGAGAAACGGGGACCTACTGTAGAGCCCAGGGAACTGTATTCAATACCTTGCAACGACCTCTGATGGGAAAGTACACCTGAAACTAGCACATTGTGAATCGACTCTACTTCAGTAAAAAATAAAGATAAAAATAAAAAAGATAAAACCTCATTGACCATAACAAGGAGTCAATGGGTCTACTGGAAATTAACACACGAGAATTTACATCATGTATGTAAGCAATCACATTTATATCAGTAATGACTTGAAAAGCCAGCTGATGGTCTCTGAGTTACCGAGGGCTCCTTGGCTACAAGCAGCAGAAACCAAACAAAGCTAGATTTTTGCTAAAAGGGAGAATTCTTAAGGATTCACGGTTGTGTCTCATAGGAGCAGAGGACAGTGGGCTGGCTGGGCGGCGGGAAGGGACTGCAGTCAGCAAGGACCAGGCAGGTGGGAGCCGAGCAGGGGCGGCTGCGTCCTCTCTGCCGGTCTGCTTTCTCGGGCGTGCCCCACAGCCCCCACGTTTCCATGTCACAGCCCCCAACCCACAGAGATTAACCAGATGCATCTCAGTCCCAGCCCCAGATGTTCTGGCGGGTCACTGGCGTGTCTCAGTGTGGCAGTTTCAAACCACGACTGCAAAGTATTTGGCGCTCTCCCCGCAGAGAGACGGGGTCTCTCCCCTTCCCTTGAATCTGGCCAAGCCTGTGATGGCTTTGCCCGGTGGAGTGCGGTTGAAGCGAGGCTGTATGACTCCTGAGACTGGGTTAAGAAGGCCACGTACTTCCAGCTTGTCTGCTGGAACACTCGCTCCTAGAGTTCTGACCTGTCAGGTAGGAAATCCAGCCGTCTGGAGGCTGCGATTCTGTAAGGAAGCCCCCGCTGTGCACAAAGACTAAGTAGACGCTCCAGCAAGAGTTCCAGCCGAGCCAAGCTTTCAAGCCATTCCAGTGTGGGCGCCGGCTGTGTGGGGAAGCAGACTGCGGGTGACTCCAGCAGAGGGGCCAGCAGGGGCCAGCAGAGTGGCTCCGAGGCATTTTTCTAACCATCCGAAGCCCCTGCGGTCATGGGCAGAGCCTGGCCACCGTGGGTGTGATAAAATGGTTCTTGCCCTCTGTCCCTAAGTTTGGGGGTGGTTGTCACATGTCAGTACGTCTCTGGGATGCTTGGTTCAGATGCTGTCTTGGCTTCATGGAGTCATGAAGTCACAGCATGACTGCTGGGGACCCCCATCCCCCAGGGATGCAGGAAGCAGAGCAGCCCACAAACTCTGGCCTGACAAACAGCCCTCAAGGCGCCCACTCCCTTGCCTGTCCCGAGCTCCCAGAGGCCTGCCGCCGCCTCAGCAGAGGGAGAGCACATGGGTTGAGAGGTCTCCGCCCACTTCTCAGTCCTTGCTTTCCCACCAGTGGGACCATGAAAAGGAGGGACGAGTGAAGAGATGGCTGTGGCGTGGTAAACGGTATCATTCATTCCCTCCCCCCCAAGCCCCGCGGTGGTCCTCCGGTAGAGACAGTTGCCAAGAAGTGGGAAATGTCCTCAGAGCTCTGGCATCTCCCCTCTGTGGCCTCTCCAGGATGGAGGGGATCGTTAGAGGGCCCTCATGTTGCCTAGCAACCGGCGGATGCTGTTTGCTATCATGTCATTAATATGATACCAAAGTGTTTCATAGAAGACATTCATCTTGCACTAATGAAAATCAGATTTGCTAATATGACACTAAATCTGTTCTTCCTTGTGACTTTCTATACTTAAGTAGCTTATTTATTGAATTAGCTCACGAGTGGTTTTAAGCTTGAGACTGTTAAAGTATCATAATAATGACTTTGTTTTCAATAATAATCAGACGTGATGACGCAGCCATAACCCTGCGATCACCATCCCGGGCGAAGCCCCTCCCCAAGGTCCAGCCCTGATGCCAGTTAACTCTCTGCCACCCAACTTCTTCCTGTTGAAACCTCAGCCAGGAGAGGATTCGGGCCTGAGCTGGCATACTCTCCAGCTCACCCACATCTTTCTTCGGAGCTCGGAGACAGAGAACTGAAGACACATCTGTAGCCTAGAGAAGGCTCTGGTGGATAAATGGGTCTCGTATCATGTGAGCAGGAAAAGAGCTACCAGAAGTCATTCAGCCACACTCTTCTCCCCAAAAAAGGACAACAGAAGACCCTAAACAGAGGATAACACAGACGGTCCCCTACTTTCAGGCACAATTTATTCTTGAAAACAGGTACAGAGTTCAAATGTGCAAAAGCACGGACTAGTATCTAAAAAAGGAGCTCCCTTCCCAGAGAGTTAGAAGGCGATTGCTCAGAATGTTCTTTCGTATCTTTAGCACACTGGAGGTCTGAATTCAGCCCCCAGAAAGGGGTTTGTGGGTCTGTGGCTTGGACGCCCACAAGTGTTATGACCGTCAAGGACACACAGAGCTGACGCCCGCAAGTCTGCAAAGGCGCCCAGAAAGAAAACTCGAAAATCTAAACTTCAGAGCTCTATTTTTAGAGGTGGTATTTTTTCTTTTTTGCAAACCTTTTTTTTTTTTTCTATTTACAAATGTAATATATCATCATCGCATAACACAAAGGAAGTGCAGGCGAAGAACAGAGGAGTGCAGAAACAGCTGTCCGTCTGCAGGCAGCCACCCAGCGCCAGCCGCTGTACATCTGTGGGTGTGTGTCCTTCCAGTGTGGCCTTCCTTTCCTCTGAATATGTAAATACTTATATATATTCCACAATATTCTAAATGCTGATCTATTTTTTATTTTAGTGTTTTAAATGCTGAGCATTTTCCCATTTCTTGGGATGTATCATTTTAATGGCATGACTTTTTAATGACTGAGGAGGGCTCCACCACACCAGCATGCCTTCCTTAGTTCATCAGGTGGCTTCTGGCTTTCTATTTTGATAATTAACCCTGCGATAAAAACCCTCAAGGATCCGTCTTTCGGGCACATCTGTGATTGTTTCCATCACCATTTTTAAGGGTCATTAATTTGTGTTTGTTCAGCGTATACTTACTGAACCACAGTGTGCTAGGTTCTTGGGACACAGCTACCAACAAGAAAGGCAGGCTTCCGTCCTTCATAGAGCTTAAAATTAAGTAGCAGAGGTAGAACATTTTCAATGGTGGTTAAAAAAAAGCCCACCATCATCCAAACGAGGGTCTCTCCTTCCTCTCAGTTCCACCCCTCCTCCCCCCGGCACGGACCGCAACCTAGAGGCTTGAACGTGTGTTTCTCAAATATAACGTACATGCTTTTCTTCATTTGCCTTTCTTCACTCAATAGCACATACTGAAGGTCTTTCCATGTGAGTACACGTAGGTCTCATTCTTTTTCCTGGCTTCGTTAAATCCCACCGAAGGAGTAAATCCCAGTTTACTTATTTTCCTATTAACGAACATTTAGGTTCTATCCAATGTTTTTCTGTTTTTGTAAGTAATGGTCCCATCTTCCCGTGCGTCGTGGGACTTCTCGATCACCAGGTATGCACATTTGCATTTTGATCGAAGGCCTTAGCTTACACTACTCTCAGAAAGGGTTACCCCAGTGTATGCTCCCCCAGCAGCTATGAGAGGGTGTGTTTCTCCCCATTCTCATCAGCCCTGATATGTTCCACATTTTAATGTTTGTCCGTCTGCAGGAGGACGAAAGAGTAAAAGGACTCACCCATACGTTCAACTTGCATGTCCTCAAGCATCAAATTCCTTGTTTCTGTCCTTTGCCCATTTCCCTATTGATTTTTCTTTTTGATTTATGAGTGTTTATGATAAAATAGGACTAGTAATTCTTATTACATTCATGGCAGATATTTTCTAGAATATCATTTTTCTTTTTAGTTAATAGACTTGTTTTTCTAGAGCAGGTCTGCGTTTACAGAGAAATGATTGGCAAGGACAGCGTTTCCGCATGCCCTCCCCTCCACACACAGGTTTCCCTGTTACTCATGTCGTGAGTTAGTGTGGGATGTTTGTTACAACTGACGAGCCAGTGTTGATCCTTTATTATTAACCGAAGTCCATACTTTACATTACATTCATCCTTTGTGTTGTGCATTCTGTGGGTCTTGAACAACATGTAACAGGGTGTCCATCATTATTGCATCACAGCCCTAAAAATCTCCTGTGCTCCACCTCTTCATCCCTCTCCTCCCCAGCCCCCTGCAAAAAAACCTTCCTGGCAACCACGGATCTTTTACTGCCTCCATAGCTGTGCCTTTTCCAGATGTCATAAACTCGGACTCAGTGTGCAGCCCTTTTGGATTGGCTTCTTCCACTTAGCAACATGCTTGTAAGTTTCCTCCATGCCATTTCATCGCTTGATAACGCGTTCCTTTTTATTGATGAGTAATACCCCGCTGTCAGGATGGACCACAGGTGGTTTACCCACTCACCTACCGAAGGACACCTTGGTTGCCTCCAGGTTTTGGCAATTAAGGGTAAGGCTGCTATCAACATTTATGTGCAGGTTTTTAACTCACCAGGGTAGAAACCAAGGGGCACAATTTTGGATCATATGGTAGGAATGTGTTTGGTTTTGTAAGAAACCACCAGACTGTCTTCCAAGGTGGCTGTGCCATTTTGCACTCCAGCCAGCAGTGAATGAGAGCTCCTGTTGCTCCTCGTCCTCGCCAGCATTTGGCGTCAATGTTTGGGGTTTTCGCTATTCTGATAGGTATGGAGCGGCGTCCCATTGTTTTCATCCGCATTTCCCTTTATGATGTGGAATAGCTTTTTACATGCTTATTTGCTAACTGTGTATCTTCTTTGATGAGGTGTCTTTCAGACCCTTTGTTCATTTTCAGTTAGGTGGCTTGGTTTTTTTCATTGCTGAGTTTTAAGAGTTCTGGATATTTGGGGTATCAGTCCTCTAACACATATGTGTTTTGCAAAAATTTCCTCCCAGTCTGTGACAAGCCTTTTCGTTCTCTTATATCATTTGTTTTTGATGTTTTTATATACATGTAAAATTTTTTATATAATGAAATCTTTTAAAGCTTCTGAGTTTTGTCTCCCACTTAGGAAAATCTCCAGCTGAAAATTATATAGCATTTTATTTTCTTATTTCACTTTTACAGTGTTTTTTAAAACATTGCCATCTTCTTTTTTGCCATCTTTAATTCCTCTGGAACTTTCTTCATGCTTGTGTATAGTTTAAAGCAGGACTCTAATCTTTTTCTAAGTGCAGAAACAATTTTCCCAATAACTTTTACTAGGTAGTTCATGGTTTTGTTTTGTTTTGTTTTTCCTGTTGAAATGCCACCATTATATGCTGAGCTAAATTCGTTAATACAGATGAGTCCATTTCTGGACTTGCTACCCTGCTATCTGGCCCATTTTTTTTTTCTGTTTCTGGACTCTTCCTGTGCTGGACTCTTCCATCCATCACTGTGGCATTACCGTTTGTTTGATATCTTTGATGTACAATTTTCTTAGCTGTTCTTGTACTTTTCTCTTCCAAATGAACTGCCATGTCTAATTTCATTTAAAAAAATCATTTTGGGGTTTTAACTGAGTTTGAATTGAATTTTTAGGTTAGTTTGGAGCATATTTGTAAAATTGAGGATCACCATTCAAATTTTTTTCTGCTGTCTTCAGTTAGGTTGCTTTCTTGGGAGAGAAACACATTTACGTTCAGGTTTGTCTTGATACTGTTTATAGTTTTCTTGCTATTGTAAGTGGGATCTTTTCCTTCCATTACATTTTCTAATAAAAAAAATACTGGTAGGTAGGGGAAGCACTGGCTTCTATACATTGCTCTTGTCCCGACTTCTTTTTGTTTAATGTATTTTAGTAGGCGATCTTCATGATTATCAGCTGCAAATAGTGACAGCTTTTCCCTTCCTTTCCCGTTGCTACACCTCCTGTTTCTTTTTCTTTTCTTTTCTTTTTTTTTTTTCTCTCTTTCTTGCTTCGTTGACTGTCCTAGAATCCCTGGCATAACATGAAGCGGCAGTGAGGAAAGCTACCACACTGCCTTGCCTTGTCTTTCATGAAAAAGAGACGACAATGGATGAGTGATTTTTTTTAAAGGAAACTGAATCAAGGGTTTTGAAGGCTAGTCCAATATTTCATAAATTGGGGTCAAATCATATTGATGTACCTTCTCCATATGAGGTTTATTCCCTCAGGGAAATTGAACTGAAATGTCCCAAACAAATACAGACATGCCCCCCCCCACCTTACATAGCGACGTGTCTCCAGAACGGTTTGTGTGAGTTCTTGTCTTGCTTTCAGTACCCTCTTGGTGGCTAAGGCTACGTGTTTATACCTTATTATCTTAAACTCTGAGTAAGAAAAACACGTTTAGTTTATGTTACAACCGGATAAGTAACCAAGACCTTCCCCAGAGAGGAAGGGGGTTACCTATCCCAGCTTAGGAAGGTAAGTTAGTGGAAGAAGAGAAATGACCAGATATATTGAATGGAAATGGAATCACTAAATTTCATCCCCCAAATGGAAGGCAGGAGGTGTGGGAGTATTTGAATCCCCTGAAGACGCCTCTTCTGCAGGATCTCCTGTCTTTCTTCCTGATGGCTCAGATCTCTGTGCTGGGCAGCCATGGCGGGGGGGGGGGGATCAGGACTCTTCCTCCCTGGGGGAGAGCTCAGTCTTGGGCGGTCCTCCCTCCCTGCTCCCAGGCACTGCCCGTCTCTCCAGAGTCTGTGCTGAAGCCACACCCCTGGTTCAGCTGATACAAGCAGACCAGGCTGGTTTCACTGTTTATTCACTTTGAAAGTGAGTCAGCCTGTGTTAGGACCTGGACTTTAAAGAGTCACTTGATATTTTAAATTAACTTATTGGGTTAAACCTGCTAAACGATCAAATCCCTATTTGTCTATGTTAATAGAACCCATGTAAGAAAACAGTATTCCAGATTGACCGGGTGCCTGAAACAGCCTGGCATAGCCACCCTGATGATGGGGGTCATGGGACGAGGCGAAGTGACCGTGACCGTGGGCCCCCGACTGGGGACACACACCACTGGGTTTTCCTGGTTGCTAAGCACCTCAGAACAAGAAAGTATCTTCACCTGTGGATCCCAGCACCTGGCATGGAGCCTGGTACATAGGGGTGGACGCCGGATAGAACGTGTGACTGTCTGTCTGTCTGTCTCTGAAGGAGTAAACGACACTCATGTCCACTGCAGCTCCTCCCAGTTAAGATTCTGACGGTCTCTTAATCACCAAATCCAGTGTAGTTTTTGGTCTATGCCTTTTATTCATTCATTCATTCCATAAACATTTATTAAGCACTTGCTGTGTATTGTGTTCTGCAGACACTGTTGTGAATAAGACTGAAAAAAGCCAGCCCTTCTGGGTTTTATATTCAAGAGGAGGAAGGCAGGCCACGAACAAGCCAATAAATACGGAAATAAGACTGTTTCAGTTGGTGAGAAGGGCTGTGAAACAAATTCAGTACGGAAATGTGACCAGGCAGCCCTGGTGGGCAGGAATTGAGGGGGTGGGGAAGACACTGAGCTGGTCCTGGACACAGAGACACAGCCAGGCCTGCGAGATCTCGGGGGTCAGAAGTCCAGCCAGAGGGAACACTGTGGGCGGAGACCCTCAGATGCTAGAAGTCTTGGTTCGTCTGCGGAACAAAAGCTGGAGTGGAGTGAACGAAGGTCGGGGGCTACGCCCTGTAGACGTCTGCAGGCAGAGGTGTGGGTGGCGATGCTGGTGTCCACAAAGGAGGGGCGGTGACTGGCAAATTCGTGCTTTAAACTTCGCCTCTGTGGCCGCGGAAGTTGGATGGGGGGCTGTTAGGAAGCTCCTGCCTTTCTCCCAGATGAGAGATGGTGGGTTAGACTAGAAGGATACAGGGTGAGGTGATCAGATTTGAGGTGTGTTTTAGCGGCAGTGTGTGCAAATCTTGCTCTAAGCTCGAGCGAAGTATCCAAGTGCTCCCGTGACTCTCAAGCTTCCCCAGACAGAACTCATGACCGTCCACCACCGCAGTGGGCGCTGCTGGCGTCCACCCCTCCTCCCCCTTAGTGGTCCAGCGCCCCCACCCCTCTGCTATGTGAATGTTGACCTGTAACTCACAGCTGCCCCCTGGAGGTAACGAGGGGGGAGCCACCTGGCCCGGGAGCTCAGACTGCCCGGTCCCAAGGAGCCCACGGCCGGTGATGGGCACAGACTCAGAGCCCCGCGTCCAGGTCCAGCCAGCCCTGTGATGCAGTCCACGCTCAAGACCCCCCACCCCCGGGCCCAGGCTGAGGCCAGATGCCAGTTCAGAGTCATTCTTGCTCAGCTCCTGGAGAGAAGGGCCAAGAGCACCCCAACGTTGTGGTGTCCAGCAGACGATGTGGCCCGAAAAGGAGGCACAGTGCGGGGTTTCCCAGAAGCTGAGAGAAGGACGTGTTTCCAGGGTGAAGCAGTGGCCAGCGGTGTCGGACTCCACGGAGGGGCTGCGTGGAGGACCAGGAGTGGTGGCTGGATTTGGCTTTGATGAGAGCTGCTTCAGAGGAGGTGGAAATAGCTCGAGAGAGGGGTTATGACCTGAGGAACTGAAGATGCTGCAAAGAGTCAAAGTTTGAGAAGTTCCTTGTGAGGCGGGAGGCAGGGCAGGGGGACACTCTGCAGGCGGGAAGCGGAGTCAGGAGAGGGCTTGGGAAGGAGGAGAGGTGCTCAGTCTTTTCCGTCGGCAAACAAAAGACACAGGAGAGAGAGGACAGTGGCAGAGCCGGGACCCCTTCCTATCGGAACAGCCGCAGGGGCAGGGTCACGGGAGAAAACAAGGTCTGGGGGCGAGAAAGAAGATCAGGCCCCTGTTTCCTCAGTACAGCATGAGGCCAGGTCATCCGCTGAGAGCAGAGAAAAGCAGAAAGGGCTGTGGGATGTTTGAGGGGAGAGAAAAAGTCATCTCATAGAGCAGCAAAGCGGATCCAATGGGGCGATGTCTGGAGTGCACGTTAGGGGGCGTGACTGTGAGGGCAGGCGGGGTGGGGGGGGTGGGGGGGTTCTCCATCTGTATTCTGCTTCTTGAGTGCAGGGGGGAAGCAGGTGGACTGCTGGGCCGAGTGGAGGGAAAGCGGGGGAGGGAGAAATCCTGGAGCTTCGTCTCCGAGGAGCAGCTGAGGGTGTAGGCCACTGTCTGCGCCTTTTCCATCTCAGCCTCCTGGGTCCGTTCCAAGAAAGTGCAAAATGGCCCCAGAAGCCAGCCTCCGGCAGCGAGGCCATGATAAACGGGGCTCACGGAACACAGTGGTGATCGCTGCCTCGTCTGTCCCCTGCGCGCCTGGCCCCCTCCGACAGCAGGGGCAAGGGCTAACTGCGCTCTCCCGCCTGGGCCCCCGGCCTGCGCCTGGCGGGGATCAGCCGTTCGCTCCTGGATCTCATCCTGCCCCCCCGGGCACCTGTGATGTTGCTTTGCCCCAGGTCCTCCCTCCGCGCCCCCATCCCACCAGCCCCCGTGACGCACTGGTGTTTCCCTGGCTTTCTCCTAAATCCCCTCCGCGTCTCTTTCTGCCCACTGTCCCCTCCAGGCCCTCATCAGCTCAATCTGGGCTGCCGTCCGGCTGGACGTTAACGGCTTAGCTTTCTGCAGGCGCTGCAGCTTCCACCTCACGTTAGAAACGGACTACGGATTCGTCACCGCTCCCTGCCCCCCCTCCCCTCGTCCACCTCCCCATCCTGGATTCTGCTCCCCCCAGTCTCAGAAGCCAGGACCCGGGAGATGTGCAGCCCCCTCCCAGGCTCCGGCCTCCAGCCACCCTCAGAGGATGCTCCCCTGCACCTCCCACCCCCTCAGTCCCTCTCTCCACGTTGCAGCTGCGTTTGGCGGTCCCTTCGCCGCTGGCCTCATCCCAGTCGTTAACTGTTTGGAAACATAAACATGATGATCGCCTCACTCCTTAGTTTACAACCTTCCGTGACCACGTGTCACTGAAGATATTAAAGTCCACGCCTCGCAGACAAACACCGGCCCCTGGCCCCCCGCCACGCCTGCCGGAGGCTGGCAGAGTTCCCGAGGCCCCGTGCCTCCGCCTGCCCCCGGGCCATCTCCTCCCGGCCTGTCCCCTGCGGACACCAACGTCTGCCCTGGGCCGGGGTCATCTCCTCCCCGCGGGCCCTCGATGGGGCTCATCCTCGCTGTGACGACACCTGTCGCCCGCAAGGGACTTACTTTTACTTGTCCCCGTCGCTCCCTGTCAGGCAGCCCTGGGGGTAGGGCTCTGGAGGCTGGCTTCTTTGTCTTTGCATTTGGGGTATTTTTCATGGTAGGCGGTCAGCCAGTGCTTGCTTTTGTATCTTTTTATCTAAATCAGTGCTGTCCAGGGGAAGCAGAGTGTGAGACTCAGACGCCACTGTAACTTTGTGAGTAGTCACTTTATTAAAAGCATAGAAAGAAAAAGGTGAAATTAATTTTAACTATATTTTCACTGAGCTCAGTCTATCCAAACTATTGTCTTTTCGACATTTAATCAATAGCACAAATATTAATGAGATAGTTTACGTTCTTTCTTTTTTTGTAGTAAATCTTCGAAATCCGGTGTGTGCCGTGCATCTCAACACAGACAAGCCACGTTCACAGGCCTGGAGGCCACGTGTGGCTGGCAGTCCGCAGCCCCTGGGCAGGACATCTTGGGTCCTGGCAGTTGCTGCTCTGGGACTCTGTTTTCTCACCTAGAAAACAAGAAGTTCTCCAAGAACTGTCATCTAATAATCCTTCTCAGTTCTAAAAAAAAAAAGAAAAATATTCTGGTATTTCATGATGAATCAAAGAGAATGTCCTCTCTCGCTGAGAGAAGAGTGTCCTTCCACTGGTGACCAGAGAGACCGGCCGCCGCTCTGACTCCCCGTCTCTGTGCTCTCCGGGCTCGCCCTGTGTCTGAAACCCCCAGACGCGTGGTCCAGCCACCAAAACCCCGTGGGCTCAGGTTGGGAAACTTCACTCCGCAACCTTTTTTTTTTTTTACACTAAGAGTAACATGATAAAAAGACTAAACAATTAATGGTTCCTTTTAACTTTTTATTTCAAAATAACTTCAGACTTCCAAACAGATTGCACAATTAGAGCAGAGAACAGCTCCGTGCCCCTCAGGCTCCCTGCGCCGGCGTTTCACCATGCTTGCTGCGTCGCTCTCCCTCTCTGTTCACACGCGTGTGCACGCACGTGCACACACACACACACACTCTCCTCATGGATGGGAAGACGTCCCTTTTCTCCTGATGTTTGAATGTGAACCACAAGCATGATGCCCTCTTAACACACCTGTAAGCAGGTCCTGAGAATAATGACGTTCTTGCACAACCACAGCACAACTGTCAAAATTTAAAAACGACATTAATGCAGCACAGCACAGCTCTGAAACTTCAGTCATGCAAGTTCTTCTGATTTTCCCACTGGCATCCTTCTTCTGGTCCCAGGTCCACCCCAGATCCCACCCTCCATCTGGCTGTCGTGTCTCCATTGCCACCTCCCACCTGGGACGGCTCCGCAGCCCTCCTGCGTGAGCCTCCTTGTGTGAGGTGCACAGGCCAGTTATCTTATGCAACATCTACTCATCTGGGTTTTTGCGGTGCTTCCTCGTCACGGGCTGTGCCTTCTCGGCAGGAGCCGCAGGGGTGATGCTGCATCCTGTCCGCGCATCGTGTCAGGAGCCACGTGGCGCAGGTCTGTCCTTTCGCCGGTGTTGTTAGCCGCCATCATTTGCAAAGTGGGGGAATGCACGGAAATGTGCTATTTCTACCTTCATAATCAGTAGGTGACACTTTCAGACTGTAAATATCCTATTTTTCATCATCCTTTTTTCCCCCACTCATCTTTGCATTCATAAACAATTCTTGCCTGAAACACCCGTTCCTGTGTTGTTTGCCAAAGGGCGATTTTCTCATTCCATCATTCACTCCACGTCCGTCACTTAGGTTCTGACTGCAGGGAGGAGCCGTCCAGCCTCCACTCGCTCATTTATTCACTGGTCTCATCAGCACGGACTGATGGATTCTCATGTGTGTGGATGTCTCCATCACCCTCACTATTGCTTTGAGAGGGGGAAATAAGAATTAGGAATGTGTTAGTTGAATTTTACTACCTGAGTTTTGGAAACTACAAACCTAAAAGCATAAAAATGACAAAGAAAGTGAAGGAACCATTTATAGTTGGTCATCATCTCTGTAAAAGCTTCAGTACAAAAAAAAAAAACAGAAGAAAAGAAAAAAATCATATTAATGAGAAAAAATTTGTTATGAAATAGAATGCTTTGAAACATGTATTAATTGCTTATTGTCAGCATCGATCAAACAGGCGGTGTGCATATTTTGTACCAGTGAAGGACATTTCAACTAAGGACCCCTTTACCAGTGAGAGAGCAGTTAATTCCGCGAGGTGACTCGCGAGGCAGCAGAGCACCTTGCTTCGTGTGGTTTGCTCGTTCCTGTGGCCTCAGTGTCACAAAAGGTAATTCCACCTGCTTCCTTTGTTCCACCGACCTCGGATTTGCAGGGCTTTACGCGTGCATATGCACACTTTTTTTTTCTTTTCCTGCAGCAAATAGGTAGGAAGTGGCCGCGGCTGTGAGTGTGGCGGAGCGGCCTAATGCTGGCCTGTGCTCTCCGCAGCCTAATTGAAGGAAAGCAGTCATGCTTTCTATGAAGAGAGACGCAGAACGAGACGAGAGGGACACGGGAAGGGGAGCGGAAGCCCTGAGAGCTTTCTTTCTCTGCAGAATTAAGCGCTAACCTGGCCTCGCGCTCTCAGTCCTGAATTCATACGGCAAGTCAGTGGCAATAGCTGGACGGCCTCCAGGGCACTAGGTTTCTCGTACAAGCTCAGTTAATGCAGCCCCTGGTAGACGCAGCCCAGCGTCGTGCGACGCGCATGGACTAAAGAGCGGCCGCTGCGGAGCTCAGCCTGGTCCCCGGCTCTCAGCCCGGGCCCGGCAGGCGGCGAGGGCAGCCAGAGGTCTCGGCAAGCGATGTCATGACTTCGATGGGAACGTAAACGTCAGCTTAAAATTGAAACAAGGTTCTCAGCTATCTAAAAGACAGGCTAAAAAAATAGTAATAATAAAAAATAAAATAAAATAAAAGTCAGGCTGCTTCATTATAGGTTGTGACACCAGAAACAAACATGTTGTAAATCAACTTCAATTTTTAAAAAAAAGATTCAGTTTCTACAAGAAGACTGCTTTGCTCTGGCAAGTCAGATAAAACACCAGGTAGGAAGAAAATCCCGCCCAGGTTGGTGCTGGGGGGGCCCCCGTCTCACCGGTTTCCTCTCTGTCTCTGAACACACCCTCCCCTCGGCAGGGTTAGCCACGTGGACTGAACTGGCTCACTCTCCAAACAAGCGGAAAGAAGGCGCTCCGCTGAACACTTCTGATTTAACTCCCATCAGCTCAGGCCAGATAAGCCATCGAGGCCGCGGTTTACTTACCCCCACACAGCTGTCGAGTGCGTGGCGGAGCCTCATGGAGGCGTGCCGTGAAGCCTGTCTTCCCTCCTGGCCGCCAGACCTCCCTGCAGACACCCCGGCACGCAGCAGAAGCAGTCCCCGAGGAGAACGACGTTCAGAGTTTAGCCCAAGAAAGACTTTCTTTCGATTAAATGGCAAACAAAAAGTGTTTCTTTTAATAATGTATTTCGTCTCTAACTCACATCAGAAAGGATCTGAGACAGCTTTACACAAACATAGACAGCAGGACAATTGAGAACAGCGACAGTAATAATAAGAAAAACGCAAAACACACGCCCCCCCACCCCCCCAGGCCGAGGCCAGGCCGGCAGCCAGACCTCTTTCCTGCCGTGTCTCCGCGGATTCTGATAGTAACTCTTGGAGGTAAGGGCCGTCATTAGCCCCATTTTCCAGCTATGAAGACTGAGGCTGGGAGGTTAAAGCAACCTAGCTCAAATTACATACGCTAACAAGCGGCAGAACTGGAAGAAAAAGAAAAGGCCCTCAGGACGCGAGAAGCCACGGGCAGGCCAGCAACGCCAGGCCGAGCCCAGGTGGAGAGACGGCGCCCCCCGCAGCGCGGCTCTCTCTGCAGTGAGCGCGCACACTTGGCTTTGGGTTCCCTGGAGGTCAGGGCAAGGAGGGAAACATTTATCGTGGCTGGACTTGCAACGTGCCTAAAAGAAACGTCATCCATCTTCCAAGATGAAGGGCAGTTTCTCCTGGGCTAAGTGTCAGGGATTCAGAAAAACCGATGGTCGGCAGGCAGATCTTTTTGATAGTCGTGTAGAAATGGTATTTCTGAAAACCAGGACTTGGGGGGAGCGGGGCTGGCAGCGCCGCATCCTCAGCACAGTCCGGGCACCGTCGCTGACTCAGGACACGCGTGCTCTGGGAATCGGCGTTCTTACAGACGCCGGGGGCCCGGGAGAACTTTGTGCTCGAGAGATAGCAGGGTCTCTTGGCACCTCGGCTGGGGGCCGGCGGGGGCCGGCGGGGGCCTCCCTCCCCAGGCCATTCTGGGTGGGTCCACTCAGCGGGAAACAAGCCACCCCAGCTCCCAGTGCCTCCCAGACAGCAGCCTTCATACTCCGAGCCGTTCAAGACCGTCTCCCGGTGCCTCTGCAGCCAGGGGCTCCGGCTGTCGGCGGCACGAACTGCTGGGTCCCGGGCACCCCGGGTCGTTGGCCAGGCGCCGCCCGCAGAGCCCGGGCTGCCCGGCAGGGAGAGGGAGCTTGATGACGAGCCTTCCATAAGAGGGCTGGCTTCCACCAAAGGTCAGGGTTTTGCCCGTAGTGCCAGGGCGTGGAGGAGGCGTCTTCCCTTAGAGCAGTGAATATCCCTTACCTGGTGAGGCCGGGTCTAGACTGTGAGTACAACAAAGCCGTGGCCGACCTGCATTCGGAGAAGACCTGGTCTTCTGTTATCCAGACCTTTAGCAGGTGACAGTTACAACTGATTGTCAAATAACTAGTTGGTTTTGCTTTCAGAACCATTCATCTTAGCGTTCTAGATCTGCCTTGAAGCGATGAATTAACGCAATAGAGTCTAGCAAACTCACGCTGGGCAGGAAATGGCCACATTCGGACTTCCATTTCGGTCTTCAGGGTCTTCTGTCACAGGCTGCGTCTGCTCGTGTAATACGCCGTCTCCCTAAGTGAACCCACTGCCCCAGGAACGTGCAATTTACTTTCTCAGCAGCCCTCGGGCTAACTGGAAGTGTTTATTTGTTCCTGTTCTTGTTTTTGAAACCTGTATTGAAATGCACGAGTCCACTTTCTTTTATGGGCCGAATACAATGGCCAGAATGCAGCCCTGCAGTGTGAGCGCAAGTTGTCCCCTCCTCTCTTCTGCATCTAAGCCAGCTCAGGCCAGGTGGGGACGTGGGGGACACCGGGGCTCTCCCACAGGCCTGGAAGTGGCTGTCACGTACGGAAAAGATCTTGTGTGTGTGTCGGGGGAGGTTTCCAGAACGTTTAATGTGGGGACACGTTTGAATCTAGTGACAGATATGTTCTCATTCTGGGATCTCCAACTAGACACACTCTCCCGATTTTCATTAACTTTAAGAAAAGGTTTTTTTAAGTAGATGCTGTGGAGTCTACTGGGTAT
This sequence comes from Camelus ferus, assembly GCF_009834535.1. Classification (NCBI taxonomy): domain Eukaryota; kingdom Metazoa; phylum Chordata; class Mammalia; order Artiodactyla; family Camelidae; genus Camelus; species Camelus ferus. The sequence goes on along the minus strand of NC_045714.1, from coordinate 18,360,072 downwards.
CATAGCAGACAACACCTGTTTGCTCTTTTTTCTTCAGAATCCTGATTTATAGGATGTTACATTGTACCTAAAATAATGCCAGTGACTCCCAGACTGCCCTGCAGCCAAGAAAGCCACGTGACCAACCTTTGGCCAGTAAGATATAACTCGAAGCACTGGGCGCAACTTGTAGGAATTGTCCCTAAAATAAAGGAGAAGGGCCCTCATTATCCCCTTTTCCATCCAAGAGCATGTCTCTGATGACTGGAGCTCAGCAGCCGTTTTGCTCCATGAGGCCAAGGGCCCCATGGTTAGTGCTGTGATCTGTTGTCTATGGAGCCCCCATGCCCATCCTGGACACCCTACCTAGACTTTGTCTGAGAAAAGTACACCTGTGCCTTTCTTTCAAACACCTTTATTATGGTGTGATTCCTATACAGTAAATGACACATATTTCGAGTGTATAATTTGATGAATTTTGATAGATGTATATACCTTAAAGCCACCACCACAATCAAGACAGCTAACATTTCCATCACTCCTCAAGAGGTGCAATTTTCAAATGCCCAATTTGTCCCTTCCCACCCCCTTTCCCCTATGGTAACCAAAAGTTTGTTCTCTGTGTCTGTGAGTCTGTTTCTGTTCTGTAGATAAGTTCATTTGTGTCCTTTTTTTTAGATTCCACATATAAATGATATAATATGGCATTTTTCTTTCTCTTTCTGGCTAATTTCACTTAGAATGATGATCTCCAGGTCCATCCATGTAGCTGCAAATGGCATTATTTTATTCTCTTTAAGGCTGAATAGTATTCCATTTTGTGTGTGTGTGTGTGTGTGTGTGTGTGTGTGTGTGTGTGTGTGTGTGTTCTTTATCCAGTCATCTGTCAATGGACATTTGGGTTGTTTCCATATCTTGGCTATTGTAAATAGTGCTGCTGTGAACGTTGGGGTGCATATGTGCTTTTGAATTACATTTTCCTCTTGATATATACCCAGGAATGGGATTGCTGGATCATATGGCAAGTCTATTTTTACTTTTTTTAAGGAACCTCCATACTGTCCTCCATAGTGGCTGCACCAATTTACATTCCCACCAGCAGTGGAGGAGGGTTCCTGTTTCTCCACACCCTCTCCAGCATTTATCATTTGTGGACTTTTTAAAGATGGCTATTCTGACTGATGTGAGGTGATGCCTCATTGTAGTTTTGATTTGCATCTCTCTAATAATTAGCAATGTTGAGCATCTTTTCATGTGCCTGTTGGCCATCTGTATGTCCTCTTTGGAGAGATGTCTATTTAGATCTTCTGACAATTTTTTGATTGGGTTGCTTGGTTTTTTGAAATTAAGGTGTATGAGCTGTTTGTATACTTTGGAAATTAGTCCCTTGTCGGTTGCATCATTTGCAAATACTTTCCCCCATTCTGTAGGTTGTCTTTTCATTTTGTGGATGGTGTCCTTAGCTGTTCAAAAGCTTTTAAGTTTAATTAGATCCCATTTGTTTATTTTTGCTTTAATTTCCGTTACTCCAGGAGCTGGTTCAAAAATATATTGCTGTGATTTGTGTCTAAGAGAGTTCTGCCTATGTTTTCCTTTATGAGTTTTATAGTATCTGGTCTTACCTTTAGGTCTTTAACCCATTTTGAGTTTATTTTTGCATATGGTGTTAGAGAATGTTCTCATTTCAGTCTTTTACAGGTAGCTGTCCATTTTCCCAGCAACACATGTTGAAGAGACTGTCTTTTCTCCACTATGTGTTCTTGCCTGCTTTGTCATAGATTAATTGACCATAAGTGCATAGGCTTATTTCTGGACTTTCTATCTTGTTCTGTTGTTCTATGTGTGTGTTTTTGTGCCAGTACCGCACTGTTTTGATTACTGTAGCTTTGTACTACAGTCTGAAGTCAGGGAGCATGATTCCCCCAGCTCCGTTCTCCTTTTTCAAGAATGTTTTGGCTATTTGAGGTCTTTTGTGTTTCCATGCAAATTTTAACAATCTTTGTTCCAGCTCTGTGAAAAATGTCATTGGTAATTTGATAGGAATTGCACTGAGCCTGTGTATTGCCTTGGGCAGTATGGCCATTTTAACGATATTGATTCTTCCAGTCCAAGAATATGGTATATCTTTCCATTTGCTTGTGTCGTCTTCAGTTTTCTCATCAGTGTCTTACAGTTTTTGGAGTGCAGGTCCTTTTCCTCCTTAGGTAGGTTTATTCCCAGGTATTTTATTAACTTTTTAGTGTGATGATAAATGGGATTGTTTCCTTAATTTCTTTTTCTGCTATTTCATTGTTAGTGTATAGAAATGCAACTGATTTCTGTATATTAATTTTGAATCCTGCAACGTTACCAAATTCATTGATGAGCTCTAGTAGTTCTTTAGGGTTCTCTGGTAGCTTCTTTAGGGTTTTCTATGTATAGTGTCATGTCGTCCATGAACAGTGACAGTTTTACTTCTTCTTTTCTGACTTGGATTCCTTTTATTTCTTTTTATTCTCTGATTGCCATGGCTAGGACTTCCAAAACTACGCTGAATAAAAGTGCCGAGAGTGGACATCCTTGTCTTGTGCCTGATCTTAGAGGAGACGATTTCAGCTTTTCACTGTGAAGTGGGGTGCTAGCTGTGGCTTTGTCATCTATGGCCTTTATTATGTTGACATCTGTTTCCTCTGTGCCCACTTTCTGGAGAGTTTTTATCCTAAATGGATGTTGAGTTTTATTGAAAGCTTTTTCTGCCTCTATTGAGATGATCATATGGTTTTTATTCTTCAATTTGTCACTGTGGTGTATCACATTGATTTGCGGAGATTGAAAAATCCTTGCACCCCTGGGATAAATCCCACTTGGTCATGGTGTGTGATCCTTTTAATGCATCGTTAAGGTTGATTTGCCAGTATTTTGTCGAGGATTTTTGCATCTATATTCATAAGTGATATTGGCCTGTAATTTTCTTTTTTTGGTGATATCTTTGATTTTGGTATCAAGTTGATGATGGCCTCATAGACGGAGTTTGGAAGTGTTCCTTCCTCTGCAGGCTTTTGGACGAGTTTCAGAAGGACAGGCATGAACTCTTCTGTGAACGGTTGGTAGGATTCGCCTGTGAAGCCATCCCATCCTGGACTTTTGTTTGCTGGGAGTATTTTAATTACTGATTCAGTTTCAGTGCCCGTAATTGGTGTGTTCATGTTTTCTTCCTGGGTGCACATATATTCCTTCCTGGTTCAGCCTTGGCAAACTGTCCCTTTCTAGGACATTGTCCATTTCTTCTAGGTTGTCCTTCTGGCTGGCGTACACCTGCTCACGGTGGCCCCTTATCATCCCTGGTATTTCTGTGGTGTCAGCTGTGACGTCTCCTTTTCATTTCTGATTTTATTAATTGGGGCCCTCTCCCCTTTTTTCTGGATGAGTCTGACTAAAGGTTGATCAGTTTTGTGTATCTTTTCAAAGAGCCAGCTTTTCCTTTCATTCATCTTTTCTACTGGTTTTGTAGTCTCTATTTCATTTATTTCTGCTCTGGTCTTTGTGATTTTTCTTCTACTAACTTTGAGTTTTGCTTGTTCTTCTTTCTCCAGCTGCTTTAGGTGTCAGCTTAGGTTGTTTATTTGCTATTTTCTTGTTTCCTGAGGTGGGCTTGTGTCACGACCACAAGCTTCCCTCTTAGAACTGCTTTTGCTGCGTCCCAGAGGTTTTGGATCATTCTGTTTTCATTTTCATTTGTCTCAAAGTACTTTCAGATTTCCTTTTTGATTTCTCAGTGACCCATTGGTTGTTTAGTAGCATATTGTTTAGCCTCCACGTGTTTGCAGTTTCTGGAGTTTTTTCCTTGTAGTCTAACCTTGTAGTGCTGTGGCCCAAAAAGATGCTTGGTATAATTTCAGTTTCTTAAATTTACTGAGGCTTGTCTTGTGGGCCAGCATGTGGTTGATTCTGGAGAATGTTCCATGGGCACCTGAGAAGAATGTGTATTCTGTCATTTTTGGATGGAATGCTCTATAGATACCAGTTAAGTCCATCTGGTCTAATGTGTCGTTTAGGGCCTGTATTTCCCTATTGATTTTGTCTGGGTGATCTGTCCACTGATGTAAGCGGGGTGTTACGGTCCCCCACTATTATTATGTTTATTGTCCATTTCTCCTTTTATGTCTGTTAACAGTCGCCTTACATACTGAGGTGCTCCTGTGTTTACAATTGTTGCACCCTCTTCTTGGATTGATCCCTTGAGCATTACGTAGTGTCCTTCTTCGTCCCTTGTAACAGCCTTTACTTTAAAACCTATTTTGTCTGATACGAGCCTTGCTGCTCCAGCTTTCTTTTGGGTTGCTTGCATGGAATGTCTTTCTCCATCTCCTCCCTTTCAGCCTGCGTGTGTCTCTGGCTGAACCGGGTCTCTTGCAGACAGTGTGTGTGGGGGTCTTGTTTTTGTGTCCATTCAGCCAGTCCAGTGTCTTTTGGTTGGAGCTTTTAATCCGTCTACATTTAAGGTAATTATTGATACATACATTCTTGTTGCCGTTTTGTTAATTGTTTGGGGCTTGTTTTGTAGGTCTTTCCCCCCCCACCCTTTCTTCTTTTTGTTCTCTTTTCTTGTGGTCTGATGACTGTACAGCTACATTGGTTTGTGATTGCCATGAGGTTTTGGTGTAGAAGTCTATATATATACACGATTGTTTTAAGTTGCTAACCTCTATTTTTTTTTTTTTAACATTTTTTTTTTATTGAGTCATAATCATTTTACAATGTTGTGTCAGATTCCAGTGTAGAGCACAATTTTGCAGTTATACATGAACATACATATATTCATTGTCACATTTTTTTTTCACGTGAGCTACCACAAGATCTTGTATATATTTCCCTGTGCTATGCAGTATAATCTTGTTTATCTATTCTGCATATGCTTGTCAGTATCAACAGATTCTGAACTCCCAATCTGTCCCTAATTTCAAAGGCGTTTTAGATACCCTGTGTTTTTACCTCCTCCCCTCATGATTACGTTTCTTGTTTCTAGTTGTGGCCTTTTCTTTTTTTTAACCTAAAGATGTTCCTTTAACATTTGTTGTAAAGCTGGTTTGGTGGTGTTGAATTCTTTTAGCTTTTGTTTATCTGAGAAGTTTTTGATTTCTCCATCAAATCTGAACAAGAGCCTTGCTGGATAGAGTATTCTCGGTTGTAAGTTTTTCCCTTTCATCACTTTAAATATATCATGCCACTCCCTTCTGGCCTGTACAGTTTCTGCTGAAAAATCAGCTGATAACCTTATGGGAGTTCTCTTGTGTGTTATTTGTTGCTTTTCCCTTGCTGATTTTAACATTTTCTCCTTATCCTTAATTTTTGTCAATTTGATGACCATGTGCCTCCATGTGTTCCTCTTAGGTTAATCCTGTGTGGAACTCTCTGCACTTCCTGGACTTGGATGACTGTTTCCTTCCCCAGGTTAGGGAACTTTTTGGCTATTATCTCTTCAAATATTTTCTCAGATCCTTTCTCTCTCCCCTTCCTCTGGGACCCCTATAATGCAAATATTAGTGTGCTTCACGTTGTCCCAGGGTTCTCTTAAACTACCCTCATTTCTGTTCATTCTTTTTTCTGTTCTGCAGTAGGTGATTTCCACTAGTCTGTCTGCTGGCTCACTGATCCGTTATTCTGCCTCATTTAGTCTATTTTTGGTTCCTTCTAATGTGTTATTCATTTCAGTGATTTTTTTCTTCAACTCTTTTTGGGTGTGATTTACATTTTCTAACTCTTTATTAAAAATTTCACCGTGTGCATCTATACTCCTCCTGAGGTCTCTGAACATCTTTGCCATCATTATTTTAAACTCTTTCTCAGATAAATTACCTATCTCCTCATCACTTGTTTCTTCTTCTGGGATTTTTATCTTGTACCTTGGCCTGGGAGATATTCCTCTGCTGCCTCATATTGTCTATCTTTATATTTATATTTTTAGATAGGTTAGTTATGTTTCTCGACCTTGGAGAGGTGGCCCTCCGTGGGAGACATCCTGTGCGTTCCAGCAGTACATTCCTCTCTTGTCACCCAAGGGCCAGGGTCCAGCACATCCCAGTGTAGAGTCTGGTCTGTGTTTGTGGATTCCTCCTATAGGCTTTGGGATTGTTTTCTTATTTCTGGTATCAGTCCCCTGGTAGATGAGGCTGGACTAGAGGCTTATGCAGGTTTCCTGGAAGGAGCAGTTGGTGTCTGCCCTCTTCTGGGTGGAGCTTGGTCCTGGGCCTCAGGTGGGTAGGGCTGTGTCTAGAGGTGGTTGAGGGCTTGGGAAGTCTGCTGATGAGTGGGCTGAGTTCCTACCCAGTATGGCCTCAGGCTTCCCTACAGGCTGTTGGGTGGGGCTAGGTCTTGGTATTAGTGACCCAAGAAAGATGTCAGCCTCCAGGAAAGCTCATGTAGATGAACACTCCCGGAATGTCCGCCACCAGCTTTTATGTCCCCTGAGTGAGCCACAGCTGCCCTCTACCTCCCCAGGAGACCTTCCAAAACCAGCAGGCAAGTCTGGCCCAGGTTCCTGTAAAGTCACTGCCTTTGCCCATGGACCCGGCATGCACAAAATTACTGTGTGCACTTCCCAAGAGCGTGAAGTCTCTGTTTCCCCCAGTCCCAAGGGGTGCCTGGAGCCAAGCTCCCCTGGCCTTCAAAACCAGATGTCCTGGGGTCTCCTCCTCCTCCCAACGCCGGAACCCCGGGCTGGGGACCCTGGCGTGGGGCTCAGAACTCTCACTCCTGTGGGAGGGCCTCTGGGACTTAATTATTCTTCAGCTTATGGGTCGTCCACCTGGGGGGTTTGGGGCCTGATTATATTGCAAGCACGGCCCTCCTACCATGCTGCTGTGGTTCCCTCTTTATGTTTCCAGTTGAGGAAGGTCTTTTTTGCTAGGTTCCAGTCTTTTTGTTTCGATGGTGGTTTAGCAGTCGGTTGTGGTTTCATTATAGTCACGGGGAGAGGTGAGCTCGTGGTCCTCCTTCTCCGCCATGACCGCAGCTTCACCACAGTCCCTTCGCTGCACCGTGAAGCACCTGGCGCACAACGGCCGCGGTGGATTAACAGCAAAGAGCGGCCTCCTAGGTCTTCCCCTCCTGGCCACTCTGCGGCCACTGAAGTCAGCTGTCAGCTCTGGCAGACGCCGGGGACAGAGAGGCGTGCTAAGAAAGGTCCTCGTGGAGCACAAAAAAGAAGGAATGAGTATTGCTGAGAACAGAGAGCCGGGGCAAGTGGGCATCGGTTTGGAAAGGCCTCACTGGACCTGTTAGGGAGTATGGACAGATGGACCGACGGATGAAAGGAGGAAGGAAGATGGGGCATAGCGTGTGATCTTGGCACATATACCGGCATGGAGAAGGGGACGTGGGACAGGTGGCTTCAGGGGATGTGCTTGCACGCCCGCCTCTGTTACCCACCCTTTCAGTCAGGCCCCCACAAGGGTCCCCCTGCCCGGCATCACTCGAGCCAACAGAACGAGATGGCTTTGGGTTCAGAAGCCGAGGAAAGCGTTCTTCTTTGATCAAAGTATGAGAGGTGCAAGCTTGAGGTCTGGAGCACAGGCTCTCTGGGGCGGGCGGGGACAGGACGGGGCTGTCCGAGGGATGTCACCAGCGGGGAGGGGCGGCACAACTGTGCAGCCCAGGCTTCAGCTCCCGGGCAGCGGGCCCCTCTGCTCATGGCCCGCCAACGTGGGCTGCAGGCGCAGGGGTTCTGTGCTGGGGACTCAGATCCGATGTGTTAGGTGCACGTGGGCCCCTCTAGGCAAGTGAAGCGAGGCTTAGAACAGAAGAAGAGCGGGACCTCATGCCCAGGACTCCATCCTGTTTCTCCCGGGGGCCCCAGGGGGCTGTGCCGGTGACAGCTCCACGTCACACACACCCCTTCACCAGGCCTGGGGGCACAGGCACGTGGCCCCGCAGGTGAGCGGTGCTGGCCGGGCTGGTGGGTGACCACAAGGGGCCGCGGGGGCGTCCGCTGAGCTGGTTGTTGCCACGTAACAAGGACCCAGCAGGGCCGAACCTGATCTTTTAGAGGAAGGCCGAAAATCCAATTTCCAAATGCTGTTCAGGCCAAGGCAGAGATGTCTAGAGGTCGTCCCTGGCTCCCGGGGTGTCCACTTGCAACCTTGATTGCGGACCTCGATGTCTGTCCCTCCTCTCCTTCTGGGGGTGATGCCTGCAGGAGGGGCACGCTCCCCACCCCCAGCCACGCTGCGGCCCCCAGGCCGAGGCTCCCGCTGAGCATGACCTCCCGGCACTGCCGGAGGAGAGTGGCTGTCCTCCCCGCGGCCCAAGATGCTGTCAGTGCACAAAAGGACACGTACCATGTACATCATGCTCTCGGGAAGGTTGGCGGACCCCTCAGCTGCACTCCCCACCCTCCCCCAGGAGAAAAGGCAACTCTTAGGTGAGTTTCCAGCTCGAAAATCCCTGTGCAGGTGTGAGTGGCAGCTGGGGACCCTCTTAACAGGTCCAAAAGCAAAACCTGACTGTGACCACACTAAGATAAAATGAGGATTCTTTTCACTTAAAAAGTAAATTAACGAAGAGAAAGGGGTGTGTTCCCCCCCTGCCCACGCCTGCCCTTTCCTGTCCACCGTGCAGTTCGGCATTTCCAGTGAGGCCTCAGGCTTCCGCACCTGTTCCCTGTCTGCTGCTGCCGGGCCCTGAGCTGAGACCAGGCCGTGAAGGAACAGCACCTTTATCCACCTGTCTTTCCCCTTAGACACGTCCTCTTTCTCCTGAGGCCGGCGGGTATCCGGTCCAGTTGCTTTTCTCGGCATCCTTCGTGGCCCGTGGCTAAGCTGGTGCTCAGGTCCCCGCCCAGTTTATGTGATTTTGTGGATAAAACAGGTGAGATGACCAGATAAGGGTGTGCTCTGGAGAAGCCTGATCAATTCCTTAGTGATTGGACCATATCGACCAGAAATGGTTAATTCAGTTCCACGAGTCGATATTTCCCAGGGCTTCTCAGAAAACTGTATCATTTGCAAAAGTGATAGAGAATTAAAGTCTCCGCCAGATAAACCAGGCCCGCCCTGGCCCAACGGGCAGAGACAGCCCCGTCTTCTGTTTGGGCCCCGGAGAATTTGTGTGTGCGGCTGTGTAGGAAGGAGTTTCGTGATGCGACCACCCAAATCTACACGGCCACTTGGAAACCCCATTGTCACCGTGGTGTACCTGACCGTCTTTCTTGAAGGTTGCGTGGAGACCCACTACGCAGGTGACCCTGTGGTTACTGTCAGTCTTCCCTTTTTGAATGTAAATTGGGAAAGAAGTAAATATTTTCTATTTTTTAAATCCACAATATTCATGGAAATATTAATTTCCCTAGAGCTTATCACTAAGGCCACTTACCCACAGCCCTTGGGGCCATTAATGCAGACCTGCCCCCAACCCCAACCTTGGCAAGGATCCTAGGTACCCCTCTTCTTCCTACAAAGAAGGAAAGAAACTAGAGCACAGAAGTCATTCGGTTTGGGGGAAAAAACTAGACCTAAAACTTTTCATAAAGTAAAACTTTTAACATCCTTGTATCAAAAGATGATCTTTGTTTGATGAAATAGTATCATCAGTTGCAAAATGAGTGTGGTTAAATTCAAAGCTTTTCCAGTTTTAAGGATGAAGCCTGGGGAGAGCCATAGCTCAGTGGTAGAGTGTGTGCTCAGCACATGCGAGGTCCTGGGTTCAATCCCCAGCACCTCCATTAAAAAAAAAAAAAAAAGAACGAAGGCTGCCATGTTTCTAGGATGATTTCGAGGAGGCCCAGAGGGGTCCGTGCCAGTCCCCACGCCCTCCCACCCTCGCTAAACGGGGTTGCTGCAGCTGGCGCAGAAGCTCTCCACAGAGCACGGAGAAGCAGCCCCTCCGCCCCCCGGCAGGTGTCCTCACCTGCTCCTCCAGTCCCCCAAGGACCAGCCTGTGCTGGACGCTGCGGAGACCCAGAGCCCAGAGTGCGTCACAGCTCAGGACGTGCCCTGCGAGGTCAGAAGCGCCCCACGCCGTGAAGCAGGTGGAAGCACCCAGGTCAGGAGCTCCCTGGACTCGAGCTTGGATGGATGGCACCGGGGCAGGTGCAGACGTGGGAAAGGGTCCTCTGTGCTGCCCATCAGGCAGGAAGGCCAGGGTGGAAGATGCTTGGAGGTGAGCATCTTAGACCCTCCACAGGGAGGAGGCGGAGAGGGAGCAGCAGGTGGTCTGGGCACAGCTCTGGAGCTGGGAGAAGCCGGAGCTTAGGCAGGCACCCCAAGGGGGTACCCCGACTCTGCCACCTCCGGTCTGCCTCCCCCTCCCAGAGCTCCTGCTCCCAACCCCAGCAGAGGAGGACGCCTGGAAGCCCCTCAGCTCACAGCCTTTTGGAGAGACGACTGTGGCTCTGCAGAACAGCAGTTCCCGTGTGGCTGCGTTGGTGTGTGCACAGAAGGCTCTGCCAGGTGGCAATCCCACGAAGGTGAAGACCGATGTGCAGAAGCTCCCGTCCCAACAGGAAGGAGCCCGCATACTCCTCAGTGACGCACCAGCGGCCCCCCTGGGCGCTAGCGTTTCACCACCCCTTTGGAAGTGGCTTCTAGGGCCACCGCTAACGCTGCTGGAAAACCAAGTAGCAGCCTTCAGGAGTCAGCCCTTTGGTTTGGTCCCAAGGGCACAGCTGCCACAGACGAGTCCTGGGTCACTGGCCAAGGACAGCTCACCGCAGAGACAGTCACCTTCTGGACAAGAATCCCCAAAATGCGTGACCACGGGAGACCGGTGCGGGGCTGAAATGAATGACATTTCGGGGCTCCTGAGTCACTGGTCTGCAAGCCACTCGACGTGCCGTGCAGTCGTCGAATTTCCAGGAGCCGTCGCTGCTGGACGCCGTGTGGCCGTGAGTTCCAAAGCCAGCAGAGGGACCATGCAGAAACGTCCTGCTTCCTCGTGGACACCCTCAGGTCCCGTGCAGGCGGCCTTAGCAGGTGTACGTTCAGAGGATAGGGGTGACTGTTAGTGGCAGTAACAGCTGGATGAATATGTGACCTGAACAACAAAATAGGTAGTTAAGCATGAAATCAGGTCGCATTCTGGTCAAGCGAACAGGTGCTCGGTACTAAGTGTGCGGCTGACGGTGCAGCTGCCGGGCACTGCCCGCCCTTGTCTTGTTGTTTTTGTTGAAGTAGAGCTGACTTACAGTGCTGCGTTAGTCTCAGGTGTGCAGCAAAGTGATACAGTCACACATACATTCTTTTTCATATTCTTTTCCCTTATAGGTTATTACAGGATATTGAATATCGCTCCCTGTGCTCTACAGTAGGACCTTGTTGTTTATCTGTGTTATATCGAGTAGTTTGTATCCACCAGTCCCAGACTCCTACTTTATCCCTGCCCCCTGCCCCTTTGGTAACCGTATGTTTGTTTTCTGTGTCTGTGAGTCTGTTTCTGGTTTCTGAATGAGTTCATTTGTGTCACTCTTTCAGACTCCACATCAAAGTGGTACATGGTGTTTGTCTTCCTCTGTCTGACTTCACTGAGGTTGGGGATCGCAGGTTCATCTATCGCCCTGACCTGCTAGTGCCTCGGTGTCCCTGGGACACTTCACCTCCCCCCCTCCCCAGGGAAGAACTTAAGTCTCGGAGAACAGAAGGTGCTCATCTGCACGTGGGCACCGGTGTGTCTTCCCCCGCACACCCACGACACCCACTAACAGTCACAGGAATGACAAACGCACCTCCAGGGGAGCGTGGAGCCCACGTGGTCTCACCCTGAAGAAGGGAAGGTTCCCGTCTGAGACTCTCAGCATTTAAAAAAGTAGGAGTTAAAATACTGGTCAGTGTTCTTGGTTCTTCCGAGAATGCATCAAATATTCAGCAGTCGCCTGTAACCAGAGGTGGCCATACTGTCCTCCTTGTAAGGCAGCATTGATTCAAACAGTTTTCAGGGAAAAGTTAGCCAGTAGGGCCACCAAAAGAGCCACTTTCCTGAGAGAGATTCAATTAAGCGTCCGTGCAGTTGCATGAGGAGCAGGCTGCGACACCGAGGTGGCCTGTTTTCTGGTCATGATGGATCCAGAAACCTTAATGAGGAACAACATTTGTGTTACTGTCTACCCAAATTTAATTTGTTTATGCAGCGGTTCAGTTAATCCTGCAATCTGGTTTTCGCAGACGAGGGCAGATAATGGAGACACCGTTCTTTACAAGTCTTCAGGCTTTTAAATTCTGATAAAATCAGGATTCTTCACTGGGCCTTGCCTCAGCTCTGAATTAAACCACTTTAAATGTAATTATGGAAACTGGCCTGACATCAGGGACATCCATTTGCAAAATTGATTGGCCAGGCGGTTCCACGAGGCATTTTATGAGCAAACGATGGCAAAGGGGCCAGAACCGTCATTTATAAAGGCAAAAAAGCAGGTAAATACTTTATTAGTGGTAACGAGAAGGCTTCCAGGGAACTGAATCTTGTTCTTTCCTCACCAGCTACTTCACGGAGCCGTGGTGCATGGCCCTCTTTCACGATCGTTTTATTGATCTCAGGAAGGAGTTGCGCCAAATCTTATCCTCCAAGGAGGTAAGACTGATTAACAGATGTGCGGCTCCGTCCTCGCAAATCGCCAGCAGTTAGAGCTGTTGTCATTTAGACTCTTCCCTACCTCCCCACTTCATGGGTTTGCTTTGAAAACCAACTGTGTGCTTCATACAAACACACTACAGCATAGGTGCACGTAGACAGTGATGTGTCAAGGCAAGGGGACTGTTTCGTCTTTGATGGGGGGCACGATTCTTTTCCCCTTTCCCAGCGACAGCACTGTGAGCGGCAGCGAGCCCGCTGGCCGAGGGCAGGCTGTGGATCGCGTCCCCGTGCCCTCGGGAACCAAGGCTGCGCGCCTGCCGCTCCCGTCCTGTCCCTGTTTGCCAGCCACTCACTAAACGTGTGCGCGTGTTGTTTTAAAGACATCAGAGGATGTCAACAGATGTCCGAACACACTCCTTTTATAACCAAAACTTCTTAGAGTGAAACACAACTAACCAGGAACTAGGCCGCATACCCCGCAGGCTCCGCGCTCAGCAAGAAGCTGGACTGCGGTGTAGATCGTAATGTGATTGTGAAACTTACCTTTTTCAACACGAGAGTCCTTGCCCCCCGAGCTGTGCAGAAAGGTCACACCCAGGCTCAGAAAGTAGTCAGACGTCCACTCCTGACTCTTCCTCAGCTCACTCAGGCCAGGGCTCAGCTTCCACCTCGCTCGACTGTCCCTGTGTCGCCTCCGCCTGGAGACCTGCCACCTCCTCTCAGGTCCCCGTGGTGTGGGCTGCCACGCAGGATGCAGGGACGTCCCTCTCGTCCTGGTCGCCACACTCCCCACCTCACTGCATCCCAGCAGGGACCCTCCGAGGGGCAGCGGCACTGCTGTCCTCACCTCCACTAAACCAGTGACGAAGTAAAAGCTGAGAGACTCTAAGGGCCACCAGCGGGCACATGTCTCAAGCATGTCTCACTGAGAAGCCGTGGTCCTCGGCACTGAGCCAAGCTCGTGGCCCAGTGCCCTCTCCCCATTGCCCCGCCCCCGGTCAGTTTCATCCCTGGGGTCCAAGCTGGGAAATTTAAATCGTTTTCCTAATTTGAAGTAGATTCAGATTGGGGAAAAAACAGGTTTCAAGTTTAAACCAAACTCAGTTCTCTTTGGTGCCCTCAAAGATGGAAGGGAGGCAGAGGGGCCAGTGGCTGAATGCACAGGGCAGCCGGGGCTCGAGGCACTCAGAGTGGAGGTGACAGTGGTAATGAGGTAGAGACAGAGACCCAGGACGCTGCAGGTCACACAGGCCCCTGCAGCACCTCCGGGGGTGGCGGGAAGGAAGCTGGCCCACGTTAGACCAGGCCCCAATCTGGAAGCCTGGTGTGACTGAACTTCATTCAACTCTGCAGACCCTCCCATCCCCCCTTAAATGTGATCTGCAGCTCACTGCTGCCCCACAGGAAAGATTCGTCATTTTCTAGTTATCCCATCAAAACTATGCCCAAATCCTTCTAAACCCTGAATCTGAGTTCCTCTGTTAACCTTCTGCACAGGGCCAAGTGGTTTTAGGCATAAAGCTTAAAAGGGAAGCTTTCCCTTCATGTTTCCAAGTACATCATCAGATGCGATGACGGCCTCTCACGGCAGTCACTGAGCCTCCCTCCACCTTTTACACACAGACAGACATTTGTCGGGGGTCAGTCTGCTGGGCATAGACTCAACCTGGACAGCAGGCCCTGGCAGCAGACCAGAAGTGACCTTTGTAGAGGACAGACTAAGGGCTCCCCAACCGTCCTTGATTTCCAGAAACGGAAACCTCTGGAAGAAAAGCCTTCACTTGGGGACTGTTCTGACATCTGTCAAGGGAGAGGCCACAGGACAGGCTGGGGCAGGCAGGGGTGTCTGCCTGTAGCTCAGACGCCCGCTCCCACCTCAGAGAGCTGTGGGAGGAGGAGAGGGGGGCCCGGTGTGAGCACATGGCACAGAAGAATGGCTCCAAGCGTGTGCCGGCCACCGCAAGCACGACGGCTGGTGACGGTTACGGTGGAGACAGGCCAACAGTGGAAGCAGCGGTCATATAAGTAGATTTGCAGGAATTTCACTTAAGAGCCTGGTAACAGGAAAATAAACCAGGGGGAGGGTGCCAAGATGGTGGAGTGGAGGAATTCACAGCTCGCCCCCTCCCATGAGTACACCAAGAATTACATCTACAGACACACTGAATCGCACAGAACCCCTACGAAACCTTTAAGAGACTGTCTCTCCAAAATACAGGAGTCCTCACAAAAAAAAAAAAAAAATGGCTAAGGTGGGGACAAGGGCAGCGTCAACAGAGAATACTTTGTAAGCCCACATAACAAGTGACAGACACCAGCACAGAGGGCACTCCCTGGTGGACATCTCCTGCAGAGGTACACTCGGCGACTCTTCTTTCCAGCTTCAGCTCCACCTGTACACACTGGGGCTTGGAAGCCTCTATTCCAGCAACAGTGGAGCAGACCCGCTCCTGTCAAGGCTGTGACCACCACAGAACAAAAAGGAGAACCACTTGACAACAACAATCAGGGCAGGCTCTGATCACCACAGCACCAACCACACCCCCAGTCAAAGGGAGAGCAGCCAATACACATGGAAGGAAGACGCTGCAACCATCCACAGTGAGAGCAGACCTCGTGAGAAAGCTATCCGATGTACACAGTCTACACTGGACGCTCCCACTTTAAATTATAAAAAAAAAAAAAACCCAGCCTTTTAAGACCACAGTGGATGACTGATACTCCTCAATCCACAGAGCCAGAGAAACATAAGTACAATGAAGAAGCAGAGGAACCACTCCCAATTAAAAGAGCAAGAGAAGTTCCCTGAAACAACGATCAATGAAATAGACATCATTGACAGTCTACTAGATCATGACTTCAAAGGGGGGTGATAAAAGCACTGATGGAAATGAGAGAGACTATGAATAGAGATGCAGAATACTATAAAAAGGAAATATAGAAATTAAAAAGAGGAGCCAATTAAAAACAGAAAACTCAATGGCTGAGATAAGAGCCGACCTAAAGGCAGTCAAAAGCAGACTACACAATGCAGAGGAACGAGTAAGTGACTTAGAAGACAGGGTAACGGAAGTCACCCAATCAGAAGAGCAGACAGAAAAGCAAATAAAAACCAATGGTAAGAATCTAAGGGACCTATGGGATAATATAAAACGTGCCAGTCTGTGCATAATAGGGGTCCCAGAAAGGGAAGACAGAGAAAAGGGGTCTGAAAAAGTATTTGAAGAAATCATGACTGAAAGCTTCCCAAACCTAAAGAAGGAATCAGATATCCAAGTACAGGAAGCACAGAGGGTCTCCAACAAGAAGAACCCAAATAGACCTACACCAAGACATATAATTAAGATGGCCAAAGTTAAAGAAATGATTATAAAGGCAGCAAGAGAAAAAGAGTGAGTTATAAGGGAGCCCCCATAGGGCTCTCAGCTGATTTCTTTACACAGACACTGCTGGCCAGAAAGGAGGGGCAAGATATATTCAAAGTCCTGAGTGAAAAAAAATCTGCAACCTAGGATACTTTATCTGGCAAGACTATCCTTTAGAATAGAAGGAGAGAGAATTTCACAGACAAGGAAAAACTAAAAGAATTCAGCAATACTAATCCTATTCTAAAAGAAATGTTGAAAGGTCTACTCTAAATAGAAAAGAAGTAGGAAGCTATAGAAATGAGAAAACCATAACTGGAAATGCGGTAACTACAATGAGTTGCAAGAGAATAAACATGAAGATGTATAAGAGGACATCAAAATCATCAAAGGTGGGAGAGGGGAGCAAGAAAATATAGATTTATTTTCTCTCTTCTTTTTTTTCTTTCTTTTTAGTATGTATTTGAGCCTACATGACTATCAGTTTAAAGCAAACAGATACATTAATGGGTTAATATACTTGAAAAACAGGGTAACCACAAGTCAAAAGCATACAATAGAGTCACAAAACCCAAAAAGAAACCAAGCTAATACAAAAAAATGTATCAAACCGCAAAAAAAAAAAAGGGAGAATAAAGGAACAGAGAAGAAATACCAAATCAACTGAAAACAAAAGTTTGAAATGGCCATAAACACACATCTATCAATAATTACTGCAAATGTCAATGGACTAAATGCTCCAATCAAAACACACAGAGTGGCAGATTGGATAATAAAACTAAAGCCTACAACATGCTGCCTACAAGAGACCCACTTTAGAGTGAAGGAAACACACAGATTGAAAGTGAGAGGGTGGAAAAAGATATTCCATGCAAATGGAAATGGCAAGAAAGCAGGAGTAGCAATACTCCTCATATCAGACAAAATAGACTTTAAAACAAAGGCCATAAAGAAAGATAAAGAAGGACGCTATATAATGACTAAAGGAGCAATACAAGATGAGGATATTACACTTGTTAACATATATGCACCCAATATAGGAGCACCTAAATATATAAAATACTAACAGACATAAAGGGAGAAACTGATGGGAATACAATGGGAGTAGGAGACTTTAACACCCCACTAATATCATTGGACAGGTCTTCCAGACAGGAAATCAGTAAGGCAGCAGAGATACTAAATGACAATAGAACCGCTGGACTTGGTTGATACTTTTAGGACACTACATCCCCAAAATACAGAATATACATTCTTATCAATTGTGCATGGAAAATTCTCTAGGAAAGATCACAAGCCTGGGCACAAAAGAAGCCTCAACAAACTTTAAGAGGATAGAAATTATTTCAAGGATCTTTTCTGACCACAAAGGCATGAAACTAGAAATCAACCACAGAAAAAAAATGAAGGAGGAACAAAATGACTGCATGGAGGCTAAACAACACGCTACTAAAAAACCAATGGGTCAGTGATGAAATCAAAGAGGAAATTAAAAAATACTTTGAGACAAACATCAATGAAAACACAACCACACAAAAAATCTAGGGATGCAGCAAAAGCAGTCCTAAGAGGGAACTTCACAGTGATTCCTCAAAAAACAAGAACAGTCTCAAATAAACAACCTAACCTGCCACCTAAAAGAATTAGAAAAAGAACAAACAAAACCTAAAGTCAGCAGAAGGAAGGCAATAATAAAGATCATGGAGGAAATAAATAAAATAGAGATTAAAAAACAATAGAAAAAATCAATCAAACAGGAGCTGCTTTTTTGAAAGAGTAAACAAAATTGACAAACCTCTGGCCGGGCTCACCAGGAAGAAAAGAGAGAGAACACAAATAAACACAGTAAGAAAGGAAAATGGAGAGGTTACAACCAACACCACAGAAACACAAAAAATCATAAGAGAATATGCTGAAAAACTGTATGGCAGCAAACTGGACAACCAAGAAGAAGTGAACACATTTCTAGAAACATACAGTCCACCAAGACTGAATCAAGAAGAAATAGATCATCTGAACAGACCAGTCACTACAAGTGAAATATAATCAGCAATAAAAATCCTCCCTGCAAACAAAAGTCCAGGGCCAGATGGCTTCACTGGGGAATTCTACCAAACAAAGAACTCATATTGATCTTTCTCACACTCTTCCAAAGGATTAAAGAGGAGGGAATGCTCCCAGACTCATTCTATGAAGCCACCATCACCCTGATACCAAAGCCAGACAAAGACACTACCAAAAAAGAAATCTATAGGCTAATGCTGGTAATGAACACAGATGCAAAAATCCTCAACAAAATATTAGCAAACAGAATCCAACAGCACATAAAAAAGACCATACACCATGATCAAGCTGGATTCATCCCAGGGACCCAAGGATGGTTCAACATATGGAAATCAATCAATGTGATACACCACATCCACAAGGGAAAGGACAAAAACCACATGATCATCTCAATAGAGGCAGGAAAAGCATTTAATAAAATTCAACACCCATTTATGATAAAAACTCTTACCAAAGTGACTATAGAGGGAACATGTCTCAACATAATAAAAGCTATTTATGACAAACCTACAGCCAGCATAATACTCAATGGTGAAAAGTTTAAAGCCTTCCCACTGAAATCCAGAACAAGACAAGGATGCCCGCTCTCACTACTTCTATTTAATATATCATTGGAAGTCCTAGCCACAGCAATCAGACAAGTAAAAATATAAAAGGGATCCAAATTGGAAGAGAAGAGGTAAAATTGTCACTATATGTGGATGACATGATACTATATATAGAAAACCCTAAAGGCTCCACACAAAAACTACTAGAGCTGATAAAAGAATTTGGCAAGGCAGCAGGTCACAAGATTAACATACAGAAATCAGTTGTATTTCTTTACACTAACAATGAAATATCAGAAAAGGATAGTAAAGAAACAATCCCTTCTGAAATTGCATCCCCCAAAATAAAATACTTAGGAATAAATCTGACCCAGAAGGTGAAAGACTTACATGTGGAGAACTACAAAACACTGATTAAGGAAATTAGAGATGACTTAAAGAAATGGAAAGATATCCCATATTCTTGGATTGGAGGAATTGACATTGTTAAAATGGCCACACTACCCAAAGCAATCTACAGATCTAATGCTATCCCTATCAAATTACCCAGGACATTTTTCACACTAGAACAAAACAAACTGTTTTCCGTCATGGAAAACAGTATGGAGATTCCTCAAAAGGCTAAAAATAGACTCACTATATGATCCAGCAATCCCACTCCTGGGCATATATATCCAGAGGGAACCTTAATTCAAAAAGATACATGCACCCCGATGTTCATAGCAACACGGTTTACAATGGACAAGACATGGAAACAGTGTAAATGTCCAACAACAGATGACTGGATAAAGAAGTTGTGGTAAATTTATATAATGGAATACTACTCAGCCATAAAAAAGAATAAAATAATGCCATTTGCAGCAACATGGATGAACCTGGAGATTGTCATTCTAAGTGACGTAAGCTAGAAAGAGAAAGAAAAATACTGTATGATATCACTCATATGTGGAATCTTAAAAAAAAAAAAGACAAATGAACTTATTTACAAAACAGAAACAGACTCACAGACATAGAAAATAGACTTATGGTTACCAGGGGAGGAAGGGATAAATTGGGAGTTTGAGATTTGCGGATACTAACTACTATATATAAAATAGATAAACAACAAGTTTATACTGTACAGCACAGAGAACTATATTCAATATCTTGTAGTAACATATAATGAAAAAGAATATGAAAACAAATATATGTATGTGTATGTATGACTGAACTATTATGCTGTACACCAGAAACTGACACAACATTGTAAACTGACTATACTGCAATTTTAAAAAAAGAAAGAAAAAAAAAGCAGATTGCCTTCACTCAAAAATTACAATTCCTTTTCTCAAATACTGAGATGATGTAACCCACTGAATTTCACTTTCTACCTTACCTTCAGGGAAGTACAGAAGTTCAGTCCTATTAACTATGACGTCCTCAAGCTGTTTATCCATTTCCCTCTCCCTCCACATGTGTAGAAAGAAATAAAAAACTATTACCTATGACTCAGTGTAAGTCATATATAGATTATAAACCTGTATAGTGTTTATTTTTTTAAAAAATCATTTTAAGACATCTGAAGTCCTTTTGTGTAAGTGAAAATGGGAACAGATTATAAACCCACTGGCACTGCAGTTAGCTGTGGCTGAAGCCAAGGTGAAATTCCTTATCGTCAAAATCATCCTTCAAAGTCCTCTAAGAAAGATATGACAATTATAAACATGTATGAACAACAACAGAACCCTACAATGTATGAAGGAAATACTGATAGAATTGGGGAAAAATAGTTTTAAGATGATAGTTGGAGACTTTGAAATACCACTTTCAGTCATGGATAGAACCACCAGATAGAAGATTAATAAGGAGACAGAGGACTTGAACAGCAGGGTACACCAGCCAGACCTCGCTGTGCACAGAGCACTCCACTCCCCCACAGAAGGATGTACGTTCTTCTCAGGGGCACATGGAATGTCCTCCAGGACAGGCTGTGACATAAGTGTCAGTGAGTTTTAAAAGATCTAAATCATACAAAGTATATTCCCCAACCTCCGTGAAATGAGCCTGGTAATCAGCTGGAAATGGAATAACAGATTTTTAAGCAACTTCTTGATTTCCAAGAAGAAATCAAATGGGGTATTAGAAATGCTTAGAGACAAATGAAAATGAAAACACAACAGACCAAAATTTATGTGATGCACAGTGAAAACAGGTTTCAGAAGGAAATCTATAGCTGTAAATGCTTCCATTGAAAAAACGGGGGGGATTTCAAGTCAATAACCTAATTTTACCCCTAAGGAGCTAGAGAAAGAAAACCAAACTAAACCCAATGCTAGCACAAGGAAGGAAATCATCATTAGAGTGGAGATAAATGAAACAGAGAATAGAAAAAGGACAGAGAAAATTGACAAAACAAAACGTTGGTTCTTTAAAAAGGTCAAAATTAATAAGCCTTTAGCTAGACTGACCAAGAAAAAAGAACTCAAATTCCTGATGAAATGGAAGTGGGGATATTTCTTGCAGAAATAATGGTTTAAAAGAATGCTATGAACAGTTGTATGCCAACCAAATAGAGAACCTAGATGAAACAGACGAATTCCTAGAAACACACAAACTACAAAAGCTGACTCAAGAAGAAACAGAAAATCTCAGCAGACCTATCGTTCGTAAAGGTACCGAGTCAGGGATCCAAACCCTCCTGACAGAGAATCCCCAGACCGGGCGGCCTCCCTGATGAATTCCACTGAACACTTAAAGAAGAACTAACACCAGTCCTTCTCAAACTTCTCCAATAAAATAGAAGAGCAAGGGAAACGTCCGAGCCCCCTTTGTGAGGCCAGCACAGCCCTGATACCAAATCCAGACCAAGACGTCGAAAGAAAACTACAGAACGACGTCCCTATGAATTTCGATGCAGAAATCTTCAGCAGAACACAGCAGACTAAATCCAGCAGCATATTTAGGAGATTGTGTACCATGACCCAGGAACGTAAGAGTGGGTCAGCATATGAAAATTAATCAGTGTAATGCACAGCATTCCTAAAATGAAAGGGGGAAAATGCTATACTCTCAATTGATGCAGAAAAGGCATCTGACTAAATCAAACATGGTCTCGTGGTAAAAACACTAAAAAGCCCAGAGATAGAAGGAAACTGGCCCAACCTGATTGAGAGCGTCTATGAACGGCCCACGGCTAACAGCATGCTCAGCAGTGAAAGACTGGAAGTTCTTCCTCCGAGACCCGGAATGAGACAAGGATGCCCGCTCTCACCACTTCCATTCAGCACTGTACTGGGAGCTCTAGCCACAGCAGTTAGGCAGGAAAAGGAAATAAAAGGCATCCACGTTTGAAAGGGAAACTGTCTCTTTTCTCAAATGACATAATCTTATTTAATAAAATCCTAAAGAATCACAAAACAGTGTTAGAGACAGTAGATGGGGTCAGCAGGGGTGTGCACCAGCACACAACAGTCAGTCGTCGACATTACAATCGATGATCCAAAAGTGACGTTAAGAAAACAATTCCATTTACAATGGCGTCAAAAAGAATAAAACAATCGGGCATGTATTTAAGGAGGAGGTGCAAGATCTGTACACTGAAAAGCAGGAAACATTTCTGAAAGAAGCTCAAGGTGACCTTGATAATGAAAAGACACCTGTGTCTATGGACTGGAAGACTTAATATTCCTAAGACAGCAACCCTATGCAAAGCACGCTACAGATTCAGGGCGATCCTATAACAATCCCCATGGTATTTTTTTTTTTTTTTTTTTTTTTAGAAATGGAAACACAATCCTGAAGCTCATATGGAAATGCAAGAGATTTCAAATAGCTACAACAATTTTGGGAATAAAAAAAAGTTGAAGGACACGCACTTTGCAATTTCAAAACTTAATACAAATCAGCAGTAAGCAGGACAGTATGGCAGTGAATCAAGGACAGACACAGAGATCTGTGGAACAAAATCAAGAGTCCAAAGTAACCCCGTCTACACAAAGAGATGTTAACACCATTAATCATTAAGGAAAGACAAAGCTGAACAGCAGTGAGATACCACTGCACACCCACTAGGGTGGCTGCCGTAAAGAAAAAAAAACAGGAAATAATGAGCATCGGCAAGGATGTGGGAAAACTGGAACTCTCGCACGTTGCTGGTGGGAGTGTAAAATTATCATGCAGTTGCTGTGCAGAAACGGTTCGATGGTTCCTAAAAGCTTACAGACAGAATTACCATATGACCGAGCCACTGCTGTCCTAGGTGTACACCCCAAAGACCTGACAATCAGTGTCCAGATGAGTACTTGCCTATGACTGTTCATAGCAGCACCATTCAGAATTACAAGACGGAAGAGAGAACCCCAGTGCCCGTCAGTGGACCATTGGGTAACCAGATATGGTCTCTCCACACAAGGGAAACTTCACGTGCCATAAAAGCAGTGTAGTACTGGTACATTCTAGAAAGGGGACGAACCTCAGAACATTAAGGTAAATGAAAGAAGCCAGACACCAAAGGTCACGTATGAGGCCTCAGGAGGTGAGCCGTTCACAGGTGAGCCGGCCGGGAGGGGCGGTGGTCACACCGCGAGCAGCCACCCCGGGAGAGGCAAATGCACGAGAATCCTTCTCTAATCTAGAGCAGTATTTGTCTTGCGTAAATTTAAAAGTTCCATTTTGTGACTTTACACCATTTACCCCAATGTTAGAATAGCATCACACAAGACGAGCCCAAAATCCTCAATAATTTTTGTAAATTCATTGTTTATGTTTGATACAATTTTTCTGAAAGATTAAGGGAGAAAGAACCAACCTCATATATACCGCATATATGCTCAGGGACTCAAATGTTTCAGCACCTCTAATATTTAGTTCTGGGTACCACTTGCCTTCTTCTCTCTCACTGTCTTTGTTGAGTGCATGAAGTCCTGGACCCCTACTGACTGTTCTTCCGAGCGATGTGTGTATAACCTCCCACACCTGGTTGTGTCTTGCTTAAATAACCAAGTGATAATTATCTTATGTCTCTGTATAGTGTGAATATATTTTTCCTTCTGTAAGTTCTTACTGTTAATAAATTAAGGATCCAGTAGAATTCTGCAAATTATCCACTTTTTTTTCTGTTAAAAATAAAAAGAATTATTGGAAGTTCAAATAAATATACCATCAAAGTCCATGTTCCCTTAGGGTAATTTTCAATGATCGTGGTGTTCAGGAGGCACACAAACCTCGGTGAAGTGCTCTTCCTAACAACCCTCCCACAGACGGGCGGACAGCTCATGCAGCAGATACTGCAACAGGTCAGCCCGGGAGGCAGGTGGTGCGTGTGCAGCTGCACACTGCCCCATTCTGTCACCTGGCCTCTAGGTTTGAATATTTTTATATTAAAATGTTGGGGAAATATTATAAATATGTACAGCATATGATTCTCAACTTCAAATAACTTTATTCTCTCTTAGCCTCATCTTTTAAGATATCAGTGACATTTGACTTTATTAAGAATTCATTCTAGGATTTTAAAAATCCTATTTCTTGGGGACTGTAACCAGATACAGTAAACCATCTAGGAGTTTTCATGCAAAAAATGTTGAATCGCTTCCTTTCTTATTTTTAAGATAAGCATGCTCTACAGGTAATTTTTATCTGAAAATTAAGACCTTAAAATCAATCTCCTTGCTGAACCTTAAAGACATTATGCTAAGTGAAGTAAGCCAATCACAAGAAGACAAATAGTGTTTAATTCCATTTATGTGAGGTGCCTAAAATAGTCAAATTCATAGACACAGAGAGTGGAAGGGTGGTTGCCAGGGGCTGAGAGGAGCGGGTGGGGAGTTAGTGGTTAAAATAGATAAACAGATGCAATTTGGGGGGGATGACACCGTCCTGGAAGTGGATGGTGGTGACGGCTGCACAACAACGTGAGTGTCCTTAACGCCTCTAAATTGTACACTTTAAAATGGTTGAAGTGGTAAATTTTACATCATGTGTGTCTTACCATAGTAAAAAAAAAAAAAATTAACCAATAAAAAAAAAGATCAACGTCAGGGAGTTTTAGTGAACCTGCCCTCTTACTGTGGCATTAAGTCCAAGTCATTTCGGTCTCTGGCCCCTCACTGTCTTTTCCAGGGGGAAAGCCTTCCTTCCATAGAAGAGTTAGCCCGGCAGATGGAAGATGAGGAGATTAACCTGCCCGAGAAGCCCAGGACGTACCTCAAACGAGTTTTCCGGGAGAGCATCTACAAGCCGCTGGTGGAGCGGAGCATCCTTGACTACCTGCGCTATAATCACTACCACCTGCCCATGTACGCGTGGCCAGGCATCATTTAGCTGCGGCCGCCGTCTCCGCGTGATCGTTTCCGCACGTGTCGCCCGGGGAAGCGCTGTGTGGGAACAGGAAATCTCTGAAGCCCGGCTGCACCATCGGACACCGGCTTGGTTTGGTCCTTTCTCCTCCGCGCCCACCTCTGCCTGTAGTTTTCTATCTTCCCAGTAGGTGGCGCACGGCGGCGCCTCTCGATCCTGGGGCAGGGAGCCGCTCCACCAACGCCAGGCGTGCTCCCGGGCAGAGACACGCATGTTAGCAATAAAGTGGGATCGTACCGTTGTCTTTACCTTGGGCGTGATTCTGCTTGGTTTCCTGAAAAGTCCTGTGAGTCCCTTACACGTCTACCCCGTCATACTCGGAGGGCGATTAAAAAAAAAAAAAAAGAAAAGAAAAGAAAACGGTGTGTCCAGGATGGAAAATAGTGAAAACAGATGATGGTAAATAACTCTGTAATTCAACATCAGAATCACTGATGGCTTAGGAAAGTTTACAGGAACTTTTGAAATGAGGAGGCTGCTACCACAGCCCCTGGATTTCTACTTCCTGTTCCCGATCACAGGCATAAAAGCACCGAAAATCTGGCAGAGCAAGACAGGGTCACACACGGGTTTTAGATGAGAAAACCTTAGTGGGAAATTAATCAAGGTCGTCTCCTTGGACCCTTGGTGCTGTTGCTTTGCATGGGGGCTCTCTGGTATGTGTCACCTGTGATGTGAGTCAGAAGCCTCTTTCTTAAAAATAAAGCAAATTAGGTGCCTACTAGAAAACCGTATGGATTCAGGGTCAACACACAAGACTATTTTCATTTACTTGGACCTCTTTTAGCAGATAGCGTGATACAATTTGAGTTTTTGACCAGCGGGGCTTCAGACTGCCTCTTGTGGACATAATTCCAGTTTTTGTTCTTTTTTTTGTATTTATGTTAACATTTAGCAAAAGTTGGCACAATTCCAGTGACTACACAGCTATTTCGGGGAAGGGTCATAGCTGGCAGGGCAATTCTACGCCCGTTAACAAACTGCTGCTTCTCAATGACAAAGTCATTCTGGAACATCGGACTCCGATTTTCCCAAGGCAGGCAAGGAACAAACTCCACTCATTCCTTCACACGTTATGTTTTACAGAAACGCACGGGTCATTTCGAAGGTAGGCCCAGCTCTGACCATATGGTACAGACTGTGTAACACGAGTGGGGAACAATCACTGCTGGTCCCTCTTCGACCTGCAAACCCAGCACACTTGGAACCGTATTTCAGGGCCTGCGAATGAGTCAAGAAACTCTCCTTCCCTAACCACCCCCCACCGCCTCTCCCAGCCCCAGAGGCCCTGGGTCAGATTCATCGGCAAATACAGTGAGTTTCTGTGACAGGCCCTGGGACCTTGGGTGGAGATGAACAGAACAACCAGTTAGAGGATCAACAGTAGTAATTTCTGTGACCAAGTACTACCATTAAAAAGCTTCTGGTCACAAAAAAAAAAAGTGACCCCAAATGACACTGCCAACCTTAACATCAAATCATGCATCATTTATAGTAAGTTTTCCTTTGCTGCTTTTTAAAGGTCGTCTTAAGTATCCTGGTAGATTTGAAAATGTCTAGAATACGATCTACTCTAGAATTGGATGAAGTAACTAATCAGCGTCCCACATTCTGAGTGTGAGTAATTTCCTGAAGCTAGACGGAAATGTCAGCATACACGTGCAGATTTGAGCATTTTATCACCAAGGAACAACTTTTCTAAGAATAAGAGACAACCCAAGAGTTGATCATAGCTTGAAAATGGCAGTTTCAAGGGCTTCAGGAGAATAAAGGCATTTACTCCTCCGGGATCATAAACCCTGGCAAAAGAAAGAGCTTCCGAGAGGCCAACACGTGGCCCTCCCTCCACCGCCCCGGCAGAGCTTCTGTACAGACAGGACGCGTGCAGCCCCCCTACATTGCGCCTGTGCCGGTCAGCCCGGGAGTCCGGAGCTCTTGGAAGTCTATAGTTTTCAACAAAGACTACTGACAGGAAAACACCAAAGGTAAATTCCCCACGTGCTATTCCCGCACAGCAGACGCAGCACCCATGCGCGTAGAGGCCCTAATGCTCTCCTGACACGTGTGGGTTTGTACTATAATGTGGCCCCCTCCTTTCCAAAAAACCAGCTCCTTAGGTCACACCCAAATGTCCCAGGAAGGCAAACGAAAAATAGAAGGGGAGGTGGGAGAGGAAAAGGAACAGTGCATGGAGGATAAAATACGGAGCCAGCCAATCAATACTGACCCTCAGAAGAGGGTGTGTGCGTGTGTGCGCGTGTGTGCGCGTGTGCACGCGCCCGTGCGAGAGCCAGGGAGAGCGCACGGGCGCACCCGGCTCCGGGTGCGCCATGGAACTGGGAGAGGGGCTCGAAAGTCGCCTTGTGTGAGGAGCTGTTGATTGTTTTCTGGTTGAGAGAAGAGGTGATGATAAGGCTGGGATAAAGTGCGCGCCGGGCCGGGCTGAGCGGCGCGGCAGCTGTATGCTAATACCCACAGAAACCAGCCTCCGCGTCCCCCATTAAAGCAGGCGGCCAGGAGGCCACACATCACTGAACAAATAGGCTCTCTCTAGACAAATAAAATAACACACGTTGGCCTGCGGGGAGCGAGCAGAGCCAGAGGGGGAGAGGAGAGGGAGGAGAGGGAGGGAGGGGGAGAGAGGAGAGGGGAGAGGGGGGAACCCTGAAGGAGAGGGGATGGAGGGGGAGAGAGGAGGGGACTCGGAGACAGGAAAAAGGAAGGAGAGGGGGCAGTCAGA
Organism: Camelus ferus; assembly: GCF_009834535.1. Taxonomy (NCBI): domain Eukaryota; kingdom Metazoa; phylum Chordata; class Mammalia; order Artiodactyla; family Camelidae; genus Camelus; species Camelus ferus. The sequence continues at coordinate 18,332,500 of NC_045714.1, read as the reverse complement.
GGGGGAGAGGGTCAGGGGGTGGGCGAGACTGTGAGGAGGAGAGAGACAGGGGCGCAAAAGATGGGAAGAGAAGACAGGCAAGGGGGAGAGGAGGCACGGGGTGGGCAGAGATGGGGAGAGAGAAAGAGAAGGGGGGGCAGAGAAGGGGTAAGGGGAGAATCAGAGAGATACGTGGGAGAAAGAAGAAGGTGGGGTGGGAGTAAAAGAGGGCAGGAGGGGGAACACCGACACCCAAACTCAAGAGTGGCCACAGGACCGGGGGAGGGGGGGTAGAGGGGAAAAGGGAGGACCGAGGCCCAGGCGGACACGCGCCCCTGTGGCCCCAGACGCCTGGCTACCCCGCCGTCTGCCCTGCGGCGGGCGAGGACAGGGGATGGTCGGGGTCGCCGTGGCCTTTCTGGTCAGTTTCACTGGAGCTTCATTGCGTCCTTTCCTGAGACGGGGGCGCGCAGGGACCCGGGCCGCCCCCTCCCAGGTGGAAACCTCCCCCTGTGTGCCCCACGTTCCCTGCCACCCCGGTCTGCTCGGTGCCATCCCAGCTCTTCGCAGCATCATTCCCTGGTTATGACTTTCCAACATTTTCTGGCTTCGATTCGCCCTCTCGGCCCACGCCACCCTTCGGGTCGCTCAGACCCGGGACCGTCTAGCCCGCCTCCCCCTCCCGGGTCCAGACAGTCCAACCCAAGGCGAAAACAAACAGCCCTGAGGGCACTTCAAGGAGCATGCGGCGGCCCGACGGCACACTCGGGAGGATGAAAGGGGCGGCCGGCCACCCCGTGGGCCCCGGCGAATAATGGGCGCGCAGCAGATTGCCGGGGGCACTTGAAACTCGAGGGGAGGGAACTGCTCGAGCGCGGTCCCTCCCCGCGCCCGGCGGCCAGCGCAGCCTCGCGGATTCGCCCTCGTCCCTCTCTTTCATGCTCTGTCCTTTTGTGCGGAATTATTTAAACGGGAGATCCGTGGCAGCTTTATGCTAATGTGCTGAACAAAGGCGACGGCCCGTGGGCGGGGGCCCGGAAGGTGCCCGGAGGCCGGAGGCCGGAGCGGGCCGGGCGGGGCGGCGGCGGCGGCGGGCTGCGCGTGTCTCTCGCGTGCCCCGGGGCCCGACACCATCACCCCTCATTCCTGCAAACACAAAGCCTCTCCGGCTCGGGCCGGCGCGCGCGGCGCACGGGGGTGCGGCCCCTCCGGGACCTGGCGGCCGGCTCTGCGGCGGTGACGCGCAGTTCAGGCCGGGCGGTGGCTCGAGGGCCCGGAAGGCCGCTGCGAATCCGGGAGAGGGGTCCGCGGCCGACTGGGGACGCCGTGAGGGCGCTGACAACGCCCCCTCGCGCCTCCCGCGTCTCCAAAGGCGCCGCGCGCCGCGGGGTGAGATTTCGGACCATCCTGTCCTCGCCTCTCAGGAGCTTAGGGGCTGCCTGGAGCCGGCGACGTCCCACAGGGCAATTCCTTGGCCGAAATTCCCTGCCTTAGAGCTTATTTCCAAGCTTCGTGCTTTCTAGCAACTCTCTGGCGCTAAACTCCTGCGTCCGGGGTCACAGTGAACCCCAACGCGTTCCCCGACAGCAGCCTAGAACTGCAGGACGGGAGAGCTTAGAGCGCCCGCGGCCTCCGGCTCCGGAGGCAGAACCCACTGCGGAGACTTCGAGGACCAGAGGCAAAAAGGCCGCCGTATTTTGCCAGAGCGCTGGCCCGGACCCCACAGGAAGGGGAGGAGTCGCCTGGGGCCTGGGAAGGACACTTCAGGGGTCCTGTCTGGGCTCCCTCTTCTCGCCTGCTCCCCTGGAGGAGGCAAATTAGCGCCCAGCGTTTCCCCAGCCCAACGCCACGCACCCCTACCCGGAATCGCAGTGCGTAAAGGCCGGCCGCAGCGGCGCAAAGTGGTGGCGCTTTGCTCTTCTAAGAGGAAGGCTAATTTCTCGACTCAATGTCCACATGCCCGCGGGCGCGCAGCTTCTGAGAAATAAACTCACGCAGAAGACGACTGAAACCCACGACCAGGAGCAAGAGTGCACGGTCCGTGGCTGCTGCTGGTGTGTGCGTGAGCGCCGGCCGCCTCATTCTTCCCCAGCCCTAGGTTATGAAATTAGTTTCTAATACTTTGACATTTCAAGTGTTCATTTGTTTTGACCGTACCTGTCTGAAAGCAGATTTCATTTTCGCTGGCAAGACTAGAAACCACAAATAAAAAAAAGGAAACGGATCCATTGAATCTCAGTATTTCAATAGTGTTCAATAGATTCTCCTGGCTTAATTCAGAGTCCTGTTTGAATTAGCTGCATTCAGGCAGGGGTTTTGTTTTGGTTTTTGCACCACCACCTCCCCACCCCCCGCCCTCTTTACAATTATGGGTGGTGTTATTTTTAAAGGATTCACAAGGTGACTAACTCTCCCTGTTATCTGTTGAATGAAAGGGCTGTTACACACGCAAGGCCAAATACCCTGCAGTCAGTTGGGATGGCAGGCCGAGCTTCCCCCCCCCCCCCCATTATTCCACAATCCAGATGGGATTCGTGATTAGAAAATAAAACTGGCCAAAGCTGTCCCGGAATCCCTTTTTCCACTTCTAATTTCATCAGCAATATCAAGCAGCGCTCAAAAGAGCAAGGAAGTAACACCAGTTACTTTTCGACTGAAAGATATATACAAATTTTAGATAAACTCATTTTAAGGTTTCTAACTTTTTTCAGGACTTGCATTTATTGTAGTTAGCATTTTTAAAACGAGGGTGAGAACTTTCAAAATATACTCCATTATATATATTCTTCTTTTATCAGTCTGAGGTTTTTGGTTTTTTTTTTTTAAAGTCACAAACATAAAATCACCAAATATCTTTCCCCTTGATTAACTAACTTGATTAACTCTAACCACTGTCCTCAGCACAACTTATTATTCATGTGTACTCTATTAAAAAAACTGATTTTCACGCCAGGGTATTTTCAGTGGGAAAATCCAAAACAATTAAATACCTTCAGTGGAATTAAACATAAGCAAAACTCAGCAAAATCTATCTGGGTGCACAGAGCTTTGCAGAGAAAATGTTTCCTTCTTTTTCAGTAAAGTGACATTTTCCTCACATTAATGTGGCTCTGCTATTTGTTCCCCAGTCATGGGCGATCAGGGCCACTACGCACGCACTCTTGGGGTTCTGCCCTCGGCCCCCGAAGATTCTGCCTTTTGTGTTTCCTTGGAGCTGGGCTGGGAAGAGATTGGAGGCAAAGGGCCCAGTCTGGGTCCAAACGGGGCGGCGAGGCGGGGTTGGATTTTCACTGTTGTCTTTTCCTGGTGGCACGGGGGGAGGCGGCTTGTCCTCTCCCAGGCCGCAGCCTGCCTCGGAGGACAGATTGCCCCCCTCCCCCCGGCCGGCAGCACGCGCCTCTTTTGAGTCCAGATTGGCCGCAACCGGCGCTCAATAGCGGGAGGTTAATTTCCTTCACAAAGGTGAAGGGGGCACGGCTCCGGGGGGCCCCGCGCCCAGACAGGCGGCCCCTTTATTCCGCAGCGCCTTGATTGGAGCCCTTGATTTAGCATCTGATGTCAACCGGCGAACAAAATGCCCGCTCCGAATGAAAATGCATGAGGCCGCGCAAGGAGAGCGGAAACCAACTTCACTGGGGCGCACGCGGCTTACGGCGCTTTTCGGCCTTTGGCCAACTCCACCCAAATCAAACCAGCCCTGGGCGACGCGGAGGCTCCCAGCGGCCTGGACTCGGCCCCCCACCCCCGCAACGATGCCAATCTCGGAGCCTCCAGGAACTTAAAAAAAAAAAGTTTAGAAATTCAAGGGGTTTTGTTTTTGTTTTTGTTTTTTAAAAGCAGCCCATCCTGCCCATACCCCCATCCAGCGCCGCGTCTGCTGGCAATTGAAGAAGTGCGGTGCCAACTGTTTCACAAACTCGAAAGAAACCTCCCCGAGGCCCGCGGGCCAGCAGGGGCCGCGGACACGAACATCGCCCTCGGCTGCAACCAGAAGGCCAGATCCTCTACCCAAACTTGGAACTCCAGAGCCCCATTTTCGCTTAGATCCTGGGTCCCGCGGTCCACCAGTCCGAGGCCCGGGCGGGGCTCTGGGCGGCCCCGGCTTTGTAGCTATTTTCGATTCTTATTTCCCAAACGCCAGGAGTTCCTGCGCCTCCCCCAACCCCTCTCCCGCCCCGGCAGCCGCGCTCAGATCTCCCCCGCGCCTGCTGCTGCCCACCGCCGCCCCTACCCAATCAGCGCGCACAACTTCCCCCTCCACTCCGGCTCGCGGATTGAACCCTCCTGACATATTTGGGGCCATTCTTCTCCTTTGTTGCTATTTTGCTCGCGACCCGCGGGTAATCCCCGCGCGGGAGGGGGGCGAGCATTGTCGTGCTGATGGACGGGCCCATTTGGCGGCTCCGCGCCCCCCGGAGGAGAGACACAAAGCCCAGGCACGTGCGCCTCCCCATAGAGGAGCAGCAGACCGTGAAGGGAGGCGGGGCCGGGCGTGTGCCTGGGCCGGGCGGGGCGGCGGCGCCGGGAGGGGCGGCGGCGGGGCGCGCGCGGGGGCCCCGCGCCCTCAGGTACATCTGCCGCACCTACCGAGCGACCCCTGAGTCCCGGCCCCCTTTTGGCCGCCGCGTCGCCCTCCCACCCGCCCAGGCGGAGGAGCTGCGGGCGCGCTGATTGGCTCCTGGGGGAAGCGGGAGGCGAGAACAATGGCCCCCTCCCCCAGTTAAAAGGGAGCGGCGCCCGAGCCCGGGTACAGGGACGCGCGTGCAGGGCGCAGAGCCGGGCCAAAGCCGCCGCCGGCGCCACGCGAGTCCCGCCGCCGCGCCCGGGCCATGGGCCGGGGGCACTGAGGGCCGCCGGGGCCGAGCGCGGAGGTGGGACCGAGCCAGCGCCTCGCCTTCGCGCCGCGCCAACATGCCCCGCGGCTTCCTGGTGAAGCGCAGCAAGAAGTCCACGCCCGTGTCCTACCGGGTCCGCGGCGGCGAGGACGGCGACCGCGCACTGCTGCTCTCGCCGAGCTGCGGGGGCGCCCGCGCCTCGCCCCCGGCCCCGAGTCCCGGGCCGGGCCCGCTGCCGCCGCCGCTGCCGCCCGCCGAGCGCGCACATGCGGCGCTCGCCGCCGCGCTCGCCTGCGCGCCGGGCCCGCCGCCGCCCCCGCCGGGGCCGCGGGCCGCGCACTTCGGCAACCCCGAGGCCGCGCACCCCGCGCCGCTCTACAGCCCCACGCGGCCGGTGAGCCGCGAGCACGAGAAGCACAAGTACTTCGAGCGCAGCTTCAACCTCGGCTCGCCTGTCTCGGCCGAGTCCTTCCCCACGCCCGCCGCGCTGCTCGTGGGCGGCGGCAGGCGGCGGGGCGAACGGCGCGGGCGGCGGCGGCGGCACCTGCGGCGGCGACCCGCTGCTCTTCGCGCCCGCGGAGCTCAAGATGGGCACAGCGTTCTCGGCCGGCACCGAGGCGTCCCGCGGCCCCGGGCCCGGCCCCCCGCTGCCCCCGGCCGCCTCCCTGCGGCCCCCGGGCAAGCGGCCCGCGCCCCCCGCCGCTGCCGCCGCCGCCGCCGCCGCCGAGCCGCCCGCCAAGGTAGCCAAGGCCCCGGGCGCCAAGAAGCCCAAAGCCATCCGCAAGCTGCACTTCGAGGACGAGGTGACCACGTCGCCCGTGCTGGGGCTCAAGATCAAGGAGGGCCCGGTGGAGGCGCCGCGGGGCCGCGCGGGGGGCACGGCGCGGCCGCTGGGCGAGTTCATCTGCCAGCTCTGCAAGGAGGAGTACGCCGACCCGTTCGCCCTGGCGCAGCACAAGTGCTCGCGCATCGTGCGCGTGGAGTACCGCTGCCCGGAGTGCGCCAAGGTCTTCAGCTGCCCGGCCAACCTGGCCTCGCACCGCCGCTGGCACAAACCGCGGCCTGCACCCGCCGCCGCCCGCGCGTCGGAGCCCGAAACCGCCGCCAGGGCTGAGGCGCGGGAGGTGACGGGCGGCGGCAGCAGCGACCGCGACACGCCGAGCCCAGGCGGCGTGTCCGAGTCGGGCTCCGAGGACGGGCTCTGCGAGTGCCACCACTGCGCCAAGAAGTTCCGCCGCCAGGCCTATCTGCGCAAGCACCTGCTGGCGCACCACCAGGCGCTGCAGGCCAAGGGCGCGCCGCCGGCGCCCCCCGCCGAGGACCTACTGGCCTTGTACCCCGGGCCCGACGAGAAGGCGCCCCAGGAGGCAGCCGGAGACGGCGAGGCGGCCGGCGTGCTGGGCCTGAGTGCGTCCGCCGAGTGCCACCTGTGCCCGGTGTGCGGGGAGACGTTCCCCAGCAAGGGCGCCCAGGAGCGCCACCTGCGTCTGCTGCACGCCGCCCAGGTGTTCCCCTGCAAGTACTGCCCGGCCACCTTCTACAGCTCTCCTGGCCTCACGCGGCACATCAATAAATGCCACCCATCCGAGAACAGACAGGTGATCCTCCTGCAGGTGCCCGTGCGTCCTGCCTGCTAGAGCGCGCCCTCCGCCTCGGCCCCCCCGAACTGTGCCTTCGCCTGGAGACCCACGAAGAGAGCGCGCCCTGACCCCGCTTCCGCGCCAGGGCGCCCACCCCTGGTGAAAGTGTCGTCTCAGCTTCTCTCGGTGTGGCGTGACGGTAACCCCGGTCCTCCCTCTGGTTGTGACTCCTTTTGGACCCCCCATCCCTTTGCGTTGTGTGCCCTTCCCCCCTCCCTCCATGGCGCAACAGGAGCCAGTCTCGTTCTGTACAGGGGAGAAAAGCTGTGCGCGTCTGTCTCGCGGGTGGAAGCCGCCCCTTGGAGGGGAGATGTTTCTCTTGCTAGTATTCGCTGTGTTCATGGTCTAGAAATGCGGTTTGCTCTCGCCTGCCAATCTCTGCTCTCTGTGTACGTAGCGTACGGGTTGTTTTGGGTGAATCTTGAGGAATAAATGCCTTTATATTTCACAGGCTGTAAATTGAACTTCCCACACGATTAGCTTTATTATGGCTTGTGAACTGCTGGAGTCTGGCTTTACCTTTTTGTATGTGAACAAATCAAATTGCTTAAAAAAAGAGTTTTCTTTAGTTTAGCCGCAAATGCCTTGAACTGTGTCCGTTTGGGATTGTCCTGGGGGGAGGGAAGGGGCTTTTCAGAAGATGCTGTAGAAACTGCCTCAAGTGTTCCACGTAAGACTTTCGGTTTGATCATCTTTGTTGAGGTAGGAATATATGAGTTCCCTCCAAATGTATATGTTGATTTATGAGTAATTGTTATTTATTCTTTATTTATTTATATTAATTATGAAGATTATGATATTATTTGATTACAGTTTTTGGTGTGCTTTCCCCTCCCCCCAACACTCTTGCCATCTCACTGTGCATTTTAGAAGAGAGCCTTTTTCTAAAGGGATCTGCTAAAAGTTTTAACTTTTATACCTATCTGAGCGAATTACAGACAACCTACCATTTTATTCTGCTCGGAGGGCCCCTGGGGCCCTCACGTAACCGACAGCTCTTACTTTTAAATGCAATCTCTTTTCTACATACATTATTTTCTTAATTGTTAGCTATTTATAGAAAGCTTCAATAGAACTGTTTCAACTGTATAACTATTTACTATTCAAATAAAGTATTTTCAAAGTCAAAGTAAGGTGGACTTATTTCTGCATCACGTGGTTCCAACAAGGATTTGAAATAGGGACTTCCAATGATTTCTTGAATGTGTCCGTATTGTTTACTAAGAACACCGCTTTCCCTGGGACCGAGGCTTTGTAGGGCTGAGCCTGGTCTGCGGGTTCTGCCCTTTGGCGGTTCAAGGGTACAATCTCAAAATGGCTAACCAGAGCTTAAGTCTCCTTAGGGGCCCTTAGGAGTGTGCTGGAAGGTGCAGGTGAGAATGAAGACTGTGCGAATCTTTTTCAGGGACATCTAGATAAATGTCCACAAGACCCTACCCTTTAAACCCAGGGGCTGTAGGAACAGCTACTGTAACTTAGCAGATCCTTCCTCTCCTGACAGTCTGGGGCTCAGTGTAACAGTCGTTCTTCAGATAAAGTGGGTAATTTTTGATCCTTAAGTATCAACTCGAAGGAAGTAGAAATGATTTTATGGTCAGATTTCCAAAGTAAAGGAATCAGACCCATTCCCATTTGGATGCAACAGAAGTGGAGCAACTGGGTTTGGGATGAGGGCTCGGAAATAATTTTCCAATCAGGTAAGCAGTCCATTTGGGGGGACCTGGAACACCATCTGTTTGGGTATTAAATTTAATAATGGTAATTACAGTGTTTCCCGTTACGTGTCACAAAGCTCTTTGAAGAACAGTTCTGACACTCACCAGCTAATATTTTGAGTTGTTTTTCTGTGTCTTTGAAACACTCGATTACCCAGCTGTGCCAAACATCACCGTCGTGCCTGCCCTGCCCTTCGTGGTGTGTTTCTGCCGCTCTTCTCCCGGGGCTCAGGAAATCTAAGGTTTGCCCAGCCGAGAGCGTTTAGAAGTCTGTATGGGGGGGGGGGGCTGCCTTTCCGAGGGCGCAGCTGGCGTGACCACGGGCAGAGCACTAGGTGAGAAACACGGAAGGAAAATGTGACGCAAGACTGAGCCTGGAGTTCTGTGTGGGAGAGGGTTTAGTAAAAGGCTCAGCCGCCAGGCACAGGGAACATTCCTCCCTTTGTGAGGCTCTTGAAACACAGCAACAATGAAGGGGCGGCCGGCCCAGGTGAGCCTCCAGGACAAACTGCAGCCCTTTTATGGGTGATGACTGTGACTTTTGCCAGTTTGGAAAGTCACACGGGGAGACGGGAGCTCAGCGCAGCCCGACATAAAAGCGCAGGGACAAAGCTGTGTTCAGAACATTCTGGAAACTTTGAATGGCACAACAAAAAACACAAATTTGTGGGCTGAGGATTGCTCCTCTGAGCAACAATAATAGTTTTTTTTTTTTTAATGCTTTCTCTTCAGTACGCCGCCCAATAAAAGGATCCCTCTTCCTGAGGGTCAGTGTGTGTTCTCTGCCAAAAAAAGTTTCCTTGAAAACCTGCTGGTGGGCCTGCAGGGCCAGCATCCTGGCGTCTGCGTTTGGCTCACTTTTTCTTGTCCGTCGTCATAAATCCTAACTCCTAGGGTCCCCCCTCGTGAGTGTCAGTAAGACTTCGTTGTTCGCTCCTTGTCCTCCGTGGAAGTTTACTTCCATTGATCAAACAGAGCTTTTCTAAAATAGAACCCCACAGTTCATGAAATGGGGCAGTTAAGGAGCGTGCTGAAGCTGGCTGAACAGTGCAGAAGGGACAGCAAAACACCCCAGCTGACTTCAGGGTGACGCGGTGTGAGTTAGCAGGCTGTTCCACAGGGAGGAAAGCACATTCTCTCTTTTGAATCCCTCCTTGGACAAGTTTGCAGGGGCCCCTAACACAGAACACCCAGTGGGAATGCACCCACCTTCTTTACAGGTGTGTGAAGGATGCTGAGGACGTCCTGTGTGAACGAGGCTGCTCCAAACTCGGACCCCCACCGGCAGACGCTGGCCACGCAGGACAGTTTGGCCTGGGCGAGGCGGGTGGGAGCCTGTGCTGGGGACATGTGTCCTCTCCGTGTGGCCCCATCACCATCAGCTGGTCCGAGGCTCTTCTCCGGCTTGGCTCCGGGAGCCTGGATCACATGGTGGAGGCAGCCTCCCCGGGGTAACCTGTGAGCAAGGTCAGAGGCACCCCCACCAGCTGTCCACAGTGATCCCGGCCCTGGCGCAGAGCAGAGCAAAGCCGGAGGCTGCCTGGGCTCTGGCCTCACTATGTCAGGGTGCCCTGCAGAGACCTGGGGGCACCAGGCTAGGCAGGGCAACACCAGTCACCAGGCGCCTGTTGCCCCGTGTGTCTGTGCCCAGAGGCTGCCGGTAAGGGTGCCCAGTCCTTCGGTGCCGCCACCACTCCGAGGGCAGCTGCCTCCTCCCACCAGCCACCCCTCCACCCCCTTGGACTTAATTCCACAGCCATCCACAGTAAGCAGGAGAATCTTTTAACGTGCCTGCTGCTGTAGATAACACCATAGGAACCCTTCACCACCAGATGTCTCGCAGAAGAGAAATTTCTAGAAGCAGCTTGGGCAAACCCCTGGGCTTCCTCCAGGCCTGTCTCCTCATCTCTGAGCCAGAGAATGGGCTTCTGTGACGCACAGTGAGACGTTGGGCAAGGATTCCCTAGCCTGAGACAGAAGGCAGCGGGGACCCCAGAGGGAGTGGGGGTTGCATAGGCGGGAGGAGCCCCGCGCTGTGGGAGGAGCCCCGCACTGCGGGAGGAGCTCTGCACTGTTAAGGCTCAGCTGTAAACCCGCTGGCCTGTGGCAGGCAGGCTTTGAGCAAAACTTGTGATCGTCTTGCAGAAGGGACGTCTTGGTCTCGTGGAGACATTTTGGGGCAAATAGACCCTAGTGTGTGGGGTAAGTTATAGTCATACAGACGCATAGTGTGCGCGTCGCCCAAGCAGCCTGTTATGGGACCAGGTTAAGTTACCGTCCTTTGCTGGTGAGGCTAGGGATCCTTGCTGTTTGGTAGTTCAAAGTCCACATTGTGGCATTTGGAGAAGCTCGAGGAGGAAACTGAGTTGTAGAGAGGAACCCACAAGGTGGCAAAGCGCACACGTGTGAGAGAATCAACTGAACAGCAACGTGCAAGGATACGGACTCCATCCGATGGCCAAGGTGGCACCCAGGCATGGCGTGCAGTACGGCGCGGTCTGAGGACACTTAGCATTCTACTCCTGAGTTATGCAAACATCTGAGTAATGGTTTGGCAATATAACCTGAAAGTAACAGCTGAGAGTTCTGCTGGGCTGAGAGAGAGGGCAACCATATGCAATCTTCTTGCTATTGAGGAAGCTGTGTTTGTCTATCGCCGACCCGCAGCATTAAACACCGTACTTGCAGGGAAGGGCTGGCATGCTCGTTGCTCCCGGGTGGCGCCTGGCGGCCGGCTCTAACCGGCACGTGGGCATCGCAGAGGGAAGTTCACCCTCTGAAGGGCTGCTTCTGGTCCTGGCTCTTCCTCCCATCCCCCGGCACCTCTGGCAGCCAAAGCTCCCAAGTGAGGCCAGGTACGATGAGTCCACAGGAGGAAGGGGCCAGAGAAGGAGGCACCCACTTGCCTGATGATTTCGATGAAGACGAAAGTCCCTTTGCACCAGAACTAGGGAGCTCCTGCCTCCTTCTGAGGTTGCTGAGGAAACAAATAACTTCCAGCCTGTCCGTCAGCATCCTCTCATCTTGTGCAAGCAACCAGCTATAGATTTTGGTGTCATCAAGATGATTTCCCGGTCAAGAGGGTTTTCTGAAGACAAGTGGCCTGTTCCTTTGGGCAGTTCTTAGGAGGAACTTTGGGGAAAATTACCACGAGCCAGTCTGGGTCTCAGAAGGGACAGAGCCCAATGGGAGGGGTCACCAGCAAGGAGCCTGTGACAGACCTTCCTGGTGACTTCTCAGGGCGGGGTGGGGGAAACACCTTGGCTTCCAAGTTTACCACTTCCAGCAAGTGTCTGGTCACCGTGAAGGCCTGATAGGCTTCTTAGAATCATCGAATGTATCTGAGCGTGTGGTTGGACGGCAGTCACCATATTTCACTCACCCAAACACACACCCTTTCATCTGTTAAGCCCCAACTGTCATCATTTGTCTGGTGCATACTTTTATCGTGGGCTTGTTCTGTTGCATCTGGAAAGTGGAATGTTCAGGGCGTGCATAAGTCCTCTGGCAGAATATATGGTGAGCAGGTGGGTTACGGGGTCAGTGTGTTCATATTTATCTCATTTGAAGCTTTCTAGACTGTGTGGTCTTCCTGGTGGCCTTTCCACACGAAGGTTATTCATCGGTATTTCTTCTTCAGCTCATTGCAAACTCTGGGCAAAGCAGTCTTAGGACATTCTCCGTCCAGAAGTGAAACCTGCGGAGCGCTCGCTGCCACTCAGCACATCCGAGGGCAGGATTGTTGACAGCCAGTGTTCCTTGCATGTCATACTCACACTGCGTGGCCACCACCATCTATAAGAAGCTCGTCCACAGAGTTTGCATTCGTGGTTCGCCAGTCCTGCCTTCCCTTTGCCAGAACCCCACTGTTCACTGTTCCTGGTTTGAACAGCGGGCAGAGCGTTCGTTCCACCAGCGGAAACTTCACCCTGAATCCCTCCCTCGCCTCCTCCATTCGGCAGAGAAGCCCTTTTACTTGAAGGCAGCATCTGCTCTGTCTCTTGCTCAGGATTGGGGCCCTGATGCAATGTCCCTTCTCAAATGCCACAGCCCTGGTCACACCTGACGGTGAGAGGAGGGACAGAGTGAGCCAAGAGGCTGTCGTCTGTCGGATCTGATAAGAAGCAGAGGAGGGGTTCGAGCACAGGAGGCTTCAGAGGAGGGGGGGAAATCAGAATAGAATTCCCTCCAGGCACAAAGAACAGAAAAGCATGGGGAGCTCGGGCTGAAACACACGTGCACAATGTTGCTCTTTAAAAGCTCGTAACACCAACTGACAGCCATTCTTTTCTACTGTGATCTCTCCTGCTGTATTACATAGAGCGAGCCTGTACCATTCTGGAATGCAGCTACACAGAGGTCGTTAATAGGGGACGGCCAGAAACCGGTAGGAATCATGTACGTGGAAAGGATCTCACTGAGGACTGTCAGGGATGAAATGAGATGCGCCGAGCCACAGTCTCCGGGTGGCCAGACCCAGCCAGAAGCACGTTGCAGCTCATCAGGCACTTTTCAGTGTGGAGAAGGGCAGCCTTCCTTCGCCCGTCTCCTGGACAGGAGACCTTTCTTGCTTCTGTGAACACTACTGCCATCCTTGGTATCTTCGTGAAGGTTTTCACATGGATATCTTGATGAATCAGCAAACCAATGATAATTTTGAATCATTTTCGGGAGACATTTACACAATTAAGATTTCAGATTCGTATCAAAAAACTTTTTGCTCCATTAACCACAGAGAAAATCATGAACTTTCCCCTTCGTATCTTCAAAATTCGGTAACTAGTGTTAAAGAGAACTTAAAAAAAAATTAACTGCATATTATACTCCCCTGACTTCTTTGTTGCAGCAAATGTGATTTTCTCTTCTAAGCTTATACTGAGAATCCAGAATCATTACCACCGTTGCAGTCAGTATTTCTCCATCTCGCTCATCATAACAGAAAAGGCTAAACCAGAGGTTGGCAAATGAATGCCCATAATCTAGCCTTGAGCCTGATTTTGTAAATAAAGTTTTATTGGGTCACAGCCACGCCCACTCACTCACCTACTGTCTTTAGCTGCTTTCATCCTGAAGTGCAGAGTTTACTCAACAAGGTAGAGACTATTTGGCCCACAAAACCTAAAATCATTATTATTCGGCCCTTTGTAGAAAACGTTTACCAACCCCCGGGGCTGGACACTAAAATTGTGTGGTTTTACAGATGGTGAAGATCTATAGAGAATGTTTTCTAGATCACCCACATTCCTGCCCTTGAGGACTTGGGAACTTGGTCCCTGCGAACACTGCTTTCCGCGGTGGTGTGTTGAGCACCACCAGCCCCACGACTCAGCACACGTAGTCGTGAGGATGATGAGATGGAGTCCTGCTATTGTCACCAGTGTCACCGTCTCAGGCACCACTTTAAAAGCCCCCATCATTTAAAGGAGAATGTTCCATAAGTAGGGAGCTGCCTCCAAATGGTTTTACAGATACTGTTCATGTCTGTCATGTCCGTTACAGCTGCTCTCAGGCAGTACGTCCAGCTCCTAACCCGCTGAGTCATTTGCAGGGACTTCAGTGGAAGAAGCCGCTTGTCTCCTGGTTTAAATGTTGTTTCTTGACTGCAACAATGGCTGCATTTACCACGTGAAGTAGCAAGCTTCCAGCCGAGTTGTAAGAGACTGCCATTCTTGTAGGTAAAATAAAGGTTAGTATCAACAAGTTGGTAAGGTTCAACCTAACATTTCAGGGACTTTTGGTAACTAGCAGCTTAACAACTGAATTAAAGATGGAAGATAACTTTGATTCAGCATTGATCAGTTTTAAAATTATTTGGGAGTAACAGACACCTACTACAATGTATCAAATAGGTAAATAACAAGGATCTATTGTATAGCAGAGGGAACTATATTAAACTTCTTGTAATAAGCTATAATGGACAAGAATCTGAAAATATATGTGTGTGTGTGTATATATAGATAGATAGATAGATAGATAGATAGATAGATAGATAACTGAATCACTTTGCTGTTCACCTGAAACTAACATTGTAAATCAACTACACTTTAATAAAAAAATAAAATTAAAAAAATTAAGTTATATTAATTCAAAAGCCACAAGCAAGGGGGTGCCAAGATGGCAGAGCAGAAGGATGGCTAGCACACTCCTCCCTCGAACACACCAAGAGACACATCTACAGACCCGCCCACTTGCCCAGAGCACCTGCTAAATTTTGGCAGAACATTTCTTACTTCAAAAGACAGGAAGATTCCTCACAACATCTGGTAGGAGAGGGAGAGAAAGAAGAAGAGAAGGGAAGTCCGAGCGGGACCCATCCCACAGGGAGCGAGCAGCAGTGGAGGAAAAGCGCTCTTATGCTGGGGTGCGCCTTCTCCAGTGGGGAGGTCAGCAGGGACAGGGGGAGCCTCCAAGGCTCGGATCTGTGCACAGCAGCCACTTGGCAGACGGAACTGAGAGAAACCAGCACACAGGCCTCCGCGGTTCCAGCCCCAGATGTGAGCCGGCAGGAGTGGGCCAGGGCTGGCTGCTGGAGCCTGGGGAGGGGGTCGGGGCCGACTGCGCAGAGGCAGCCTCAGGGGACTGGAGTGTGCTGTGGGCTGTGGCCTGCCACATGCTGCAGATCAGAAACATTTCTGGAAGCCTCCATCCAACAAAAGGGAGCAGATTTGGCCCCTGTCAGGGCTGTGACAGCCGCAGGACAGAAAGGAGGCCCTGCTCAACATCCAGGGCAGGCTCTGATTGCCACAACACTGGCCACACCCCCAATCAACGGGGTAACAGCCAACACACATGGAAGAAAGAGGTGGCAACCATCCATACTAACAGCAACATTATTAGATGCACAAGGTCAACACAGGAAGCTCCCACTTTAAATTAAAAAAAAAACAAAAAACAGCCCTTCAAGGCCACAATAGGTAACTGATACTCCCAAATCCAAAGAGCCAGAGAGATATGAATGAAATGAAGAAGCAGAGGACCCACTCCCAGTTAAAAGAGCAAGAGAAGTCCCCTGGAAGGACGATCAATGAAACAGACCTCGAAATTCCACTAGATCATGACTTCAAAATGGGGTGATAAAAGCACTGAAGGAAATGAGACTAAGAATAAAAGTGCAGAATACTATAAAAAGGAAATAGAAACTATAAAGAGGAGCCAATTAAAAACAGAAAACTCAATGGTTGAGAAAAGAGCTGAGCTAAGGCCGTCAAAAGCAGAGTCCATAATGCAGAGGAACGAATAAGTGACTTAGAAGACAGGATGAAGGAAGTCACTGAATCGAATAACAGACAGAAAAGCAAGTGAAAACCAGTGAAAGCAATATGAGGGACCTCTGGGTAATACAAAGCACGCCAAACCACGCAGAAGGAGGAGAGAGAGAAAAGCGGGATGAAAAAGGATTTGAAGAAACCATGACTGAAACCTTCCCAAACCTAAAGAAGGAATCAGACAGCCAAGTACAGGAAGCACAGAGGGTCCCCAACAAGAAGAACCCAGACAGACCCACACCAAGACATGTAATCAAGATGGCCAAGGCTAAAGATAAAGAAATGATCCTAAAGGCAGCAAGAGAAAAACAGAGTGAGTTACAAGGGAGGCCCCATAAGGCTTTCAGCTGATTTCTCAGCACAAACAATAAAGGGCAGAAGGGAGGGGCAAGATATATTCAAAGTCCTGAATAAGAATAAGCTGCAACCTAGGATACTCTGTGCAGCAAGACTATCCTTTAGAACAGAAGGAGAGGGGAAGAACTTCACAGACAAGGAAAAACCAAAAGAACTCAGCGATACTAAACCCATGCTAAAAGAAACATGGAAAGGTCCACTGCAAGTAGGAAGAAGCAGAAAGCTATAGAAGCGAGGAAACCGCAACTGGACACGTGGTTACTACAGTGAGCAGCAAGAGGATACACATGCAGGTGTAAAAGAGGACGTCGAGTCCAAATCATCAAAGGTGGGAGAGGGGAGCAAGGAAACATGTATGTTGTTCTTTTGTTGTTGTCGTTGTTGTTCTTTTTAGGATGTACTTGAGCCTTCACGATGACCAGTTTAAAGCAAACAGATACAGTAATGGGTTAATATACTTGAACAACAAGGTAACCACAAATCAAAAGCGTACAAAAGAGTCGCAAAAACAAAAAAGAAACCAAGCTAATACAAAAGAAAATTATCAAACCACAAAAAGAAAAAGAAAGGGACAAAGAGGAAATACCAAATCAACTGGAAAACTAAGTTCAAAATGACAATAAACACACATCTATCAACAATTACTATACATGTCAATGGACTAAATGCCCCAATCAAAACACACAGAGTGGCAGACTGGATAATAAAACAAGAGCCTACAATATGCTGCTTACAAGAGACCCACTTTTAGGTGAAGGACACACATAGATTGAAAATGAGAGGATGAAACAAAAATAAACAAATGGGACCTAATTAAACTTACAAGCTTTTGCACAGCAAAGGAAACCATAAGCAAAACAAAACAGCAACCTACGGAATGGGAGAAAATATTTGCAAAAGATGAGACTGACAAGGGCTTGATCTCCAGAATATATAAACAGCTCATATGACTTAATAACAACAACAAAAAAACAACAACAACCCAGTCCAAAAAGGGGCAGGAGACCTGAACAAGCAACTGTAAAAGGAAAATACACTAATGGCCAACAGGCACATGAAAAAATGCTCAATATCACTAATTATCAGGGAAATGCACATCAAAACTACAGTGAGGTATCAATTCACTCCAGTCAGAATGGCCATCATTCAAAAGTCTACAAATAATAAATGCAGGAGAGGGTGTGGAGAAAAGGGAACCCTCCTACACTGCTGGTGGAAATGCAGTTTGGTGCAGCCACTGTGGAAAACAGTATGGAGATTTCTCAAAAGACTGAAAATAGAGTTACCATATGACCTAGCAATCCCATTTCTGGGCATGTATCCAGAAGGAACCCTACTTCAAAAAGACACCTGCATCCCAATGTTCATGGCAGCAGTATTTACAATAGCCAAGACATGGAAACAGCCTACATGTCCATCGACTGGATAAAGAAGTTGTGGTATATATATACAATGGAATACTACTCTACCATAAAAAAAGAATAAAATAATGCCACTTGCAGCAACATGCCTGGACCTGGAGATCATCATTTTAAGTGAGGTAAGCCAGAAAGAGAAAGAAAAATACCATATGATATCACTCATATGTGGAATCCAAAAAAAGAGAAAAGAAGACACTAATGAACTCATCTACAAAACAGAAACAGACTTGCAGATACAGTAAACTATCTTATGGTAACCGGGGGAAAGGGTGTCAGAAGGGATCAATTTGGGAGTTCGAGATTTGCAAGTATTAACTACTATACATAAAAACAGATAAAAAACAAATTTCTTCTGTACAGCACAGAGAGCTATATTCAATATATTTTAATGCCCTTTAATGGAAAAGTACATGAAAATGAATATATGTCTGTGCATGCATGACTGGGACATGGTGCTGTACACCAGACATTGACGCCTCCTAACTGACTATATGTCAAGGGAAAAAAAATCCGCAAGCACCTTCGTGATGACGGCGGAGCTCTCCGAACTGTGCAAACATCAACATTTGGGGCATGCAGATCAGTGCCCAACAGGGAGAGGCCGCAGTCAGCCGTGTTGAGGAGTTCCCTCCCTCTTCCTGCCCTTTTCTAAGGTAGGTTTCCAAGCCCGTCTCGCAAGTGCCTCGGTTATGGCAATGACAGTGGAAGATGTGTTGTATTTCCCAGTATGTATTTTTCAGAGTCTCATTTCTCAACGTGTGGACCGTGACCTGCAGCAGCCGCATCACCCGGGCGCTGGTCAGAAATGCAGACTCGCCGGCCCTGCCGCAGACCTGCCGGGTCAGAATCTACGTTTTCACAAGCTCCCCAGGGGATCTGTGTGCCTGCTGGTGTTTAAGGTGCTCTGGTGGAGAGTTCAGGTCCTAATTACACAGAGAATGTTGCCAAGGGTGGCTGCCAACAGTCAGTGTGTCCCGGGAGGAGCTGATGGCATGAAGTCTGAACCAGAGGCCGCTAACTCCAACTAATGGTGGACTTGTGACAACAGCACGAGCTAAAATTCATTGAGCTCCGATTAGTGACTTGGTCTAAGGCTTCGACACGAGTTACCCACTGATTCCCCAGAATCACTCTGTGAGGCTGTATTGATACCCCCATGTCACAGATGGGGGAAGGGAGGCCCTAAGAAGTGACACGGCCAGTCAGTGGGGACGTTTAGTTGAGAGCAAGAGGGACGGCGGTTCATAGAGATGAACCCCCGGGAAGGGGGGCAGATGTGCCCGTGGCGGAGAATTCAAACGCAGGGTGAAACTCCAAGAGTCCTGCCTCCGCCTCCCTGTCAAGGGGGCCTGACAGCTTGAGGACATACACAGCAAGAAGCCCAATCATGGAAACAACTGATTTGTGTTTTGGCCAATTGACTCCAAAATAAAAAGCCTGAAAATTACATGCAGGTGAGAGAGAGGGGAGCTCGTGTGTCATCATTTCAAGGCATCTCCTGTCTCATGCATTGGAGAAACGTCTTATTTCTACACTGCCCGCCCTGCAAACTCAAATCATCGATACCCCTGAGGAACAGGTTTATTCAGCGAGTGCGGCTGCGACGAGGCTCCCGCATGTTGTGAGCACAGTGCCGGACTCGTAGATGGGGGGCCATTTTCGCTTTGCTTCAGCATCGCCGAGAGCTGGCGTGCCCGAGCCGTCTTCCGTCAGCCCTCTGCCTCCACGCGGGTTCTAAAGGCACTTGGTTGAGGAAACCACTTACTATTCTACACCTGCAGGCAAGTTAACAGGCCATCCCAGAACCATGGCAACCGGCCAGAGCGCGAGAAGGAAAAATCCCTGAGCACTGGCCGGGAGGTGTCCCTGCTCAGCGGCCGCCAAGGGCGACACCCAGCCTGGGGGAAGTGGGGCCCGTCACACAACCTGAATCTGAGACTCACCGTCAAGTCACTTTGAAGAAAACATTTCAATAAAAAATGTAATTCTGTACCTCCCGGAGACTGCCAGCGCCGGGGCTTCCGCGTGCTGGGCTGTGGTCGCTCTGGCAGGCCCCTCCCTCCAGCCCCCTCTCCGAGCTAGCCGAGGTGAAGGACAGCGCCGGGGTGCGGGCTGCAGTTGGACTTGCCTGGCAGGTGATGTGGGTGTCGTTCCTGGTTCTTTCAGCCCCAGGGCCCACGGGAGCCCAGAGCCTCTAATAAATTATTTATTCCCCTCAGCTGGCCAGAGTGGGGCCGGCCATCTGCAGCCAAGCACCGCCCATGTGCTGTGAGACTGAGTTGTTTGGGTCAAGGGCTGGTAAGAACTCCCTCATTGTGGCTATTCTGAGTTCTCTGAAGTCTGTCAGCTGATGTCCACCAGCTCCATCCACCAATGTGCGACAACACCCACTGTAAATTTTACATAACGTTAAGGCCCCTGGTGCAGGTTCTTAAAACATTCTGCAAACTCTGTGACAACCTTCCACTGGGAGGTGGCATGCGTGTCTGTCCCTTGAAAGTGAGCGGACTGCTTCCTCGAGTAAAATGCAGCGAGAGTGACGCTGCGTGACTTCTGAGACCAGGCGGGGAAAGGCCCGGCCGATCCTCCTTGGACCCTCTTGGGGCTCAGACTCTGCGCCTGTGGGGAAGCCCAGGCTGCCCACAGGGGCCACACGTAGGTGCAGGGCTGACGGCCCAAGATGAGATTCCAGCCAACGGCCAGGATCGACCCCAGACACACAGGAAGGAGGTGAAACCCTGAGACGACTCTGGCCCCCCCAGTGTCTCAGAGCACCCCCCATTGTCTTGGGGTGCCTGCAAAGGAGAGCCCGGGGGTCGGGGAGAGCCAAGTGGGCCTCGTCATCCCGGAAACATGAGACTAATGAAGTGACTGTTGTTTGAAGTCACTGTGTTTTGGGGTGGTTTGTTAGGTGCAGCAGGTCCCTGGGAGACACCGTTTTCAGAGCACTGTCTGGTTTCCGGAGTGCTTGAATGTGAATTTCTCTGTGTGGTCTTCCCATTAACGCTGTGTGGAAAAACTCAAGGTCACTAATCTGGGTATGAGAACAACGCCTGCGAATGGTGAGGGCCGGGCTCGCCGTCCGAGACTCAGAGGTCGGAACCGAGGCCCCTGGCTCCAGGCACGGCACTTCTTCCTCGAGGTGAGGTGGTCCAGGCCCTCGGAATGGGTTTCTCGTCATCTCACCCATCACACCACTGAAAGCACCATCAGAACGTGCTGCTGTTCGCAAGTGTCCTTCTGGACATGAGGCCACGAACCACATCCCAGGTAGCACAACTGTGGACAGAGGTTCTGGGGCGGGTCCCTCGTGAAGTTACCGTTGGATGTCGGCTGGGGCTGTGGGCCAGTGAGGGCTGGAAGGACTGGGGGATCCACTCCCAGAAGGGCCCCGCCCACGTGGTCGGTCTGCCCAGCCCTCTTGGGGTCCCCACCTCACCGGGCCGTTCTCCAGAGCAAGCCATCCAGGAGGCCACGGTGGGACGAGCAGTGCTGCTACGACTCATGTTGGAAGACACGCACCATCTCTGTGCCATGCCTTCTTTGTCCCACTGGTCCTCTCTGACTCAGTGAGGGAGAGGCCCTGTCAGGGTGTGAACACCGGGGTGGCGATCCCTGGGGCCACCCGGGAGGCCAGCATCTCCATCCACACGACAGCCCTAATCCACAGGCGAGCAAAGAGGGGTCAGGGAGAATGCAACTTGGGGCTGGAGGCCAGGTGGGGAGGGTGCGGCTGGAATCGGAAGCAGGGCTGTCTGACCCCCGGGCCACGGTCCTCTCCAGTCTGCAATCCAAGGTGAACTCAGGTGTGTTCTGATGCGTATATACATTAGTATTTTCAGAAAATTTCTTCCAAATCAGGAAATTCCTTGGCATGCAGTCACGGACAGGGACGCGGGCCATGGGGTGGGCCAGCTGACTGGAGGCCTGACTTTCCTCGTCCGTAACTGCCTCATTTCATTGCGGCTGGAATTCTCCCTTGTACCTGGGTGCCCCCCTTGACAACAGTGTTTCCTTTCCTTAAGCTGATGGGTAACTTACTGAGTTTCCTCCTGCAAACACGGGAACACGTGAATTTTGGCTTCCCTCTTTTTATAGACCCTGAAAACTGATGTTACAGAATTCTAAAATGACCAAATAGTCTATTAGGGCTAAAACTGCATCTCCTTTCCTTTATTTTTTCATACTTTACATTTTTTACTTGAAAAAGTAGCAAACACGAAGAGCTAACTATGAAAAAGCGTGTTTTGCTGCAAACTTAGTTACATAAATGCTCATAAAAATTGAGAAGGAAGACATGAAGATCGTAACAGATCAGCAGGGGAGATGAATACCCAGTTCACAAGTACCCACCTAGAGCTGGTAAAAAAACATGAAGAAAATACTTGGCTCCCCTAAAAATCAACAGGAAGCTAAACATAAAAGAATTTAAGAAAATTCACAAAGAAATCACGCGTACTTTCTGCTGCGGTGATTTTGCGTTTAGGAATGTATCTCACAGAAGTAAAGGCAGCTGTGTGTCAGCTAGACGGTGAGACGGTACTGATCACAGGTGCCCGTTGTTTTAAGAAACACTGGAAGCCACCCGAATGTCTACAGACGTTTAAGAAGGTTACATCTACATAAAGAATAATACGCAATTATTAAAAAGGACAAGTCAAGGGAGGGATGCCCACGGCATCTCGTGAGGTTTACAGAGGAAGTTACAGAGTGACGTGTGTTGTCTGCTACTGCTTCTGTTAAAAAGGAAAGGCTGTGTCTTTGTGTGAGTTTGCATTAATCTGCAGAAAGTCTGCCAGGGACCAGGGGCTGGAAGCGGGGCAGGGCAGTCATTTGAGAAGGGGAAAAACGCACAGAGCACAAAGTGGGAAGTACAAATCACTACGTGGGCTATTTCATTAAAAATCTCAGTAGTGATCAGTAAATCAATCTTATTGATTAAGAAAAGCTTGTTTTGCATTTTCTTCCCGGCACCTGCCCTCTCCTCCAGCTCCAGGTCTTCACTCTTCCTGGTGCCCAAGATGAAGGTGCCAAGACTTCCCTGAAGGCAGTGACCAAAGTAGCTGGTTCCCGTGGGCCTGCAAGCGCCCATCAACGAGGAAGACGAGGTGGTCTTGTTTAAAGGGCAGAGGGGGTGATGCTGTTAACGCGCAGCCCTGGCTGCTTCCAGGTGCCCGAGAGAGGACGCTGCGGCGCGGCGCCCGCTCAGGGGAGGGCGGGAGGGCGGTCTGCCAGGGCGGCCCCCTGCCTGCGCTTAGCCCAGCGGCCATTTCTGGGGGAATATTGATCCAAGGACTCACCTCTGCCGGCCCAGCCACAGAACGCAGTCCCTGAGTATTCACAGAAAAAAAAGCTTTTCTTTGCCAGGCTATTTTCTGAAGTCAGAAAGGTCCTTTCAGGAGCTGTAATAGCAGGCCTCTTGCCGCTTCACGCCCACGGCGAGACCACTTCCAGTTTTCAGCCCCTCCCGCCCCCGACCCTGCTGTCAAGGTGGAAGCCGGCAGGTGTGACCTCTTTATATAAAAGGTTCTCTGTAAACTCAACCAGTGTCCTGCTGGAGGGGGAGGTGGGACGTACGAGTGGAAGGCTGAAAATTACACCTGGGCACACGGGGACAGCATTCTTGTTTCAGAAGATTTATTCATTTATCCTTTATTTCCTAAAATAATGTTTTAAATAGAATTTTGATCACATACACAACGTCATCTGATATTTGAAGTGGGAATATTTTGGTTTCAATGTCCAAAAAAGGAATCCAGCCAGTGTTTTTCACATCTGACATGGTAAAGGAGGATGCTGACTTCCTAATTTCTCCCTTGTAAGAGGCAGAATCTTCCAGACAAGTATCTCTTCACACGAAAGCTGGTTGTAAATGCTCACCCCTTCATCTCATCCAGTTTAACTCAGGATAGTGGAGACTTAGGGATTAAAAGTATTCTTAATTTAAAATGTTAACAACAAAAAGGAAGCCAGCTCCAATTCCAGAAAATTCTTTTATAATTCTCCAAAGGAGTATCATTTCAGAGTTCCCGCTCCTTTCGTGGCTGCTGTTAGATTGTTCTGGCGTGCACGTCTGAGAACATTTGATTTGGGGCAGAGACTAGTATTTAAAATGGGAGGGGGGAGGGTGCAGCTCAAGTGGTAAAACACATGCCTAGCATGCACGATGTTCTGGGTTCAATCCTCAGCACCTCCTCTAAAAATAAACAAACAAACAAACAAACCTAAGTACCCCCCAACTAAAAAACAAAAAAAAAGATGGGAAAAAAATAAAGATTAAAAAACAAGTTACCTAAAATGGGAGGAGGGAGAATCGCTCAGTGCTAGAGCATATGCTTAGCGTGCGCGAGGTCCTGCCTGGGTTCAATCCCCAGCACCTCCACTAAAAATAAAATAAAATAAATGAAATAAAATGAAATAAAATAAAACAGCCCGACTTCCGGGGTCATCGGCCGGTCCTGCTGTGTCACCTGGGGCAGAAGGTGCAGCGAGGCTGTGCAGGCCACACGCAGAGGGCGTCTGCTGAGGGTTTGGGGACCAGGGCTCTTCCTACTGTACTCGAGGGCTGTCCTTTAAGGCCACGGATGCGTCTTTACCTTCTTTTACTTAAACTGAACATAAAACTTTTTGTGGGAGAAATGAACAGAGACTTTTGGCCAAACTGTCCCAAGTGCTAAATGGTCCTGGAGACACGTGTGCAGGGGGCAGGAGGTCCTTCAGAGGCAGCAGGCCACCGAGCATCACGCCATAAGCATGGGGAGCCCACATCTGCCCCAGGTTCTTGGCCATCAAGTCTATTGCTCAGACCTGAAGACAAGAGCAATGTGTCTTTCTGGAGAGGAATTACCCAGTGGTTCCCCGAGTCCCAGAGACGGGCAAAGCCAGTACCCTGTTCTCTGCCCGGAGGGAGAGTCTCGGGGTCAGCGAGTTCCCTGCTCCGAGCTGGGCCTGGTCCGAGTGAGCGGAGGGCCAGGGCGGCTGCAGACTCAGCCTCAGGGAAACCTGCATGGCGGCTGAAGGGAACGCGGTGGCTACAATTCCCACAGCCTGTGCGCCGGTTCAGAACTGGGGCTGCTGCTCAGGGGGAGGGCTGCCTCTGGGAAATGGGGCCCGGGCCACCCAGCCCCCGCCCGAGCCCGCCTCCCCAGGGAGGCTCAGCTCCAGAGTCTGCAGGAGGCGCTGGGGCCGCAGCGGCGGTGCTTCCGGCGAACCAGACGCGCCGACGAAGTCCGCTGGGCTCCATTTCCACGGCCTTCGCTTATTGATTTGAAAAATGAAATGCAATTAAGGCCATTTCCATTTATAGGAAGAAGGGTGAATGATAATTGTTCCCCTTGACATAAACTGTTTAATAAATCAACGTGGCCTCACTTTCGTTCACACACACACCGAGGACCGTATCACTAGCTCACGTGTGTACGGAAGTGAAAAGTACCTGAGTCGCACCCCTCAGAGACGCTCTCCGCTGCAGCAGGTGCGAAAACCGCCGGCCCTTCCCTGGAATGCTTGGAGAATTACACCAGGACCAGGCTGCACCCGAAGGCTAGTCTTTCTTTAAAGTCTAGCATCTAGCCAAAGCCAAGAACGGCCGAGAAGAGCATTATTTGTACGAGGGGTCCTTTTGGAACCACTGGAAGTTGGATTCTTTTCAGAATTCTGCTGAGGGTCTGCAAATATGGTCTGAGATGGGGTGAGTATTTTTTTGAAGATGACCAGGATCACTTACAGGAACCACAGTGACCCACTGCTTCCGGGCCGCGGAGCTCAGAAACCGCACCGAGCTACATTCGACGAGGATCCGCGGACCGAAAGCATAGCGGACCTCCGAGCTCCTGCTCCTGCTCCTGCAAAAGCTGAAAAAGGCACCTGGGTCCCTGGTGAGGTCACCAAAGCGTCTCCGAAGTACACGTGCTCAACAAGTATTTGCTAACTGGACAAATGGATGCTTTTTGACAAAGCCTGATTGTCTAACGTCCTGGAAGCTCCCTGCTGCCCAGAGCAGGGGAGCAGCCGGATGCTGGCAGGGCCCACCCGGCGGAGGGGTCCGAATGTGAGAGCTGGGGTCCTGAGGTGGGGCCGCAGCCCAGCTTCAGCCGCACCGAGGCTGGGCGTTATTTCGTAATTACCTCTTGTCTGTTGCTCATTCATGAGACAAACCCTCAAGGCTGGCCTCTCACTACCAGGGTCAGGGACTCCGGGGCTCTGGAAGGGCGCTGGCGCAGGAGGCTGCCCTGGAGGGGCGGGGCCACAGCCAGGCTCATCCTGGGCCTTGGACACCAAGCGCAGGGATACAGGCCCGGCTACCTGACCCCGGCGAGGGGATGGACTGTGATGCACATGGTCAGAGACGCGGGGCTCGAGTCCTCCCGTGAGTGGTTCCCAGTGTCCGTCTTATGACCCGAGAGGTCACTTTTACAAAAACGCACCTGTCATCTTCCCTGTGTCTGTACTGGCCACCATTTTGGATACATCTTTAGGCTTTGGTTAAAAGCAAATGCTTTTGAACATCTTCGTCTGATAAAGATGTAAACCACCTTTTGTTAGATGCCAGGATAAACTTCCTACAAACTATCATGAGAACAAAACAAACACGTGGCACAGAAGTGCTGTTTCTACTTTATTAAGTCGTCACAGTAAATCAGACAGGAAGAGGTTAAACTGGAGAGTCGGGAGCGGTCGCCAGGGAGCCCGGGCCCCGCCCCCGCGGTGCGGCCCCGCCCACACGTGCCTGCAAAGTGGGTGATAGGCCCGTCTAAGCCCAGATGTGGAGCATTAAGAAAATTAAATAACGAGAGAAGCAAAATAAAAATCAAACGACGCACTATAACTTAATTTACCGTATTTATCAATTTTTTCCCCTTATGTGCATGTACTAAATATTGCAGACCTGAAGACAGAGGAAAACATCCGTTTCACGTGTGGGTCATACTGAGCGCGACGAGAACGTGGCTGTTTCCTGCTGCGTTTCCCTGCGGATGTGAACATCCCCCCTTCAGTAGCTACAAAAGGTAACACAGCCACGCGTGAGACATCGCAGTGCGCGTGGAAGGATCCCTCAGACCTCCAGATACAGACAGGACAGGACAGGAAGCGCGGGGGTCACGCCCGAGGACAGTCAGGAAGACGCGACCCGCCGCGTCTGCACACCCGCACCGTCTCCTTGGTGAGGCGGCGGCGGATCCATCAGCCCCGCGAGCAGAGTCAAGTCTGAAGCCCCTCCTTCCCTCTGGCTCTCCGGAAGGGCGGCCTTAACCACTGCTCTAGTCACTCCCCCAAGCTGAGGTCCTCACTCCTGTCTGAGTTAAGGTTTCACTATTTAAAATGCCATCATTTTGTGGAATTACTATATATTTTTTTAAGTATGAAAACCTACTCAGTGGGACTACTGAACACCAGCTTTGCTTTAGGTGGAGATCAGCAAAGAGAGGAGAGGGACTGGGCTGGCCCTGCCTGGAGGCCGGCGAGTCTTACCCATTTTGGGCCAATTAGGGCCATTTTTCTTTACAGACGGCTGACCTACTAATGTGACGAGTCAGCACTGTAACTCAGGTGGGTCCCCCCCCCCGGGATGAGCGATCCTCGGCTTTTGCAATTTTGCTGAAAGGCATTTATTACAGAAGCACAATATTTGCTTTTCTGAGAAAAGAACAAACTTGATCATTTCAATTTTCCACCCCAAATAACAAAAATGATTCAAGTCCACGTGATTGCAAGCAAACCTGGTTGCCAGACTTCCTGTTCCCCAGTTCCAAATCTCCAAGCCAAAGCTGTTACTGAGAGTAGCCATGAAACTGCTGGCTGTCACCTGGGGTCACGAGGTTGTCAAAATCCTCAGGGATTCTAGGAAGGTCTACTTACCTGCTACCCACAACTGACTTTCCCATGACAGGTCGGGGAGATTGGTTCCTAGAGAGAAAATGGAACCACGGAGCAGTAGTCCAGGGGAGTTTAATAGGCCCTCCTAGTCCTGACACAGACCAAATTCAGGAACTCTGCAATGGGGGATTTTCTAGAGCCTGAAGGTGAAACATTCCCCCAGAGGCTGTACCGTCTGAGCCCAGGGGGGACTCCGGGGCCCAGGAACGAGGGGTGCTCTCCTGCCGGAACCAGGGCTGGGAGCTCTGTAAACAGCAGATGGCACAGCAGTACGTGTCGAGTCTGAGCCACGAGGGCCAAACGATACGACCAGAAAGCCCACGCCATTGCACACTGGCGGGGGGGGGGGGGCGTGCGGAGGAAAACAGGAATCGGGACATTTGCTGACAACAGAGAACGCTGCCGCTTCCGGTCTCCCTTCATGTTACCACTGAGCCCCCAGTGACTCTGGCCTGGGAAACGTCTCTGGTTCTCTCTGGTGCAGACAGCGCTCCAGCTGCCCCGGTCTGGGGGCCTGGCCTCAAGCCCCACCCGCAGTCCCCTGGAAAGCAGAGAAACCAGCTCTCTCCAGAATGCAGGGTCCCCTCCTTCTAACAGGTATGGCCTTCTCAACCCTGTCTCACTGTCCCCAAAGCAAGGCTGGCTCCTGGTCGGCCTGTTTCTCCTGCAAAGGCCAGGTCCAAGCCAAACCAACTGGGTAGCTGACTGTCAGTGAAGGTGGCCACTCTGCTGGGGCGAGGGGCTTGGAGGAACCCCCAGGCAGGTGGCCACGGCAGGCTGGGGTACACGCAGGTGGGGGCAAGGGCTGGGAGGCAGAGGGCAGGGGAGGGCTGGGAAGCCCCCACATGGAGACCCTCTGGGCCCTTAGCTGGCGGCTCCTGCACTCTGAGCCCAAGGCTGTCACCCTGGAGACGGCCCGACGGCCTAGGTGACCAGCAGAGGCCTGCACCCAACACTCGCTGACCCCACCAAGGGCGCCGGGCAAGCGCACGCGGGGGGTGGGGCTTTTCACTTTTCAGCTTCTTTTTTAAAAACAGGCATACCCGGCCTTCCTTGGAGCTGAATGAGTAAAAAGCAGGGCTCAGCCCCCTTTCTGGGGATCTGTCACCCGACACTCCGGGAGCCGGGACCTGGGTGTGAGGCCCTCAGGGCAGTCGGCAGGGCCGCCAGCGTGGGCCAGGCCTCTGGAGGCGGATGCACATTCCAGGGGCCCGTCTCAGGCCAGCGCCCAGGCCGCATGGATGCCTGGACGGCTTCCTGACCCGCGGGGGGGTTCTGCAGGCAGGACCCTCCGTTTCTAGTCACCTGCGCGCGCTCTGCTGGGCGCCTCACCGTCACCCCGGCACAGCCAGGGCCAGGAAGCCTCTCCGGAGGTAGCGGGTGGCGGGAACCAGGTGGAAGGAAACACAGCAGGAGAGGTAAAACTTCTCCTGGGCTCCGGACCCGAGGGAAAGCCAATTTCCACGATGATGACATTTTTGAGTAAAGCAGGAGTCCTCACAGAAGCACCAGCAACATCAAGGCAGGGAAAACCTCTCTGCAGCAGTGTCACGAGCTTTGCGGGCCCCTGGGTGAAGCAGGGAGGGCTTACAGACGAGAGGAGCCAGCCGCCCCCCCCCTCCCCCAGAGCCCGGAACCTTCTGTCTCCTCGGCGGGCAGCCCCCCCCCACCCCCGGCGCCACATGACAGTGGGCTCATCTCTGGTTGGGGGGGGCCCTTTCTTTTCTTCTTCCAAAGCCCGAGGCACATGAGACGCCACTGCCAGTTGCAAAGTCTGATCTGCAGCACTTCGGTGGGGCTCCCCTCACTTCAGAAGCCTGGGGACAGGAAGACTCGCTGAGGGCGCCCGCAGAACCGCAGCATCCCCAGAGTCTGGGTTAGGGGGTTCAGGTGGGGAATGGGGGCATCTCCTCTTCTGCTCCTCCCCCGGAGGCTCAGCTCGGTGGCCAGGCCCTGGAAGGAAGCAGAGGGAGGCCTCGTGGGCACAGGTTGGAGGCAGGGTGTGGGTCTCAAGACACGGCCTGGGAAGCGGACTGGACCCCACCCTGCTCCCAGCACTGGGACGAATGCTGGACGAATCCACACACCGAGGTCCTCCCGGCTCCCGGCCTTTGCTCTGGGCTTGCCCGAGGTGTGAAAGGAGCTGTGGACCTTTTGCAAATTAACTGGGCCTCATGGTCCAGTCTGCAAGCAAAGACGGAAGAGAAAAGGCCCTGATGACAGTGGGCAGTGCGGGCATGGAGCATCTCTGCCCAGAGTCAGTGGAGAAGCAGGAGGACCTGCAGGGTGGGACCCGTCAGTGTTCTCACATAGGCTGACATACTGGGGCTTTGCACCACGAGTACAAACTCTATTCCCCCAGGAGCCGGAGACGGGAGGTCAGGACTGATGGACCGCTGCTGAGCTCCGGAGGGAAAGGAATGAAGCTGGAGTCTGCGTGCCCTGCCCCCCAGGGCTGCCTGCGTGTCCCCCCGCAGGGCTGCTCAGCGCTCAGAGGGACCCGGGCGCCGGCTGCTGCAACACTCGGCCGCTGTTGCTGACACAGGTCCCTGGGGCCGGGCTTCGAGGGAGGCCCGTTTCATCACCCTTCCCCTCGTAACCTATTTTTAAACCCTTCTGGGTGACACCCCACGCTTCCTCAAAAGCAGACTTTCTAACCTCCTCCGGCTTGCTTCACTTCCAGAGCTTTGGCCTTTCACATTTTTACGACTACTGGCCTTTGAAATTAATTTACCTAAGTTATCTTTCGCACAGACAGCATCTTCTTTCATTTTCTGCCCTCACCTCACTGTTTCCAGGGAGAGCCTCTGAGATCAGTACCTGTGAACACGCTTGGACTGGAGGAGACGCCCTCCCCGGTGCTGCTATGAAACCGAGATCCCCCAGCCCAGGCTTCGCTGTCTCCTCCCTTCTGGTCCCAGGAAGGTCGGGTAGAGAGAGTTCTGGGCCCTCTCCTGCTGCTTTCGTCCTTGAAAACGGGCTGCTTTTAACAAACGCAGCACAGCCATGCTATCACCCGAGGCGGGGATGGCACTGGTGACGGACATCGTCCCAGCCCCTTGGAGCCAGAGGTGGGCATCAGCGTGGGGTCCCAAGGTGCAGGGGCAGCAGGGGAACAACCCTGATTCAATCCCAGGTAAAACTCCATTTTGAAATACCGCCCCTTCAAACTACGAGACCTCACGTTGCTAACTAGGACCCATGCCACCCACTTTGTAAGCAGAGCCATTGGGAGACGGAAACAAAAAAAAAAACAAGTAAATGAGAGAGAAAGTGGTTTTCAAAGATCTGATATTAAATGAGAGTAATTCTGGGTCAGAAGGGAAACACTGAACTCCCCACCCCCACCAAGGAGACAGGAGGGTGCCCCTCGAGGTCCTGCACGGCAGTGTGGGGGGCGGGGGGCGATGCCACCCTGGACAAGCCCTGAAGCTATGCAGCCACGGGAGGGCAGTGCCCCCCAGGAAGGTCCCACGTTCCTTGGGTCCCCACCTTTCCGCTGGCACCTCCTGGCTGGCGGTGGCTCCTGCCAGGCCAGCCACACCCATGACTGACGGGGAGGCAGCAGCCGTGGACCGAGCATGCTAGGCCGCCTCTAACTGGGGCGACTGCACTCCTGCACCCCCTCGGCCTGTCCCTCCTTTGGGAAGCCGGGTCTGTCCAAAGGACACCGAAGCCCCACTTCGCTGCTTTTGTGTCAAGAGCAGGGGGACGCAGGTTGAGGGGGGTCTCCCAGCAAACACAGGCTTCTGCATGAATCCCTGCTGCTGGTGGGGTTAAGAAAGAGCAGCCGGGTGGGAGGGTCAGCCCCCTAAGCCAGCGGCCCCGCCCGGGCGAGGAGGGTAAACCAAGGATCCAGACCTAACCTCCGGCTTCCGCGTTCACTCAGCAGCAGCAGCGTCTGCACCACCGCCCCCCTCGGGTGACGGGGCTGAAAATGACAGCCCCTCCCTGACCTTCTGCACCATCGTCACCCGGTCCCCTTTCCACCGGTGGACCCACGAGCCAGTACAGCCGGCCACCCCGCTGGGTTTTCTGCTGGCACTGCCTGGAGGTGGCCGCTGCCATCGGTGCACACGGGAAGGGCCCGGACCCCGGACAGGGCAGAATGGGGAGGCCCACGGAGGTCACACCTGCCGCGGCCGGCCTGCCCTCTGGGCCCTACCCTGCAGCCATGCGGGGTCCTCCGCCCTCTGTGCTCCCCCAGCTTTTGTCTGCTCTCCCACTCCCAGCTGCTTCATTCAGCACACCCAGGACAGCCTGCCCCCCAGCCCAGGCCTCGGGGGCCCCTCGAAGGCCAGCGGTCAAAGGCCGGCCCGCACGTGCCGAGTCTTATCGGCCCATCTCAAGACCCCGCTCCTCCTGGCTCGGCAACAGAAAAGGGGGAGGCCCCGGTCCCCGGGCTCCCCGAGGCCCCGCACACAAAAGGGCGGCGACAAAGACATTTTCTGGGATGGCAGGTGTTGGTGTCTGATTCCGCCCAGAGTACAGGGGCAGGAGTGAGGCGAGGCCGGGTCTCCCGCGTGGGTGGGCAGCACAGACACGTGGGCAGAGCCCCTCAGTGGCGGTGGTGGGGTGGCAGGAACCGGTGGGGGCATCTCAGGGCCATGTCAGCCACGGAGGAAGGGAGGAGGGTCCCTGAGGAGCAGGGCGGTTGAGCAAATCTGCTGAAGTGTCAGTCTTACCTTGTTCAAATCCTGCGGGGAGACCCTTCGGTTCTTTAATCTGCAGGAAAGAACATAAAATCAAATGGGTACAAGCCCGCACCTCCCAACTCACGAACACGGTGCTCATCATATGCTTCCCCCTGGGCTGCCTGAGCGTCCCTGCAGCCTCGGAGGGCATCACAAGCTGGAAATTCACCTAAATTTCGACTTGGAAGGACAGAGTGGAGCTGCCGCCACACGCCTAAGTGTGACATGAAGGTGACACTGGCTCTCCTAGGATGCGGGACAGATGCTGTTGGGAGCCCCAGCGACCGGGCGGCACCGACCACTGTATCCTCCCCCCACTGCCCGGCCAGCATTTCCTAAATATTTGGCCTAAAACACAGTCAAAGATGAGAGTTGGAAGTCAATGGGTGACCTGAAATAATAAAGTATCCAAGTTTACGTGGCTCTCAGCTTCATTTACGGACTTTGGAGTGGCACACAGCGTGCTGATTTGGTACAGGTGTCACCTGCGGTGTGACGGTCCTCAGGGAGGAAGCACACGTCGTGCTGGGCAGAGGTGGCTGCAGAGGGAACCCTGCAGTGGCGAAATTGGGCTGTAAGCTCACCTCACTCACGGAGCAGTGGGGGCCTGGCAGTCCCACCAAGCCTGGGAGAGGCTCTGAGCTCGTCCGCGCTCTGTGACCATCTTTCTTGATCACCCCATGCCTCCCACGGCTGCCCTAGTTTCCATGTGAGTTTCCTTAGCAAACGCAGCCTCTCTCCGCATCAGGGGACAGCCCCTCACCCCAACCCCCACAATGCTCCGAATTCACTGTCACCAGACCACCACCACATCCGGACAAAGGACACTTGTCGGTGACATGGCCTGCTGTCTGCACGGCCACAGTTGTAAAGATCGTCTGCTGACCTCGCCTGCTAAGGCTGGCACAGTGACCAGGGCCAGCTTTGAAGACGGATGCTGCTGGAGGAGGCACCTCTGATACATCCTAGGTAGGGCTCTCCGAAAGGAATGTGGACTTCTCTGATTTTCCAACCTGTTGATGAAAATTCACTCCTCCCAACCCTCCAGAATTGTCTGGGGTTGGGAATTTCAGGACAAGTAACTGAAGAAAACGATCCAGTGGCATCCTCTGCCTTCCCTGACTTCCAGCCACCACTGGCTGCTCCCTCTTCACACAGCGCTCGGTTTCTGGGGGCACAGAAGTTCTCAGGCAGTGTGGCTCCTGGTGCTTGACCAGGAAAGTTCCTGTGAAACCTCTAGACAATGTGACTATCTAGACACCCTGTCTTCCCCCCCGGGCCCTGTGTGCTCACAGAGGACGGCAATCGAAGAACATCTCTGCGGGGGTCTTCCCGAGTGGAGGGGCTTCCTGGGGCCCCGGGCTGCTGACCTTCTCCAGTGCAAGCAAGAGGTCTCCCCACGCAGGGGCTCCTTGGCCCCCCTCCCCTGCAGTCCTCAGCTCTGGCTATGCTGGGCGTCCAGGCACCCGATTGGTGGAACCCAGAAAGCAGACGGCGCGACTGACAATGGAGGGCTTGTTTGTAATTGCTGCTGAGGACCGCTCGCTCCTCTCCCGGCGTGTCCCCAGATGCAGCCCGGTGTGGCGTGCTGGACCAGACAGAGTGTCCCAGAGACTGCCAATCCCTGGGTGAGTTAAGGAGATGCAAAGACAGAGACAGTTGGGGGCTGCTGGAATTATTCCACGGGGCTCAAATGTCACTTGCCCTGACACACAGACAGTGCCACCAAAGGGCGGGGCCCCGTGCCTGGAACAGAGGAGCAGACTGTCAGCTTCCTGACACGTCCCTGGGGGTCGGCGTGAGGAATCCGCTAACCTGGGCAGTGCTGGGAGGCACCGGAAGAGACCGCTGTGCCTAGAGGTGCGTGATGCTGGGGGGCCGCGGGTGGAGACACAAAGCATAATGACTCCATCCTTTCATCGGCTGGGCACCCTGGTACGTGCCAGGGACTGTTCTAGGCTCTGGCCACAGCAGCAAAGTAGCTAAACCCCCGACTTGGTGGGGGGCGGAGTCGGCAGAGGGGCTCCCGCGTGCTGTTGGGGGCAAAAATATCTTACCCTTTTATAGGATAAAGCCCAGATGTTTGCAGGGTAAATAAACAGGTAAATGGTATTTCTGTGGTGTTCTGGGCGAGGGGGCAAGTTAGGAAATAAAAATGTCTTAGAAAAAACATTTTCAAACTACAAAACAATGTCTTAGAAGTCCCCACGGTGGGGCAATAGTGAAAAAAGGAGGAGAAACACCAAATGCTGGGTTACTATGTGTCTTACATTCAAGGTCTTTCTTACACGTTAGTGGTGCTGGAAAGCGGAAGTCGGCCCCGCTCACGTCTGAGACTGACCCATCTGGGGAGACCCTTCGGGAGGAACTCTGACACCAGCGGGCCAACCGCGGCCACTCGGGGGCTCAGACGCAGAGTGGGAGCCTGGAGGAGCCAGGGGCGCTCTTATTAAAGACGCCCTGCTTCCTGGGCCTGCGCAACTCCTCCGACACCTGGACGCCAACAAGGACTTGGAGAAACACAGCAAGCAGCCGCCGTGGCTGGAGGTCCGTGGTGCTCTGCACAGCTCTGCCGAGCGGAGGCTTGGCAAGCACAGGTGGGCCCTTCTGGGGCCCGTTTCCCCTGCCTGTTCTCATCGGGAGGGCAAAAGCGCCAGGATTTGCCCCACGTCTCATCTCTGAGGCAAGGCTGCCCAGGGACCACGCTGGGCAGGGTCAGACCAGAAAAGTGGCAGCTCTCCCTGGGTCCTTGTTACTGAGCAGTCAGTGTGGGAAACGATTAACTGGTCCAAGATAATTAGGGAAGGGCATGGTTCTGAGAGCTGGCCTGGGCGAGGAGGGAACCTGGATGGGAGCTAAACGTCCTCCCAGCAGGAAAGCAGACAGAGCGGGGACGGAGAGCCGCTGGCCCATTTAGGCCCTTGGAAGGGCTCTGAGGACGGGAACAGGTGCAGCCACAGGTGGGGCGGGCCCCACACTCCGCTCGCCACTGGCAACCCAAGACCCGTGGGACTCAGCCAGCCTCATCACCATCTCCAAATGGCCCAGGACGCCTTCCAGCAGTGCTGGCTGTGGCCTGGCCCCGGCCCCGGCTCTGGGCTCTGCTTCCTCTTTTTGGTCGCTGGTCTTGCCCGTTGACTTTGATTCTGAAGCAGAAAGCTGGGACAGCTGGGCCGAAAGACCAGCAGAGAGAGCACGTGGGCTGCACCTGTGTGGGCTGCGGCCAGTGGGCGGGACGTTCACAAAAACGCTTGTCTGGCATTTCTCTCGTCCCCTTCCACGACTATAATGTCCTCTTACCGATCTATGACTGAGTTTGACTAAATGCTAAATTGAAGATTAATATCAGGTCAGCCCCTCATGGAGAAAGATGTCTCCAGACCCTCCTGCCATCTCCCAGAACGTGACCACCGAGATGGCTGCCACACCCCGCCACGGCGAGGCTGTCCATCGAACCAGATTGAATTCATGTCTCAAAATGGAGAAACAGTACAGATGTGTTCACAGCGGCGATGTTCGTAAAAGTTAAAACACAGAAACAACTCAAACGTCCATCAAACGATGACTGGAACCCAAACGTCGCCGACGCTTACGATGGGGTATTATCTGGCGGTGAAAGTTACTAAAGGGCTGATACAGGCGACGGTGTGGACGGCCCTTGGGAACCTGTGGAGTGACAGCAGCCAGCGGGCGGGGACCATGTGCTGTACAACCCCTTTAAACAAGACGCCCGGAACCCGCAGATCCCAGAGACCGGAAGCAGACTGGTGGCTGCTGGGGCGCGGGTCGGGACGGATGCGGGTTGACCGCTAGTGGGCTTCGTTTTTGCTTTGTTTTTCAGGAGGGACGAAATGTTCTATACTAGATTGTGGTGACGGTTGCACAACCTCGTGAACATCCTAAAAACACTGAATTGTGTTCTTTAAATAGATGAATTGTATGGTCTACGAATTATATTTCAATAATGTTTTTAAAAATGGCAAAAAAGAATAGAAGGTGGTCTGGGCAGCCTTACTGCCGCCACCTTTCCAAGAGTGACACGACAGAGGTGGCTCCAAGTTCGAGGGGAAATAAACCCCTCTGCGGGCCCCGGGGAGGCAAGGTTTCGCACGCGCCCAGCACCTCGGCTCCCGGCCATGGCACCCACTTCTCACCACCCTCAGGCCAAGGAAACGGTGCTGCCCCTCGGGTGACACACTGGTCTCCCTTCAAGCTTGTCTCTCAGTTTTATTCCAACTTCCGTTTATCTGCTTTCTAATAGCTCAGGCGCGGCCGCGGGTGGTGAGCGGGGCTCCACTGGGATTCTGTGTGCCCCTCAGGACTGGGTTTTAAGTTCCCTGATAACTGACGGCTCCAGGAGATGCCGCACTCACGTCTGTGTTGACTGTGGGGACACTGAGCTCCGGTGCTGGTCTGAGGCTCTGAGGAAGCAGTAAGGACGCAACGGGCTGGCTGGGTCTCGCTGATAAAAGCTGTTTTGTGGTTTCTGGACGTGAAGGAAGCCCCTCGAGCCCACGGCTTAGACGTCTCCCCGGGGGCACCATCCGCAGTCCTGCAGTAGGAAGTACTTCGGTAGCTTTCACTTAGGCTTCTCAGTGACCCGTGCCAAAGTGGGGATGCGTCCGTGGTACACGCTTCACAGGCCATCAGTCCCATAAAATATCCTTTAAAATCCTTTAAGACAGTTCTTTCTGCCTTGGGGAGGGACATTTTGCCTTTGCCACAAAAGCAGGGCTCCCTGGCCCTGCACCCTGTCATTCGCTTCATCCAGTGTGTTCCCCACAGCAGGGTCCTTTCAGGGTGGGGGGCAACGAGCCTTGTTTGGAGAAACTGGACTTGATCTGACGGGGGACAAAACCAACATTTCTCAGTTTCAAAACTACCGAAGGGCTCGTCTTGCTCTGCGAGGGCAGAGGCTGCCGCGCACACAGCACACGGCAGCCCTCCACGCCGTGTGAGGAGCCGTACCTGCTCCCTGCTGCTCGAAAGGCTGAGTCCGACAGCACGGCGGGCCGGGGACGCCCGCCTCCAGGCCCAGCTCCTCTGGTAACTGGGAGCCATCTTCAGTCTCTTCAAAGCTGTGCCACATACGAGAGAGAGGCTGTGCCACGTACAAGAGAGAGGTGCCCACCAGATACTTCACTCTGGCTCAGGGGTTCACGGTCACCCAATGCTGGTGTGAGTCTGGGGGCTCTCAGGTGGGTGGGATACATGCCTGCAGGTCAGAATTCCACCTGCGCCCTCTTCTCCCCCTGCCAGGCAGACTGACCCCTCAAGGAGGGTGTCACTGAGTCACCTGTGCGGCCTGAGTAGGGCTTAGTTCCGAGGTTCTGAGTACCTCTCCAGGGGCCCCATCACCACATCTCCTTCCCCAGTCAGACGCACATCACTGCCTGCTGCGAGCTGGGTGTCGCGCGAACATGGTGCGTGAGAGGTCACTGAGCTTGCCCCCTCCCCCGAGGAACAGCCTCCTCGCAGAAGCCAGTGCCATCTCTCCAGACAAGAACTGTATTGGGTCACCCCCTGAGTAACACCCTCGGGGAGCTGCCCGTGGACCCCTCCTCAGCACCTTCCCCCCCTCTTCCCATGAACAACCACCACTCGCTGCTCCCTGAGTGCGCCAGCAAAGCTCCTGCCTCAGGGCCTTTGTTCCTGCTGTTCCCTCTGCCCAGAACAAACGCTCCCCACCGCCTCCAGATTCCCAGTGGCTCGCTCCTCCTTCAGTTTCCTCAGGCGCCACCTTCTCAGGGAGGCCAGTCCCACCCCCGTATTGGTCTCAGCAGCGCTCCTCACTGTCCCAAGTCTCTCTGGCATGAATGTGTGCAGGCGCCGACGCTCGGGGGGGCGGGGTCAGTGTGATGGTCTGAGGGAAGCTGCAGCTCCCATCCAGCTTGGCTGCATCCAAGGTGTGCGAGCCCCTGGACCAGAGATTTCGTGTCTAAGTACGGCTCCCAGCAAGTCAGCAGCCTTGGGTAACGGGATAAAGAGCAGAACCAGAGCCAGCGGCCTGAGACGTCTCCTTGCAGGCGGCCGCCTTTCCTCTGAGGCTCTCACCCCCTATGCTCCCCGGTCGCCCAGGGCAGGGGCGCCTAGCCGCAGAGCCGCACGCCTGATGTCACAGGGGGCTCGGATGACACCCAGAGCCAGGCTGCTTCTTGAGCTGCTGCTCCTGCCTGAGGGACGCAGCCAGGGAGCAGGGTTCCCCTACCTACCAGGCAGGCTCGGGGATGCTCCAGCCGCGGGGTCTGCCCAAGCATTCTCCAGCAGCAACGCCCGGCCCCCTTGGCTTCCTGGTTTTGCCTGAGATGCGGGCTGCGGGGCGCAGCCTTGCCAGTGAGTCCTGGACGGCCACAGCGGCTTCCCTCAGCCCCAGAGATCTCTCGGATCGGCTGAGCCTGCTCAGAAGAGATGCTGGGTGGCAGCTGAGCGTGCCGGGAGGCAGGGCCACCGGTGCGGGCGCAGGTGGGTGCAGCGTGTCCTCTGTGCACCTGGGATGCATGTCCTTCAGGTGGTCTAAAGATGCTGCTGATTCTTTCTCAACGCCCTGCAGTGCAGCTGCGAGGCTTCCTACGTGCTGGGAAATGAGTTCTGGCCACGTCAGCGCTGTACGCTTTACGTAATCTTTTAAATTTTTTTTATGAAGTTGACTGGCATGTTTCCCATTTTTAAGGGATTTCTTTTCAGCCTTTTGAGGGACTTCAGAGGCTAACGGCAAAGGAGGAACCGGCTTTTCTCTTTACCATGCCATGTAGAGGTTCATTTCCTGGTTATCACCACGTATCCTTCTGGAAAGGGAGAGTATACAATATTCTTTCTCTTTTCTGTCTGCAGACTTAACTGCTGCTAAGAGAGTTCCAGTTGGCCTTTGCTCTGGTTGTTGCTAAGCAGAAATTCAAGCGAAATCATCGAGACTTCCAGGAACCCACCCTGATGGCTGAGGGAATCCATTCCACCTGCTGGAACCAGGACATGGGGGTCCAGCCACGCCTCACAAGGAGCATAAACCTGGGGTGTCAGAACCCCCGGACTCTCCTGAAGCACATTCTCAAGGTCATTTCAAATAAGCGTTTGGAATCATTTCCAAAAACCATCTTGTGAGAAAAATTGCTGGTACCTGCCGGCCATCTCCTGGCAACAGCTGGAGTGTCCCCGGGGCCGTAATTAACAGCGAGGCAGGAAGAAGATGCCACTCACGCTAAAATCCCTGCAAGACTAAGACAGCAGGGCTAACCGAACGCGGCCTTCACAGGAGACATAGCAGCTTCGCGTTCTCCCGAGGAGCAAATTAAATGTCATGTCGACACTTCGGAACGAACTGGCCTCGGGTCCTGCCTTTTCCCGGGAACCTGGGAGCAGCCTCCGCTCCTGCCCGGGCAGAGGGTCCCCACGCTGGCTCTGAAGGGGTGGTTTCTTCCTCTCTGCATCTTCTCCTCCCTGTCCATGGGCCTGCCAGCTCTCAGCCAGACTGACCAGCAGGATGCTCACAGGAACATCCAACACGTCAGGAAAGTCTTCATTCCTTCCAGGCTCACGAGGTAGACAGCACAGCCCGGCTCAGGAAAATCTCGACCCAATGGACCCAAACCCTGGCGACTGTCTTTTTTCCCTGATGCACCTTTTTGACATGCAGTTGTGGTGTGGCACTAACTTATCTGGGCTTAATAATAAGCTCATTGTGGTGATTCATGAGTATCTGCTTTTCCCTAAAAAGATGTCAGGCTCCAGAAGGGGAGGGGAGAGATGGAGCACAGGTCTCCAGAGCCGCCCGTTTCCCCCTCAACGCCAGCCCAGTCCCACCCAGGGGAGGTGCAGGCAGTGCAGACGGGGCGGCATCTGACAGGTGCACCGTCATTTTCTATATGATCAAGTGGGACACACGTTTGTCTCATCTCTTCCCTGACACTGGGGAAAGCACCAGAGCTATGGAGGAAAACATGAGGCCAGGTGTGGTGCCCAACTGTGCAATCGAGAATTCTCTTTAAAGCCCTCGATACCATTTATGAAAGCGTCCTAATCAAGTTTCAGTTATGCAAACTGTCACCTACTCTGTGGATGGACCAGGCTCGGAGCCGGGGAGGGAGGGGAGATAAGACCCAGGTGTTTGTTCTGCCTCCTGCATCAGGCTGGACACACATCTGTGGGCTGGAGACATGCCCGTATCCCTGAGAGCAGCAGCCTGGCTCTGGCTGGCCCGCATTCCTGTTGTCCTCCTGGCGCAGATGTTATAAGAAATTGATGCCTCATTCTCTAAAGAAATGATGGCGCATCAGAGAGAGAAGGATTGCTTACACATACACAGAGCCTTCCACACGCTGAGAAGAATCAAGATGTAAGTGATGACAAGTCAGAGGCACCGAGACCAGGACGCAGCAGAAGCGCCTTCATGCAGGACACCGGTTCTCAGCCCTGCTTAGTTCTGAACAGGGAGTCCCCACGCCCAGGCCACACCCAGACCCAAACGTCTTCACCTCTGGTGGAAGGAAGCAGCATAGGGCTGGACCGGCTTCGTGGGTGACCCGGTGCACAGGTGAGCCAGAACCACTGGGTTTGGGCAATAGGATTACGGGTTAAAAAACCCAGCACCTCCAGCCACTGTGGTCCTGTTTGCACCCCCCACCCCCCACCCCATGAGACAGGCTGATGCAGGCAGAGCCGGGCTCCAGGGAGACAGCAGAAGTCGGGAGGCGCAGGGTCCACATGGAGCAGGAGGACGGCGGCTGTGTGCACAGGACAGTGAGGAAAGCCCAACAAGCAGGGTGGCGAGGTGACAGCCCAGGGGACACCTGCTGGGCCCCCTTCTCAGACACACAGTAACTTGTTGAGTCCTTACGGGGCCTCTGGGGGCCACTTGGAGGCACCACTCTCACGACCCACTTTCCAGAATCGGACGCCGGGCTGCAGAGTGACCACAGGCTGGACCCAGGCGACAACAGAGCCCTGCTCTCTGAGACAACACGTACTCCCTGCAGCCGGGGAGGCCGGCTCCAGGGGGAGGGTTTGGCCAGCATTGAACTCGGGAGCCCAGGAGGACAGTGGGGCTGGAGAGGCCGTGGAGAGGAGCAGGGGGAGGAGGAGGCCTGCCTGGAGGGAAGTGTGCAAACCCCGGGAACCCGGCTGGTGGACAGCCTGGGCAGCGGATGTGAACGCAGGGCTCCGGCGGATCCTGCCGGTGCTCCCGGATCCCCCAGGACATCAGAAGCTTCTTGAGGCCTCGGGACGGCCGCTGGGGCCCTGCAGCCCACCCGCCTGCCCCGTGGGAGCGCCCCATGTGCGTCTGTGGACTCAGCGAAGCCAATGCGTGTTCTGGGCTTCCGGTCCCCTACCTGTTGGGGGTGGCTGGCTGGAAGGACTTTGCAGCTACAACTACGAGGTGACCCACAGACTGTCACTGTCACACGTGTCTGCTGGCCAGCGGACACACATGGCCACCCTGACAGGAATGACAGGAACCCATGACGTCACACAGCAGGTTCTGGTGACCTAAGTGCCTGCGGTTTCCAGTCACGCGGCATCTTTCCAAACTGCACTCTTACCTCATGAAGACTTTCTGAAGAACCACGACGAGGACGCAAGAGCCTCCCCGAGCGCGCGCTGTTTGAGGACTTCCTGGGACACTGTTTGCTCCTCTCCTCCCAAGCGCTGCATGGCTTGTCTGGATGGAAACACTCCCTCCTAACTGGCCGGTGAGGAGCTCTGGTACCCAAGGTCTGGTGACAGCGGGCCCGGGGAGGGGTGCCCATGTGAGCCGTGGCGGACGTCGCTAACACGTGCACTGACTCCACTGTGAGGGGCAGAAGTGGGGGGGGGGGGGCGAGGCCGTCGGCTCTGAGTCATCCTGCACGGCTGGTCCTCGGCTCATCGGAATGATGGGAGGGGCGAGACATGGTGTCCCCTGAAGTCCCTTCCAGCACCACGTTCCACAGTGCCCTTTGCTGATTTCAGCAACTTTACAAGGAAGGTGAATACAGAGGACGTGCTACTGATCAAACTTTATTCGGACCATTTTAACTGGGAGGGAGGGGCGGAAAGGAGAGGGGCAGATACGGAATGAATCTATAAGGGGCCCACCCTCAGTGAACGGGGAAAACCTTTCCTCTTCTGCAGGTTACAGTTAGATCCACCTTGTGCTGTTTCTGGGGGTTGACCTGATGGCTAACTGCCCAGCGAATGGTCTCAGGGTCACTGCACGGTGACTAGCCCGAGGCACCCTGGCAAAGGCGCCCCGAGGACGGGTCGGGGGCCTGGCCAGTGAGAGCTGGGTGAGCTCGCACCTCCAGGTGAAGGCTGCTGGGTCCTAAAAGCACCCGGTGTAACGTCCACACGCTGGGTTCACTCTGGGACCAACGTGCAGCATGCCTGCCGTCCCACGAGGGGACTTCGTCGGCCACCAGCACGACCCGGTGACACTGGGCAGGGTCTTCTGATAGCTTCCGTGAACTTAACGATTTTCTTGTAGGAAAAAACTACAGGTCTTCTATGAGGCAGGTGAGCACCATCAACCCTTGGAAGCGGACCCCGTGCCACTCTGATCGTGCAGACGGGGGAGCGGACCCTGGGCCACACTGTACACGCAGATGGGGGAGCGGACCCCGGGCCACCCTGCGCGTGTGGATGGGGGACGGCAGTTCCGTGCAGGCGGCAGGGGCTGCAGCACCCTGAGACCGACTCAGACTAATCCGGTTTAAGCTCCAAATATGACCTACATTAAAAGTGGCAGAATCTGCTGGAGCCTGGTGGGGAAGTTCCTCCCACTGGCTCTCAGTCCCTGAGCCTTCACCATCTCCTCGATCATGAGGGAGGCAGTGCTCCTGACCGCATCTCGGAGAAACCAAATGTGTTTGTGAGGGGCTAACAGATAAACAAAGATCTGTGCTCCCTCTGCTGGCTCCTGACAGCAACGTGAACGCAGAACAGGGCCGTACACAGCGCTGGCATCTTCAGCAAATGCAGTCAGTCCGTTTCCGGAGAAGAACCTCTCGTTTAGGTGTTCTTTGAGGAAAACCCATCTTTGTCAACTTCTGAGCAAGGGACTTGAAACTCTCAATAGCAGGCATCACAGTGCACATGCCGGCGGTCCTCCTCCACCGAACTGCGAGCTGTGACTGTAACAGCGACTTGGGGTTCATTTACCAACAGACACAGTGGATTCCTCCGAGACTTTAAGGTCCAGACATAATCTTTAAAGCCGTTCTGGGGGAAAAAAACCAAACTCAAGTCCAAGCTGAAGTTTCTTTTTTTTTCTCCTTTTGTTTTATAAGAGCACCTTCCAAAAAGTAAAGATTTATACTATTTATATCCTTTCCGATAATGTCAAACATTAGACTTGATTTTCCAAGTCATTAGCATGCAGAAGACTGACCTCATGGTGAGCAGATGCACTTGGCTGTGAGCGGCACTGATTACATCAGTCCCAGCCGCTCCGCTTAACCCTTTAGAGGCCTCTCCGCCGGGCCCGGCCCTGGAAACACGCTTGAAAACAGACGTAGTAAGTAGTCCCCCACCCCAGGATGTGTTAAATGCATCTATAAATACATGCATAAAACACATGTACACACACACATACGTGTGTGTGTGTTAACTGCAGCCGTTGTTTTAAACACTGGTCACCTTTTAGAAACTGCTGGTCAGTAAGGAAGGAATCAAAGCAGCCCACTCAGAGCTGGGTAGGAAAGCAGCTTGAATGCCTTTTACGCCCTAGGTGTTATCAATAGGAGTGACAGGTCGGGTGGGGTGGCGTCAACATAACATTTTTTCTGATTGGGAAAATAGCTTTTTAAACCTCTTTTTTAAAAGCTGAGCACCTACCTATTGGCCTAACAACAAAAGACGCTACATCCTCATCCGTGGTCAACAGTGCGACGTGGGGAGGGGCACACTGCCTTGCCCAGGTGCCCCTCCGCGGGCCGCCGCTGGCAGGCAGCAGTGCGGGGGCGGGGAGCCCGCATTTCCCACGTGCGTCTTCGGGCACAAGCACCCCCACGTAGCACAGCTCTTCCCTACACCTAGGACTTAAAGGCTGACATTAGAGGCCTTCCTTCCAGAAACGGGGCTGCCTGCTGCAAAAAACAGTATGGTTCGAATACAGTGTTCAGGTTCCTCTCCCTGTGCTTGGCGGCGAAGCCCTGTTCCGAGGACACAAAGGAGCCCCTAATTCCTCCGACTGTGCACATGCATGTGAGCGGGGGCTGAGGCCCTGCTCTGACGACATCGCGGCCTGGACGGTCTGATTGGGTCCCAAGTGCACTGTGGGAGCTTAAGCCGCTCAGGGTCAATTTTTCCAGCTGGCTTGTTGCTTGGAAGAGCAGACTTCACCTCTGTTTCTTAGTTTAAGCTGGCTGGCTCGTCTGGGTTTGACTCTACTCGTCCCAGCAAAATAAAAAGACAGTGTGAATAAATCAGTGAAAAACGCTTTCATCTGTAAAAGTGGAAACAGACAGGGATAGGGGTTCCTCAAAAGCAAAACTGGCTGTGAGCCGGAAGAGGACGTGGTTCTGAAAGTGTGCCTGCGCATGGGAGAGAAGTCCCCCCACCAAGTTCCAGTTCAAAGCAAGTTCATTTCGGGCTCCTTCCTGATGGCTGTCGTGGGCAGAGACGCAGCGTGTGGGAAGAGAACGTTGTGCCCAGACTCAGAGTCACATTCATGGGCTGGTGTGAGACGCGTGGAAAATGTTACCACCCCACACCAAA
The DNA here is from genome assembly GCF_009834535.1 of Camelus ferus. Taxonomy (NCBI): domain Eukaryota; kingdom Metazoa; phylum Chordata; class Mammalia; order Artiodactyla; family Camelidae; genus Camelus; species Camelus ferus. The sequence continues at coordinate 18,288,031 of NC_045714.1, read as the reverse complement.
CACCCTACACCCTGTACGTCGTGAAGCGTGACCCTGATGCCAACCATCTGAAAAGAGGAAGGACGGTGTGTGTCTCGATCCCACCTCTGGTCTCACGTGCCTTTTGTTCAGGCGCCAACGCCCACTCTTAACGAGCCGTCAGGACCTTTATCGGGTCAGTGACTTCGGCAGATGCAACATTCTTACAGAAGCCTGTCTCCAAACAGCAGGTCTTAAAAAAAAACCCAAATCGCTCCTAGAGGCTCACTTAAGGGGTCACCCATGCATGGACTCATTTGAATTGGTTTAAATAATTATGAACTTTTGGGAAAGATCAAGTTAGCTTACGTAGAGGCTAAAATATACAAGGAAAAGAAAGTTCATCAGTATTTGTTTCAATAACACCTTAATCATGTAAAGCACAGGGAAATACGTTCAGTATCTTATAATAACCCATAATGAGAAAGGATGTATGTGTATGACTGGATCACTGTGCTGTACCCTAGAAACTAACACAACGTTGTAAATCAACTCTACTTCAATAAAAAAAATCATAATCAAGAGCCCCAAGAACAGAACAGTTGAGTTAAGGAATGGAAGTATCTCATTACTTCATTTCTTCTAATTTTAAAAAAACAAAAGCTTTCTCGAGAGTTTAAAAAAAAACAACAAACAACCCTGCACTGAAAAACTTGGTCCCCATCCCTCGTGAAGATGCAAAAAAGCTGAATGAGAACTTCTTGTTTTTTCAAAACGAGCTTTGATCCTTCGTGCTCCTTCACCTAAACATCAGAAGTGGTTTTAAACCTGCAGCCAGACTGGGAATGAAATCTTCATTTCTCTTGAAACTGACTTTTTTTTGGTCTTAGGATGTTGGCAGAGTGTATAAGAGAATTCGACTCACTAGCTGTCCTACTTTTTTAACGTGAGAAACATTGATTGCAGCTTCGTGTGGACTTTTCTCATGGTGCTCACTGCAGTTCAGCAGAGACGGACAGAGGCCGGCGTGGCTCCGGCCGCCCCGCCAGGCCGGTGTGATTATGTAAATCGCGGGGCCCCGCACCTCCGCCAGCCCGCTTATCTCCCCGGCCTTCTGCCTGCTGCTCCGGGCCCCCGCGCCAGCGCCGGCCGCTCCCTCTTATCAGCCGCAGAGCGCGGGGAGGCCAGGACTGCAGCCAGCGATGTTCAACAATGATGCATGGCTGGTTTTATTTGTAGGTGATTTATTTCACTGAATTTAATTTTTTTTTCACTTTGTGTGTAAGATATTTGTTAACAAGTCAGAACGGGAGGAGCCAGGCGGCGGTGGGAGAGCAGTGACACGGGGTGGAAATCTGTCAGGCCCTCTAAGAGCTGCGCTGGCCGGGCGGGAGGAGGGGGCCCTCGTTCAGGGTCTCAGCCTGCGTTGACTGAACACCCCATTGCCTTCTGGAAAGGCAACTGACCCGAAACTACACACAGAAATGTATGAGTAATTCTACTCTGTGTGTGTGTGTGTGTTGGGGGGGTCTCAGTGATCATTTCGTTGGTTTAGGTGCCAGCACACATTTTTTCCCCCTAAATGGGAAATATAAAAAGAGTAAAACCTAAACACAAAAATTTTGGAATTTCGGTTGGTCTGGTGAGTGAGAGTGCTTCTGATCGTTTCTAGCAGGTTCCCCACCAGCTGCTGCTCTCGGCGGCCTGTCCACGTGACAGGGGTGCTCGCCACCCGTGTGATGACGGACCAGGGGCTGCCCCCCTCTCCCCATGTCAGCCCCTCACCCGGGGTCTCCACAGCGTAACCCCCGCTCAGCACTGGTAGCAACGGCTCCGACTGTGAGGAACTCTTTTTGATAAGTGAACGCTGATTTCGGGCCCCACTTTTCAACAGCATATTTCCAGCTCAGCAAGAAACCCACACTCCCGAGCGGGCCGGAGCACATCACTGAGAGAAAGTTCATTAACCCCACTAGACGCAGAGGTTAACAGGAGAGCGGAAGAACAGAACCGGGGGAACAGCTCGGATACAAAGCAAATTAAAATGGATGTCACCGCTCCTTTTGACATTCATCAGCTGATGCAGAGGGAGACCGCACTTCTTGCATCTGCGAGCGTTTATCTGTGCAAAACAGGTGTACGTCTGTGGCGCGGGGGCACTTCGGGGCCGGGGGAGGGAGGACGGCGCAGACACTCACCGGTTCCGCCGAGGGAGTAGCCGGGGGACGGGGAGAAGACCTGGGCTGTGAAGTCCTCGAACGTCATGACTTCCCGGTGGTTCTGAATTACCGCTTCGAGGTACCGAGCTCGCTCCTCGTAGCTGCAGGAGTGGGTTAAGGAGCCAAGCGCACGGGCAGCAGGACACACATAACAGTGACAGAGTTCACCTTGTGTTCAGTACAGCTGGGCGCCTTTTGCACTCATGCGGGGAAGAACGTACCTGGCCAGTTTGTAAACACCCTGTCAGAGAATTAACGTTAGTCATAATTTGTGGCCACATCCCGGTTTTGAGGTCTCAGCGTCTGTTAGACTTTGTGCCCAAACAGGTATTGCCAAAAAATGTGTAAGCCAACGGTTACAGAATCGCATCCAAGGAGCTAAGGTTGATTGGGACAAACAAACAAACACAGAGGCATGACCGGGACCCCACCCACAGCCGTGGGCAGGGCTGCTTGCCCTTCTTTGTTCCGTGAATGAAACGCTCTTCTCAGCCCGCTGACAACGTGAATCGCTACTTCAGGCAAAAACTGGTGATACATGCTTAAAACAGAAGGTGGTGCCCGCCACTGGGTGGAGGGAAGGCCAGGACAGCATGCTCCCAGGTGGGCACACCAGAGCCTCAAGCCGAGAGGCCACGAGCATCTGAAAATAAGAACTAGTAAGTGGAAGAAGCTAGCAGGGAGCACACAGCAAAAAAAAAAAAAAAAAAAAAAAAAAAAAAAAAGACTATTGCCTTTTAATTAAAACTGCAGTCTGGAGCACACGCATTCAAATGTGTAATCAAAAACCAGCCACCAATAAGACTTACGAGCGTAACCCGCTGGAGCCACTTCCCAGCTGCCCTGATAGGATGGACCCCTGTGCGTGGCAGCCTTTCACGGGCAGAAAGCAAACCTTCCCCCTTTGTGTGCGGCTTCTGTCCCCTCGGAGGGTGAACCACGCCGTCCAACGGCAGGACAGCGTCAGAACGGCCCACAGCGGACCCAGCACTGCACACCCGGCTCCGCGCACTAACGGTCGGGAAGTCGGCGTCCTCACTCCCCCGTCCTCGTGATCGACGCAAGTTAACACACGTGTTTTAGTCCTTTTGCAAAATCGTGCTAATTCTCCGGGAGCACAGGCAGTGCGGGTCACCACCCGCTCACTGCTCGCTGCTCCAGAGAGGCGAAAGTAATTTCAGCATTTCTCACTGTATTTTAAAACTAACTTTTCAAAATGGCCTCTTTCAAAACTTAAGCTGGTGAAAATTATGTCAATTGGTGGTCAGTAAGCACGTGTTTTATGTTGTTGTTTATTCTTGGGGGGGAGGTAATTAGGTTACTTATTTATGTATTTATATCAACGGAGGTCCTGGGGATTGAACAACCCAGGACCTCATGCATGCTAAGCACACACTCTACCACTGAGCTGCACCCACTCCTGGTGAGTGTTTCAAAAGAGGAAAATATTTTTCTATCTTCCTCTGGCAAAGTACACACATGAATTTCTCAGGATAGGTTCTTTCTCCCCTTCCTTCAATTACATTCAAAGAAAGGCTTCCAGCCTGTGGGACCAGAGGCACTGACGGCTGTGCTGAGCAACACGGTAGCGAACACGGTAGCGAGGAGCCATCGAAAATTACATTTCAATCTAAATTGACTGAAGAAGTCGAAATTCAGTTGCTCGGCCCCCTGAGCGTGGGTACAGAACACGCCTGTCACCGTGGGAAGCTCTCCCGGGCGGTGCTATTCCAGAGTTTCTTTTCAACCTGGCTCTATGCCACTTTCAAACAGGAAAATGAGTTTGAAGACTCGAAAGCGGCCCCCAGTGAAGGATGGTCCTTTGTATGGACGGTCACAGCACCTGGAGGCCTGGGCCGCAGGGGCCTGCTCTGCGGGCGCAAGTCCCCAGGACTCGCCCTCATGGACCGGCTGCCAAACGTCGCCGCTCGGGCCTGGGTCTGGAGGGACCCACTGATGCCATTCACATCTCATTACGAACACGCTCATTCTGCACAGCACTTGGCTGTTGCTGTGCGTGGCCCTCTGAGCACGGCCCCTGCGAGCCGCTGGGCCGCGAACAGCAGGACGCCGGGCCTGAGCGGCCGGCTGGCGGACAGGCGCTCTGACACCGAGCTGGCACGTGCGGGCCCAGCAGGGGCCGAGCCAGGCGTGACAAATTACTCAAAGAGCCGAGCTAAACTCATGGCTGAGGACCACCTGAGCCTTGGGCCGCTGTCAGCGCTCGCGTCCAGGCCCCCTTTCAGCGCTGGCGGCCAGGTCGGCACAGGGTGGCCTCTGCAGCCCCGTCCTGCTGGGCCCCAAAGGCCCTGCTGTGCCTGGACACCCGCACACAGCGCTGAGGATGACGCTGATGAAATGGATGTGCGGGTGTGCTCTGCTAAACAGGACGCAGCCGAGGCCACACATCTGGAGGAGCAGCCGTGGTGCTGACCGAGCTCACCGTCAGCCACGAAGGGGTGCCCTGTGCACTCCCATCCACAGGATCCCAGGGCAGCCCGCCATCCTCGTCCTGAGTGACACTTTCCCATTGTCCACAAGCTTGTCCTTGTCAATGCTGAGAGGCCTGGGCTCCTAAGAGCAAGTCCAGCACTAGACTCACAGCGGGGGATAATCCAGGTCTGAGATTCTCGGATTCAATAAATATTAATGGTCGGACTCCTCAGTGGAGGCCCTGCGGAGACAGACGGGCACGAAAGGAGCTTCTAAATCTGGGTCCGAGAGGAGGAAGTGTTGTGGAAGGGTCCCCAGCGGCACCCGGAGCACACACTCCCACCCCAGGCTGGGCGACACTATTCCCGAGCTGAACATAGCTGAGCTGGGAGCTGTCGCTTAGACAAACATCCATTAGGGACTGGAGATCATTTAATGCATTTTCACTCGTGGCCCAAGCCAGGGGGCGTAAACACCATGACAAAGAGAAAACAAGCACCACCCCAGCTCTGGCACCGTTCAGAAACAGCCAAGAAGCTCACGCGTGCTAAAATCTTTTTTTTTTTTTTTTTTTTTGGTAGCTTTAAATAATGTAGCTCTGGGATCTTAACTGAACTTGTTGGTAGAGCTATTAGCAAGGGCCACTAGGATCGGTGTCTTCTCATCTTTTCTTACCTGACACCCTTATGGCTGCCGTGCTGGTTGCTTTCTATTAAGAAAGGCATTTATAATTTAGACATTAAATGCTTTGCAAGGTTCTTCTCCTCATGCCTAAGACTTGTTAAGATGTGAACTGGACGCCGAAGCAACACCAGGAGTGGATAATTGGGGACCTGTGACCGAAAGCAGGTCCCAGGACTGATGACAGAGGCATCTGGACACAAAGCTAACACCTGTTTCAAGACCAGTCGTTGCCCTTCTGTTCTCAGAAAAGTCCACTAACAAACGTGAGACTTAAATTCTGTCCTGAATTACTAGCTCACTAAATACCATGCACAGTAAAGCACTTTTTAAAGAGGGAGTTTCCCCGATTACTCAACTCAGAGAACATTCCAATCACTAACTAGAAATGCATCTTGGTTTCCAGGTATTTCTGAGTTTTCAAGTGATCTATTCTGTCTGCATTTTCATGTAAGAATTTTTATCACTTACCAATATTCCTTGACTTGAATAAAGAGGCAGTATGTCTTAGCTGTTTACATTTTATCAGAAACCACCAAGACAGCTTTCCGAAACTCTCCAGGGAGGCTCTGCTGCGGGCCCGACCTGGAGAATCAGACCCAGCCCCCCACCAACTTTATTCTGATGATTATCATTGTCTTTTAAATTATTATTTGTTTTAATTTTCAGCAATGGCAGCAGCCGCAGGGCAGTCAGAAAGGGGCTTGCTCTTTGCAGGCAGACAGGCCTGCATTTGAATTCCAGCCCCTACCCCGCCCCGCCCAGCCCCACCGCCTTCTGTGTGCTGCGTGGATGCTGACATCTGCTCTCGGAGCTGCGGGGAGGCTGGATGGAATCACATGAGGAAGCACCGACCCAGGTTCCAGCACGCAGGAGAAGCACGAAGCGTGGACTGCCCGCAACTCCCAGCCCTCAAGGTGGGCTTATGGTTTTGTCTTCCAGAAAGAATGTGGTGGATAAACTAGGGGAACCCCTGGTCAGGCTTTCGGTGGGCTTTACATTAGACCCTCAGGAACTGGGGCAAGTCCCATGGTCTCCGTGTTGCTGATCAGGAAATAGAAGCTCAAAGAATTCAAGTGATTTTCTGGAGTCACAGTTACTCAGGGGTGCAACTGGGACTAGAACCCCCATCTTCTCACCTTTACTGCTTTCAACTAATATCTTCAATTCTAAAACACATGGGGTTAAGTTCCAGATCTTGTTCAAGGATGGGAGTTAAACTCCAAATGAGAGTAAATCAACTGACTTAAATATGCGTGGGTATATAAATCAACCTATAACCGAAACTTGAGTGTACAGGTTTAAGCTGCATTGATACCCACAGACCACGCTGCCTTTATAAATTCATAAAATAACAGTCATGGCATTCTTTTTACTTATTCAGGATCTTTCTTGGAACAACTCCTATTTTGAAATAATCCCATTTATTTTTTTAAGTCATGGAAAAAAGAGAACTGTTTAAAAGATGCTTTATTACAGACTGAACTTTTTTCAACCCTTGAAGCCCTTCTTGCCTGGGCCGTCTCCATATTCCCCAGAGTAAACACCATACTCAACTCACACCAACAAAATGGCCTTGGAGGAGGTGGCCTCCTGATGCCTACCAATAAATGCAACCACCCAGTGGAATACTATACAGCACTGAAAAACACAGGTTTGTATATTAGATGAATGAAACTCAAAACATGTTCAATGAAAAAAAGCAAGTGACTGAAGGGCAAAGTGAAACTGCTGAAGAATACACGTGCAGTGAGGCTGTCACCAGGGGGATCTGGGTGGGGCAGGAGGTGGCACACGGTAGGTACAAATACACTGGTTGGTACCCACAGCAGGGTAAATGTCGTATGTTTTCTTGTAGGTATGAAATGTTTCATAGTGAAAAAGCGCCCCTGGAGAGAACGGAGTATGGACTAATCAGATGATCTTGTCTCACCCACTGGGAGGGCAGGGCAAGCTTCCCTGAGCCGAAGGGGGACATACAAGGTGAAAGGTTGGCTGTTAAGGATAATGATGCTGGAACAGTCCATTTGATTCAGACATAGGAAAACCCAGAAATAGGCCAAGGAAAACCCAGAATAGGCCAAAACATTAGGGCTCAAATTTTTCAGAACGTCGTGGAGAATCTGACAGATGGGATTTAAAGAGCTCAAACAGCAACACCATCCACGGGGCTGCGGGAACCGCCCCAGAAGGAGCACATCTTTCTACAGAGACCCTCTGCTTGAAATGCTGGGCACCAGGAACGACAAAACGGGCTGAGCTGGAGAACGGTCAGTGTCCTCCACAGACCTGCCTGTACATGACCTCACTCTCCTCAGGAAACATGATCTTGAGCGGCTCGGCCATTTTCAGAAAGCAAGTTCCCCTCTGCTCAAGAGCCACGTCCGGCGCACGTGGGTCTGGGGACAGTGAGCCACCCTCGCCCAGCCCGCGCCCCCGGAGTAAGGACAACTGTGCTCACGCCGGCGCCAGGCAGCTCACAGGGACAAGAAGGGAGGCTCTGCGCGGAGGTGCAGGGAAGGGGCTAATCAATGGGGGTCTGGGGGGGTAGGAGCATTTCCTGCCCAGAGAAGCCCGAGCTGGAAGGAGGAGGAGGAGACTGGAGCCCCAGGGGCAGCAGGAGGGCCAGGGGCGCAGGGCTGCCTGGATGGTTTGAGGCAAGGGCGAAACACGCTTCTAGATCACCCTGAGAAGGTCCGCCAGCGCTCAGGGGAGTCCAGGGCGCCCCCGGGCGTGAAGAGGCCAGGCCGCCCTACGTCTCTGTGTTCAGTCAACGAGCTTGGACAAACGTCTTAATATTTTATACTTCTGCTTTGCCAGTTTCAGAAGTGAATGGCACGTATATTTCGGGCAAGTGGAAAAGGTGGGAAGTTTCCTTGCAGAAGTGACATGACCGGAAACTCTGTGAATGGTCTAGACAGAGAACGGGCTGGCCGGTCCCCCAACTTGGAGGGAAGAGGAGATGGAGTAGAGGTGGGGGTGGGGGTGGCAGAAGAGATGGAGAAAAGAAGGCGGACACTCCTCACGCAGGGACAGGTCCTGGGCTCGCAGGAGCCTGGTGACAAGGAGACAGCGGTGGACGGAGGACCGCTACGTCCACAGACATAGGTTAATCCTCGTAAGAAGCCGAGTCAACGGTGGCCGACCTGAGCCCTGAGAAGGACTGGCTAAGACCACTTCCTAAAACCAGGGAACGAGTGCGCTGATTCTTCTGTTGGTCCTGCTACCAGGAACTTCTGAAGCAGAGGATGCAGAGGATGACGACAGTGCATTTTCATGTCTTGGGTGGTGTTTCGAACACTGATCAAAGGATAAGGCTTTAAAATGTTTCCTGGTCTGAGATACGACACCAAAAGCACAGGCCACCAAAGTAAAAAAACAGGAAAATTAGGCTTCATCAAAGTAAAAAGCTTTTGTGCTTCAAAGGGCTCTGTCCAGAAAGTGAACACACAGCCCACAGCGTGAGGGACAGCATCTGCACGCTGCTCCTCTGGTAAGGGTCGCACATTCAGAGGACACGACGACGCTTGTAACTCGGTAAGCAAAAGACGACACAAGTAAAGTATGGGCGACGAACCAACAGACGTTTCTCCGAAGAAGAGAGACACACGGCCGACAAGCACACGGAAGGACGCTCAGCCTCTCGCGCCACCAGGGCAGTGGACGCCAAGCCACAGACGGAGGACCCTCACACCTGCCGGGACGGTCATGATCAAGAAGACGAGGGTGACCAGCAGCAGGCGGTGGTGGGGACGGGGGGGAGACCGTGAGAACCTGAAATGGTGCGGCTGCCGTAGCAAACTGCTGGGCAGCTTCCCCAGACACCAGACACACGAGCCGGCAAATCCACTCCTGCGTATGAGCAAGAGAACCGAAAACACGCGTTCACACAGAAACGTCCACACAGACGTTCACAGCAGCGTCTTTCACAAATGGCCCCAAAGTGGAAACAGCTGAAGTGTCCAGAAACCGATGACTGGATAAACAAGGTGTGCTTTATCCAAACGACAGAAAATTGTTCATATATTCACACAAAAACGAATAAAATACTGAACATGCTACAAGGTGGGTGGATCTTGAGAACTACGCTACGTGGAAGAAGCCACACACTGTGGGAACCCATTTATAAAAAGCCCAGAATAAGAAAATACACAGACAGAGAGGAAATCAGTGACTGCCAGGGACCAGGGGGAGGGGCTGAGGAGCGACTACTAACGGGTGTGGGATCTCTTGGGGGAGAATGTTCTGGAACTGGGCAGTGGTAATGGCAGCACAATCTGGCGACTACACTGAAAACCACTGCATTGTATGGTATGTGGATTATCCCTCAGTGGAAACTGTCCCCCTGCAAAGGCCTGTGAGTACATGGTGCACGCTGTGTATTGTGGGGGCGGTCTTCTAACAAAACGGTCCTCCCTGACCACACTCCAGGCCAAACGGAAAGGTGGCCTGGCAGAGCGCGGAGCCCTGGAACACGTGTTCATGGAAGAGCCCGGAATCACGTGCTCACAGAAGGTCCCTGGATCACGTGTTCTTGGGAGATCCCTGGAGAGGAGCAGTCCGTGTGCCAGGGGTCCTTCTAGCGCAGGAGGGGCCAGGATCTAAAAGGGATACTGTTGTCCCTCACAGGATCCACAACCTACCTGGAAAGACAGACACAAAGTCACCACCTGGCGGGGGGAGGCACCTACACAAGTCAAAGGGACCCAGAGGGCAGAGCGGTTCCCTGCAGGTCAGACCGCGAGGTGCTGGTCACGCGGGGGTTGGGGAAGCACCACAGTGGCCGGCACCCGGGAGCCTCTGGAGGTTCTGAAACAGAAACCAGCAAGGTCAAGTCTGCCTTTGAGGGATCATTGCGGGGGGGGGGGGTGTGGGCATGTGTGGAAGGATGTAGAAGGGAGAGAGGCTAGAGGAAGGGGAACTAGTCAGAGAGAGGAGATGGGCCTCGAGAGAGCAGTGCCAGAGGGAAGAGGTGCTCACTCTTGCTGACAGAGGAGTGGGCAGGAGGAGACGCTGAGACTCCAGTCCAGGAAGGATCCTGGCCCAGGTGACAGGTGGGCAGGTGCAGAGGACCAGGAAGGCAAGGCCGGGGCCCAACAGGCGTCAGGGGAGCAAAGCCGGGCATGAGAGGACTGGGCTGGAGATGACGTCGCTGAGTCACCGGCTTGGAGCCGATCCCGGAGGAGCTGGGGAGGATGCACGCTGGGAACCCCCTCCTTTCAGAAGCCAGAGAGCAGGGGAGGGCTGCAGGGGCGGGAGAGAGCAGGTCACAGAGCCCTGGGAGAGTGGTGATTCTGCCGGGAGGAGCCCCTGCTCAGGGCTCAGGGTACTCCATAGGTGGGCGGGGCTGGCATTTCATAATCCCTAACAAATGGACAAATTCCATGATAATCAAGGTGGGAACACATGCCAGTTTCAGCCAAAAGCCATACATCATTTTTACCAAGATTTTGTTTGTCTTTCAAATATAACGCAAATTTAAATTCTAGGATGGTTTAAGACCCCAAATAAATGAATCATGCAAAGTAAATGTCACAGCCTGGAAACGGATAAAGAGGACGACTTCACTGAACAATGTAACCAAAGAGAGTGGATGCTTGGGGAAAGGAAATGACACACGTGAGATATTAGATTAGGTTTCAGCCCCTAATGGTACACTCCTGGAGAGGAAGCAGGGCACCACCGAGAAGAAAGGAGAAAAGACCCATTTAACCAAGTTTAAGAATAATTCTGAGGAAATGATCAGAGTAAATGGGAATAGGGAAAAAATAGATTTTCTTCAGGCAATTAAATTACAGACTTTTGCCCAAGGACGCTGTCGCAGGCGCAGGGCACAGAGGGTCTTGTCTTAGAGCCCAAGACGCTCCAAGGGTGCAAAGGTCCTGATCTACGGTTTTATTAGAAATGTTGAAATCCGCTCTGCACGGGGGATCGATGTATGAAGGAGTGCGCCCTTAATCACGGCGTGTTCCATTTCCATCCTCCCAGCCGCCCCTGACTCACCTTCCATACATCACCAGGTGAGAGAGGGGCCCCGACACCGTCACACCAGGCCCCCCATCAGCAGAAGCCTAAGTGACAAGAAAATCAGGCGTTCGGCCTTGTTCGCATTCAGAGGACCCGCTGTCCAACGAGCGGGCAGAGTCCACCAGCTGCCTTGCTGACGAAGAGGACCCAAGAAGCGGTGGATTGACACGGACCGTGCAAGCTGGCCAGGTTGATGCCAACAACCTGGTTTCTGGGAGGAAGGGGGTCAGTGTCACCCGAACTGTTTCTCTTCCACAGATTTTCGTTTAGCCCACAGATACGTTAGGAGCTAAAAAACGTGCTCTGAAAAAAAAATGTCCTCACAGCTTCAGTTATAGGAACGACGGTAGCTGACAATTTGTTGGCCTTTAACATCCACGAAGTTAACGATTAAACAGAAAACAGTTAGAAATGAGGAACTGTCTCTAAATGGCTTGACTTCTCTTTGTGGCAAGGTGTGAAAAGACAGACAATGAAATAGCAGTACTCGTGGATTTTACATTCTAACTTAACATCTAACTCACCCCTGACTGTAAGAGGCAAGATGCTATTCACAGACAACATAGTTTGAACAGGACCAGCCAATACTCAGTCCTCAGCCGCTCTCACTCTGGAGAGAAAGCCAACGCATGCGACCTGTGGGTTGGGTTACATCTAGGTTGATTCTAAAAACAAAACAGATTCAGGATGACAGTTGACAGACCAGAGAACGAGACCAGCAGGGGCAAAAAGAACCTTCTGTGGCAGGTGTTCTGGTCATAATTTTCTTGAAATATTCCTAGCTGTTGCCGGTCACCAGCCCACACTGGGCCCAGGTGAAGTCAGACTGGGCTCCGGCGGCATTTACCTCCACAGTCTGACGTGTGTGCACCAGGCTCTGTACAGATCCTCTAGAGTTCTCATTTCCAAAAACAATGTTAGGGAAATACTCCTTTTAATGACATTTTAAAAGCTTGAGGTGTATTTACAAACAATAAAGAAGAGTGTATCTGAAAACAGAAAGTAGTTACTTCTGTATTTCTACAATGATAGTTCGGTGGGATCTGAATTTTCCAGGAAGATTCTCATCTTAGTATCCAGTTACCAGAGGACAAGGAGAAAACTCCAAGAAAAGTTAGGGGTTTACCAAATGCGGCAAGCAGTTCCTGTGGAAGGTGCCACGTGGCCCCCGCGGCCATCCAGACCCTGTTCTGGTGGGTAAAACGGCGTCACTCACAGCACACCTGAGGGAGAACTGCTGCCGCTGGCCCACGCCTGAAACTCAACACTCCTGGATGATCAGTTAGAGCAAAAATACCGCCACGGCTAGAGGAGCCTAACTGGAAATTTGGGGGAATTCTAATAAAACAAAGCTCCGTGATCGGAGGGAGCAAAACTAGGTCTGCCACTCCACATTAGAGCCACTGATCTCGGGCAATTACAACCTGTATGCCTGGCAAAATCCGAGATTCGGGGATTGTACCAATGTCAATTTGCCGGTTTTATTTTAGTTATTAAGACGCTATCACTGGAAGCCATTGGGTGAAGAGTAGATGGGACCCTCTGCACTTCTTTTTGAACTTACTGTGAATCTATAATTATCTCAAAATAATAAATAATAATAATAATAATAATAATAATAATAATAATAATAATAATAATAGAGTTGTATGATGCCAACGGCTTATGCCAGCCACCTTGAGTGGACACAGGGCCCTGGGGTGAGGGGGGATGGGCAGGAGGCAGCCCTCTGAAGAGCTGCTCCATCTGTGGGCAGAGCCAGGCCTGTCAACAGATACGGCCCCCCTCGGAGACCACGACGGCCAGAGGAACCCGGAGAACACCAGCCTCACTCGTGCTGTCACCGGTAAAGGGCTTTTGAGCAGCTGGGGGGCAGAAAGCACCTCGTTTACTTTTTCACATCTGTCTCAGCACTTGGCTCAGTGTTAGGTAAAACCAAAGCGATGATCAGGCAGCACGCAAAAGTCCCTCACATAGCGCGGTGGGAGAGTTTTCTGCTTTGCTTTCAAGGTTGGCCGCAGAATGCCCAGGGGCTGCTGGAGCGACTCTGACTCGGAGACTCACTGTGGGGGCCCGCCACCCCTGCTCATCTTGGTTCTAGGGTCTGCTGAGATGAATGTGTAGCCACTCATTTCTGTTGAAGACAACATGTCTTGAGGAAGGTCCGGCTGCCTGAGCGGCCGAGGGGCTGTCTTTGCAGTGCCTTCCAACAGGAAGAGGAGAGAAACGGCGTGTCCCCGCCAGGCCCGGGAAGGCGCTGGGCCGGGACCCCACCAGGCGGGGACGGGAACGCCCTCCAAGGACGCCAAAGGAGTTGGGGGTGGCGGGGGGGGAGACGGCCCGGCGCGAGGTTCCCGCAGGGACGCAGTATGTTCTCAGGACAAGGGGCAACCCTCGGGGTCAGAGGCCTTTCCGTGAGCGCACCCGGAGGGGAAAGCCCCCGCTGACAGCCCGGCGGGAGAGGTGCCTGTTGGCGGCACAGAATTCAGAGGGCGGCCTGCGTGTGAGCCCGCCCGAGGCTAGGCTCTGTTTAGGCAGCGAGACCGATTAAGACGATTGGCATTTTGCAGGGTCGGGGCTCTCAGAGGCTGGACCCACCTCACGTGTGCTTCCAAGCCCGTGCACAGTCTGCACTGCTTCTGTCTTTTTACGGAGGAGCAGACAGGAGAGCGGGCGGCAAGGTGACGTCGCCGTGAGGCCCGGGACCTGCACCCCAGCAGCCTGGCTCAGGGCCCAGCTCCCAGCCACCGCCCAGCCTGCGACCTTGGGCTCCCCGGCGCAGAGGGAGGACCGCCAGCCGCTCCAACGGAAGGCCCAGTGCCCCCGCTCGTGGGCGTTTTCACGGAAACCTCGGGGACAACACACTCAACCCCTGCACTGCATTTCAGCAGGTCCCTCTGGGTGTCTAGAAATCTCTCACTTTTACGAGTAACGCAGGAGGAAGTAAAGAAGCGAGGCTGTCCCGGGAGGAGCAAAGATCAGAGCTAGAAAGCCCTCACCGTAGCACACTCTTTGAAAAGAAACTGTCCAGGGGAGAGATGATGGCGCTCACACCCGACCTCCAGCGCTCGCATGGGCTAGGACTGCTCTCCTGGATACTTGAAATGAAAGCCGCCTGCTTCTGTACTTTGCTCGCAAAATTCCCTGTCAGAGATCCCGTTCATTCTGACGAAAATACGTTTGCCACACACACAGACATGGCCCCAGAATGCTGTTAACGACGGAACTCCCAGCTCGCGCAATTCCCTGGGACTTTCCGCATTTGAGCCTCATAGAGTCACTCGATACCATCTTGGTGACTTAAAATATAACTGCAACATTACTTAAAAGTATAACCACATCGTTCTCTTGCAAATTAAGACACTTATTCTTGGAAAAATTGCGAAATTGCATTAGGTGTGTCTGTTCTTGATGGATCAAAAGCAACTCCATTAAGCCAGCAGTTTTACATGAATGGCATGAGATGTGGCCCAGGTGAGGAAAATGTCCTTTGAAGCCAGTCTGCACTTTATTTAACGAGAGGTGGAGCTGTTCCTCATGATTCAAAAGCGAAGCAGAATTGTACTGCGCAGGTCCCCAGACCAGGAGGCCAATGTGATCCTGGTGAGGGAGCTCATCCACAGCAGAGAGCCCAGGTTAGTCTGCCCTCAGTTCCTTATTTCTTCCAATTGCAGTGCCTGCCACCCACCCATCCATCCATCCACCCATCCGCACATCCATCCATCCATCCATCCATCCATCCACCTACCCATCCAACCATCCATCCTTCTGACCATCTATCCACCCATCCACACATCCATCCATCTACCTACCCATCCAACCATCCATCCTTCTGACCATCCATCTATCCATCCACACATCCATCCATCCATCTGCTATTTACCGAGTGCCTCCTATGTATCTGTTACTCTTCCTTCAGATGTAACAGAAGTGTTTCCTTGCTCCTCAACTCTCTTCTAAGTCTTGGCTTCCAGCAATACTCAAGCACCATACTGAGCGCCCCACTGTTCCGGGAGGGGGGAGTCTAAAACACACTGTGATGAGATTACACCATAGCCCACCTGAGTTCTGCTGGGATGACAGCTCTCTGTGAATAAAAGACACAACTGTTACGTAGTAAGTAAGAGCAATCCCCCAGCGCTGGTACCATGCTCTGCCCTTTTCCAGCCATGAACCCGCTGGATCCCCCTGGAAGCCTCTGTCCACAGAAGACAAGGCAGAGATGGAGCAGAAATGGTTCTTCTGAGACCATCCAGCTAGTAGTGAGCATGGCTGGAACTCCAGCCCGGGCCAGCGTGCTCCCAGCGCTGGCCTCTGCTCCTCTCTTACGCGGTCTTGGTTGAGTATGAATATTACTGAAGAGCTTGTGATGTTCGTGCTAAGGTGATTCACGGCCACTGCTGTTTGGTGCGGCCAGGAAGGTGAGGGGAGACAAATTAAGTCTTTCTCTCTCCCTCCAGAACCAAATAATCTGGCAATTTTCATAGCTAACCTGGCATAAGTGGTGACTTCCCAGCTGAATGTGTGACTGACTTAAGGAGCAGAATGTAGAGTAACAAGCCATACTAATTCAATCTCTTCGTTTATGTGTCAGAGATTGGGAAATTTAAATGAGCTCATTTAAACAAAACTGATTTTATGGCGCTTATTTCTGGTCCCATTTTGAAGACAATCAGTGCAGAATTCTAAGGTTTTATTAACTATTTCTAATGGACAGTTTCCAGGACAGAATGGCTGACCACTGTCAGGTCGGGATGACGGGTTCAGGACACGCTTCGACACTGGACCCGGCAGAGCTGGCCCCTGGGAGACGCACTTGGCTTTTGCTTCTACACTGGAACACTGAGCGGCAGTGAGGATGGACTATTACTCGTCAACTGCTATCTTCCAAGGGTGATGGAGCTTCTTGGCAAATCCTTATTTTTAACTATGTGCCACGAGGTGCCATTCAGAAACACTGAAGGGGGTAAAGTCACCTGTGCAATGGCACTGAGCAAGAGACAACACGCGGCCTCCTGTGCCGCGGAGGACCGCGGGGTCCAGGGACGCTGGCGTGGATGCAGCTGGGCCGAGCTGACCTGTGACTAGCCACAAACTGTATTCAGATCACTGGAATTGTATCTCTTTTGCAAAAAGCACTTAGAGAGGGAAATTCTAAGGGCCAGGAGAAAGTGGACTTGCTGCCCGAGGGCTGGGACGCACATCAGAACTGAGCAGGGGAGCCAGTTTCTGCCCGGTGACCGTCTGACTGCTCTAGAAGGAAACACCTGGCCTGTTTTCTACAGAGACGGGCCCTGAACCTGTTCATAAGTGACCGCCAGGGCTCGCCTTTGGTGACAGAAATTACTGCTTGATGTCATGGGCCAGAGGATCATTTGGGGAAAGGTCAGAACCACTCCCATGCCCCCTGACCTCTATGACCCTAATAATCTTATTAAAGGTGAGCAGTGTCACCAACAAGCTTTACTTCTGAACTTCTCCGAGGACAAGCCCACCCCCGACCTGGACCCATGAAGCACTCAGTGATGCCATCCAATTCCCTGGACGAGAGAGAATTAAAAACAAAGGCCACAGCGTCTCCTTTGACGGCAGTTCTGTGAAGCTGGTGATTTCAGGTAGACCAGCTGACTAGCTCAGGTGCTGGGAAAACAGACCCTGCCACGTCGTGGGTGCGTGGTGGCTGAGGCATTTGCTCACTTGGAGTGATTTATCTTGAAAAATTCTGATCTCTCTCCAAACTGCTTTGTCTCTGGGTTTTGTTGTTTTGTTTTGTTCTGTTTTTTTTTAAAACCAGCTGGCCTCCTTTCCGCCATGGAGAACCGTGATCGCTGTTAGATGCATGAATTCCTAAACCGCCGACCTCGGGGATGCCCATGTGGAAGGGCTCTCTCTGCCAGCCTCTGTCCGGGCAGACCCTTGGCTCCGGCCTTTGGGAGGGAGGCCCACACCTGGCTGGCCGCTGGGCCCCAGCCTCTCCTGGGTGAGTCCCACCCGTGCTACGAAGCCTGCGTTTTAAGAAAGATCTTTCAGATTTAGTGACAATGCATTCAGCCAGCTCCACTCCACGCCACAAACACAAACATTTCTATCCATCCATCCACCCACCCAACCACAAGCCCAGATTATTCCCAATAATTATCGGAAACACCTATGGAAGATACTGCGATCCTCACTGTTGAGCTGAAGAAACTGAGTTCTCTAAGTTAACTGTCGGTGAACATTGGTAATTTCATGGTTCAACGTAGTAATCTGGCCAGAACCAGAGAGGGGGCACTGCATTCCTCCCACAGAGAATCTGAACTGAGATGGAGGAAACTGGGAGAGGGACCTCAGCCTGCCCGGGTGGGGCGCTGGGGGAGGCGGGGCCAGACGTGGGGGACCACATCCGGAAGCTGCTCGTCCGTGAAAATCAGGAATAGGCTCTTTGATGTGAGTAATAAACACAAATTCAGTTTAGAAACAGCACATTTCTGAAAAACTGCACCGCCAACAGTTTGACTCATATCACAAGATGGAAATATTTCTCTGACGAACTCTAAACATTCACACACACGCACACTCAGCTGATTTAAAGCAAGCCCTTCATGGTTAATCTCATAATTACCATGTTCTCCCTTAAGTCTGAGGTTGTGTATCGTGCACCCAAAGGACTACAGCGACAAGGTCGCCTGGTAGGGTGCACGGTCAGGATGTGTTCTTGAGAAGGCAGACAGTGTCCACACAGCACGAGCTGCTGGACCCTCTGCGTCAAAGCATCACCCAGAAGAGCTCAAACAGTTTGGAAAAGCAGTCTGCGGTGATGCAACTCTGAAACGTCTCAAAACAGAACGGAGATCAATGAAGAAACACAACATTCCACAACCTGTATCTGATACCGTGTAGAGAAGTACACTTAATAGAAATGTAGTAAAGGTTTACGGCTTCTGTACCATAAAAAAGCCCTCAGTTTTCATCGCAGTGTCTCGGACACGGCCTGCAGCTGTGGACCACGTGCACGCGGGGTGGAGGGGAGAAGACGGGGTGGAGCAGAGACGCACGGGGACGGGGGGTGCCCGTGACTGGGTGTCTGAGAAAGACCCTGGAGAACCGAGCTTCAGGCCTTTCGCAGGTCAGGCAGCGAGGAATGAGGTGTATGAAGTGAAATCTGCACAATGAAAGCAAAACGCAAAGCAAATGTCAATAGCACAGTTAGCCTCCCCAGACAGGCCACAGCCCCGCACCCCAGCCTCTGGCGTGGGGCCCGAGGAGCACCAGTGGCTCCCATCAGCGACGCTCTGGGGAAGCCGCTGCGTTGAGATGGACGGTCAGCAACGGGGCCCGGGCGCTGAAAGCAGCAAGTTCACAGCCAGTGCAGACGGGAGAGGGCAAGAGCCTCTCAGACCCAAGTGGAGACGCCGCCAGCCCGCCGTGGGTCCCGTCGGGCTCCCGCCGCCGGCAAGTCGCAGGCACCCCGCGCCGAGCAGAGACGTTTTAGGCTCAAAGCTCTGAAGAGGAGACAAGGCAGGGAAGGCCACCCCCCTTCCGAGGGGGTGACGGGCCACCCTTTTTAAAGCACTGTGCCGTTGTCTTTTGTCTCTTTGAGGTAGTCCTGCATTTGCATTCCTTCTAGAGACAGGGCACTCCCAGTGAACTTAGGAACAATGACACGAGTTACTCTCACACGTGCTACCCCGCTAACCCTGAAATCCCAGAGGAAGTCACAGAGAGGTGGCTCCTTCGCAGGATCCGCTCTTCGCCTACGGGCTCTGAATGCACCCCAGCCCCTGAGGCTCACCCGATCCCTGGGGGCAGGGGACACGGCAGCCCTCGTCCTGCAGGAGGCCCTCCCTGCACAGCAGTCCTGAGTGTGAGGACAGATGCTCTTACTGCTGGAGACTCAGCTCAGCCCTGAGCGAAGGAAGTGGCCACGGGAGGCAGGGGAGGGAGAGATGAACCAGGAGAAACGTGAGACTAAATTCCACGACGGATGATGGAGAGGCTGAGGGGGACAGTAAGTTTGGCTCCATCGTCCCTGAGCGGGTGCCACAGGGGAGGGGGACGTGGGGGGGGACACGACACTCCTGCTCCCCACGGCGCCACCTCGAGGGAGGAAGGCAGACATGGATGCAGCCGATGTGGACCAAGCAGAAAGGAGCCTGAAGGCTGAGCTCTCTGATCGAATGCAAGCTCGCAGGGTACCTCTGAGGGAGGAGAGGAGGGCGTAGGCCCATGTCCTCACTACCAGGGCCGTCGGTGCCAAGAGCCAGGCGCCGGCAGGGGGGGCACGCACAACCCGTCCTGGCGGGGAGGCGGCTGATTCCGGGAGTCACTGGGTCACTCTGGAAAGCCCAGGGCCCCTCGATGCTCCCCGCCGTGGCCTGGGCCTCGGCCCCACCTGTGGCTGTTTGCCTTCCTTTTCAGGCCCCAGGCCCCTTGCTCCACCTGTGAAGGCGGTGGCCTCCAGCACACGGTGCTTTCAGAACCCTTCAGACAGACCCCACAAGGGGACCCCAGAGCTACCGAGACCCCAGATGCCTTCCTGTCCCATGCACTCAATTCAGGCCTTGACAAATAGGATTTAGACAAGTTTTCTGAAAAGAGCTCAGTGTCTTTGTAAATACCATCCCTCCTAAGCCAAGTGAAGTTAAGAAGATGGATCTCTCCTTGCTCGAAGCCGCTACTCACCTATACCCTCCTCTAGTGCAGTTCCCACCAGGAAGGAAGGGCAAGCCGCTGGCGGACGGCGAAGGGGCCCTTCAGTGCTGCAGCAATAAAGGAGTAACCAGGCCCGGCGTCCCCGCCAGGCAGCCGGGGCCAGGCCCGCCTGGGGCCCAGAGGCACAGAAGCAGCAGCAGGGCCGCGGAGGACAGGCAGGAGACGAGGGCCGGCTCTCAGAGGTTGCCACGGGCTGACGCTGCTGACTGCTGCCATGAAACCGGAGGCGGGAAAGTCATCTGAAGAGAAGGAACATGGCCCTGGCAGGACCACCGAGCCTGCGGGAGGAGACGTGCTGGACTCAAGGATGCGGGAGGCCGGGAGTAGAGGTACCATCCTGATGGCCGGCCTCACCTCCATCCTGCATCCAGCCCACGGCCTCCGAGCCCAGTGCATCAGCCAGGGCCAGGCAGCGCCCTGCGCCCGCTGGACTCTTGGCTTGGGGATGACTGGTAGGAGGCTGGGAGGCCCCATGCTGCATGCGGGGCCTCGGCAAGGTCCTGCCCTCCTGGAGACCATGGCATCCTCCGTAAAATGGGCCTGTCACAGAGCCCACCCATTAAAACACATGTGATAAATGAGATGTATAGTGAAACGTCAGCTAAACAAACGCTGTTCTCAAACAACTAAACTCATACGTGTTTCCTCTGCCTTTGCAGGGCACTTAACGTAAAGCGGAGCTGGAAAAACACATCCTTTGGGAACCAAAGGCATGAACTGGGGCCCTTTCCTGCTGGAAAAGGCCCAAGGTGTGGGGAGGAGCTGGGGGTTACTTGCTGGAGCCAGTGTCCGCAGCAGCCCCTCTGCCCTGAAAACCCTGCCTCTTGCATTTAGCGCTCCTTTTCAGGGATTCGGGGTCCGAGGCCAGGACGCGGGGCCCGGCCTGGCTGCAGCCCCCTCCCAACTTACACTAAGAGGACCTGCCTGCCACTGGATTGAGAAACGTGGAAACCACTGCAGACTCACACTTCCGAGCAACCTGATCACTCTCTGTACGATTAGGGGCCCCCGGACAGACTGGACGCCCAACTGGAAACATTTTTCTCATTTCTGTTTTCTAACCATGGAACTGACCTGAGGGGGTGGGGTGGGGGATTAACCGACAGAAAGGCTGCAGGCCACAGTGAGAGCCCCCCTGAATCAACAGTCGGATGCACAGCTTCAGAGCAATACAACACAGGTAATTGAATTTCATAAAAGGAGCTTTCCAGAGTTGGTTATTTTTCCCTCCCAGCCTATTGAAACGTACACACCACGAGGACAAAGTACAAGGTACCGTTCGGAGGTAATTTCACTTCCGCACATATTTAATGTGCTTCTGGGGAAGAAACATTTCATGGTTCCTCTGCTCAGCAAACGAAATAAATCAACGTGTTAAGAGAGAGTGATTTTTTTTCCTTGCTGTTTGAGGGGAGTGCCCTTTACTTTTCTATTAACGTGAACTTAATGAACCGTTTCACATTCAAAACCCCTTAGAAAGGCCGTAATGCCTATTTCTTAATTAAATTTTTTTTAAGTCAGATAATGCTAATGTTCTTTTATACCTCCACACGGGGAGCCTGGCTTCCAGGAAATTACCGAGAACAAACAGCAACACAGAGTGAGGACTTTCAGTGCGTTACACATAGCTGCTTGTGGGGCTTTATACAGGAAGACAGAGAGAGAAAAATGGCCTGGCCCAGCGTTTTATTACGTGTAATCAGAGAACCCAGCATTTGGGGTTGCCATGGAATTCAGGCCTAAACAAAGTTGATCCTTTGGGGACAACTTCGTGTGACGCGTGATGCTTCTAAACAGACAGCCAGCATCATCAAGCCAACACGCCTCAAAGCAAGGCAGCGGCCGCTCCCCTCCCAGAACGGCTTCTACACTTTCCTGCTGAGACTTCACAGCCCGAGCTGAAAGGCTGAGGCCCCGTGTGATGCAGGAGCAGGTACTTGAGGCTCGCTGCTGCCTCATCCTTGCCCGTCTGATGTTTTTCCGTCCTAATTGCAGCGACAGCATCGGAGCTTTGTCCGCGTTACCTGCTCTGAATAGAGGCCCTCTTGGGCCCCTTGTCACCGCGTCGGGAAGAAAGCGGGCCCTCGGGTTGGCAGCAGACTTGGACTCTCGCCCCCGGCCATGCTGTGCGATCACGCTGTTTATTCCGCTGTAACAATCAGACGGCGCGGGCAGAGCACCTGGTCCTCCCGGCCGGGCCTTCCTTGGCAGCTGACGGGCAACCTCGCTGCCAGGTGGTCGTGCTTCAATGACATTAGCTAGCCATTCTAGGGTTAACGAGGACCCACTTTCTTCAGAACGCCCCGGGAAAATCAGTTATTCATAGAGGACAGTATGCCTTTTGTCAATCACTGAACAATGTTGCTGAAAAAACCCATTAAATTAAATTCTCTTTATTGGACTGAATAATGCAATAGCGATAGCCCCAGCGAGAAGTTTGCACGTTTATTTACCAAATTTCTGAATAATTTATACATGGATCCTGGCTCTTGCCCATTGAGTGGCCAAATGCTTCTTCGGAGCAGAACAGTGTATCTCGGCCTTCATTTTAATGTGGGTTAATGCTCACTCGCAAAAAAAAAAAAAAAAAAAGCAGAATTTAATTGAGCGGCTGGAAAATGAAGTCTCATTTTAACTGAGAATTCACATTCCAATTTTCTCTTGCAGGAGGACGTTCGAATATATTGGCACGAATTTACATCAGATGCTTTTTCTTTGCCTTTCTCTCTGGATCTTTCACATGATCACCGTTTTCCTGAAGGAAAGTGGAAGAGCAGGGAACAGCAGGAGGAAGAGTGCAAGGGTGAGAGGCTCTGAGCTGGAGAAGCGCTCAGGTGGCAGGTGCTCCTGGGGCGGGGAGTGTGGGTGGCATCTGACGGTGGCCTGGATATCCCCTCCCACCCCGAGACCTGCTCCCGGGGCCTCAGCGGCAGACAGGAGCCCCCTTCCCCCCTCTTCCTTCGCTTCCCTCCCCCAGGGGCTGAGGGGGGTCCCTGGAGGAGGCCTCCTGCCCCTCCTGTACGTGCTTCAGTGTCTGCCCTGCAGTTAGACGCCCAGGCGGCCTCAGACCTGGAGCTGCACGGACTGAACGTGCAGAGAAGGCTGAAATGGAAGAAAGTCCGGGGCTCACAGGGAGACCGAGCAGTCACTTAGAGAGCGCTGTCCTGGGGCTTGGCCTTAGCTGTTGGGGAGGTCATTTTAAAACAGGATTTTTTTTTAATTCGGAGGTAGCATTAATAAAAACATCAGCCAAATGTACATACTTGTTATCAAAAAGGACAAAAGCCAAGCAAAGAAAACATTTCTATTCAATTTCACTTTCATTTAAAACAACGCTGCCTTTCTTTCAGAGATAAAGAAGAGTGTCTGAACAAACTGAGGAAGAGAGGTGTCAATTTTAGTTGATACGCAAATTCAAAGTCCTGGGTGAAAGTATTTTTAGGGTGAGAGATCATGCAGTTAGGAAGCTGAGGGCGTTGGCAAGCTCAGGGGCTAAGGATGTGAACACCTCCTGGCACACGGCTGGCCCAGAGCTTGGCCGAGAACCCAGCCTCCATCAGCACTGAGCCTCCTCTCCTGCAGAACAGATAACCCCACTGCGGAGTGACGACCGAGACGACCGAACGCGTCCCACACGTCCCAGGGGCTCGCTGAGTGGGACTGGCCAGAGGATGCTCTGTGAGAACTCCTCAACTGGGGGCCTCTCTGCTCCCTGGCTCCTGACGGACTCCGGCTGGGAGCAGGTGCTCTGCCCTCCAGCCCTGTCCTGTAACCACCTCCCCGGCTTCCTCTGCAGCAAAACCTCAAAAGCAAAAGCAGCCTGAAACCCAGGGCCAGAACAGAGCCAGCGCCAAAGAGAAACTTTCTTGTTTGTCAGCTGATGAAACTTCAAGGGCGTGGACCAGAACTGGGCATTTGGAAAGAAATGTTTTAGTTTTGTCTCCTGATCATTTCCAATGAGCTCTCTGGCTCTGCCTTGGCATTCATCTTCCTGAGGCGGCCCACAGCCCAGTCACCGCGGATGGCTCTCGTGACATTAGCCCTGGATTCTAAGACCACCTGGAACGAGGCTCCCGCTCAAAGGCATGAGGATGCGCCGGGGCCGGGCGGACGCTCTTCTGCGGCTGGAAAACAATGGCTGACACTTCTGCGGGGACAGGCAGACGGCACATCAAAGGCGGCCCTTTGATAGAGAAAAATCGTGTGATGCCCACTTCAGTCGCGCTGCAAATCTATGCACAAACTGAACCCAATTTCATTTTTCACATAAATGCTGAGGCTTGATACAAGGACGTCTTTTGCTTTACAGGTAAAAGACAAGGAGACAGAGACGTGCTGGTGCAGCCTTCGCACTCCTTCAGGCAATTTCAATGGCCGCGATACTTAACCACAGAGACGAGGGCAGGGATGCGACAACAGCTACATTTAAAGCCTTCTGACTAAAACCAGTCATTGTCACAGATTAAATGTCACAGGCGTTAATACCCACATTTTCCAGAAAGCTGCGCCGCGTTTATACTTAAACCCTTTGATCAATTAACAAAGGTCTGGAAAGGTAAGATGGCGCCCTTGCAAGGGCTCCACAATGACGGCGGCATGGGGATGCGACTGAAGGGGGTCAGATTCGGCTCTGGATGCGGAAGGATGTGGAATAAGCATCTCTCTGGGCAGGGATGGGGGGACATTCTCCACGAGCAGATGCCCTGGAATAGGAGGGAGTCCAGGCAGTGACTCGTCTGCCGCTGTGTTATTTTGGGCAGACTATGAAATGGTGTCTCCAGATGCCTCCTGCCCTCCGCCGTCCTCTCCTTGCATCTCCGGGTCCCTCTACAGTCTTGGGGGTTCCACGACAGGTGCCCTGGTTGTGAAGCTGCTGCTGTTCGCCCTTTGTGGTTTCTGGCCAACTCCCCAGCATCTGCACCTCCCTCCTGCTGGCCAGGGTGCCAGCCTGTCTAACCACGTGACAGTCCTGTGCAGTGGAGTCCCGGCTCCCGGCCCAGCACCACTGCTCACCCAGCTGTGCGCCCGCGAGGAAGGCAGGCACCTTGGTCTCCTCAACGTTGTCCTATAGGAGGCGCTGGGGACCACACCCAGCACACACTAAGCCCCAAGCCCCAGAGAGAGGTCCACTTCGGTCTGCCGCTCCCGATTCCTGACCTCCTCTCCCTGGAGCAGCACAAGTCTCCCTTCCCGTTCCCCGGGGCATTCGTGACTCCCTGAGAAGGGCCCGCCCAACGCCTGGCAGTGCATCAGGATCACCTGGTGATTACTCAGCATGGGAGAACTCCCCACCCCAAACCGAGGTGATCAGAATCCATGGGGTCGGCCCTGAGCATCAGTGAACGCTGCAGTTCCCCAGGTGATTCTAGGGGGAAACCACGGCTAAAGGCAACGCACACAAGCATTTCCCCTGCAGCAGGGGCACAGAAAAGGAGGGTGCGACCTCCCAGGGCCGGAAGCTGGGCCTGAGAGCCCTGCAAGCAGGATGTCTTATCTTAAAAATAAGGCACATTCATGGCTTGTGTTTACTTTAATAAAAAAGGTTGTGAATGATTAACCACTGAGCATGGCTGACAACCTGCAAAGACAGGTCTGCTTCTCGGGGGACCTGCCTGCACCCGGCTCACCGCCCGGTTCCCAGTCTGAGAAGCCCTAATGTCGTGTCGGGGTATCCCAGGAGCACCCTGAGTCTTGAAAGGGGATTCACAAAGACAGGGAAGCCTGCTGCACCCGCAGGGCTGGAGTCAGGAAGGTGGGAAGGGCAGATGGCAGGACAAGAATATTGGTCTGAGGTTGGCTCTGGGTACAAGGGCCACTGAGTGATGTTCCCTGTGCGGCTGGAACTGGAAGCTCAGGAGAGCCTTTAACCCCTTCCCGGCTTTGGCTCCATTCATGACTTGGAGAAGCCAACATCTCCTGGAAAGGGCTGCTCCTACAGAATCCTCTTTTAAAAATGAACCAAAAGCAGAAAAGACCAATCACCTCCTCTCTGACCATCCCAAACAAGGCTATCTTCCCCCGTGGCCAGTTGGCAGGAACAAGAAAGAGCAGGTCTCAAAAGTGCCCCCCCGCCCCCACCCCGCACTGAACACTGCATTACCTTGAGCTGTCAGATAGGCCTTAAGACTCACATGTCGGTGTGATCCGAATTACAAATAAATTTTTATCGGTTTGTCCAATGCATTTGACACTCTGACAACAAGCCTGTAGAGAGGTACACTCTTGAGAGAAACTGACAAAATCCAGCAACTGCTCTGAAAGGCACACTAAGAAGATCTGAATTTGTAAGCATTTCCTGAAAAGCTGAGATCACAACGGAGCCAAAGCCAATGTAGTCCCAAGCACTGAACAATGCCCGCCTGTTTTCGGGAAAAAAAAAAAAGACTGAATTTACAAACGTAGTCTCTTCTCAGAGCCAAGAACATCGCTTCCCTGACGCAGGAGCCCCTCGCCCCCTCGAACCCAAGCTCTGGGCAGCAGCGTTTGATATCCCTACCGAACCACCTGCTCTTCTTAGAGATCAAAGCTGGGCCCTCAGGTTGCTGGGTGAGTGTGCATGTGTCTAGCTAGCAGGCACATACAGGTAAAGACTCAAAGTTACAAAACAAAAACTGGACATTTGTTTCCCTCTCAATTTTTCCATGTTGAGAGTTTCACGTGAAAACTATTCAGAGAAGCTAACTGTAAGTTAAAGACACGCGGTGGCAAGTTATACACCCTTGAGTGGAAAGGATCGCCTCTTCTTACAGTGAAAGGTGCATCAAGCCATGTTTTGAAATTAATGAGGAGGAGGAGGGGGGAGGAGTTGGAGGAGGAGGGAGGGGGAGGAGGAGAGAGGGAAGAGAAGAGGATGGGGAGGAGGAGGAGCAGGAACAATCACACCCCGTGACATCACAGGACACTGGTGGAAACCAGCTGAACTCATACAGCAAGGAGGAGAGATTGCGCTGGCCAGCACCCCCCACCCCCGCCCGGTGACACAGGGCACGGCTGACTCCGGCTGCCTCAGGAACAACGCAGAGGCCAAACATTCCATGATGCCCAATGGTTTTACATAAATGACGATGTGACTTAATGCACTGGGCTAGGTCCCACAATTTCAAAATACCTGGGCCACAATGGGGTGGGAACACTGGGTAACCTCTCCAGAGTGACAAATCACCCATCTGCTCAGGCTGTCTGTGCCCAAATGCACCTTCTAGGGCCGGATCCGGATCTGAAGCTCTCTGGCTGCAGCGGTTCCACTGGGCTTTGGTTTGATGGCTCATTTGTCTGGATGCAAAACCCACTTACAATGGTCTCCTGGCTGATGGGCAGGGATGCTATTTTAATTATTTCGCTTGCAGATTTTTAACATGTTTAATAAAAATTGCACGTAAGGCAGAGATATGTTTTTTCTATTTAGAACTTTCACTGCAATGATATACAAGTGATCTGAGTCCCCTTTTGGTGGGTCGGTAAGGGAAGGAGGGCCATGCACTGCCCGGCACCAGCAGGTGTTAGCTGCTGGGGCCTGAGCCAGTCTGGAGAGCTGGCAAACCTGGCAGGCCACTTGAGAGTGTCCCAGGTAAGACGTATTTCATTTGTCAACTGATTTGTAAAGACCTTGTTACAAAACAGGGTTGGAGACACTGCTTACAACAACAATAATAAAATAGCATTCATTGGGCACAGTGCCCAGAGAAACCAGCCACACGAGTATGAGGTCAGAGGAAAAGGATGGTCCCAGAGAGAGAGATCAAAATGGCTCAAGACATAGTGACCTCAACAACCAGGGTTCCCGGAAGGAGCAGCCTTGCAGACACCCTCTGGGTTCCGGCAGGCGTCCTGCCAGGGGGTCAAATCCTCCCCACGGGCCCCCATGCGCACAGACTGCTCTGCACAGTTAACTGAGGTGATGCTCACATGTAACACACATTTTTGGAATCCAAACAACTAGGCTGAACTATGTGAAAATGCCTTTTTTACTAGGTCAAAAGTAGTTAAACGTTAGCCACTTGATGGATTTCAACCCAATTTCAAACAAGGTGTCGAGCTCATCTTGCAGCCTGGCTCTGGCTTTTCACCTCCATGAAGCTATTTTTCTGAGCATCTTTGGAGGGGATGAGGTGGGGCAGTTCTGGATCAGGCCATGCTGAAGGGGCCTCAGGATCCCTGCCCGAATCAAGGATGTCTCCGTGGAGAGTCTTACCATTTTCCCAGAAGAAAGGGATTGTTTCTATTCTATCACCTTTAATAAAATCTGTGCTACCAAGTTTCTTAGGCAACGTCATGAAACAGATACTGGAAAACAGTGATGGCGTTTCTGGCCTTCAAGCATTTCCTCTAACTTTAATCTCAGGAGGGAACATCTCAAAATCACAAGTATCTTTTCATCACATTGAAAGGAAATATAGCTTTTTTATGTGGGTCTCTACTTTCCCCTAAGAGAAGAGAAAGACATTAAAAAATTCATTAATAACTTACTCAAAAAGAGCTATCTGACTTCGGGTTTATGAATACACAATGAAAGAAAAAGCAAATGTGCTTTCAAGTCATGACTTAACAGAAGTTGGGTGAGTCCACAGCCAGCACAGAGCACGGCCGGCTTTCTAGAACCTCAACCCAGAGACCTTGGAATGCGGGTCCCATTCAGCAACCTGAGAAGATGGGGAGCTTTTCACATGCAGAGAGCACCGAGGAAGTTCATTAACTAAGCAGCGCGGGTGGAGCAGATGGATGCTACCTGTGCTCCAACGACGCTAAGTTGGGACAGAGGTTTGTAGTCCTTAATGAGGCTCCATAAAATGAAGGATTACATAGTGATCACAAGAAAACAAGCCTGCAGAAGGGCTGGGTATCAGGGCAACAAGTCCTGCAACATGGCAACAAGACCAGCACGTGAGAGAAAGTACCCAATACACAAAACCTCCCAGGTCACTCCAGCCCAGCCCAGCCGCAGGCCTGAGGCAGGCGGTCCAGTCTACGAAGGGTTAAGCTCGAAATGACAGTTAGTGGGGCAATAATGCAAAAGTGCCTGGCCGTGGAAGTGAACGGAACAGAAACCTTTCTGTCACATATTAAGCGCATTATTGAGAATGAGACACTCAAGTTTCCTTTTATCTGTACAGAAAGAGATGCAAAATGCCAGGGGCCTGGGCTTTTCAAACTGAAAGGGTTAGCAAAAGCGGCTATCCAGAAAGTGTGGGCGTCAAGATTACTTTTTAATGGTACCTTTCTCCATATCACTAATTAACTCTACTTTTTCAGCGATGTCAAACCCTTAACTTATTTTTTCCCTCTTTTTTGGGTCCTAATTAGCCTTTGCTGCACATAGCCTTGTGTATCCACTCAAAAGGTATTTTTTGGATGCGTGGGTAGAGTAGAAATTATTTTCAGGGTAAAAAATTGCTATATATATGTTATTGTCCAGAACATAAAACTCAGAAAATAAGAATATACTTCTTTGGAATGATCTATTATGTTTTCCAATTTAGACAGAATATAATCTCATTAACAGAAATGGAAAACTTTGGAACAAGACTATTCAGAGGACACAGGGCAGCTACACACTGTAGAGCAGCTGCAGGGGTCACAGTCGTTAACGGGGACCCCGCTTCTGTCTCCGTGGCCCCCACTGGGATGCCCCACATCACGATGCCGGGTCCTTACTTCCTCGGCTTCGATTTTTTTTTTTCTCAGTACACATGACCTTTACTGCAAGTTCAAATCTATTTTTGAAAGAGGCAGAATATAAACGGGTTCAACATATACAAATGAACGTCTCTCTCACATCCATCTTCTCATACAGATACAATAAAAAGAAAAAAATAAGAAAAGAAAATAGGGAAAAAAACTCTCCTTGTGATGAGAACTCTTAGGAGTTAACTCTTTTAACGACTTTCCTTTCCCGTGCGGCCGTGCTAACGGCAGTCACCGTGTTGTACATTACATCCCTGGTACTTATCTATCCTGTAACTGACCAGCTTCCTCCAGTTCCCACCTCTCCCCGTCACAAGTCTGATCTCTTTTTGTATGACCTGTGTTTTTAGACTCCACATGTGCGATCACACAGGATCACAGTATTTGTCTGACTTACTTCACTCAGCCTGATGCCTTCAAAGTCCATCCATGTTGTCACAAAGGGTAGGACTAACCCGTTTTTTAATGGCTGAGTAACATTCCATTGTATATATACACACCATAACTTGTGCATCTTCGATGGCCCCTTAGGTTGTTTCCATCTCTGGGCTACTGTAAATAATGTTGCTACAAACACAGGGGTGCATGTATCTTTTTGAGTTCATGTTTTTATTTCCTTTGGATGTATTCCCACAAGTGGAATTGCTATATGATACTGTAGTTCTATTTTCAACATTTTGAGGATCAAAGCTACATAACTTTGATGGCCTCCTGTTCTTAGGTCAAAAACGTGGACCGCTGAGAGAGCAGAGGGGCCTCAGAGCCAGGCTGGTCTGGGCTCCCATCCTGGCCCTCTCCAGGCTATGGGGCCTCGGCCAAGACTCCTGCTTCCTCCAGATTCACTGTCTCCATCTGTGCGGCTGGATGAACACAGCCTGATTCTGCAGGGGTGTCGCTAAGAGCGGGAACAGCGGACCAATTGTCCATGTCTCCCGTGTGCCTTTGACTGGCTGTGCCCCTGGACGCTGCCCACCGCTGTCCCAGACTCCCTTCTGGTCCCTCCAGGACGACAGAACAGTTTATTGGTCACATGCAGACATGAACTGCTGACAAAGAGTAGTGTCCCCACTTCTGTCCGTATGTAATTATTTGCATATTCCATTGCATTTCACCCACATTTAATAACAATGAGTGGAAACAGGACAAACCCCAACATTCCGGCACTACTTACAGCAGACAGAGCCCTCAAACCCCAAGCAGTGGGGGCGAAACTGGAAATTCTTTACTGGGTAAACTCAAGAAAGATATTTTTAAAACTTCAGTACCTTTTTCGGTTTTAATTTAACTGTCACGGTGAATTTTAGGCGTCTAATGAATCTGCAGGCTCACAGAACGCACGCCAGCTCATTCCCAACGGAAGGAACACTGGGATCAAGCTGGAAAAGCAGCACGTCGGACACCAGGACCGAGAGCACGCGCTGCGGAAGCCGAGCAATTGTGTGTCACTTCCTGAAAAATCAGAACGCCTTTTATAAGACGTCAGATGCACATTTGAATTCGTGTCTGTAGAAGAGAAAGCAAAAACTTCAGCTTCGAAAATGTAACCAAAAGGAAATATCAAAGCAGCACAGGAGCCTCCAATCCCCTCCCCCTAGGAGGTCACAAAAAGGAATCTATTAAAAAAAAAAAACAAACCCTGCGTCATCCTCCCAGGGTGAAGCTCCTTAAAAATTCATGTATCCGCCACACTCGATCGCGAAGGCTCTCACGTGCCAGGCTGACTACGAACGCTCAGCGATTCAGCCCGTAATTAGAAACTGCCTAATCATTTATGTTGGCAATTCTTGACTCTGAACTATTAAATGATATGTTCAGTAAAGGATGATTTACAAAAGAATCATCATTTTGATCATTAATTCAAAAGGAGGCCTGATCGTATAAGGGCAAATAATATAAAGTCTCAGATTAAATTAAATCTATAAGCACCAAGGCTCCTAAATAATTTAGCGGAAAATTTTAAAGAAGATTCCCATGTATTTATTATATAGTTTGGAAAAAAAAGTTCGTTCCAATGCAAATGTATAATCCAAATCTGTTTGGGTGGAATTTGACTATTTGAACGAGCAGCGCACTGGGTGTACTGGGAGACACCGCAATATACCCCACTGAAGGGTGAACACCCCGGGCACCTGGAGACATTCTCACGTGAAATGCTCTGTAACTGAACCGACACGGCAGCAGCAGTAGCTTCTAGAGAAATTTTAAAAGAGAAAGTTAATTTACAAACAGTTTCTAGCGTCCTACAAAGGCAGTGCTTTCCGACTGGTTTTCTAATAAGCAGTTGAAACAACAAAAAATCAATCTGCCAAACTGTTAGACTCCTCCATTGTGGGAAAGGAACAAAGTTGAAACTTAAAAAGTCCCTTTCTCTGGAGGAAAAAAAAAAAAAAGTCCAGAAATTAAAAAGCAACCTCAACCCAGAGCAAAGCAAGACACTCGTATGTTTTCAGTATGACTAACGCATTGTACGTAGCCACCCAGAGGCCTCACAACTGAAAGACTTTTCAGCCGCAGGGGTTAAAAGTGTGGGTGTGGAAGTCAGCTTTTGTCTGAAAAATTAGCAATGCTATGAGTCACCGTGCATGAGCAGCAGAAGAGTTTTGCATCTTGCCCGGACCCAGACACCATATGCCACGCAAAGGCCTATTACTTTATTCGGTGCCACTGCTGACAGGCGGCCACGTGGGTATCCCCAGCGGAAGGGCTGTCTCCTCCCGGCAGCGAGGACAGGAACCCAGCGAGCTGAACACATCCGACATTGTGCAGAGCAGCGGGAACAGCTGGTGAGCTTGAGCGGCAACGGCCAAGCCGAGCGCGGATGCTAATGAGCCCGGCGACAATGCCGGCCTCCAGGCAGGCGACGGCCGTGGCCCGAGTCCCCACAACAGCCTCCGGAGCAGATCTGCCCTTTCATGCCTTCAGTCTCATTAAAACAGGGTCCTGGTATTTGTGGTTTATCAAAATCGGTTATAAGTCACATC
This sequence comes from Camelus ferus, assembly GCF_009834535.1. Taxonomy (NCBI): domain Eukaryota; kingdom Metazoa; phylum Chordata; class Mammalia; order Artiodactyla; family Camelidae; genus Camelus; species Camelus ferus. Next base: position 18,255,357 of record NC_045714.1, on the reverse strand, counting down.
TTAGAAATCCACCCAGCAGACCCGACACGCTGGAAAAGCTGCAGGGACAGGGACGCATGACGCCATGGGCATCTGCAGGTGCCCCAAGCGGGCAGGCGGGGCCGCTGCCGGGTCGGGCCCAGGCTCACCACGGACAACTGTGCGGCCTCGGCCACGTTATTTAACCTCTCCGGGCCTCGGGGCCTTGCCTACGTTCTCAAACACAATCAAATGCATAACAGATTTTATTATACAAGACACTGCACTATGTCTGTGTAATACAGTAAAATAGGATAGTGACTGTGGGTTTGAGCCCCCAGTGGCATCTGGGGTCCCCAGACCACTAAGTTCTTTGAAGGTTCCAGGTTCATGGAGGGTTCTGCTCTGCCGAAGGCCTTTACTTCCGCTGACTGCTCCTCCCTTTGACCAGATCGCGTGACTGGGGCTCACCGGCCAAACGCCAGGTCAGAGGCCCCTCTCCGGGACACCCTCCTCGGGGCTATTCCATCCTAGCCATCAGGAAGCCCTGCAGACACCTCTCTTCCTTACTGTTTTCCATCCCATCCCAGAGCCCCGTGAGGACGGGTACCCTGCCTTCCCCTGGCGGCGCCCCAGCAGCAGTGCAGCTCCCTGCACACGGGAAGTGGCCGGCGGGCACCTTGCAGGATGAGGAAACTGATGCAAACAACTGCTTTTGGACCTGTCATTGTCAGGGCTGGTGTCCGGGAGTGCAAATGGTTCGAACAGAATCTGCTGAGCACTTTTACTGCAAGATTTTTTTTTTAAAGCTCTTAAGTGAAAGACACTTTATTGAAAGATCACCTCCAACAGCAAATGCGCTTTCCATCTCTCTTCTAGGGTTGAGGGCGTGTAAATGCAATGAGAGCTGCCAGGCACCTGAGAGGAAACCTTGTCTCCTCCAAGTCTTCCCACAAGCTCAGCGTAGCTCAGGGGGGTCTCCAAAGGGCACGTCTGTACTTTCTGAGAGACAGGAAGCAGGCGGTTGCCTGCGGCGTGCGGATCAGTGAGAAGACTGGCTGCAGAGTTTAAGAGGCTGCAAAGATTGAGTGGAGGTGAGGTACCAGGGGAGCTAAACGTGAATTTAAGGAAGTACAGTGATAAACATCCTAAGGAACTTCATGTAAAATACGGTGTGGGATTCAGTGTTGGATTCAAGCATGTTTTAATTGGAAAAATTGCGTTTGTGGAGGAAGTCTTGGTCCCCTGGGGCAGCAGCCAGTAGACCCAGCGGCAGCCACTCCTCGAAGGCTGGACCCTGGCTCAAATTTGTTATCTCTGTGTATCTGCTGTCTTTACGTCCAGCCCTTAATTTCTGTAGCATCCAGAATTCCACAGACAGAATCAGGATAACTAGATACTATATTTACTCAAGAGCTGGTGCCCAGGCGGGGGCTCCTGGGGAATTGGTGGAAGAGCCAGGTCTCCCTCCTGGTCCCAGGCGTTCAAAGGTGGGAGTGACATACAACGTTCATCAGCCCCTAACGATCTCTCGTGGGAAAGCAGTTGCTGGAGTAAGAATGTTCTTTAGTCACTTGGATTTCACAGATTAAAAAAAACCAAAAAACCAAAAAAACAACATTAATGTTTAAAAAAGGCCCAAAATAGAAATAATCACAGTACAAGGCTCAAGACTGGACAGCCCTGCCCAGGACGCAGCTCTGATCTGGAGAAGCAGCGACAGTCTGGGTAGGGAGGGAAACAGTGCCTGAAATTCAAACACACACAGGCCCCCGGCAGCCCTCGCCCCGGGACACTTCAGGGGCACGGAGCTCAGTGGGAGGGACGTGAGGAGCACACATCACATGTGGAATGTGGCCCAGGAAGGCTGCTGTGATCTGAGCCACAAGCTGCAGCCTCCAGGGTCCCAGGACTGTCCCCTGAGCCCCCTCCTCGCATGACGTGCTGCAGGCTGCCTCCGATTAGAGCTATCGACTGCTCCCCGCAGGAGGGTCTCGCTGTGGGAAAGGAAGGCGGGCAGAGCAGACAGCACCAGCATCGATCGGTCCCGGCGGGGGGCTGAGCTTCCAGATGAGGGTCAGCGCTCCTTCATACCACCTGGAGGGGTCCCCGTGCCGTGTGCAGCAGGGCACCGGGAGGTGGGGCAGCAGGCCAAACGCCAGAGCCTGGGGGCTGCCTTCTCTCCTGTCGCCGTCACCCGACCTCTAGGAGAAGCCGAGGACGCCGAGCAAGATCTCAGGCGGCAGAAACCCAGGCTGAGTATTCGTGCTTTCCTTCAAGGCAGACGGACCACTGCCACAGGGAACGGCCAGAGGCCACGCCAAGAAACTGTCAAAGCAATGTGCACCGTCTTCAAGAACGTCCCTGACGTCTGAGAGGCTCACCGAAGCCAGGACATCAGCTCTTACCAGACGACACAAAACCCCTTCCCCACTCAGAGTCAACCCCTCCCTCTGCTTAAAGCTGAGTATTTAAAAACTGGCCCACACTGAAAGACAGTCTCCTTAAGGGCCTCTCAGTGATATAAATGGCTTTCAAAAGATTTTTGTGGAGACAAACTTCCACAGGCACAGACGCACAAACTCAACTAAAAAAGCTGAGTAGAAGTATGAGGCCCCTCATGATCCGTGGTGCTCGAAGGCAACATAAAATTAAAGGATTAATGAGGGCAGGTTAAGATGAAAATAAGGAACCCCCCCAAATTAAGCTAAGAACAAAATGCACCCTTTAAATGTGTGTTTCTGTGGACGTGAGAGCAGAGTGAACTCGGTTTTATCGCTTTTATATTAAATTCTTTGGATTAGAAGTCATTTAAAATCAGTTATCTCTTTTTGGCCTCCATTATAAGTCATTTCCTCCTCGTGCACAGAAAGACATCTTGGGTAATTACATAAATGGTACTAGAGTCCACTCTCCCCTAATTAGAAATTCCTTAAAGTGCCTGCATTTTGGATTTTAATTGAACTGACACCCTCTGAGTTCTTAGTTTGTTGGATACTGGGGCAAGAAAGGGAGGAAGACGTGCTCTTTGCTTTCAAGGAGCTCCCTGTCCAGGGTCAGGGCGAGGGCATCAGGGTGGTGGGCACTGTGCCGTCCGTGGAAGGCGGGCAGGGGTGCCCACCAGCCGCCCCACTCCCTGCACGGCAGGCTGCTGCTGCCCTCAACAGGATGATCCTCCTCCCGTGATCTGGGCTGGCCTAGGGACCTGCCTTGGCCAACAGCTCCGGGACTTCTAAGGCTGGACTGGAAAAAGCCTTGAGCCTTCCACCTGGGTCTCTCAGAGCCCCGAGCAGCCCTGTGTGAAGTCTGGCGGCTGTGAGAATACCTGAGCTAGCCTAGTGGGGAGGCTGCCAAAGAGTGAGGGATGTTGGGCTGCCATGCAGCTGCTCCAGCCCAGGTGCAGACACGTGAACCGTCCGGCTGAGCCTGGTCAACCCAGAGGACTGTGTGCGAGGTCCCCCTCCAACATGAGCCCTTCCAACATGCACCCCAGTGTTCACAGCAGCACTATTTACAGTAGCCAAGACATGGAAGCAACCTGAATGTCCATCGACACATGACTGGATGAAGAAGATGTGGTACACACACACACACACACACACACACACACACACACACACACACACGAATATTACTCAGCCATGACAAAGAGAGAAATAATGCCATCTGCAGCAACGTGGATGGACCTGGAAATGATCATTCTAAGTGAAGTAAGTCAGACAGAGAATATGTGGAATCTAAAAAATATATATAAATTCTACTTACAAACCAAAAACAGACTCATGGACATAGAAAACAAACTATGGTTACCAGAGGGGGAAGAGTGGGGAGGGATAAATTAGGCATTGGGGATAAACAGATACACACTACTATATATAAATAGATAAATAACAAGGTTCTACTATATAGCACAGGGAACAACTTTCAATTTTTTGTAATAAAATATAATGGAAAAGAATCTGAAAAGAAAAAAAAATACATGTATGTATATGTACAACTGAATCACTTTGCTGTACACCCGAAACTAACATTTTAAATTAAAAAAATTTAAAAAAGAACTAAAACTGAAAAAAACCAAAAAACCAAAAACCAAAAACCAAAAAAAGACAAACCTCTGCAGAGGCTGACTTTCCCCGGAAGATCTCCTCCGCCGGGTATGAGAGGACAAGACTAGGAATCATATTAAAATCCTAAAATTCTATTAAAATGAAAATGTTTTTTATCTAAAATTAGGAAGGAAGTTAAGCTCCACTGAGATTTACCCCATGGCCTGAGCCTGGCTCCCTGCACGCCCGTCTCTGCAGGTGCCCCAGTCGGGACCAGTCCAGCTGGGTGAGCCGTCACCACACTGTGAGGGGCCGGGGTTCACAAGACCCTCCACGCCGAAGTTCTGAATTTTGTTCTCACAGACATGAGCCTCCCTCCCACAGACTGTCTGGAGGCAGGTCACGACGTGCAAACCTTTCGTCCACACGTCAGTTGGACCTTTATCTCACAGGAAGGTTCTTACAAAGCGCTTGAACATAAAGATGAATTACTCATCTTTCCTTTTTATAGAAAGACAAATGTTCTAAACTTGGTGACGTTTTGTGATGACAAGGGGCTGACTTCATTCATTCATTCAGCGAGGATTTACTGAACAAATGTTTACTCTGTGGCAGGTGCAGAGACTATAGCCGGGGCTGGTACCCACCCGGGAAACACTGGCCGGCCTCCGACAGGTGCCCCGTGGTTCGCGATGTGAAAGGTCAGCTCTCCCCCTTGGAGGCCGAGGGCACTGAGCATCCAGCCTCCCCCGGAGGACTCTGGCTTGCCTCTGAGTGAGGTGGAGACCCCCGGGGAGTGTGACCAGGGCAGCCACGCGGTCTGCCTCCCGTTTCAGCAGGCTGGCGTCGGCTGGGGGCAGACGGGCGGACAGTCGGGGGGCCACGGTCAGCTGCACAGCCTTAGCTGTTCTCTTAGGAAAAATGCCCTATTATTTCTTCCTAGTAAAGGTGACACTTTGACCTTGAGGGAAAGAGTAACTGCTCTCTGAAAGAAACATGCCCTGGAAAGAAAATGTGGGAATCCAAGAAATGTGGGCAAGTGCTGGCCTCAGCATGGGAATTTTCCAGAAAGCTCTCAGGTCTGTACCACCAAGAAACTCCTAAACAGAACTTTGTACACAGTTTGTAACCTCCCAAAGGAAGACTTTACTATATTCTCATTCTGTTAAAAAATACAACAACGCCACAACTGGTAAGACATCAGGGAAGATGGGAACTTCCCCCCAGACGTCCGTCAGGGCTGGCACAGAATTGGTGTCCGAGAATCAAAACTGAGCACGAGGGCCGGTTCCCGGCGTGGACGGCGGCCTCCCACCCCGCGGGCCTGCGTCTCGGGGTGAGGCTTGGCTGTCAGCCTTAAACAGAGTATCACAATAAGCTGGGTTCAGAGGGTGCCTTAGACTCACTGAGTCACAGAGCCCTTAAATCAAGGTTACGAAAATAACGAAGTACATTTCATCCCACTGTCCTCATTAAAATACTATAAATATCTGAAGCTAAAGCAAAACAACCTCATGCTAGTCAACATAAAACACTTCCAATGATCACTTATTTTACCTTTATCACATCCTTTCAGACTCATCACTGAGCTCATGAGATGACGTCATGACACATTCAGAGCCCAGGGCCTGCATGTACTTTGAGAGACACCTGGAGACACACAGACACATGTGAACAACCTGAAGGTGAACTAGAAGTAGCCTTCTCCCTCAGAGCGCCCATGACCTTCTGATTCTCTCCTGAATCTTGTGTTTCAGGGACTCAACAAACGCCCACCGGGCACCGAACTTCCAGCCCCCGTACTGGCTGGAAGCTGGGGCAAGACCATTCATGCCTGCATCCCACAGTCTAGGCTCGGCCGCAAGGATGAGGGCTGGAGGAGGAACCAGGTCACAGGGCGTGTGCGGGGCAGCCCGGGACCTGACCTGCTCTCCGGGCTAGGGCACGTGGTCACGGAGAGGGTGCGGGGTGCTGGGCCCCCTGCGCTCCACGTGCACCCACCAGCTTGTTCCTGCGTCATTCCCATGACCCCACTGCTTCTCAGGGACAGCACCTGGCTGCCAGGCTTCTCCTGGGCTCTCGGTGTTGGGCACAGAGCAGTGAGCAAAACAAAGTCCTTTCCTCATGCAGCGTTCATGCCAGTGGGAGAAGGAGACAGTCTGTAACAAACGACGCGCCGTAAGGAGAGCAGGGGCGAGGCCCAGAGGGCTTGCTCCTTTAGATCGCTTTCTCATAGAGGCTTCTGAGCAGAGACCGAAGGGACGGGAAGCGGGAACCTGACGCTGACGCTGGGGCGGGGACAGTGGGGGTGGTGATTCTCAGCAGAGCATGCAGGTCCTGAGTCTGGAACCTGCTGGCAGGGCGTTATGAGGGCTCTGGATTCTCTGCGGGTGAGGATGGGAAGCAACGGGAGGGCTCTGAGCTGCAACGTGCTCTGGTTTCTGTTCTAGAGGGAAACTCTGGCTGCTGGAGGGTTTTGCAGGGAGATAGGGAGGAGGCTGCTGCGCTGGCCCAGGGAGAGGTGAGGGACAAGGACGCCCAGCCCGGGGCGGGGGCGGGGGCGGTGCAAAGCGGCTGGATTCGGGTTATGTTCCGTGCAATAACTCACATTACACACACTTCATCCCACAGATCCTGACAATAACCGGGGTGGGGGGTTATTATCCTCATTTTACAGATAAGGAACCTGACAGAGATGAAGATACTTGTTAAAAGCTAAAGAACTTCCAACTGAAACCGAAACCCAGCCTCTGTGTGACACCAGCCATCACACATCACCCGCATCAAAAAGGGGACACTGGACCACTGACCCTGCGCTTGCAGGAAACCCGCTGCTGAGGAGGGGAGGGAACGTCCCCGGAAGCACAGACTCGACCGCGCGTTCGGCGGCACCACCCAACGTGGAATCCAGAGAAAGACTTTACGCTGCATTCGCGTGTCCTCTTAAAAACCCGAAGTCTACCGTCCCACTGAGCTATCACTAGGGAGCCCTGCTTAAACAATGCGTCCACGTGACAAACCCGCCCGGGAACCGGGGCGCCCGCAGCCACCGGAGCAGCAGATCTGCCGCCGTATCGACTGCGGCCTAATGGGTGAGAACTGGGGCAAATGAATCCAGGAAAAGGAGTGATGAAAGGGCGCGCGCGTTTACTCAGAGGAAGCCAGGAAATTAAAAGCAGAGCACATCGCATCCTGATCTCACAGGCGCTAAAACCAACACTCAGAGAAGCCTGAAATCCTACAAAAAGTAGGGCAGTTTCTGTGCAGTGTTTATGCACAAAATTTAGGCTTCTGTTGGACAAAACTACAACACACAAATACAGAAATAATCCGCTTTCTTCACTCTGAGCATTTAAATACTGTTTTCTGATGTAGACTTCTGAGGTGCACATAGGTGGTTATACGCAGAGAATGAGAGAGGCATAAATTCTATTTTCCCAAATTTATGAGTAGGTAGAATTTCCAAGACATTCTAAGGAGGCTCTCCTTTTTTTAAAGGAGTCTAAAATCCTCTGAAAATATTCCTTAAATTTAAAACTAATTTCCATGTCTTCCTCGCATTCATTTTAAAATTGGTTTCTTGGAAGTATAAATTCAATTTCACTAAGTTCAGTTCATTTCATTTAAAATACGTGACGGAAACTACACACGCATCCTCGTTTTCTCCTCCCAGCCCAGCTGAACTCTCATCAGCAGAACACAGCGTGTCGACAGTCTTCCTCGTCTGGGAGAAAGTCCTGTTCTCGGACGCTGAAGGCAGAACGCGCTGGTGAGTGGCAGCGGCCCTCCCCGGCAAGCCTGCGCCTTCTTTGAATTCCACTGAGGATGGCAGTTTGGATGGAGACCCCAAAATCTATTCTGTCCATCTGTTTTATTATTCTTAGAACAACTGTCAAAAGTTGCCCAGGGATCAAGTTGCAAACATACTAATTTGCCTTTGAAAAGTAGGCCCTGGGGGAGTTCTGGAACTCTGCTTATAAATTCAGAATCCCATCAGCCAGCGAGCCTGCCTGCCCTTTGTGGAGGTATGAGACTTTGCACTCCCAGGCACACATCTGCTTCCACGCCAGGATGCGCTGATAGACTTACAGCCCACTTCATAGGCAAATGAAGGGAGAACCAGAGGGACTTGGCATCTTGAGGGCTCGCTTGTTCCATGGCGAGGAGACTCTGTTTCTGAGGAAGCAGCCCCTCTATTGATCACTGATGGATTAAGGATGAAAGCTTTGCACTGGAGAGTTTAAACGAGCAGATGAGGCAGAGGGACACACGTACTGTCTCCTTTTACATCCTAAGGCCAAGTTAGGAAGATCGAAGACTGAAATGAAGCATTGGAAGAAATAAGCTGAAGTCAGGGGAATATCACAAACCACTAAATGCTGCACTGTTTCCCTGTGATTCTGATGAAAGTGACAGGAAGGTCGTTTGGACGTAGGTGACACCAGCGTGGACATTCGTGACACCGATGTCCAAGGACGTGTCTGATTAAAACAGTGTGGCCCTTTGGAAACTTGCCACTCTGGTGGGAACTAAGGCAGCTGAGTCCTTCTCAAGTTAAAGGCACGTGCAAAATACAACATTAGATCCATTGTGTCTCCACAGTGGTTCCCGTCCGGATGCCTGGTCACAGTCGGGGTAGGGGATGGTGCGGGCACCAGCACTGACCCTCACAGCTTCCATTCTTCCCCCACCCCGGCCTCAGTGGTCTCCGTCAAGTCTCAGGGAGTAAAGTTAAATGCTTTCAAAGCACAGGACCCCAGAAACATATTTGAAACACGACATTCAAAGTCCCCATTTTAGAGTCTGGTGAAATTGCACAGGATGAACCAGAGAGGACACCCTTTCAAGGCGGACCTGTTGGCACCTGGGGTGTTCTCACCCACAGATCACCAAAGAAGTATTCCGCTTTGATGGAAAAATTTACTCGAGTGTGTTGCAAATTACTCCAGCGCTGAAATCTGCTGGGAGCTCGCTGCAGACGCTAAGGCAGACGGGCACAGAAGGAATCACCATTTGGACTTGCCGGCTTTGTCCTTCTTTGGCGCTGCACAATCTCTTATTATAATAAGGCATGTATTATCCTTTTTGGAGATTTGAATAACAGAAAGTCTCACTTTCAAATTTATCGCTTATAATCCCAGAGTCTACTAAATGTTCTGGGACGCTGTTTATGGCATTAGGTTCCTTTTAAAATGGGGCTGATAATTAGTAAACTGAAATTTGATTAATGTTGGATGAAGAGGTTCTGATGTCTCCTTGCAATGTGTTATTTCAGTCTGTGGGCACTGGAAGAGCTTGTCCTCAGGAAACACGTTCCTTCCCCTTTCCAGGATGGGAGGATGAATTTAAAATCCTGATATTTTTCAAAACAGGATTCAGTTTGTAATCAACAGTTTGTAATGTAGGATTCAGTTTTTTTTTTTCCCTCACTCTTTTTTGTTTGTTTTCTCACTTTGAAGCTGGAGCCAATGAATTAACTATTTGAGAGAGAACAAAACAGACGAGAAATAAAAGTCTTCCTCCAAAACCGCCCAGGGTGGGCCCCCCTAGTCCTGGGGAGGGACCTGGCATGTCAGATGGTCAGGCGGACTCAGCCCTCACTGACATCAAGCACAGAATTCTGAGACTACCACGGCTTCTCTGAAAGATACAAATATCAAAGCCTGTGAAAATGACCTTCAGGCAATATTTGCAGGAAAAATTTTAAAGTAATATCACCCTGTGCTCTTCATAGTTGAGGGTTAGGGATAACTCTTGTAGTTTTGCTAGGATTATGAAAAAGTTTGTGATGGCCAGAATTTTTTCCAAGCTCCGTGGCCAAAAGGTTCCACATTTCCTCTTCGCCGGAGTTTTAAAATTCACACTCTAGTTTGCCTGCTGCTGCGGCGTATGGAAGATCCAGGAGCAACGGCTCCCTCGGAGGCAGTGTGATTCCCAAAGTCGCCGTCTGACCGCTAGAGAAATCTTGTCCTTTACGGAATGACCTTCTCTCTTTGAACATGCAGACATTAATAAATGTTAAATGCCCAGAAATCCTAGCAGCCCTATGAGACAGGTGAGCAGGGTCAGTGGACACCCTCCCGCCTGCTTTTCTAGCATCTTGCCAAGCGTTAAATGTATTTGGGAACAACAGCGGAATTTGTGTCATCATGACCAAATGATTACAGTGCAAGCCGAGATTCTCCTGGGGCCCAGCAGGCTTCTGGTCCCTATGGAAACGCAGCCTCAGACACTGTCCTCCACTCGGCTGGAGGGCGGCGCCCGAGGCTTTTGTGCGGGCTGAGGTTTCTTCCATAGCCTTCCAGCACCAGACCCCGCGCTTCCTCCCAACTCCCTTCTAATTGAGATGCAAATTAATCTCTCTGGCTGATTACACTCCCCTTAAAGCTACTGACAAACGCAGCTGTAACCAGAGTTCGCGGACTTCCCAACAAGTGACTTCAGCTGTCAGCGTTCGCCTGCGACATGGGCCGGTGGCGCGGGGTGGGGGGCTGCGAGGGCCTCCTGGGTCTCCCGGGGGGCTACGTCTGCTGTGAGTTCACACACAATTGCCAGTCACGACGACAACCTGACGACCCGTCCGTAGGGTTTATAAACAGACTCCAGGCCAGGGTTAAATATTTAGGGTCGGCAGATGCCCCCCTAACCGTGCTGGGCGCCAGCCCCCTCCCACAGGCCCTGGCTTTCACGGAGACCCCACCTTTGCTTCCTGTCTGCGGTTTTCTGACCTAACAATGAATCCATCTCTCTGACTGACCACATGCATGGCTCTAAGCATGTGGGATTACTGAATAGCCTTCACTTCTCATCGCTCTCAATAAAATTCTATTAATTTAAAATCAAATACAAAGTCGCCATTCTGATTGCTGGGATTTCCACATAAACGTCCTCCAGTAACTTTTGGGGTGGTGAGGAAGGCGTTATTATTTAGAACGCAGTAGAAAAGTAATTTGCACAAAACACCCTGTCGTTCAATATAAAGACACACAAAATCCAATTTTTCAGTAAAATGCGAACTTTTCCTCTTGAATACAACTATCTATGTGTTTTTGAAACGTAAAACTGGTTCAAGAACTGATTACTGAGCACGCGCTACGTGCCCGGTGCTGTCCCGAGGGCTGGGGATTGGCTGTAAAATAAATGCTCGAAAATGGGGGAAAAGGACTTAAAATGTATCTATCTGTACATACACAGACACAGGTTCTGTTTGCAGAGTTCTATTTCTAATTTTGAAAAAACGCAATTTTATAAAATATGAGTTGCTTTTGTTGTTTGCCTTCCAAAATGCTTTTTTTTAAAAGCAAATTAATCTCCACCCCACCCCCTCGCCCCATTTCTCCCTACACACACACACACACACACACACACACACTCACAACGTACCAGCAGGCAGATGTGGGAGGAACCCCAAGAGGATGGGCAGCTTCCAGTACAACTAGGGGACTGGAGAGGGTGGGGAGGCGGGGCTGGCAAGGAGCCTGGAGGGCGAGGTGGCCAGGGGCGGACGGCCAGCCTTTGGGGGCGGGCATCAGAGGGGCTGGGAGGGGAATCCGCGGGGGCTGCAGTAGCCCGAGGCCCCACAGGGGGAAGGAGCACCCCTGGGAAGGAAGGGATGAGATGAAGTGGCCCAGCCACGGACTCGAGCGGGAAGAGAGGGAGCTGGGGCTGGTGTCCGCCTGGTTTCTGCGCAGACTGTCAGGTTTATGATAGCCTTTCCTGAAGGGATGGGTGTTTGTCTAAGTCCCCCAACAGCAAAAGCAGCAAGACGGCTTTCTTCTCCGTGCCCCCCTCCCCCCAGAGGGCTTCCCTGCACCACCGTGCGCCTCTCCTGGGCCTCCATCCCGGGGCACGGGGTGGAGGGCAGCGCCCGCCCCAGGGAGCCCACCTTTCTCGCGGAGGCCTTTGGCAAGTCCTGGGGAGCAGGGAGCAGTCTCCAGCCTCTGTCTGAGCACCTGTGATGGTGAAAGTACGTCCAAGGCCCAACCCCACAGTGGGTGGTTCCACGCTTTAGAGCGGAGGTTTGAACTCTGAAGTCCACGGGGCCCAGGCTGGCAGGGCGATGAAGATAACTGCGGTGACACTTACTGGGCCCTCTCCCAGGACCAGGCACTGTTCACCCGCGGGGCCCACCGACCCCCTCGCTCCCTCAGAGGGAGACCAGGCGGGCTGTGGTGAACAGGGGGCAGTACCCAGCCAGTCAGGAGACGGACCGCTGCCAACAGCAAAGGAGGCCCTGGGAATCAGAGGCTCTGATTCTTCCAGAGAAGTCAGAAATCTAGATTTTCTAAAATGCAAAAATCTCTCAACTTTTCAACATGCCTGACAAACTCAATTTTGACGAGTAATGCTGGAGGCCCCTGCGGCTCCAGCAAAGCCCATCCGGGGGCTGAATTCGGCTTGCAGGCAGCTGGTCTGTGGGTCCTGGTTTTTGCATGTTTGCTTTGACACTGAGCTCAAACCCGCTTCCCAACTGTCTCTGTTCATGGTCCCCAGTGCTGCAGCCTGGCCTCCTCTTAAACCCCCAGGATCCTGAGATAACACCTCCCTGGGTTTAACGGCTCCCCAGGATGTCAGGCACCACGGTCCCAGTTCCCCTGGACTTGCTCTGGTCCTGGAGTGGCACCCCACGTTTACCGTGAGGCCTGAGGCCAGGCCTTTGTTCCTCCTGCCGCGGCCTCAGAGCACACCTGTGGGGTCAGCCGCTGGGCCACCCTCATCCCTCATCTCAGATCTGCGCTCAACTACGACCCTCGGATGGACGTGTGTGACAGAGACCGGACGTGTGTGACAGCGACCACCAGCTGCCGCGCAGCACCACCCTCAGCCTGCATGGACACTGATTAGCTGAACCCGAGGGCGGGGCTTTCCGGGCTCATCTGGTTGGTTTAGACTTGGAAGTCCGGCTGTTGAGATAACCCTAGTGTCTGATTTTGCCCCGGGTCAAGTTAGGTAGCCCTCTCAGCTTTCTTACAAATGGTATTTTGGTAAACAGGTGTTCTGGACCTTTGTGAAAGTCGCTGATGAGGAAGTCATTGGAGGGAGGAGGGTCTGACTGGACAGCACCGGCCCAGGGGGATGGGCGTGTCCAGGAATGACGGCACACGGAGGTCACCCAGCTCCCATGGGCTCACACTTCCCTCTCACATCTGCTAGGCGGTTATGATCCTTTGTCTTGTGTTTCACCAAAATTAAGATTTATGTTCATAAGCTTTCTCTAATCTCTGAAAACAGTAATCGTACCACAGTGTGTTTGTGATATTTTATTCTACGTGAATTCAGTGTTTTCTGAAAGCTCGCAAGCTATTTAATATTTATCAAGTCTTAAAAATTTTACAAGGATTCCAAAATTCATCCTTTATCCCTATTTGAAAACGAGGAAAATAGTTTCCTGTGTTCAGTTCTGGGTGCGTCCTTTATTTTGCATGACTTCTGAAAAAACAGTTCTCGTAACGTGCTCTACAACCAGACAAATGTGGCCTTGGAGGCTGGACATTACTTGCGGGGGCCAATTCTTTTTGGTTTGTTTGTTTTGTCTTGTTGTGTTCTCAGGGTCTTGAGGGTTTTTTTAAAATCAATATGTGGTAAATAACATCTAATAAAATTCTGGAGCCACTTCGAGGAAAATCTCAAAAGAAATAGGAAAACATGAACATGACTTAAATATGCTGAAACTATTAACCAAAAGAACAACAAAACAAACAAGAGCAGCAGCATTTATAGAGCACAATGCTAAAGCCGTTTCCCCTGAAATCAGAAACAAGACCACGACATCAACTTACACTATTTTTGTTCAAAATTTGCTGAATTGTGTTCCCTCAGAATTCACACTAAAGCCTTCACCTCCCACGTGACTGCACTGGAGGTGTGGCCTTTGTGTTAGTCTGCTTCAGTGCTCTGGGTTTTAGTTCAGAGACTAAGACACTTTCCTGCCCCCTTCCAGATGGAAAAGCTGGAGGACACGTGGGATCCCGCGTAATGGTGGGGACCTCCCATCAGCACCGTGGAGAGCGCCCGCCTCTTGGACCCTGGCCGCTCAGCAGCCCCCACGCTGAGCGATGGCCCTGGCTGCTCTTCCCTGCCTCCCCCTCTCCGTTCTCAGAGAAGTAGTTCTAATTCTCTAGCAAAACAGATCTCATTTCTTATTCCCGTTCACGGCCTCGAGCCACCCAGGGGAACACTCCATTTCCCCTCTGAAGTCTACATTTTGGAATGTGCTTCCAAAGTGGGCGCAGGTCCACCGGCTGCACTTCTGCCCCGTCTTGCACCAACTCCAGCACAAGACCACTTCTCTCCGCCACATGCAGAGCCGGTCTCTCACGTTGCTGAGGAATGAACACGAGACAGCAGCTCCCCTCATCTCCTTCCTCTGTCTTCTGAGAGCGTGTTTGCAAGCCAAGCATTTATCGAACGCTTGCTGCCCTTGGTGGAATGTACGTGCACAACACGGAGCAGCCCACGCCCGAGGACAGCTCGTCTGCCCTCGGGCCACTGAGAACCCCGAGCCCGGCGGGGGTGTGACTCGCGGCTGGGATGCGGCCCTTTGATCCCACCCAGGAGACTCCCTGTCCGTGCTGTGCTGCTGTTATCGGGTACGTTTGTGCCTCTCTCCTGCAGTAACTCGGCTCTAGGTCCTGCGGTACCCAGCTCCCCAGGTGGGGACGGAGACGGCGAGCCCAGACATGGTGAGCCCCTCGGGGAGATGCGTCTTGCTGACCACCCTGCCCGGTAACACTTCACGTCCCCTCTCCTTGATTTCTGTGACACGATCCTCTCCTTTCCCTCCACGATCTCTCAGGCTTGCTCTTCAAATGCGACGCTTTGGGGGTCTGGCCTTGACCGTCTTCCCTTTGCCCTCCACGCCCAGGAAATCTAGTAGGTCCCGCACTGAATTAGCCTACCTGCCTGACACAGGAGTGCCCTCCTTCGCCCAACACTGCCTCACGCCAGGCCCTCGCTTCCTCTCCGAACCCTCTCCGCTGTCCCTTCCACGCCGATACAGCTGGTTCTGCACAACGAAACGTACCACGTGGGGCCGTCTGACTCCTTTTCCTACGCTTCTCTTAAATATATGGAGACACACGGAGGAAATTAAAGGTCTTCCCAGGAAAAAGAACCGAAGATCCCATGGGAGAGGAGAGAAACAGGATTATCACAGCTTTAGGAGGAGGGACCATTTTGAAAGTGTATGAACTGAGAACACAGCTTAGCAGCGATATGAAGACGTCTGAGTCCAGGAGAGACGCTCTGGAGCCACCGAGCACATCTGCTAAGTGAAAATGAAACTACGTCCACTTCGGGGAGGATGGCGGGCAGCGCGGCGCCTTCGTGGGCAGCGCAGGCCTCCCCATCACACGCTGAGACTCCAGGGAGGAGGGGCGGGGAATGCCGCGGGGGCCGGCGGGCTACGGAGGTGGGCGCCAGGTTTAAAGACCCACCATCTGTGCGATTCAGAGGCCGCCTCCTGACGGGCACCGCATGCTGTGAATCCACCTCTTCCTGAATCGAGCTGTCGGAGCAGGAGCGCGGAAGCCCGGCCCGACGGCTCTGGACACTTCTCTCAGCTGACCGCGGTCTCACGCGGAAGCTCTGGTCAGCTCGGGAACTGCAAAGATAACATGTGGCAGGCTTCCCACTTACAGCCTCGAGGCACGTGAATGGACCCTCGACTGCCCACAAGGGACAGGAGAAGCAGATGGCAGGTGAGGTGGCCCTCAGCGCTCAGGAGAGCAGCGGTGAAGGGGGCCAAGGGCCCACTCGACTGACTGGACTTAGCCCAGGGAGGATGTCACCAGGAGGCACGGCGGCCAGGCCGACATGTCACCGAGGGGCTTTCCAAACACACCCCTGCTCCGGTTACATTTTTTCTGATCAGGTTAGGCAGTTGTGTTTCTCAGGCCTCCGTGAGCCTTCAGCACACAGTTCCAACTGATCATTTAGCCAAGGGCACCCCGAACAAGCACTCCTCTAATACTGATTCTAGGCTGGGTTTACTACTCAAAAGACCCCCGAAAGGCGAAGTCATTCCAACAACGCTCCCTGTCCTCAGCTTAATAACAAAGTGCTGTATTTTCTTGAACATTACTCAAAATTGATACGGAACTGCCCCCATTTCCACTTTTGTTAAATATTCTATAAAACTGAATCCCAGCTGACGGTATCTTCGGGCCGCTGAGTATCAGACATTAGCTGGGGTGGGGACAGGAGACAAAAATCACTACTGCACACTGATCCCATGGGCTCTTTTCTTTGTCATCAGGTTCAGTGTCTGGTTATCTAGGGCCAGTACCAAAAAGGGAAGGCTCCCTCTCTAAGGGGTTTACAGAAGGTCTGAACTGAACAACCTGTTCTTTGTTCATAAAATAGTCACTCTGATACCCAGAGAGTGAGGGACACTGGATGAGGTGAGCAGTTTGCTGATGTTCTGTTAACTGTAATACAAAATTAGGGACAAAATGGAGGCATCGACTGCCCGTGTCAAGACGGCCTGTGTTGACAGACAACTTTCCCTCTCTTGGTCCACACCCACTACTGTGCCGAGCATCTCAAGGAAACAGGTAATAGAACTTCTCGGATTCCGATCTTTCAAACGAATTGACTTCTAGGGCCCTGCATACAAGCTGCTTCATTCTTGTTGGGTCTTGGTTTGTAAGCCAATAAGTTTTGCTGAAGGATTTCCTGTTAGGCTTCAGGAAGAGAATCAAATAGAATGAACCCCCAGGAACAGAGTTCCCCAGCTCACTGGGGTGGGAGGGGTTTGCAAGGGACTCCAGGCCGTGACCTGAGAGCTCAAGGGCCTTGTGCTCGCAAAGGTGCTCTGCTGCTGCCGCCCTGAAGTTCTTGGTGATTTTGTCCTTAACCTTGTGTTTTGTGCTTCAAGTTTGCTAGGACCAAGGGGCATGCACAGGGGAGGCCAGGGCAACTCCGAGGGCGCACAGGGCGTGCGGGACCCCCACGGCGAGCGGGCGGGGAGCTGGCTGCCCAATCTGAACCAGAACGTGCTGTGAATGCACAGAGAAGGCGCTGGTGTCCTAAGACACGTGAGCAACCCAGGAACCCTACATATCCTCAGCTGGGTCACTTCCCTGCACTAGCCAACAATTTCCTCTAAAAAGGATGACACAGAAGGAAAGGGAGAAACAGGACGACCCCCAGCTCCTTCTCTGGTCGTCCTCCTGACTCGTCTGCGCGCTGAGGGTAGTGCTGCTGCAGTGCGCTCGTTAAGAGGGGAAGAAAAATAGGCAGGTTAGCGGTCTTTCCGCCGTTTCGGTGAGAACAAAATACATCTACGTGCAAGCTGTGAAATGTGAACTGTGTAATTTTGGGGATTCCATTCATGAGTTAAATGCTTTTATATTTTCATATTAAACTGGCATTGCACAATATAAAAATGATCAATTAATGCTAATCATTTAAATTTTTAACATTTCTTTACTTAAAATGACATTACATAGCAAATAAAAACCACCATGGCAAGTCAGAAAGACTGGAGGATGGAAAAAGCATATTTTAGCATCTTTAAAGGCACTTTTCCTGCTTTTTGAATGGGGGGCCCCACATTTTCATTCTGCACGGGGACCCACAGGTTACACAGCCAGCCCTGGTTTCGGGGTGTCCAAGGTCTAACTGATCTCAGCACTTGCAGGGACTCACGGGGCTAAGGGTGGAGGACCCTACACTCCTCTGCGCCTGTTGCCCTGGCGTCAGGCAGCCTCGATGCTGTACCAGAATTAGAACGTTTGGGGGGTGGGGGAGGCCGTGAGGTGCGAGAGTTAGGGCTCCCTTGGCTTCCTCTGGTCCAGCTCAGAAGACCATCTGGGCTGAAAGCTCACTCCTGTATCTGTCACCAACACCCTGACGGACGTGGCCACGCATGCAGTTCTCAGGAACCTACGTTTACCACCGAGATCACTCTGAGTCCCTGTGTTTGCTCTGGTGCCCTCTGCCTGGCCCATCCCTCCAACCTCAGCCCCAACTCGAGCTGTCCTGGGGAGCTGCCATGGTCTGTCTTCTCCTCGCCTGCCTGCTCCCCACATTCCCCAAGCCCCCGGTGCTGGGCTCGGTGGACCCTGCATCCGCACTGACTGTTTGGTAAATGAATAATGTAAGGAGATACCCGCGATTGGGCTGTGCTGGGTTATGCAGTGTTGTTCAAAATTCAAACCGAAAACTTATCTCAGTGAAGTAGCGAATTCCAGACATTAGCTGCAACACAAACTAGTTTAGACTTTGGCCAAAGCGTTTTAACAAAATGCTAAAGGAGCAAGTAATTATTAACAGTCTAGGCAGATATCTATAAATATTTAAAGTATTTAAAAGTTAGCAATTAGGGATTTTTTAAAGAACAAAAATAAAAACACCCCCACCTCCCTTTTCTCTTATTTTTTCCATTTTCCCTGACTTTTTCTCTTATTATACCTTTGGGTTCTGGTCTGAATATTAACTCTTTTGCAGGCAGAAATTAAAGAACAGAGCAGTTAAGTGACTGTAACACTTTCCCCATTGATTACATCCCTATAAAAACTACAAATAGTATTTTTTCTTGTTTGAAATAATTAACTTGAATAGCACCAGTCAAATCTTCTCAAGGTATAAGACAAAAGAAAAATGTTTAACATTTTATAATTATCAAAATAGTAAGATTTGTTACTTTCTCTTTCTCAGTTTCTGCACTGTTCTCCTCCAAGAAGTCGACCTGGCTATCGAATGTGAACACAGCGTTTACTAACTCACTTTGGCATCAGGAGCCCTAAGCTGGCATCCGCCTTAGTCCAGTGTGCCTGCTTGAAAGGTTTAAAGTGATGCTGAATCCTGTCCTTTGAACTTTCACAAATACTGTTTCCCCCTAAACCTGATTATTCTGATGCCACATGAATTCTGATTTGAGAAGCAGTGTTCAACAACACGACAAAGCGTGGTTTTGTAATGAGGAGCCCCGTAAGTGGAGACGGTGACGTGACAAAAATCACAATGGTCGTATATAAAGCAGAATTTTCTTGTTTGCAAGTGGTTTTGCCTTGCCTTGGTCCAACGTGCTTGACGGATGCGCCCAGGCTCCTCCTAGTTGACAGGCACGCTGACAAGCTGATGGCTAGAAAGCTCGTTCTCATTTCTGCCCAGAGCCTTTCTAACAGCACGTGAAATAAAAACTCCATGCTGAAGGCTGAACCGACACCAGCCGTAAGATTAAGTCTGAACTGCCGTGGCGATCACTGCAAAGGATGCCATCTCCCAAACACGGAAGCTGGAGTGGGCAGGCTGGAAGAAGGATGCTGCCCAGGCCCCCGGGGAGGGACCAGATGGGACCTAATAGCTCTTTTCTACTACTAATTTCTATGATAATTCCAAGTTGCCACATGGCATATGTATTTTTTTTTCAAATCGAAAGACAGAATATCAGTCAATGAAGTGGCCAGGATTTTAATGAAAGGTATTTTTCATGAACTGTATCTATTCCCACATGATACTTCTCATTCACCCCCGCCCCCACCCGCCAGCAACACATCGCTCACGGCGAGGCTGGGACAAGCACAGAGAGAGAGGTCAGATGCAACGGGCTTATAATCATTATCAATACTAATTAGAAACAAAGAGCTTCTGAGTTTTACTAGGAGGTCAGATGCCTTTCGCAGCAATTTTATGAAGTCACCTTAATTCCTTTTCCTCATAATCAGAGATCATGCCTGAATTTAAAGATCACAGCCTGCCAACTAATGTTTGAGGAAAAAGTAAATCACAGAAGGGAAACTTACTGTTTTTAGGGAGAAAATCAAGAATCAGAGAAGGAGATACTAATGATTTGGGAAAACGACAATAGAATATCTAGCCATTCTCACTGGTGAGCGGGTTCAAATTCAGCTTCGTTGAGGACGCCTTCCCCCGTCCCCCCGACCATATGCAATGTCTGCCTCCTCGGACCTTCCCAGGACACTGCCTGTGCTTCGCCGGGGCACCTGTCCCGGCCTGATTTATCAGCGTCCTTTCACTGGAGGCGGGGTCCTGGTAGGCACTCTCAGTGACCCCATTACATTTGCTCAGCCTCCCACCTTATCCATACAACAGACGGCAACAGACAGGGATGGAGGAGGGGGAGGGACACCCGAGGAAGTGTGAGCCTCCTGTGACCCCCACGGCTTCTCAGCACAAACTTGTGTGACTTAATTATGAAAAAAAAACACTTCCTAAGTTTGACACCACACGATACGATTAACATAAACTAAGAAATGGTCTGAAAATCACACTATTTTTTTTCAACGCAGACTGGAAAATAATTCTTCCTTCCCTCTTCAACCCAGTAGTTACAGCTCACCTCTCCGGAGGAAGTGCCAGGGATCCAGGTTCTGGGATGGCTGACACGTCACACACTTACGTCAAAGGATACAAGCTCTGGTACAGGGGGATGAGGCACTTCACGGCCCTGCTGGCGTTGATGCACGTGGCACATATAAGGCTTGGCAGTAGCTTCCCGCTCACGATGGCACCATCAAACAGGGGCCCAAAAAACGGAACCTGTTGATTCAAAACAAAACAACCAACTTAATTTTCAGAAACCAGGAAAAGTCAAACCAAGGGCAGAGAGGAGGACAGCTGCTTGATGTCTCTGATCTGTCACGACCCTGCAGGCTGCCACCCACAGATGGATGCCGGACGTAACAGGACACAGGTCGAGGGGTTTCAGATCCAGCAAAACAGGATTTTGCTCCACAAAGTTCCTCTGCTGTGAATCCTCTGCCAAACTTCTTTTTTTAAATGAGGATGCCTATTATGTATGTATGTATGTATGTATGTATGTATGTGCTTATTTATTTATTTAAATTGAAGCACAGTCAGTTACAACCTGTCAATTTCTGGTGTACAGCATAATGCCCCAGTCGTGCATATATATATATATACATATATTCGTTTTCATATTCTTTTTCATTAAAGGTTATTATAAAATACTGAATATAGTCCCCTGTGCTATACAGAAGAAATTTGTTTTTTAATCTATTTTTATATATAGTAGTTAATATTTGCAAGTCTTGAATTCCCAAATTCGAGGATATACTGTATCACCAGATACAATATACCCTCCAAATCAATTATATTTTTGAATGTTAGCAACCAAGAATTGGAAAATGATGTCTAAAAATACTATTTCATAATAGCATCAAAACCATCAAATACCTAAAAATAAATCTGACAAAAGAAATGTAAGACATCTATACTTGACATTACCAAACATCACTGGAAACGTTTAAGACAACCCAAATAAATGGAAAGATGTACTATGTTAATGGATTGGAAGTTTCCATATTGTTAAAATGGCAATTCTTCTGAAATTGAATTATAGATTCAGTACAAACCAAATACAGTTTTAACGAGCTGCTTTTATAGATTTGGACATGCTGATTCTAAACTTACACGGAAACGAAAATAACATAAATTAGCCAAGACAATACGAACAAGACATATTACCTGGTTTCGAGGAGCACTATAAAACTGTAATAATTAACATAATATAATACTGCAACCAGGATAGACAAATATATCAGTAGAACAGAATACACAGCCCAAGAATAGAGCCACACATCAACGTAACTGATTTACAGTAAAGGCAGCACATCAGTTGTATGGGGAAAGGAAAGTCTGACACTGAAACAACTGGAGAGTCACACTGAAAAGTGAGCTTTGGTCTCTACCCCATACCACACACAGAACTGAGATGGCTTATAGATTGAAATATTAAAAGCTAAAACCACAAAGCTTCTAGAAGGAAACATATGAAAAAAATATTTGCAACCTTTGGGTGAGGCAAGGAATTTTTAGGGTACAAAGGGCACCAGTCATAAAAAGAAAACAAAAATTGGACAATTAAATTTTTAAAAATTCTGCTTCTCATGAAAGTTAAAAAGGCAAGTCACATATAATCCACTAAACTGGACTGTCCCTAAATGTCCATCAAGAGGAGAATGAATCACAATTTGCAGCACATTCATCCAATAGAATATCCCACAGGAATGAAATCAGCAAATCACAACTATATGTAATACCATGGGGATGACTCCAATATAATGCTGAGTCAAAGAAAGAGACAGGAAAAGTCCAAACTATATTAATTCCATTAATAGAAAACTCAAAAGCAGGCAGAACTAATCCATGATGACAGAAGTCAGGCTAGTGACCATTTCTTCGGGGGATTAGTGACTGGGCAGAGGCATAAGGGGGATTTCTGGGGGCTGCTAATATCCTATGTTTAGATCCGGGTGATATTAAATTGTCTGCTTTGAAAACATTCATCAAGCTGTACATTTACAATTTGTGCCTTTTTCTTTATTAATGTTATGTTTCAAAGAAAAACATTTTTAAAAAAAATTAGCAAGAATATAAAAGATTTGAACACCACAGCTGACAAACTCACCCTAATGGATACACACACGATACAGATGCAGAAGGCATTCTTTTCAAGCATGCACAGAATTTTCTTTTTTTTAATTGACCGTATTCCAGGCCAAGGATATAGCCTGTGGGGCCCAATTCCAGCTTGGCGCCTTTTCTGTATGGCCTGCAAACTAGGAACGATTTTTAAATTTTCAAAAAGTGTTGAGAAAAAAAAATTCTGTGACGTGATAATTTTATGAAACTCAAGATCAGTCCAGAAATAAAATTTTACTGGAATACAGCCACACTCCTTCTGGATCGCCCGTACCTGCTCTCACACAGCAACGACAGAGCTGAGCAGCTGTGACAGACACCATGTGAGCCATGAAGCCCAAAATGTTTACAACCTGATCCTTCAAAGGAAAAGTTTGCTGAGCCCTGTTCTAGGCCACAGAGCAAGTCTGCAAAAATTTCAAGGGGTTGAAATCATACAATCCCTATTCTGTCCCCAAAGAGCTACTAAGTTAAAATCTAAAACAAAAGGGTAACTGACACAAATCTCTACATTTAGAAATTTTAGAACACTTCTAAATCACTTAGGGGTCAACAACGACCAAAAAACTCTCAGGGGTCAATAAAAATATTGAAGTAGAAATTTTAAAAGGCATCCATCTCAAGAAGTATTGAAAGGCCAAAAGAATAAAATAAACACACAGAAAGTGAAGAGAAGAGGAAGAACAACAAAGACAAAAGCAGGCACTAGTGAGATGGAAATGAGCACACAGGGAGAGGACAACTGACACCAAAAGCCAGTTCTTTGACAAAAGTCTAACACAATTAACTGACAGATCTTTGGCAAGATGAGCAAAGCGCAGAAGAAGGTACAAATAAACAATATTAAAAACAAAAGCGGGGCACAGCTGCAGGTGCTCAGGACATGCACACAGCCTCATGCTCGTCTGCTTGGGAACTTACATGAAATTGCTGTATTCCCAGGAACTGCCCTTTCCTCCTGCTGACCCACGTGTAATTTTTTTCTTCTTTCCTACGATGCTGGTCTCTGATTTTAGTTTTTAGTACTTAACGGAGCGGCACCCATCCCAGAAGAAGGCACTATGATTCCCCTCGGTTAGAACTGGGAACGGCCACTGGTTAAAGGCTCCGGAATCACTGGGCACCAAGGCAGAGAAGCAGCTGCAGGGCGGCCCGGGTAGGCGGCCCTGCTGTGCGGTGGCAGAAGGGGCAGGGGTGTTCCTGGGTGCCACCCCCCCCGCTCCCCCACTCAAGGCAGATTCATGGAAGACGACATCAAGTATTCGGCCTAGTCACAACCTCAGCTCATCACTCGGCCCCTGTTGGCCCTGGATATTCACAACTAACTCAGGCTCTGAGTGACTCAGAACGTCCCTCCCCCAGCATGATGACCATAGCCCAGAGCTGAACAAGATTCTCCGAAGCTGGTGACAAACTAGATTTCCTTACCAGCTACAAGTTGAGGGATGCATGTGGAGTCCCCACCACACGCTCCGTGACTAAAGGAAGTGCAGCTGGGAGAGGAGACACAAACCTAGAGAGCACAGCCCTGAAGATTTTCTCCTCAGGCCTGGGCCCGGCAAGGCACTGCCACACCCAGGTCCTCCTGGCCGGCTGCTGGGAGGGCAGAGAGCCTGCATCTGCAGAGACGTTCAGGTTGCACCATTGCTCGGCACAAGGATGCATCTGGTTGTTGGAGCAACAGGGGAGAATTCTTGGGACGCAGAAAGTGAATTGTGGGAATTAATTAATCTTTTAAGGACTCAGTGCAGACATCCTGACCTCCCAAAGCAGGATAATGAACAACCGAGCTCTGTTCTGGTTCCTCATGGATAACCCGCAGCTTCCGGAACTGGGACACCGCCATGAGACCCGGCCACAATGAAAGCTACGAATGCAGTGTATGAGGGTGGTCAGTCACACATCCCCTGTTTAAAAACTGAGGGCACCTGGTCATCACAAAGATATGGCCATGATTTTTGTGTCCAGCTTTTTGGCACTGCCTGTATCGTGTGAGAGGTGGGGGACTTAACCAAAGGCCTAGGATTCCAGTATCTGTTGGACTCCACACGTATGCCCGTAAAGTGTACACAGGATGTGTGCACAGAACCACAAAATATAAACAGCCCTTTGTTTACAAGCGTCTGCATACAGTTATGAAAACTAACACCTTTCTACGCTTAAAGAGACTGAGACTACAAAGATTCAAAGTGTGGACTTGGCTTGGCTGCCCGGAAACCAGGTCTCCTTGGATGAATTACCATACTTGCTCCAAGAGCGGACGCTGAGCCCAGGAGCAGTGCGGTCAGCCCTACTTTCCTCACAGAGTGGCTGAAATTCAAAAGCTGTAGCAATCTCTACAGTGTGTTACAAACAGCACTGCCCGAATGAGGGCCCAAGTAACAAGATCGTATGATTTGAGATAAGGGTGAAAAGTTTAAGAGAAATATAAGGTATGTTCTGAGAAAGAACGTCTATTTCTGTGTATTTCAATCTCTGCGTTGTATAAATACATCTCTATCAGAAGATAATTTTTGGAAAAAATGGATAATCAGAGGACTATCAAATTTTGCCTGAAAACCCCCCTTCCCTGAATTAGCTTCCTTTCTAGCCATACTATCAGTAACTTTTCATTATTGTTTTTGTCCTTGTTTTTCTAATAACACCCACTGCTATCTCAAAGTCTCTAATTCAGCCGTTCCTTACTTATTTGTCGGCTGTCTGGCTCCCTAAGGCTTGGACTCCAGGAGCATGCGGCCCCCAGGCCCGACCCAGCGCCGGCATGAGGCGGCTCCAGCAGATGTGTGCTAGGTCCACGCGGCCCGCAGGACGGAGTGAAGGCCTCCAGCTCCTGGGGCGCCGACCGCTGGGCGGTCACCAAGTCTGCGGCCCCTCCCCACGTTCCTGGAGCAAGCTGTGTCCTGGCCGTCTGCCTGCCGCTTCACGGACGTGCCCAGGAGGGCAGAGTGAGAGGGTGGCAGGGCTGGTCCTGGGGTCCGGAGCAGGCTTCTGCTGCCTGAGCTCTTCTTCCGCTTGGTGGGTTTGAGAACCGGGCTCCGCAGTTAAAACACAGATGTAAGAGCTGCAAAGACTGGCTAAAGCAGTTCTGAGACCGGTGCCTCCGGCGCAGAGGAGGCAGTCAGCCCTGAGGAAGCTCAGATGGGACCAGAGAAGAATGGAGCTGTGAGTCCTACTGGTGCTGACAAATAGGAGTTCTTCCCCTTAGGGCGGGGGGGGGGGGGCATCTTAACTCCACAGGAGGAAGCAGGAGCTGCTCACAGTCAAACATCATTAAAACCAGGCAACACTGACAACAAACAAACGAGGAAATAAGAAAGAACAGCCCTTCCTCCTACCTCTAGCAAGGTCACACTTCAGAAAGTCTATTTAAAATACATTCCTTAGAAAAGTAAGTGCACCTCCTGCCATGACTTACACTGAAAGCCGCCAGGAACCAGGGAGATGCGGAGACGAAGCCGGCGAAGCAACAAGACCCAACGAATGAACCCCGAGCACAGCACAGAAAGTGCGCCTCTAGTGCTGGGGGGGGTGGGGTGGGCGGTGGGCCTGGGGTCCTGCTCTCAGGGGAGTTCTCTGTGCACCTGACGCCCATCCTGTTCCGCCCAGCTAAGGCCAAGGGTGGGCGGCACCGTGGGCAGGAGCCTGGGGAGGCGCAGGACAGCACGCCCAGGGGTCAGAGAGGGGCCTCTGTGGGCCCGGAGGCCTTTCCTGCTGAGGTCACTGCGGGCAGAGGATGGGGGCTGTCCCACTTTCCGACAGCAAGTGGGCTCTCCTGTCGGTCACTCTGGCTGGCTCTGGCCAAAAGAGGAGAACAGCTCGCAGGCAGGAAGATCTAAAAATCAAAGACCAATTCAAAAAGGGAAATCAGCAGCAACTTTTGAGAAAAACCAATTGAGAAGGAATTCTTAACAGCCAACTTGTTGTGAAAGATAAAACAAGAACCAGGAGTTAATGACAGGCTGGGGAGCTTTTCCGTCTGTACTGAGCCTTATCTTGCAAATAAATGTTCTTTATTCTTTGGTAACTGCTTGTGGGTGACTCAGATAGTCTTTCAAAACTGGACAAAAGGAATAATATAGATCTCTTGTATCCAGGGAATTCTTCTAATTAGGAGTGGCAATGAATTAGGGAAGAAATTGGATTTGATACAACATCTGCAAATGACAGCTGCCTTTTCACAAAGTTCTCAATGTCATTCCTTTACTAAAAAAAACCCCGTAACAGTAATAATAAATCATTAAAACAGGACATATCACAGTAATCCACTTAATAACATACTTTAGTGAATTCTGGTTATTCAATATTTTCAACTATCTTTGCAAAACAAATGACTCTTTACATGCTCAAAACCAAACAACTTACTTTCCCTGAGAATTCTCCAAAATATTTTAAAGTGTGTCACTTAATCTCAAAGAAGTTATTTGGTTGGGGTTGAGATAAATAGCTGAGAAAATTGCACATGTGAAATAAAAGGACATTTCCAGAACTGTGGTGCAGTCAAACACACTCCCTTTACAAAAAAGCCACACTAGTAAAAGATTTCCTTCCAAACACAGGTGTGATACTGGCTCCTCTCGACCTCACACGTGCAAAGGCTCCTGTGGCTGGTGGGGCATCAGCCTTAATTAACCAGCACTTGGACCACTTGCTTCAGGGGAAGGTCCTGGGCTAGCCGTCACCCCGAAGAGGGACACACACACACACAAACACACACCAGCTGCTGGGCTTGCAAGGGGGCCAGGAACTCCCTCAACAGCAGCCTCAGGGCAACGTAGGGTAAGGACGGACATTCAGCAACAGGAGGACCCAGTAAGGGCCCATCCTCTTAAAGGGGCACTTAGACTCCCTGAACGGGTGTAGTGAGACTGTGGTCCCCAGTCTGCACGTTCCAGGTCCACGTCTGGACCTGAAGTTAAGGTCCAAAGAAATTGAGAGACTTGCCCAGGACAGCCCCTCCCCCAGCTGTGACAGCACAGGGACTAAAGGGGCCCTGATGTCTACCAGACCAAGGAGGGAGAGCTGGGAGGACAGGAACAAGCTGTCCATTTACAAAACTGACACTCTGGCTGGGGCGCCAATGGGGACCCTTCCCCAAAGCCTCCTCTGGCCTGAACCACCGCTGGTCAACACTGCTTCGGAACGTCCACCCTTTGGTCAGAGAGTCACTGGCCAGTCACTAACATGCCTAGAGATAAATATGACAAAAACGCTAACACCGACCTTCACGAAATTCGTAAAAGCAAATAAATACTGTTTTCAGTTACGGGAAAAAGGAAAGCCACACGGGGACCCCCTGCAACTCAGAGGCTTTAGGACTCACTTTTCTTTAGGACAAACGGCGCATCTGAAAAAACCCTTTAGGTCACCTGTGTTCTGCTCTGTGGGTAAGTCTTCCCCGATGGCTGACTTAGAGACACGCGTAGGAAAAACCAGAACACTGACAAGAGAGCATTTCTTTTCTGGGACCCAAGACTATCGTCGATGTTTGGGGAGATGGAATTACCTTGAAAGTAATTTAACAAAGAAAGTATGTTGCTAAAGACACTGGTTTTATTCACTCAGCTACTTTATTTATTTATTTATTTACTTACTTACTTTATTTTTCAAAAAGTGCAAAAGGAAGCTCCAGAAGGAGCGGACCCTCCCGGGCGCAAGGGTTTTACGTGTTTGCGGGGACACACTCTCACCCCCTCCGTGTACCACCTCGCAAAGGCCGTGTTATTAAAAGGAGCCGGATTCTGCCAGGCACATAATTTGTATATTTAAGGGAGATGTACGGGTGAAAAAGCGAAATATGTTAAATTTCAAAGGACTCAGAAGCAGAGCTGCCTGTGAGCTTGCGTTACAAATAGCCCCACATTGTCACCATGCCACTAATGAGGCCGAGGGGATAAAAGGACAAGTTGAATATGCATGACTGTATCCAGCGAGCGGGACTTCTGTGCACTGATGAGGTTTTTTTTTTTCCCCTCCTAAAAAAGGAGTAAAATTATTCTTAGAGAAGCATGGCTCCCCAGAGGCCAGGAAAGTGCGCTCAGAGCGCAGCGCAGCGCCACGTCCGGGTGACGTGAATACCCAGGTGCTGGAAGAAGGCCTCTGACACTACCTGTCGTCTTTGAAACTTGTGCACATCCTGTCCCCCCGAAAGGAATATTCCTCAACTTCAAGCAGCGGTGTCATGACAATTTCTAAGCGAAAAAAACGATTTTGGTTGAGATTCCCTAGAAGCAGGCAAGGTCAAATAAACCTTCTGAGGACAAAGCCTTCACTCCCATGGTAAGGAGCGCTAGTTAAAAGACTGGGGAATGGGTAAATTATTGCACCAAATGGCTGAGAATTAATCTCTGCTGACTAGCTGTAATCTAACGAGGCGTCTGTGTCCCCGGGAGCCCGCGGCGTGTCCCTGGCGGTATGTGCAGTGTGTCGAGTCTGCGTGACACCCTTTGTCCTCGCTCCCAGGCGGCCTTTCCCCTCATTGTCCATAATATCCTCATGCATCTGGGACGCGTGGAATGCATTCATACTAACAGACTTACCATTGTTTTCGCTCAGAAGCTTTGTTGAGCAAAGACTGCATCATGGTTACTGATAATTATATTGCTTAATTAATCAAGACAAAAAAAATTTGCAAATCATTGCCTGGTTGCCAAGCAAGGAGATAAAAAATGACAACAATACAAGCTGAAGCAATATCACAAAAGTAACAGCTATCTGATCAGAAATTCTTATATAATGAAGCTATTAATGCTAAATCGGTTAATGTTAACATTGCTCCAGGTGTCTCTACTTAGAGGCAAACAAAAAGGCTAACATTATGGATATAAAAGGCCAAATGTTGCCATGGATTCTGTAACCTGATAGAGAGGACAGCCTTTTCATTTGATTAGGGAATGCAATTTAAATACCAGGGACCGAAGCCAAACAAACAGACTTTCCCTCCACAGGCCTCTTGCATTCACCCTGGGGTCAGTGGTTGGTGAACGAAAGGTCAGCCGCACTTGCCCTGGAAATGTCTGGATTAATTTTATTACGTTGTAATGGTTTGTACTTTAAATGTGGGGATGACACTAAATTTCCAGTTGGCCGTCATTCTCCTCTTCCCTTTGGCTTTTTGAATTGAAATATTAAGAAAGTGATTTGCTCAGTTCATCTTGTCAGAATTTATGGCCAAATTCATAAAACTTATATATATATTTTTAAGGAGTTTTAAAAGGCATGTTAATACTTATTTTCATGCATAAGTAGAATACCTTTTTAAAAATCACTCTGATGC
Organism: Camelus ferus; assembly: GCF_009834535.1. Taxonomy (NCBI): domain Eukaryota; kingdom Metazoa; phylum Chordata; class Mammalia; order Artiodactyla; family Camelidae; genus Camelus; species Camelus ferus. Next base: position 18,225,669 of record NC_045714.1, on the reverse strand, counting down.
TAGAAAATGACGTTCTTAATCTACTATAAAAATAAAGGTGACTTTTTAGGACATTAAATGACATTTTAGAGGGCCATGCTGAAAATGAACTAATAAAGCCAGTTAATCCATGCTAAGTATTAAAGAAACACACTTTCCAGCTTTGAAAGCTATGGGATACTAAATTCATTGGTTATCTAATATTAAAGTTTTCAATCTAATTCTTGTTAAAGTACTATTCTTCATGGACACACACAAACATTATTAGCACTAAAAGCCATCTGCTTATACGAAAGTGAAAACTTCGCAGACGCAGAGACTTGAATTAAAGATAACACAAAGATTTAACACGAAGAACTTCTGGCATCTTTGCTCCCTGAATAGAAAAGAGTTTCCTAATGGCAGGTGTCTCATCAGCCAGAGTGGGGCTTTCCTGAATTCAGGAGTTGACCCACACTGTCATTATTTATTCCATTTTCATGGTAGTAACTATAACAAAAAACAACAGCAATGATGATGATGATGATGATGATGACGATGATGATAAAAACCTCTTCAACAGCTTTGACTCTGGGCCAGGCACTGTTTGAAACAACTTTCCATTTCTTAGCTCATTTAATCCTCACAACTTTGACAATTTAGATTGGGTTATAAATCCCAGGAAATCGTTACCTATTATTTTAAAGACTAAAAATAGAGAGTATTTGGGGGGAAGGTGTAGCACAAGTGGTAGAGTGCATGGTCAGCATGCACGAGGTCCTGGGTTCAATCCCCAGTGCCTCCTCCAAATAAAAGTAAATAAATAAACCTAATTACCTGCCCCTCATAAAAAAAAAAAAAGAAAAAATAGAGTGTTTAGAATGGTAACTTTTAGCTCCTTCAGGAGGACAATTTGGAATGAAAATGAAGGTGGTATTTAATATCAAGCTGAAACACGGTCATTTTCTTGAGGAGCAGGGACTTAATACACCAAATGTTTAATTAAAACATTACATAGAAAGAAAGTCCTGCATTAATAATTCCAAAACAAAACAGGCTGCTGTATAAAGCACGGCTAAACTACCCTAAAGGCACAAGGCCGGGAACAGAAGCCAATCGGGCACCCGGCACATGGCCCCGGGTCCTCCCAGCCGTCCCCACGAGCAGTACCAGCCGACGTGGCTGGGCTGGCCACGACAAGGTGCTCCCGTCGCTAAAACCCTCGGACGGGCTGTGCCGCGGAGGCCTGGCCTCTTCACAGACTCACCCGTGGCCTCTCCGGACCGACCCCCGCCAGCAGCAGAGGCCCGGCGTACAGCACCTGCCTGCCCCTCAAGGCTGGGGCCCAGCCCCATAGCAGCCCCAGTGGTACCTGGCTGTGGTAACAGGCTCCTCCAACAGCTACTACTATTGATCAACATGCCCCGAACTTTAAATTATAGTTGGGGGTTTGGGATTTGCAGATGCTCACTACTGTATAAGGAACAGATAAACGACAAGGTCCTACTGTACAGCACAGGGAACTAGATTCAGTTCCTTGTAAGAGCATATAATGACAAAGAATATGAAATGGAGTATGTGCATGTATGTGTATGTGTATATGTACATACGTATATATATGTAACTGAGTCACTATGCTGTACACCAGATACTAACACGTTACAAATCGACTAAACTTCAATTAAAAAAACAAATAAAACAAAAAAAACTTTTTAAAAATTACCATTTTTAATTACAAAATTTAAAAAATTAAAACCCTTTTCTAAAATCATAAACGTCTATCATTTTCAGAGTCCCAGAAATAAAAGAATTCTGTGCCCATGATGATTCTTTGAAAATCCCAATTCCTATTTAACTCCTGCACAGCGCGTGTGACTCAGATACAGGACGAGTGCCCCCCCGGACGTGTTCACGCCACTGGTTTCAGCTGCGGTGGATCACGGCAAGTGCCGGCCGAGCCAGAGGGCGACGGTGCTAAGGACGTACCTCGGGCTTCTTGGTGATGGCGATGAAGAACATGCGGTTCTTCATCGGGTAGATGATGATGGAGACGTCCCCGAAGGCAGTCGGGATGATGCCCCTGCGGTAGTCCCGGGAGTGCTCAGACCACACGATGTGGACCTCGTCGTTCCCCAAGTGCCGGAGCTGCAATGGCAAATCGGCTCTTTGTTAATCAGAGAGAGGACAGCGGTCATGGGGGCCGTGGCTCGCAAACTGAACTATTATACTCAGAGGCAAAAATAATTCACCACCAAGAAAGGCTGCAACACTGATGCCTGCAAAAGAGGAGGATGTGGAAAACACAGCACCCCTTCCGTGGGATCCGTGGGTGTCCAGAGGTACATGTCAGCATCGCAGGTACCCCACGGCCAGAGGGGGTCGGGGCCTGCTCCGGGGTGTTTTTAACATTTAATTCACTCCTGCAGCACAGCCTCATGCTTTATACTGCTGAGCACATCTCTAAACAATTAACAGTGTGCATCTTTTATTCCATATTAAATAGAGCATCATAAGACTCTCAATTCAATGGTTATTAAGAAAAAAGATGAGAACAGAATAGAAGCCGCTATAACACAGCTGTTACCGAATGTATAAAAACCAAACTTACGACCACCTTTAAGAAAAAGCATGCATAAAATTACTTTTGTCTACTGACAGAAATTACTTTAGGAAACTAACAGTGAGCACTTGCCCTGAGCATCAAGAGAGCCTCACTACATAGAAAGTACGTTCACACACACGCCATTTACTCTCCCCACTGACTCTGTGAGACGGCCATGGTATCCTTAGGTCACTCATTGTGGGGGGGAGTGCTCTGGAAGGCAAGGCGCCCCCAGCCCCGGCACAGCGGCAGCGCGAGGCCAGGCAGCTCGGCTGGGTTTGCAGTCCTGGCCACCCCCACTGCCCACAGCCACCTGCTGCTCTCAGAGTGACTGTCCCATCCCAGCTCAACCCCTTCAGCCCACCTGTGTGTGGCTTTAGACACAAAAAGGCCATACCGTCCAAGACCAATCAGAGACTCCTGGCCTCTCTAAGGAGGGCTTCGCATGCCTCCCAGGAAGGGACCCCAAGAGCGCTCTTCAGGGCCAAGCCTGGTCTGATGCAAGGACACCCCGACTTGGCCCCTGCACAGCTGTGATGACCGTGCATCCAGGGCTGGAGAAAGTGCGTCGGGGGCCATCTGAGCAGGCCAGAGACTGTGACCAGTGCAAACTAGGCCATAAAGGTTAAAATGCTGAGGTCTCCGAACCACAGAGGCTACTGAGGGTGTGAGCCTCGGGTCCTGTGACTCACGGCAGGAAGGGTCACTATCGACACTGTGAAAAAGTGTCTTAACTTCCGAGCTCACTTAACAGATGAGCCCTAAGACGGACCAAATTCAGACGCACTTTACAACAGCCAAGACATAGAAACAGCCTAAATGTCCATCAACAGATGACTGGATAAAGAAGCTGTGGTATATTTATACAATGGAATATTATTCAGCCATAAAAACTGACAATATAATGCCATTTGCAGCAACATGGATGTCTCTGGAGAATGTCATTCTAAGTGAAGTAAGCCAGAAAGAGAAAGAAAAATACCACATGAGATCGCTCATATGTGGAATCTCAAAAAAAAAAACCATAAATACAAAACAGAAACAGACTCATAGACATACCTGTGGTTGACAAGGGGGTGGGGGATGGGAAGGGACAGACTGGGATTTCAAAATTTGTAGATACTGACAGACATACGCAGAATAGATAAACAAGATTATACTGTATAGCACAGGGAAATATATACAAGATCTTGTGGTAGCTCACAGCAAAAAAAAAATGTGACAATGAATATATGTATGTTCATGTATAACTGCAAAATTGTGCTCTATACTGGAATCTCACACAACGTTGTAAAATGACTATGACTCAATAAAAATATGTTAAAAAAATCAGATGCGCTTTAAGAAAAGCCATGTTGTTCCAGTTTTGTCTTAAGATATAAAAACGGCTGTTCTGAAATACTGTGTATTTAAAACACGTTACTATAAATATACAGACTTTCTGACCACAAAGGGGACGCCTGAGGTGACCCCACAGGCCTCCTTTCCATTTGCAAGGTCACAAGGGAAGCGGGTTTGCTGCAGGGCTTGCTTGCTCTTTGCTCTCACTCTCCTGGGGACGACTGTACAAGTTGAGATCTGCGCCCACATCTCTGCACCGGCAGTGAGGGGAGCCCACGTTCAGATGGCCCCGACGGGAGGGCGCCCGATTCAGCCGCGTGGGAATGTGGGCTGCGGGACAGACACCCCTGCGGGCGCTGAGCACAAGTCAGGATGATGCAGCCAAATTCAGCCGCGTCTAGGACTTTCTAAATGTCAGATCGCCCAGCACGCGGTTTTCCCCTTCTCCTCCCCTGCCCACATGTAGACTGACCTGTGGCCGAACGGTTAGATACATCGTTCTAAAAAAGCACTGGGCTCTCAGAGCAGCACTAAGCAGCCGTCTCTCATTTCTGTTTTTCCTTCCTTTTTCCTTCTCAGTGAAGCCAGCCCGGGCCTCACAGCACCCCTGAAACCCAGTCCTCTGGGAGGAAAATCGTGGCAGCAGCCCACCAGAGGCACTTTCACGGCGTGTTTTCGACGGAAGCAGGAATACTTTCAAATGGAAACCTCGGGAGGAATTTAGAGCAGCAGGAGGTAATGGTGAGAGCTGGGGCCTCCTTTACACCCGACCTCCGGCCCCGCAGAGACAGCCAGCCTCCCGGGTCGTTCCGCGCCCCTCGATGCAACACTGGCACAACTTCTGCGTGGACACAACACACCTGGGGAACAGCCTTCCAATGCGGTGTCCCTCCAGCCGCCAGCACCGAGGACCTGTGACAGCTCCTCTCCAACCAGACGGGTAAGTGGCAAGGCGTTAGCTCTGAGGTGACACAGTGATCCTGGAAAGTCTGCAGTGACTCTTCCCTTTCTAAATTATGTTACTCAATGACATAACCCCAGGAAGCCTGTCCTAACTCTGCAGCTGTGTTCTCAGGACCACGGCAGGGGAGGACGGCATCCCACTAACAGACCGCCTCCCGGGCGGCGGCTCTGTAAGTAGCAGTAACACAATGTTCAGTGTCACGTGCTTCAGACCTCGGGACGCGCCACACTTCAATTAGCCAACTCGCAGAGCTAAGAGCTAAGGCCACAGGACCGACTGGCTGATAAATCCGGAGCATGGAGCAAAGAGCAAGAACACACCCTCTCCTGCCCACGACCAGAACACAAGAAGGTTAAAACAAGTAAAATCAACCTGGTCATGTTGTCGGCCACGGCAGAACAGAAGGGGACAGTGGGGAAGCATCAAAGGGGATTTTGTTACAGAGAATTTTGATTCCAGGCCCTCAGATTAGAAACGCGTGCGCACGAGTCAGGGAGGAGTCTCGTCCTGGAGAGGGGCCGCCCCTCACGCCAGCCACTGCTTCCGTGGCCCAAGAGGCTCAGCGCAAGTGCTCGGCGCCGAAGCCTTGAGAAATCAACCCAGGTCCTCCCGCTTCTCGTCCTGACAGCGTCCTGAGTCCCTCTGCCTGGCCCACTCTGCCCGCTGCTGCCAGGCGGCGCGCGCTGGTGACACTGGTCACGGTCCACACCTAATGGGCTGACCTCCTTTCCAGACTAATTGCATTACATCGCCAGCTGGCTCCAGACGGAGTCGTCTGTTTGACTGAAGAAGTCCTGCTCCTCAGTGGGCCCGGCTGCTACTTTTACTAAGTAACAGTCAGGCCTGACATCCCCATTGTTCCGCTGACAGTGTGCCCATCCTAAAACCTAAGTTTTATTTGTAAATTAACCAGGAAACTTCCTGCCAGAGCAGCGCTGCCTGGAGACTGATAATGTGGGCCTTTCATCCTTCCCACTCGTCCTGTATGGCTGCCAATTTGTTTTTTATGCGGCTGGCCAGCCTGAGGCTATAAAAGCCTTGTAAGACATCAGTGCAATTATAGTCCTGGAGTCAAATGAATTGGACAAATCCAATAGCACAGCCCTGTCCCCACTCTGCAAACCCCTCCAGCAGTTAGATTAGCTGTGAAAAATCTAATCTAGCCAGAGCTAACACATTTCTGCAGTGAAGGAGCAAGAGTTCAGTGTGGGGTTGCACCCGGGTTGCGGGGCTGAAAAAGCATCCCCAGGACAGCGGCAGAGGAGAGCATGAATCACTGTAGAACCCTGCAGCTCGTTTTTAAGCTGTTAGGGGCAATTTAGTTAGAACAAGACAAGGAACTGTGGGCCCCTGCTCCTGTGACTGATTTTCAGTCTCGCTGTGAGACGCTGACAGAGAGAGTTTGTCACTAATGATGCTAAATCTTGGAGCTGCAAAAGGTATCAGCTGAATTTTGATTGTTCCAGTAGGGAACCTTTCAACCAGGCCAAGCCTTGGAACAGTATTTACAACATGGTGTTTTTATCAAGAAAACCCTAGGTCTTTTCTCAAAAAAAAAAAAAAAAGATACCATCCTACTTAGTAAATATTAAAAAAAAATTAAAATAGAAGCCCATCTTGAAACAAAATAGTTTGCACGCATAAGAAAATCACAGAGCAAGCTGACACATTTGCAGAGTAGCACCGATTTACAGGGTCCGGCAAATAAAAAGGAGCCTCGCCTGGGGTCTCGGTAATCTGAGACAGAATCTCTGTGGGCAGGTCCCCGTCGCTGAGAACACCGCAGCCACCAAAACCCGAGATGTGGCTGCAGCTCCTCTAGGAGCCAGCACATGGCCGGGGTGGACAGTCAGTCGCGCTCCGCATGCCCTGACACACCTGGTCACGGCGAGGGGGGTCTGGGACTGTGCTGGGACCCGAATGCCGAGGTCCATGGGCACCACTGCCCGCCACATACGTGGTTCCGATGTCTGCGGCCCCAGTGAAGAGAAAGCAGGACCACGGAGGAGAGAGACGAGGCAGGCAGGAGCGAGGCCCGCCCGCCAGCCAGCATCTGTTGGCGCCTGGCGGGCTGGGAGAGGAGATGCAGCCAGACTTGCGGGGGGCGGCAAGGACAGACGGTGGGAGATCTTCTCTGGCTCTGCGCTAAGCAGTTTTACTCCACGGCCTGTGGGCCATGTGTTTGATCTCGTTTGACAGGTGGGAAAGCGGAAGTACCTGGATACACACGTGAACCCTGCCCACCACCACCACACCGGACCCCTGCCCGCCAGCCTCAGTCGGCATCAGCGGCCTGATGGCCCCATCAGGCGCTACCCTCAGCTGCCTGCATCCGCGGAGGAGGAGAAGGGGGTGAGGCCGGGGTGCCGGGCTCTGCCCTACTGGCAGGCTAGTCACCGACGTTCTCATCTGGGAATGTGGACATGGGTCAGGTTTCTAGACCTCATTCCCAGACCACATCCTTCTCCTGGGGGGTGCCCCTCACTCTACCAGGTCACCTCAGGTGGACATCCTGCAGGTGGAACAGCACAGGGGACCCTGGAGAGCTCCCTCAGAGGCGGGGTTTCCTTTGAGCTCTAGCGAAAACTGCCCCCCAGCCCACAGGGATGGAGAACACAGGGGATGCCCTGAGGGGGCCTGCCAGGCAGCAGTGCACCTGGACACTGGACAGTCGTCTCCCCAGCTGCCCCCCGGCTGCCCTGGGAGGTGCGCAGTGTCTGGACGGCTCAGGACCTCGGCCAACCCAAGAGGCCAACAGCAATAACTTTCTCATGAAAGAGCGTCTGAAATTAACAATGTTTAAGACCCTCCTTTGCCTAAATCTTTTTTTTTTTAATTAACTATGGAAAGTGGACCTGAGGCTGGAGACAGGTGGGGAGACTACCGTGGTTTTCTTTTTTCTTTTTTAGCAAGTTTCTTCTGTACAGCACAGGGAACTGTATTCAATACCTTGTTAATAACCTTTAATGAAAAAGAATAAGAAAAGGAATGCACGTATGTATATGCATGACCGAGACACTGTGCTGTACATGAGAAACTGACACAATATTGTAAACTGACTGCACTTTTCCTAAATCTTGATCTCAGGATTTAAGGCTCAAACGATTGGGGGGAAGGTATAGCACAGTAGTGAGGTGCATGCTTAACACGCAGGAGGTCCCGGGTTCAATCCCCAGTATCTCCATTAAAAAATTTTTTTTTAAAAAGACTCAAATGATCGATGGCTTTTCACGTATTTCTGTATCTAGTCTGTGTGAAGCTGGACACTGCAGATCAGCTACAGCTGCAGCTTAAGGAGAGCAACCCCAAGGCTGCGTCCGGAGGAAAGCGGTCTCCACGGGGGTCGCACCACGGCTTTCATTCTGTCCTAGGGGAGCCTCCCCTCCAACCCGGGCAGCAAGAAGGGTCCCCAGGGAGGCCCTTACCTTTTTGGTGAGCGAGTCATCCGAGTCGGAGGGCATCCGAGTGGAAACGTGGAAGATCACCTCCACGGTCGAGGTAGCGTAGTAGGGGGCCGTCTGGCCGGTGCTGCCGTTGCGCTGCAGGCCGCCCATGAAGCCGCAGTGGGTGGACAGGTCCACCTGACGGGGCACAGCAGGGGGAGGGCGGTCAGGCTCGAGCTCGTCTCACTCACCACAAGGAAGGTAGGCTTTTTTTTTAAGAATCTAAGTATTTTAATTTTCATAGCTTTGTATTACAAACAGATGTAACACAAAATTAGATGAAATTAAAATATTAAAGAAACATTAACAACAAAAGGGCCAAAATCCTACCAATTTAAGAAAACTGCTATCAAAAGTTTGGTGCAAATTTCTCCAACTTCACCCCCTCCTCTGTGTGTGTGTGCGCGCGCACGCGCATGTGTGTGTGTGTGTGTGTGTGTGCGTGTGTGCACATGCGCACACACAGAACTTCCCTACTGATGGATGTGTGGGGTTTTCTGCTTTCTCAAACAGTGCTCGTGTGGTCAAACCATATGGTACCTCCATTAAAGAAAAATAAATAAATAAAAACCTAATTTCCCCCTCATTTAAAAAAATTTTAAAAATTAAAAAAATTTAAAAATATGTCAGTTGAATAAGCAGTATATTCTATGACAAATAAGTCATCCTATTAGTAAGAAGAACAACTTATTAAAAGTGCAATAACTTTTAGACTAAAACCACTTGCATTTTAGAGAGTGCACGGTCTTGACCTTGCTGGCCCCGCACCCTGTTCCCATCCCCACAGCAGTCTCTTCGCTCACACTCAGCCCTCAGAGAGAAGTCTCACTTAGGTGCCTAGAGAGTCTCCCCAGCACAGACAACCAAGAAACCAAAACAACAGGAATGAGAAGAACAAGACTGCAGATATGCTGATTTCCATTTTAGCTACTCTGAATTCTTATAGATTCCAGGAATATGTTTTGGAGACAAATATGTATGTGTGTGTGTGTGTGTATAAATGTATACATGTCTTTCTGCCAGAGTATCATTTAATAAAGGAAAAATAAAATTTTAACATATCAGCCGCCCTGGGATCTAGGGACACAGGTTGATAGCCAAACCAGCACAGCTACTATTGAGTCAACTTTGGGCCTCATCTAACTTCCTTTTTTCACCCGTTAAGTCATCGGTTTCTTAGCCAGTCTCCATACTGTGACCAAAGCCATTTCTTCTCTGCCCATATCTGTCTTCTCTCAGTACAGACTGTCTATGGCTGGTGAGTTGACCTATTTGGTTCTGATAAAAAGCAAATGAAACAATACAAAGAGGAAAGCTAAGGAGAAACAAAAGTTTAGGTATAATGACGAAAATAACTAATTGAAGATGTCAAATTCAGCCTATTCTTCAACTCCAGAACTCTACCCACGCCACACTGGAACGTGAAAACACACGTGAAAACATGTGTCCTCAACACCTGGTTCACACCCATCCTTAAACGGCGCTGTCAACAGACTCCTCCAGAATGCAACCGATTACCTCCCATCCAAGGCCGGCAACGAAGTCTTCATAAGCTTGGCTTCCTCTTTCATTGGAGAGGATGGAACACTTGTCCTCCTGACCTTCAGCGATGTAGAACACTGCGATTTTGTGCGTTTCACGGCTGTAAAGGTTTGAACGTAGAGGAGTCAGAATCCTTACGTGGAAAATCGTTTCACTGCTGCCATCCACACTCCTGCCACTCAGCTCACATTTACTGAGACCTCACGAGGGGCCAGTCATCGCCCCACGAAGGTTCAATGTGATCTCATTTATCTCCGCCAGCACCCTAAGGAGACAAGCCGTATTGTCACCTCCCTCGTGGAGAGAGCTGAAAGGAGGCACAGCAAGTCGCACAGAAAGCACATGCAGCGAGCAGGGGACCGGGCCGGAGGCCGGGCAGCCTGGTTCCTGAGACTACTCGCTGACAGATGAGACACTTAACAGCATGTCAGAGCACATGGTTTGACAAATTCTCTCCATTTTTGGTTAAAAAAAAATCTTTGAAAGCATTTCAGATAGATCTCAGTTGTGAACAATCTAGGTGACCACACCCATTTCCCTTCCCACACTGAGATAAGGGAACGGGCTCGCTCACTGGAACTGTGAAATAGGCCTGGGCCAGACGAGACACGGAAGCGACCTCCTCGAGGCAGAACACACCCGGGTCCTTCCTCTGTGAGGGGCTGCACCCGCCCCGCGCTCGGGCTGGTCTCGGCGGGCCTGACGGGGTGCACAGCTGTCCGGGGAGACGTCTTGGGCCATATAAATGGCTCGTCCACTTCCTCCAGGATGGGTTTGGGGCACTTTGCTGTTAAATCAAGTAAACATGCCATGCACGTGCCTCCTAACCTGCTGGACATCCAGCATAGACAGTCCTCGGCACACAGAAGTGGCCCAGTTAAATCTCTGTTGAACTGGCCATAGATACAATGACACGTTTGATTATATCAATAACTCATTCTATAAATCATACTCTGAATTGCCAAAGCCGCTGGACCTACACCCAGTGATCTGTTAAGTTCTGGATTGTCATTCCCAGAGCACTTCCACTCTTCTTGTTTCTACAGAACATTCTGAAACATCTCATAGGAAAACTACTGAGCACTTACATAATCCGAATGTTTCTACCGTCTAATTGTTCAACATCTCAACATGCATAATCTGATGAGACATTAGATTGGTGAAATCGGGGCTCCATATTTTAACATATTCTCCAATATTTCCTCCTGCAGGAATATTATTTTTCTACTTAATTAGCAGAATGAATTGAAGCTCAACTAAAAAGTCTTAAAAATAAATCAAGGAGGAGAGTGTGCTCCTTCTAGTCCTTTCCGTGTTCGTGTCTCTCTGGAGTCTACACGTAGTGACCATACTTGGAAGGAAAATTAGAAAACACAGAAGAATAAAAAAAACCCACTAGTAGGGGTGTATGTATCTTTTTGAATTAATTCTTATTTTGCGGTTGGCTTTATTCCTTTGATAACTATGTAAGTTTAAAAAACTAAAGCTCTAAACGTTCTTAGAAACAATAAACAGTACATACATGCAAATTTAAGAAATATGTGCAGTATATTGTGTATATGTATTTACATGCAATACATTGTATATGTGCAGCCAAATTGTAACTTCTGCCTAAAAAAACAAACAAACAAAAAAACCCACTAGTGTTCTTTGCTTCTATGTTGAAATCATAACCCTCACCTCAGTGCAGGATGCATTTGTGCATATAAAATGAGAAACTACTCTCATGTTTTGCAACTGATTCATTCACTCAAAATATTTATGAACGCTTTTAAAATTTATTGTGTAAAATATACCTAACATAAAAGTCACCATTCAGGCCATTTGGGAGCGTGAACGCCTTTATACTTCGTGCTTGTGTAACAAGGTTATGAATGGCTGTGTAACATCCCATGACATTACTGTACTGGATCCAAGTCCTTGTCACCGGACACTTAGGTTGCTTCCATTGTAAAGACCTTATCACATTATCTTTGATGAGTCCTTAAAATAAATTCATACGACACACTGTAACTGACTATACTTCAATAAAAAAAAGATTTACATAAAAATTAGATTCACAGAAACGGGACCGAGGTCGCTGCCCACTTTTAAGGCTCCCGGTGCGCACTGCCCTGCTGGCAGCAGAGACGGCGGGCGAGTGGGCGTCCAGCAGGCCCCGGCGGCGTAGCCTGAGCGCCCTCCTGGGGCGCCCGTCTCGGTGGGACGGCTGCGGGGGGTTCTGGGTGCTGCTCTGGCAGAGACCCTGTGCCCTCACACCATCAGAGGTCTTGTCCTCCCATAGCCGAGGCACCGCTTCCTGCCTCGGACTGGCCCTCAAAGAGCGATAATGACCCGAGGGCTTGGATGGTAAGAGAGGTCACGATCTGTCAACTAAGAGACTGTCTCTTTCAACACGTGGGGAAGAAAATACAGTTACTCAATTTCTTTCTGCAGCTCTGTCTGTATATTTAAAAGTCCTTAGTTCATTTTTTTCTGCTGTATACACTTTACACACGTAAGACCATCTCAGGTTTATCTGAAATGTTCTTAATTTATTCTCCTTGGAAGTCCAGGCTGTTTACGGTTGTAGCTGCTTCCAGGTCCTTGAGTCCTCATTAAGCCAAAGTGGGAGCAGAGAGCCCTCGGCCCCAGTGACTGCCTGACTGATGGAGGTGTGAGGAAAGGTGACCTTTCGCTGTAAACTCTCATCAAATTTCACAGCCTCCGAAATGCTAGCACCGCAGAGAGCCTGGGAGGACGCAGACGCTGAGTCTGGCCTTACGAGAGCCGGGCTTCTGAAATGATAATTAGCAGCGTTAACAGCACTTCATACCCAGGGCCTGCAGGACCAGCGCCTGAAGAAGCAGGCAGCTGAGGACCACAGGGACAGAAAACCAGCAACTTCCTCCGCCCCCTTAGAATGAGTCTTTCCTTCTCGTTAGGAACAGGCCAGAACAGCTTGGTTTCCTGGTGCTGTCGCATTAAAAAGCCAAAGAGAGAGCCACGGTTTTAACTGTCACTCTGCCGTGTGGTGGCGAGAGGCACTGACGCTGAGAAGGGGCGCCCTCTTTTAACTCGGCACAGCATTCACACGTCTTTGCTGACTTCCCGGTATAAAAAGCATAGCTGCCAGACAGTCTCTGCTTTTCCTAAGGACGCGGCAAGCAGCAGCTCTGCCTTGGCCGCAGGCAGAGATGCTGATGTCAGAAATAAATGGACACATCCTGAAAGGCAGCGGAGGGACACGGTGTAGTCTCACCTGCTACCTGACCAGCACATAGACAGCCTGCATTTCTCACAGCTAAAGAGTCCCTTGTCTTTTTTTTCCCCAAAAAGAACCTTGAAAACACTCTGTACTGGAGAACAAGTGGATACCTTTGTCAGGAAGACACGCAGCCCGGGAGTTGGGGTTTTAAGTGAACGTCAATCCAGGGGCGGAGGACGTGCCCGTCAGGTCTCCAGCGCCACACTTCTCCCTCCCAGGGAGCTGATTCAACTGCGCCTCATGCAACTGAAGCACACTCACACTCAACGAACGGCCGGAAGCACGCGACACCCGTGTGCCAGCGTGACACAAGGACGCGTGGCGTCATTCAGCATGTGCCTGGAAAGCGAGTCGGGACCCAAGGGACTGCCTGTTCCCTACCAGGGGCCAGAGGGAGAGCGAGGTGACTTTCGAGCCCTTCAGAAAAAGCCCTCACAGAACCTCCCCAGAGAATCTGTTCTCTTCCTCCGGAGAAGATGCAGCGACAAGACCAGCAGCAGCGTGGGGAGGGGCCATGGGAGGGGGCGCCTGCAGGTCCTTCCTTGAGATGCGCAGAGAGGGCTCCGAGAGGAGTGGAAAGAAATGGGCTTTTTAAAAACTAAAGATCAAGGCGACACAGGAAAATGTGGGCGCGAGAGGTAAGTTCCAGGGACGCGCCCCATGCAGCGAGGGTCCTGGGCTTCACGCAGGACAGAACTCAGTAGAGAGAAGGGAGATGTGTTCAGAGACGCGCACTCCACACCGAGCACGGGCCGTCCCCGAAGGCCAGAGAGATGGACAGAGAGACAGCGACCACGAGGGGCGGGGCTTCAGTCCTCATGGGCTGGAGAACTTCACACGCTAACAAGTGCGAGGCTTATTCCAACTACTCTGGGGACAGGGCGGGGTTCCAGGAACTGGGCCACCACCCATTTTGACCTTTCACGGCTAGCCTCGGAACCGTCACAGTGTTAATTTATCAGGGAGCGTACAGAGTAGCTCAAGGTCGACTGGAGGTCAAATCTCCCGCCACTTCAGGCCTTACAGTCCACTGCGAGCTGACTCCCGCCATCCTGGCGCTAACTGCCGTGCCACTGTTTCAATGGCTGTGCCTTGCCCCCTCCCCTCCTGTCTCAAAGGGAGCAGGCTGTTCAAGACTTCGAGCACCTGCGACGTACCAAGGACTACAGGTGCTCCGGACAGAGATGCTTTTGGAAGCACGCATCTCCCCAGATCAAACGCTGGTCATCAGATTACCGAGGACAGCTTCTGAGATGGTCCGGAAAAGGGGGAGATCTGAGAACTGACCAGCTTTGGAGAACGAGGTTTGGGGCTGAGGAGCAACTCGTGACAGCACCCGGGTCTTAACCTCGCCAACCCTGCAGAGCTGAGACCGCGGGATGCTGGCCGGCGGGCCCACGGTGCAGGGTAGGAAGTCGGGGTCACTGGCTTCAAACTACTGGTCTGTGCGCATGGGCAGGCTGTCTGACCTGGGCAAACCCCTGACCCTCAGTGGAGCGAGAGGTGGCCGCAGAAGTGAAATAAGAACCAGAATCCACTGGCTTTCATGTGCCTCAGTCAAAGGCAGAGATCAGTGGGGGCGATGACCTCATGTAAGTTTATTCCTCAGGGCGAAAACACCAACGGCACGGTCTGTGTCAGCGTGCTGGCTCCCGGACCTGTGCGGGGAGCTCGCTCGGCACCCGCGTCTGGGGGCCCCGCACACACGCACACAGACAGGGACAGGGTGGTTGGGCATACTTCCACGTACCACTGTCGGGAGTCCAGATTTTTCAGCTCTCTCAGTAATTTTGAATTTTTCTTCAACAGATGGAAATTCTTCCTGTATAGAAAGAGAGGTGGAAGAAAAGTCGTGTCATCACAGATCAGTTTTGCCCTTTCCAATCGACTAACAAATCTACCTGCTCATCGGTCCCTCCATCCACCCATCCATAACACCTCATTCATAAAAGATGTGTGACCCAAGCCTCCAGAATGAATTCCGTTCTTAAGGTAGTCAAAGACATCACAGTTCCACTGCGCCCCTCCGGTCCAGGGACTCTGGGTGGCCCCGGCCCGCGGCTGTGTGACCTGTGTGCGTGTCTGCACCTGTTTTCACTGCCGGCTCTGCTGTGAGACCCTTTTCCCCACCTCCGTAGCTCAGACCCGCCCCTTCCACAGGGTCCTCCCCATCGCCCCGCACTTCCCAGTGGGCTGAACCCTTGAGTCACAGCATCTTTCATGAGAGGTGTACAGAGCCTGCTGTCCCCACCAGCGCTAAGGACGGACGGTGGCTTATTCCATCTTTGTCGTCCATCTGCATTTTTCCTGAAGGCAGAAGCAACAATGGACACACAGCCATAATTAAAACACACACACACACACACACACACACACAGAGTAAATGTTTGATACCCTTGAAAGTACATAGCAGATGCCTGAAATTCAATCTGTGCATCAACACAGCAGAGTTAGCTAAATTTCTAGCTTTAATTTAGCATAAAATAAGCCCTCAGTGCTGAAGCAGAGAAAAATCTCCATTTCTGCTCTCTGCTTCCCAGACCCCAAACTGATGGAAATAACAAGCCCACAAAAATTGCGATGAAGTAACCGAAGGTCTAGAGGCGGCCGTTACCTTCTGTCCCAAGAATTCATTCCCAAGTCATCAAGCAACAGCCTACAGAAGTAGAAGGCCCCACGGGGCCCCACGGCAGGAGGCTGCTCCTGGCTGGGGACTCTCATGGCGGAGCTGGAGTTGCATCTCTGGATGTACTCGTCCTCCTGCGCGTTCTGGCGCAAGATGGCCTCGATGATTTCCTTCTCTTGGTCATGGCTCATCCCACACGGGGGTGGGGAAGGCTCGTTGAGATTTAGCTGTGATGGTAAAAGGCATTCAGGGCTCGTGTGACCAATGTTTTCCAGCAACTGGTCGAGGACATCCTCTCCCTCCTCTGCCTGAGAAAGCTCCTTCTGAGGTCCGGAGGCTGGATGAAGCCAGCCAGAGATCGGGAGAGAGGGACTTCTGCCCTCGCGTGCGGAGCAGCCTTGCAGAGGTCCGTAGAGCAGCTTCCCATCCCAAGAATACTTCCCTGAGACGTCCCTCACGATGACCCGCACGTCGGAGAAGGCGCCCGCTGGCGAGCCGCCAGCAGGACCGTCCGCGGGCGTCTGCAGGCAGGAGATGAGGGTGCTGTTGTTGAACACGAACAGCTGCAGGCCAGGGCTCCTGAACACGTCGGGGGAGAGCTCGGCTGCGCCGGCGTGCGCGTTGTCGTGGTTCTCGCTGACCAGGCTGTGCAGCACGGCCGGGCCCCCGCGGAGCGGGAAGTGGCCCAGGTGATTGACCAGGTGCGCCATCACCATGCGGGCCGTCAGCGGGATCAGCTCTAGACTCCTCCTCTTCCTCTCTGCCAGCGGAGGGAGCATGCAGAGACAGGGGGAGGGGAGGTTACAAGCGAGCAGCACCAGCTCTCAACCTGCACTTGGGAAGTTCGAGGATTTCAGTCTGGGGATTCTTTTCGCCTCTTTTCTTTTCTTTTCTTTTCTTTTTTTTTTTTTTTTTTGACATGAATTCTACTGGAATGTAAAAGTACAATTTAAATAGACCGCTAAAAGAACCCACTTACATGAAGATTTCATTCTGACAGGGACACTGAAAAATGTGTAGCTATAGAAAACCAGAGAAAGATCCTGGTCCTCAAGGAGCCGATGGCTCTAGGATCTCCAGGGGGAGGATGTGCAGCTGGGGGGGACGGCAGAGCTGGGGTGGGGGCTGTGGGACCAGGCTAGGGAGGTGGCCTCACTCCCCTCCGTGCAGAAAGGGAGACACTGATATAATGGAATGAATCAAGCCATTGACCACTTAAAAATACTTGAAGCTTTTTCAGGAACCTCCATACTGTTCTCCATAAACTGGCTGCACAACTTACACTCCCACCAGCAGTGCAGGAGGGCTCCCTTCTCCACAGCCTCTCTAGCATTTATTATTTGTGGATTTTTGATGATGACCATTCTGACTGGTGTGAGGTGATACCTCATTGTAGTTTTGATTTGCATTTCTCTAATAACTAGTGATATTGAATATCTTTTCATGTGCCTGTTGGCCACCTGAATGTCTTTGGAGAAATGTCTATTTAGATCTTCTGCCCATTTTTTGATTGGGTTGCTGTTTTTTTACATATATACAGAGATTCCTTAAAAAACAAAAAATAAAGTTACCATATGATCCAGCAATCCCACTCCTGGGCATATATCCAGAGAAAACTCTAATTTGAAAAGATACATACACCTCAATGTTCATAGCAGCAGTGCTTAAAATAGCCCAGACATGGACGCAACCTAAGTGCACATCAACAGATGACTGGATAAAGAAAATGTGGTATATACATACAATGGAATATTAGCCATGAAAAGTAACAAAATAATGCCATCTGCGGCAACATAGAAGGACCTGGAGATGATCATACGAAGTGAAGTCAGTCAGACAGAGAAAGACAAATACATATTGCTTATACGTGGAATCTAAAAAAATGAACAGTGCAAATGAACTTATTTACAAAACAGAAACAGACTCACAGACATGGAAAACAAATGTATGGTTACCAAAGTGGAAAAGGTGAAGGAGGGATAAATTAGGAGTTTGGGATTGACATATATAAAATAGATAACCAACAAGGGCCTACTGTAGAGCACAGGGACTATATTCAATATCTCATAATAACCTATAATGGAAAAGAATCTGATAAAGAACAGATTTATATATATATATACATATATGTATATATATATATAAAAAACTGAATCACTTTGCTGTACTGAAACTAACACAACATTGTAAAGCAACTATACTTCAATTAAGAAATGGTAAAAATTAAAAAAATAAAAAATAAGTATTTGAAGCCACTTGCCTTAGGATCATTGTGACTACGTCTTGCTGTTGGGGCATTTTAATATTTAACAGAACTTGGTCTATTAATAATTCATGGAATGCCTTAGAAGGCTTTAACTAAATTTGTAGTTGGTTAAATGCCCATGAGCAACTAATTTACAAAATTTTTCAGACTTCAAACGTATAGAAAGAATGACAAGAGTATGTAAAAGTGGGCCGTGTGAAACATTTGGGGTATAAGGAAGAAAGACTAACTCCACAAGGATGGACTGAAATGACTACTTAAGCTTGAGAGCAGTTAAGAGAAATTTTAATCTACCAAATTCTCAAAAGAATCGTGCGTCACACTAAGAACAAGTGATAATGGAAACGTCTAATAAAAAGAAAACACCAGACAATTAAATAAACCAACTTCTATCATTTGGGCTTAAAGGGTTAGGAGATACTTGGTTTCTAAGTTCACAAGAGAGTTTAAAACCTCTTTTGCCACAGAAGTTCACAGTCATTTTTATACCACAGAACTGTGCTGGGACAAGTCTGCATGAGGCCCCGAGGTTCTCTGGAGAGTGAATATTCAAGTCAGAGACTGTTGTATATTGAAAGAAAGTGGCACAAAAATTTAGATGTGCTAATTTTAGGTTTGTCCTTTTCCATTAACCTATTCGTCTTCTGCCATTTTTAAGTGACGGGTCATGGTAAGTGGCGAACCTGTTTCCGGGACAGCCCTGTGGGTTGCCTTTAGGGGAAGGTAAGTTAATTTTCTTATGACATGGACAACAAGGTAGGAGACAACAGAGAAACAGATCCAGGGTCATTTTATTATTTAAAAAAATGTTTTGAATTTACAACTAGGGGGGAAAAATCAAGAAAAGACTGCAGTTTGAGAGAACAGCAGAACACCAGCAGAGGACAAGCAGGTAGGTGATTCAGAGACCGGAGGGCACGCAGCAGGAGCATGGACTGTGCCCCACGGCCCCGCCAGCCACACGGCCCCAGTCAGGAGGGTCTGCTCTCCTGCAAAACCTCCACGTGAAGAAGGCAGCATTTCAGGAACCTGGTCATTAAGTCTTACACTGAAAGTCCACCTCCATCACTGCCGACCTGGGCACCCTTGGGAAAATCCCTCCTGTTTGCTAAAACAATGACAGGCTGCTCCGGAGCCCCGCTCCCAGCTGGACCCCACTCCCGGCCCGTCCCCCTCGGCCTGAACCCTACTCCGACTCTGCAGTCCTGAGAGCACAGCCTGGACCCCGGACCCTCACTGGCGAGTGCCTGCCGAGTCCTTCCTCCCTCTGCCCAAGGCCCCACCTGGGGTCTGTCTCAGCACTCCCAGGTCACCTGTTCACACTGTCTGGCGACAGACGAAGCACTCGGCCCAAAAGTACTCGGCCAGACCCACCACCAAACACTTCTTTGGAAAATAAAACCACTCCTGTTCTGGTTTCACCCTCCATGAGCTTCTGGAAGCACCTGTCTCTGCCAGCCTTCCTCGGCCGCCTGTCCACCTTCTTCCCTCGACCTCCTAGAAACGACACCTCTCGGTTCTCCGTCCGTTTTCCAGACTTTGCTTTCCTGGTGATGTCCCCTCATTCCCTTTCCTTTAACGAATTCCTTAAGTTCTATTCTATCCCCAAGGTTCCATTCTTAGGCCTAGGTTTTTAGCCTGCTAAGTCCATAAAATTTTCATGGATGATTTGACACTCCATACCCACTTTTTTTTTTAACTTTCAATTTTTGAGACACTTGAAGATGCACCTGTACTTGTAAGAAATAATACAGAGCGATCCTGAATATCCTTCACGCAAACAGTAACATCTTGGATGGGGACAGTACAGTATCACAATCATCGCTGAGACAACGCATCAGGATTCAGAGTTCACTAGTCTCACATACACTCATTGTGTGTGTGTGTGTGTGTGTGTGTGTGTGTGTGTGTTATTCTACGCAGCTTTATCACATGTATAGATGACACACCCACATCTTGACTCATCTTCCAAGGCCTAAGGAGGGGCTCTTGTCATCCAGGGAGAAGGGTGGTGGAGGGGGACACACGGCAGCCCCCCAAGTCCTGACAACACCCACACACTCTCCGGCGGGCCCTCTGCTCTGAGATCAAGTCTCACGCTGTGGCTCGCAAACTCCCCTCTTTCTTCGTGAAGCCCTCCTAGTCTGGAACACTCTACCAGCGCCTTGCAAAGTCTGCCCATCCTTCCAGGTCTGGCTTAAGTCCTCCGTGTAAGCCCCCACGGTGCTCCAGGGACACATGTGAGTCCCTCTGCCTTAATCCTGTCTCTCCCATGAGATGAAAGCTCCTTGGGGACAGAAAATGAACTGGTTTTGTGGGTCCCCTGGATCTGAGACATGCAGGTCCTTAATAATACAAAATTTAACCAGGATGGGACAAGAAGGGGGAGGAGAACAGAAAAGGACAAGAAACAAGGAGGGAAGAATTTGCTATCACAGAAACCTCTAGAAACCTGGATTTCAGCACTAGATTTTTAAAAAATAACACAGCAAGTGTGAACAAAAGGCTGCCACCTTCCCTTTTTTGCTCACGGGAATGAATATTCTGGAGACTCTTACCCTCTTCGACAGTAAGCAGGTTGCCCAGCTCTGCTGATGAAGGATACTGAACCGGCTCAGAATTCTTCACGTTGGCCAGGGGCAGGAAGGGGTCGTAGTCCGTGGATGACAGGTCAGCCAGCGTCAGGGTTTTGTGGCTCTGTTGGGTGTATGTGCTCGAGCCACAAACGCAGCAGTGCAAAACCTGCCAAAAACAGAAGGGAAGGTGCGTTGCGGGTGCCACCAACCTCCTGTCTCCTGATGATCTGTCCAAACACAATGGCACTTAGGTAGGCCTCCGGCCTGGTAATTCCTGAAAACGTGGAATCCCTCCCCTCTAGAACGCCTTCCTGCTATTAGCAAGTGTATCTTGCTCCTTTCACATCAATGTCAGTAAGTAAAAGGAAAGGAAACGTCAACAAGAGCTTATTTCCCTATTCTGTGCAGTCAGTCCTGCTCTGGTCCACAGAGGCAGCACGAGGGCAGGGAGCCCAACCAGGAGATGCGGACCGGCTGGGGGATGAGGACCGGCCAGGGGATGAGGACCAGCCAGGGGATGAGGACCAGCCAGGGGAATGAGGACCCAGCCGGGGAATGAGGACCAGCCAGGGGATGACGACCAGCCAGGGGAATGAGGACCCAGCCCAGGGATGAGGACCAGCCAGGGGAATGAGGACGCAGCCGGGGGGATGAGGACCGGCTGGGGGATGAGGACCAGCCAGGGGAATGAGGACCCAGCCGGGGGATGAGGACCCAGCCGGGGGATGAGCTGCAGATAACCCACCACCCAGGCTGGAAGGCAGAGAGGGAGCAATTAGCAGAGACTCTTAGCCTAGCTGATAAATGTTAATGAATCTGAATTTGTGTTAACTCACAACCCCATGACTTGGAAGAGCTAATACAATTTTTAAAAGTATAATTAATGCAATAAATTTAATACAAATTAGTTTCCTGAAAGCTCACTGCTTGTTAACCAATTATCGTTGACTGAAGGCCTGTAAGCCAGGCACACAAACCATCTTGAGTATGCCAAAGCGTATAAATGAGCTAATAACTGTACTAAAGTTTACTTTTTTAAATCGTAAATTCAAGATCATTAATTCAAAAACCTGATTTTTATGAAGACGAGGATAGTACTTTAGAAACTAGGGAAAGATCACTTTTGGGGACCTGCTCTGATCTGCCCCAGGCAGGACACCGTGGGGTCAGGCTGGGCTTCTCCCGAGTTAGTTCCCTCTACCTGTGTGGCCTCGTGGGGACTGGAGGAGGACGGAGGCACATGTGGCCTTTGGACACGGCTGAAAAGTACTGCAGTTGGCAGGGGACAGTCGCCTGGACACCTCTTCCCAGGAAAAAAGCTGTCTAGGAAACTTAGGGTAGCTTTCTTATTAATATAAAATTTGTTTCCCAGTCTTCAAGAGAATTAATTTCTTTAGTTAAACGCCATAAATATAAGAAATACAAATTCAAACCACAATGCAATACCACTGCATTCCTGCCAGACGCAAACAGTCAGCAAGAATGTGGAGCGGCCGCAATTCACAGACACCGCTGTTGACAGTGGACATCTGCACGCCACTCTTGAAGAGCACCAGGCGTCCGCTACTGCAGCGGAACACGTGGATTCCAGAGCTCCACTCCCAGGTGCACGCCCGGCAGAAACGCATACACATGTGAACCAGAGGACTATGACTCCCAAGGGACGGTATGAGTCCACACGGTAGCCACAGCCCAGACAGCGGTCACCGGGGTGTGTGCGGAACAGACACAGCGGGGCTCCTGGGATCTGGGGACGCTCTGTTTCTAGACCGGGACCTGGTTTGGAGGGTGTGCTCATGTTGTGAAAACCCACCAAGCTCTCACTTACGACTGACGGATGCGCTTTCCTGGGTGCAAATTATACTTCAACAAAAAAAGGTTTCCTTTAAAAACACAATGAAGAATTATTCAATAAATTTATGTACCGTGTTAACTATAAAGTACCTGTTATATTGGTAAAGCAATTTTAACAGAAATGTTTCAAGAAAAGAGAGGCTAGAAAAGAGAAGAATTTAAATGACTGTGGCTACTTCAGCTGGTCAAGCCATCTAGGCTTCTAACACACCAGGATGACAGAAGAATGACTCATCTGAACACAGCTACTACAATATTTGACAACTGAAGAAATCGTTTAACAGTACATAATACTTTTTGGTAGAATTTCAACCATGACTAAGTGAGTTTTTTTTTTTTTAAATTCACTTTAAAGTGAGGCAACAAAGCGATCAACTAATAACTTGGAAATCTTTTTAAAAAAAACTATTGTTAAAGGTTTGTTACTACAAAAATAAGCAACAGGACTGTCCCTACTTAATAGTAATTATTCAAACGACACACAACTAATAGACAGGCAGACAGACAGGCAGATAGACAGATGGACAGACAGACAAAGGCTTTCACAGGGCGGGCTGTGAGGCCTGTAAGGAAGGCTGGTATAAAGGGACCAGAGCAAGCGCCACAGCCGGTCCGCAGGCGGCGGTGAAATTCGAGTGTTTTAAGTGCTGTAAGATCGATGAGGCTGACTGCTTTGATGTGATATACTGTCTTTCCTTAATTTATACCCTAAGATCTTTTAAAACAGATTAGGGGGACCATTGTACGTTTTCGTCCTTTGATTTTGTCAAGTGAAGGCTATGGCTATTCCTACGATATAAACGGTTCCTTTCAAAATTAAGCAGGTACCGACCAGGCTATACGCACGAGGGGCCCTGAGCGTAGCGCAGCCGGGTCCAGACGGCAGTCAGAGGAATGCGAGCCTCGCGCACTGGGGACGCGCGGCCGCTCTATGACCACAGCTGCTCCATTTTCACTGCCGAAGTCATTCCTTTCCTTTAAAATGTTTACCCCATAAATCCTTGCCAAAAGGGCAAAGATATATAAGTAAATGCAGAAAACATGTTCCAGTGATTGTGGGATGTGCAGGTGCGCAGTCGGCGCCCCCAGGGCGCAGGGGAGACTCACCCTGTAGACGTAGTCCAGCAGGGGGGCTCGGGGCGAGGGCTGCTCCAGGGCCGCCGTGCACACCGGGTGGAGGAGGGCTCTCAGGGGCAAGGCCATGCACCAGTCCAGGAGGCAGAGCAGCAGGGACACGATGAACTGTGAGAGGAGGCAGACCCTGCGCCTTACTCTGCAGCCTCTTCAACCCCCCACGTGTTCCTTACCAAGGACCACAGCACTGCCCCACGTGCCAGCAATGCTCAGGACATACGCATGCGGAAGGACTGAACTTTAATTATCTAGAATAAATTGTTTACTATTTATTCTTATTTACAGTGAGTGAGGGCTTCACAGGGAGGCCATGAGGGCCAACACAGAGAGCATGACAAAGGCCACCCCTCTGTGGGGTATGGTTTACCATTGTGTCTCATATTTCCCCAAACTCCAGGGGAACCTCAGCTCGTGGGCTGCTTACCTTCTTATCGGCTTCCACTGAGGAGTGCTCTGCACTGGGCAACAGAAAAGCAATTGTGGCCACAAGGATCTGTGCAAAAGACAAATCCCCAGTCAAACAGACCGTAGTGAGGGTTTTGGGAGCCATGTATGCAATCAGAGTCCCAGGATGGCCCTGCCACTGAGCCCAGCCTGATGCCAACTCCTAGAGGAAGCTGACAAAAAGCCAAGAGTCATTTTAGAGATGTGTGTGCTCCTGAAAACCAGCAGAAGGCAATGGGGCCAGGCTGGCGGCAAAATCAGGGGCATCAGAGAAAGGAGTATGTCTCTCTGGACTCACACAATTTCCATCATCGGTCTCCACGCTTTTCACAATGAAAGCAAAAAACACTTCCAAAAATAATTATGAAAATGCTCCCATTTGATAATTTTCTCATAAATTACTCTGGGTCCCTGTCCGCCTATGGTCCCGGGGGAACAGCACCCTCTTCATTCCCACAGGTGTTCCCATGTAGGTGATAAATTATACAGCTGCCCTAAAAACCCGACTTGGCTTTCTGCAGCATCTTATCCTCCTATTGTCCGAAGCTCTACCTCAAGTCTAGGTCCCTTAAGATCGAAAATCACTCGTGATTTCTGACGGCTCTCCGAGAGAACAAAGTGACCTCACTGGTGAAATTTATCTAGGGCCAAGAGAAAAATCAACATCACGTCTTCTCTCTCCCTGAGATACCACGTCCGGATGTGTACACAGCAGGGCGTGTTTAAAGAAGCGCAGCGACAGAAGCCGGCGGGGACGCGTGCGCCTCACCACTAGGCACCTGCGGGCCGGGGGTCCTGCTTCTGCACCAGCCGGCGCCCCCCCGACAGCCCCGACCTCGGGGGCACGCTCGCTGAGAAGACCCTTCCCGTTCCCTCTCTTCCACCAACTACCCCACAGAGGGTGTGCGAGTCGCAATCTCGTTACAGCTGGGTAATCACGCTGCAGCAGAGCAGGGCCCTGTTTTACACAGCGGCCCCTCCCCGCCCCCCGCACACAGGGCATCGCAACCAGCTGCCTGCTCCTCGTTGGCACCATCCAAATTACTCGGGATGAATGAGGCCCAGTCTACAAAAGGCCTCTTTGTTGCGGTCGTGTCTGCCTTTCCAACCCCGCCAGTGTAAGACTGCCCTGGAACACTGGTGGCTTCTTACGCAGGGCCTGGAATCACAGCTGAGAAGAACCAGGGCAATTTAGTCTTAAAATGGGTGACTCGCGTGGCAATTTAACAGTCGGCCCTCTAACAATTGTTTGAGTATCCATAGTTAATTAAGTATCAAATATAATCAGAGGAAACGCTTGTGTTCTAGCATTACAGGAGGAAGACTTACTTCTGCAATTTTCCGAGGCAGAGAGGTTTCAAAGACCTGAAGCTTTTCCCAGTAGGAAACCAGCAGCTGAAGGACGTCACAGGCTACCTGGGCCACGATTTTGTTAGGAAACTGTGAAAACAGACAAACAAAAAACCACACAACCCCAAGCTAAACAACCTCACTTAGCACGTACATTATTCCCAAAGAAGAACAAAGTAGTTCTTTCTCTCCAGCACTGTTTAGGGATGCAAGTCCTGGTTCTGCATTAAATGTAAGAAAAGTGCATCTTGTTCCCAGACTGTCTGTGCATGATCCCCATTCTGCAACTGCCTCTGTCTGGACTGGCTGTGTTAACGTCCATAACGTTCTACAGAAACACGTCACTGTCGTGCAGTCACCTGGAAAGTAAAGCCACAACTTCAAGCACCTTATTCAGATCACATAAATGACAGTTCTGGCAACGGGGGGAAAATAAGACGTAGTACATTGTTGAGCATCCCCTGGGTGCCGGACCTTTTCCAAGAACTGACTCACTTTCGCACTGATAACTCTGCACTGACAGCTCTGAAGGTACACATTCCCTTCATTTTACACGCGGAGAAATGAGAATGGACCCAAAGACTTTCTATACTATGACATTAAACTTAACATACAACTGTAACATTCTAAGAAATGCAAGAAATGTGGCACTATGGGAACAGAATTCAAAGTTACGTAGATTCAATAACTGAGTATGTTTTCTGGGTCTGGCGTGAGTCCAGGGTCCTCTTCCATTTCTTGTGAGACAGCATGTCAAGAGGACAGTCCCTGGAAGGACTGCTGGCTGGGGATGTGCGAAAGGGATGACGATATCCTGACCATGGTGGGCCTCTGCCCATTCCTCAAACACTCTGCCTTATTCCTGCCTCAGGGCCTTTGCACCTGCTCCTTGCTCCACCTGGGACACTCACTCCCCAGGTCTGCATTTGGCTGGTGCTGCCACATCTTTTAGATCATGGCACCAGATGTCCTCTCCCCCGTGAGGCCACCATGCCTGTCCGAAGGCGTAGGGCCCACCCCCTGCAGCCCTTCGGTTTTGTCCCACTGCCCTGTGGAGTTTCTGTATTGCACTGAAGGCTATCAGAGCTGAACGTCCCTGCTTGTCTGCTTGTTCTTTTGTGTTTGTTTCCCCACATCTTGTTCACCATCATATTCCTAGTGCCTGGCCTGCCCCTGAGGGGGTCTGAGGGGAAGATGGAACACGAAGGGAGAGGAGGAATGGGAGTGGGCACTGGGCGTGTTTCTGCTGCATCTCAGCGGTCAAGTCATGGGGCTGAAACACGGCTGGCATGGCTCTTCCTGCTAAGCTGGAGGCAGACAAGGTGACCATGGTGACATGAAGGGAGTGGCAGACAAGAAAGACAAGAGGGCTGTGGACAGAGAAGGGTGAGGCTGGAGAGCTGGGGACAGACAGCAGAGAGAAGGCCCTGCAGAGCAGGGAGGGTGGGCTGACCCTAGGGGAACGCAGGAGCGGACAGCACCCTTCCAGGCAGCGGGCCGGGCACAGGCACAGAGGCAGGCAAGGTCGCTGTGTGTTACTGACACACGGAGCATCTCAGGGCACGTGGGGAGGAAATCACCCACTCACTGGCTCACCTAGCGCAGGCTCACGGAGTCCCCACCACATGCCAGCACTGGACTGAAAGCACAGGGGACAAGGCATACGGGGCGAGGCAGTCCCTGCTCTGAAGGAGCTGACAGCTCAGGGCAGCAGGCACGTCCACGCTGAATGCACTGGTCCGTGGGGCACGGGGTTAGGCCTGTCTGTGGATGGACCCCTCTGGCAGCCGCATGGACCAGACCTGAGGGTCCAGACTAGGGGCCGGCTGTGTAAGGACGACCCTGGGGCAGCAGGTGGGAATGAGGAAGGCTGTTCAGGACTCTGAGACCAGGACGGGCGGTGGGGAAAGGAGGGGAGACGGTCGTGATGGCCCCTCAGATGGGCTGGGAGAAGGAGCGGCTGGTGGGCTGAGGGCCGGGGCTCAGTTCAGGCCCCTCTCGGTCGGGGTGCCTGGGAGGCAGGGTCAGGAAGCCTCCAGAGCCTGAGCTGACACTTCCATCCCAGTGCCCTCAGCCCACGTCCTGGGCAGAAGGCCGGAGTCTGTAAGTATGGCTCCAGCCGAGAACAAACCACCCCCTCCCCACCACCCACATGCTGTCCCACCAGAAACAAAATCTCCGGCGGCTGGGCAGTACCTGTTCCCTCACTCCTGCAGCCACAGGCTGGTTTTCATCCACAGCCCCGGGGAGCATCTCCCTAGACTGCTGCCCGCGCCCTTCCCACACCGAGGGCACAGTCACGGCCAGGCCAGCCTTGCCAAGCGCTCCTGGAGGCGCGGCCACAGCAGAGCAGTGCCCAGAGCAGGGCGGGGCCCACGAGGCAGGAAGCCCCCCGCCCCCGCCGGGCCTCCTGCTCCTGCTGCCCCCAGGCCGGCCTGGGCCTCCCGCTCCTCTCCCTGAGCTCTCTTACACTTAACGGGAGACCGATGTGGCTGATCCCGGTCCCCTGACTTCTCAGCAGCTCAGGCTGCGGCAAGTTCCTGGGCCTTCTGCTTAGTCGCCCTCTCTGTTATTTCTAGAACGGGCAGAGTGGCAGCGTCTACGGGGGTAGGAATTCGACCGGACGGTCCACGCCTGGTGCTGGGACCCCCAACAGAGCAGGGGCTCAAAGCATGGCAGGTACATTCTGTTCTGGTTTTTTTTTTGCGTAATTACAGAAAAATTAAAGCACTTTTTGAAAATTTATAGGAATACTAAGACAGATCTGGCCCAGCGGGAGGCGAATGCCCAGCAGGTGGCAGCTCTTCTTACCGACAAAGCAAAGGGGGAAGGACCCCCTCCAAGTGCCCGGGGCCCAGCGGACATGCGCACTGGGGCGGCCACCCAGGAGCTATCCCGTCTCTCTCAGTCCTGCTGAAGAGGCCAGGGCATGACATCCCACTTCCTGGTCACTTCGGCCAGCAGCAGACAGGCGTCCTGCTGACCACAGGAGCTGCCAGCCACCAGAGGAACCCCACTTGGCCACTGGGCTTGGTCCACGGAGCTCAGGCGGTGGGCGGCCAGGCTGCAGCTGCCAGTGGGGAAGCAGCCATTGGTGGCCCCTCCCGGGACCCTCACAGGACGGTCAAGGTGGCTCTCAGAAAACAAATTTTTGTTTGTTTAAAAAAAAAAGTCCTATTTATTTATTTTGATAGAGGTACCGAGGATAGTCCCCAGGACCCCCTGCATGCTAAGCACACGCTGTACCAGTGAGCTATACCCTTCCGCCCAGAAAAATAATTTTAAATCGAAACGTCTCTGTAATGTAAGGGAAAACAGAGATCAGGCTAATTTGAACTAAAATGGTTGAACAGCTGGGATGCAGCTTAACGTCCAATACGCAGGGTGAACTGGCAGTACCTTCAAAGTGACACCAATGACATTGACAGCCTCCTTCAGCTGAGGGTGGCCCGTACGCTCCGCGAGCTCCTCACATATCCAGACCCCCAGGGAGCAGATGGCGATGCACCTTTTGAAAAAGAAGAAAATCTCTCAGGAAATATAATGCATTTTCTTAGAATTGTCAAATGACAAAATATTTCACATCTTGTTTACAAAGTCGCAAAAATTACAGATACGTTAACAAAATGTCTCCTTGAGAAAAAGATAAGGTGCCCTCAACAGACCAGTTTTCAGGACAAATAGAAATATTGGTAGTGGTTAGTAATTAAATATTTAATGAAATAGATGGTATGTGTTGTCATAGCACACATACCACTTATTTTTGCTGAAACTAATTTTTTTACATTGTATTGCTTCAAGATAATTTTGAGGGAGAATCAGAAATACGAATCTTAGAAAATTGTTAGGAATTGAATTTGTAATTGGTCTCTTTATACAATAAAACACACAATGCCTACCACAAACAGTAGACACATCCTATATTTTAGAGTAAAGAATATCTGAGTAATAACTTTTAAAATAAGTTTTACTCTTATTTATTTTAAGCAACGTGTTGAGACAAAATTATTCCTTAAGTTGCATAGCCCTTTAAAAATTACCTTTCTCAATTACATATCAATTTTAAATGTTAATTCTCTTTGGAACTGACATATTCCACTACCTTCTGCAATGATCAAAAAGTCATATTCTTCTGAATTTTTTCTGAATGCCCATATATAAAATTAAAATGTTTGCTCCCCAACCTGCTCACTTGCAGAACAAAAAGGGTCTTCAAACCACTACCTGGAATGAGATGTTCGCTGTAACGCGTATACACTGTTCTTCGGAGTAAGAGGTCACATCGCGTGCCCATCAAACCCGACACACTGCCTGGCTCTCCACACCCACCGTCCCTTTGTGGTCAATATAATTCAGCAATTAAAATCAATCTTTCTTGAGGTTCTAGAACCACCACATTTCACTGGCTTCTCACCTCTTTAAGTCAGAATGCACTACGTGCTTCAGAACAAGTTAATTAAAAACCCTTGGCCACCACGACACCTTCTACCAAAATGCACCCGGTAAAGGGGTGTGACTCCGTCCCTAGAGGCGCCGGGCACCTGCTGTTTCTCCAGCACCAGGATCACGCAGGAGGAGCCCCACGCGACTCCAACCCTCGGCCTTCCCAGCTCCAGGGTGCTGTCTGCGTCTCTCTCTCCTCTGGCCTAACTTCTGCTCTTGCTCTCAGTCTAGAAACTGCACTTTGCATCTTAGTTTGCCATCATCCCCACGTACTCTGTGTTCTTTCAAAAAGCCTCTTTACTTTCCCCCAGCTTCACTCAGACTCTGGTTGTTCAACCCACTAAAATCTATACAACTTGGAATTACGCCCAGAATCCTATCTTTATGATTTTAAGAGCCGCTCTTCCTCTGTGTGCGCGTGTGTGTGTACATATGAGTGTGTGTTCTCGTATTTTTTACAATCCATTAACCTATTTGTTAAGTGTAATTTGTTAGGAGCAAAGATCTCTCATTTCTAGGAACACCTGCATTTCTCTGTCACTGTTAGCCTTGCACCATGGAGAACACTGTGACCCGTAAAATGGTTTTATAACCTAACCTACTCTCACCTGCCTTGAGTCTTAAGCCACACTCGCGTACAACAGCTCTTCCCTGCAATTTTCTCTCTTTGAAATTCGTCATTTAACATTTCCATTTAGCGTCCTCCTATTCTGATACACGCAGTCATCCCTCACGGCTAGGAGCTCCTGTCAGTCAGGGCTCTCTGTACCCCAAGGATGTCCTTTGTGATTGTGAGTGAGTTTTATCTAACAAGACTCTTTTTCAAGCCGATGGCAATATTCCAACACACTCTCTTAACACTGTTTGCTACCATGCTATCTCATAGCACTCCAATTTATGAAACAAAAACTTACTATTTTGTCTTAACTTTAAAAAATTGTCATTCACAATCATAACTACATTTCGCTATATTCTCTCTCAGCTCTCCCCCATTTATTTGAAGCCGTGACCGTATTTCAGTCTGCTTGCTTATCTGCCCTCATGTGACTTAATTTCACTGCCTAACTCCT
Organism: Camelus ferus; assembly: GCF_009834535.1. NCBI lineage: Eukaryota > Metazoa > Chordata > Mammalia > Artiodactyla > Camelidae > Camelus > Camelus ferus. Next base: position 18,194,809 of record NC_045714.1, on the reverse strand, counting down.
CTGACACGGCTAAGACAGACGGACCACAGCATACACACTTCTACTCCACTTCAACGCCACAACATTTGGTTTTCTAGTCTAAAGCAAAAGGGAAGGAAACGGTACTGCCAAGACTCGCCGAAAATTTTAATATAGTGAGTGTGGGTAAAGGAGGAATCAAAGATTTTCCCCAAGTTTCTGGACTGAAAATCTGGGAAGACCCTGAGACGAAGTCAGGACAGTTAGGCTGCAGGGGCAGGTGCGGACTCGCGGCTTCAACTGCGGTTGTGTTAAGTTTGGGTGTGCCAATGCTGGCAGACGCAGCCAGAATGTTCGCAGACACTGTTGAACGTCTCCTGAGGTACAAGACCATCCCAGTGGAGAACGGCTACCTCACATATCCACCATTTCTGTAAGTTTTGGTTTATCCTCCCTGATTAAACATACCAGGGAATGCGTGTATGTATTTATAACCTTGCTTTTTCTTACCCAAAAGGGAGTACACCATAGAGTTTTCTGCACTTTCCTCCCTTCACTTAACAATGGCACCTTTGAAAAAGTTAAGCAAAGCATTTTCCTGACATAGCCCTTACCGGACTTTCCAGTGTGTGTAAGAGTAATGTGGCGGAATAAATGGTTTTAACATTCACTGATTACACATAAATGTGTATCTTAAAATTCTAAGCGTTTACCTGGTGTTCAGCATTTACCTGGCACATTCATTTGGCTCCTCTGTGGCATTCTTCAGTAAGATACTTACGAGGTAATGCTAGAAACACAAGACGAAGTGAAATAAAAGCTCTGCTCAGTAGTTGACTCCCCACACGTTCTGTCCGTGTTCCAGGCAGTCAGGGTCTCCTGAAGGACTGGGGTGGGTGCTCTGGAGAGGCCCCCCCACCCCAGGGAGAATGTGGAGAAGGACGCGGGGCACCAGGGGGGCGGCAGGATGGTCTCTGTGGGGGCTTCTCTGGGCAGTGACGCCAGGTGTACAATGAATGCTGGCGAAGCAATGAGCCTCCCCGACAGGAAAGCCTCGGTTTTCCTTCCCTTTAATTGGATGACACCTTGTGCACTGAATTCCATGTTGCAATTGTGTGCTATAGCTAGATTAACTGACTCTGGGATTTGAAAAGCATTTTCATTGGTCCCAAAGTCAGTTGAGGAGAGAATGTTTACTTTCATTCTCCAAGGACTAATCTGGAATTTCAAAATCTTAGCAATATTTAATCAGGCCAATGATGGGGCAGAATACTGAGCTTATTTCAAGCATTTCCTATAAATTCATTTGATGCACTAATGCAGCATAATTAAACTGATAAAAATCATTACAAAGAACGGTTCATTACCTGCTTATGATTCGTAGGCATGAGAAGCAGATCTCATTAAAAAAACACCTGCGGAACCGAAGCATCAGTTACGAGTGCGACATGCTCTCAGTGCAGCTCATTCAGTCCCTCTTCACAGCCTCCTAAAGAGGCAACTACTGACACATTTAAATGCGCAGCACAACTTTCAGGGACAACAGCACAGTGCATAGTAGTAGAAGGGAGAACCACAGGCTGGAACTGGAAGGTGCTAAACCTGAGATTCAGATTGGGTCAAACGCATTCCGTACCTTGACGTCTTCTGTCCCAGGGATGAGGTCAGTCACCTCCGGCACTGACTGCAGCAGAGGGATCTCCCGGTAGGTATTTGGAAAGCAGACCAGAGACCCGAGAATGGTGAGAGCTTCTGGACGAGGTGCCTGCACGCAAAACAGGGAGTGAAACGCACGTTTTCCTTTTTGTTAGGGACGTTTGCCAAACGACAACATGTTTTACGTTTGTATGATTGTGAGAGGGAACCTTTATAATTATTTTATCCTAGATAATAAATATCAAACTATGCCTGGTTACTTCCCCCCAGGTGAACGTTTAAGCGAGAGAGGATGACCCGAATGCAAAAGCAAACTTCCAGGGAATGGAAAGTACCCCTCCCCTTGGCTGAAAACAAGCAGGGTGAGGACTGCGCCGCAGACTCGCTCAGGGTCAGGAACGCAAGTCCGGCTCAGTCCTGACTGTTTCACCTTTTTCTGTTCTGTTATCTTATTGTTCTTGACAAAGGAGAGCAAACTGGTAAATGGTATCAAGTAAATAATTTTGCTGTAAAGACAGTTCATGAAAATTCACAAGGGAGAGGGGCTCTAACTTTCGGAAGGTGGGGAAAGAGAAAAGACACCAGCTACCGAATTTCCTGCTCTACCAGGAGCTACTCAGCCAACACCCCAGGGTCTGACCTCTGGTGCGACCCAGAAGCCCCCGTTTGTCCGTTACTGGGATTTGGTGCCCATTCAAGGAGGCACTTTAATTTAGTAGCTCTCAATTCAGCCGACTTACTAGAAGCTGTGATTGGCCAAGAAGAGGGGGAGGAATCAGAATGACAAAGCTATGTCATCGGACACCCACCCGCCTGTCCATCCACCCCTCTGTCTACTTACTATCCTCTAGTAATAATGAAAACTATGGCAGCTGGCAGCTGAGTCCTCACCCTGCGCTGGGCACGGTTCTGAGAGCTGTACCGGCACCTCCTCAGACAATGCCCTCAACAGCCCGACGAAGTGGACAGACACTATGACCATCTCCGTTTCACAGGTGAGAACACTGAGGCGCAGACATGAAGCAGCCCTTCGAGTGATGGACCCTGACTGGAACCGAGGCCTCTAACTGCAGGGTCCACAGCGAGCCTGTACGGTCACGCACCCCGGCGTGACACGAGAGTTCCCCTCTCTCAGAGAGATGGGGCAAGTGCGCGGAGTCGGGCTGGGGAGGCACATGACGGCGACATGGAAGTCAGTGACGCACGTGCTGTAAGAGCTGCACCCGGGGACGTCACGGGAGCCCAGGACATTCGTTCTTTCTGGGCTTGGTTCTCATCAGCACACAGGCGAGTAGGAGACAATATAGAACACAGACAGAGTCCAGGAAACAAGTCGAGATGATGCTGCGCTCTGCTCAGCGTGGTGAGGAAGCACTGAAACCCTGCTGCCAAGGCCCCTGCGGAGTGGGACTCAGCCAGGCAGGTGGAGAGGGAGGGCCGGGCTGAGGAGGCAGGCGAGGGTGGAAAAGACACAGGTGGCCTGGGCACCACGAATTGTCACCAGCCCCGTGCCCAGCCAGAGCACGCGAGTGTGCAGGCCGGGCGTGGGGCTCTGACGCACAGAGCGGGCGACAGTGACGGCGGCTTTGTGCAGGCATCGGCCTCGGGGTGAGGTCACCTCTTGTTCACTGTCTTATTTCATTTTTTAGATACAAAAACTTGAAACAACTACAGCAAGACATCAAGACTTGCCAAAGCAGGTCAGAGAGCACACAGTTTCTCGTCACGTGAGCTCCACAGTGCCTGGTCGCAGCCGCCGCTGGCAGTGGCTCGGATGCAGCTGACAGTGCCCTGGTGCCCGGGAGCACCGCAATCACGCGGCCTCTTGGGCACCTTTCCAGGTTCCTGAGGAGGCCCAACGTCGCCAGGCTGGAACCTCTCGCTTCCTCGGGACCTAAACTCCAGGACGCTGAGCCCGCTCCTCTCCTCCACCTATGCTCACTCCTCGGGGACGCCTGGACCCGCGGACTGAAACGCCTCCTGGGTGCTGACTCCCCAGCGCATCGCTCTAGCCCAGGCTTCCTTCCCAAGGACCCGATCTGTGGCTCCGTCTCCACCGGGGGTCCAGAGGGCCTCTCGCTCTGACAAGCGCCATCTCAGCAGAGGCCTGCAATCCCGTGTGTTGCTAACCTGCCTCCATCACTCTGCCCTCCCATCTGCTGCCTTTACCTCTCTCCATGCTCAGGTTAAGAAAATCTCTGAACAGAAAAGTAGAGAGAATCTTATATCCATACACCCAACACCTAGACTCCAGACCTTACGACTCGTCTCATTTATCTCCTTTCCAGTTTTTCATTTCAATATTTAAAATTCATTTAAGTTTCCACTTTCAGTTTTAGAGCAAGTTCAAGACACTGTGTCTCCCACCCGGGGTCCTCTGGCACCCCTGAGTCCCCGCTTTGGGTTTTCCCTCCTCATCCATCGCTCCGTGACGTGCTGTGTATTCGCTGGATGTTTGCGTCCCCCACGAAGGCAGGAGTTAGGCAGCCCTTGTCACGTCTCTCCCCCCAAGCATGCCCAGTGAAACCACCTGGAGACAAAGGGGCAGCTGCGACCCTGTCCCGGTGGAAGCCGGCCACGCACAGGCTCTGTGTCAGCTTCACCTCCTCCGTGAAGACACTTCTCAGGGACGTCTCCCTCTTGTCATGCAGAACTAACGAGTCCCACACTGGTGCCCCCCACCCCGGGTTCTGGGGGTGATTCTACTGGGGCAGCCGGAGACTCACGTGCAAATATTAACACTTGGTTTGCCCGTCTGATTCCTGGAGGGTCGGAACCCTGTCACACTCACGCAGGCAGGCCCTGGCACGTAGCAGGACCACAGTCCGTGTTTCTCCAACAGACTTGTTTGTCGGCCTTCGCTCACAGCTGCCCTCTACCCACTAGGTCGTCTGGGTCTGAGCTTCACCGAAGCCACCTGCTTCCTGAGCAGGCTTAACTGTGGAGTCCTGTGTGAGCCTGGCTCGCACCGTGGGCCTCCAGGCTGAGCGCTGGACTCTGCAACCACTGGGCACAAAGCACCGGCTCTCACATACGTAAAACAAAGAGTTGCTCCACGGCTTTATGCAAAGGATGGAACAAATCTGATCATGTTTTGGCCTCGGCACTGAGCCCACAGTCAGCCCCAATTTACGCCCAGAAGAATGAGGCCTGTGTGCGGAAGTGTGTCGCCCAGGACAGGTGACTGGTACTGGTGCTGCGGGCATGGACCCCAGGCCAGACTGGACAGAGCTCCGGCATCAAGAATCGGAAGGGAATTCCAGGCAGCACCTGCCTCATGTGCACACCATAGTGCCCCCGCTGTACGCTGGGGACCTCTGGATTGGTTCTGGTTTGGGGCTGTTACCAACAGTGCCCGCGAGCACAGACCCCACCGCCTTTGGGTGCCGTGAGCCCGTGTTTGCCCTCCCTTGGCCACAGCTGCAGGTGCGCAGCAGGGGCACCCCAAGCTCGCAGTCAACTTGCGTGAACCGGCAATTCTGACATGGCAGGTATGCCCCGTTGCAACGCCTCTCTCCAGCTCCTTTATAATTTTAAGCCTCCAGTTTAAACTAAGAGAGTAATTCAAGGTAATTCCAACCGTCACTGTTTGTTTATGTAGCCCTTACATTCATATTCTCATATATTTTTCTCTCTCTTTAAAAAATGTTTTCAAAGGCTACTTTAACAGCTCATCTCGCCTGAAGGTAAACTGTTCACAGAGGATGTCCACCACACGTGGTACCACCGCTAACCAGAGCGCCGTTCTTCTTACAGGAAACTCTCAGAGCAAGTATGGGCCGTGCCAGTAAAGTATGATTTCCCTTCCTACATCCTGTATGTTTTTTCAATGCTGATTTGAATGGTTAAAAATAAATTTGAAAGTTCTTTGAGAATGATTATCCTAAAACCTTTTTGAGAAATAAGTACAGAAAGTTGTCACAGTCTTTACCAAAAAACAGCCAAACAAATGCAGTATTTCCCTTCTTCCTTCCTTTTCTTCCTCCCTTTTCTTCCTCCTGTTCTGCCCTTCGGCTCCGGTCTCTTTTCCCCACCCTTTTGCTTTTTAATTTATCCTTCTAAGAAAAAGTTAGCACATGAAAACACCAGCATGAAATACCAGCCACACAAAGTATAGGAAAACAATTTACATTTAAAACCCAGGGTTGGAGCTTGAATGTACCCTGCCCAGAAGAAATGAGTAGAATGAAAAAATAACAACGCGTCAAACCAAGTTTAGGTAGCTGGACCCTCACTGATTTCAGTGCAAGTCCCCGGCAGGCAGTAAAGCTAATTTTACATCCATTCTGAGAGGGAAGAAATGATCTGAACAGGTTAACAGCTGTACAGACGTGATGGCCCTTTAATAAACGTGTGAGAGTGTCCTCTCAAAAGGCATGAATACACTGCCCTCATAATGGAGGTAAACGTGGAGATTACAAATTAATTCCTTTCGTAGCCCTTAATGTGCATTTAGTCCACTTGATTCTAATTTTTAAGCACAAGAACTCTGCCAGAATTTTACGGCATGTTGATAAGAAAATTACATTAACTTTCTGGTTACAATTTCAGTGTTCTAACATTTTAAGAAAGTATTTCCTATTAGGCTTATAATAGCTAAGACTTAGTAATTAAATGAAACATTATTGATAACACACACCTAAAATTCTCTCTTTACCGCAGACATCTATGTCCGCGCCACCATTTACTGAAAGATGCTAATAAGAGTCTGAGGCGGGTCCCGCCTCTGACTGTGTAAATGTGCTGAAATACGAGTGAGGACACGATTCTCACACTCTGGCCTCTTGATGAAACGCCTTTCCGATACCCGGGTGTCATCCTATCCTACAATTTCACACATCAGCTGCCAGGGCGTCTCCCCGAGAGCCTGGTTTCACGTTGCACTAATGAGTCAACACCTGTTAGGAGTGGAGAAATCTGAACCTTGTTAGCGACTCTGACGCCTCCTGGGGGCCGGGCTGCCGAGCGCCGTCTCACTCACCGCCAGCGTGTCTGCACTGAGGACCCTGGCCGCGGCCGCGATGAAGTCCCCCAGCAGCATGGAGAAGCCAGGCAGACCCAGGGAGAAAAAGCGAGGTGGGCAGTGCCTTATGATGGTGTTTAAGACATCCTGGAGGGGGAGATAAGAAAACACAACCGTCACTGGCGAGAACAGAATCCCAAAGCCATCAGTTTGTCTGTACACACGACTATTGTACGATCATCTCAGAGAACAGAGACTGCGGAAATTCTTCAGTGAAAAGGGTTCCGAGAGGCGGCTCAGCCCCAGGGCTGCTGTGCTCATTTTACCGGTGGGAGAAGGGGGACACTAAGCTGGAGGATGACGCGTCCAAGATCTAAATCATGGCACTGGGCCTAGACACCTCTTCCGTCTTCCAAGGCGAGCTCCGTGGACAAGCTCCAGGAGTGTTGACGTAGACACAGAAGTAGAACCTGCAAACATCGATCACTTGCAATATTCTTCAGTTCTCCAAAGTTACAGCACACTGTTACATTAAAACCCTTAAAGCAGGCAAAGAGATGGACACATCCACACTTGCGGAGACGCCACAAGCTAAGCAGTTGGCGTGAGGGAGCGCTGTAGCGCTGTGACGGGTCACACGCTAGGGCTGGGTGGTCGGCGGGGCTCCTGGGAGAAGCGGACGGCGAGATACACGTGCCCGGTGCACGGACCACCTGCTGCTCAGGGTGCAGCGTGTAGACCATCCTCAGCCCGGAGGCCTGGTGTCCCTGGGTCTGGGGTGGCCTCTCATTGGTGGGTGGCCGGCTGGCCCCGCCCACCAGCTCTGTTCTGAGGCTGTCACCCCATTCCAGCCTCCACTCATGCCACGGTCAGGCCACATCTCTGAAGCCATCTGTGCGAGTGTTTGTGTGCAAAGGGGATTAGTCAGAAAGCCACAAACTGCTTTCATGAAGTTCTAGGTCAAGCACAGCAACCAAACGTAGCGCGTCACTACAGCTATGTGACCTGAAATCGTACACCCACAGTTAGTCACAAAATCTGAGTACAGTAAAATACTAAAAAAAAAAACCCCCAAAAAATCTCCTTTTTTTCCCCCTCAAATTTCAGTGTGGCTATTTGAAAAATCCTTTAAAATAATCCTGATTTGATTTGATTAAATTAGAGCAAAGGAGTAGCAACGTGCTAAATTCTACCCTGTTCGTCCTTTATAATAAAAATAACTTCATTTAGCAACTTGTCATCTTAAAAGAGGATTTTTATGTGTTCACAAAACATTTTTTCTAAGACTTCTTTTTTCCTAACATAGTGGGCTCATTTAGTTTCTACAAATCATACTGTTTATGTCTTTAAAATGACTGCCTAGCACTTCCTGTATTAAAGCTCATGTACAATAAATAGTTTAGCAAGTACTAATACAAGGTTTTAGCATTTCAGCAGACTTTTTCTTATACCAAAAACAAATAGAGAGATAAACAGAGAAACAGATAAAAGGGAGGAAGGAAGGAGGAAAGGAAAGAAAAATCCGAGCACCCCGCTGCTGGGTTAATGTTTAAACCTGCTGTAATCACGTCCTTGCTGCACATTAGCGTCCACAGCGGCCAAGGCAAACATTCTGGGGGCTGAGCAGATGGACGCGGCAGCTTAGAAAGTGTGTGGTCAACTCACGCTCCAAGAGCGGAACAAAAGCTCCACCTTTCTCATAACGAAGGCTCTGATTAATGCCCTGGGCTCCTCACCACACACCTGTAATTACTCACAGAGGTGCGCTCTGCGCAGGGCCCTGTCGCTGAGGATCAGGCACCGAGCCCTCGGGCAGCAGATGGGAGCGGGCTTCTGTTGACATCTGCTGCCTTGAAAGGGTTCGTGCAAACCTGGCTCGCAAGGTAGCAGAGCGCTGCGCATTTGAAGATTAACACTGCAAACAAGCGTGATGTTAACTTTGTTATGTTTGTGTTAATTCCATCTGTTGAGATGAGGAACCGAGCCTGGAACCCTGTAGATTTTTCAAATCTTTAGCACATACTTAAAAAAATCACCTATTTTCACCACTGGAATTTAGGGTTTTAATTTTTAAAAAGAAGGTAGTTTGCTAGGATAAGTTTATGGGAATCAGGAACTAAGCCCTTTCAACAAGCTGCAGCCAGAATCCGTCAATGAAACCCCTTCTGCTTCACAAGTCACACGTGCCAAGGCAATGAGCTGTATGTGGGGCATTCAAAAAAAAATTACTAAGTTGCCACTGATACTGAAGAGAGCAGAAATGCGTGCTGCGGGGATCAAGTCACTCGGCCCCCCACCCCTGGACCTCGGCCAGTCTCTTCAACGGAACCTGCTTCTGTGGGCAAGAAGATTGGAAAGAGAGGGCAAAATAACAGATGGCCAGCCTGGCCTGCCCGCCACCCACGTAAGACGGCCCCCGGGAGAAGCGGGCCCGCCGCTGCCGCCAGTTAAAGGAGCACTGGCCAGGGTGAGCGCGGGGGTTAAGGAGGGAACAAACACACGGCCGGTCGGCCAAGTTAGGGCCATATGCTTGCCTGCGCTGCTTATCCACACAGAAGCGGAACAGCCCGAAGACGGCATCTTTGTGACGGCAGTCTGAAATAAGGAATAACTGCGGTCCTCGGGAGACAGTAACTGCATCTTCCCTACGGAGGGGGGTCCCCACAGTGCTGCACTGACTTCTAGAGGGTCCTGCCTTCGCCTTCCTGCCGCACATGGGCGTCACAGTGCCAGCTGGCGTCTTTGGGAAAATGAAAGTCTTGAGACGAAACTTCCTCGACCATGTCCAGGGCGCTTCCCAAACAGCAAATATTCATGTGTGACCCTCATGCTTTTTGTCATATTCGAGTCCAAAGTGATCATTAGTTGTCTGTTTTTCAAAGTAACTCACTTCAAAAAACATGTAACTAAGATTATTCTGGAAAACTCGTATCCTGTGTCATAAATAGAATATACCGCTGAAGTCGGTACCACCACGGTAAGCCAAGGCCACTGAGTTTGTGCTAAGCACCGCAGTCTGACGGGGCGCTCCTTGTCAAGAGGAGGTCAGAGAAGCACTGTGCCCACTGCAGCCGGCCTGCCCGGGGCCACCGTCCCTGGGGAGCGAGTCCCTGCCACTCAGGCTCCCCGCTCTGTGCCCGCAGTGGGGATGCCCCGTCCTCAGGTCAGACTCTGACACGGTACACGGTGCAAAGAGCTGCAGCGCTGGGACACAGGCCAGGGGTCAAGGCCTCGCGATGCGACCGCGGGCAGACCGCGTCCTGCTCGGGTTTCACGTTTCTCTCCCACGAAACAGGCTGATGCCCCTACAGACTTCGTCTAACGGGAGAGGGGACACGCGCCTTTGCAAACTGAAAAGGCTCGCACACAAGTCAGCAGGGCGACAAGAAGAAACACCATTGTAAAAAAGAGAAGGCTGATCAAGGATTTTCACCTTCCAGAATCTAATTCGTAGAATTCACTGAACGATGCTCTGCTGATACTCAGAAAGAAATTTTGAAAACATTTCAAAGGTGGCCCTGAAGCCTCTTACGTGACATTTTCCCAGAAATTAAAAAACTAAAAATTAATGCTCTCAAGTAACATCCTTAGCGAAGAGTCACAGCAGCTGGCCGTGGAGTATACAATTTCTAAAGCGAATAACGAAATAAAGGCAGGAAGACTCTGTTTTTAGATTCCCCAGAGTCCATTCTTCTACGCTGTTCTAAAATTTACCCCGATTAAGTGACTCTGGTAGCAAAAACTAGTTTCTTTTCTATATTCTAAACAGACTGAAAAACAGTCAGCGAAACAATTAGCTCACTGACAAGCGGGCTCTAGCACAGGAACGAGGTGTGTCCTCGAGGATTGACCAGCATGATGCTCCTGCATGTGCTTTTGTTCAAAGGAAATAAAATCCAATCTGCAAAACGCTGCAGTATGATGAACAGACCACCAGGCTGGCACTTTCCTCCCATTTTGGGTTAAAAGTCCACACGGATGCTGCACACTGAGCGTGAAAACGAGATGGTCAGATGATAACTGTGAATTTGCAGCTTATCAAAAGATTCTGGTTTATGAGAAAGTAACTGGTGAGAACATCTGTCTCCCATCACGGCTCTCACAAAAAATCAGGTAATTCAAACAGAGGCGTGCTGCCGCCTCGCCCCCAGAGCACAGTTCTATAAACGCGAACCGCACTCAGCCTAGTAAACGAATCGCTTTAATTGAATGCTATGTACACAGTAACTGGAAAAACCGTAAGTGATAAGAAAAACATATGGTGATGGCGACAGAAATTGGTTTATTCATTTTGCATAGTGTTGTTCCTTTAGTTCTCTTATAATTGACCTTTAGAACGATAAATGTGTAAAATAATTTTGTTTATTATGGCTCCAAACCTTCCAACAATTACACAAAATGAAAATTTAAAAGGAAGGATTCGTTCTGGAAGCATTTCCATTGTTGACATAATTGCACAGCGATAATTTAGTGCCCGTGTTGTTATGGAAAATAAAAAAAGGGCCATTACAGGCCATTTCCATTTAAAATATTGCACAGTGGTGTCAAAAATGGGGGAAAATGTTCACTTTAAAGCAGTTTAAAATGGATTAACCCTGTAAACAGAAACATTTCAGCACAGTGTTCTGTGAAATGCAAATGTTCACGAAGCAGCCGTCCCTCAAGCAGGACTAGAAACGTCGCGTCTGCACTTTCGCACCAAGCACGTATATATGATTCACTTAATGCTTGCGCAGGGCCCAGCAGATGATGGCTGTAACACAATAGCCGGCCATCTGCCTCCCTGCCTCCTGCGCGGACACGCCTGCTTCCCGGGAGCAGACAGAGCCCAGAGTCACCCAGACCGTCCAGGAGGCCACGCAGGGTCGTTCAGAAATGAACCTGCGTACCTGAAGTCACCAAGCGCCTCCTTTAATGTTTTACTTTAAGGAAACCAAGAGGCTAGATGGTGAATGGTTGCATTGCTGTTTTTCAGAGAAGGTACCTGTCCTTTACCCAGGAAACTCTGTGGGAAGGTCTTTTGTTGGGTGAGGTGGGGAGTGTTCCGGGCTGGTTGTCCCATCCATCCGGTTAACAGAAAGACCCTCCTTCAACCTAAGTGGACCAATTACCAAAAGATGTGAATGTGGAGGGACCCTTGTAATTTTACACCTGGATATAATTTTTTTTTAGCAATTAAAAAGGCAGGCCCGATCTGGCAGTACTTCAGGACATATTTCTACGTCTCGATCATCACCTTATTGGCAAAGCTCAGAAATGCTGAGTGACAAAGAAGTCCTGGAGACCAGAAGGACAGATCTGAAGAGCACCCCAGGTGCCAAGGCCTGGTCCTCTGCCTTCTGCCCCCTCAGCACTGACACAAAGACCTCCTCGACACACCACCTGCCTCTTCACTCTGCACTGCTTCCCGCAGGGGTTTCTGTTGCTAAAAATAAAGCCTTTCTGATGATGGCCTTTAAGAAAAGCACCACAGATCACATCACAAGCACTGCGCTTCCAGAAAAGTCAGTGGAAGTCCAAACACGGCAGGACAAAGCTACAATTACTTTCAAGATCTGGGCCAAGGAGTACTACGGTATGTGCTAGACATTATCTGCTCCAGCGGCAGAGTATGGTGTGATCTGCTTGGAGAGAAGGCAGAGATTTTCATAAGTGCTGGACACATGTGACTTCCCTGGGTGTAACTGTTACCAAGGCCAGGAGAAATAGGGCAGGAGCAATTGGGTTCTGCAGCCAGAGAAACAAAATCGCTTCTTGCTTCTCACCACGAAAAATGCTGCGGAGAAGACACTGAGCTTCCTCGACAGCAGCTGGCAGAGGAAAAAAGGAGTGATAGACAGAACTTCCGATGGTCGGAAGAGCTGCTCTGACCATTTGCGTGGGATCCGAACAGGCGGGCAGACGGCAGAGAAAAGTCCCCGCCACCCTGAAGCCCTGAAGGGGAGCCTCGGATATTTGCATGACAGCTTCACGATTAATCCCAAACTCGGCTCCCTTGCACTGACCAAGAATGCCTGCCTGCTTCAGGGAAAGGGGGAGACTGGCTGGTTAACTGATTTTAAGAAATTCGCTGCATGAATTTTATCCGACACTGGAGTTGAGATGTCACCAGGTGGTCTTAACTGCTTCTTTTCTTTTTGCTGTTTGCATAAGCTTTAGATGTAATCTAGATGTGAAACACTTGCACTGTACAGTGGTTTTTAGTATATGCATAGACTTGTGCACCGTCACGACCATCTAATTTGAGGGCTGTCCCCCACTGAAACCCTCTTCTCATTATCGGTCCGTCTCCAGTCCCCTTCCACCAGGCAACTGCCGTCTCCCTGCTGTCTCTGTGGAATATACCTACGTGGGATATTTAAGATACGGAGTCATATGATACGTGGTGCTTTTTTATCTGACTTCTTTCACTTGGCACGATTTTAAAGCTCATCCACATGGCAGCTGGAGCAACACTTCGGTCTTTTTAACGACCAAATAATTTTCCACTGTATGGACAGACCCCATTTTTCTTACCCTTCCATCAGTTGATGGACATTTGGGATGTTTCCACCTTCCGGTGACTGCAAATAGTGCTACTATGAAAATCTGTGTACAAGCTTCCTTTGAACACCTGTTTTTAATTTTGGGGGGTCTATACCCAGGAGTGGAATTGCTGGATCATACGTTTAACTTTGGAGGACCTGCCAAACTGCTTCCCATCGCAGTTTCACCATTTAATTCTTACCACTAAGGTGTGAGGGGCCCAGTTTCTCCACTTCCTCATCGACATCTGCTACTTTCCATGCTCTGGTTTTGAAAAGGATTCCAGCCATCCTGGTGAGTGTGAGGTGCTAACCTCACCGTGGCATTCCCGTTAGTAACCACTGATGTTGAAAAGGTGTTCATGTGCTTATTTGGCAATTATTTTATTTTCTTTGGAGAAGTGTTTAAGTCCTTTACCCATTTTTAAATTGGGCTGTCTTTTGTTGTTGAGTAGTAAGACTTCTTTTTATGCATTCTTATCAGATACATGATTTGCAAATAATTTCTACCATTTGGTGGGCTGTCTTTTCACTTGCTTGATAGTATCCTTTGATGCCAAAAGACTTTAATTTTAATGAAGTATAATTTATCCATCTTTTTTCTTTTGTTACTTGTTCTTCTGGTGTAATGTCTTAGAATCCAATGCTAAGCCCCAGGCCACACAAATTCCTCCTATCTTTTTTTCCTAAAAGTTTTATACTTTCAGCTCTTACACTTAGGTCTTTGATCCATTTTGAGTTAATGTTTATGATGTGAGGTAGGGCTGCAACCTCACTCTTCTGCATGTGGAAGTCGGTTGTCCCAGCACTACTTGTTCAAGAGCATGTGCCTTCCCCTCTGAACTGTCTTGGCACCCTCGTTGAAAATCAGATGACCACAGACATACAGGTTTATCTCTCAGTTCTAGTCCCTCGATCTGTGTCTGACCTTTTACCCGTACCACACTCTTCTGATTACTGCAGCTTTGCAGGAGGTTTTGAAATAGGGGAGTGAGTCCTCTAACTCTGTTCCTCTATTTCACGATTGTTTTGGCTATTCAAGGTCTCTTGCAATTGCCTATGAATTTTAAGATAAGCTTTTCCATTTCTGCAAAAAAGGACACTGGAATTTTAATAGGAATTGCGTTGAATTTGGAGATCAATTTAGGGAGTACTGTCATCTTAACAGTATTAAATATTCCAACCCAGAAATACAGGGTAACTTCCCATTTGTCTTCTTTAATTTCTTACAGAAATGTTTTGTAGTTTTCAGTGTATACTTCTCATACTTCTTTGGTTATATTTATTCCTAAATATTTTGTTCTTTTTGATGCTACTGTAAATGGAAATATTTTCCTAATTTCACTTTCGAATCATCCGTTGTGGTGTACAGAAATACAGTTGACTTCTGTATATAGATCTTATATTCTGCAACCTTATTGAATTCACTTACTCGTTCCAATAGGGTTTTTTTTTTTTTTCGGTGTGTGGCCTTAGGGTTTTCTATATACAAGATCATTTTATCTGTGAGTATAAATAGCTTTTCTTTTCTTTCCTTCTACGTCACTCTCTTACCTAATTGTCTCAGCTCGAGTCTCCAGCACGCTACTCAGTAGAAGCAGTGAGAACAGACATCCCCACGTTTGTTCCTGATCTTAGGGAGAACATGGAAGTTTAAAATGGAAAAGCCTGCTGTTTCTTTGGCAGAAAGAAAGCCAGGACCTGTGATGGGGCATCCAAACCCAGAGTGACCTTTTCTCAAAACGTTCTTGGAGATCAGTGAATCAGTGTGAGGATGCTCAGGGCACTGGGAGACTGGGGGCTCTGAGAAGGGCCTTAGCCTCCGTCCCACGAATGGGTCTTTCCTTCAGCCTCAAGTTGTCAGCAACGTGAGCAACCTACAAAGCCCCCTTTACTCTGACAAGCACAGCTCCCTGCTTGCAGCTCCTGGATCGCGAGGGGCTGTTTCACACGTGTTCCTGTAACGGGCCCTTCGCAGCTCACTGGGGGACTGACAGGGAGGTGGTAAACCCATCAGGAAATTCTGGCACGTTTATGATCCCACAAGACGCGGGCAGCTGCTGGAGGGTCACAGAGAGAAGTCCTACCAGCTGCATCCATCCTGCCCTGAGGACGCCTGGGCCTGCCTATGTAATGACTGCGTCGTGACCCTGATACGCCGCAGACCCACACCATTACAGTTGGCACAACAGGCCGGCTTAATGAGGCTGAGGCAGGCGCTCCGGAGCAGTGATTAACCCCTCGCGACGAGACTTGAGCAAATGAGGGCTTTGCGGAGCCGCTGCCGGGAAGGGGTGGGTGGGAGCACGAGGCTGCATCAGACCCACACGCGCAGAAAGTGCTCGCAGATGCCTGGCCACGGGTGTTGCCCTCTGAAACAGGACCGCACTTGACGGCCAAGGCCGCCGGCCACAGCTGCGGGGCGAGTCGGCGCATCCTGGGAATTTACGAGGGGCCGGGTCGGGGGGTGGGTGAGGGGGGTAGAGGATACCAAAATCTGCTTTATCTGAGGCAACCAGCTGTTGTTTCAGAAGAGGCCAACCTGAGCCCAGTCTCTCCTCTCTCCTTGCCCCGGCCTCTGCAGCTCTCACGGCATTCTGGGGTGGAAGCGAAGCAAGGCGTCCCGGCCATCAGTGCTGACAGGATGGCTAGAAGTGTACCTGCACAACCAGGCAGGCGCCTAAAGAATCACTGAGGTGGGGTCAGTGAGACACGGGCACGTGCAGGCCGCGTAGGTACCAAAGGCCGGCAGCCACGCTGCTTCCCAGCTGTGCTCTTCCTCCCGTCTCAGGAATGCATCGGCCACAAATATATTCTCCTTAGGATATTAAAAAGAAATCCCTGGACGAAACCACAGGCTTGACACACGCAGGCTTCCTAAGGCCGCGCTGGGGGGTGCAGCGAAGGTGAGATCAACTGACGCCGCCACGCAGGACCGTCAGCTCACCCACTCGACCTCACCTGAGGTCAGTCAGGGCCAGAAAGTGGCCAAGGTCTGGACTCAAACCTGAGCGTGTTCCTCTTCTTTATAAAGAGAAAACGTGAACTCGGGGTCAGAGAAGCAGCACCGGACACCCGCCGCGGGCAGCACAGCGCCGTCCTGACGTCACTCAGCTCTCGCGCACAAATTTTCCTTTCGCCTCATTCACTTTGCCTGATAATCATTAGAAAATGCAAATATACTTTTCAAAGCTCCCCTTCCTAGTGAAGTCAATAAATGACTGCTGTGGCTGATCAACGTGCTTCCAAAAAAGCCTGCCTGACACAGCCTGCCTCGCACGAGGGACCCGGGGATGCTGTCTTCAAAGTAAGAAGGAGCTTCCACCAAAGACTCTCCTTAGGAGACTGCTAGAAACAAACTCACACGTGCGCACGCGCGTGTGTGTGTGTGTGTGTGTGTACACAGGCACCAGTGCGGGGTGGGGGCTGTTGGAAATATTCAATGGGAAGACACCAAGAAATTCCCCAGGATTGCAACAAGAAATCCAGATTCCTATTTTCCCCTCAAAATGAGCACTAGAAAACCCACACCAGCTGGGGCTTCAGCTCCACTTACGAGACCCGGGCTGTCAGAGCCTGGCGTCTGGTGCCTTTAACATGGCCTCCTTCTCACTGGCTGGAATCGGCACACCAGGGTTCTCAGGCCCGCTTGGTGGTGCCGGGTTTTCTGCTGGCTGCTTCCCAGTCTGTGACCAGGAACAGCTTAAAGAGGGAAAACGACTTCTGTGGGAGCTTCCCCGTCTTCTGGCGTGTCTGCGCTCCAGAAAACAAATCAGCTCTGGGGTATGATTACTATTTATTCTGTTCATTCTAGGATAACACAAAACGCATGTTTTCTAGCTTCCTTAAGAGTAAAATTATTCCACCTGCACATAGGAGTGAAGTTGAAGCTTTCAACATTTTTGTGTTCTCTAAAAAACCAAAAAAGAAAAAGAAAAAGGCAACCTGGAGGTCCTTCGAGTCCAGGAGGCTACAGCGCATCCTGCCTACGAGGGATGGAGGATGAGGAGTGGTCCAAGCTGGCATCAGTTTTAGTTTCTGCTCTGGCCACAGAATCACACCTACTGCTGCTACTTTTTTCGTAATTTAATTTGTGTTTGGACAAAGAGCTCCCAAGAATAACTGAAATTTGAGAGAAAAATCCCAAAGGGAGCCAGCTCTGTCAGCTCGATTCTGAAGAAACCTCAGGCCAGAACTACTAACGAAGCAGCAGTGCTGGCCACGCTGAGACGCCGCCGGCTGCCCGGCCCACGGTGAAGACCCCGCCCCACGGGGGGAAGGAGTCAGACCCCCCAGAATGACTGATGCAGTCGACACACAGCTCATCGCTTCAAATTCGAGGAATATCTGATTAACAGCTTGGTTTTTAATTTACACATGATGAGATTCATTTGGGAGGCTTAAAATATACTTTCTTTTTTCCCTTAAACGAAGTTGCTTCCAGGCAGATGCCGGAGGGAAGGAGGAAGCAGGAAGAGGAGGGATCTGGAGATAAGACTCTTAAGGGACACCACTGACTACCCTCTGACCTTGGGCAGGTACTTTACTCTTGAGCAAGCACTTGTGCAAGGAGAATGGAAATGCAGCCCGCCCCACGGGGTCCGGACACGGGGCAAAGGACCCTGCCCCACGGGGCCCTGACTTGGGGCAAAGGACCCCACCCCACGGGGTCCGGACACGGGGCAAAGGACCCTGCTCCACGGGGCCCTGACACGGGGCAAAGGACCCCGCCCCACAGGGCTCTGACATGGGGCAAAGGAGACTGACAGGGAAGCATTTTGTAAATTTTAAAGCTTCATGTATCATTGTTACTATTAAATTACAACAGCATTTCAAATCATAATCGTATTAAAATATTAATTTTGAAGGATCAATTGAAAATTAAGACTTCAAATCAACTTGTTCTAAAATCTATTCATTAAAAAAAGAGTCTGACATAGAAAACAAACTTATAGTTACCAAAGGGGAAAGGAGGTAGAATAAATTAGGAGTTTGGGATTAGCACACACACACTATTATATACAAAACAGATAAACAACAAGGACTTACTGTACAGCAGAGGGAACTATATTCAATATCTTGTAATGGCCTATAATGAAAAAGAATATGAAAAGGAACACACATGCGTGTGTAACTGAATCACTGTGCTGTGCACCAGAAACTAACTCAACGTTGTAAATCGACTATACTTCAATTCTGAAAGTCTGAAACGAAAAACAAGTCATTCTGGCAATTCCATATAAAAATATCTAACAGTTTCTGAAGGCACCACGTCAGCCGCTGTGAGGGGAGGGTACAGATGCCCCGACTCCCAGCCATGACCTCTTAGGGGTAGGGGACGCTCTGCACAGTTGAGTGAGGCCAGGCCAAGAGCACGGGGGCCCTGGAGGGGGAGGCAGCCAGCGCTCCAGGGGGACCCAGGGAAGGGAAGCCGATGGGTGACACAGAGGCACAGGGTGGTCTTGACAAAAGCGTCACACGCACGTGTTCAAAGAAAGACTCAAGCGAAAAAAAAAAAAAAAAGGTGGGTATTTTACTTCAACGTCTTATTACCACAAGGGTCTCTTTTGCCAACGTTTCTCCAGCCCACAAATACCTACCGAGGAGTATTTTTCCACGGAAGAACAAGAGAAACCTGTGGTTTATTACTCCGCTAGAAAACAGTGTTCTCTCTAAGATGTGTGCCAGTAAACAGCATTAATCGCCGAACAACCTGCAGGTACCACACCACGACCTATTGTCGTGTGCTAAAAAGAAGTCAGCAGAAAAAAAGAGATTATTCCCCACAGGAGCACACTTCCTCCCAGAAACACAACCTGCAATTTAAAGTGCTGTCTTAACGCGCTTTCCCTGTACCCAAAACC
Organism: Camelus ferus; assembly: GCF_009834535.1. Classification (NCBI taxonomy): domain Eukaryota; kingdom Metazoa; phylum Chordata; class Mammalia; order Artiodactyla; family Camelidae; genus Camelus; species Camelus ferus. The sequence goes on along the minus strand of NC_045714.1, from coordinate 18,175,844 downwards.
TAACCTTTATGGGCCATGAATCACAGTCATGATTTAAAATCTCATACATTCAAAAATCGCTCCTTTCCAAGTGGGGGTCAAAGCACCCCCTCCCCAAGTCACAAGCAGCGTTCGGGGTGTCAGAAGCTGTCTCTGTCTCTCGTTTCTTCTCTGCCTAAAGAAAAACATGAATTTTCTTAAAATCTTCATCAAGTTCTAAATGGGAAATGATGATCTTGCAGGTCAACAAGCAAAATTCCAACGGGGACCCCTTCTGCCGTCACGGTACTGGGGCCACTGATGGCCGAGCTGTGCTCACCTCTCTAAGGCCACGCAGGGAGTTGTCAGGTCCCCACATCACAGGACGAGAACCTCAAGCCAGAAAAGCCTATGAGGTCACGCACTCAAGGAAGCAGCGACTTAGCCAGGCCAGGCCTCAAGCCTGACAGAGGGTGTCCCTTGGGGCGGCCAGGCCAGGTGGCCTCGGACAGACACTATAGAGCATGAGAGCCTTGCAAACCCCAAATCAGTCGCCTGCCCTGTTTGGCCTGGATGCTGGGTTGGAAAGTTCTGCGGGGAGCGCTGCTGAGCAACGCCTGCCCACCCCACAGGTGGGACGGCCTGATCTCTCCCCAAGACGTGGCGCCAGACACTGGAAGAAGGCAATGACCTTAGCCTGTGGGCCATCCCTTCTCCACGTGGGCCGTGCTCTGGTCACCCTCCTTCTGGCCAGCTCCTTGGGCCCCGCAGCCCTGCCCCTCTGTCCACGCACGGGACTGGGCTCCGGACACAACACACCTCAGCCGTTTCTCGTGTCATCTCTGAATGAATCAGCTCACTCCATGTTTTACTTCTGATGTTGATTTTTTAAAAACAAATTCAGAATCTTACAAGTTGAACCATGTGAAATTACACCCCCTCTTTCTTTTGAGAAACAGCCCAGTCGTGGCGATTTCCATACAGGTCAACCTGAAACATTTGCCTCTCCTGCTAAATTTGTCTAGGCGTCCGTGTCCCTGGTTACACGGAGGGAGCTGGCTTTCAGGTGGCCGCCCGGCACGCTGTCAGTTAGGTGTCAGCGCCTGGCTCTCCCCCTGCTCCGCGGTCACCTGTCCAGCTCCTCTGCCAGGACAGCGGTTTCCAAGCTCAGCGCTGCTGCCACTGCAGGTCGTAAGGTCTCGGCTGTGGTCCTGGCACTGCAGGGCGTGCGACACCCCTGACCTCTACCCGCTGGGTGCCAGTGCTCCCCACTCCCCGCTGTGACAACCAAACGTCTCCAGACCCTGCCTGATGTCCCTGGAGCACCCCCGCATCTCAGGAATCACTGAGCTCCAGTAGACGTGGGTGAGCTCACCCCTGAGGAAGATTAATGCCTGCTCTGCAACTGACGAGGCCAAAAGCTCATCCGGGAAGTCCAGCTCAGCCACCACGGTCACCCTGTTCCCCCCCTAAATGCACGTGGTTTTAAGAAGCTCTTCTCTTATTCCTTCAACTTCCCACCAATCAGCCCAGTGACTGGAGGGCCTGCTCTGTCTGGGAGAAGACCAGTGCCCTCCAGGGAGCCTCCTAAGGAAGATTCTGGTGGCCTGGGCTACGGGGGTCCACAGGAGAGTCCCCTTCCAGAGAGAGGCCTCGGGGCAGAAGAACATCTCTACTGAAAAATGCAGGTCGGCTTACACACCACATGGTACCCGCCGACTAGGGGAAGAGCCTTTCGCTTGTCCACACACGCTGAGCTGCTATCACGCTGCATTTTTATTTCAGGTGTTTCACGCGGTGGGCGCTCAGGAGACACTGACGGCTGAACATACGTAATTCGTATCGCTGATAGCGTTTACTTGAAAGTCTTGCCGTCTTTAACTCCACAAAGGGAAATCTAACAAACTCTAGTTTCAGCCTCCCAGGCGGGCTCTCTGCTCTCTGGACCACCCCCGCCCCCTGCTATCACCTTACCCTTTCAAAGCCGAGGCACAAGCCCGCGGCACACGTGATACCCGCAGCACCGAACCGCAGCCATCTGTTCCCTCCGCATAGCTCCACTTTCCTCATCTAGGTGGCAGTGGGCTCGGTCTGCAGCTTCGTGAAAATGATGATCTGTTTTACAGTTGGAAAGAAAAGGAAACGCCCTGCTGTCTGTAACTCTGGTGCAGGCATCCACCTGAAGTCTCTACGGCCACCGAGAGCTGAGCAAAGTTGTGAGCAGAGTTGTGATAAAATTTTCTCCCATACAACGTGCCTAGTCAACGGCTTGTACATTCCTGTGCAGTGTGAGAAGCCTGGGACGTGACCTGATGCACTCGGTGACACTAACACTAACTCTGTGACACACGCCACATCGCATCATCCGACTGCGGGACAAGCACGTGACAGGAATTCGTAACAACTCAATGATCGACGTCAGGGGAGGACTGACATATTCCACCTGTCTTTGCAGACAGAACCTTAGTAAAGCCTGAGAGCTTTGTTTATTGCTGCAGTTAACCCTCATGCCAATGACATATCATTTACTTTGACTACAATAAACTCAAACTCAATCCTTGTAAAATTTGTTCCTGGTGTGCAAGGCTTGTTCTTTTCATACATTGTTGGGTTCAGTTTGCTCATATTTTGTTGAGAAATTTTGAGTCTAAATTTAAGAGAGATACTTTTCCTTATGTAGTCTTTATTTGCATTATTACCTTTTTCTGGCTTTGGCATCAGGATGATACTGGATTCCTGAAGTAAGTTGGGAAGTGCTCTTACCTCATTTGTTTTCTGAAAGAGACTGGGCAAAGTTAATGTTATTTCTTTTTAAAGTGCTTATTAGAATTCTCTAGTGAAATTGTCTAGATCTGGAGATTTATTCTTCAATAGCTTTTAAATTATGAATTAATTTTTTAATTACTTTTTTTTACATCTGAGTTAGAATGGGCGGTGTGCAAACTACAGCTTTACCTACAGGTACTAAACTAGGGCTTCTAAGAATCGCAGAAATAGGGGATATTATGACATTTAACAAAGTCAAGCAATTAGACACCAACACCTTTCTCAGTATAATCTAAATATAGGGGTTTTTATTTTGTTTTTTCCTAGGGTGTAGTAGATCATAACAAAACAATATAGTGGGAGGAATCACTCTACCTGATTAAGGTTTGCTGTGTAGACAGAGTCATAAGGACAGTGCAGTATTGGTAGAGGGGCACGATGATCAGAATAGAGAACCCAGAAAAAGAGGCACACAAGTGCGCTCAATTCCCCTTCTGGGCCTGCTGTCACCACTCTCTCCTGATTACAGCCTACCCCGCATAACCACCGTGGCTTAAGCCTCTTAAAACGCTTTTCTGGCCACGTTGAGTGTTGTACTCAAAGCCTCCACCAGCGCCCCGTGACCTGTGGGGTGGACATGGCCCGGCATCCAGGCTCTCCACAGCGCCGCCGACCGGTGTCCACACATTATTTCCACGCAGGAAATCAATCAGTCTGGTCACTGTTCTTTGAACGTGGCCTGAGAAGGTCTGTATCTTTGACCTTTGCCCTGTGGAATCCTCTCCTGCTTCTTGTCCTCCCGTCTAAGTCCTATCCATCCTCCAAAGCCCCACTGAAACCCCATCAGCCCGTGGACCGCTTTCAAACCAGCTGAGCTAGAAGCACTATTCAACACCATTCCATGTATGCCTCGCGTGGCCCTGTCCCAGCTGATGGACACAACGGGTGCCCCTTATCCACGTGTGTCACACGCAGGACATGCGTTCAGAGCCTGGCGAGGTCTTTACTGAGATGCGGGAAAATCGTCACCCTGAAAAGAGTAGTGGACCTCTGCCTATATTTAGGAAAGGACACCGTGACACGCATGATAAAATGACTAAAAGTAAAATCGGAGGGTCCAGTCGTGCTCCAGACGGGTGGGCCTTAGAGGCCCTCCAGCCCAGCTCGCTCACTGGACCACCCGTGGTCAGGCAGGTCCCCGTGGCCGGTGGGTGATGCGGCTGAATCGCGCTCCCAGCATGAGACCAGTCGCCCGCTAAAGTCCGGTGTTGAATACATGGTGACGCTGTCATGTACCCCGAAGTCTTGGAATATGCATTTCCCCATCCTTAAAAACCTTAGGAAGAAGGCCCAGAATTAATCTTACTTTTACTCACTGTACAACTCTATAGTCTTTTAAATGAAGCCTGAAAGTTAGCCTTCTCAAGTTCCTCTGACACGTGTCAAGGTGATTATTTAATCCCGTGAACACCAGTTAGGCCTTTAAATTTATAAACACTCACTTTATCCTACTAGCCGTGAATTAGAAGCCCACGTGTCCAAACCTTGCTGTAGAGAATAATTCCTTTGGAGAGGTGTTAAAATTATTTCCTTAGACCGGAGACAAACAAGGTCTTTAATTTGCCACCTTAATTCTTTACTTACTCTGAAAGCTCATTTAGGTCTAGCCTTGAATCTTTTAATAAATTTATGTATATCTAACATACTCGGTTTGGTTAGGTCTAAATTTTCAGCAAAGAACAATTCTTTGTCTGGGAAAAGGTGATGCAATGATTACATATCGCTGCATGATACAGGCTGTCTGGGGCTATTAAAAGAGTCGGGTATGGCCAGTTTACGAGCATCACCCCTGCACCTTGCTTTCGTGGCTCTCGGCTGTGCCTCATGCTCCCTGAGGGGCCCCGTGGGATCCTTTCACAAACGACTCTTATTATTATGTTATTCCATCATATCCTCCTGGGAGGGGCTGTAACATCCATTAAGAAAGTTATGACTATTCTGACGTCTAGGATCGAATATGACTCTATATATGATGTTTAAAATTATGTTTCCTTTAAAATTGCTGGGGGAAAAGGTTCAATAAAAGACCAAGTTAAATGAAAGGAAGATGTTCCTGAAATAAGTTGAATACTCTTGGCCGCAAAACAAGCGGCTAAAACTAAAGAGGAAAAGAAAAGATGCCGCAAGCGCCTTCAGCGACTGAGATGTCAGTGTTGTCCTGCGCCTCGCACGGCCCGGACTCTCACCCGCAGACAACAGGCTGCGCTCTGCGGAGATGCCGAGGAGAGGGTCTCTGTAGGGCACCGGACAGCTTGCAGGATTTCTGGGGGACCACGTGGGACCCTGCACAGCCAGGAACCCAGCGCAGCACCACGCAGTCCCGCGAGCCTCGTCCCAGCAATGCAGCTGCCTGAGCAGCTCCGGGATGCCCACCCTCCAGAGCCACGCGGGGCCTCTGCGGGCGGGAACCCCCGGGGGGCTCAGCTGCGAGGCCCCACACAGAAGGCACGCGGCCGGGGCGAGGAGTGGGTGGAAAGGGAGCCACGGCCAGGGACACGCGAGGAACGACCCTGAGTCCCAGAAGGCCAAGTGAGCACGCCCTGCCCTGTCTGACTGCCAGCACGGGGGGTGGTCATTCCTCCACCGGTTCTGAAATTCCACAAGGCCTAGTACGTCGTCTAGTCAAATTACCGTGTTCAAAAGAAAGAAAACAGAAGGGGAGGGTACAGCTCAGTGGTAGAGTGCATGCTTAGCACGCACAAGGTCCTGGGTTCAATTCCCAGTATCTGTTATAAAAAAACAAAAAACCTAATTACCTCCCTACCTCAAATAAAAAATAAAGTTAAAAAATGGGCTTGAAAAGTAAGAAAACAGATGGGGAAGGAAAAAAAATCAAAATTCTAAGACATCAGGAGAGCAAGTGAGGCTCAGTGTGATCAAGGGACTGACCTCTCCTCGCTCCCCTCAGCATCACAGGGGTGCCGCGTCCAGGCCTCCAGGTGGAGGCCGCTGCATGTCCTGCCTCCTCTAAGTCCCCAGCGCCCTCAGAGGCAGACGCTGCCATCACCTGCCTTTAGCAGATAAGGGAGCCCTGGCACACGACCCGAGGTGCAGCCAAGACTGGAGCTCAGCCAGGCCGACCTGAAGCCCGGCCCCCTCACGGTGACACCACGTCACAACCTCACCCCGTCAGGGTGCAGGTGGGCAGCTGGGTGGCTGCTGCAGGCAGGACCCACGTCTCTCTCCACCTGAGCAAGGCCTCATGCTTTTGGTGTGTCACAACTACGACAACCCAACTTCAGGGAGGGAAACGCCAGAGACCCGCGCCTCCCAGTACGTCTACATGCAAATTTGCAACAGTAACTCTGCATTCATGTCAGCTTTGCATTCAAAAGAGAACTGAACTTTGATGTGTTTAACAGACAAATTGCATTACGACATTAAATCTGTAAGTCATTGTTAAAAAATAGTTTACTTATTTTAAGCAAAGGAAACTTTCCAGTCTTTGATACACATTCTTAGAAATATTTGTAAAATAAAATTCCTTTCCTTAACTGTCCTTTTCCATTTCACACATATTGATCTTTCCATATGTTTTAAATAACGATGAAATTAATAGGAACTGTTTTTAATAAAACCAAATCATAGCTCCTTTCATGTCCAAATATTTTGGGGGGAAGACAGAGGTGAAAAAGCTGCCTAAGCTTTAGACAAACCGAGCGGCAGTGGGAACAGCTTTGGAAAGAGATGCTGACGGCGCGGAGGAACTGGGCAGGCGCCGGGGAGGGTCCGCAGGCTGGGGCGGGGGCGCCCGGCGTGGGGTGTGAGGTGGGCAGGACCAAGGCCAGAGCCCGCGTGAGGCCGGACAGAAGGCAGGAGCACAACAGGCCTGTGTGTCTGCCCGACGCGCCAGGCGTGAGAGGAGGGGAAAGCGCACCCTGCGGAGTAAGCCGGCCCGCCCGGGACCTCCGACGGCCTCTGTCACGTGCGGCACTGCACAGAAGTCCTCAGTAGCTTTTGAGCCTTGGCTGCTGACGCAACGGGCCACGGTATTTCTCTAAGTGAACCGCAGAGGAGGATCAACAGGACATCACGAGTCCCCAGCAGAGTCTGGCACTGGGGTGCTGGGGGCATGAAGACCCTCCACCGCTCCCGCCACCCCCTAGACACAAAGCAGCCCGGCAGGGGGAGGTCAGCAGGGAGGCCCCTTCACAGGCAGGCCGGGGAGTCCCCCAAGTCACCCCGAATTTTATTCATAATCTGTAGTTATTTTCAAGGTTTTTGTGACCCTAATTATTTTCTAAATCAGTCACAGAATCAATCTTTTAAAAATTCATAGTCAAGGAAAAATGAAGCTATTTCAAATCATTTTCTCAGTCATTCTAATAAACCATAACCTGTACTGTACACGTACGCGGGACACATGCAGTTGCTAAGGTCGCTGATTTAGCTGTTAAACTGTCGTCAGAGTAACTAAAACTGGTCCAAACAACACTGAAAACAGCTGGTTTGGAATGTGCTACGTTTTGAATGCTGGCTGTTGGGTGCACGTTATTAATTATAACTTTTTAAAATATAGAAATGACTGCGTTTGTTTCAATCGTTTGCTATTAGATTAGATGAAACTGATTTTATATGATTGTACTGTAATCTGTGACACACCTGTTTTACAGATTTTTTTTTAATTAAAAAAACTTTAAGTACTACAAGCACCCTTAACGTTTGGAAAAAGTTTTTACCATCTTCGATCTTATTTCAGATTGAACACTTGATAAGTCACCACTGACATGATTTTGCGGCTCTCAGATTGAGGAAACCATCTGAAAGACAGCCAGGCCACACCTCCGTGCTCGCAGGCCGGGCCTCCCAGTGGCGCCAAGGCTTAGTGGCGGTGCGTCCCGCAGACAAGAGTGCCACCCAGAGGCCAAAGGAGGAAATTCGCCTCGGGTTGCATTTGTAAGACAAAACTAACAAATGTTAAAAAATTTAAAACGATGTACTATCATTTATCTTATTAAAAAATAAGGAAAAACTTGTTATAAGTTATATATACTTTTTTCTCTCTGTAGGAACGAAGACTTCTAGCGCCAGGCCACGTAGAAGTGAGGCTCTGAGAAACCTCACGAGGCGGAAACAGCCCCCGGAGGGCCCTAGTCACCGGTGCAGTCTGTCAATTACAAAACTGAATTTAACTGTTGTCTCTACAGCAAATGCTTCCTTTTCTCTTCATAATTAATATAGCATGTGTTTCCAGAAGTACATGTAAGTTCGGGAGCAACCAGCATGACCTACTTAGACATGTGGACCAAAAGTTACCCTAAACACCCGAGACACTTCTTACTTAAATGAGAAAACTTTCTTCATTAGAAAGTCTTCTGCGTAATTTTCTTCTGGCAGAAGAATAAAGTTGACTTAGAGTAATTCTGTCTGGCCGACAGTCAGGGTTTCTATAACATATACCATTAATTGTTAAGGCTGAAGCAAACCAGTCAATTCTATTAAATGCATTAAAAAATTCAAGCTTCTAACGGCCTCAACAATAGGCTGATGATAAAACAGAGATTTACGATATCCCAGTGTTGCCTCAGAAGTCTGGATGTTGGGATTACCGCTAGCAATGGGCCACCATTTAAGAGTTACGTATTTTGCAGTGAACCACAAAAGATCAAACTTACCCAGAAACATGGTATACATTAAGATGTGAAAATTATCTTAAGTATAAAATTTGAAAACTCCTGTTTCTACACTGCAGAATCCAGTTTTTGGAATAATGCTTTGGGTTCTCAAATGTTATAATGTACACATTTCACCTCATTCTATTGTTTCGTTGTCACCCCGACACACTTTAAAATAGAAGGATGCTAAACTCACACCCACTGATGTGACTTCCCAGAAAACGCAACCTAGAAATACCAAGTGTTTACAGCTGACTTCAAAGTCCAAGTTTGTTTGCCTCACGAGGGGGTTCTACAGAGCATTATCGCGTCCAAGTAGATCTTAGCAAAATGCTGCTTTCAAGTGCAGCAGGGCAGCCCGCCCTTCCTCCTCTGGTCCCATCACTGAGGGTCTCACGACCGTCTCTGCTGCCTCCCTTCCCTATTTTTACCCCTTGGTCTTCCACATGCCCCAAGTTGCATCATGCTGGAAAAGATGCTTCCACCAGCAACAAAGGCTGCAAAATATCTGAGCAAGGAGTACAGACAGGTCTCCCGGTACCTCTATACTTCCACATTTATTTAGGAAAAAAATGAGCCAGCGTTCTGCTGAAACTGGAGCAAATATGACAGAGATATCTCAGCAGGACAGTATGGCTGTTACTTTGGAGAAAAGGCTCAATGATTAAAGCTCAAGGTGTTTATCAGGGAACATTTTACAAGAGTTTTAAATGGGGCCCAAGGTGAGGCTGGCAAATTAGGAGGATGTCCTCTGACGTGTCAGAAAGTCTGCGTGTCTGTATCACACACCCAAACAATAAGACACAGACAGAAAGGACAGCCGCCTGGTAGTTTGTGAACGATTTCAGTTCACTGGTAAGCTATCTACAATTTAACGAGTAAATTCTAAGAGACTCCGCACATCTCTCGTTGGCCAAGACTTAGACATAAAATTAAATGCCTTAAAAATCTCTGGAACCTTTCCTATTCCTTCTTCCCATCTCCAATGCAACCATTTTAGTTCTCACCATTCAAAAAAATCTTTATTTGTTTAATCACGTCCTAATTAATCTCTGTCCAGGCCCAACTTCTACTGTACCCTACCACCATCCCATTTCTAAGTCCCTCCTCCAGAATCATCTCGGTGGCTTCACAAACCAATCACATCACTTGCCTCCTTGATATTCAGGCAGGAGGTCAAGAGTCAGCGGTCCTGCCCACCCGCCCCCCGCCCCCCGCTAGCAGGGGGCCTCCAGGGATAGCCAGGGCCGCAGGCTGCTTGTCAGAGGCTCCCTCCGGCCTTCTGCTTCAACTTCACCACCACTCGCGCTCCTCTGAGAGAATTTATGGCCTCGTCAGGAGATGTCAGGACCCCTCGTTTATGGGTGAGGTCATTCACAAAAACCTCCTAACCCTAAAACAATAGTTTTCAAACATTTTTAAGTGACCCAAATCATTGTCTTCCAATAATATCTAATGTCAAACCGCAACAAAAAGCGGTTGAGAGGAATCATTTTTGAGGTTGACAACAGGCAGGGGTGAGAAGTGGGCCGACTGCAGAGTAAAATTCAGATCTGGCTGGTGAAGCGCAGAGTCAGCACTTCAGCAGCGAGACCCGCAGGGATGGGAGGCGTCTGCCTGACGTGTCCGAAAGCCCACTGCTGCCGCGGTGTGTGGAGCGGCTGAAACTACTGGGGATTTCAACATTTCGGAGGCGCCTTGACAAACCCCAACAATTAAACCTGCAGAGTGACTGTGCACTTTCCAGATAGTGGGGCACCCTGAGGAAGGAGTCAGGGCTACCTGGTCGTCGCTGGTTAAGCCCAGGTGCATGGCGAGGTAGCAGTGCACCAGGAAATCCGAGCTGGGCAGCACGTCCTGGCGTCTGGTCATCATGGCACAGATGAGCTTGTAGGCTTGGAGTTTGCCTTCCTTATACTCCTTTGGCAATGTCGTCGCCTGCCAAGGAGACGTGGAGAGATTTAATCAACTCCAGAGGCAGATGCATTTCATCCTTTCATCTACTTCTCAGTTCTGCATAAAGTTGTTTATGGAGGTGGGGGAGGCACTGGCTTGAGTAAGACCCAGCCTGTCTTCAAAACATGCAGTCGAGGGCAATTACATTTTTTAAAACTCAGTTTGAAAGAGGAAGAGGAAATCACAACAAAGGAACAAACACACATTCACTTGCCTTAAACAGCCATGATGCAAACATTCTGAGTGGTGGGGTCAGGGTGGGAGGAGATGGAGAAGACTGGTTATCCAGGCTCACTGCTAGATTGTCCCGTATCTAGTGCGTAACAAGAAGAATTTTAGGGAGGGCAAGACAGTCCACCCCAGTAGTAACCTGGGGGAAATGCATGTTACAAACAAAAACAAAAAGCAGAATGAAAACTGTACATACTCTAAGATTCTACTTCTGTAAAAATGTGTTTATCCACAGAGAAATAAGAATAGACATTAATATCGGTTTATTCTGTGGATGGTGAGGTTTACTTTCTAAGCATTTTTCTACATTTTTCAAATTTTGTACAATAAAGCCAGTGTGGCTTTTATAAAGCCAGTAACTAAAACTACTGTATAACATCCCATTCTTAACCATCCTATAGTACAGTCTACTTACACATGAAATGAAATAACTCTTAGGCATTTATAAAATGACCAAACTGCAAGTATTATCATTTGTTCTTTGATAAGCAAACGCACTTTGTCTAAACAAGCACATTTTTTTGTTCCAGAGTATGTTGAGGAGTTACGCGCAGCATGGCTTTTACAGTAAGGAATAGATCGATTTTCCCACATTAGAATAAGAAGGAACACAGCAGGACGTACCTTGGCTAGTTTGTACCAGAGCTCATAGAGGTAGCCAAAAACCCTGGCGTGGATCTGGGGTGACTGGATATTATTCACGTCCCCGAGGATTCCCAGGACCCTCCGCCACAACACGGCGGCGGAGTCTGGGTGCCAGCCGGCGAGGGTCCCCCCGGCGACGATGCTGCAGTCGTCGGCGAGGCACTCGCTGCTATCTGCGGAGAAAAACGCGTGTCAGCCCCGTGGACGCAACTTTGATTTCATCATCACAACGTTTTTTTCCTTTAGTGCAAGCTACCTCCGCTTGAAAACATGCATACTCAGAGCGAAATAATGAAGACCAGGTGTGAAACAGCCAACAACTGGGCAGGACAGGGGAGTGGACGAGGAAAGGTCCAAGGGGGCTGATTGTTCCATAGAAGGGCAGCCACCCAGAGATGACAGGGCTGTTCCTGGAGACCCTGCGATGGGCTTCATAAGCAGTGGAGGGGAAGGAGGACCTCAGTAGGATGGGCGGGGAATGTGGCCATCAAAAAAGGCGAGTTTGGTTTATTGATTGCTTTGCTTCAAGCTTGACCATATACCAGTTAAATGGTATGTTTTAGAAGCCCTGCCTGTCTGCCAAACAGAATTACTCTAAATAAACTTTATTCTTCTCTCTTCATCTTTCAGGGTGAAGTTCTAACAACTTCCTAAACAGACTTAACCAACAGTCTTCTGTTTCCAGCCCCGCCATTACCTCCCAACTCCTGAGGGACCTCGTAGGGGCATCTTCAGGTCATTTCAGGGAACCCGCAATAATGGTCCTCAGGCTGCGTCCTGGCTTCCCCTGCTACTGACACAGGGTCCAGGGCTCCGTCACCGTGTCACCCGTTTGCTACTTGGAAAATGTGCTACTTTCCTCCTGCCATCGACGCCCTGGGGTATCTACGTCTAACTTCACACACATCCTTACTGTGACCTGGCTGGGGTTGAGGGCGCGAGTGGGGCTCTCTGAGTTTGTCCATTCTGCTATCTTTGACTGGAGATGCATTGATAAGGCATTTTAAATGCCTCTGTCATTCATTTCTTGAGCTTACTTCATGTTCTTAGTTGATCATATTTTTGTTTACTTTTAATACATTTATTTTCTGTTTAACAATTTTTCCTGGAATCACTTTTTCAAAAATATACTTTTTTAAGAACAGTTTTCGACTTATAAAAATTGCAAAGATAGTACAGAGTGCCCATGTAACCCACACCCGGTTTCCCGTTACCAACATCTTAGCAAGTGTGGCGCTCGTTGTCACGAATGAACCAACACGGAAACGTTATTATAAAGCCCCTATGTCATTGAGAGCGCTTTGATTTTCAACCTAGAGTCTTTGTTCTGTTCCAGATCACATGTATCTGTCATGTTTCCTTAGCCTCTTCTGGGCTGTTACAGTTTCTCAGACTTTCCTTGTCTTCGATGAGCTTGAGGGTTCTGAGGGGCACTGACCAGATACTCTGCAGAATGTTGTTCAGCCGGGATTTGTCATGACGGATCACTCAGTTACTTAGTTACTCTTTTGCTTTCACATTTGCATTTCTAGAGAGAAACTGTCTTACCCCGATGTATGATCTTTCCCCAATATTCTTGGATTTCGTTTGCTGATGCTTTATTTAGGATTTTTGCTTATATGCTTTTAAGTGAGATAAACTCTAATTTTCCTTTTTTAATACTTTGGTTTTATTACTGAGGTATCACAAGGTAAACAGTAGATGTTAGGGAGCTTTCTTTCTTTCCTGTATCTACAACAGGTTGAAAGAGAGAGTTTCTCTTTTATTTGAAGCTTCAGTAAAACTAGGAATTGTCCTTTATTTTTATGTCTATTTGAATTAACCTACTGTATTAGCTTTAAATTGTACATTGCTTCTGTAGCTCTGTTCCCTTTTCCACCTCCAGTATTTTTTCTGGGGTCAATCTTGCCTAACTGTCTATTTTCTGAATGTCTCTGAAGAGTGGTCTTTCTCTTCCCTACTGCTCCCTAGTATTTGTGTGTGTGCTTAGCCTTATTGGGTTTTTTTTTAAATCAACTTCTATGTATTATTGTCATTCTTTTCCCAATTTTTTGAATAAGAAACATAGATCAATGTTCTTTGCTTCTAATGTACACCTAAGGCCATATATTTTCCTCTATATAAGTTTTCAGCTACATTTCTCTGTAGTCCAGTTAGAAATATTTTCCAGTTCAAAATTTGATTTTTTTTTGGACCTAATTTATCTGAAATGCAGTTTTCAGTTTCTTAGTGTATTTTTCTTCTCTTTTTCTTTTTGTCCTTCTTAGTTTATTTCATCACATTTGCAGAATATAATACAGTTTCAAATCATGGACATTTGTTGAGGCTTGCTTAATGATCTAATTGGTCAATTTCTGTAAATGTTCCATGTGCTTTAAAAAATCACAGGTATTTTTAAACTAACTTCAAAATTTTTTATATCTATAGCTCTCCATTCAATCAAGGTTAACTGTATTGTGTAAGTCTTCTCTATTCTAATATTTTTTCTGCTTAACTCATCAGTTAATGAGATCTGATATTAAAATTTCCTACTATGATCATGGTTTTATCATTAGTAAATTTTACTCCATACAGCTGGAAGCTCTGAAGTTCATGTAAGTTCATAGTTACTGCTGTCACTAATAGATGATTTCTGCCTTAAAGTTTACGTGGCTGACCACACGGAGCTGCACCGGTGGCCCACCTTCCTTCCCTTCTATCAACACTCAGTGTCTTTCCCCTGTGTATTCAGGCGACCTCTTGTAAACGTCACATGGCTGCACTTTATTGCTTCAGCCTAACCCAGGAGTTTCTGATGCTAACTGAGTTCGGGCCATTTTATCTTTACTGCAGCTGCTGAGTTACAACCTACTTTAGGGTTTGGGTTTAACCCACCTTGGCTTTGCTTCTCTTTTTAGTCTCTGCTTGCGATGTAAAGAGTTGTGTCCCACCCCTCACCAATCCCCCTCACCTACCCCCACCCCCGTTATTGACACAATCGTTCCCAAAGTTGTCCTCCTCACCCCGTACAAATGAAGGAGGACTCATGTGCAGGCAATCGCCGCCACCGGGAACATCACGCTGGGTGCTGACGCTGTGGGGTTTTTAAGGCCTAATCACAGAAATGGAGGCACCATCCATGGATGGGAGGAACCCACGTCGAGGAATGACCAGAGCCAGCGAGGGGCAGGAGTGAGTGTGGCAGGAGACAGGGCAGATCCAGGGACGGCTCCACGTGCCTGCAGCTCGCGCCCGTGATGGCCGCGAGTGGCTTACTGTAGTAGTTACAGAAGGATCCCAAGACACGGAAACCAAGGATTTAATGAGGATGGCGCAGGGGGTCAGGCCTTCCCATACCCAGGAGCACTGTTCCCTCTTAGAGCAAGACACGTCTGTACTCCCCACATGGGTGTCACGGAACCCGCTGGGCAGATGCAGGCGTGCCAGGCCGAGCTCCCGCACCGGTGCGTGCAGGGCCTGCAGAAGCCTGGGACCCCGCCTGCTGGGCTCACTGCCTTTGACAAAACCCCACAGAGAGGCTCAGCCTCCTGACGTTCAGTCTGCAAAGGGAGCGCGGTACCCAGCCTGCCAGTCTGGGAGGGTGTGCTGAAGCCCCCGTGAGCCCTACAAACCAACTTGGCCTGCAAGGGAGCAAGCAGCATCAAACAGCATCTATCCTTCCCCTGAAGAGCGCCACGAGGCCGCTAAATCCCCTGAGCAGTGAAAAAGAAAAAAGTAAGAGGGTTAGAAAACTTAGGGCTTTGTTTCACCCCAACCATTACCCCTAAGATGCAGCCACCTAAGACAGAGATGAGCCCGCAGAGTTCCGGTCACACTGGGACTTCCCTTGAGTGACAGCTCCGAGCAACCTGGGCCAGGTGCCCTGTTACCTGCCTTCCCTGCCACCTGCCACCCAATGCAGTGTCCGCCATGGAAGGAGCCCTCATAACAGATCTGCTCGCCACTCTGCTCTCAGAGAAACGTCCACCTCAGTGGTACAATCTACGCAACATCCTCCATCACGTCAGCAAAACACAGGGAGTCCTTTAAAAGTATCTGGAATGATTACATGCTCAATATTATTATGAAAAAAATATTTTAATAACTCGAAATGTTTTTGCCCAAAATGATTCCACCAGTGACAGAAGCCACAGAATAGATGCTGACATTTTACATGTGGACGGTCCCTCAGTGGAGCAGCACTTAATTAAAAATTGGGATTTGAGAGATTGCAGGAAATTCCACGTTTGCCTTAAAAATACCAAAGACTTAGTTTCTCCTCTGTCTCATGAGTAAGACGGTATGCTAGCCTAGTATCTTCTTGGGTCATTATTACTCAATGTTACAGAGACATTAAAAAAATAAGGTGGGTAACCTTGCCAACAAATAAAACTATATCACCTTTCTCCAAACACATACAGGACTTCCACAGAGTAACCTAAAGTTCTGAACTTTGCAAATCTGCCAAGGACTTTAGCCATGAAGTAAGTCTTGGTAACAAGGACAGCAGGCACCTGTGACCACACGGCGACTTCATGTGGCAACAGTGTTACGTAGCTTGGAAAGCGCTGAGGAAACACAGCCAGGGCCTTGGAAATGATTTTCCCTTTTAATTTGAAAACTAAACCAAAGGCACCAACCCAAAGGCTCAATGGAAACACCTTGATTCTGGGACCAGAAAAATCAAGTCTAGACTTTGCTGATCCAAAGAGGAGACCGGCGAGGTGGCGTGCTGGTGCCCACGGTGGCCCACTCTCCTCTCCTGCCTCGTCTGCCTGCCGGGGACACACAGCACCCATTTTAAAGATTTCAAAGGTGAGCAGCCCATGGTCCCTATCATCATCACTTCTCTTGATAACATTTTCTATCTTCAAAGCAGATCAAAGTCTGGTGAAAACGCCAAAAACGTGTGCGATGGCAGAGAATGCGGACAAACCATTCCTGCAAAAACAGTTTTGGTGGCAGGTAATGGTGAAAATTAAAAGGAGAAGCCGTAATCAAAAGCAGAAGTGGTAAAAGGTTTCTGTGATGACATTTAGAGGCAGGTCTGTGATAAATATACTAAATATAAAGAGATTTTGAAACTGAATCTTATTTTTAAATGTTAAAATGTAATTGCTGTTTTTAGCTAAATCGAACAATAGCCTGCAGCTTAAAGCTTCTTCAGTCATTGGTTCAAGTACATACTGACCATTCCTCTCCTGCCGGGCACCGTTCCAGCAGCCAGGAGCAGCTGTGGACACAACCAGCCACAGTCCCCCTCCTGGAGCTTATCCTGCAGCAGAGCCACCCAATGAGCCTCTCCCGACAAAGGTAAAATGTTGGAAACCACTTCTTACGGAACCTTATCTTAAAACATACCACCGATCTGATGGCCTGGGGAGGCAGGAGCGCCAGAGCTGGCGCTCACCCTCCAGGTTCTGCTAACCTGGGACGCTTAAAGTTTCTTCCATGATGAAAGTCAAGTTCTAATTGTGCTGAAGTTAAATTAGTGATTGACATTTCTCTTATGGTTAGAATTTTTTTTCATCTAACAAAACCTTCCCAAAGAAAATGAAAAAGAATCTATGTATATATATGTATGACTGGGACATTACACTGTGCACCAGAAACGGACACATTGTAACTGACTACACTTCAATTGAAAAAAAAAGAAAGAAAAGAAAACCTTTCTTACCCTAAGGTCTTAGACATATTTTTAGAAGATATTTTCTTCCAAAAGGTTTTGAAATTTCCTTTTTGCATTTACGTATTTCCTGCACTTGGCAGTGGGCAAGGTATGGGGTAGGGATTCTATTTCATTTTCTTCCCTGTGGAAGAAACACTTGCCCCACAGGCATTTGTGGGGCAACACACTCTTCCCTGGTCAGACCGGGAGGGCCACCTCTCACGCATCACAGTTCCATGTCTGTGTGGATTCAGCGTATATTTTATACTCCAGTCCCTTCATCTATCTCTGTGATTAAAGCTCCCTTTAAATAAATCTCTTAGCACTTATCACATCATTTGTTCTCATCAGAATAAATGCCTTACTTTCGGTCCTCTTGGTCAGCCCTTAAGTCAGCTGTAGCCATGCCTTACTCATCTGTTCATTTCTTACAGCATCAAAAGCAGCATTTCTAGATTATAAGCTGAATCTGCTGAATAGAAGATGAGTTCAGCAGCAATACTGATTCTTAGCTACAGAGTCATAAATATTCCCCCCTGAAAATCACAATCTCAACAGAATTAAACTCACGCACGAGTTAACCAGATTTTCTTATTTTTGGTATTCTTGCTGCTCTGGCACTGGGGCTGCCCTGACAGGAAAGGACTGCCTGTCCCAGGGTTAGCTCATTCCTAGAGATGGTGAACAGCTCACCAGGGAGCATGTCTTTCACACGCAGACTCAACAGTCCAAAATTCAGGCCTCCCAACCACCGCCTCTACATGGCTCTTACCATCAAACAGATACCCCCTTGCCCTGATCACTGCGGGCCAGGGACCAGGCAACCAGGGCCAGTGTCTGTGCTCCAGGGTCTGCTGCAGTCATCCAAACCAGCCAGTCCTGAGCCTGCCTGGCCTGCCCTGCCTCCCCTTTCCCACGGAAATGATGACAAAGGCTAACGCCCATGTTTCCCCGTCTCTTCCTGCCTCCCCAGGTGCCCAAGTGGCATGCCCTGCCCCATCTCTAGGGACCTGTGCATGTGAACTCCTTCCTTCAAGACAATCATGTGCATGTCTGCATGTCCTGCCATACAAACCCCAGATGTCTTCTGAAACAACACACAATAAATCTAGCTGGTATTTTCAGAAAACATGAAGTGATTTAAATAAGAAAGCAAATAAGGAACAGAACTGTTAGCTTGCCAATGATAAAGGAATTTAAGATCTTATTATTATTCTAAGCATTTGATAATTGGTAGGGTTTTCGATGAGAAACAGAGACACAGGCAAATTGCTGGGTCACTCTGTTTGCATGTCCTAGAGATTAGGCTAACGTGAGTTTTATTTTGTCCATTTATGAAGAAATTGTTCTCCTAAGGACAGAAAGTTAAATTCAGAACTGCGTTAATCCTTAAACCTTATCATGTTACAGTTTGTCCTTTTCACAGATGACAAGATGAACTATTGAACTGAGTGTACTGATTCTCTATGTTAGGATTTCAAAGAAGAACTAAGTGTTTGGAGGAGTTAATCACAACCCAAAGTGCATCATGTAAAATTACCCGACACAAGTTTATTAAATGGAGCTGTCCCACGCAACTCAGAGGCGGATCAGAACTAATCTCTCCAGAGGACAGACAAAAGAGGTAATCACCCAGTTTTCTTTCTTTTCAATAAAAGTAATTAAAACTAGTTCTTGTTGAAGTAAATTCAACTTACGGAAAATTCAGTATCGCCTCCGATAGTACCATGATAATTTCCCTTGGATAATCTATGTTGGACCCAAAGAGGCCATTTATTCCATAAATGTATTAATGATTCTCAAATAGTTGAAAGGGGTTTGCAGCTGTAATTTTAACAGCAGCGCAGAAAAAAGGAACAGATGTAGCTCCGCATTTGGAGCCAAAACACTTTGGAAGCCAGTTCCCGCTCTGGTCTTTACTCTCCAGGGAGGCAACGTGGTTTCTCTGGGTCTCAGCTTCTCCGTCTATAAAACAGAGTTTTAAGACCTGAACTGCTTACCATAGGAATCAAAGAGAGTGCCTCCAAGTTCTTTGTAAACGGCGGAATTCCTTATAAATTCATAGTAGTATTATTCAAAATCATCATACATATCTACATGTCACTATATAGATAAAGAATTTTAAATAATCTCTAAAAGAACCAAGAGTTTGAGAAGCACAAATTCCTACCTACTAATCTGTAAAACTAAGCTCATGACTTTGCCAATCATTCTCTCGCTGACTTTACGAGGCGTCTACCATCGGCAGGCGTGAACACTTAGACCAGAAACGTCCACTGTCGCTTAGGGACGACACCACAGCATTATAAAGCAACGCATTACTCATTTACAGCTAACTGGTTTGTTTCCCTTTGTTTCTCTAGTCTTAATTAAAATATACGTTAAACACACATGAAGATCATACTTCTCAGTCTTACTTACCTCACAGATGAAAGATGTTATCCAACACCATTTTTATATGCAAATTTTAACGTTACTCCATCAGAAGTTCCCAAAAACATCAGGGAGTGGTTAAATTTTACACCGTAATTAATGAAAACCAGTTTGCTTGGTTAAAAAAAGTGTATTCAAGTTAGAATTTTAGTTTTTATTTCTAATTTTAAAATGCTTTTCAGCATTCTAACACCGCTTTTACTCAACACATGCTTTGTAGTTTGTCTGAATTGTTCTCGTAAAAGATGTCTGTGGACCCAGGAATACGGTGGACCAGGAAGGACGTGGGGTCAGCGTCTCCCACACTGAGCTTCCCTGTCACACAGGTGAGGGGACCGAGCCTTCAGAGGTTCACTTTCCCAGGGCCACATGATGTGTGTGTGTGCACATGTGTGCAGGCGTGTAAGTGGGTGTATGAGCAGTTAAAACTGCAGAGCGCTCCCCTATCTCCTGTTCTGTGTACTTGACTGGGATGTCCACTCACTGATTCCTCCAACAACCCTATAGTAAGGACCGCTACTATCCCCGTTCTACAAAAAGGAAACTGAAGGACAGCGATTAACTTGCTCCAGGCCACCCAGCAACTCCTCGGCAGAGCCTGGATGCCCACCAGCAAGTTTGGCTCTGTAATCTATTCATGAATCTTAGAAATACAATATGCAAGGGGGGGAAGTTACAAAAAATACAGAACATGACAACATTTTGAAAAAGCTTAAAACAAAAATTAAATGATATATTGTTTGAGGAGACAGATATGTATGGTAAAACCATACAGAAGGGAATGATTATTAAAAACAAAACACTGGGGGCAGGGTCACAGGATGACAGATGGGCCTCTTGGGAACCTCACGGGCTTGGGAGCTGTTCTCTGTCGCTGGGTTGCAGGCTCACCATGGCTCATTTTACAACCATGGCCCATAACTCACAGATGTATCACAACTTACCCTGCATGCATCAAATGTTTTATAGTAAAATTAAAGAAAACAGTAATCAATAAGCTACTTAAATTCTTTAACTTATCCTGGATATACAACACGTGTAAGTTGGATAAATTATGCTTTTCCAGAGTAAAGCAAATTGGGTCGTGGCTAAATGAGTCACTTCCTCCCTGCACTGGACAGTGGTTGTTGGCGTGGCGGCCTCCTTGCCCTTCAGCCACTGTCTCAGCCCGCTCTGCACACAGGGGTCTGAGAACTCACAGCTGGTTACGGACGGGGGTTGGGGTGGGCGCCCCCGGCATCGCTGTGCTAAAGACCCCTGGAGTCCCTGCACCTAGGAGACTGTGGGACCTCCCGACTGTTAACACTGGTGCCTCTTCTCGAAGACACAGCTACCTGTCAAGTTGGAAGCATCAGTGGGACTCAGCTGTAGCCAATGGCGGGCGTCGGAGTCAGTCGCAGCATCCGTGGGAGAGCTCAGTTCGGGGTCTTCCTCGCAGGTCGGCCACGGGCTCAGGGCCAGCTCTGCCTCTGTGCTGTAGCTCAGGGCTGTGTCACTGCTGACACTGTCACCTGGCAGAAGGGGAGAAGCAGTCTGAGAGGACAGACAGCGAGGAATCGGAGAATCCACCAGCCAACACACAAGCAGCCAGACAGCAGACCCAGCCACAATCATTCAGGGGACCGGGGCTCCGAAGCTGCCCACTGGGGCTCTTGGTAAACAGAACCGAGGTGCCGAGCGCCGGGTGCCAGCCGTCATCACAAGCACCGCACACATCACTCCCGGGGCACTCTCTTCACGGGGTCTGCGGCCGGCGGTCCGTGTGCGCAAAAGATCGCACCAAGTCCTTAAGTTTTCTACGGTGATTTATTCAACTACAAACAGAGGCGGGGGTGGGGGGGGAGGAAGAGGGTAGGAATTGATTCTGCCACAAATGCAGGCTTAATCTGCCAGCCTAAGAGCCCAGTGATGCTGTACCGCAAGCCGAGGTGTGGACCTGCACCCAGAGGGGTATGAGGTGTCCCACGCACGAGTTTCTCCAACAAAAACTCTCCCCTTGAAACATGGGAGTTCTAACTTGTTACCATACAGCGATGCTTTCAAAGGCTATGCAACCTGATAGGGTATTTAGTTGGCCTCAAGGCAGACCCAAGACTCCAAGGAGGGGTCTGATCCTCCAAGTCTCCCGCTGGCTTCATAAGGACATTAGGTGTCTGCCCTTTCCTCTTGGGCCGCGCTCTGAATCTGCTCCTGACCATCCCCCAGCCCTGCTGCTTCTAATCTGCTGTCCTCTCTTCACCTGCGGAGAACTGAGAGTCATCCCCGCTGCCCACCTGTTAGGTCCCTAACTTCAGCCGCCCCAGGACTCTAGCAGGAGGGGCCTGAGAGCCCTGCCCTGCCCTCCACCAAGACCCACCCTGGGTCTGCAGGCCCTGCGCCCCGGGTGGCTGTGAGAAGGAGGGGCCTGGCAGCGGACCTCAGGAAAGCAGAGTATCAGGGCTGCATTTCATAGCGGATGGCGGTAGGCCTTGGCATCCCAGCCAAATATTACTTTTTAAATATTTATACCACAGACTGCAAGGTACTTCCGAAGCTTTGGCTCCTACCCTGCGGAAACTCTGCGGGAAAGATCATTTTTCCTCCCAGGTCTGTCTGCTGCCCAGCCATCAGCCTTGGCTGTGCTTCTCACCTGGAGAACAGCCCCGGGGTGGGGAGACAGGCCTCGGAAGCTCAGGTAACTGACCAGGACTGTTCTATTCTATTGTATGTGTGGACTAACCCCCCATCGACCTTGGGATCCCAACAATAAAAACGTCCCATTTCACAGCCACATCTCTTCAGATCATTTAAGTCAGAACGTCACAAGGAAACGAAATACATCAGCGCTGATGTTGGAGGAACACGACCGCATGGCCCGGCACTCACTCTTCTGCCTCTCCCTGCACTTCCCTTGCGTCTGCTGTGAGTCATCTGTTAAGTCCAGTTCAGCCGGGCTGCTGCTTCTTCGGACTAAGATCTTCAGACAGAAAGAAAATACATTTGTTACAGGGAAGTTTTCATTTGTGTAGGACTGTGAAGTTTCTAGAAAAGGAACAATAATAACAGCAACAAAAAACTGAATGACGTTTCCCCTTGAAGGATATGTGTCCACAAATCACTGTAATTTAATTATAAATTACTCAAGATCTGAAATTTAAGGCTACTATCCTTGTCAGCTGACATCCATGTAACTGGTCTACTGAGAAGAGATGCCAAGTTACCTGGAAATAACTTTTTTAATTGAAGTCGATTAACAATGTTGTGTTAGCTCTGGTGCAGCATAGTGATTCGGTTATACATATACATATGTATTTCTTTTCATAGTCTTTTTAATTATAGGTAAGGTACTGAATATAGTTCCCTGTGCTTTCACTAGGTCCTTGCTGTTCACCTTTTTTACATACAGAGCTGTATCTACAAATCCCAAACTAAAAAACACATAACGCTGCACGAGTTTACATGCCATCCTTGCGCAGGGGCCATGCTAATTTTCTCTGTATCATTCCAATCTGAGAATATGTGCTGCCGGAGCGAGCGCTGGGATGAAACTGTTCTCAAGCCCTATTTGTACATCTGCTCGAGCATACACGGACGATGCGCACGGCCCCCCAGGAGCCCTGAGTGCCCCGCGGACGGTGCGTGTGCTGCAGGGAAGGCGCCAGCCCCGCCCGGACGTCTGAAGGGCACCCGTGCCTTCCTTGTGACAGGGCAATGGGCTTTCCTAAGCACCACTCAGCACCGGCCCTTGTGTTAAACACAGACGACTAAAACGCTGGGAGGCAATCTGCAGCCTCTGAAATTTACACAGCTCGCTCGGAGAGACACAAAATGCACACCAATCACACAAAACGATGACAGCGTACATTGACAGAACAGGCAAGTCAACTCTGTGTAAAGGTGCACGGAATAGAGCGTTACCTTCACTGGTGGACAGTGACAGGAGGGCTGCTCAAGGAGCCGACAGACAGGAGGTGGCAGAGAGAAGGCAGGAGGGGTCAGGGCAGGAAGCACTGAGCGGTGATCTGCAAGCTCTACGTGCAGGAAAAGAAGCTGATTATAGCAGGCCACGCGGGGCGGCGGGCGCAGATGGGAAACGACGAGAAAACTGAGGCAGACCACCTTCCCCAAGAGGCAGCTCCTGGCGCCCCGTCGGCCTCAGGCTTGGGGACTGCACCCCTATTCTGACAAAATGAGCAACTGTACGTTCCAGTCTACACCTTATTGTGATTCAAAACACAACTGGAAAGATGTCTAGTAGCGATCTGTGGGACAGAGTGAAGAAGAAAGCTGCTGTGGACACTGTAATGGGAATTCAGGAATGAGCAGATACGGCTTTGATGGTAGAAAAGGAGAAGAAACAATAAAGAAAATGCTGCAGGATGACACACAAGAGGTGACATGAGAGCTTCACAAGAGATGGACATGGAAGTGGAAGAAAACTAAGTCACAAAAAGACATGAATCTAGGGGTCTGTGAGAATGATGGTGACAAAGGAAGGACAGACGGAAAGAAGGACAGATGGATGGACAATGGACAGAGGAACTTGGGAAAGTTTCCAATATTTTAATTTTGATCTTTGGGATGAACAGCTAAAGAGAATGTACTATGAGTGTGCACCAAAAACCCACGACTGGTGAGACAAAAAATAAAGCCAGAAATGAAGATATGTACTCAAGGTCCTCCAGTGCAGAGTATACAAAAAAACGTGGGATTCAATGAGCAACTAAAGGAATGAATATTAAACAAGCAAACACACGAAGGGGGGGCTAAGATGTATAATTAAAAGAATTATTATTAAGCTAAAACACAGAGGTAGGTCATGAATAGAATATTTAGAAGATAAACAGCATACGAAAAAATATTTCTCAGCCTTGAAGAAGGATACGTATCTCATGTGATAGTGGAAAATTTCCCAGGATATTTCCTTAATTGAAAAGGAGAATGCAGGCTCTTCTGACTCTCTGAGAGACGAACTATCCTCCAACTATAGAACTAGATCCTCCAAAAAAATTTCGGGCTCACTGAAAGTAAAATAAACCTCCAAGCGAGGTTTATTTTACTCTCTCCCCACCCCCAGAAGCAAACAGAAACCAGGACAGTGAAATGGGCTACCTTAGGGGTAAATCTAGTGTCACCACTGCCAGTGGCAAAAGAACCAAGACTCCAGGATTCCAGTAGCACTGCCTGGTGCCTGGTTCCTGGGAAAAACAGATGCACATGTTGTCCTTTATCACTTCAGACATCCAGGTTTTCTGTAGATTAAGATTTGCCAGCTAGGAACTCACAATCGAAGATCACCAAACACCAAAGGAAATAATAAATCACCATGAGTGACTCAGACTCTCAGAAAAAACGTGTATTGGACTCAGACTCCCTTCCCAGCACCCCCCCCCCAAGGATTTCAGACAACCAGATAAAGAATTTAGAATTCCAATCTGTGACTATTTTAAAGGAATAAAAGAAGAGAATCACAAAAACAAGCAAGCAACAGGAGATTATTAGAGACTACAAGAGATACTTGAGAAGAATGAACCTGAACTTTCAGATGCAAAATGTACACCTGTTGAACCAAAAAAACTCAATGGGAGTATGAAACAGCAGACAGTTCATGAGTAAAGAGAGAATTACTGACCCGAGTGAAAGATCTGATGAATTATCCAGAATGCACTCATACAGCCAAGGAGAATGGAAACTATGAAAGGGGGCTTAAGAGACATGGAAGACAGAATGAGAAAGTCTAAATATATTTCTACCCAGAATTCCAGAAGGAAAGAGCAGAGAGAACAGAAAAAGGTACTATTTGAAGAAATGATTACCAAAAATTTTCCAGAAACAATGGAAGAACAAGTATTCACAGATGCATGGCCCACAGCATATACAACAAAGGACAAATGTGCAGACCCAAAGAAAATGCACCTACATATACCATAGTGGAACTGCAGGACAAGGACAAAGAACAGCAAACGCACAGGATGCACAGAAGACTTCTCAACAGTAACAATGAAAGACAAAAGACAGTAGAAAAATAGCTTCCATAGAAGGGGGAGGAAAAGGGGAAGGAAGTGGGGGAACTACAGTAATTAGTTGTAGGACTGTCCAGAGAGACAGAGTAACCAAAGACTCAAGAGGCACCAAAATAAAGCCTCCCACATCTGGGAAACAGTGTATGTGAGAGAAACGTAGCAATTCAGATCAACAAAGGAAGCATGAACTCAATGTAGGGGGCCCAGGACAGGTGGCTATCCATGTGGGGGGAAAAATGTAACTGGATCCCTACCTCACTCCATAAACATCAACTCCAGGTGGATGAGAGACTGAAATGGATAAAGCAAAACTGAAACACCTACAATTACAAGGTAATATTTTTATCCCTGTGAAGTTGGTATTTTAAAACTTTCTTAAAATATAACCTAAAAATTATAATCAAGAATATCAAAATTAAGAATTTCTGTTCCTGATAAGACAACAGGGAGAGAGTGAAAATAGAAGCCACACACTGTTAGAAGATAGTAGCCAGAAACATAACCAAAATAGGATCGGTATTCAGACCATATAAAGAATCAGTTCAAATAAAAGAGAAAAAGACAAAGAAACCAATTGGGAAATGGAAAAGACATCAGGAGGTATTCCAGATTAGACACATATGATCTCGATCAACACACGGAAAGATTTTGAACCTTATCAGTAAATTGAGGAATGCAAGATAAAATGGGATCCCATTTTCACCCACTTGACTCAGAAGATTTTAAATCTGACAACAGCAAGTGTTGACAAGAAAGTGGATGAGTGAGAACTCTTTACACATTGCTGGAGGAACATAAGGGGTCCAACCACTTTGGAAAAGACACATTCTCTCGTAAAGAACATCAATTCTACTCCTGGCTAGGACCACAGAGAACCCCTAAAACGTGTAGATCTTGAAACACACACAAGAATGTACACAGCTTCATTTTTCATTAGGAAAAAAAAAAAGCAAACGCGAAACAGTCTTAACTTTCCATCAATCAGAGAACGGAAAAATAAACTGTGGTATATTCACAGTGGAATATCATACAGCAGAGAAAACAACAGAGGGCCATGTAACAAGTGAACAAAGCAATAGTACAACTTTTACAAAGTTTAAAGATAATGAAAACTAAAGGGTGCAGTGTTTGGAGATACGTACATACGGAGAAAACCGCAGAGCAAAGTGAGGACATGATACACACAAAGCCAACAGAAAGCTGCTCTCCGGGGGACAAGGACAGGGCTCACAGGCCACCGCAGCCATGCTGCAAATATTCTGGGTCCTAAGCTGGTGGTGAGTCTGTGGGTGTGTATCTGACTGTTGAAACACACACTAATAATATACATCTATATACAGCACGTAAAAGTAGGCTGGTACATGCTCTTAAAAAAACTATACAGAGGACACTGAACACTGGTTATCTTCCAGGCAGGGAAGGGAAGGGACAGACTTTCTTGGTTTATTTTGTGCCTTTCTGTGATGTCTGAGTCTTCTATTCATACATCCTAAATTTTTAAAAAGTGAATAAATAGGAAATATCCGCATAAGTGAGTTAGGGCTACTTTGTAATTTTCTTTTTTATACTTCATATTTGTGTTTAAAAAAGAATAAATGCTATTTTACATAAAAAAAAAAAACCCCAGCTGATGTTTGCAAAAACTCACTTATCTAGGAACTCCTGTCAGGCGGAGGCTCCCACGTAAAGTTTCTCAGGAACAGGGGTCTAACGCACGTTTGAGAGGCAGGGATGCCTCCTTAAAAGTACAGAGTGCACGTACAGACCAGGCGGGCAATTCTGTTTTCATGCTCATTTCCTTCTATTTTTGTAACATGACTAATTTTACACAGAAAGCAACCAAGACTTTAAAAGATCTCAAGGTCATTTGGCCCTAAAACACATCTAAGTGGAAAAAATTTTTAAGACGAAATATCACTGCTACTAATAAATGCACGTAGTGTGCCAACAGTTTGTTTATTTTTAACGACAAACGAATACAGTTTGGAAACAGCTTACTGTCATGCCCTCATGTTCTTTCTTCACGTGTCCTTTGTTCTCCTGAACAGGCTTGGGCTCTGAAGAACTCCCCGTCTGTACATTTTCCACCTTTGGCCCTAGAGATCAGTGGAGGACATCGACAGCAGGGACATTTCAGATGATAAAACTGGAAAAAAACTTTATACTGAGGTAATTACTACACTTCGATATCCTAAGACATGGAAACAAGACTTACGGACCGGCAGGCTGGCAGCCGGGGGTCAAGTCTGCCCTGCAGGCCTGGTCTCTGTGCACAGAGAGCTTTCACTGCCACGTGTTCACATGGGGGAGGGCGACAAGGCCTGTCCCCGGGGGCCCTAGGGGAGGGTCTCAGACAAGAGCTGCCCGAATCAGCCAGGAAAGCTGGCGGGAAAAGGGAGCAGTGGGGAAGCTCAGCGCCATTGGAGAACAAAGACAGGTGGCACAACCAGTGTCAGGAACGGAAGAGGGAGCATCACCAGGAAGCCTGCAAACGCTCACTGAAAAGATCATATCCTCTGAGTAGTCTGGGGCCAAAAAATTTGGGGGGAAAAAAAAACGCATGAATTGAATGTATTTCTAGGAAAAATACAACTTATCCAAATTAAGCAGGAAAAGGAAAGTACGGATAGTCTTACAATGATTAAAAATTTTGAACAATACTTTAAAATCTTCTTAGAAGAAAACTCCAGGCAGCTGATGGATTCTATCAAAGATTTAAGGGGAAAAAATCATAATGATCTTACACAAAATAGAGAATAGAAAATCCTTCACATAACACATTTTAAAATTATTTTCCTTGTATTTTCTTATTTCAAGAGTATTTCTAAGACAGGAGACTTCCCTACTCTTCTGATGAGGCTAATGTGACCCCGACATTAAGAACAGTGGTTGATTTCTTAACTCATGACACTACACCTAATTAAGTTTGTTCACTGACACCAAACACAATGTAAACCTGTGCTTCCGTTTTAAAATACATTATTCACTGTTTACACGTCTAACCATCTGCCTCTATGCCTCCCACTGCCTGTTGCTGCTGAAAGTTGTTGGAGAACTGTGTAGATGAACACGATTACAAGTTATTATTGTCAACCTCAGCAGAGCCTACACGCTGCTAATAAACTCTGTCACAAGTCTGCTCAGCCTCTGTTCTCAGTGTCGACTTTCACTCAGGCCTCACCCCTCATGCCCTGCTGCTGCCCTCCCTCACCCGTGGTGAACATTCTCTGTCTCCCACCTACTCCAGCCACCCTGGACTTCTTTCTTTTTTCGAGTCCTCACACACGCCACACTTGAAAAAAGTGCACACACACTCTCTCTCTCTCTCTCACACACACACACACACAAATAATTTAGATAGATTAAAGTAAGTAGTGAAAATATTTCATTGCCAGAAATCACATCTTTGCAATCAACTTATGAAGCAAATTCCCTTGAAATAGAGAGTTAGGAAAGCAGCACGACCTGCAGCTTCATCGCGGCCAGAGCCCATGGTCCCGTGAGTACCGGAAGCGCTGGTACCCGGAGGCGTGCAGGGGCACAGCGGCCCCGTGACATCAGGCGTGCTGCTGCTCCGGACCACGTGCTGGGGCTCCACTGCTGCCAGGCGCCCAGGCTCGGCTGCAGGTGCGTTTTCTGACTGTGCGCTGTCTTCGACCTCTGTGGGCGTTAACACAAAACATGCAGGGAGGTTATTTCAAAACTCCTAAAAATAATTGCACTACTGAAGACAACTGATCCTGAAAATGTCGTTTTAGACAGTTTTTTCCCCACAAAAAGTGTGCAGTTAGATTATCTGCATTTACATAAGGTTCTCTGCACTTGCTAAGAGCACATGTTCCTTGTAAGTCCTACGAAGTATTTTATTTCAACCAAAGTGAAGGGGAAAAAACAGAGAAAGCAGAACGGTTGAGAACTACTGTAGAATTACTTGGAGTCTCAGGGACAGGCCTGCTGAGGAGAGAGGGATGCTGGAGATGCAGGGGGCAGGTGATTTCCACGTGTGAGAGCAGAACATCTCTCTCTCTCTCTCTCTCACACACACACACACACATACACGCCCTAAAAGAAGACAAAAGGAAGCAGGATAAACAACAAGGTCCTACAGCAGAGCACAGGGAACTATAGTCAGTGCCTATGATGGAAAAGAACACGCAAAAGAGGATGCTTATACACCTATGTGTGACTGAATCACACTGCCGTACACCTGAAACTAACACGACACTGAGTCAACTCCACTGCAACTAAACATAAAAGAAGGGACTTTCAACTCTACTACTCCTTTTAACAGAGAAATGTACAGCTGTCCAAAATAAAATACAATAATTATCTAATGGCTTATATCACCAAACGCAAGGTTGAATCAATCACTAAAGTACGAAAATGATCCCCTGGCAGTTTTAGAGAATCAATAAATGCACGTCAACAAGTAGGAAGCCACCAGGAGTCCTGACCACCGGATGAGCTCAGCCAGAATCACCACAAGCCAGACTCCCCTAGACAACCAAGTCCCTCTGCGCTCGTTTCTAAACTCCATGGTTCACTTTAATCCTGGAATTACTGCAAAGAATCACCCCACTTTCTCTCCCTGGAACCACAGGTTCGGGGTCACAGCATCCCTGGCAACGTGATCATTGTCATCGGCCCCTAACCTTACCCCTCGTCGACCCTCTGCGTGACCCCAGACAACGACCTGATGGCACCCCTCCTCTTGCTGAGGCCTGGGTCCCCATCACTATCTAGTCAGCTTGCGCCCGCACGGTGAGCACAGGGCTCCCCTGGATCTCCCCAGCGGCCTTGACCCCATAAGGGGCTCTGGGTCACTTCAGCCTTGAGCAGCCCCAGCCCACGGGGCACCTGCTGCCTTCCCCCGTCACTCAGTCCTCCAGGCTAACCTCCCTCTGCTGTTGTCCTGGGCCCCTCCCACGGGTCTCGCCCCAGGGTCCTGCATGTGGCCCCCGGCTGCCTCCCTTTGCAGACCCCGCACTCCCTCCTGCAGGCATGAACTCCACCTCCATGTGACTGTCATAGCCTCTTTCCCCCAGTTTTGATTAGCTCAAGTTTCAGTCCTTCTCAGAAGGGAATGATCACCGTTCTGCCCATGTTATCTACCTGGAAGGGTCACCCTCTTCCTCACCCTAAACGAGACTCGCTGCCGACGGGCCACCTCCGCACACCCCTGTGACCCGTCTGCCCGGACCACGACGCTCTCCGTGGGCCAATTCCAAGTGTGACACGGGATTTCACCGCAGGGCTGCAGCTTGCTGTGCACTCGCCCCATGAGAATTCCCTGTTAAAGGAGCCTGCCCTTAGTCACCAGGCTTCAAAACTGTGAGACGTGTGTGATCCCTCACTTCAGTCCTAAGCACTGGGCTGTGGTCTAAATTCAGACTCTGACGGGAGGCTGGGCGGAGGGCGCAGCAGAGGAAGGCCGGCGGCAGAGCACACAGATCCACAAAGCCTCGTCCTCCCTGGATCGGCCCCGTCCCTCCTCTCCCCTGGAGAGCCAAGGGCTGCCCCTGCCCCAGGAGAAACCCGGGACACCCGCACACCTGGCGGCTCCCCCCCAGTGCACAGACCAGGCCCCCCAGCTCGACCCCCAGGCTCCTCAATGCCAGGCAGCAGAAGCCCGATGACCCGCGGCCAGCCCCTCCCTGCTGTCCTCTTCCATTTTTCCTCCTAATCACGCAAGACACGGGAACCTTCTGGGAAGAGTTGTCTGGAATGAGCCTACACGTAAATCCAACGTCAGCAGAGGGAGCCCGAGAGCTTCCC
Source organism: Camelus ferus (assembly GCF_009834535.1). NCBI lineage: Eukaryota > Metazoa > Chordata > Mammalia > Artiodactyla > Camelidae > Camelus > Camelus ferus. Next base: position 18,144,756 of record NC_045714.1, on the reverse strand, counting down.
CCGTCTCTAAATAATTCACTGGCAAGGACTGGTCTTTATGGACAGTGGGGACAGTGGCTTTTCTGCACTTGACTGCGTTGGGGACTGGGGCTGGTAGGTTGGTTTCGGGGCTCTGAGCAGAAACAAATAGGGGCTGGGCCAACACTGGCTGCATCTTTTTCAAGATAAAGAACATCGCCATCTGCTGGGGTGCGATTTCGGGCGCAGCACCCTGGCTGCCAAACGGGAGTGTCCCCACTGGTCCTCGACATGACAGACGGACCAAGAGCCTGCCACACCAGCTGGTCTGCCTTCCCCACAGGCTGGCCTGATGGGGCTTTAAGGCTGTTTCTGTAAAACTGCCGGGAGGGACTTCTCGGACGGAGGAAGTCCAAGTCTGAGAAAGCACGGGAAGTGGGGGCAGTGGAGGCCGAGGGGGAGGGACCCTGGGGTCGGGTGCACTCAGGCTGCCTGCTGCTGGCGCCCTGAGCCACTCCTGCGCTCGGCTGTGCAGACAATGAGAAACAGGATGCAAATTCTCCTTATCCCACAGTTCGATAAACCCCATTTCCTGACTTGAAAGTGGACACTTTTTGGCCTTTTCTCACACTTTGTGCCAAGTGTATACTCAGCATGTGTTCTGTATAAATGAACAAATGAATGCCAAAAACATTTTCTGGATATCCTGTTCCTTTTCCTTTTTTAAACAGTTCTTGAGCTCCCTCTGCTGGCTTTGTACTCACACTAAGGTGGCTCCTCTCTACAGCCAGCAGCTGCAAGAACTGTTCTCTGATAACAAATGAGAATCGTTGAACACCGATACACAACTATCAAGGTAGAGGATTATCTGATATTCAGAGTAGAAAAAGGGCAGCCTAAGTCGTATAAAATAATTACATTATAAATTCTGGGAGGTCTAAGGCATTTTAAATATCACACAATTTGAGTCACTTCAAAGAGCTAAATTCTCTCTCAGATTAACGAAACCCATCTCGCTCCCTCGAGCAGAGCTAGCCCAGTAACCCACACTGCAAAGCACCAATTTTCCAGCTGCTTGACAGCGTAAGTTACACAGTATCACTACTAACTCATTGCTTTCTAAAGCTCCATTCAGAGCGCCAGAAAAAGGATCAAATAAGGATTAATTTCATTTTCCCCCACTGAGAGGAGAACCAGCATGATTAAGTTAAGTGTGTAAACTCTTCGGAAGCTTCTATTCATTCCAGACGGCTGACTACTTTTCAAAGAAATTTCACTCACTCTTTAATCTAAGGCTTCCTTAACCCGTCTTATTTAAATCCAGTGAGGCCCATTCTCCAATTACCCAAATTCTGGGTTCCATTTACTCCTCATACAAGGTTGCATAAGCAAAATTAACAGTGTAGTTTCCTAACTTCTAAAGCACTGTGCACAGTACCAACGTGACCTTCTGAAAGCACAAGAGATGTGGACCAACTCATCATCTTGATGTTTCCCACAAGGTCTGAAGGTGAGTCAGCCCAGACCCTGACCACAGCACGTCCCGTCAACCGGGTACCACCTGGAAGCCACAGACCAGATGCAGAAGCAGCTTCATGGGGTTTTCAGTTAGGTCCCCTTAAGCCTCTTCTGGAATGATGGAAGGTCGCCGATCCTCTAATTACTACTGTTACAATATTCCTGAAAGAAAAATAAAATCTACCCTCTGTGTGGCCACTAAGTGTTACTGACTGATAAACGTCCAACATAAAAACAGTCAAAAGTTGCAAAACAGCTAAAAAAGAATTGTTTCCACAAAGGAGAAAAAAGGAAACACAGAGATCACCAGTTCCACCCGCCTTGTGCTTATTATGTCGTTACTCATGTTAACGGCAGACAGGTGGCTGTGACTCCCCCAGATTCTGCTGCCACCAAATACAGAGTCCCAAAGGGATCAGAATAACATACGAGTGGATGAAGGTAAGTAACTCTCTATTGTTTACACTGTTGAAGCCATTTTGGTGGGTGGAATCATCATATAGATAAGGAACAAAGCCAAGGAACATTAACTTAGATGAAAACAAAATTAGCAATCATTTTTACAGTAAAGAACCTTGGCCAGAAAGTCAACAGTCAAAGTGTCTGTGTTATGTACAGGTGGCTGTGTACCTAAGCACGTCAGTATTCAGCAACAGGTTAGCGAGATAGGCCAGCACGCCAGGATTTACACTGCAGCGCAGGTTTAGTCATCGCCAGTGTGCCGACGAGGGGAGAAGCCAAGACTACAGGCGGACAGGCATCCTTCTGGCCCAGGTCCCGGCTAGGCCTGCCACACCAGACCACGGCACCACTTGAATGGTAAAGAAGAAATGCCGCCAGACCAAGGAGGAGCTCGATGGAACGGAAACCAGCAGGCTGTCTGCAGAGTCACTGTAGCGCTAAGGGCTCTCACCCTGTGCCGCAAAGCCAGGGACAAGCACAGCAGAGGCAAGGACAGTGCGGACCAAGCACAGCCGCCTTGTTCCTCGCGGTCAGTCTCTCATCTCAGCAGTGCTGAGGTTCCGGATCAGAGGCTCCCCGAGCCCGGGGCTGCCTGGGACGCGCCAGGGTGTTCGCAGCACCTGTCCGCTGGATGCTGGTGGCGCCACCCCAGCGCCGACAACCACAAATGTCCCCAGATGTTGCCAAGTGTTCCCCGGGGGGCGAACGCCCCCACCCGACAAGCACTGCTCTAAATCATTCAGCTTCTGCTGGAACTATGTGCGTAGATACGAGACTCACGAGTCTGAGTAAACCGAAACACAACACTGAGAAAACGTTTCCAGGGGGCGGGCAGAGCCCAGGGGTGGGGCACGTACTCAGTGTGCACGAGGTCCTGGCTTCGACCCTCAGTACCTCCACAGGGAAAATAAAGTGAAGAAAAAAGTTTCCAAAATGATATCACTAACAAAAAGAAGTTAATGGTGAGAACACATTCTAGACAAACTAGCAAAAAACTCAAACAGTGTAGGAAAAAACGTGCTGTGAGAAAAGTCCCCGACGAGTGTTTATCAGCCAAACAGAAAGAAAACTATTGTGAATACTTCACCAGCCATCTCTAGGTGGGAGGATCTTCCTGAAACCAAAGTAGCAAGCAGTTAACGCTCATCAGTAATTTAACTGACTGGTGGCCATCACCCTGTGTGCTGTTCTTGGCACTTTTCACCTGCATTATTTACTAGAGAAGAAGAGCTTTCTAAGAAGCACAGAACTTAAGTCTTCCCTCGTCGTAAGTGACTCACTAAAATGTCTCACACACTCATCAGGGGAACTCAACTAATTCTGCTTTGCTAAACCACGCACAATATGACATGGTTTCATGCTACTCGAAGCCACAGTGAAGCTATCTCCGATGTTAAATGAACACTGATCTGTAACGCCATCTTTCTGAAAATAAAGAGAACATGAACATGTTTTCCTCTTTAGTAAGGAGATTCAGCTCATCTTAGGATCATTGCAAGATAAGTCGACACCGACCTAATTATTCACCGTGGAGCAAGTGAACCCCTCTGATGGGGTGTCCACGCCCAAAATTACTTTGGTGCTAGAACCTCTTAATGAACCAGAAAGCACGCGGTTTGTAAACAACACGTGGCTAAACTCAGTTTTAATTGGCTGAAGCCCAGGAATAACATTTCTTTGCTTTGTAAACGAGCACTTCTTATCAATGCTTTTTTGTTTAACTCAAATCTCAATAATCAGTAAGAATCTGCATAAACTGCTCATTCCTTTATACATGGACATGATTTATTGGCTCCAGGGAAGTCCAGCTTGCATAATTTTTCCAGTTCACTCATCCCAGGGGAGGCACAGCCAACACCCTGACACTGGCGTGCTCAGAACTTCTGTAGGATTTTCTGGATTCCCTTCCCCTCCATGCAAGGGCCCTGCATAGAAGGCATGCTAGGCAGGCAGCACCGTTCTCCCCTCAAAAACTACGGACACACTGTCCTCTGTCCTCAGCTGCAAACGCAGGGACCAGCAGTGTTACAGAAATTTTTCTTGACCATCTAATTGCTGCTAAGCGTCTAACTACATCAAAACAACGGACACCCACGGAAACCAAACACCAAGTGCGACGCCAGGCACGCATGCCATGCAGGGGGGTGGGGGTGTGAACAGAGGAAGCAGGGCCCGGGGCGGCGGGAGAAGCTGGGGACAAGGCACATGAGGCGGCGTGACAGTACCTCGTGGGAGCACGAGGAGTGAGAGGGACCGGGGAAGAGCGCGCCGGCGTCGGGCAGGAGGAGCGGGGAGCTCCGCGCGGCGGGCAGGGCCTCAGAGAGGAGGGCGCGGCTGCGGGCGGGCGGGCTGAGCTCGGCTTCCAGGAGAGACAAAGTCAGAGTCACGTCACAAGGCCGCCAGGACCCTCTCTGTCTTTCTCACGACCGTTATTTCTCTGGGCTCTCTCTAGTAGGCAAAGGAGGTCGTTTTAAACTTCAGCGGTAGTCAGTACAAAGCACAAAATTTAATCGCGGTCTCTAAACACAGCCGCCTTCAGCAGCCGATGGCGGGGCCAGCAGCCGCCCACGGTCGGTCCCAGTCTCCAAGGTTCTGGGTGTCGAGCCTCTCCTTTCCTCTGGGTGTCAGATCCGCATGTGGGTTGCTTGTTGACTTGGGCAGACTTTATAATCAGCTTTCTCTCCCTAAAGGGCCCAAACCAAAAGACCACGGTGGGACAGGGAAAATCTAGCCTACGGCTGAGACTATTCATAAATAATGAGTCATTCAAAACTGGCCCACCGAGAGACGGCTGTGTTCAATAGCAAATCATTTCGTAAATGATTCGTACTAACGGCTCAAGAGCACCTAGGAGTCAAGATGAACAGCAAAGGATCTGATACTGAGAAAGAAAGGTTAAAATCTCCATGAACCCGTCCTTCTAAATCTCATCTCGTGCTCAGTAAATCCACAATTTCTCAGTGCAAACTTCATCATGTTCTTAAGCTTTCTATATATACTGCTTCTCAAAGCCATCTGGGGAAGTGGGTGAACACACCAAGCAAGAGGGTACACCTTGTACACAATCCACCATCAAGAAAGTCAGTTTCTTCCTTAAAACGAAAAGACGGGGGTTTACCTGCTGTGTTATTTTTATGTGATTTTATTTAACATGAATGAAATAGAACTACAAATGTGGTGACACATTAGCAAAAAGTGGAACAAACGTTTGACTTTCCCATCTTTTCCCCCATCCTCTGACCATCAGAATTCCCAGTTCTGAAGGACTATGTGCAATGCGAACACAGCATCGTTCACAAATGTGCAAGGTGGTGTTCAGGTGAAAACAACGTCCATGGAAACATCAAACAGACTGACTTCAAATTTCCTAAAAGACATTTATCTCTTGACGTCAGGGACGCTTCATTCGTGTGTTGCTTTAAAAAGTTTTCCTCTAATAAATCGGATAATTGTGCGCTTTTCCAAGATTGATCACTGGGTATTTTAGAAATGATACAATATAGAACAATATTTTGGAATAATACTCTTGTGGAAACTAACTGACTTGCCTTCATCATTCATTTTAGACATCTGAAGTTTTCAGCATCATTCACACTCAGGAATGAAGTTTTACTTTATTAACTTTAAGACTCTCCTTGCCAGTCCTTCTAAGTTGCAAATGAGTGCATTCTCTGTTCAATTAATTTTCACAATTGCTTATTTTATATTTTCCTCTCACCATCATCACTGACGTTTTCTCAGCCTAAGTGTAGTCTGTGTGGCAAATTATAATAGAATAATCTTAAATCACTCCCTTACTGGGATTAGAAAAAAAGTCACTTTCAAATGAGTCTTCCATAATAAACATCTTCATGCTAACAGCACAAAAACTAATGCCATAAGCCGCTGCTCTCTCATTAAAAGGTGGCCTCTGCACAACCAAAATCTACCATGAAAATATTCTGGGCCTTCTTAAAAGACTAAACAAAAATATGTAAAAACCATAGACCCAAGTAAAATCTCTAATATGTAGTCTATATAGATTCCTTTTCTAAAACAGCATGGCACGATAAAATCTTCAAAAAACATAGTTTTCCCAGGTCACAAAAAAGTCCTAATATTTTATAATTTTTAGAAATATAAAATAAAATAGGAAATATGTATTTGTGTATCCATCCATCCACTCGTATGTGTAAAATGCGTGAAGATAACAGATCTGGCCAACTGAGTGGCTCTCACCTTCATTATCTTTTAGAGGTTCTGGTTCCAAGTGTGTTTGATTTAATTAATCCTACAAAGGCCAGGTTTATGGTTTTGAAGTGACACACTCAACAAATACCTTTACATGACTTTGTAAAAGCTCTTATTTTTGCGCAGCTTTCCAGGCACCTGAGAACACCAATGAGCAGAACCCCACTGGCAAAAACACACACAGGGCTTTCTAAAACACATCAGCGCCGCTACCATACTGTTGGTCTAAAATGCATGCTGAGAAACTAAGATGCAATCTCTTCTCAGGCTGTGTTCTGGCCAAGTTAGCAGGCACATGGAACATGCAATACACAACCATTTGCTGCTCATTAAATGTGAGAAGAAAGTTTTTACAAAGTGCTTTGAATGAACACTTTAATCATCACTGTCATCCCAGGGTTGCCAGGGGCAGCAGGGAGTCTGGGCAGCCCAGGCACGAAGCTCCCTTTGTCACAAACTCCTGTTTCGATCCCTTTCTTTTAAGGACCCAGTGATGGAAGAAAGGAGCTTTCAGGAGTTGGGATGAGAAAGGAAACCGGTGAATGAGCCACCCCAAAGGCTGCCTGTTACCAGGACCTGGGTCTCTGCTCGAGGTGGGGAGGATGAAGGAGGCAGGAAGACAGGAGATGAATGTAAATAAGGTGATAATTACCAACAAATGTTACTGTACAAACAATGAGGCCACTGGGGTTAAGGTGTAACATAGCTTCATAAAAACTCCAACAGGACTCTAAGCCAGCTGCAGGAAGCCTGTAACACGCACTGGAAACTATGCTGAGTGTAAATGAATCTTTGACTGATGGCCAGACGACACTGTGCCTTTCTGCAGTCAACCTGCTGAGTATCAGTGACAGCTGCATGGCGTTGCTGATGTGAGAAACCGCAGGGAGCAGAGAGAAACTTGTTCTAAACTTAAGTCACTGGGAGGGGAAGGGGCTTTACTTGCTCTTATTAAATACTGTGTACAAGCCTACTTGTTAAAGATTTCTCTTTTTGAGAGCAAAGAGTAGTAAAGAGGCTGTCAGGTCAGCGTCTACAGGCATGGAAGGCTGTTCTCCTAAGAAGCGAAAGCACGTGAGTGTCTCCCTCCAGCTCTGGAACCAGTCGTTCTACACCTTTTCTTTGCTGGAATAAGCTTCCACACTCACTTAGGATCAACACCGTCCAACAACAACAATAATGCAACTGGCTAAGTGATTCCTAAGGCTCTGCTCTCCTCAAGGCTCAAACGGAACGTCTCCTTTCTCTCTTTTGCACAAATATCTGACCCGTATTAACATCTCAAGCCCTCTTTTGTGATGAAGGATTTACAAAGAAGTATCAAAAACTGTGATCTGGAAAGTCATCAGACAGAAAGCTAGAAGGATACAGACACGTCTCATGCAGTAAAAGGCCTCGTTGTTGAGTTCTGGGTGGAATTTTAATACTTGTGAAACATTTCACTCCTGTAGACCCGCGCCCTGGAGAAACAGGGAAATGCAAGTTTACCGGCTGCTTTCTGGCGAACGAGGCTTCTGGCCTTCTCGACTCCCGGCGCCCCAGACGTGGTGGCACTCCTGAACCGCATGGGCTCCGTCACATCGGGGTGACTCCGCCAGCTCAGAGAAAAGGACCTCCCCACTGTGGTTCCTTTCTGAGGATCAAGAACACAGCCTACGAGACAAGAAAAAGAATCCCACGGCTGAATTCACTATGACTCGTCTCACAGCCTCGGGCGCTCAGCACACTCTACACACAGTATCCTGCACAACCGGCGGATTCCCTCGCTGAAGATTAGGTACCACGTCCCTAGACTGCAAGTTAGGAAGTTCTCCACGTGTCAGTAATCTGAAAGTCCCTGTTGCCAGAGGATTTTCCAAGCATCTTCTGTGGTCTCTTGAAAATCATCGTATCTTCAACAGTACTCATTCCAGTATACAAAAAAGTTAATAAATCTTTCTCAATATAAGAACAATGTCAAATCCAGTTAAACCACTGCTCCCAGGACACTCCAGAAACTGCTTTTATAAACCAGAAAATTAAGAGATCCTGGTTTTAGAACAGTATTCCATCCTGCGGACACCAACCTCTCCACAAACCCCCAAGAGAGATGTCTGCCTCTAAGTGCTGATTGCAGTCAAATGGGCAAGGCTACTGAGCCTCCACAAACAACCCCAATCCTGTTTCAGTGACGCTCCGAGCAGTAACTGCTCAGCTCCGTGCTTCACACTCCCTCCTCTCCTCTCATGCTGCTCTGCTCAGAGATTCCAAGTGAGTGGCCAAGGACCGCAAGACGCACAGGGGAAACGAGAACGAGACACTTCGAGGTCTTGTGCGGGTCTGCTGGGGCTGGGGCTGGGGGCTGCCCGCGCCCCGGCCCGTTTTCACACCCAGCTTCTTCTGAGAGTGCACTTTGTTTCCGCAAGTCCGGCGCTTGTACAGAAAGTATTTCTACAGTGAATATTCAAAACCATTTTTAGAATAAAATAAGATAATAAATAAATCAGAAATATTTGCCGTAGCCGTTAATTAAAAAATGTGTTCTGTATCATTCTGAAAACAGCATTCCGGAAGCTATCTGCCCTCCTGAGACGAGCCTGTCTCTCCCTGGGAACCTGTGTCCGCACAGTGGGAGGGAAGAGAGTGTTTCGGGGCCTGAAGGGGAGGGCGGGTTATAGGAACTTCAGGAAGTAGGAAATGCGCTGAATTTGCAAAGGCCCTTACTTCCTGTCTCGGCCACTCCCCTCCATCCTGAAAGACGCCCTCGTTGGGAAGTCTCTCCTAGGTTCCTGGCTGGAAGCATCTGGATCCCCCCGGACTCCGGGTTGACACTGGGGCCCTCAGAGCTGCTGCACAGGACATGACAGAGGCCCGGGCTCTAGGCTCCCTGACTCGACCCCAACCCCAAATCTCCAGTCTAACTGATTTTTTTCAGGAAGGCTCTGTACAGCTCCACCTCGGGAGAAAGAAGGCTCTTCTACTAAAGTGTGTGACAACGTCACTGCATCAGACAGTCTAAAATCTAAACTGGGATTAAACAAGTCCACGAACGCCACGCCCTTCAACTACTTCGTTTCGGCTTCTCCCTAACCTGCTTTTTTACTCACAGACGGCAGCGCAGGTAATCTAAGGATCAGCCACGTCAACCGTGCGTCCCTGTGGTTAGTTAACCTCCGTAGCTGGTTCACATCTCCCCGTACCCACACCTCTGCTGTCTTCCCCCACAAGGACTCTGAGCCTCAGCACACCACTTACTTTGGTAGCAAGACTGGGCAAGCAGGGATTTGCAATGCACTTGAAAATCTGGGCTTGCCCTCTTGCTGCTCCCAAGCCATTAGGCGGGCAGCCCGAGCCAGCCCGCCTGGTGGTGAAAGATGTAGGGCCCCGTCCCCCACCGCCGCGGCCGACAGCCAGCCGACCCCTGCGAGGAGGCCGCCCGGCTGGCGCGTCACAGCCGACTGCAAACGCAGCGGTGAATCCAGCAGCAGAGGGGCCCGAGGGAGCCCGACTCCAACTGCTAAATAAATGGTGTTATTTTATGCCACTATATTTTGGGGTGATCTGCCACACAGCAAAAGCTAACTGATGCAAATCTGCACTGAGACTGTGGTGGAGGCTCCAGCCTACCACAGCAGGTAATGCACCCTCTGTGAGTCTCTGGAGAAAAAATTCCTCTCGGGTCCCAGGACCAGGAAAAGCTAAGCATGTGGATTGTTCGTACCTTGTGTGCTCTGAGTGTCTGATGTAGCCCTGTGGTGACCAGTGTCAGATCCGCAGTTGCCCCTTCCTGCCTCCCAGCAGGCACGGAGGCCCCAGTGTGCATTCTGGCACTTTGACCTTGCCTGTAGCTCCACCCCTTTTCATTTTGCCCCCATGTCCTTAGGTATTTTATCTGTTATACTATGTTTATTTCTAGAAACAGCCTCAAAATCTTTACATAATAAGTCGGAGTTTGGTGAATTAATCCCAGGACTGTGTCACAGTCTTAAAGACAGTAGTGAAGACACGCTGCCAAGCTGTCACCCCCAGCAGAAACCAGCACCGATGTTTTCCACCCAATCTGACTTTAGGTCTGAAAACAGTTTTCACCTAGAAACACAACAAAGCCAGAGTGACTCCCACTCGAAGCACTGAGAACCTCTCCACCTGTCCCAGAAAGGCAGCAGAGTACACTTCTTTTTCTCTTTTCTTTTTTTAAAATTGAAGTATAGTTGATTTGCAATGTTGTGTTAGTTTTTACAAAACAGAAACAGACTCAGAGTGCACCTCAGTGGTGCAGTGTCTTGAGTTGGACTTGCCTGGCTTTGCTTTCTGGCTTTACCACTTTTTAGCTGTGTGACCCTGAAGGAGCCGATCGCTGCGGACCCCGTCCTTGAGTCTGTCTGTGACGTGGGGGCAGCGGTATCTACTTCCCAGGCTGCCAGGACGGTGGGGAGGGAGAGTCCGTGCACGGCCCCAGCCATCACTACTACTGTTACCAGTCCCCCACCACACAAACAGCCTCCCCATACACTCAGCGCCTCGGAAAGCGGCCGAGCGCTATGAGACACAATCTAATGCCACCATTAAAAAAAGACACTGTCCCAACGCTGGTTCAGTTGATGATGAGATTTCCTGCGTCTGGTGCCTGGCTGTTTCACACAGTCCCCCCGCCCCAGCCTCAGACACCTGGGGCCACCTGTACGAGCGGAAATACCTTTGCCTCGCTGCTTCTTTTCCTTTTGTTCACTTAATTTGTCCAGAGGCAGGTTTGTCATCTCAACGCCGTAGACGGTTCTGGCGAGCACCACCGTCAGGGAGTCCATGATGTTGGCCCACTCGCTGATGAGCTCGTCCCACTCAGTGAGGGATGACAGCACCCCGAGGAAGTCGTCCCAGAGCTCTCGGGACACGTATACGCAGAGGCTCGCCCGGATCCAGGCCACGATGAGCGTCTGAAACAGTCAACCAACCAGAGAATTCCATCGTCCCCATGTGGAAGAGGTACGGTTTTCACAAAAGGTGTAAAGTTACTCTCAATAAAATGACCGTTGGAGTGAAACGCGCTTGTGGGTATTGTTTTTCTTTTAATTTCTCAAAATTCATTTGATCAGCTGCCATCGGGTTTTGAGCCCGTGCGAGATCAGTTACCATCAGGAGAAAGCCCCTGATTCACAATGATGCTCGCGTCTGTGGCCGGTCCCGGCCGGAACCGGGGGGAAGACTCCTCCGCCTCCCGAGACACCACTTTCCCTCACTCTCCGCGGCAGCCTCCACAAACCTCCTCTTCTACAGGGGGACCTCCAACCCCGCCAATTCCTGCCTGACTCTGAGCAGGTGAACTCACTGTGGGCTTCAGAGAGAAGAGAACCCATGACACAAGAGCGCCTCCCTCCAGTGCCTGCAGATGTGCGTGGACAGGGCGCCCCTCCACACTCGGTCCCTGGGTTTCTATTAACCCCACCTGTCCTGGACCTCTGACCCTCCTCCTGCCCCAGCTCCTACCCATCAGCATTTCACTGTGTTCCAATTCCTCCTTCTCTTAAAAAAACCACACAAATGCTCCCTTGAACCCCAGAGCTCCCCTCTGGCGAGAGCCCTTTCTTTCCCTTTCAAAGTCAACTTTCTTGAAAGAACATTCCACACTCACCCCATCCCCACCTCCTCTGCCACCCCACCTTCTGTCTGGGTTTTGGTTCCCATCTCACGGCTCCAGTTACCATCCATCTACTGTTTACTTTTCAACCGCCGTGTCCAGCCCAGACCTCTCTGCCGGTTTCCTGGCCTTTCTAGCTGCTTACTGGGCAGCTCACGTGCACAGTCTGCACGCAGCTGTGACGAAGCAAAGTCGTAAAAAGAACTCAGTTTCTTCTGCTGAGATCCCACCAGTTCCTGGATCTGGTCTCTCCTGCTCAAGGCCTCTGCATACGCTGTCCTCCCTCCCTTCCCGCATGTTTCCTCTACAACTTCCACCCACCCTTCAGGTCACAGCTCGGACATCACTTCCTCCTCGGTGTCCCCGACTGCCATCCACCCCCGCCTGCAGCAAGCAGCCTTCAGTCCCCGCCATTCCCCGCATCGCTGCCCCCGGAGCTCCTCTCAAGTCGATTCTCTGCTCCCCGGTCTTGTGGTCCACAGCACTGCAACCGGCCGTGGGAGACCCTACGAGACATCACGCAGACGTCCTGGATACCGCCTCACCCTGAAGCTGCCTGGCTCCTTTCCCCTGCCAGCATGTTCCACACCCTCTGAAGTTCAAGTCAAGCTCCACCCCTCGCCCAGAGGAAGTGCGGGTCCAGCTCAGGTGAGCCCCAGCCGCTCCCCTAGTCTCAGCAGAGGGGACCTTTACACCCAAAGTCGGCGCAACGTCCCTGATCTGTGATCAGAACTGCACCGGTCAGCGCGCCAGCCTGCAGGCACCCCTGCCCCACCCACACGCAGACAGGCCGCCGGGGCTGGCGCTGCGCGTGGGACGGCAGGGACTCGCTTTCCGGGGCGTGGGAGGGGTTAGAGTTACTTTCTGTTAACAGAGGCGCTGGGGACGGAACCCAGGACACCGTGCGTGCTAGGCGCGTGCTCTGCCTCTGAGCTGTACCCTCCCCACAGGTTCGCCCTTTAGTGAAACGAGGTTAGCTCATTCAGGGTGGTATGGCAGTAGACTGCTTTTTAATTAAGAGAGAAAGTTTTCTAACACAGACCTGGGAAAACTCTGAGAAACAGAAAGCAATTTGTAACTAGGTAGGCCTGCTCTGACCACCTGAAAAATCATATTTAAAGTCATCTTCGGCAATGTTCCTCTTCTCTGTTTCAATTCGTGTTAACTACACTTTTTAAAGGGATAAAAATGTTAACGTTGAGCTAAAATAGTTTGAAAATGAGGTTCTAAAGACTCATCTAAAATCTGACTCTAAGACGAAGAAATTTTTTTAAAAATTAAGGACAATGCAAAAGGAAAAATTAATTTTATCATTTACTGTTTTTAATACTTCATTACACATTTATGTTATGACTAAAATGCTAGCTTCTATTTATTCATTGTTACACTCCTGTTTTCAAAATGAGTTTGAGATCATTACCATAAAGTGCACGCACACAGTGGAATTAATAAACAGGAAAGCAAAAATACAACCGTACAGAGTAGGGGGAGAAAGCAAAGCCTGGCAAAGCCACCGGGACTCGGCTCCCGGTGGTCAGGGCACTGGCCTCGGGTTTAAAAGCAGGTGGGGTGGGGTGTGCCTTGTCCTAACCCAGACGGCCTGCGCTGGCTTCATATGGTCATTAGACGAGGACAGAACCATGACTCCCCGCAGCTCATACAACTGTCCTCAGCCAAGCCCCGCACACACACGTGACCAGGCGCCGCATGGCGTCCTCAACCACAGCCTGGACGGTCGGCGGGGAGGGCACCTTCGCACGCGAAGGCAGGACACCGCCTCCATCCGTTACCCTTTTCTGAGAGGAAGAGGGAGGGAGAGGGTCTCAGACTCGGTTCTGTCACTAAGCTGGTCTGTGCCCTGGACGATTTACGTGGCTTTTCTGGAGTCCCATTTCTGGCTGAAGGTAAGAAACTGGATAAAAGCGTCCCCGAGGTTCCTTCGAGACTCAATTTCATGCTTTAGCAAATGCCTCTTGGCTCCCAGGTGTAGAAGACACCTTCACTGGTCAATCACTCCTCTTCTCACAAAGTTCCCCAACCAACCATGCTGTGTGTTTCTGTGTCCACGTCCCGAGGGGACCACACAGCCCTGAGGTACTGGCTCACACTGCACACAGCAGGACTGCGGTCCAGGCTTCCTCACGTGCTTCAGAGTGTCAAGCAGGAGGCCACACTGAGCCCTGACACCAGCGCACAAGGCATCACCATGGCAATCACCGTTACTTGTTAAGTGTTTAAAACTAGGCAAAACTCAACTATCTAGCCCAGGGAACTGTATTCAATACTTTGCGACAGCCTATCATGAAAAGGAATATGAAAAGGAATATACATATGTTAAACTGAATCACTGTGCTGTACACCAGAAACTAACACAACATTGCAAACTGACTACACTTCAATTAAAAAAAATTTTTTTTTAAACCTCAACTATCATTGGAAGAAAATTTGCCAACTCAAGTTACAACAGAGAAAAAAACTAAAGGAAAAAGTAGAAAAAGACAAAAGGATAACAGCAACTTAAAATTCCTTGTCCCCTTTCACAGTCCCCTGATTCAAAATTTTAAAAATCGAGTATCTGGCAACTGTAGACGGTCTACATGACCACGTGAGTGATTTTAATTGTAGGATGGGACTGAGATGAGGCTACCGGACCGCCTGGAAGATCTGCCTGACCTGCCACATTGTCCTCCTCCGAGGACCTCACAGAAGAACTTGGGAGGTCCGCAGACGATCATAAATCCCAGGTGCACCCACTCTGATTCTTACGACAACCCTGCAAGGCAGGAAGGAGCCCTTTCCTGACTGGGGCAGGTTAGGGAAGGGACCCAGAGAGATGCAGTGATTTGCTCAAGGCCACACAGCCAGGAAGTGCCAGAGATAGGGTCAGAACCCTGCATCTGTCTCACTCCAAAAAACACATCTCTCTGCTATTTTATGGTCTGTTCTTAATACAAGCACCCCTTTTGATCCACTGAACCGCTGCTGAAATACTAACAACAGTGACATCAAAATCACTAATAATCACGGACTCAAAACTAATCTTCAAGTAAGACCTGACAAGATTTCTCCATTAAGGAAAGGGAGTCCCCCCCAAAACCCCAAATCAAACAAACAAAAAACACAACTCCATAGCAGATTCTTGCTTCATTTAGTGACAAGTTCTCGCTCTAATTCTAAGACACACGACAGGCGAAGGACCAGACCACTGTGAGGACTGAGGCCCGGGCGCCCCACCAGCCTAAGCCCGGTTCTGGTCCACATCACTCGGCAGCCTGGCTCCATCACGACCATGAGATTCTCTGGGAGGCAGAGACAGGGGAGTGGAGGGTCTGCGTGTCCAGGTGAACGAAGGCAGGTGGGCAGTGCCACCCCACAGGGGACAGCTCTGCAAAGCTGGACACACCCAAGGGCGTGGTGACCTCTCCCCGGATCCAGCGAAGGCCGTGCAGTGAAAGCTGTGGACTGTGAGCATGTGCCAGTTACTTCCGCGGCCTTTCACGCATTTTCCGCGAAGTCAAGACTGTTCAGTCATATTCAATTATTTAAAATTAATGAGAACAGTTGGGTTCTCCTGTGCTACAACGGGAATCTTTAGCTTTATTTAAAGAACTAATTTATCTTTCTGTCACGTTCCCCTACAGATCCTGCCTGTTCTCTGGGTATGCTCTTAACACATGACCTCCAAAGGCACCTTCTGGTCCCTGCAGAGGGACGTCAGCCTCCCACTGCGCTGTCACGTCTAGCTCGCGACCCACGCGGCTTCCCCCAGAGGATCCCTCCGAGTCAGCTCGTCCACTGGACCAAGGCCCCTGTTTGTAAGCGCGCCTCATTTTCCCAGCATCTTTCACATGGTCCTCCTCCAGAAGTGCTTCATGAACACCGCGCCTCCCACCGACACCAGCGCGTCCCAGAGCGGCGCTGCGCAGGCTGCCGCCTGCGGAGCCCTTTCCACTTCTTCCCGGGAAGTCAGTCCATCACCGCCTTCTCCCCTCTCCCCTCACGATGACATCGGAGCACTCATGCTGGGCCCCTCTCACCGTATGGTTCGTGAGAGGCCCAGCCATCTCCTGGGCCCTCGGCCTCCTCACCGGGCCAGGACTGCACTTCCAAGCTCTCTCTCCCCCAGGCTGTCCTGCTCCCCTCCCTGGACCACCCCCCTGGTTGGTGAGCAACAAACGTTAATTCCACCTCCCTTAAACCCGGCCCTCCCCTCCTCCCTCCCACATCAACACCTCCGCCAAGCCTGGACCACAGCTGGGACGTCCACCCTCGCCAGGCGGGCCTTGTTCCCCTAGAACATTCTCAGACACTGACATCCCATCCAAGCAATGCTCTCCTGGCCGTCCCCCCTTACTCAGCGCTCCCCACTCCCCAGGCGTGCAGGACACAGGGGCCTGTTCTCCCTCCTGGACCCAGGCCTCCCCTCCTCAGCATCTCTGCTGGCTCAGCTCCTCCACCCATCATGCAGACGCCCCTCCTCTCCTACCGCACTCTCTCCCTGGGGGCCCCATCGAGTCCTGTGGGTTTAAACACGACAGCCCAGCACCCCAGGGGCCACAGGTTTTTATTTCGGGGAGAAGCCTCACCTACCCTCCTCCCACTCCCATGCTTCTGTCCACCTCCTCCTCCTCCTCCTCCTCCTCCTCGGATTCACCCGGCCCTGCACCAAGGCCGTCAGCAACTGCCGTCTTCCTAATTTCCAACAACCTTCAGCAAATCAAAAGAGGAAGCAGACGGCTGAAAGGTGGGGGGCCTAAAGAAGCCCAGTGTGAACTGTGAGCAGATTGCAACCTTCATGACGAAGCTCAGAAAGAAGTTTTCGAATTAAACTTCTAGACATTTAAAGTTAGTCCATTGTATTCTTGAAATTCTCAATGAATAAAACCAATCTGCTGTAAAAATCCGATTCATTTCTTGCATTTGCAGTGTTTTAATAAAAAACACTTACCCTGAACAGTAACCCTGCCAAGCTCTGGGCAAACAAGTCCTTTATTTGCTTATCCTTAGGCTTCTGCATGACAGCTTCTGTTATCCTGAGGAGTATTTGCAACATCTGTTCCCTGGGCACCAAAAGAAAAGCTCATATGATTAATCACATCTCCAAAGCACTTGAAATCATAGGTACAAGAAATTCTTTGAAGAACTCGGCAAAATTGATAATCACATGTTACTCGAAAGTATCTGAATGCCAGTTACAAAATGAATACCGTATTTATTCAAATAAGCTCCCTTCTGCTGCCACAGTTCTGAAAATACGCCTCCTTGGTCCACATTGACAGACAGGATAAAGCAGGCCTCACCCCAGCCTGGCGTCCTCCCCGCGGAGACAGGGAGGCGAGGCTGCTCTCCCCTCCGCGGCGCTCGGGGAGGAGCTGTGCCTCTTTGAGCTCGTGCAGGCCACTTCAATTTCAGGTCCATCACTTAACCTGAGAGGGCCCCCTCTGTCTGTGTGACAGCAAAGAGCCCGAGCCTTCTGGTCCCCTCTCCCCGGGGGTCTGTGGTCAGCAGCATCGGGTGGCTGGGCTCCACAGCAGTCCCCTGGAACGAGGGCTGGGACAGGTCACCACTGGGCGCGCCAGGCACGGAGCTCTGTGCCTGGAAGGTTCTGGCTCCACGCACACACAGGGTGCACCCGAGAACTGCGGCCACGATGTCTGTCACAGCGCTCCTCCAAGGGGGAGGGAGGGTTATGTCAAAGGTCTCTGACGAGGAAAAAACACCAGAGAGACGAAATCACACTCTATGACAACGATGGCGATTCTCCAGCACGGCCAGAGGGCACCTTCCTTTCTTACAGTCCAGTCTTCAGATCTGTCCCCAGATGCTGTGGAAAGAAGTTCCCCTTTGTACCAGGGAGCCCAGGCGTTCTCTGAGGGAGACTGCCTGGTCCGTCCTTCGAGATCTTGTTCACGAACCCTCTGTTCATCTTTGTAACCTCCTCCTTGGCCATGCTCTTCAGTGATAAAATCAAGAACCGGACAGAGTGACCTGGTCCAGGTCGGACTGAGATCTGCAAGTAAGTCACAGCTCCTTTACTCTTTTCTCCAACTTCTGCACCCAGAACAGTACTTTCTCTCCACGTGAGGCTCAACCTCAAACCTCTCACGGCACAATGACCTCTAGGACCTCCTTCCCTACTTGGAGCTGACCCTGCTGGCCTCTGCCCAGGGTCTCTGCGGGCGCACGTCCACACCGCCACCCGCTCTGCCAGTGGGCCTACCCGCATGCCGCCTGCGGAGTCTGCGGGCTCCGGGGAAGAGCAGCGGGGTCAGGGCTCTGGGCACAGTGTGATGTGGAGGAGGACGAGGGGAGAAACGAGGCCCTGTCCCAGGGGTGGGGAGGGCAGCAGCCAGCGTCACCCCTGTCTGCACGTGTCACATGATGTGTAAGACAAGGAAACACTGTCCCTTCCACACCCATCCTGCAGACATGAGAACAAGAGACGTAATTTTCAAATAAAACCTCCGTCACAGGACTGCCATCGGGCTGTGCACACCTGATGGCGGCAGACTGCCGCAGACTGAGGGGAGATTAGATTTCTTAGCCTGCGACAGCTGAGGAACCGTGACATCCCCATGCAGTCTCCTGGAGGAGGAAAGGGTGAAAAACTATCTCCAGTCTGGAAAACTCCTTCCCTCACAGTTTGACCTCAGCTTGTTCCTTTGCATTTCGTGAAGCACTGACTCCTGGTCACTCCTTTAGGAGGGGACAGCGCAGCCAGCTCCCGGGGGCCGAGGACGTCCGCGAGGCTGGCCGTGTGGGGCGAGGGCGGGGTCCTCCGGCCTCTCTGTCCTTCACTTTGCCCCCATCTCCTCGCACGCCTCGCTCACCTGGAGGTGCTTCTGTGCTCGCTGCGTCTCTCAGGGCTTCGAGGACGGGAACCTTGTCTGGCTCAGCCTGTGTCCTCATGTGGAAGCTGGCTAGTCATTTACTGGATGGAGGGAGGGAGGGCGTTCAGGGGCTGTCTGGTACTTCAATACCTAAGAAAATCTGTTCGGGAATTATCACATCCCCGTCTATACACTACTGACTATTTTTTTCTTTTTGGTGAGTATTTTCATCTATTTCTATAATTTGATTTTTCTGTATTTCTAGTTGGAAATCTCTGAATTATTAAAGAATGGAGAAGAATTAATTTTATTTTCTAGAATTTTCACCAAAAAAAAAAAGGTGATCCAAAAATATCAAAATACTACTGACAGACTGGTATGCAGAATTCAGAGAGTTTTCAAAGGAAAAAGACCATCAAAAGCACAGGATACAACAGGTAGGAGGAGCTGAGGCCTCAGGTGAGGGCACTGGCCTTTCCCATCACTTCCACGTTAGGGACACGGCATTGCACTCACTTGTTCGTCACTGTTAACGCTCTCACTACCACTCTTGGCACACGGTGCTAGGTGGAAAATCTGGGAAAGGTGACACTGGAATGCACATCTTAGAAGGGTCATTTTGATACTTGTGGTTTCTGTATTTGTGAACTTCCTGCCTGCCGGCTTCCTCCAGTCCACCCTTCCCTCAGCTGAGAAAGGAGAGCTGGACGTGATGGACTGGAGGTCCTGCCAGCTCAGTTCTGCCTCATCCGCAGTTAAAGTTCCACCGACTGCAGACAGACTCTTCCCACAGCACCCTGGGTGCGACTGGAGCACCCAGAGCACAGGCTCAGTGATGGGGACCCCGTGCATTTCTGCGGAAGGTCCCGCCTGCACGAGTCTGCAGCGAGCCAAGACCGGAGATCACCACGGAGGATGCTGACCGCAGCCAGGTTGGCAGTGAGGGCGCAGCCCGGGCGAGAGGACATGCGAGGGACCGACTGGAGAAGCCCTTGGAAGGCAGAAGCCAGAGGCTGCCTTCCCCGCATAGAAGGAAGGGGAGTGGGTAGGAGGGGCTCCAGGCTCTGTTCCGAGCGGAGAACCCCTGAAAACATCTTGGGGGCTGGAGGGACCTGAGGACACTCAGTGCGGAAAGTCCCGTGCCGCGCTTGCTTCTGGGGTGTTATAAACACAAAAACTCCACACAAAGACGGGCAGCAGAAGGGAAAGCAGCTCACAGACGCGTGTCCGACCTGCATGCCGCCACTGTGGTTCTGACTGTACTCTGACAGTTTAACGCGTAAAATACTGGCTTTTCTAAAACGAATTTAAAACTGAAAATTCAGAGCAACACAGTCAGTTACAAGTGTTCTGGACCAATTAGCCAGCCCTCCTGGGCTCATGAAAAATGATACTATAAAACACCAGTTACTGCTTTTCCACAGAACTGTTTGATGACGGTTTAAAATGGAAAAAAATCTACTTAAGTAAAATGACTACTTACTCTTAATTGGAGAACGGTTTTAAAAACCCATAATGAAAATAAATGAACTATCAAAGTGCTGGATACTTACCCTGGTAATTCCCAGGAAATGTTACAAAAGACTGATCATCATCTTACTGTTAACTCTGTAAAGCTGTTTAATAAGTGGAGGCTTTAACCTTTTAACTGTTACGTTCAAAAACAAAAACATCTGTTTCACAACAGTAATTAATTCAAAATAGACTCACCACGTCTTTTTATTCATTGTAAGTTCCATTATCATGCGCCTGAAAATATTCAAAACAGCCTTACAGGCATCAACGTGTTCTTTCAAGAGCACGGGAACTTCAACACAGGGTTCCAGCAAAAAGACGTTTGCGGCGTTTGTCAAAAAGACCTGAAAATCAACAAATTTTACATTAGAAAGTATGCAACAGACAGATAAACCGCAACAAATTCTGCTTAAAGAGAATGATGTCAATTTCACATGACAACAGATTACCTTTGAGTTATTTCCATAAGGCAAGTGGTACCAACACATACTCAGACTTTTTCTAGTTCAACCCTTAGAATCTCTTAAATACTGACGCCTGGAAGATCTCTTCTAGAAAAAACATAGCTCTTACAAATAAATATTGCAGCTTTGGAAATTCATGAATCACAAAGGCTTCTGAAGTCTTCTTCTTGACATCCCCTCAAAAATTTTTTTAAAAAGGTAAGAGAGGATCGCTGTCTGTGGGTGGGGAGGAGCTATGGTCAGACAGCGGCCAGAAAGAACCAACCGATTCTCCCCTTATGTCCAGCTTTGCTGCCTGGAGGCGGCCAGCACCACCCAAGGGGCAGCGGTGAGCCAGGGAACAGGCGAAGGCACGTGACCCACACTGTACACACATCTTCCAGGAGCGTGTGTTTCCAGTGTGAGAAATGCGTTATGCGGCAGAATACAAAACCTAAGAGAGTTCTTAGGATTAAAAACTGAGATTTCAAAAAAATTTAGATAGCCAACTGCTCTCCGCTCTGCCTCAGATCTTTAGGAGACAAGTCCTCTCTCCACCTTCAGCGGTATTTCAGGAGAAAACTGTGAGACGCGGGGTCCAGGCTGTCCTGCGGGAAGTCACTGCTTGGGCACCACTGCGCCGTAACACCGCGCTATCATTTACGCAGGTGACACTCTGACCCTCGCTTTAGGGAATCCTGGTTTGTCAGTGGTAACGAGGATGTATCTTCTCCATCCTCCAGAGCTACAGTCCCTCGTAGCTCTCCCTCCTGCTCAGCAGGACAAACACCCAGGATCTGGGAACAGACAGAGCTTCTCTGGCTGACAGGTGGGCTGACAGGTGCATGAAATCTCCTAATGCAACGTCTCCAAACAGAGGCACAAACTGACCAGAGGAATTGAAGGGAACATACTCAGAAGTCAAGTGGGAGAACTAAAATGTTGACAGCCTCGAAGGTTATTTTGTGTAAGATTAAAAAGGTATTATGTCCCAGCCTCCTAGGAAGAATCACAGAACAAGCACTGTGATAGTTGACGGCAGCAGTTGTGAGGAATTCGCTAGCTTTCAAGTAAGAAAAAAAGAAAAGAACATTCTGACTCTCAAACTACAGCAGTTTTAGGGACTGTTTCCTAAGCAGTATGCCATCGACGAGACTGCAGCACAGATCCTTTGACTTCAACGCGCTTGGCTTCTTGATTGGATTTTAAACCTCTGCACACTCCCAAGTAAAAGTGAGGCGTCTTCACATGTGCTACTTCTTTCACTTTACTTTTAAGAAAAACATCCAAATGCCGGCTCCATGGTCTTTATTACCATGTTAGTATTGGTTACAATAAAAACAAACCAACAAAATTAATACGTCCAAACTGTGCTTGTCAAAAGCAACTGCAGAACAGCACTGTCTCATCGAACCCCCACTGGGCCACCTTTTCCCAATTAACCAAGTAAAGGACCAAGGAACTAGATACGACGGGAACAAAAACAGCTATTTAAATCCATGCTAGACACTCTTCACAACGGTAGAGCTATAATCAAGTAGAAAAAAATTTTCTTGGCTCATCCAAGTGGATGTAACTTCTCCTTTCCAAGAAAACAAGTAACTCATCTGGACCCAGGGAAGTAACAGGCACCTGCAACCCCCACCGACTGCAGGGGGAGGAGGGGACGGCTCATCACGGCACGCGGCCAGGATCTGGGAGCAAGAGGGCAGGGCAGGGACCGCTCTGGGACAGCCCAGATGACACTTAGCTTTGCCAGTTCTCTGAAGCTAATCAAGTAAAACCATCTTGATTTTTTTACAGCTAATTTCAAATTATTTCCTGTTTCTCAACGAAAAATGAGAAAATTCGTTTTTTACAGTATTTGAAACTGGTAATTAACTTGAAAACAAAAAGGATCCTGCGATAAGGAAACCTCTCAAGAGACAGACGACAGGAACACGGCATCACTGAACACTGGGTAACGAGCACGCCCACGAGTCCCGGGACCCCACGCCTGGCCTGGGTGTGGGAAGCTGCACTGGCACAGCTCAACCGGGACACGGGATGGAGGGTGGGGGCCGGGGAGCAGGGGACAGAGAAGTTTTCACTTACACTTCTCACAGCCGTCAAGCTGGACGGGACCCAAGAGGGACCCATCTGCATCTCTGAGACAAAATCCCCTGGCCGGGGGAGACCGAGTGATGAACCAAAGTTGCTCCCTCCAACATTCCCAAAAGCTATCAGTTCTAATTCAGATACTCATTCAGGTAAACTTCTAAAAATCACTGCATTGATCGTCACTCGTCATAGACACAGGCGATTGTTAAGAGGAATATTACTTAGGAGATTATATAACCACCAAGCTTGTCTTGCAAATTAGAATCCAGGCAACTCCCTACCCATGTGGGTTCAGAAGACACTTTGAAGGTTTAAATCTCAGTCATTTCATATTCACGCTTTAACAACCCCTCTCGAAAAGCTGCAACCGGTTCACATGTCTCCTTTGACTAGAAAAAAACCTCCACACACTGAGGGCGGGCAACCAGGAAGAAGACTCAGGACGAGAGCTGCCGGAGAGCGTCACATGCTTCAGTGCTGTCCCCACGATGAGCAGGGCTCGGACTGACTGCGTGTGCGGTCCGGCCGCGCGGCCCCCGCGTACCTGCAGCGCGGCCTGGGCCCCCGCCTTCACGCTCCTGTTCTCCTCCTCTGTCACGCAGCCTCTGCTCACCGCACTGGTGAACGAGTAGGAGCGACCCCAGCTGGAAGACCGCTTGTGACCGGAACTTTCCGACGAGGCCTTTGGGAAACAACAGTCAGTTAGCAGAGCGGGAAGGAGGCGTTGCACATTTAACTCCTGCTCATCAGAATGCGTGCAAACACAGGTTCTAGAAGCAAGTCTCGTTTCCGTTTTGTTCACCATTCTCCCTCCATCACCTAAAACAGCTCTTAGCGCTTAGCACATGCTGAAGAAATAAATAGGTGATGTCTGTCCAATGACTGAATGAGAGTGACTGTTTATTTTGAACTCGTGATTAGTTATTAAAATGATTTCACCAACATTGAAGAATTACAGCATTAACATAGATGTTTCCGAGTGATACACTTTTGGTTACGAGTATTTTTTAATGTTTGTTGTTAATTGCTATGACGAACACCCACTTGTAGAAATAGTTCTCAGCCTAGATTTCCAAAGAGCTTGCCAGAAATATAAATATGACCTAAGTTTCTTTTGTGTGTCAAGAAGATGACCCTCGGGACACTAATGAACTCATCTACAAAACAGAAACAGACTCGCAGACATAGTAATAATCTTATGGTTACCAGGGAAAGGGGGTGGGAAGGGACAAATTTGGGAGTCTGAGATTTGCAAAGGTTAACCACTAGATAAAAAACAGATAAAAGACAAATTTCTTCTGTACAGCACAGGGAACTATATTTAATATCTTGTAGTAACCTATAATGAAAAAGAATATAAAAACAATTTATGTATATGTATGACTGAAACATGACGCTATACACCAGAAACTGACATATTATAACTGACCGTACTTCAATCGGAAAAAAAAAAGCAAAGGACCTCCTGTCATTCTAGATTCATCCAACCTGCAGCTTCATCTAACGTGGAACGAAAGGTGCATCCTGGCAGCACCCCTCTCCAAGGACAGCGCCCAGCCCTGCAGCCCGGCTCACAGCAGGGATAAACACTCACTTAGGCCTTTCAAGTGTGCAACATTTGGAACTGACCGCTGTTCAGGAAAAGTCTGCCAAAACACTCTGAGTTTAGTGTATCAAGTACTGCTTACTAAAACACAGCACTGATAAGGCCGTGACATTTTTAGTCTCCTGCGGAGACATGAAGCATGCTGGCTTACTAAAAGGTTCTCAGGCAATGGGGAATAAAGAAGCCGCCATGCATGTGTGGCCGCCTGAGGTTAGGAGGTGCCCGAGGACCTTGAACGGGGCCCGGAAGCAGCCTCCCCAAGGCAGGTGCTCATGCAACTCAGCAACCCAAGAGCATCATACAAGACAACAAAAAGAGGGTCTGCCCATGCCCTGACTGTGACCCTCGACCGAGCAGGTGTGCTTCGCTAAAACACAGATGCTCCCAACTCAACAGCAAGTGATGAAACAGTACCTCCTTGGTATCCGTCTCTGAAAATCCCAACTTCTCAGCATCTTCTTGGGCAGCTTCCTTTATGTCTGGTTCCTCCATGAACACGGGTTTGTCTTGGAGGATCCACTTTCTGTACACGTGAACCACTTTTCTGGTGACAGCTATGTCACAGGAAGGCAGCAGAAATGCCTAAAATGATAAGAGGAACTACTTTCAGCTCCCTTCAACGCAAGCTCAGGTCACCATGGCCAGACAGACACTGCCAATGGCCGGCACCAATTTCAGACTTCCCACTGAAACATGCAGCTTGTGAACATACTCTCCAGGGCCGCGTGATTTTTTTGTGTATGCACCAGACTTAACTGAGGACAAAAGACATCCGTGTAATTGGGCCAGAAAACAAAATGCAATTTAAAAAGACTTCCACATTCTGAATACTTTTGCCACAAAATAACCAAAGTGCATACCTACACAGCTATATTAATTGGTATATGAACAATAATAACTGCACAACCGAGAACTTTCCTCAAAGCATCAGAAATAGATGATGTGGTAACAGACACAACAGCACCGCCGGTTCAAACGTCTCTTCCCAGGTTCTCGTTCAGGGACGCGGTGCTGGTACCCTAACTGGACGCCGTGGGAGCAGTCACACCACAGAAGCCGGCAAATGTCACCAGAAAGGGCTTTTCTTTTCCTTTTCGTCTTTTTAGCCTTTCCTTCCCTTTTCCTTCTTCTCTTCCTCCCCTCCCCCTTCCTTTCTTGAGACTCAGTTGTAGCATTGTACAAATTTATGTGAACTTTTTAACATCCAAGAAATCCCCTGACACATCTGCACATAAGAATATGGATTTATTGTGATCAGATTCCAAATGTAGACAACCGTGTAACCAAACTCAGTATCAGTATTTGCTCCATATGTTTGAGGCGAAATTCCTAGTTGAATTACAGGTTCAGATTTCACTACAGACTTAGAATTACATGTTCCTTTGAATTGAATCTTTCACCATTAAGAATTTTCTCTAGTAATGTCTCTCTCTCTCTTTTTTTTTTTTTTTTTTTGTTCAAAGTTACTCCTGCCTGTTTTGAATACAGCTCTCCAGTTTTCTTTTGGTTAGTGTTTGCATGGTACATCTTTTTCTATTTTTTTGCTTTCAACTTCCCCATATTCATATGTTTGGGATGTCCCCTTATACATGATATACAGCCTTTTTAAGAGTTTATAAATTTAAAATTCAAGCTTATAATTTCTGTCTTTTGATTGGAGCATTACTGCATTTACGTTTAAAGTAACGACCGCTGTAACTGTGTTAAAGACACCTGTCTCATTCTCTGCTTTCAGGCTGGTGACATTAGGCAGCCTTTTCTCCTCTAGATTAGTATTTTTACACTCTTTTGTAACATTTTAAGGGTTAACAATATTCATCCCTCACTTAAAATCTAGTATCAACTTCAACTTTTACTCTCTCAGTATGCATTTTCATTCCTAATCAGTTTATAGCAAACACTGATAGACTTTGGGGAGAAATATAGACAAAGCCCCAGTCATAGCAGGACACTTTCAGTAATTGAGAGAAATTTATAATAAAAACAGAGGAAAAAAGAGGACACTAAATGAACTCATTTACAAAACAGAAACAGACTCACAGACACAGTACACAATCTTTTGTTTACAGGGGAAAAGGGATAAGGAGGGATAAATTTTGCAGTTTGAGATTTGCAAATATTAGCCACTATACATAAAAATAGATTTAAAAAATTTCTTCTGTACAGCCAGGGAACTATATTCAGCATCTTTTAATAACCTTTCATGAAAAAGAATATGAAAATGAATATATGTATGTATATGCATGACTGGGACATTGTGCTGTAACCAGAAATTGACACATTGTAACTGGCTGTACTTCAATGCTGAACATATGCATCAGACGTGCTAGCTGACCTCCCCACCTCAGCCTCTCACGCCCTTCACCTCTGTCTCTCAGAGCTGGATTCAGGATAATTTCTTCTGACCTGTCATCCAATGTATTCTCTTTTCAGCTGTATTTAATCTGCTATTAAACTTACCCACTGAGGATTTCCTTTAGTATTTCAATTATTACATTTTTTCATCTCTAGAAGTTCTATTTTCTTCCTATTCAAAGCTGCTTAGTCATCTGCTATAGCTTCTTATTTCCTGCAAACATTTTCAAGCGTGTCTTTTTTGTGGGTGGGGAGGGTAATTTATTTTATTTATTTATTTTTAGAGTGGCTACTAGGGATTGAACCCAAGATCTCATGAATGCTAAGCACAAGCTCTACCACTTTAGCTATACCCTCCCCCCTCAAGCTTGTCTTTTATTTCTTTAAACATGTCAAACATATTCATTCTAAAGTCTCAATTGTATAACTGAAGTCCTCGTGAGGCTTCCCTGCAACTTCTGATTGTCTGTCTAGACAAATTTGGATTTATCAATTCCTAAGTGGAAGAAAGAGTAATCTGGAATTATTATACCCAGCTAAACTACTGGCCATGCGCAAAGGCAAATGGAAAACCTTTCCTATCACAAAAGGATTCAGAGAATAAAGTTTCCAAGACATCTTCTTGAAAACACCACTCAGTGATAAAATAAGACCAAACAGGAAGTCAACCAAAGCAAGTATTTCAGGGCTGTGGACACTGGGAGGGATGAACCTGTCTAAATGCAGAACCAAGACTAAATACCTCTGCACATTAGGATTCCAAACCGACTGAAAATGAGGGTAAATTTATAATTTAAATTTAAATTTATAACAATGAAATCAGCAGACAGGGAGAAGAGGCTGAAAAAAATACAAGGCTGCTTATTTCTTTACATATCATCACAAGAAATCAAATGTTATCTAAAATTACAACATGCAGTTAAAAAGTGATTCCAACACCTTAACGTTATTATAATCTTTTTACCATGGCCAAATCTTTTAGCAATTAATATCTCTTGTGGTAAAGGAATATTTACTGGAATTTCAACAACTCCTTCAGTTTTGCTTTCTTTTCTTCGGTTAAATTCAGGTAAAAATAAAATTGAGAACTGTTCAGTAAAACTACATTAAAGATTGATTAATAATTAAAAATTCTATTGTCATAAAGCTGTTCTGTGGTCCCCCATCCCACCCCCACCGCTTCCACACACCTGTTGTGGCCCCCACCTTAACTCCATCAGCCTCTGTCTGGTCCCACCTGTCTCTGTCCGTGGCTACCTGCCTGCCTCTCCATCCCCCCACTGCCAAGTTCCCATCTCTGTCTGCCTGTCTTTCTGTGCCTACCCACCTGTCCAGCTACACCTGTCCACATAGTTCCACCTCTGCTGGCTGGCCTGCCCCTACCTGTCTGTTCTTCTATGCCTGCCTGCCAGTTTGTTGGTATCTCTTAGCTCATCTGTAAGTCCTTCTTTCTATCTGTCCACCAGGCTGCTTCCTGTCTGTTTACATCCTGTCTTACTTGCATCCTCTCGGCTTGTTTCTCATGCTCTCAGGCCGGCAGTCATATATACACTTAGAGAAACACCTAGAATGATGCTCTTCTAACACTTACAGCTGTTACTTACATGGCATGGTATTGTTTTGGGTGAACTGGTTCTTGCTTCTCCTCTATAATTATATATATATATAGAGAGAGAGAGAGAGACTGCCTTATCTAATGAACATTCATCTCTTCTTTCAAGAGAGAAATAAAGTTGTTCTTGCCGGGAGGGTATAGCTCAAGTGGTAGAGGGCATGCTTAGCACGCACAAGGTCCTGGGTTCAGCCCCCAGTACCTCCTCCAAAAATAAACAAACAAACCTAATTACCTCCCTCTCCAAATAATTAAGCACGTAAGTAAGTAAGTAAGTAAATAAATAAATAAAACGATTGCTTAAAAAAAAATTGTTCTTTAAAACAGAACCAACCAAAAAACAAAACAATCTAATTTAAAGCAACACTTCCTTTCAGATCACAACCTAAGTAAGTCATTTTCCAGAAGGATATATGCATTTGTATACATAGCAGACATAAAAAAAAATTGTAAGTTTCACAAAGAAATATTAATTCTTACAACATGTACTGCACTGTTAAATTTTTTGGTCTACTCTATTTTACTTTATTTCACTAATTTTAAAAAATGCTGGTTTTGACCAACTAAGTTTATTTCATGACCAACAAACTGGTCACGCGAGGCAGTCTGTAAAAAAACACCAGCTAGGAGACGGGTTTCTGGGGGATGGAGCCAGGGACCAGCACCGCCCTGCGGAAGATCTCCTCCACCGCGCATCCCGGGCCGGAGGGAGCAGCACCGAGGCTGCCGGGAATCTCACCAAACCTCACCCCCATCCCAGTTACTGTCTGCATCCACTGCCTTCAGCGCGCTGGCCCATCCCGCCCGGGGTGACCGCTCCGTCAGACCCGCCGCGAGCCGCCTCACCCGCACTTGTTCCCACGGCTCCCGAGGGGACCCCGACGGGCCTCGTGCACTGCGCTCTGCTGCGCGCACGCACATCTGAACTCTGCGCTGAGAATGCGCACGATGATTAAAAGTGGGATTAGAGGGGTCACTACTGAGTCCTGCAATTAGGCCAGCTTGTCCATTGTATCTCTTGCAGTATTCTGAGCGAAAGGAGAGGAACAAAAGCCTCTCGGATTTCACGGTCACACGCGCGCGCATGCGCTCACCTGGCGAAACACCTCGTTCACGAAGTTGACGTAGCCGCGCGTGGACAGGAGGATGCGCTGCACCATCTCGTACACCGGCCGGTGCTCCTCGTCGACGCTGCAGAGGCTGCCGCTGCTGCGCCTGCGGTCGGACAGGGTGCTGCTGTTGGAAGGGCCTCTGTCCTGCTCGGCCGCCCCGCCGCCGTCCAGCTCCGGTGTCCTCTCCTGCGCCCCAGCTCCACCCCCGACGGTCTGGAAGAAAGTCACCGCCACCTCTGAGTGATCCTCTCCGACACCCCAGGCCACCTGGCCAAGCTGGAGACCCGCCTTACGTGAAAGGGCTCCGGCCACCATCCACGTGACAACTGAAAACCGCTCCAAGCACAGGGGCTCGGGGCCGGACTGACTGATTCTCTGATTCACCAACTAACCCCTTCCCAACTCTGTTATCCTAGCGGAAAAGCTGCCACGCCATTGCAGGGACAGAAGCTGTGAAATTTATCCAAACCTAAACAGTTTGGTTGATAGCTGTAGAATCACAGAATAAATTACTGTGCAAATAAACCTATCTCATCATCCCCTTTGGGCTCCGCCCTTCAGTCCTTCCTCTGTGTTCACAGAGATCTGAAAATTCTCTGTGGACTTTTTGCAGCTGCGGTGTTGGAAGCATCATCTGATTCATACAAGTAAGTGACACTTTGATTGGAGGAGTGTCGATACCTTTAAAGAGTATTTTTCTGAGGAAAAAAAACCTTGATCTGAATTTCAAATTCAGAATCTCAGATCGAACTTTAAAATATTTACAAAACTTTTATTTAGAGATTTCAGGAGGACAATGAAATAATCCGTGTAATGACTCACAAGGTTTAAACTGATTTTTGCTCATTCCCCCTAGAACTAAAGATTTCCTCCAAACATAACACACATATAATTTCGCTTCATCCTTGTAAATTACTTTTAAGTGTCAAAAATATACAGCCCAAATACTGCTAAAATTCTACCCACTGGGAATACTTTTTACAAGAAGTGACAAGATATGAGTAGCACAAAATAATAATTTGAGTAACTACCAAGGACAGCTTGAAAGCAAAGCAGATATCCAAGTAATAATTTCTAGAGAAAATTAATAGAAAATTACACTTAGAGTAATTTTCTCTTCATGCCTGGGCAGTGAGGCCTGAGTGGCGTATCAAGGCACTGTCACCCTGTGCAATGAGTTTCCCTCGGGAAATTATTTCATCTTTTTGATGGATCAAGTATCCTCCATAGAAAAATAAAGTTTACTCCTTTTTACTGATACATACATATTTTTAACCTGTAAAGCAGGGAGGTGAGATTTAGTCCAATGTCCTTGACGGCTCTGTAACCTGTGACTTTTTGATCAGTAACTCTCATTTTCCCCACAGGCCAAAAACAAAGGACATACGAACTTAGGTGGCAGATTAAACATGGCCACAGCTTCTTTGGCCCTCCTTCCGTGAGGTCTGGGTGAGGTCTGGATCCTCTCCCTCTCCCCCCGTGGCTGAGGGGACTGTGATAACCAGGAGAAAGGAGGGGTGGAAGGCGCCTGTGCCAGTTCGAGGTGCAGGCCCAGGAGGCTGACCGCTGCCACTTTGCATCTCTGGGGACATTGGTGCCTGGAGCCCTGAACAGCCAGGGAAGACGTCCAACGGCCTTGCTGGAGGGACTACGTGGAAAGGGAGGTCCGGCTGGGCCCAGCCGAGTACCAGGCACGTGAATGAAGTCATCCTGGACCCTCCAGGTCAACCAGCCACCAGCGGAAGACCACCACCCCTTGACCTCAGTGAATGGAGCATAAGAACTATACAACCAAATCTCACCCAAATTCCTGACCCAAAAAGTGAAACACATAGTAAGATTAAAGGGTTGTTGTTTTAAGCCACTATGCTCTGAGGTCATTAGAAAGTAACTAAGATAACACAGCGGTTAGATTACTAAAATAACGTACATGAAGAATTATGTTTAACGGCACAAAGTTATTTCTAAAAATGAGCTGTTATCCAAATAGAACATAATGACAACACAGATGAATTTCCCACCATGCCATCAACTGAAAACTGTTTCTCCTGATAAAACGGCGCTTTGCTTAGCCTCCTCCAGTCCACATCAGCAAAAGGCTGCTTTCCAAAACATTTGTGTGTTTTAACAGACATTTATAATTATAGTAAGTGATGAGAGTGAAAACAAACTGGTAATTCAAGTCTACTCATTTCTTGCCTCTTTTATAAAGATCAACAGTCAGAACACGAATACATGTTAACTACAGAGAGAGAGGCCCCCTTCCATCTGCCACAGTCAAGCTGGAATTCTCAATTATTACTTAGTATTAGTTGATTTTGGGGGGAAAAGGCAAAGGTGATTTTTCCTTTTTGGCATCTGACGGACGTTTAGTCAGTGAAACAGACATACCTGCTTGAACCAGGCGGGCGCTGCCAGGGCTCAGGAAATACACAGCGTAGGCTGTCACTTAGCCCTTCCCCTGGCGACCCCGGTTTCCTCTCAGCCCGCGGCTCACACTGAGACCTGCGCACACGCAGGGTCAGGCCGGATGAGGACATCCAGCAAGCACGCGTGAAACAAGAGGATGCAGCTGTCACTCTGCTGGTGGTGCCCAGCATCACTCAATTCTCCTTTGCAGTTTGCCTACGTGGTTGGGGACAGCCTAGAGCTCAAGGAGCATGCAGAGCCCTGGGGCGGCAGGCAGCAGACAGGTGGTGTGTCACACGCAAACCCCCGCAGGGGTGTCACTTTGCATGAGTCGTTTTCTTATAACTGTTCAGCAACTTCAGGAAACCCACAGCCTGTGAATCATTATTGACGGATCTGGTTCAGAATTAAAAGTGGTACTTGAACAACATAACTAAAGAGGTATCATATCAATAAGTGTGATTAACTGTTCTTGGCATCTCAAACCATTTTTCATTCTCTCATGGACTTCTTTGGGTGATAATGTTTAATTGATGTGCATACAAAACCAATAATAAAACAAAAAGTTGCT
Source organism: Camelus ferus (assembly GCF_009834535.1). Classification (NCBI taxonomy): domain Eukaryota; kingdom Metazoa; phylum Chordata; class Mammalia; order Artiodactyla; family Camelidae; genus Camelus; species Camelus ferus. The sequence continues at coordinate 18,112,421 of NC_045714.1, read as the reverse complement.
GCTGAGATTTTACCACCACCACTCTGCTTTCTCCCGTGCATGCTAAAGTACTTCTATCTCACACAAAAATGAATTACCAAGAAGTAAATAATAGCTCACTGAGGACATTTTCAGCTGAAATGATGCATCGAGAACCTTCAGATCTGAAAGGGGGATTTGCCATCAGTGTTGCCAACGTGGTACAGGACGCACAGGCTACAGTATTTTCACCCTCCCGTGAGTGATGCCACCAAAAGGAACATCTGTCAAACCAGATTCTCCGAGGGGCTGGTGAGCTCAGTCTGGAAGATGCATTAATTCCTTTCTTTCCTGGTGAAAAATACTGTCAAATGGATTCGTTCTAGATCAAAAGGAAGTAAGTTCACTTTGGAAAAAGACATACACAAAAAATCTCATAAATAACCTGAACACAGTAACAGTGGCAAAAGTATGAACTCTGCTTGGAAGTAGCATTTAAAATACTGCTTGAAAGGGCCTTTATAAGAGCACTACATTCTTTGCAAAGAGATTCTGCATCACCTGACGCTGACAGTGATGTTCACTCGACACCGGTAAAATTACATTAAATTTCAAATTCCAAACAAAAACTTTCAGGAGAAAAATATAATTATATGTGCCTTTATTCCTGCAACTCCATTTCCAAAATTTAGTATTCAGTTGTTTGAGCTGCTTTTCCTCACGTACAGTGTGAGGTGTGGAACACGGCAGACACGTGTGAGAGGAGGTGGAAAACAGCTGTGAGGCAGAGAAGGGGACACAGGGGACGACTGGCCGGCTGAATGCCGACCACCACCCTGCAAGGTGTCCAGGCCCTCATCCTTGGAACCTTCGAATATGCTGCCTTACGTGGCAAAAGGGACTTCACAGGTAAGACTGAGGATGTGGAGGGGGAGAGTGTCCTGGGGTGCCCGAGTGGTCCCATGGTCATCACAAGGGCCCACGAGGAGGCAGGAGGATCAGACATCGAGAAGGCGATGTGAAGATGGAGGCGGAGGGAGGACAGGGGATGTGCTGAGGGGCCCAGAGCCAGGCACGCAGGCGGCCTCTGGAAGCCGGATGAGGTGATGACGCAGACCCTCCTCCAGAGCCTCCGGACGGAGCACTAACCTGCCAACACCTTGATGTTAGCCCACTGAGGCTGAGTTTGGAGTTGTGAGTCCCAGACCCTTAGGATAATAAATCTGCGAAGTTAGCTACTGCGGCAACAGGAAACTAACGTGACCACCTGCTGTGAGGAGTGCGACCCGTCTGCAGGGGCTGCTGCAGTGGCCTGGACGGCTGTCCGCCCCACCTCCGCTCCCCGCACAGAACCCGTGCTGCATCTCCTTGTGGGCACACACCTGCCCGGAGGCACGCCTACCCCAGTGGGGGGGCGTCTGTTTCGTGGAATCAGCCTCCGCCCTCCTGGCTGTTAACACATCCAGATCTGAGCCACTCCGTGCCTAGGCATGGTTCCAGGAGTGGGCGGGTAACCTATATTGTTCCACTCAGACAAAGGGGACAGGCTTTATATTTCTGGACTGTCTCTGAATTTGAACGGGGAAAGCGGCGTCCAGCCGCGGGCATCACGGCAACCAGCAGGGAAGCAGAAGACAAAGGGGCCCCGTGAGAAAAGGGCAGCGGAGGGGAGAGGGGCCCGAGCGGGGAGCCACGCCCTCAGCTCCCATGAGATGAAAATACGTCTTTTATGTTAAGACAGTTTGAGTTCTGGGTTGGTTTTTTTTCCATTTGGATAATAAAATCCTCCCAGCTGGTTCAAGAGGTCAGACCCTTAACAACACCGGAAGAGCGAGCTAACGAAGGGAGAGGGCTCACGAGGGCGAAGAGCCAGGAAAAAATAAGCACCTTGCCGCAGTGCTCAGTTTGCTGTTCTGCTACTTCTAGTCATCCAACGTATTTTTCAAGAATCAGCGACTTATTTTCAATAAATGCAGGTGATGGTTTTCTGAAATTTTGAAATGAGGCAGGAAAAAGTTACATCTTTTCTATGAAGACATTTGGAACTGCCTGTGTGCACAGCCACATTAAGATGCAACAATAAATTTATCAGAGTGACTGGGTTTCTAATACATGATTTCCTACTAATGTTTGTCTGCCTGAGGATTTTTTTTTTGTCTACCTGATGGTGAATAAAGATCTCTCATCATGGCTCAGAACTAACTGTGTTTCCCTGAGTGCTGGTGAATTCAGAGTCAGTTTTATTTCCTCTTCAGTGAACTGCCTTTCACCTCTTTGTCCATTTTCCAATTAGGCTGTCTTCTTATTGACTGTAGATGCTCTTTATATAGCAGAGATACGAACTCCCCCAACAGCCATGATGTTACAGATGCTTCTCACAGTCTATTGCTTGGGCCTGGCTTTATGTTATCTTTTGACATATAAATCTTATTCTATTTTTAAAAATAAAGTCGAACCTCCTTTCTTCTGTGGTTTGTGGGCCTTATCCCTACAAAGGCGACCTACTACTTCCCACAGTTACACATTCCCCCAGACTTTCCCCAAGTTCTCGAGCACTTGGTTTTTATATTTAGACCTTAAATCAACTTAGGCCCTAAATCAATGTGACATGTGCTTTGTACGTGACATGAAGTGAGGTTCTGAGAAAGAGACAGACGGACAGACGAGTTCTAGCTTCCAGGGTTGCAGATTAGATTAGATATTCAGTGCTAATATCTGTCTCATTCCTTCGGAATAACTGTGGTTTCTGTTTGGAAGTCTCTATCATTTTTTTCTTCATCCCTGAAAGTCAAATGTCTGTTAAGGTCGGCGTCTGTTTCACGAATTCTTCCTGGGACTTGAGGGCCTTTCCGGTCTAAGGCATGACTTTTCCCAGCTCAGGTATACTTTCCTTACTCTCAGCTCAGTCATTACCTCTCACTTTTTCCTCCTTCTGCCCTCACAGTATCTGCAAGGTGGGTCTGCACCTGTCCCCAGCTCTTACTACTCATTTCTGACTTCCAGCTCTGATTTTTTTTAACCAGTGTTGTGCGGTATTGCTTCAGAAGACCAATTTTGTTCTCAGCAGTGACTATTACCATTTCGGGTTTACCCAATTAAAATTTTAAATTCAGAAATTTAAGTTTTTTCTTAAAAAAAACACTTTCTTGCAGAGAGTCTTCTCTTATCCTCCTGGCATCCTGCCTCTCTCGGTTGTCTTAGGAAACAAGCTCCTCCTGGCTTTCGGTCGGTGCCGGCCAGCGGGGCCCGGGCTCTGGGCCTGCTCAGTGCTCCCGCATCGGGGTACTCAGCCCCCAGGCGAGCACACCGTGAGCTCGGGCAGAGGCCACACTTCTGGCACCTCCAGCGCACTGGCCAACCTGCACTAAATGGACTACACTTTCTGGCTCTGTTCTTGGGGCCAATTAAAAAGCAAATGAAATCGTGACTCCTCCATGAAGTGGCCGCTCTGCCTGCCACGAGTGGTCCTGCTCTCCTCACACAAAGGCTAGAAGCTACGCAGCCCACCGGGAGACCGCATGTGTGTGTGACCAAGGCCATCAAGAGCGAGTGGCCCTGTGGCTCCATGTGAGAAGAGGTCCTCACCCAACGCCTCGGGGAGAGGCGGCCTCCTCTTCCAGGGGCCCGTTCACAGCTCAACAATCACCCGAAATCCTGAGCTGCCAGCCCTCTCTGCCCCTGAGATCCCAGGGACACCTGGTGGTCTCACAGGTCCTCTCCAGGGACCACCTCACAATTCCTGAGGCCCTTCCTGGGGCAAGAGGCCCTGGGTCTTCTGCTCAGAGGTCACTGGGACTTGAGGGAAGGAGGAAAGATGCGAGGGAGCCAGGAGGGCACTCAGCAGCATCTTCCAGAATGCCTCCTTCGCCACCAAGATTGCCTGGACAATGCCCACGGAGCACAGTGAGTGCTCGTGACGCACGCACAGCTCCCTCTGAGGCCCAGCATGGCAGGCGGGTGAGCCAATAAACTCGAGGCCCCGTAGCCAACAATCTGTGAGAGCCAGTGACCTTGACGGACAGCTACCTTGGCACCTGTCCACGTCTGTCACGACACCAGTGTGAAAAGAGAAAGCGATGGGTGCCTTACCTGGATGATTTTAGGCAGGACATCGGCTCCATTTTTAGTGTTTTGTGTGCCCGTTAGATACTTTTTTTCCAGAAAGAAAGTTACAATCCACTTAATAAAAACAACTCGAGCTGCCATGTACGGGACGTTCGTGCTGTAAATGTTTTCATTGTCTCGAGTTGTCATGACGTACACCGGCTTCGGCCTGGAGTGCGGGATGTCTGCGGGAAAACAAGACCGACCGATTCGGTCAGTGAATCTCAGTGTTATGTCAGCCCCACAAACGCTTCCGTTTCTAATTAGATGGACACCTGTTTGGTGGTTTAAATAACAGCTGAGATTAAAGAACCAGAAATGATTAAAACAGCACCTCTGGTAGGCCTGTTTCCGATTCCGCCCTGCAACCTGACCAACACAGAGTGGTGGCTGCTGTCGTTTACACACAACTACAGCGCACGGCTGTGGAAAAACAAAGGTAGTAACTCTTTTCAACACATTTGAGAAATTATATGAGATTATAACAGTGAAAACCTTTTCGCATAAGTTATAACTAATTTAATCTTACGACTGGAACAAAAGTAAAAGCATATACAGACTTCTAAAAATCATAGTAGGTATTTTAACATCCAACACCATGCTAATCAAATCCAATGATCTTTAGTTTTATAAACTTTTCCCTCTAAATGAATCCAAAGAAACAGAAATTGGGGGGAGGGTATAGCTCAGTGGTAGAGCATATGCTTAACACGCACAAGGTCCCGGGTTCAATCCCCAGTACTGCCATTAAAGAAAGAAAGAAAGAAAGAAAGGGAATTAGTATAGTCTACTTTATGTCTAAAAGAATTCATAAAGTCATGTTTCATCTTTGAGATATCAGATACCACCATTTTTAAAGAAATAAAAATAAGTCCTTTTCTCATTCTTTAAATCCCATGGTCAATACAAAAATTACATGGTATGGAATCTGAGATGTTACTTGCTGTGAGCTCGACTCTCACCAATCTTTGTACACCTGAAGGCACCTGCATGAGGCAGAAAAGTTCTCAGCAAAACACTTTTATTCCATGGATATTCACAATACATCATATTTTCTACAATGCATATATGGACTACTGAGAAGATCAGAAACAGTTTTTGAAAAAAATGCCCAAATAAATATAGCTAACAGAATACATATCCCAGCACCGTGAATGGTCAGGACGTCGAGAACTTTCTAAATGAACCAAGCTGCAGCTGCCCTCCCCTTTCCCGAGGGTGTGGACACACGGAAACACCCACAGACACCTGACCCCGCTGTCCACGTTCCCCGGGTGGAGCCGCGTCTGCTGTGACCCTTCCCCCGCCAGAACTGCTCTTGATTATTCATCTGAACAAATTTCACCCTTTTTAAAATAACAGAGAGGAAGATTGGCTGCCCCCATCACCACCGGAGATGCTTCTGTCCTGTGAGTCCCCACTCCTTACAGAAGGAAAACTCTAGAAGCTCAGTGAGAAATCCCCTTGCATCTCCTATCCCTTGGGGCTTCCTGCCCCGAGATTCCCCAATCACCCGAATCTCTGTCCCTCTGCCGGCAGCTGGCAGCACTACCTGCTGAATGAAAGATCCAATATTTTTAAAAAAGCAAACTGTGTGCAGCCATGCGGCCTGGGCTGGCCAACCTCACCACTGAGTAAGGTCTGGGGTCACCACACCCCACTCCCTCTAAGAGGATACTGTAAGGAATTCGGCTTGTTTTTACATTAAAAAATTCATTAAGTGTAATCACACCAAAAGTATCATGATACATACCAAATTATTTCTGAGTGCAAGAGCCACAGGTTCCCTGCTACTGCTGTGAGCTGTGGTAAATCTTAGTCTGAACAAATAGCTAAAATCATTTACTGAGAAACTTTAAACCTCTTACAATAAAGTTACCACTAAATATGAGAAACAAGGATTATTTTACTTAAAAATAATAGAAGGTCACCTGGCGGGGGCGGGACGGCCTCCCGGGGACCGGTCAGCACTCACCGAGCACAGGCTTGTAGACGTTCGTCAGCCTCGTAAACGACGGAAACAAATGGGGAAGATAATACTTTCGAAACAACGTGAAGAGAAATTTAAACCCAGTTTCCTGATTCTCCTTGTTCTTCCACTCCAGGCTGGCGGCCTGCGGACGACACGGGGAAAGGGCACACGTCCATTCACACTGCAGACTGATGGCCACTCAACCGAAGCGCTGCTGCGCCGTGGAAGTCCCCACCCCAAGCAACAGCCCGGTAAATCACGTGGACGATCTTGTAATATTTTAAACTCGGAAGATGATAAGAATGAATACTTCAGAACAAAACAGTAACTACATTTAAAACAGCATTTTTACTGGACGAGCAAGGGAAAAAAGTCACACAATGATGTCACATCCTTTCAGACTTGCTCTGCTACGTACCACGCCCACTTTTATTTCTACACATCCTTGGTAATCACTTCATGTTCTTTGCCTTTACAATGTTTAGTGAGATGTAATTAGGTACTTCTTTATTTTAACTCAAAAGAGGCCCCTTATAATAAACAGGAATTAAAGAAAGCATCTCTTGCAAGGATTTCATCCCATGTTACCTACATGCAAAATCATCACCAAAATGCAAAGCTGCAGAATCTTGGGAAGGGCGTTAAAAGCAGCCCACAGGCCACAGCAAAGCAGGCCGGCCAGTCCCGCTGCATATTAAGTTTAAAGCTTCCACTGTCTCTAGACACTATTTTCCCCTCAAATCCCCGGCACCATGTTCGCACGGGGTGAGCTCCAGAGCAGGGAGCGGCCCATACAAGCCTGGAGGACAGCCTGGTAGCAGAGGCGCTGTCCCTCCCCGACAGAGGGACACACGAGCCCCTGGGGAAGGCCTGCTGCACGGGGTGGACCGCACAGCGCTCTAAAGCAGAGCTTCCCAACCGCCTTCAGGACTCAGCCCAGCCGGAACAGGGTAGTATCTGTGCGGCACGTGAGGTGGGGAGTGAGGGGCTTCGGCCAACGCGGGGGCAGGGGGCTCAGCAGCTGCCGTCTGTCAGATGTGCCCCGGCTGAGCCACGGGGTACACTCTGCTCTGAGGCCAAGCCCCAGCAGATGGAGGGAGTGGGTACACAGGCACACACAGCCCCGCACACAGTCTGGGGGCTTCGCCTCCACCCTCTGTCAATGGCATCCTCCCTCTAGCGGGGTCCTGGGGTCACGTGACATCCGAGGTCACACAGCTCACCAGTGACATGTCTACGGTGGAAACCCCAGCCCCCCGACACACCCAAGGTCCCAGGGCGCAGGGGATGCCCGACCACTTCTGAGCAGACGGGGCTGAGATGCACACAGGAAGGGCTAGCGCGGCTAGCACAGGGAGCTCACGGGAGACAGCGGGGATCTAGGGCGGGCTCTCAGGATTCAGGGGCCTGTGCTTTGGGTGCTAAAGGAATCGGGGACAGGACAGTGCACAGGACCACCCCCAGGACAAGGTGGGAGAGAGGGCAGCCAAGGACTGACCTCTAAGGTTGGCAGAGAGAAGCGCAGAGTCCTCCAGAAAACTGGAAAGGAGTAAAGAAAGGGGGAGAGAAGCTGGGGGAGGGACCCCAGTAGGAGAGGCCCTGATGAAGGAGGGGTCCCTGCCACATCGCCTGAAGGATCAAGGACGGCAGACACCGGAGGGTCCTGCTCTGGACCTGACTCCAGATCCCTCGGCATCCTGGGCCCCCGACCCAGCAGTGACAGGGCAGAGGCAGGTGACAGTCATGTCCAAGGCACGTCAGGCGGGGAAGTGGGCTTGGCGGAGATTGTTACATCCACGGCCCGGGCTATGCAGGGGAGGACGCGGCCTGAACGACTTGGCGGAGATTGTTACGTCCACGGCCTGGGCTGTGCAGGGGAGGACGCAGCCTGAACGACGCTGGAGGAGCTCGGGGACGAATGGAGTGTTCGCTGGGAGGAAAGGATCAGTAGCTTTTCTCTGAATCATATCAATGTTCAGAAACAGAGACCAAGAGACAAAAGTCCCCTACTGAAACTGTAAGCTAACAACTTCAGTTCTCTTTTCAGCGGGTAAATATAAGAGAAAGAAGCAGGTGACGTAAAGCAGGCCCAGGCTGAAGGCAGGAGGAGGTAATCCTGTGGGCTTCCTTCCTCTCCCCCTGCTCTGTGGATTCCAGACCATCCCTCTGCCTCTGGGCCGGCTGCTCCCCCACCCGGTCTCACTAGCAGAGAGAACTGGGCAGTGGGGCAGCAAACAGCCCAAAGCAGGTAAACACTCTGAGATAACAGAAAAGATCCATACTGGTCTCTGCCCCTTATTCCTGGCACAGAGCTCCTAAAACTCTTGTAAGTTCTTTTTTTTCTTTTTGATGTAATTTTTTATTGAAGTGTAGTTGATTTACAACATTAGTTTCAGGTGTACAGCAAAGCTATTCAGTTATACGTATACATACATATGTGTATTTTTCAGATTCTTTTCCATTATAGCTTATTACAAGAAATTAAAATTAAAATAAAAAAACTGAACATAGCTCCCTGTGCTCTACAGTAGGTCCCTGTTGTTTACCTATTTTATACACAGTAGTATATATCTGTTAATCCCAAACTCCTAATTTATCCCTCCCCTACCCCTTTCCTGGAAACCTCTGGGGACCACAGTTTGTTTTCTATGTCCGAGCATCCACTTCTACAGACCCTTGCATGTTCTACGTGATAAGAGCACCAGGCACCCTGAAGGATGCCCAGATGGGGACCGGTCACCAGAAAGACGGAGCCCGACTGGAAGCCTGGAGCCTGCAGCTTCTGCCCGCCCCACCCCAAGGCACCAGAGCAGGAGAGGGGCAGGAAGCGGGGTTAACTTCTGATCCTGCCCCCGCAAGGATGCGCCCTAAAAAATCCCAGCAGCCAGGGTCTCAGGGAGCTTCCAGGCTGAACACAGCCCCAGACCAGGAGGGTCCACACCTGGGCCACAGGGACGGGAGACCCTGTGCTCGGGCCCTCCTGGACCTCGCCCCATGTATCTCCATCAGCTATTCGCCCTGTCCTTTATCACACCCTTTACAAACAGGGCCTCCCTGAGCTCTGTGAGCTGCTCTAGAAAACTAACTGAACCTGACGAGGGAACAGGGACCCTCTGATTTGTAGCCACGTTGGACAGTAGTTGTGGGGAACCTGGGGACATACTCCCTGCGACTGGCCTCTGAATGGGGTGGGAGCAGCCAGACAGGACCGAGTCTTGTCCCGTGACACCTGAGGCTCCCTCCAGGAAGGATGCGTCAGAACTGAGTTACATTGCAAGACACTCAGCTGGGGCCACGGGGAATTACTGGCGGGAGAGAATTCCCACACACTTGGTGAGCAGACGTGTTGTAAGGGCGGTGCTCTGTGTGAATAATATGAAATAAGGGACAGCAAAGGAGACAGAGAGATGGAGACCTGGATAGTTTACACACACACACGCACACACACACATGCACACACACACACAGTATGTACGCCTGGTCTTTGCTGAAGTGACCTGGCACATGTTCTCTGTTTAGTGAAATATCACATCAAATCACCTCAAAGAAAAAGTAGAAACATAAAAGATGGACGAACAGGAAGAAGAGAGGCAACGTGTTTTCTCTCCTGTTGAGAACACGGCCACTGAATCATCTCTGACTTTGCTCATACCTGGATAGCCATGTATTTCAACAGTATTTGAAGGAAAAAGCATGTTTGGTCCTCAGCAACCTCCCCCCCTGGTACGGCTGGCAGGAGTGGGGCGATTTCTTCTGGACGCACCTTCGCTGCAGAGAGAGAGAGATAATGAAAGTTCTTTCAGCGAAGCTGAGTTTTAAAGAGGGCTTTAAAAAACGGCCTCCATCAAAACACACGTATCCATGCCCTGCTCGCCCTGCAGGCCGAGCCGGTGCCCGCGGAGTGCGCGGCTGGGACACGTGGGACGGGTGCCTGCGAAGTACCCGCTCACTGGACCACCCTTCTCCCTTCCACCCTCCGCTCTGGCCCGCCCAAGATCAAACAGCTGGCATTGGGCAACAAGGTGAGCTGCAGTAATGAACCAATGACCCTGATGGGCAAGTTCCTTGAAAACTCACAGGGCACAAATGACTGCCATTAATAGTCCCGTGAGGCCACTGCTGTCCTCCCACGGAGGCCGCATGAAAACACACAGCTGGCCAAAGAGCGCCGGGTGAGAGCTGAGCGCCCACGGAGAAGCCCGCAGCGCCGAGGACAAGCAGCGCTCGGGGTGCAGACCCCGTCTCATTAACAGCAACAGGAACGCCCCAGACGGACCCTGGGTCTCTGCTCTTGCCAACGCTCGTCCCCTCCCTGCCGCCCTGTCCCCACCCCTCCGTAAACCTCTCCTGGCACATGTCACACAGAACAGACCCCAACCCTGGCAATCCTAATGTGTGCAGGGATCCCCTGTGAGCGCCAACAGGGGTAAGCCCTCTTCAGGGCCCACCAATGAAGTCACGGTTTCTGTTCAGGACGAGGACAGACCAGGGGATCCCTCAACGTAACTTCAAGGGGACTCTGCACCTGGAGGGTCGGCGGGCGTCACTCACCGTCAGCTGCACTGGGGCTGGGGTTGATCAGGGTCTCCAGTGTACACGGCCCGCGGGACGACACGACGGCTGGGAACCCAGGCACCAGGCAGGCAAAAATCAGCACCTGCTCCTCCGCACAGTTCGTCTGAAGTGCTTGGAGCCACAGAAGAAACAGCCTGATCCCTTCACATCTTATCTAAAACAAAATGAAAGGCCACGAAATTAGACACGCGCACGTCTTTGTGGAAGTGCGGCGCAACGTGGCACTGGTTCTGAGGGGAGAAGTGCAGTTAGAGGCGTTACTCAAGTCCTGCACCAAGTTCCTCCCTTAGCGACCAGGAAGCAAGGACGTCCGAATCCAGCACGAAAGTGAGAGCCGGGGCCCTGGGGCCCAAGAGCCCGGGCACCAACACGGGTTCCTAGCTGAGCCGTGCGCCGTAGAGGGAGGACCGCGTGACTTCACTGTAAACTCGGGGCGATGGCAGAGTTCACCACAAAGCACCGGAGTGAGAGTCAGTGAGTTTGAACTGGCCGGCTCACAGTAAGAGCTGTGAGAATATCTCCCGTGAGCTGTATTTCACCCCTTCGGGTGATGGCCCATATCATCAACCCTTGAAAACAACGCAAAGATCATCTTCCCTGAAATCTACCCTGCGCTTTGGAAATGCTTTTTGTCGTCTCATGACATTGTGCATATATGTACGACGGTCCTGAAAATCAGAACACCTGGCGCTGAGCAGGACCCTGAAGACCTGGCTCCGTGGGACAGGGCAGCCTGGCTTCCCTGCCAGTCCCTATGGCCCTCTCCCGCACCTGCACCCGGCTCCCAGTCGTCAGCATCCCGGAAAGAAAACCCCAATGTGGGCAGAGGTGCCCTTTCCCTCCTCGGCGCTTACTTTCAATGTCATCCCATCCCTGGAATTTCTAAACAGAGGTACCTCCGTTTTTAGATTCCTAAACGGCTAAAAAGAAGAGGTCAATAAAAGAAGTCCAATAAGCAAAAGAGATGAGAGGAATGTCAGACGCAGCTGAAGGGCATCCTGAGCTCTGGATGCCGGCGACCAAGGGGCCACCTGATCTCTGATTCGTCCAGAGCCAGGGTCCAAGCCAAATCCGAGGCTCTGCAGGAAAGGTAAGAGGAGGAGAGACTGGGAGGGAGGGAGAAACAGCCTGGTTGACTCCTCACTGAAGTCAAACCCACCAAGACAGACACCCGTGTGATGACAGTGCTGCCCCGCCGCCCGTGGACCCGCGGTGCCCTCCCAGACATGCCCGTGGGCCCGGCACTGCCCTGGGTGCCCGCTGCACCTGTCCTCCTCTCCCCAGCAGGTGAGGTGGGTGGTGACATTGCTGAGGACGCAATGCTATTCAGCGCCAGACACAAAAAGGCAGAGCTCCATGAATATCTAACCAAATTAGAGTAAATTTAACAAGACAGAAGTTTTCACAACATTCTATCACAAGTCTCCAATTTTTTGTTAACTGCATTTAAGATAATTAAATATAAATAAAGCTAATAATTAGTGGAAGCTAACAACCTGGTAAGTTTTAGCTAGAGGACCATTCATTAAACAGGAGGGACACAATACAGAAACTATCGCGAAGCCAGGGACAGCTCACCTCTTTTTTTTCAGCAGGTAAGAGATAGTGAACCTATCAAGGCTGAGTGGCTAGGATTGTTTAAACTCGTCTAAAACCAAAAATGGATTAGCTTATTGAAAGCACACACACCAATTAAATAGCTACAAGTGAATTATCTCCCACGATACACACATCCCAGGCTGGCTTCTCTTGTCACTTACATTTTAGGGCTATTATATCTCAGAGCCCAGTGGTCTCTTGTCATTATAAAAGATACATTAAAATAAGCTAATTTCAACCTAAATTACAAGATCTGCTGCAAATAAATCTTTAAGAGTAAGGCTCTGCTGCTCTCCCCCGCCCCAACCCAACCAAAGCTCAAAAATAGCAAAAATAATTCAGAGACAACTATAATCTTAACATCAAGATCACTGGGATGAACAGAATCAGGCACGTTAACTCTGAAGCTTAGGAAGGAACCGGTTCAACCCCTTCTCTTTTCTCACGATAAAACTGGGGCAGTTAGCAGCTTGGCTGTGGTTCCCTGGCCGCACCCCGCAGAATCAAAATGAGAACTCAGAACTCCAAACTCCAAATCCCAAGCCGCTTTCTCCTAATAATACTTCAGGTGTCTACTACAATAAATCATGACTGAAGAACAAAAACTCTAACAATACTTCGCATATAATTTCTCAACTAAAAATAAAAACTAACTAAATGGCTTTTAAAGATTTTTTTTCAAAATGGTCTAATTCTGTCACTTTATGGCATAAATAAGTTTAAAAGTAATGAAAAATGCCACACTTTCATCTAAAATAAATACCTTAATAGAATTTCCAGTGTGTAGAAGCTTCTTTAAAGTTGAGCCTGAAAGTTTAAAACAATGAATTAGAAATGGAGCATATGAATGCATATTTAAGATCTATTTTTTAAATACTGGTTTTAGGAAGAAAATTTATTTATGACAAAAGATACCATTTTTCAAAAATAAAAAGAAGAAGGCTGACCTTCAGAAGCAAAGCAATATCACAGGAGAGATGTTTTTAAAAAACTATTTTAAGGATGAACCTCTTCAAAATTCTTTTAAAAGAGTCAAAATGACTGACATTTAAGGTAACCCAAATGCCCTCAGTGGCACACATGCAAATGTCTCTGTCAGCGTAAAATGAGTAATTTTTTAAAATCTCTAAAGGAAAAAATAGTATAAAATGACTGCTCACAAAACATTTTTATAGGAACATTTTACAAGTATTCAGGACAGCATGTTTCTCTCCCTGCAAGGACAACCACATTTATGGGTTCGGTCCACCAATAAATCACCCAGCGGAGGACTCTGGTCACTGCCGAGGAGGGGAAGCGAGATGTACGCGGAGCTACACGGCCAGCTGCAGCCGTGGTGCTCAGCTGCTGTGATGAGAAGGCCTCTCTCACGAGGCCGTTACCCGTTACTCTGCAGGTGTGTTCACACCTTTGCACGGGCATGGCGTGGCAACCACACTGAAACACCATATGCAGCATCTAAATGAGATCTTTTTGATGGGTACATGTATATTTTTTATTGATGTATAGTCAGTTTACAATGTTGTGTCAGTTTCTGGTGTACAGTAACATGTTGCAGTCACATGTGAACATATATATATTGTTTTCATAGTCTTTTTCATTATAAGCTACTACAAGATATTGAATATAGTTCCCTGTGCTCTACAGTATAAACTTGCTGTTTATCTATTTTACATACAGTAGTTAGTATCTGCAAATCTATCAATTGATCTATCAATTTATCCCTCTACCCCCCTTTCCTCCCTGGTAACCACAAGTTTGTTTTCTATGTCTGTGAGTCTGTTTCTGTTTTGTAAATAAGTTCATTTGCCTCATTTTTTTAGATTCCACATGAGTGATACCATGTGGTATTTTTCTTTCTCTGCTGACTTACTTCACTTACTATGATAATCTCGAAGTCCATCCATGTTGCTCAAATGGCATTATTTTATTCTTTTTCATGGCTGAGCAGTATTCCATTGCATATCTAAATGAGATCTTAACCTCAAAAAGGAAGTAACCTTTCAAAATAAAAATGTATTGGAATATATATATTTTGGAATATATATTTTAATATATATTGAAATATATATTAAATGAGAGAAACTTTTTTCCCAATTTTTAGGGGAGAAAAGTATTTAGATTTCCTGATGAAAAGTTCTGTGCAATATTTTAAAGTTGGATATCAAGTCACATGTACTCCATCAAAGTACTTCAAAGAGATGCACCAGGAACTGGGGCCAGTGCCCCATTAGCCGCGGCAGGTCCACGAGGACAGGCACACGTGTGTCAGTGAAACGTAGGCACTTCAGGAATGCATTAGCTGGAATGAGACCGCCAGCTTTCTGAGGGACCTTTTACAACGGCAGTGCTTCTCTATGACACCTCCCCCTGACCCAGGGGAAACTCACCACTGTCACGACTGGGTTACGGCACTCAATGACTAACGGCCTGTGATTAACTAAGGACGTTAAAGTGCCGTCCTCTCTCCATTTTTGCCGTCACCATGTCCAGCGATTTTTGGTCTAGAGTCAGCATGGACTAGCCAGGGCTCTCTCACAGCTAAGGTTCAAGTGCCCGGGTCACAGCGGTCATGGGACTACTTAGCTCACACTTTCCTCCACCGAGGGCCTTGTCCCTTGCCTCCGCGTCCATCTGTTCTTAGACAAAGTCCATTCTGCCCCAGTGCAACATTTGCTCCCTTATGTCTAGGAGTGCGTCATGATGCAGGGCAGGGCCAACAGACGCCTCACCTCCCAGAGACTCGGGATAAAGTCTACACAGACAGCACTCCTCCCAGACATTGGCCAAATCCATCACCCTGCAATGCAGTCTCGGAAATGCCTTCTCCTGCTCATTGTGCATGACCGTCAGAGATGCTCAGGCCTTCCCCTGCTTGAAATAGGCCCAACATTTTCATTTTTAACTTGTAGCCTATGCACAGTTGCCTTTATCCACTCTTCCCTACACAGGGACATGAGCAGAAGATCAGAGGACACGGCAGCTACCAGGAGGGACCAGGCAGCAAAGTCAAAGGAGAGAGGTTTCTGCACAGCGGGTGGTGGATGAGGTCCGGAATTGGCCTTGAAGGAGAGAAAGACCATGATCTCACCTCCATCCTGAAGGAGACAGAGGAGAATCAGTGAAAACCCAGGTTTCAGTAGCCAAGGAGGTAAAAGCCAGAGGCCGAGGCTGTAGGGCTGTTGCTTAACCCAAGAAGAGGGCTCCACGAGGGCAGAGCACAAAGTGGGAAGGAGGGGAAGAAAGAGCAGGGATGGCGGGGGCGCCGGGGAGAGGACCCGGAAGGTGGCAAGGGCGTGGGGGGGAGGATCCATGAGGTGGTGAGGGCATTGGAGGAGGACCCGGGAGGTGGTGAGGGCACCAGAGAGAGGACCTGGGAGGTGGCGAGGGTGCAGGGGAGAGGACCCGGGAGGTGGTGAGGGCATCGGAGGGAGGACCTGGGAGGCGGCAAGGGCAACGGAGGGAAGACCTGGGAAGCGGCGAGGGCATTGGAGGGAGGACCTGGGAGGTGGCAAAGGCATCGCAGGGAGGACCTGGGAGGTGGCAAAGGCATCGCAGGGAGGACCTGGGAGGTGGCAAGGGTGCAGGGGAGAGGGCCTGGGAGGTGGCAAGGGCATCGGAGGGAGGACCTGGGAGGTGGCGAGGGTACCAGGGGGAGGAACTGGGAGGTGGCGAGGGCACAAGGGAGAGGACCCGGGAGGTGGTGAGGCCATCTGAGGGAGGACCCAGGAGGTAGCGAGGGTGCAGGGGAGAGGACCCAGGAGGTGGTGAGGGTACCGGGGGGAGGAACTGGGAGGTGGTGAGGGTACCGGGGAGAGGACCTGGGAGACAGGGCATCACAGAGGAAACCTTCTTAAAGTGGACCCATGTATAACTTAAATCCTGTACTGATGACTCATGGGCATATTAAGAGGTGCTACCACCTGCCCTTGCACCAAATATCCCCGGTTTGCCGATGTGCCACTCTTTGTCATCTTCTCACTTCCTGTCAGTTCTCGGTACTGCTCACAGATAAGGCTTCAAGCAGCCACGTTTATCCACCATGATTTACTGGCCTAAAAGTGACTTCAGGAAAAATTCAAAAAACAATTTTTCCATTTGTAATAAGGAATGGAAATTTGCAAACAGTTGAGGAGCAGGTCAACACACACATCACAGAGTTGGCAAGTGCTGGGTCAGCCACTTCCCTAATCTCCTTACCCTCCAAACATCCTTAAAGCAGTATCTCGAGATGCTTGGAATAATGATCCAGTGTTCATTTCACATTGCAAAACTCAGAGTTCAAATATGTTTCCTCCTTCAATGATGCACAGCAAGGACCCAGCCTGAAAAACCTTATAGACTATTTTTTCCCTCTAAAAACAGTCTTAAGAGAAATAGAATGTCTCTCTCTAAACAGACAAAACCAGGTGACAGGATAAGAAACAGACTTCAAACATTGTGGCAGTTAATACTTCGAATTATTTCCTTCCTTCTCAGGATAAAATGTGGCTAACGGGTGGGTCTGAGAGCTTCTAAGACTCACAGAATATAGGAGTGGCTCTTATTTTAGGTTCCTCTGCTCAGTAATAAGCATTTGCACTGTGGGACAGGAAGTAGCCTGCATCAGTGGTGTGAAAACCAAACTTGAAGGTGCTAACCTAGTATTTCAGGGTTCCTTGGCCCCAGACAGCCCCAATTAGCACTGAATTAAGAAGTTTACCCAGCAGCGTTCTCCCTATTAGGTGAGGACTACTAGACATCCAGGGTGCAGATAGCCTGGAGTAAGGAAGCTGAGGTGCCCAGACTGCCCAGTGCTGTGAAAAGCCTCCTGCCCTCGCCTCGGAGACTTTGCAGAAGTCAAGATGCCAGTGCTAAGGAGATACCGAAGGCACGTTCCTTCCCTTCGAAACCTGGTGCTTCCCCATGGTTTCTTCCTTTCTATAACTAACTTGGTCAAGACCTTGAGTGACAGAGAGTAACAGTTTTAACAGATCCAAACACACTGGAAAGAATGCAAGAGGTACAGTGAGGGATGTTAAAAAAAAAATGTGTAGACTTACAAGTCCACAATCCCCTACTGCAAACTCAAAATCCAAAAAGCTATGAATACGGAACCTCTTCTGTGTAATTCTTTAGCGGACAGGACCTGACCTGAGCTGAACTCATGTGGTGGCAACACCGGACTAACTGACTAAGGCTTTTGTGGGCCAAGTTCTCCCACTGAGGACGCCTGCTTACATCTTAGGCTACAGGAAGGACAACACTCCAGGTTCCAGGTACTGCCCAGACCCCTGGGGGTATGTACAGACGTTAATGCTGTGCTCATGTTCGTTATACACCAACGCGCCTCACTACCACTCTAAAATCTGAAAAGCTCTGACTCCAATGCACATCGAGCCTGAAGATCACGATAAAAGAGACGTGGACCTGTCTAAACACCACTTTCTACCCACTTTGATAAATCGTGCAAAACTCTGTCTATCTGAAAAGAGCCTCTGTGATTCAGGCATGAAGTACACACAAGTCAATAATAAGAATGATTTTGTATGTAAAGGCTCCTACGTGAGTGCCATGACACAGGACTCATCCTGACCGAGTTACAGAGCTGACTTCGTCTACACAGCAGATCAACAGAAAACCAACACCCGCCCTCTCTGTGGCTCAGAAGACCCAGTGCTCTGCAGTCCTGAGCTCAAAGTCACTGTTCTCAGAAAGTTACTCTTAAACTGGGTGCAAAAGCTACTTGTACCAGCAATTTTATCCCATCCCCAAGGACCTGGACAGAGTTTAGGTAATACTACGCACTGCCCACTAGATCTGTAAAGTTCCCACAACACAAAGTGGTAAATTAACTTCCACACGTAGCTCTAATAAGTTTATTCACATTAAGCGGGGCCTACGAGTCTTCAGACTTTTTGAAGTACCATCTGAAGAAACTGAGGACGGCTTTCCTCCAGACAACATAAACAAAAGTGAGGGATTCTAACTGACACAGACAAACACCGCGTGCGGTCACTCTGCATTGTCCTGCATTGCTGCCACACCTGGGAGCATCGCAAACTCCCAGGATGTTCCTCTGAATCATACCTAACATCTGACTTTTTATTTTCAGTTTAAATACAGAGGGTCAAAGCATCAGTTAAGCAGAAATGCTGTCAACAACGCTAACATTTTAAGAAAAACTTCTTTTGTGTGTTTGAAGGACTCAAAGACCAAGACATCCTAAAATAACGATTTACCCATTCAGTTAAACAGATTTATTAAGTATATTTACTTTACTTTCTTTACATTTCGACACTTGTAACATATAACTCCATTTATATAAGGGTCGGAGTTTTCACATAAATCATCCTAAATTAAGTTCAGGATCTGGAATTTCGGTATATCCACTGATGGTGCCATGTTCTCTCAGTTTCCATGCCTTTTACATATTGATTAATCTCCTACCTAGAAAGCCCTCTCCACACTCACCTTTGAAGGCTCAGATTGGAATCACCTTTCAAAGCCTTCCTCAATTTCTCTGAGTAAAATTATTCAACTTTTCTCATTTGCTACTTTGTATGCCTTTTATAGCAGCAATCACACTGTAATTATTTTTTCTCATCTAATCCCCATTAGGCAATCAACTTACATAATACAGCATGGCGAGATATTCTGCTTTTGTCCCTGAACTTTGTACATGAATGTCTCTCCCTCAATAAACATTTGAACGAACGAATGATCAAATAGGGAAGCTTCTGTAATAAGGTCATGCTCTCCTCAAATATGATCATCCGGTAAGGTAGAAAAATTGGAGGAAATGTCAGAGTCTTCTAAGGCAGAAGGACTAAACCAAGCCCTTTAACGAGAAGGCAGAATTCACAATCAATACCACAAATTACGCCAGCTGTACTGTGAATATAGAATGGAGATGAAACGCTGTTGGATGTCAAGAACTGGACAGAAGGGCAGTGATGGGAACTTGCTCTATTGCAAGTTCCCTCTCGCTGCCACATCCTAAAACATTCAAGCAAAATAATTCCGAGTCAATGACAAAGACCTGAAGAATAAGATATAAGCATAAAGCAATTTAAGAAAAATACTCCAGATCAATGTTTCTCAAACTTTATGTGCACAGGCATTCTCTGGGACTCTCTCTCTCTTTTTTTTTTAATCCT
The DNA here is from genome assembly GCF_009834535.1 of Camelus ferus. Lineage (NCBI taxonomy): Eukaryota > Metazoa > Chordata > Mammalia > Artiodactyla > Camelidae > Camelus > Camelus ferus. The sequence goes on along the minus strand of NC_045714.1, from coordinate 18,093,074 downwards.
TTTTTTGGGGGGAGGATAATTAGGTTTATTCATTTATTTATTTTTATTTAAAAAAATTTTATTGAAGTGAAGTTGATTTACACTGTCAGTTTCATGGGTATAGCAAAGCAATTCAGTTATACATATACATACATATATTTTCTTTCTTTTCAGATTCTTTTCCATTATATGTCATTATAAGAAATTAAAGATTGTCCCTGTGCTATACAGTAGATCCTTGTTGTTTATCTATTTTATGTATAGTAATGTGTGTCTGTTAACCGCCAACCCCTAATGTATCCCTCTTTGCCCTTTCCCCTCTGGTAACTATAGTTTGTTTTCTATGTCCGTGAGTCTGTTTTTGGTTTGTGGATAGAATTTGTATCATTTTTTTAGATTCCACATATATATGATATCATATGATATTTGTATTTTGCTGCCTGACTTACTTCACTTAATGTGATCATCTCTAGGTCCATCCATGTTGCTGTATATGGCATTATTTCATTCTTTTTTATGGCTGAGTAATATTCCACTGTTTCTATATACCACAAGAATAAATATATTCATTTATTTTATTTACTTATTTTATTTTATTTTTTAATGGAGGCACTAGGGATGAACCCAGAACCTCATGCATGCCAAGAACCCAGGCCCTCTTGCATGCCAAGCACACACTCTACCACTGAGCTACACCCTCCCCTCTCTGGGACTCTATTAGAAAAGCAGACTGCAGCTTGGCAGGTCTGGCTGGGACCAAGAATCTGCATTTCTAACAAGCTTGCAGGCAAGGCTGCAGGTCTATGAACCAATTTTAGAGCAAGACACAGACAATGTAATTTCCTCCAAAGTCCAGGCTGGACTTGTCTCAGTTTTTAATCAGCATATCCTTGTTAATATTCCTTGTTGTAACCAATCTTGATGGTGTTGATTATATTAAACATTACTGCATATACAATGGGAAGAAATCTATATTACTTAAAAATTTTTGTAATTGTTCTTACCTATACTCTGGTAATGCCATCGAAAGAAAATTCGTTCGGGTAGAAACTGCAGTATTTTCTACAAAACAAACAAACAAAAATTAATAAGATATAAAGAGAAACTAAACAACAAATGGCATTACACACTTTCATGATAGCTCATGGTACATGCTATATACCTCTATGCAGAAAAGAAAAAAAAACTTGTTTGTAATAACATAAATATAGCCCTTTATCCTGGACCCGTAGGGGACAGTCTCTTTGACTTGCCCCAAGCAAGCTTCCTTTCCTGAATATTTTAAAGAGATTACTGTTCCAACTTTAATTCTCCCTAAAAGGAAGCAAGAAAGAAAAGGAAAAAAAGAACTAGTGATCATTGTATCTTAATTAAATCACAGCCACTGCTTAAATATTACAAGAAGAGTTTCTCTAGGTTTCTCCTTTTTCACCCTCCACTTTCTACTTCCATCAACACCACTGGACAGAAACAGAACCGGGAAGAAAGATGAACAACAAAGAGAATGAGAGCTTATGCAGTAGAATAAGGAAGTGAGACTGGTGGCAAGAATTACTTGAAATTAATAGCTAAAAATAAGTTTTAGGATTGTAGTTATGAACCTTTCCCCACTCCACAAGGTAGATACAATAAAGAACAAATTTCCAATATACAAGAGTATTTGGCTCATGAAAGCAACTTTTCCCCCAAAGACCCAAAGCAATGAAAGAGACCTTTTTTTCACTCCAGAGCAAGTGTTGGCAAGTCACTCTTGGGCTGTAAGATCCTTGTATTTTTTTCTGCAACCACCTTTTTTCAAAACACAGAATATCCAAGATACATTTCTTGGTATTGATAGTGTGTTACTGTTTTACTGTGAAAATCTTCATTCTAGGTTTCTCTAGCCTCCTAGTCTAACATTCTGAAAGATTAAGGTAAGGAACTTATATTCAGATCTCCTGAGTAAGCATCTCTCCAGGTAGCTATGGAAACACTGCCTCCACCACTCGGGCCAGCTCGGGGTTCGGTTTGGTCTTAACTTTCTAACGGGCTCAGCACCGTAGACGTGCATGTCTTTCACTTGTTCCCGCTTAACAGGAAAGGAGCGTCTAGGAACCTGTACTGGAAGAGCCACAACACGGTGGCTGCAAAGGCAGGATGTCACCTCCCTACACGGGTCCCGCTGAGCGCTCTGTCTGCAGGAGCCTGGCTCCGCACCACTGTCCGCTTCTCCATCACCTCTCCCAGCGTCTGCACGGTCCTCATCCCTGGCTGAGTAGAAGCCCCGCAGACACCAGAACACCCCGAAGTACCCCCAGTGCCTGGAGCATGCCTGGAACGGTAGATGCTCAATTAATACTCAGTGAAAGAACTTGGACTGCTTCCTCCCTGTGGAACTGTGACTTTCACAGGTAATCCTGATCTCTGCTACGGTCCTATGTTCACACTGACATAACATATACCTTGTCCTTCCTTAAATGTCACCGAATTAGCAACGACATTTACATTAAAATACATTAAAACACGTGGGCATTTTTAAACCCTGAACCTGGTGAAGAAAAACTCAAACAAACAAAAAAATGCTGTATAATTTGAAAGAACTAATTTTTCAAAATCTGATAAACATAAAATACAAATGTATTTAGTTATATACTTTTTTGCAAGCCATTCACACTACATGTCTACAGAGAGGAAAACCTAAACCAACCACCCCAGATTGTCTCTAATTACACAGATTAAAGGCAGTACATAGTTGATCACATACTGAAGACCACTGAAGTAAATTCTCTCCAACATATTTCCATTTTCGACTTCCCCGAGAATATGTGGGCTTGTTGTCTTTTAAGCCCGTAATTCTAAAAGGTATCTTAAATCTCGTTTTACTACGTGATAATACTGACATGTACTCAAACACCCCTACACACACACACACAGGCCAAATCCCGTTTAGTGAAAAATATCTACACACTACGTGCCAAGGTTGGCATTTGAAATGCAGAAATAAAATAACTATGAATGAAATACTTAGTCTTTACTTCCGAGGGCTGCATGATTCGTGGGCAAGAGAGACAGCAAGGAAAGTATCATTCAGGGAAAAAAAGAAGCCTGACTGCAGTCTGTAGGATGCGCTACGCAGGCGACGGGGAAAGTGCCTCACTTCAGCAGGGACTTTGCGAACTGCTTCCTGGAAAAGAGGACACTTGCACTGAGACTTACAGAACCAACTAATTAGCCGAGAGGAGACCTGGAACAGAGGAGGATCATGTGAGAAGGCTAAGAGGAAGACTTGGTGACTTAAAGGAACAGCAGCAGGCCGTCAGCTCAGCGGGCAGGTGGTGAGCAGGTAGGAGACGTGCTCGGAGAGGCAGCGAGGGCGGGCGGATGTTCTCACCAGAGCAGGATCCGGCTGGAGGTGAACTTAAGACAGTTGAGAAGACAGGCAAGGTGTCTCGAAGAAGAGGCGATGGTAGTATTTCCGACAAGGAATGAAGTGGCCTGGACCAAGGTGAGCAGGACAAAGAGGAGAAGCTGTAGCAGGGACATCCGGGAGATAAAGCTGTCAAGATGGACACAAGTTGGGTACACAGGGGACTCAAGAATGACACCCCTGGCCCTGCTAAAAAGGGCTTCATAGGTGGCAAGAATTTTATCCAAGATGTTGAATCCAGAAGGAATCCTAGAATTCAAGCATGTTGTTTGGTTCTGGAAATCCTGGAATTTGAGGTGTCAGAGGACTATCTTAGCGGAGATGCTCTTCTGGGCAACCGGACATATGGGTCTAGAGGGCAGGGGCAGGGTCTGGGTGGTAATAGAGCACGGGCAGCAGCCAAAGGCGTGTCTACGAGATCCTGGGTGAGAGAGCTGAAAACGAAGCGAGATGAAACCCCTGCGCCGCCACCGGTGCGCTGAGGTCCTGCTCAGAAGGTGAGGATGGGGAACGGGGCAGAAACCAGAAGCAAGTGTGCACGAGTCAAAGGGGAGCCTCCGGATGCACCAGGTGTCTACACATTTGCTTGATTTAAAGATGAGAAATACTCACAGCCAACTGATATGCACAACCAGTTAGAAAAAAGATGCTGGGAGACGTGGGGAAGTTGATGCCAACAACAAAGCACCTTCAGTATTAAATCAAGTGGGCCCCATGGTGCCTCCTGCTGGAGAACCCACAGCCTGTCAGCCAAACACCAAATGCCAGATGGGGTGGGTCCGCCCGAGTGTAAACTGCACAAAGGCAAGGGCTCTCCGTGGGGTGAGGGGGGATCAAAATAGGTCTTCCCCATACAAAAGATCAATAGGCACATGAAAAAATGCTCAGTATCACTAGCAGAGAAATGCAAATCAAAACTACAATGAGGTATCACACCACACCAGTCAGAATGGCCATCATTTAATAAAAGTCCACAAATGACAGATGCTGGAGAGACTGTGGAGAAAAGGGAACCCTCCTACACTGCTGGTGGGAATGCAGGTTGGTGCAGCCACTGTGGAAAACAGTATGGAGATTCCTCAAAAGACTAGAAATAGACTTACCATATCACTCAGGAATCCCACTCCTGGGCATATACCCAGAAGGAACCCTACTTCAGGATGACACCTGCACCCCAATGTTCATAGCAGCACTATTTACAATAGCCAAGACATGGAAACAGCCTAAATGTCCATCAACAGGTGACTGGATAAAGAAGATGTGGTATATTTATACAATGGAATACTACTCAGCCATAAAAACTGACAACATAACACCATTTGCAGGAACATGGATGCTCCTGGAGAATGTCATTCTAAGTGAAGTAAGCCAGAAAGAGAAAGAAAAATACCATATGAGATCGCTCATATGTGGAATCTAAAATAACAAACAAAACATAAATACAAAACAGAAACAGACTCACAGACATAGAATATAAACTTGTGGTTGCCAAGGGGGCGGGGGATGGGAAGAGAAAGACGGGGATTTCAAAATTGTAGAACAGATAAACAAGATTATACTGTATAGCACAGGGAAATATATACAAGATCTTATGGTAGCCCACAGAGAAAAAAATGTGACAATGAATATATACATGTTCATGTATAACTGAAAAATTGTGCTGTACACTGGAATTTGACACAACACTGTAAAATGATTATAAATCAATAAAAAAATGTTAAAAAAAAAAAAGTCTTCCCTTTGCAACACACACCAACACGAACTGGAGGTGGATAACACACAGGAGGGTCTAAATGTGAAAACTAGGTTGTGTTTTGTCAAGTTCCATTATGTTAAAAGGAAATCAGAAGAAGTGAAAGACAAAAGTCAGCTCTCCACAGAATATAGTGACAGGAACCAGCGCAAGCACTGTCCAACCAGCAGGTCAACCAGAACAGCCCCGCGAGGTGCAGAAGGCGCAGGAGGCAGTGAGAACCAGAGCGCCACCCAGAGGCTGCAGGAAAATGTCACAGGCAAGGAGGCTGGTCCAAGGGGACCAGAGCCTGGAGCTGAGGATGTGGACGAGGGTCTCAGCAGTCAGGTCACTGCCGAACCAAACGAGCAACTCTGAGCCCTGAAAAAGCACAGCTCGGATGGGTGGGGGTCTCCAGACTCAAGAGAGAAAGCTTCTGCTCAGGTCTAAGTTTTATGATTCTTTTTCTGTCCCAATCAAAATTTATTTATTTACTTATTTATTTATTTATTTTAAACAAACGGTCCTTTAAATTCTATAGAACTTTCCAATTTTCAAAAGTTTCGCACACATGATTTCACATAATCCCATAATAACCCTTTCCCCTGACTCCCTCTCCCCACTGGTAACAACGAGTTTGTTCCCTATAGCTGCGAGTCTGCTTTTTTTTTTTTTTTTTTTTTTTTTCCGCCAGTTTGTTGTATTTCTATCCCACATATGAGTGACACCATGCAGGGTCTGTCTTTCTCTGACTCATTCACTCAGCGCAGTGCCCTCCAGGTCATCCATGCTGCAGTAAATGTGTGTATTTACATCAGATCTCCTTTATCCACTCATCTGTTGATGGACGCTGGTTGCTTCTGTACCTTGGCTGTTATAAATAGTGCTGTAAAGCTTTGTGATTCTTTAACTCATACTTTCGCTTTCCTGAAACATTCACTACAGAGGCTAGTTCAGCACGTTTGATAATGACTGATAATCGTTGCAGGCTGGGTTCTCTGGGAAACAGGCCCTGCGTGCAGTTGAGAGGGCCGACGGTTTACTGGGGAGCAGCGTCTGTAAAAGAGAAACAAGGCGGCAGGGTCGGCCGGGGAGCCCCAGACCACCGCACAGAGCTGGCGAGCCGTGCAGGAGCTCCAGAGCACGGACGGCCCATCAGGGGGGGCCCGCGAGCCTGAGACGGCCAGGCCCTGTGCCACCGCCTTGCTCAGTCACTGGCTGGGGACGTGCTGGGAGGGGCATGACCGGGGCTGGGAAGCTGAAGATGGCCTTGACAGCTGGGGGCTGCCCGTTGAGCCCACTCCCTGCAGCTGGGCCTGGAGGGGGTGAGGGCAGGACTTCTCTGGCGGCCACAGTCATCTTCACATTATTAACGAGAACACTGTCATCAGATCAAGACATGGAAGTGCTGCCGCGGGGACACGGTCTCTGCTGCTTTGTTCTCATCAGCTGGCGGCAGCCCCACAGTGATGGAAGCCGGGCGCCACGGGGTCCTCGGCACATTTTCTGCCTCCTTCCATGCGGGACACTCTCCCCAGGATCGGCACAGCAGGGACTCCGAGTCCTCTCCTCTCATGCCTCCACCTCCAGGGGGACCTGGTGTTCCACCTACATCCTGGGATCATCTTCTGACCTCACCTGCCACTTAATCTAAAAATTCCGTACAGCAGGCTCTGAGAAAGTTACAGCTTCAGGACAGATCTTACCTTGGACGAGACGCATCCAAGGAAGAAAATGTCACCAAACCATGCTTTTCAACTTTCCGAAACACAGGCGGGTGTTCTTGACTTAGGATTCTTTGCTTGGTGTACAACACGGAGAAACGGCTTTTTACTATAAAGAAAGACAAAGGATACAGCAAGAATGTGGTGCATCCGGATGCTTGGATGCTGTCTGTCGGCCACAAGAAGTCTCCAACTTGTGCTACATCAGGCTACCATCATCACCACTTCTGGATGAAGGTTTTCAGATTTACAAAATAGATGGACTTTAAAGACACTCAAAAATAAACTCGCTGTGGCTGGGACAGAAGACACCAGGTCTGATATTTAAGCCACTAAGAATATTCCCAAACGGATATAATCTGCGTGACAACTCAAAGCTGAAACATCACCCACACAGATGCTGTCTGTGCTCAGATACGGCAAGAACCACTTCCTATGCACTGGTCTCTGAGGTCAATGAAAACAAAGCTGCACACAAACATCTGTGTGTGAACGCTAAGCCCATCCCCCAGGAAGCCCCAGATGCAGCCTGCCTCCGCGGAGGCAGACACAGCACGGCATCCCAGTGCAGGTGTGTCTAAGCCCCGCTCCTGCAAACGCCGCATAAGCTGTTGACATCTTGTTTGTAATTTCGCTGGAGAGCAAAATGTAAAAAAATTCAGGAGAGCCACACAGTGTGGATAAATATCACTCTTCTGAGAAACACAGGGCCGGTGTTAATACTCCGCGCTCAGCTGCGCCTAACTGGTAATCCGGTAGAGCACACTCGAAATCGAAATGAGGTGTTACTGCTGATCAGCAGCATCAGGGGGGCTGTCAGCCTTCTAACTCATTATCCACAGTTCCTTTCTCTTCAGAACTGACGGCATGACCAGGAATAATGTGAAACGTAGGCTGGAGTTTATACAAGACGCAACACTGCACTTTCAAACTGCTGATCTTCCTTTGATTTGGGTGGGAAACATTATTTTGGTCAAATTATTATTACCAGATGATGGCAACAGATCCCAGTTGATTCACACGTGATTTCAAGTCCACGGAGAGTGGAGGAGGAAGAAAATACTCCATGCTAACTGAGGCAAGGTAATGTACTCAAACGGTGATCAGCTACACCTGTCATCCTCGAGTAGAGGTCGTGGGGCCACTCTCCGGGGGGCAACCAGCCTCCTGACACGAGGGTGTGAGGCAGAGAAAACGCTGGCCAGGGAGAAGGCAGAAAGTGCAGTCTGGAAGAACAGAGGTCTCAGGTACTCGGCCTTCTGAGTAACAAATGTTCAGAAAACGTATGACGAGAACGGGGCAGGTGGGCTTAAAGGGAGACATTCTGTGAATGCCTGGACCCCTGTGAGCAGGAGCCCGGCGGCCTGGACACTCCGGGACAGGCCTCTGGAGAGGGCAATGAGCTCCCCGCCGGCCTGGGCCTGGCTGCTCCTCTCTTACTAAGAATGACTCAGCTATCTAACGTGGACAAAACATTTTCATTGAATTTTGAGTGTCAACATTTATTTGGGACTTAACAACTGAAGAAAAATAGAGCTAAAATAAGGAACTACCTAATCTTAAAAGTAAGATGACTACATTTCTTGCTGAAAAAAGTAACGCTTTTCTTACACCACGTACACTCCCAGCACAGGACAGTGTCTCTCTAGTCACTGGCCACGCTGCTGCTGAGCAGGGGAAGCACTGAGGAGGGAAGGCCTTCCTACATGCTCTTCAGTCCCGAAGACCAAGCTCAGACATCGCCTCTTGAGAAGGACCCACTTCAGCCACACCTCTCACTGCATCCCCGGGCAGCACGCCGCTCAGCTAGACAGGCACCAGGCCCACTCCACCAGGAGATGCTGGACTTGAGAGAAGGGACCCTCTGTTAGCCATCTTGCGTCCCCAATACCCTCAACAGTGGCAGGCACACAGTGCTTCTTAATAAGCACTGATACAATTTCTTACAATTTCTTAATTTAACTTCTAATTTCTTAATAAGCACTGCATGCACAAATGAATGAATGAAAAGTGAAAAAAAGGAAGACAGGAAATTCTGATTTGAGTGCTTGTGCACAGACAGACACGAGGAAATGCCCATGGTTAGGGAAGGACCACTCACACTCCGGTATCACAGACCCTGGTGAGCACGCACCCGAGAAGGAAAACCGAGAACAGAGCTGCGCTTCCAGACGTCACAGCAAAGTTTAATGCTGGGCTAGATCATCACTCAAAGGGCGGTACTTCTCTTGGTTAATGAATAAAAAGAAAAAATATTTCAAAAGACTTAAAATACAAGGCAAAGCCATCTAAAGGAAACATGAGATGTAAGGAAAAAAAGAGAGGGGGCGATCTAGTGCCCCCTCCCGTGTTTTAGAAATGGGCCAATATAAATTGTTGGAAAACCTCACTGAGCCATGAAAACCCAGAAAGGGCAAAGGATCCCACCTGCAAGCAAAACCGAGGCTCCCCTGCTCAAAGCACAGACCGGGGGCGTGAGGCGTGAGAGCAGAGCACGCCGAGAACGCGCGGCCAAGGAGACCGTCCGAAGAGGAGTGCATTCCTCCTCCTGAAACTCACTTGCTGCAAGAACAGGCCCTTTTAGAAATTCTGGTTCACGTTCTTTTAAGAGGTCGCGGAATCTTCCTTTTTAAGACCGAGGTAAATAAAAGCAGCCATGTAAAATCAGAGCGCATCGCAGGGAGATGCGAACACAGAAGGCGAGGGTCTCGGGGGTCTAGACGGTGGCCGCACAGCCTCCTGCTGTCCCTGTGCCAGGACACGCGTGTCACAAGGCCTCCCCAGGACCGGATACGCCGAACGGAGACAAACACCCAGACACTGCACGTTCAAAGTTGTCAGTTCAGTACATAAGTAAACACTCTACACAAATCTGAAAAGAACAAATGGATTATCTGCAAAGGAACAAAACTCAGGCGGCCTCAGTCTTGCAGTCTGCGACACCAAGCTCCAGCAGTGTGGCCGATGGCTCCTGGCAGGCCACGCTGAGAACACAGGGCCCAGGTCACAGACGGAGCAGAGCCCCCGAAGCAGACCAGGTGCCCGCTGCTGACTCCAGCACATGATCAAGATAACTCAACTACAGCTAACAAAATTCAGCATTTTGTGGAAAAATGACTATGATTCAAAAAGTATAGAGCCAGCTATATGTGTTTGAAGGCTAAAAAAAGATAGTCTTAAGCTGGAAACATGTCAGCCACATACCTCACTACCTCAGCGTGCTAAACTGTTCCTATTCCAGCAAACACAGAGATTAATCAAAGTAATCCCCAAACAAGGGTGCAGGTGCATAAGCACTGTGAACACTGAGTCATATTTATACCACTGAAATTAATATGGTTATAAAAATTAAATCTGCAAAACCATTAACATCAGAAAATAAATTCTAAAAAATATTATAATAAACTAATCTGGATATAAAATGGTTAAAATTAAAAAAAAGTGAGAAGTACAACTGACACATGCGACTGAAGTAAAAGCACCAGCAGGGGGTGTGGGTAGAGCTCAGAGGCGGAGCATGTGCTTAGCAAGCCCAAGGTCCTGGGTTCAGTCCCCAGCAACTCCACTAAACAAATAAGCAAACAGATAAATAAACCTAATTACCCCCTAAGAAAAAACTACACACACACAAAAAGTAAAAGCACCACCAAATACTGCTTATTCTTGATATGGATAATAAAAAGGAAAAAGGTTCAAGTAGCAGTTTGTTAATTTAAAGACAATTACTGGAATGACAGTAAAAAGTATGTCTTCCAAATCACAAGGCATCAAGCGAACGTCAAGAATCTCTCACCCCATAAATAAAAGTACAAAATAAACTTTAATGTTAATTATCACACATACAAAAATAATAAATATAAGTAAGTTAAATTTCTCTATCAAAGACCAGGTCAATTAGAACCGGCTTTCAAACACAGAAAATTAACAATAAAATACAGGAAATGACGTATCTGGTGCACGTGGGCACAAGCACACAGCAAAGCAGCATCAATATTAAGTGAAAAGGTTTTCAGGGGGACAAAAGGAATCATTTCAAACAGGCTAAAAAAGTAACTCACAATTAGCTATGACACTAGCAGACCTTTATGAAACTAGTAACACAGCAGGGAAGTAGAGCAAATACAGAAACTGAGGGGGAAATGCAGTTATAGTGGGAGACGTTAATGCGCTCTGGCAGACAGCAGAGCAACAGACTACCACACAGCAGATCTGAACAGAGTAAGACTGATGTAACAGACACAGAGAGAGGCAGGGAGAGAAAACGTCACAGACTCTGACATTCACAAAACATTATGTAAAGTTATTTTTCTAAGATATGTGAATAAAACCCTCAAAGGTGCAGATGCACAGGTCACAGACACACTCACTGCACTGGGGGCCCAGCCCGCCACTGAGAGTCTGAGCTGAAAATTTTCAACTACTTGGGGGATTTTAAAACACTCTGGTGAGCAACACTCAAGTTTACAAAAAACTCAAACAACTACAATTATACAATGAGAATTATTATTGTATATTCTATTATTATATAAAAGCTATTGTATAAAATATTCTACAAAAATTATTAACAATGAGAATGCTGTATAACTGAAATTGGTCAAATCTGAAACAGGAAGAAAATCTGTCCATTTTAATTTTCTATAGTAAAAGACACAAAAAAGCAAAACTGAGTTTTAAAGTCAAAAAGCTTTTTAAATGAAAAGACAACCTACAGAATGGGAGAAAATATTTGCAAATGATGTGACTGACAAGGGACTAATTTCCAAAATATACAAACAGGTCATATGCCTTAATATCAAAGAAACAAGCAACCCAATCCAAAAATGGGCAGAAGAGCTAAACAAGCAGTTCTTCAATGAAGATACACAAACGGCCAATAGGGCATATGGAAAAAAATGCTCAGCATTGCTAATTGTTAGAGAAATGCAGATCAAAACTACCATGAGGTATCACCTCACACCAGCCAGAACAGCCATCATTGAAGAGTCTACATATGATAGCCAGGACATTGGGGATGTCAGTCTGGGGACCTGACGGGAGACAGGGATGTGCAGGGAGGCAGAGGCCAGACCAGGAAGGGCCGTGAACACCTTGCTGGGGAGTTGCACCTCTGACCAAAGGCCCTGGGAACCAGACTTACAGAACGCCGAGGACATTCTGGTGAGTGAGGGAGACAGACCAAGGGCTAGTGAGCGGGAGCGCGGCAGGGGGTAGGCTGCGCCGGGACGGGCGACGCGCAGAGCCCGAGCGGAGGGAGAGGCGGTCCGCGCGCTCAGCTCGGAGCACGGCCGCCGGACGGACGATAAGAAGTTATTTTCTGACTTTAAGATCACGCAAAGGTCTACCCTCCTTTAAAGAAAAGCAAATTTCATTAGACTCTTCACTTGCAGTGAGAAGACACGCAGCAGCCTCCACAGACGCCCAGCTCGGCAGCACACAAGCCCGCCCGTCGCCGCGGTTCCGCGCTGACTCGCGGCCCGGCCGGGGCACACGGGCAGGGGCCCCTCCCGCCGCGGCGCCTCCGCCGCAGCCGCAGCCGTCGCGGCCTCTCCAACCCGAGCTTCCGCTTTCCGGCTAAAAACTTTTCTTTCACGTCTCGTCAACTTCCATACCAACACAATCAGCTGTCTGTCTTTTCTGGGCCATTGTTCACAAAACAGAAAAAAACAAAAAACACTTCACTTCCAGAGTTTCCAGGTACGCGGAAAGTTGAGAAATAAGCCCCCAGTGAGACACCGCCGCGGGGGTCCCACCACCCCAGGGGGCTCCCGACGCCCGCTTCCGCACACTCAGAAAGTGCCCCCGACCTGCAGGTTCGCTCAGAGGCCTGAGGTCCCCGCCCAGCGTCACAAGCACGCCAAACGCTAGGGGTCACTGTCCCAGCCACACGCCACGGCCAAGCAAAACGAGCCACAGAAAATGGACAACACAGCAAGAATCTGGACAGCCATCCCCCAAACTGATGGAGAAAGAAGACGGCTCATCCAAACCGTCCGCACGCTAATTCTCAGCAATCTGAAGGGAGAGAAAACGCTCCTTGCGTATCTCCTGCTGCTCTAACAACGCACACGACGTGCTCAAGCTTTACTGTGAGGTTTCCATGCGTGTAGCCCTAACGCCATCCGTCTCTGCCGTCTGCCCCGGGAGGGCTCCTGGCAGGTCTGCTGCGGTAGAACTTCAGGGGACCCACCCCGAAGGTGTCACCTATCTGCGGACCGAGTGGCGCACAGCGTGAGAGTGGCCGGCAGGCCCGGAGGCTCAGGGCACCTGGGCTGCGACAGACAATCCCAGGCATGTAATTCCACACTTCCCAAACATCTTGTCTCCAGTTTCCCTTCCTCCGAGGCAGCTGAGTAACTCAGTATATCCTGTTGGGTCGATCCCAAGTTTCTCACCTGTAAGTCGCAAGGCCTGAGGAAAACTCGAGTATTAAATTTCAAAGTTAAAAGGTCCACTGAACATGGCTCCTTTCAGCTCAAATGCTGTATCTAATAATTCAAATTATTAACACGCTGGAATAGGAGCATCAAATTGTAACCGTGAGCAACGCATTCGAAGAATCTCTGTAAAGGACTGGACATTTACAGTGCTTCCATCTTGCAGTTTGCAGGGCTCGTAAACATTTCATGGTCAGAGGCCGACACCAGAATGACCCTGTGCTCCGGGAACGGAGGACCCGGCCTGTGTTTTACTGTCACCTCTCGTCCTACACAGGGCACGGCGCTCAGGAGACGACACCTGAGACCAGGGAGAAAGGGCAGGGCCGGCCACCAGCCTCCACTGCGACCCTGGCCTGTGAAGTCCTGGGGGTGTCAGGGCGCAGGTCACACGGTGCCACATCCCAAAAGCCACCAGCTGGAGTTGCTCCCAACCAAGGGCCTGACGTTAATAAAAAAGCAAGCCTGACGATGCCGTGAAGACGGCCAGGACAACGAGAGGCCCGTTACCACCTTAAATGCTGTACGTAACACATTAAAGCATGCAAGGTCCCACCGTACAGCACAGGGAACTCCACTCAATACCCTGTCGCGCCCTATAATGGAAAAGAACATAAAAACGAATATATGTATATGCATGTACATGTATGACTGACACATGACGCTGTGCACCAGAAATTCACACACTGTAACTGACTATACTGCAACAAAAATTTTTTAAAATATAGAAAAAAAAAAAACCCCAGTGTCATAAAGGTGACCCCACATTCTGGTCATGATGCCCAGGGGCTCTGGTTCTGCCTGCCAACCAGAACTCAGAGCGGCTCTGGGGACAGGGAAGTGTCTCTGTGGCCCTTGGTTCTCCAGGACCTCTGAACTGACACTGACATCTTTTCAGGGTTGCAATCGGTCATTTAGAATTACGGCAGTGCCCCGGGAGCTGCATTCAAAGCTGGAATCATTCTTTTAAAAGGAAAAACAAAATCCACTGAAGCAGCCAAATACTTGAAGTCATCAAGAAGAACTTCAATTCCAAGGATTTAGGAAGAATCTGTTTTCCGTGTTCACTTTATTTGCTCCTGTCCCTCCTCCACTCAGTAACAGCAAAGCAGTCCTTACAGTAAAAGGACCTAAAAAGTGGGAAGAGTGTGAGAGATCCGTGGAAGCCCTGCACCTCGGCGTGGGGACGAGGAGCAGCCGGGAGCGTTCTCACACTGGACAGTCTGGAATAAGTAATGACAAAGGAAGCTGAGGAAAGTGGGGCTGTGGGGACTGGTTAACTATAAAAGCACCACTCAGCCATCTGGCTCTGTTACTTGCTCATAAGAAAAAGTGCGCGCCACGGCCTGAAGAAAGAAAGGGGGCTGTGACCTAGTCCCGCTGGACACCTGTCCCGAACGCAGTGGCTCGTCCATGACTCAGGCCGAGTGTTTCCACTGCCTCTCTGAAGGAGCTTCTGATTTGTTTTCATCTTCAAAGAGTTATGAAAGAGCTACACTTCCACCGAAAGAAGAAGGTGGGGGAGAGGGGACGAACACTGCAGAATCGTTTATTGTGTGTAGTTCTCTTACATCCGTAATTCTGGTTTCTCTCCAGGCAATTCTCCTTCGTTAGGAATACCTGGAGTAGAACACCTGGGGCTACTAAGTGTGAAAAGATATAAATAAATGTGCGTGTGTGGTCTATAAAACCAACACTTAAGTGACTGGCAGCACATACAAAGCAGTTGTGCAAAGTGACAGCCGGCCCACCCCCTCTGCTTTTTCTGCACAACCCCGGGCTGCACCCATCCGGTGGAGGTACAACCCCTGGAGAGTCCTCTCACCCGCTCTGAGGAAGAGAACTGGGGGCTAAGCCCCGACCTGTGTGAGATCGCTCAGAACACGGAGGAACAAGAGACCTTGCACTAAAGGAAGACGGCTCCCACCGCAGCCCTGGACTCCCGGCCGGTCAGCTGCGACTCCCAGACGTGACGACGCCCAGACATCAGGCGCCTGGCAGGACCGTGCACCGCGAGTCCCCCTCCAATCCAGCATCACCTCCACACGCCGGGGGCTCGGGGGCGCAAGACGTGAGGCAGGAGGCCTGACGCAAACTTCCATCAAACTGTCATCTGATAGTAAAGGAAAAACAAAACCTAGTGCCCCCAGGATTACCCCTTCCTCTGTCAGCCCCTGAAGACGCCCCTGGTCACCTGCGCTCCCTGGACAGGTCACCCACTGCACTTTGGGCCTTCTGTCCAGGTGGCTTCAATCAGAACCTCCCCATCAATGGAGGGTGAGGACAACCCTCATGCACCGCCCGGGGTGGCCCCAAGAGTGCTTCTTCATCTTGGGTGGCTGGCGGAGGGAGGGGGGAGGCGGGGCAGGGAGATGATGTAGTAAGTAATTTGACTGGCCCTTACTTATAATATCATTTCCCACTTAAAATAAACAGGAAAAGAGGAGAATGAAATTGGGTGTGGCTTTTCAATTCCATGTTTGCAGAAGGCCCCCTGGAGCCCTGCTTCCCCAGCCCGTGGAGGCAAATTCATGTTCCCCTCGGCCAATAGCCCACTGGAGACAGTGCCTGCAGATCCCCAGGAAGCCGTTTCAGCAAAACCCTAAACCTTAAGTGCAGTCCCCTCCCCACAAGGACACAGATGTGCACTAGGGTGGGGACGTCACCAAGCGTCTGACCAATGGGAAACAAGTCTCTGAGATGAGGTCACAAGGCCCTGCTGGAAGGCCCCACTGCTTCTCTGTCTAAGTGATCACACCTATGTCAACTTAATTTTCAAATTTAAATCAAATAAAACTACTTAACGTTAAAATTCATGCTGCTCGGTCAGGCTAGCCACACTTCAAGCGCTAAACAGCCCATGTGGCCAGGGGTTACACAACTAGCCAGCACAGAATATGCCCACCATCACAGAAAGGTCCACTGACCAGAGCCGCTCTGGAGAAAAAGGCACCTGAGAGGTCAGATCCTCGGGGGCTAATCAGAGTCAAACGGATTTAGTCTTAAAACTAAATAAAAGCATAAAACTGCATGTCATGCTGAAAAAGACTCCCCTACCAACTTCCTATTTTAAAGGCTTCTTGTTTGGGGACTTTGGTCAAAGCTACACTCACAGGATCACAGGCTGGTAGAGCTGGCCAACAAGAGACCCCAGAACTTAGCTGGTCCCACCCCTCGCTGTACGGACATGGGAGCCAAGGTAAAGGTTACGGACCTGAGTCAGGGCCACCCAGCCTGCCAGTGGCAAAGCCTGATCTGAGAGGTGGTAGACATACACAATGGGGTATTTACTCAGCCATAAGAAAGAACGAAACAATGCCATTTGCCCCAACATGGATGGACTAGAGATGATCATACTAAGTGAAGTAAGTCAGCCGAGAAAGACATATCATACGGTAGCTTTTACACGTGAAATCTAAAAAAGGATACAAATCTTATTTACAAAACAGAAATAGACTCACAGACACAAAAAACAAACTGTCAGAGGGGAAGAGTGGGGAGGGATGAATTAGGAGTTTGGGATTAACAGATACACATCACTATGCATAAAAGAGATAAACGAGGCCCTACTGTACAGCACGGGGAACTAGACTCAATTTCTTGTAATAAACTATAAGGGAAAATAACCTGAAAAACCTGAAAATGTAAGTATGTGTATATATATGCACATGTCTGTGAAGATGGAGAACTGAGTCACTCTGCTGCACACCTGACACTAACCACACCTCAATCCGAAAAAATTAAACATGAACAAACCAAGCCCGCTCTGCTGCTGCCTTTCCCTACCTCCTCAACCCAGAGTTTCAGGTGAGAGAAGAAAACATCTTAATACACAAACACCACATAACCCCATGGAACGTGAGGTGAGCATTTAAGAGGCTCCGATCAGACAATAAACACTAACGAGCGAGGTCACTGCAGGGCACACGGAGGACCACAAGCGTGGCTGCTGGCCCCGCATGCCACGTCTCATTGGGCAGCTGAGACCTGGCCACCTTCAAGGGGAACAAAGAATGCCCAGCTGCAGCCAGACGGTAGCCCATGGGAGCGCGTCCTTAGTCACAGGAGAGGTCTCAGTGGGCCTGAATGGAGCCTGAGCAAATGCGCCGGAGGAGGAGGAGGGCAAAGGGCAGTCCCTGAGGGGCCAAGTGCATAAACAGAGACGCCGGAGGGAAAAGGCAGCAGGCCAAGTCTGCGTGTGACACAGCGTGCGACAGGGCACTTCTGCGGGCGACGGCGACAGCCCAGCAGGAGAGAGAGCTGCACAGGGAGCCCCAGGGACGCGGAGGGCGAGACCAGCCCCGGCCACACTCCACAGGTGACACAGAAGCCAGTCAGCCTCCGGGAAGGGAAAAAACAGGGTTGACTTAATCTGGTGGGGTGATCTGGATAAACGGACAAATAAGGGACCTAGAAGTCAAATGTCCCATGTGTGTGTGATTCCCATCTCTGTGATGTCTGAAAACCAGATGAGTAAGTAGCACTCTGAGGCCAGGATGCGTGGAAGTGCTGGCGTTAAACCTCCTCAGCTAATGCAGGCCGGCGCTGGGGCGCGGCGGGGAGGGAAACGCCTTGCTATCGAACTCTACTCAAACTACCCCATTTCTCTGCTCAAGACGGGGGAGGATGACGCATTACACGGCAGGCGGCGTGAAACGGCACCTCTCTAACAACTGTATTTTCTCATTCTCGGTCCTCTTGATGCTCTGACGTCTAGGGCCTTGCAGCAGCCCCAGGAGGCACGCCTTCCCGGGGTTAGAATAGAAGCTGCCAGCACGCCTTTGACGTGCAAACCAGCCAGCCCCAAATCCATGCCCCAACCCCCTCTTTAATGGGCTCTCGCACCCTGGGACGCTATGCGCTGCCCAAATCACCTGGGGCCCAGGCTCAGGGCCACCAGGGACCACACCCACAGCCCAGATCCCTGGAAACTTAAACTGGCCAGTCCAAGCCCGCTTAGTCGGCTAACTGCCTTGCCCGCCGGTCTCCTTCCGCAGAAACCACCCTCACTTCCTCCCCCAACCTTTTCTTTTCACCCTGGAGCTTCTCCTTACAGGACCCGCCACACCTGCCGCTCCAAAGGGTCTGTGAGGACAGTAGCACCTCCTTCCTTCCTGCCCACCGTTCTCCTGTCTGCGTGTCTCCCCACACCTGATAAAACAAGTCCCTGGACCAGTAACACGTCTCACCTGCTGAATCCAGAAGGTTCTCAAAGTCCAGTGAATTATTTGACCTTGAAAGCCATGCACCAAGTGCCTGACATTTCTACCCCAACCTCCTTTTCCCCGATGTAGGCAGCCACTTCAAGGGCCACCACCAAAGGGTCACTTGTGAAAAGGGCCACTCAGAATTTTCTGACTCAGAAAGTCGCTCCTGGAGCTCTGGCACATCTGTTCCTACGGTGGACTCTGCAGTTGTAAGGTGCACTCTGTGAGGACGCCTGGACTCAGCCATCTGCCCCCTCCGGCGCCTGGAGCAGTAGGTGCCCAATAGCCGTGTCCAACGACCGAGCAGCCCATCCAGGAACAGGCGTGTACTGGTACAGACAGCCCAGGGCTCCGGCCCGAACATCCGGACTCCTAAGCGCAGGGCGGCACAGCGCTGAAGTAAGGAATGGGTTCCAGACTGAGACCAGAGGTTAAATCTCTGTCTGCCATTTGTCAGATGTGCAGCCTTGGCCAAGTCACCTAACACAACAAAGCCCCAAGTCTTCCATCGATAAAACTGGGAAGACAGAATCTGCTTCGAAAGGAAAAGTTAAACAGGATGGCCCGAGTAAAACACTCACATTCTCATCAAGACGGTGATGTAAATTCATTTCATGGGGTCCCACACCGTCATTCTCATACTCCCATTTGAAAGACATAGCAATGTAGACGAAACATGTTTTTAGAAGAGAGGAGGGTATAGCTCAAGTGGTAGAGCACGTGCTTAGCATGCAGGAGGTTCCAGGTTCAATTCCCAGTACCTCCTCTAAAAATAAATAAACGAATAAACGTCATTACCTACCCCCTCAGAAAAAGTAAGATTTAGAAGAAGAGTAAAATTAAGGAGTCATAGCCTCAGTTTAAAAACGTGACAAACATCTCCATGAACCGGCAACAAGAGAAACTCCAGGTGGCACACAGACTGGGAGACACAGGCAAAGGAGGCTGGAGGCCAGCCTCTGAGGGGCCCAAGTGATCCCTCTGGACACGGAGGCAGACGGGGAGGTGTGCCCGCCGACACGGACGGAGTTGGGAGCCTTCACGTGCTCTCTCGGAGCAGTGATGCCTGCAGCAGCTCACTGCACGGGAAACACTGCTGTTGCCTATTTCAAAGGTCCCCTTCCGGGAAGCCCTGACTCCCACGGGCGGCGGCAGCTCTGCTAACGCTCTTCTTTCCTGCCTTCTAACTCCCTTACCTCTGCTTTCTTCCAGCCCTTCTCTTTTTTATAGACAATCTTTACGCAGTGTCCCTTCAGTGATTTGATGTGCCTTAATAATTCCACTGCTTCCAAAGGGAGCCTTTCCCACACCTCGGTAAGTATTCACCTTCACATCCTCATAAGCCATCTCTTCATGCGGCGCTGACTTGTGGAAAGTAGCAGTGAGGGCACTTAGTTCTCAGAGAAGGACCACACAAATGACAACCTGCCTTCTGGAGCTAGACACAGAGTGAGAGCAGAAACGGAAACAGAAGCAGTTCGAGTTCATCACTCATTCATGTTCACTATGCAGATGAAAGCTTTACAGAGCTGTGACTAATAGATACTTGTCCTCTCATAAAGGCAGCTCATCCCTGGCAGGTGGTAATGTAGCAGGAGCCACGCCCTCTCTAACCCAGACGTCCTGGACGCGAGAAGGCCCTGAGCCCGCCGTGTGGGACACTCAGGACCACGGGCTGTCCTGCTGCAGGACAACTAGACCTGCCGGAGATCAGTGATAACAGAAAGAAAGGGAAGGCAAAGTGTGGGGAGGAGCTGCCTTCGAGGAGAAGGGATGGCGGCGGAGGGCGCCTGCAGCTTCTGGTTCTTAAACTGGGGGGGCGGGGGCAAGGGTGCCAAGTGGGAGCTTTATCCTCTTGCTTCAGAACTTGTACATGTGTTGTGGATCCTTTAGTAAATGCATCAAGTGTTCAGCAGACACCTGTGCAAGTGACGGACTTCATGAAAGCTCCTGTCACAGACGACTCCTCTGCACAGGTTTCAGTCACAAGAGGGCGGCCCCAGGAAACATAGTGACCAGAACAAAACACGGGGTAAATCTGGGGAAGGAGGACAGCCCTCAGGACACAGAGGGGACCACAGGCCTGAGCGCCAGCAGTCAGCTGGGTCCTGGGCCAGCAGTGTCCACGTCTGTTTTATTCCACAAACCCAGGAGTCCACGAAGAGCCTCCCCTGCAGCCCGGCCTCCCGCTCCAGCCAGCTCTGCAGCAAATGCTCGCTGGATCTTTCTTTTACGGTCGTAAGGCTGATCTCACACCAAGCTAAGCACACGTCTCTCCAACTGTGAGTCATTTCTAGATAAGCAACAGCGAGCTTCCAGAACCTGTAATTTGGCTCTAGCACCGTCCTCCAGGCGGCAATAATCAGGCCGCTTGTCTAATACCTTTGGACAAGAAAGACTTCACTTTTAACAGATCAAAAGCCACAACCCCTGTTCTACCTTTGGAGAGACATATGTGATCAACACGTGGACAAAGGGACACATACAAAGGCTGCAACCTCGTTAGTAGCCAGAAAAACATATGTTAGAAACAGTGAGGTTTTTATACGTCAGTTTGCATATATTAAAAGGAAACTCATCTCCAGGGCTGGTTAGGGAAATTTACGTAAGATTAACGTACGTTTACATACACATCTATGTGACCTTTTTGAAGAACAGTTTGGCAATATCAGTGCTTAAAATGCGCACACATCCCCACCTAATAACGTCCCATCTAGGCACCCGTACAGGAAAAATTCTCCCACAAGGGAAAAAACAAAACCACAAGAACATTCTTCGCAGCACTATCTGTAAAAGAGGAAAAAAGGATACACACATCCATCATTTTTACTTGTCTTAAAGTAAAACTGAAGATCTAATATATGAATTTTTTGACAAGAATCTTAAAAGATAAATGTATTAGTAGACACTTACTTCAAAAAGAAAGAGGATGGAGTCCAGCTCCTCCCTTTGTGACTTATTATTCCCTGGAATATATTAAAAAAAATTAGTTACCATAACAACATGCAAATTTTAGGATATTAAAAATTATGTTAAAAGGTATCATGAAACATTTGAGCCTCAACATACATTTATTTAGTCAAAACTCCCGGGAGGGAGTGTGGAGCCTGGGGGAGAAGTGCAGGTGCATGACCCGCACCCAGCAGCTGCCCCCTCTGCCAGGCGGTTAATGCCGCGGCCCTGCCCCCGCACTGCCCCTCCTGGGCTTTCTGAGTTTCAATCAACCCATGGTAGGTAATTTATTTATTTCTCAGTGAGTCACTTAGGAGCTCAGATTGTGATAGGACACACCGCTAAAACAGAGTGCCAGCTCTGTGACACTGAGAGGCTGTGCAAAGTCCCGCATCTCCAGGCAAACGGCCCCCTGACAGTGATGACAGTCAACACACCGACGCCTCCTGCAGCAGCTCCCTGGGCGCCGTGCGCTACGTGCTTGCACACATCATCTGACTCAGGGTTGGCGAACTTCTTCTGTAAACATTTCAGGCTTCGCGGCCTGTCCTGCCACCACTCAGCTCTGCCATTATATCACAAAGGCAGCCAAGGAGCACACGTAAGTAAGTGGGTGTGGCTGCAGCCAAGTCACCTTTATTTATAAAAGCAGGCAGGGAGCTGGAAGTCGCTGACCCCAGGTCTAACAGAATCCCCACGGCCCTGTGAAGCAGGTGTCACTCATTCACTGAGCAGATCCTGAAGATGGTCACTCTGTCATGGGTTATTCCAGGACCTGAAGATGCCCGAGCCCAGATCCGGCCCTGAGGAAGCCTGCATCCTGCCGGAGGAAGCACTCAAGGAAGAAGGGAGAGAAGCAAGAGGCAGGTGGGGAAGGCCGGAAAGGATGGCGTGCGGCTCTGATCGGGAAGTCAGGGGGCATCTTGCCGAGGAGCAGGCATCTGAGCAAGGATCTTAAGGAGGTAAGGAAGCAAGCTTGAGGAAATGGGGGTGTGGAAATGCGGGGGAAATGGGATCCAGGCAAAGGGGCTGAGTAGGTCTGGATGGACAGAAGACAGCGAGGAGGCCCTGGTGTCTGGAGCACAGGGGAGGTCAGAGAGCGGGTGGGGTCAGACGGGGCAGGCAGGTGGGATGTGAGGCCACTGCAGCGACCTCAGGAATGGGAAGGTGCTGGAGGATTTGGAGATCTGGGCCTCACAACCCGGGTGCTCACACTTGAAATATCCCTCCATCTGCTCTTAAGGGATTTGGGTGGGGTGGGGGTCAGGTGGGGAGGGTGCAGAGTGGAAGGGGAGATGGCATCTGAGGTGGAGGCGATGTCCAGGTGAGGCCCATGAGCGCCTCAGCATTCCTGGCACCGGCTGCGAGCAGAGGCCGATGATTCTGGGTGGATTCTGAAGGTAGACCCGGGTTTTGGCCCTAACTGCTGGAAGGCCGGACTGACCGCGGAGGACTGCATTCGCCCAGGAGCGCCTTCCTTCGTTCTCTGGTTGTGGTACACTTTGAACGCTATTTTCAGCGACAGCATCCTAGACGGCCCGCTGTTCCTCAACTGCCCGCATCACCACACACTGCTGACCTTTCACGCCCCAATTTCTGCTCTTACCTGGGCTTCTGGACAAAACAGTTTCCTGGCAGCATTCCCAGCTACTCCTTTATCTTCCTCTTTGGCCCATAAAGGAAGGAATTACCCCAAATCTCCAACCGTCACTCTCTGACTCCATGCACACTTTCTCCCTTGGCAACGGCATCACAGCCCCTCTCTTCTCCCAAGCCCCAGTCCCTCCATTTTCCTGCCCACCCGCACCTGGGTGTTCCCGGGCCCTCAGGCCCACACTGCCCAAAGCCACATTCATGCTCCGCTCCCCGCCACCTGGCTCCCCTCAGGGCTCCCGCTGCGGCAGCGGCAGCTTCGGAACCAGACTCAACATCTTGAAAGCATCTCTGACTGCTCCCTCTCATAGCCCTTTCCCATGTCCAAGCCCACCCATTGGGATGCAACACTCTTTGCCCTTAGCTGTCCCCTCCCTGGATCAGATGTCACCAGACCGCACCTGGATGACAACATTAGCCTCCTCATTGGTCTTTCTGCCTCTGGTTCACTCACCACCTGATAAGACACTGTCTTAGTAGCAAACATTTTCGGGAGCTCTAACCACCTAAAGAACAAAGTCCAAATGCTGTAGCCTGGAATATAAGGCTCCTTGTAGGTCTAGTGTAATCTGATTTCCTGCCATACTTTGTCCTGGAATCCCTGACAGAAGGAAACTGAGTCAGAGACAGGTGGAGTCACTTGTCCAAGGAGAAATAGCTGGAAGGTAGGGCTGGGGTCCAAACCCAGCTGGCTCCCCAGGCTACGCCATCCTGCCACCTAAACACGGAGCAGAACGTGCAGTGTGTATTTATTGGCTTGGTTTTCAAAGAACATTTTATACACGTGCATAGGGGCACAACCACCAACACATATAAACACAATATATTAATAACAGGCAGGAAACCTGATAGCGGTGGCCTGTGCAGAGCAGGCTGGGGCGTCCGGACAAAGAGACGTGTCAGTCTGCATTCCAAACTCTCCGGTGGAATCTGAATTTTTTTTAAACCGTGTGCATATGTTACTTTTCTTTCTTTCTTGTTGAGTAAATGATGCCTCTGGAACTCACGCTTCTGTGGGTTTCCTCTCCTCCCGTTTTCCCCTTAGCTGTTTGTTGTTTGATTAACGCCTGTTCAACAGAGAGCTCACGGGAAGGACGCCAACCCTGGAGGGCACGCAGCTTTGCTAAGCGTCTGGCAGGAAAGGAAGCTTAAAAGCATGTCGCTCGTGGCTTGTGGCACATACAACCTCTGAAAACCTCCTGAAAGTTTAAAAAAAAAAAACTGGTATACCCAAAAAAATTGTTTTGTAGAAATTCTTACCTTTTAATTTCAAACTATTTTCCAGTGTTATAAAATTTTCATAGAAGATGAAATAGATCTGAGAATAGTTGGTCTCAAAAAACTGCTTGAGATCACTTGTCTCCACGTTGTCTGAAAAGAAAAAGTTCCCATTGGTGACAATAACCTCACACGATCTACAGACTTTGCAGACTTTTCAGAAATGAACACGTCAAAACGAGCCGTACCCCCTTATAAGAGAAGGAAAACAAAGCAAAGAGGATCCCCATCTACTCCTTCTCCACCGAAGGAGAGCTCCGAAGTGGCCTGGGCACCCCTCCCCACCCCGGACCTCAGGGTCAGAGCCGGGGGGTGGGGGGCGGGGGGTCACAGCACTTACAGACCAGCTAGAGGACCAGGGGTCCTGGGAGGGGCGAGATGACTTCCTGTGAGGGACAGGGAAGCAGAAGTTCTTGGAAGAGGGGACTTCCAACCTGGACCAGAAAGAGGGATGGGCCTGCACATCTGGGAGACAACTCCACCAGTGGAGTCCTGCGTGGCCGGCCGCTGCCCCCTCCCGGCTGATGTGAAACAGCCCGAGAGAAGAGCAGGTGCTCCCCAGTCGCCCACCCACTTCCATCTGGGCCACTGGCCGCTGCCTTCCCTCCAGCTTCCCCGGGACCCATCCCACTGCAGCTCAGACGCGGTGGGACCCGCAAAGTGCTCCCAGAGTCCTCCTGAGCCGGGTTCCTCCCTGCTGGGCCAGTTTTGCTCAGCCAGGACTGCGGGGAGATAGGCGGGCTGCAGGGAACTTGGCCCACGAACAGCTCCCACCGGGATGAGCAACAACCCAGTCCTGGTCCCTCGCACCTCTGGCTGGAGTGGTCGCCCGCTGTCAGCACACCTTTGTGCATCTCCCTCTGTGAACAAGGGTGCGTGCGGTGCCTTCACAGCCGCATCCCAACCAAGGCGTCAGCTCTTTGGAAGAACACACCTTAGGAAACTCTAGAAAAATAACCTCAGGAAAACTAGAAACAGCTTCCTTAAAATTCTATGAGATTACTCAAGGAAAAAAAAATAATGTGTTGCTATTCAATGTATAACAGAGTCATATCCAATTTGGGGTCCTGATACTGTGAATGTACGTGAACACACACACTGCTGTGTTTAAATTCTATAAAGTTAACACTAACGCTGATGAAATGAGAGAGCTGTTTTCCTCTGATAACAACACAGCGCCTTTCATGCAAAAAACTCTGCCCT
The DNA here is from genome assembly GCF_009834535.1 of Camelus ferus. NCBI lineage: Eukaryota > Metazoa > Chordata > Mammalia > Artiodactyla > Camelidae > Camelus > Camelus ferus. Next base: position 18,067,506 of record NC_045714.1, on the reverse strand, counting down.
GGTTCTTTGAAATAATGCACACAAGGTGTAACTAAAGTCACATGCACCACCAATTTTACATTCTATTTCTTGCCCCAAAATAACACTGAGCACAGAGCAATGGAAGTTCCTAATAACTAACAAATTCCCCTGCATGCAAGCAGGTAACCATGAAACCAGTATCATCAACCCGCATGAATATTACCATTACATGGAATCCCTGAGTGCCCTCCACCAGCTCCAAGAAAGGGTTTTGTTCATTTTCACTCCAATACCTCCTGCTGGCCCTTCCACCACCCCGTTCCCTCTGAAGCACGCTTCCCCAGACGGCTCTGCTCCCGAGGCGGCTGAAACCCCCTCGGTCCACCCCAGACCAGGTCAGTGCCCCTGCTATCTCCCCACTGCCCTCTTTGTCCCTGTCACAGAAGGTGTCACGTTGTCCTCAATTCCTGGTGGAACTCCTGACGTAATTCTGATGGAATGATCTGTCTTCTCTGCTGGAGATACTCCCTGTCCTCAAAGAGCCCCCAGTCTGTCTGCTGCGTGGAACACAGCATTTAGTTCAATATTTTCTTTTTCTTTCTTTTTTAAAAAAATAGTTTTCATAACATTTATTAACTATGCAATATTTGCTTAAATATCCTGCTGTTAGATACTAAAGCTGGCTTTGTTTGGGTCTGAGATTTTTTTAATCTACATATTGTAAATAATGTATTGATGATATTCACCTTGAATATATATTTTTCCACATTTTGGACATTTAAAAGCATGTATTTCTAGAGGCAGAACCACTGGGTGAAGTGATATCGATGTTTTCAGCATTTAGTACATACTTCTAATTAGTTCAAAATTTCCTTGAACAAACTAAATAAAAGAAACAGCCTTACACACCATCATAGGATAGGGACCATGACTGCAAACCATCAGATCCCATGATGACAGGACAGTGGCCCAACCCTCCCCTCAGGTCCTTGGAGTTATCGAGACAGAGATTTCCTCTCTCTGCTGAGGACTCCTCTGCGCCGGAGCTCCTCAACCCTCGAGCTGGGCTCTCACCGCCCGCTGCCTGCACGTCTCCACGGGAGAGCCTGAAAGGCTTCTCAAATTAAACGCCTCCAAGAGAAGCACTGTTCTCCCCTCAAATTCTGTTCCTCCCGCAGACACCACCACCCACCCAGCTGCTCAGGAAACCTAGTCACCATCCTGGGTCCTTCCAGCTCCTTCGCAGCCCATCTCTGGGATGTCAGCTCCTCTCCCCACGGGCTCCAGGCCTGGGCCGCGCTCACTGGCCGCAGCCCCGCCAGGCACACGTCCCACCCACCCTCGCCCGGCTACAGCCGTGCCAGAGCTCCATGCTTCCCTGCCCCTCCTGTCCCTTCTCCACACTGCAGTCACCAGGGAGATTTAATCCTGCCAGTCAAACCAGACCCTTTTACTCAAAACTGCCCAACAGCCCCCAGTAGCGCTTAAAATAAAACCCAGCTCTTCAGGCGGCCTGCAGGGCCCTGCGCACTTCCCTCCGCTGGAGGCCAGCTCCCCTGCACGCCGGTCTCCCCCCACCCTGCACTCTGCAGCTTCTTTCCATCCCCAGACTTCCCACACGTCTTCCCCACGCCCAGGTCTCCATCCAGCTCCTTCCTTCTCATCCTTCAGACCCAGGGCCACACACGACCTCCTCAGGGAAGTCTCAGCGTGTCCTGGTGTCACTGCATGTTTCCTCATGGGGTCTGCGGGGGGGGGACAGCTGGCCGCTCACCAGTGGCCACACAAGCAGGTGATTTTCCTGGGCTGGAGGATGTGGGTGCCCAGATGCAGCAAGACAGCTCAGAAAGGTTGCGGGATCAACAAGTCCAGCCTCCCTGGCCTCCCCGGTCCCTCAGAGACACTCAAGGATCAGCAGCCTGAGGAAAGAGGGCCTTTGTGGGGGCAGAGGGGCCTCACAGACACAGAAATGCCCCCGCCAAGCCGGAAGTCCAGGGAGCGGCCACCTTCCCCGCCAGCTATCTTCCCTGTGGGTGGGGGGTGCAGCTAAAAGTTCCCCCTAACAAGACACGCAGACACCGTCAAGGGAGCCCAATTCACAGTAACACGGAGAGCATCGCCCTCGGTCTGTTTCCCGTGAGGACCCCTCACTGGTCTGGGAGTCCTGCTCGCGCGACTCCTCCCACAGCTTGAAGGTCAGGTGAGACCACTTGCTTCCCGCGTCGACTCCTCCACTGATGGGCGCCCCACGAGCCTGGGAGCCACGCGGGCGGGAGTCTTCCCTGTTCGGTCCCCGCTGTGCTCCCAGCCCAGCAATGGAGCCCAGAACCCAGAAGGTTCTCACCACATTTGTTAAATGAATAAACGAAAAATAGCTATCAAGGATGTCATATCTCTAATTCAGACTCTAGAATGATTCCTTGTCCTGTCTTATTTTTGAAAAGCAAGACTCACCTGATGAATATTTACAAAGCACAGATCTTGGAGAAGGCAGCCAGTTAGCGCCCCGCAGACGGGGACACAGGAAGGTACCACCGGTCTGCTTTCTGACAAGGCTAATTTCAAGACACATGGAGCTGGAGTAGGAATACTGCTCAGAAAGAGAGGAAAGCCTGTGATCACAGGCCTCCTTTAGAAAGACCTTCTTCACCTGTTCATTCAAACATGGCTGAGCTCCTCTCCATGCAGACAAGCCCTGCACCAGTGCTGGGACACAGAGAATATGGCGCAGGGCCCTCAAGGACACGGCTACACACTCAAGTGTCGGGAGAGGCACCGTGGCTGGAGCTCGGCAGGACGTCAAAGCAGGGAGTGGACGAGGCCACTTGGGGAGGGTGGGGATATTCATAACATGATCCATCTATGCTTTAAAAGATACTTTCGTGAATGTATTTTATCTGACCCTCCCCACAGCCCTGTGAGGGAGATGGATGGGGCAGGTTTCAAGACAAAGAAACCTCGGGTTCAGGATCACAGGTGACGCGCCCGAGGTAACACGGCCGGTCAGGGACGCGGGCAGAACTCCTGGCTGGGGTCTTCCAGCTCAAACCTGAGCTTCCTGAGCAAGGCCTCAGAGACAGGTGGGAACTGAATCAGAACCAGGAATCAGGTCGGGGATACGCACCTTGCGGGTGTGCAGGAGAGCCGGGTGGAGCCAGGCAGGAGGGTGAGCAGACAGGGAAGAAACAAAAGGGAAGTTGGCAGCAGTGGCGCTGCCCGTTTTCCTGGGAAGAAGCTTGCCATTACCTCCTGCAGCCTCGTGGGGCCAGCAGGCAAGGAAGAAAAGACCCGAAACACGGAGCCCAGGGTGTACACTACCTTCGAGGTGGTGACCTGCAGTATGTTTGGCACAGGCCTTCGCACGCTGCCTTGCGATCATCACAAAACTCGGGCATGTGCTCACAAACTCACCACAAGCAGCAAAAAGCAGGTAGCTTTACAGAGCTGGGGTCCCTCGATAACTTTGAAGAAATCTCCTTTGATGTCTCATTCTTTTACCACCAACCAACAGCCAGGAAACGGTTTCTATTCTTCTCCCCACTAGAGTTCGAAAATACTCCTCTACACTCCACACTGGAAGCTACCCTCTCCTGGCCCTCTGTCCAGCTAAACCTCCTGTTGACAATTACTCTTCCCCATCCAGGTGTAGAAGGCACTAGCTAAGCTGGGGTGGCAGGGGACCTTTGGAGCAGACTGTCTGGGTTCAAGTCCAGAAGCTACAGCGCTGGACAAGACTTTGAAACACTTTGCATCTGAGAAATGGGGCGAACACGGTTCCTGTGCCAACAAAAAGAACGTTTGCAAAGTGCTTCTAAGAGGGCAGTTGGCATTACGTAAAGGTTTGGGTTTTACAATCACCCAGCTCCTGGCAAAGGCCATCTCACTGGGTGGGAATAACAACCCTGCCTCACCTGTGAAGCCATAAATCTCAATGACTCATGAAATGCACCCACTTAAGGAGACCACCCAGTAAGGGCCAGCACTTAATCCCAGTACCGCAGGAGACACGCCAAAGCCAGTGGACTGTCCCTCCACTTCCCTCCACGTAGAATCCTTTCCGATGACAATTCTACTCCTTTTTAGTTGGGAGCATCATAGGACAGCCTCACAAAAACCCACTTCAGCAGCCCCTGAAAGCACCAAAGCAAGAGTAAACGTCCTTCTCGGGCTCAGGGCCCCAGTGGCCACCGTCAAGGGGAAGAGGGGCTCGGTTCAGCTCCCCCCTGGAGGGAGTGACCCCAGTCCTCCCGCCCCTCCCCGCCCCAGAGCTGCTCCCAGCCCTGCCTGCACATCTGCGTGTTGGTGAAGATGGTGTCGTTTGCTGTTCTGCTCAAATTCCCTACATGAGGGCACTGAAAGCATGGCGCTCAAGATCACAAGCTGGAAAAGAGGAGGTGAAGCTGACAATGTCCTAGAACATAATCTAGAAGCAGGGAGAACAGGGAAAATACAGCAGGCAGGCGCCAGACAGACAGCACTGACAAGGGTGCAGGGCAGTGGTCATACGCGGACGCGGCTACTTAAAGCCTCATATGATGCTGGTGATTTCGCCTTCTCACAGCTGCCTGGGTCCCTGCCCTCTGTCTGCTTGTGTTATGTAGTTAGTAAAAATGTCACGAACCATCCCTGCCCTCCAACCACACCTTCAGAAAATGCCCACCCAGGCTGATGCGGGGCCCATCTCCCGACTTGCTGTGGACGGCCAGGCATTAGAAACACGGCCCAGCAGCAGCCAGAGAGCCTTCGGTCCAGAGGAAGTGGGGAAACTCAGGAAGCAGAGCTGGGCCCAAAGCCGGGGCCACCTGCAGCCTGGGCAGAACCACGCTAGCCAGTGTGGACAGATGTGGGAATAAAGCAGGTGCTTGTTGCATCTGTTCTGGGGATGGCCTGGTTTGGGATGGGCTGTCATGCAACACTGTGGTGGAAATGCTGGTGGGGAAGAAAAACAAAACTCATCGCCAGCAAGTTTCACCGGCCATGACCAGTTACGAAGGCACCCAGAACAGGCTTCTCTCCTTCACCTGAACTGTACGAGGTCCCAGGAGCCTGGCACCAGCAGAGGCCTCGTGGGCCTGTCCACCTTCTGGGAGAGTCCAAACGAATTTGGGTGAGTCTCTCCCAGTTCTCAGATCTCCCGTTACTGGTAGATGATCATGAGTTTTATTTGGCAGTGTATACAGACACCCGGCTCCACAGTTGGTTACTGGGGACTGACTGCCCCCTCAGCTGAGAGATAGTTAGGGGAATCCAGGTGGAAAACACTGGATTTGCTCAGTAGAGGAAAATGAGCAGTCTGAGCTGAGAGGTTAGGGGGTGGCTGACCTGACGTCTTTAACAAAAACAAGGGATGTCAGAAAACCAACCTCCAGCTAACACTCCGGCCAGACGCGTGTGCATGTGGCGCTCGTACGCACAGGTACCGACTTACCTGGAGATGAAAGGAAACTCACCCTGAAAACGAGGGGCCTCTTTCACTGTGCACACGGTTAAGTTAGAAACGCTGGCTCGGTAAACACACCTTTTCAGAATTCTGACCTTACAAACAAAAGCCCTCTCGGGGGAACTTCCATTTCTCTTCCTGTGCCTTTGATCCTTGGGCGTTCTTATCTGTATGAGTGTGTTTTAAAAACAAACCAACAAACTTGGTCTCTGCCACCCAAAGGTGCAAGTACGGTGTACACTTGGTGGCCAAGTGAATAGACCGGACAGTCTTTTGTCTGACTGCACCCACTCTCATGCTTCTTGCCGTCTTAACCTGTGCTGCACCAGCCTTTACTTTGGGGAATAAACTTTCTGCATCTCACTTAGGTGGCACCCTCCCCACTCCCTTGTGGGGAAGCCTCTTGCATCTTATTGGTTTGAAATCACTATTCATCTATATCTCACAATGGCCAGATGATGGATCTTTTAAATTGGAGAAAGTTCTAAATTGGTAAAAACTTTTAGAGTTCTCACTATAAACAGCTGTTTTATTGGTACCCACAAAAAAATCTAAAAGGTAGGGGGGAAAATATATCTATATCTCTGACGGGTAACTTAAGAGCTCCCTTAGTTTAACACAGACACAAGAAATCAGCTGGGGAGCCTTGTGCGCTCTTCCCTGCAACAGGTGTTACAGGTGCTAACAAAACCATTAGAATAATTAATGCTAATTACGTCGATTAGCTGAAAAAAAATGTAGAGACTACAGACTTTTTCCCAACAAGGCAGAAATTTTAAAGGGATTTATCCCAAATGGATAAAGAAATCTTTAGATGATTATTTTAAATGGGATAAATAAAACAGACATTTATGGGATTAAGATACAAAGTTTTGATACTACACTCCCTAAGGTTAAATGCGCCAAAGGGACCCCCTACTGGGAAGCCCAACAAGTCCATTCTATTTACCCCAGTTTAAGATATGTATATTTAAAGGGCTAGAAAAAAAACCACACTGAGATCTTGAGACAGGAGGGAAGGGGGCAGGGCACCGCCATTCAAGGAATGACAGCAATTAACACCAAAATGGCGAAAAATTCAAGTCCCAGTTGGCCTTGAGGATTGAGGAGGTGGGAGATTTGACTTCTAGTAGAACTTGAGCTTTATTATCTGCTCACTGTAACATATTAGCACAATAAATAACATGCCTGCAAGCGCCAAGACAGTCCCCAGGCACCCATAGGTCAAAGAGTGGGCGGTGGCCCAGTTCCCGGGAATCCCAGCCCCTTCCCCGGGGCAGTTAGAATAGTCCTCCGGCTTGTAGGCGGGAAGCTACCTAGCCCAAAAAATGCAACACCATGCCTCCTGGCCGCCCTGTCTGCTCCCTCCTCTTTGGAGATGGGCCCACACTCTGTCTCGAGTGTGCAGCCACTTTTACTCTAACCTGAGCACCCAATCCCCCACCTCGTGGCCTTTCTCTCGCCTTCTGCATCAGCCTACACTCTATGCAGTATGTATCTCTCTAAATAAATCTACCTTTACTCAACTGTGAGTCGCTCTTGAATTCTTTTCCTGCATGAAGCCAAGGACCCACACCTGGCGGGGCCCGTCCCAGGGGCTCAGTGGAGACCTGGGACACGGCCCTCCTCTCACCCCACAACCATTTTCCCTGCATCAATTGGACCAACAATTACTTGGGGCAACAGTTGGACCAATTAATCAAGTTTAAAGACTGACAAGGGCCTGAGTCAACCCCTCTCTGGGGATCCCAGAACCTTTTATATAAAATTAGATAAAATGGACAGGGGATAAAAAGAAAAGCTTCTAGGAGTCCTCCTGTAAGATCGGAACTTGCTGATTGAGTCCTAATGAAACCTAAAGGTACAAAAGTTGGCAGAATTGAGATACAAGTTTATAAAAGTTGGTATATTTAAACGGGCTTTATGTAAGATGGTTTCATCTCTTTTGCTTAATTATATCATGGGATAAACATGTCTCACTGGGGAATGCTTCACCTGCTTGGTATTATAAGACGGGGCACACAAATCTGCCCCTCAGGAAATACTAAACATACTTCAGAAAACCAGTAGGGCCACCTGAGCCATACAATATAAAGCACAACTGGGAACCAATATTCAGGGCCTAATAAAAATAGTAATAGACTCACCGCTGGCCTAACCTGTGCATTCAGAAAGAGGGCCTTTATTGAATGCCTTGTACAAGCCTTTAGAGACATGATAAATTAAACTCTAAAGTTCTAGAACACAGAATTCTTTCTTTAAAAATCTTCTCACTGATCCAGAAAACCAAAAACAAAAGAAAAACGAGTTGGACACATCAATCTTTTAGTACCCTTTGGGTGACAGACCAGTTTTGTGGGGAATTAAAAGCCACTGCCTCTGTCTTACGAATCTGTACGAACCAGAAATGCAGGCACAGCAAACACTGACCTGAGCCCGAGCCTAATCAGCCCAGTCAGGTGGACCCTGAAGCCATGGGGAAAAATGGGGGGGGGGTATTTAAAAACTCATCCCAACTGTTATTTATAAACTAGCCAGTTTATGCTGTAATCCCTAACTCGTAGCTGAGGGCGAAGCACAGCTGTGAGGTCTCCAGGTTAGTCTGTTTTGTCCAGTCTTGCCTGTGCACACATTACACACGGGAGGTGTCTCCACCTCTAGGAAATATGATCAAAATTAAATTCATAAAACAGCTCTATTTAACTGACTTAAAAGTAAGTGCTTAAAATTAGTACTTCTAAACATGAAAAAAAAAAACACAAAAAAACGGCCAAAATGACTTTCAGGTTCATGTGAACTAGCAAATATTCAATATTAAGTTGATATCTGGAATTAAGGTTAAAGTTTGTTGATCTAATCAACACAGACGTCTTTAGAGTAATCAACTTTAAAGATAATATTTTTATTGTTTCCAGGTTTAACTAGAAGTCAGACAAGGTCTTATTACATCTGTTGCAAATTTGTCAGTAAGAAAAGTAACTTGGTGTGATAAAATTCTTACAAATAAATTAAATGCAAATGAGATAAGAGCTCTTGGGTGAACTCTTAAGAAATAATTATGTTTTAAGAATGCCTACTTGATGGGGTTCATCCCAGGGACACAAGGGTGGTTCAACATACACAAATAGATCAATGTAATACATCACATCAACAAGAGAAAGGACAAAAACCACATGATCATCTCAATAGATGCAGAAAAAGCATTTGATAAAATTCAATACCCATTTATGATAAAAACTCTCACCAAAGTGGGTATAGAGGGAACATATATCAACATTAAAAGCTATATATGATAAACCTATAGCCAGCATAGTACTCAATGGTGAAAAACTCAAAAGCTTCCCACTAAAGTCTGGGACAAGACAAGGCTGCCCACTATCACCACTCCTATTCAACACAGACTTGGGAGTCCTAGCCACAGCAATCAGGCAAGAGAGAGAAATAAAAGGGATCCAAATTGGAAAGGAAGAGGTAAAAGTGTCACTATATGCAGATGACATGATACTATATATAGAAAACCCTAAAAGGTCCACACAAAAACTACTAGCACTAATCGAAGAATTCTGCAAGGTAGCAGGTTACAAGGTTAATGTTCAAAAATCAGTTGCATTTCTTTACACTAATGATGAATCAACAGAAAAAGAAAGTAAAGAAACAATCCCCTTTCAAACAGCACCCAAAGTAATAAAATACCTAGGAATAAATCTAACCAAGGAGGTGAAAGACTTATACATGGAAAACTATAAACCATTGACGAAGGAAATTAAAGAAGACTTTAAAAAATGGAAAGATAGCCCATGCTCCTGGATTAGAAGAATCAATATTGCTAAAATGGTCACACTTCCCAAGGCAATCTACAGATTGAATGCAATCCCTATCAAATTACCCAGGACATATTTCACAGAACTAGAACAAATCATAATAAAATTTATATGGAATCATCAAAGATCTAGAATTGCCAAAGCATTACTGAAGAGAAAGAAAGAGGCTGGAGGAATAACTCGCCCAGACTTCAGACAATACTACAGAGCTACAGTCATCAAGACAGCATGGTATTGGTACAAAAGCAGACATATGGACCAATGGAACAGAATAGGGAGCCCAGAAATGAACCCACAAACATTTGGTCAAAGGAGGCAAGAATATACAATGGAATAAAGACAGTCTCTTCAGCAAATGGTGTTGGGAAAACTCGACAGCAGCATGTAAAGCAATGAAGCTGGAACACACCCTTACACCCTTATATTTATACAATGGAATACTATTCAGCCATAAAAAAACAACATAACGCCATTTGCAGCAACATGGATGTTCCTGGAGAATGTCATTCTAAGTGAAGTAAGCCAGAAAGAAAAAGAAAAATACCATATGATGTCGCTCATATGTGGAATCTAAAAAAAAAAAGAAAGAAAGAAAGAAAAAAGAACATAAATACAAAACAGAAACAGACTCAGACACAGAATATAAACTTGTCACCAAGGGTGGGAAGGGACAGACTGGGGGTTCAAAATTTGTAGATACTGACAGGCATATGTAGAATAGATAAACAAGGTTATATTGTATAACACAGGGAAATATATACAAGATCTTGTGGTAGCTCACAGCGAAAAAAATGTGACAATGAATATATATATGTTCATGTATAACTGAAAAATTGTGCTCTACTTTGGAATTTGACCCAACATTGTAAAATGACTATAACTCAATAAAAAAGTTTTAATAAAATAAAATTCATACCCAGTTTAAAAAAAAAAAGAATGCCTACTTGAACAGATCTGATCTCTCTAGATATTTGGTAACTTAAAATTCTAGAGTTGTGCTGGATCAGGTTACACGATGGAAGGTTACTGAGCAGCTAGGTCATTCTCAGAGAAGTAAGATGCTGGAACATTGATCGCTGAACACTGGTTTCCCCTCATAGAGAAACGAGAGGCATCTAGGACTATTAAAAATATGTGGTGCCACACTGAGATATTTCCGATAAGAAAGCACATGTTTTTTAAAAATTATTATTGGTATTTACGTTTGCCAATTTACAGAATGCTAATGTAGAAGACAGTTCATAATTGCCTATTTATTTCTTAGCAAAATTAAGGTTTTAAGAGTTTTGAGAGTTCTAATTTAAATATGTAATTAAAGCTACTAGAAATAATAAAGGAAACATTTCAGTATACAGTAGGTAAATAGGGTGTAAAAGAAGGTATAAACGATGGAATTGCATTTTCTTACCTAGAGTTGATTGTTTCCAGATGGAAGAATTAAGGGACAAAATTAAAATTATATGGACACAGAAAGTGATGGAAGGTTTGTGGAACAAGGAACCATGAGAAAAGAGTTTTGTACATGGTCCGGTTTGGCTAAGCTTAGATACAATTTAATTAAGTAAATGGATTTTGTCGTTACAAGTAAGCTGGTACGAGACTGGAGTTTGATTTTCTCTGTTAAGAGAAGCAGGTTTCCTTGGGGCACTAACAGATTGTGTGAGCTCCTGTGCCTTTACACGATTTGTATCTGTTTTCTGAAATCTTTGTCACTTTAGTTGAGTGAATAAGTATTGTTTCACCGCGACCTCATGTGTTTTAAAAATCTTCTTGGTATTTTTAAAACTTCCCAAATATCCAACTTTAGAGTTCTTTTAATCTCCAGCTGACTCTGGGACGCTTGCTTCAAAGGAACCCTGAGGCACCTTAGAGTGGAATATTAAACCAGTTAGGCTTATCTGGTATGTTCAATTCCTTGAGAAACAGTGTCAAATTATTGGAGATGAAACTTAGGTTACATTGTATGGATAAATGCCATTAATATAGATATTCCATAATTTATATGGGAATTCCAAAAAAAATCTGATATATCCTGGTATAATGTTATCAGTCATAATCCTAGTTATTATCTTAACATGTTATATGTCACAGAAATATCCCAGTTTCTTGTCAACTGCATTATAATCAGATCTTTAACCAGGCCATTTTAAGTCTTGTCATTTATAGACAGTCATTGCTTTACTCTAATGCTTTTATAAAATGAAGATCTTCAAGAAAATTCATAAAAGGGACTTTCTGACAAATATAAGCTTCTGATAACTTATAGATCGTACCACTGAACTGAGTAAAAATTACAAAACTCCAATGGAAAACCTGATGACTTCCCCCAGCTCAAAAGGAATTCATTACATGGGACCGAATGAATTGATAAGTGTGATTTATAACTTTACGACTCTGGGGGAAACAGACTGGCTTTCAGTCTTCGTTTTTCAGAAAAACCCTTCCTCTTATGCTATGACCTGCAACAAGTTGATAAAGAATACCTTTGTAAACAAAGATGAAACATTTATCTTTTTCCCTCTGTCTGATCCTTCCAGAACTTGGCTTCTCCAGCTGGCTTTCCTGTGGACTTGATGGTTTATTGCAACCGGATTGCTACTATTTACACTAATCATTGTTCTAACTTGTCTTTTTTTCCCAAATCGTCTATGCTTTGTGTCTCTCTCTGCTGCACTATGACTTTATCAGTGTCACCAGCTGCATTACTTGTAACCTGTCTGTTTTACAAGACTGTTGTCTCCTACATCACCCAGTGTGGAACCAGGCCTCCAACAGAACTGACGACGGCTAAACGCCTTGGGGGCGCAGAGCCACTCACAACGCTACACAGAGTGACTGTAACAGGTGATTCTAGGGACGGGAAGAAGCAACGGGGGAAATCTTTCCCAGATCCTAATAGACTAGTGAGCCAGGTGATCCCACAGAAGTTTAGATCATCAACAGAGTCTGATCCGAAAAGCAGCACTTGGAGCGGCCTGTCAACAGAACCTTCTTCGCCTGATCTAGGAATGGGACAAAAACTGGCCATGAGATGTCTCCCAAAACATTGGTGGAATTTAGGACCAAGGGGAGCGCTGTGAATGAAAACACTGCCAGCCCTCTCAGTAAACAAAGGATGCTGCAGCCATCAAGCCGAGACCACCGCCCCAACGGTGAGCCCTGAGGGAACCAGGATGGGGACAAACAGGATGCCTGCTGCCAAGCCCTCAGCACCCCCACAATGGTGCCCCCCGAGGGGACTCGGATGGGAGAGAACAGGATACTGACCCTAGACAGCTGAGGTGCACATCAAAGCAATGATTTCAGTGAGCCCAGACTCGTACACCTTCCCGTACATGGAAAAGCGCTAAATGCTTAACTTGAGATGTCTGGTTTTCTTTAATTAACAGTAATCTTTTGATGTTCCGACTATTTGGTCTTTGCTGTAAAAACTCCTGTGTATCCTGGCTGCTCCTCTGCCTCTTCGGAGATGTCCCTCAGAGTGATCTGAGAGGCTGCCTCCCAGGCTTGAAGTCCTCAGGAGTCCGCCAAATAAAACTTAATTCTCAACTTTCAGGCTGCGCATTTTCTTCAATCAACATCTTAAAGGGACACAAAGAAGAAGCACCTCTTTTTTCTGCCTCAGGATGTCGCTCTGTCCAGATGCAATGCCTGCAGTGCATTTTGCCACTTGGGGGACAAACCTGCACACGGGAGACATGAGGAGGGCAAAGCAGGGGGGAGGAGGAGCGAGTGTAGACTCTCCTGTCACTGAGCTGCTGCACCTGCTGGCTCCCGGGCTTTGCACGGGAGAAAAAATTCTTTACCATTTATGTTTGTTTATATTTCAGCTTTGTGTTACCTGTAACCAAAAACATCCCTGTAGATACTGAAGTGAAATTTGACAGAATAACTGACAGTTTGTAAAAGTTACACTCACCCCACTTCATTTCTAAAGATGCGTGAGTTTCATTTCTTTACACCTGTGGTAAACTAGGTGCAGAAAGTAAAATTCTTAGACGTCAGAAAGACGTTAACATTTTGCTGTCCGGGACTGACGGTCCATCTGTAAAAGTGACTCTGATAAAGATATATTCCACATACCTATAGCTAAAGCTTTAAAAAGTGAGCTGCTTTTATTTTAAACATTGTTGATACACATCTCTCAAACGCAGGATTCTAAAACTTTGTTGTTAATAGATATCAAATGCCAATACAATAAAACAAAATATATACACCAATGAAATATAATGTTCAAATCAAGTGTGTTTCATACACATTTATTTATTATTTTTATTGAAGTACAGATGATGTAAATATTATACGTTACGGGTGTACAATATAGTGATTCACAATTTTTAAAGGTTATATTCCACTTATATTTATTATAAAATCCTGGCTATATTCCATGTTGTACAATATATCCTTGTAGCTTAATTTATACATAATAGACTGTACATTTTAATATACCTAATTCTTCTGTAGAAATCCAGTTTCATCAGAATTTTTAAGGCAATGCACAACTGCTGCTACTTTTCTCGCTCTGAACTGGGGCTGGCCTCTGTTACAGCCAAGCCCACTCACTAGGGAAAGAGCAGGAGGCGGAAATAAAACGGGTGAAGCAGGAGCCCCAGCGGCAGCTCCCCTCCACTTCTAGCAGCTGAGGAAGCAGAGAGCTGGGGGGCAGAGAAAGCCACCTCGTGCCAAGTAATTATTATCAGCCACCATCATAACGGCTTACGAAAGAGCTTTGTACGCATTACCTCAAACCTCCAACAGCCCGAGGAAGCGGCCACTGTCACACCACGAGGGGAGGATCAGAGAGGTTAGGTCCCTGCCAGAACTCAAACCCGGGCTCCCACACTGCTTCCCTAATTAAGTCTAGTATCAGGGGAAGGGGATGGAGGAGGCCCAAGGAGGCATGCCTGGAAATACGATTTTTCTAAGAACACAAGGGAGCTGCTGGGAGAGCCCCTGGCCTGGTCCCTCCTCGTCACAGCAGCGAGTGGTGAAGAGGAGGCAGCCTGGGACCCCTGTGGCCAGCGGGCCAGGGGAGCGAGGGCGCTGGGCCATGAGACGGTCCCACACGGCAGCCCGAGCTTGCGCCAGCGCGGAGACGGGCCTGCCACGTCCCCCCAGAGTCTAGCGGCCAAGTGCAGGCATGCTGGAAAGGGCCCCAACGCTGACAGAAGTGGAGCTCAGCCAGTGGCTGAAAAGGAGTGAGCACAGGAAGCTGCTGATGGGTCAGCGCGATGTTAACGTGTCCCCACGAGCGACTGCGGCGTTTCTGGCTCAACCAGGACCCAGTCTGAGCTTCTGATTGTGTTTCTTAATGGGAAGGCCTGAGGGAGTCTTGATCCTTGGCTCAGTGTTCACTGAAAAGACTTGGGGTTTATGACCCAACGCTGCTACTGAGTGTGCGCTGAAGGGGGTTCTGTTCTGCCAGTTGGTGACCAGCCCATGTTTAAGCAGAATTTAACATGTGTTGAGGCCACCAGGTCTTGGAAATGAATTGTGATGTGACTGGAAATGGCATCACCCTCTTGCACTGTGAGGTGTCACAGCTTTGTGCATTCCTACTCGGCGCAAGCTAGACACCGGGACAGAGGCAACTGCTTCCTGCCCAGTTGTGTCATTTTCTACCCTTTTCAGTAAATGACCCTTACAGACATAGCTTTCCCTAAAGACAGCAAAAGTCCTCTGTACCCAGATCACTACAAGGCATGATGTACAATGTACGTGTTATTACAGAAGAGGTCTAATTGCAGTCTAAATTTCCTGGGCAGAGGAAATTTAAATTGTTTTCTCTGTTTAGGGCACTTTAGTCTTGGTAAAGATACTATTTTGTGTGTTGTTTGGGTCTTGAATATTCCTCAAGGTTGAAAAGTAAGCTAAGTTTAGAGGAAATTAAGGCCAGTGTCACATCTGTTGAATTATTCTTTTCTTTTAATGGTAAATAGCCAGGCTTTGGGGAAAAAAAAAAAAAATCTCTTTCCAAAACACTCTGGGAGCTTTTTTTGCGCAAATAAATAATAGTTTTGTAGTTTTTTCTGGTTATAAAATTTTACATACTCATTATAAACATTTGAATAATATGAATAAGCAAAAAGTGATTTCAGTAGGAAAACGCTGATTCGGACCGTGCAGCCCCGACGGCCACCGTTAAAGCGTCGGTGACCATGTCCTCTGGACCCGCTATGGCTCGTGTGTGATCTGTGTCTTCGGCATAAACACACTTTTACATGAACAGTCATTAAACATGACACTCTTATTTTTGACCCAACACACCCTGGACACTTTTCACATCGGTGAGTGAAGACACTTACACGATACTTAGATGGCCTTGCCGTGCTCCGCCGGTCTCACACTACAAAGTATCCAGCCCCGCGCTTCAGGCTGGCAGCTCCAGGCCTCCCCATGCCGTCGGCAGCCCCCGGCCTGGGGAGAAGGGTGGCTGCCCAAGGACCAGAAGGGCCTTTGGTTTCTTGGGTCAGGGATGCAGCAGGCCTGACAGTGTTTGTGGCCACTGGACAGGGCGGGGACAGTGATGATTTTCTGGAGGTAAAGAGAGGGGAGGCCATCTCAGGCTTCGCTGAGTTAATTTCACAGAAAGGCCACCCTCTTACCCTGTCTTGGAGGAAGGTCATTCCACTTGCAAGCTGGCTCTGGTGGCCTAAATAAGCCAACTCTGGGTCCCCTTTTGGGTTTCTTCTACCAGCTCTCTCTTGCGTACTTTAAAAAATGTTATTTCCAGGTGTGCGTCCCTGCACCTCCTCCACCACTATCATCAGACTGTTACTATCAGACTCCGGCGTGTGGAGAGCGGACACAGGCGTCACCCTCAGGAGGACAGAAGCAGCAGCGGGGACCTGGCTAATGCAGTCGGTAAACACGTTTTCATCTGTAAGTCTGCATATCAGCTTATTAGTGAAGAGTGACATTTAAACGCTGGGCCTTGTCATTTCTTCATGTCACATGACTTACACAGACATGTATTTGAACATTTATTATAATTTTTCCTGTTAATATGTAGGAGCTCTTTATATATTGGGGATATAACTATTTCTTCTAAGTTTCAGATATTTCTCCAGTTCATTATTTACTATCACTTCAATTAAAGGTGACATGTTTGTGTGTGTATGTATATTTATTTCTTTATTTTAGGAGCAGGAAAAAAGGAATGGAACTATTCTCTCAAAAAGAAGTATCTGCAACATCACACTCACACACACACACACACACACACACGGGAGCAGGTGATACTTTACCTCCACTCCGGGAGCTCAGCATGCGCTCCACTATATCAAGCCTATCTGGTCCAAACACGCCCTCATCTGATCAGACAACCATCCATGAGCAAAGAGGTGTACACTATTTGTATACCGGAAAGGTAACAAGACAGAAATAAAACATGCTGGCCACTTTAAGAAGCTGTAAAGCAGCAACACATGCCATCAGCCTCCCTCTCTTCCACGCAGCCCTGAAAACACTACCAAAGGCTTCACTGGGAGAACTCCCACCACTAGTTACAACAGGCCCTTTCTGAGGTATGGAAACTCAGTTTGGGTTTTTTAAAATTTACAATAATGTCTCTCCGATTCTGTTCCCATGAAAAGGTATCTGGGGGACGTGCCTAAGCCCCCTCAAGCCTGTCCTTACCAACTGCCCCGGCCCTGCCGCCCCTCACCCCACTCCCCCAGGCAGGGTTTCCCCAACCCCTCCTCCAGCTGGCCCACAGAGGCAGTCCTTTCTTACAGCTCTCCCCCTCGGGATTCAGGGTGGGTCTGGTCACGAGTGCAAGCACACAGGGAGAGCAGGAGAGGGCTCTCTCAGGAGACCTTGATTCATGAGCTTGAATCTCTGCTTTAATGATGGGAACTTCCAGCTGGTGAAAACAATCTTTGGGGCAGGCAAGCTTTCAGATATTTTTCACAACATCCACACAGATGGCTGCTGTCTCCCACAGACTCAGATCCATCTATGTGGAAATCACGCTGTTGGTTTTTCAGAATGCAAGCCCAGATATGCCCAGCACTGCATGTAATGCCTGGCACGTGGCTGGTGGTGGATAAAAAATAACTGTTAAATGAATAAGGGGCCTCTGGAGCCGGCTGCCTGGGTTCACGCCCTGACTCTGTCACTTACGAGCTGTGCAACCTCGGGAAATGTGTTCACCTTCTCTTGGTCTCAACTGTAAAATGGGGACAGTGATACTTCCTACCCCACTGGGGAGAGGAGGAAACTGGTCAACACATGCAGAGTGTGTCCAGCAGGGCCTGGCACAGGGAAAGCGCTGATTAAATGCTGCGTCTTATTATTACAAATATGGAAGCCTCTCACCAAGAGAAATCCAGACGTACAAAAAGCTATTCATGTTCTCGACGCCATTTGGCGTCGACGCCATTTAGCAGTCATTTAGTTAAGACATTATTGAGCACAGACATCGCTTAGCATCGACGCCACTTAGCAGGAGACACCAGGCAGCACACACGTGAGTGAAACACGAAGCCAGGGGGCTGTCAACGCCACGCGAAAGGCACAAAACGCCACGGGGATCCTGAGGAAAGACCCTTCCGAGAAAGGGACAAGGACAGTTGACGGGGAAGAATTTTACGTGGCAGGACGGCCGACACCTCCTGGGAAAAGGGATGGCGTGTTAGTTTGGGTTCTCTGAGAAGCAGACACCGAGAGAAGATGGAAGTGCAGGAGGTTTCCCGAGGGAACTGCCTGTGAAGGAGACGGGGACAGCCTGAGAAGGGGGAGGCCCCCACAGTGAGGCCTGGCCCCCGCACAGAGGGGCCAGCGCCGTTCTGAGAGGCTGTGGGTCAGGCCAACGGGGAGCCCTCCGGCCAGAGTCACCCTCTGAAGGCGGCGGGGTCTGGAAGGAACAGGCCACTTGCTCAGTAACGGGCTGGGAGGAGCCCAAGAGAAGCTGGGCTTGGGCTGGGCAGCGCTGGTGACCGGGGCAGCAGGGGGCCGGGGCTCAGCCGTGCTCCCGGCAGCACAGAGGCTCCCACAGCGACACCAGCAAGGTCACGAGTACCGTGCGTGTCCTGGGACGCACAGCAGAGGTCACTAAATAGGTGCCATCACGGCAAACTGAGCACAAGACAGCATCAACGGGCCCCTTATCCTTTTCAAAAGGGATTTTTTCCAACTCAGCCACAACTACAAAAGTGAAATCAAAGTACATATTCACTGCTAAAGATTACAACTACTTTTAAAACAGTGTTCAGTATCTTTCAGATGTGGTTTCAGTTTCTAAACCAAAGTAAAAGACATAAAGTGGTTAAGGAACATCTCTTTTCCTAAAAATCAAAGTTAAAACCCTGAAACGAGGGTTCAGAACTAGCTCGGGAACAAAGCTCTACGGAGAATCTAGAAGGTAAATCCTTTATAAACTGGTTGCTTAAGGCAGCAATTTGATCAAATGAGAACAGGAGAAACCATTCTGCAAAGGTATCAAGTCCCCCATGAGTATGAAATGCCAGTACAGCCAAGCTGCCTTCATGTGGGGTTGAGTCACATTAGGGGTAAAAATGGAGAAAATCAAAATTAACTCTAAACACTAGAGCCACACCCGGCGGGGAAGACGTTCCACGGTGAGAGGCACAAAGGGAAGAAGGCCACTGAGGACACAGCAGCTTCCCTGGTCCCGCCTCATGCCACTCAGGGCACATGGCCAGAGTGAGGGCAGCACCGCACCACTTAAACGGCCCCCTTCTATCTACATGCATTTATATATACACGCGTGCACACCAGTTATTGATACGTGCACATTTCTCCCTTCCGGCCAAGCACTTAACTCACAAGTTAAATCGCATTTACGAGATCACCCCCACAAACAAACACAGTTACAGGGCTTCCTTTATTGTAAGAGGAGACCCGGCACAGGAGAGGGGGCAGCACTTGCTCGGTTCCTATTACCACACCCGCGAGACCAGTCGGCAGCGGGCCTTCCCTCGCACCATCACAGAAAACACAGGGGCCATCGCAGGCGAGCGCCCTTCACGACCTGCCACCCTGCGCCCCGTTTCTGCTTCCTCCGAGGCGCCTTAGAGGGAGCGGTGCCCCCTCGCCAAGCCTGATCTCCTGCCGCACACACACCCCACGGATCCCACTGCAGACCACGACTTTCACCATTTTATCCCCTTTCTCTCTGTTTCCTCAATTTTGCTCTTTTGTTATTTCCTTCTTCTAAATGTAAATAAACTCAAATTCCCTCAGGTCTTAACAAATACAAAAATCTTATCTGCACACACACACACACACACACAGACCCCTCCACCCTTTACCTGGACTCTCCCTTTGCCTCCCTGCCACATTCATCTATACTTTTTCCGCTGCAAGGCCTAGAAATACTACTCAAGCTGGCTAGAGCGAAAACAGGGGGTTACAGGCTCCTGCAACTGAGGCTGGGGTGGGGATGGGCCAGACAGGGCTGAACCCCTCGGCTCACGCAGGGCCCGCTGGCCCTCCTCACGCTCCATCTCTCTGCTCCGGCATCCTCTCGGTCTGTCATCCAAGAAGATGGGTGCTCTCCCTCTCCAGGCATCCACGCTTCAAATCTCAGGGAGACTGGGACTCCTGGACCCTTGGCCAAGGGCAGACATTGGATTTAACCCCTCCTCTGCTTAAAGCTCTTCCTTGGATTCCCCACACCACAGGATAAAGGACACTGTACACTTAACCGCACAATGGCCACACCACTACCTGTGCACAAAATCTATTCTCTGCGGTCCCCTCACCCCCACCCACCCACCCAGGAAACTACCGTGTTCATTACCCCAAGCCCACCCCAGCCTCGGCCCCTGCAGAAAGCACTGCAGCCTCTCCCAGAGGCCTTTCTGCTGAGCCTTCTACCCCTGTGGCCACCTGAACAGTTCCATCCCGCTCCACCGAGGCCCTGACACCCTCGTGGTCAATGCAGCTCTGAAGACACGGCCCTACCAAACAGACAGACAGACACACACACACACACAGGCTCAAAAAAAATGTACGTGAAACTGAATTTTTTAAAAATCGAAGAACAACACAGTTGTTCACTACATTTATGTATTAATTATTCTTAATTTTACAGTAGAGTAACATACCCTTTGAAAAATGATTTTAAAATTTAAACTGAAACAAATTGCTATTTTGAAAGTCAACTTTATAAACAATAAACAATTCTCTACTGTTTTATCTATGGTAGCTAGTTTGGAGACCAAAGATCAGTACTCTGAACAGCCAGTATGTCCACCTGCAGATAAAGCACTTACAAACAAAATAAAAACACAAACTACAAAAGTCTGTATCAAAACATTCTGGACCTACCAATCATCTCTCTTCTCAGAGTAAAAGGTCAAGGGCAATCTCCTTCACGTACCTTAAACAAAGCATCTGAGCTCAGTCAGACTTTGACCGAGGTTTGGCTTTCTCGCGCCCCTGAGGGGCGGGGGCGGTGTACCTGTGTGACATACACGTGTCCCAAGTTCTTTCTGCATTCTAAGGTTACAGATACAAAACGTTAGTAACGGGTGAAAAATTAGGGAAGGGAGCATTATGGCAAAATCACTTCGCTTCAAACAAGGTCAGCTGACAGAGCCCTCCCAGGGCTGCCTGAAGGGCCTGGAGCTGCTCGTCCCAGCTCTGCTCCAGCTGTGCAGCGTCCACGCGGCACTAATGCCCGTGCAAATACTTCACCACCCGCGAGGCCTGCCAAGGGCGCGGGGAGGCCAGTGATCACAAAAATGCAGAAGGAGACTTACATCTTCTGTCATGTGCAAATCAAATGCAGCCTCAGTTTCCCTGGAATATGGTAAAACAGATCGGGAAGAGAGCAGCAAAACTGAAAGCAACACTTTGGGGAGACGCAGGCTTCTGTTTATAAGCTAATGTTCATTCTGGCAGGTAAATACATTTTCTGGTGCGTAAGTATGCTTTTGAGTCAGACAACTAGCCAAAGCACAGCGTGGGCTTTATAACCCTGCGACTCCCAGCTCTGCCACTTCCGGGCTGGGGGCTGGAGGACACTGGGGTCCACCTCCACGAGCCTGTTTCCTCATCTCTAGATTGGGGGCAGGAACACTGCCTTCATCCTGGGTTGTGGGGTGATTCAGTGAGATCACGATGACAATAAATAACCACACCACAGCTTTCTAACCTCTCATTAAGTGCCAGACTCCACGTCCAACAACCTCCCAGACATGGCACTTGGACCTCGCCTTTTTCTCAAACTCAACACGTATCACAGGAAACTCGTCTCCCTCTGTCGTTAGATGGGTCTCCTCCCAGCAATTCTGGCTCTATCCATGACACTCTGTTCCCCCAAACACCTAACACCAATTCTCAAATCATAACGACGTGTTGATCGCTGGCCAGACTGCAGTGGAAACAGGAGTCTCAATCCTGGCTGCCAGCAGGGCCGGTGGGAGCAACGCTCAGGAAGGTGCTGAGTCCAGGCACAGATGGGCTCGGCCCCAGCAATTTGACTTCAACAGAGTCTCTTCTAAGGAAATAATGCAAAATACAGAAAAAGCTGCCTCCCAACATCTGAGAGCAGTATTACTTACACTGGAGAAAGAAAGAGAAAGAAAAAGGAAAAAGGAAAGAGGAAAAAGAGACAGAGAGAGAGAGGAAGAAAGGAAGGGAACGATTTAATACCCAAGAAACGGTAAGCTACATAACAGTGCAGTCTCCACAAATCTCTGTAGTCAATTTAAAAAAAAAAAAAAAGGAACAAAACATGGGGATATACTAATAGCAAGTTTAAAAGGCAACATTTAAAATTGTAAGTGGACTTGTCTCTACTTAAAACAACAGATGCACAACAGGAAACATCAAAATGTTCGATTTCACTCCACCAGCATTTAGAGCATTTGTGAGAGACAGTTCTCTTTTGTCTGATTCCAAATATTCGGTCGGAAACCTGGTGTCACTTGATTTGACTGGCCTGTGGCTCTGGATCCCAAATGTCTTATCCTTCAGATTCATCTCTCCTGGCCTGGCTTCCACAAACCTCACTCTCATTCCTCCACCTGGAGAATCCACTAGTTCCTTAGTGACCCCGTCTGTTCACCCCACCCACATCCTTCTTCCCAGCCCTGGTCCTTGGTCGGCCCCATCACTGCCAGTCTTCTCAGGGTCTTCCTGCCTTCAGGGCCACCCTATCCCGTCAGCCCCAATCCATTTTTCCTGGCCCTGCTGGCAGAGGCAGTTCTCAAATCTTATCATCTGACCTGCTAAGAATTCTCCAAGTGGGCCCTCTCACCTGCAGGATAAGATCTGAGCTTCTAACTCCAGCAAACAAGGCCCTTTCCGATCCGGCCCCAACCTGCCTCCGCTTCTACCGGTCAGGCCACTAGTCCTCACCTCCCCCGTGACCCCAAGTGCAGCTCACTGTCCTGACCTCACCCCCGGCCTACACACTACTCTGGTCACTAATCCGGGGCCAGGGTTCCAGCACCCTGCCATCAGTGCCCAACGCTACCCTCTCCTCATCACCCTCTCCCTGGGCACCAGGAAGAGGCTGGCTGGTTCCTCACCCAGCACATCACTGCCCTGTGTTTCCGCCACCAGCTCTTCCATCCCCCTCAACTTCCCCACTGCCTGGCCCGGCCTCTGTCCAGTGCGCAGCCACGAGCCTCCCGCGGCTCCGGAGTGCCTGCAGTGCTGCGGGCCTGGGCTGACGTGCTGCCGGTGGACACCCTACCCTGGTTTCAGGGACTTGGTACGGAAAAAACAATGTACAAACTTAACATTTTACTTTGTCTGCCTGTTGATACCATACACATTAGATGTGTGAGTTTAAAGAAAATACATTATGAAGGTTAATTTCACCTATCTCGTTAGTTTTTAAAATGTGACTACCAGAGATTTCACATTACTTGTGGGACTCACGTATATTTCTCCGGGGCAGAGCCAAGCTAAGCATTCTCCAGGGCCCAGCATCAGTAGAACCTCCTTCAAGATGCCCCGATCTGTGTGCCAGTCCTAATGATCAGGGGGCAAAAGGCCCCCTGAAATCCTATAATGGAGTCTACCATATAAGCCACTATCTAATTACGTAACACACCAACGTTTAATCTCTCCTTCTTGTCAATACGGATGCCATTTCTATACCCTATCTGGGGACTCACAGTAGGCACTCAATCTTTAATTAGACAGAGTCTTTGCTGCGGCAAGATTTCAACACACAGTATGTCTCTTACTTTAGTTTGGTTCACTTTAGCTATTTACTTTCCCCATGACGACTTCAACAGTGCAAGGAGAACGGGAAGTCAGGCGACCTAACGGCTCTTTGTTCTTCCTCTAATTTACATACACAGCGTTGAGGACACAGCTTGCCCCCCCCACCCCACAAGCCCTGCCTCGTGCCTCAGTCTCCCACCCTGTAAAATAAAGTTAGCATCAGGCCAGTCGACAAGACAGAGCCAGGTCAAAGCAGCTGAGCAAGTTCTGCCCGGAGTCATTTCCATGACACTAAGAACTACTCCACTCTCCACAGCTAACTGTGTGTCTCTCAGCCAGCTGTCTTAAATACAGACCAATTTTTATGAAGTGGGAACAAACCCATCACAATTATTAAAATAAGGAAGGACAAGGGCCTACCTATCAAAATGCTTGTCCCGTCCTGTTAATGACAGGAGACAAGTGCTGGGAGAGGAGACTGGCCAGTGCCTGCTCCACGCTGAAGCAGTTTATACGTCACACTCACAATCACCTTTACGAGGCAGACGTCACCATACGCATTTACAGAGTAAAGGATCTGAGGTTCAAAGACAGGAGGAGTAACCAGCCTACAGTCATGCAGCTGCAGGCTACAAATCCAGGTCAGTGGTATCAACTTTGTATTTAAAAAATAACATTGTTATCACCACTCGAAAATATGTGAAAAGCCAGAGTATTATATAAATACACAAATAAAATTACAATAACAATTTCTATTCATTTCCTTCACATAGTTTCTTGATCTTGGCTAAATCCTACCTTTCAGATCAAAAGGCCTTTTTTTCTAAGTAGACTTTTCCTTAAAGGAGCAAATAAAGAGGGAATGCCATGTGGGGGGACTAGTACTTTCGGGGGACTACTTTTCTTTAAAGACTTTAAACC
Source organism: Camelus ferus (assembly GCF_009834535.1). Lineage (NCBI taxonomy): Eukaryota > Metazoa > Chordata > Mammalia > Artiodactyla > Camelidae > Camelus > Camelus ferus. Next base: position 18,043,212 of record NC_045714.1, on the reverse strand, counting down.
ACGGCTGTAGGCGAACGTTTACAGTAAACATTATGAACTAGAACTCCTGGGCACATTTACAATAACCTAGTCCCTACAGATAAAGATTACAGTAATAAACACAGTAAATCAGGCCGTCTCACAAGCAAACGCATCAACAGGAAACAACATACGTCAGAAAATATCAAAGAACCTCTCAGTGCTGTAAAACTCAGGTCACATGGCTCAATGAAATGACAAAAGAAAGTTCCTCAAAACAAGACACACACCTTAAAGTGAAACCACAAAGCCTTGAAAACAGGTACCTTCTCAGAATGGTAACAGGGTACTACCGTGCATCTCTAAGAAACCAAGCTGATCTGGGTTTCTTTGATTCTACCTTTACAAAATGTAGTCCGCTTACTCCTGCAGACAGAACAAAAAGTTCAAGTTCTCTGCCAGAGAAGAAGTCCCACAGTATCAAATGCTTTAAAACACTGCTCAGCTCTCCTTTATCAGAAACGTGCCTGCAGTAGGTGTTATCAGTCCTCAGTCAGCACTGAGGACTCGGCACAATGCGAGCTGTGTGCCCCTGGGATTTCAGCACAGGAAGCAGGAAGTCCAGTTTACCAGGAACACTGCACTTCACCTTCACTAAATCTTGAAAACGAATCCTTCTAACAGTACTTAATTTACTATTTCTTTCCAAACCGAACAAGACAGTGGAATCTCAAGGAATCCAAGGCTGTGAAGTGCACTTGGCAAAACTAGGTGTGTGTATTTTCCCCTTTGAGGTGCTGTGTGGAGTATAAACAGAACTCATGTACAACTGCTAATCTCATGAACAAGACCTTTATTTAAAATTCTCACGTACAAAATGAATTTTTATACCATATTTCCTCAAGGGGCAGACACATTAAGACGACGTGCCTTCAATCAGGTGATTTTTGTTCATTTTAAGAATGAAAAAGGCATCTAGAAGAAACAGAAGGTACCCTTTTCTCAGTCCCCTAAGACACAAAGACAAATCTGTCTACAGACAGCAAAGGGGTTTGCATCCTAAACGACAGTTAAGACTAAGGAGGTAAGAACAGAAAAAAAACACAGCACGGCAAACCTGCTACAGATCACAGGCAGCAGGTGACAGGAAGCCCTGTGGACACTTCACACCCACGGGGTGAGCGCCACCACAGGTCAAGTGCAGGCCCACTGGGCTCTGCAGAACCCCCACCCCGCGGTGTCACAAAAACGGAGGGCACACAACCATCGCTGTCATCCTGGCAGTAAAGGAGAAGCAGCCTCCTTGAACCGGGGAAAGCCACCCCCTCCCCATGCAAGCCGACACGAGGGGCCCTTTCGCACCAAGGACACAAAGAAGCTGAGGCAGTGGGATGACGGATGACAGATGCATCAAATGTATCCCGGGGCCACCTGGAGTCTCCATCTGGGGACTCGGACTCAAAGGTAAAAACAGAATTAACGGGGTGGCGGGGTTTTGGGGGATGGCAGCTCAGGTGAGTCTGTGCTGGGACCACTTGGGGTCTCAGTCTGCTTAGGGTCTGGGCGCAAACACTAGAACTGGGAGGGGAGATGACACCCAGCGTGCGCGCGCGAGCACCACCCGGGTCCGGCCCACCCGGCGGGAACCCGGGGTCCGTCCGCACGCGAGGGCGGCCGGACAAGCCCGGGGTCGCGGCGCCAGGGCCGCGGGAAAGGGAGAGGCGCCCCGGCCCGCAGGTGCCCACCCCGCGCCGCCGCGCGCCTCACCCAGCAGCGCCCGCAGGTGCTTCAGGCGGGTCAGCACGTCCTTCTTGGGGTCCAGCACCTTCTGGGTGGACTTCTTCACATCCCCGTGGCTCCTTCGGGAGAACATCCCGCCGCGGGCAGCCGGGCCCCGCCGGCGGGGCAGGGGGCGCCTGCGCGCGCGAGTCAGCGCATACGGTCGGGCAGGCGCGTGTCGCACGGGCCGCTCGCCGCCCCCCGGCCGGCCGCCGCCGTCTCCTCAGCCGAGGCTCCAGGGACGAGGGCGGGCCGGCGCGACGAGGGGCGGGGCAGGAAGGCGGTGTCGACGCGGAGCCCGCCGCCCCGCCTCGCGGGGGCGCGCCCGGGGCGCCGAGCCAGCGCCGCGAATCACAAAGACGCGCACCCCACGCACACGCCCTACTACAAGTCCCGGGGTGCACCGCGACGTGCCCTCCAATCAGGCTGGCGAGCCTGCGGCGCGCGCGGAGTCAGTGGGCCTGCCCCGAGCACGTCTCCACCCCAACTCCGCCGTGCGCCGCGAGTGCTTCTGGGGAATGTAGTTCTCCCGGAGGCGAGGCGCTGCGACCTCACTGCCAGGGTTTCCAGCGAATGGGCAGCGTCCGCCAGCCCCCAGCCCAGAAGGCCCGGGCGTCCGTACCTTCACTCTTTGGTCTGTGAGCCCACCCTCTAGTGCCAGGGGAACCGCCGAAACAGCTCTGTAAGACAAGCCTGTAGGCTTTTAAGATGTAACGCATTTTAAGATTTGATTGTAGATTCCCACCAGGTAGTGAGGGAGCCAGTGGAAAGCCCCTCGGCCATACTCAAATCGGAGCTCCGATCTCACACCGAAATGAACGGCTGTGGCGGCGGGGCAGGGCATGCCTAGGCTCCGGGTGAGCAGGCCGGCCAATCCCCGCTTTCCTGGACCCCGTCCCCACTTGGGGTGTGAGTGCCGCCCTTGGAGGCTCCTCCAGGTCTTGCGACTTACTCTGCAGAAAGCGCACGTTCGTCCTCTGGGTTGTGCAAGGCCACCTAGCAAGACAGCAGCAGAACCAGAAACAGAACCTGAGGGACCTGACTCTCAGGCTGGCATGCTTTTTAGGGCTAGGCGCCTGTAACCTGGGGCAAGACTTTGAGACGGAAGATGGTCTGGAGATATCTTACAAGAGATCTGTAGGGTAATTTACTGGCATCTGGATCCTTTGATGCTCCAAATTTTCACAACATTTTAGCAAGCACTTAAGCTTGCTGTTTAAAATCATGTGGTTTACATCAGATTGGGACAAACAACTGTCTTCTCAGGCAGCTGAACCGTAGTTTGGGGGAAGAGCCAGAGATTAACCCAGCCTTGTATCCTCATCACTGAGCACAGTTTGGCCTCAAAGTATTCAATACATTTCGTTAAATAAAACGGGATAAGAAGCTAAAATATCCCTACATACGTAATCCAGGCGTGCAAAAAAAAAAAAATCTAGTTGTTAGAGCCTCTCTCTGTTTTTCAAGTTGTCAAATAGCATTGATAGAATTGGGATATATTCATACAAAGGAATATTACTCAGCAATAAAAAGGAGCAGGCTGCCAATAATCCCAATGATGTGGATGAATCTCAGACCCAGAGAGGGAAACCCCACACTCAGGACCTGCTATTACTCTTTGTTACAGAAACTTAGCCTGTTTCTGGCTACAGATAGTAAGTCACAGTATTCACTGCATCATTCCTTTAGAAGAAGATATCTTTCATTACACTGACTGAAAAAATACAATGCGCTTGTCTTAGGGAATTCAATTTTTCTATCACAAAGCAACCTGTCATCACAGTTAAATATTAGTTGAGCACCTACTGTATGCACGGCATGAGTCTAAACCTTGGGGATAAAAAGCTGTATAAGATACAGCCTCTTGGCCTCCAAAGCTTCCAATTTAATTGAGAGGCAGAGCAACTCAATAAATGAAGAGATAAACAACAGTGTTCAGTGAACACATGACACTTGTTAAAACTTGCTAGTACCAGAAACAGACATCCATGCGTACAGACTCATCTCATCCGTCATATCCAGCCTTTGCTTTCCAATGAAACTATAGAACTTTAGGTCTTCTCTAAAAAAGCAGGAAGCATAAGTTATTATTTTGATGCTCTTGCACCCACTCGTATACTCCAAGTGAAGTACAAATAAATAAAAATGGTTCTTATTTTCTGTTGCTCTGTAAAACTATTCCTGCTAGCCTGTGAACTCCTGGAGGACATCACCTGCTTTGCAATTAATTCTCTATCCCTGGAAGTTCAGAGTGCCAAGGAAATCCGGAGTTTAAATCGAGAGTTGAAAACTTACAATGCAAATTTAAACTACCCTGAGATGCCATTTGGGTTGGCAAACAAAAAACAAAAAAAAGCAAGTGTTGACTGGACACACTCTGGCAAAGCTATAGAAAAACATAGCTGGTAGGAATGTGAAATAGTACAACTCTATGGGGGGACCTTGGCAAAATTATGTGTTATTTGCCCAGAAATCCTACTTCTAAGTATCTACTGTGAGGATGTACCTCCACGAATATAAAACCACATGTGGAGGGTTATTCCTTCCAGCATTATCTGTAACAGCCAGCGCAGTAGGCTGAACAGCTGTATCCATGTCCTAAGCCCTGGAACCTGTGATGGTGACATTTTCTGGGAAAAAGATCTTTGCACGTGTCATCAAGTTAGGGCTCTCAAGATAAAATCATCTTGGGTTATCTGGGTTGGCCGTAAATCTAATGTCTTTATAAGAGACACAAGAGGACAGGGCACACAAACAGACAAAAGCCAGGCGAAAACAGAGGCAGACACTGGAGTCACGCAGTCACCAGAAGCTGGAAGAAGCAAGGATTCTCCCCAGGGTCTTCCAGTGGGAGCCTGACCCTGAGCTTGATTTCAGACTTCTGGACTCCAGAACTGTAAGAAAAATAAATTTCTGTTGCTTTAAGCCACCTCGTTGGTGGTTATTTGTTACAGGGGCCCCAGAAAATGAATACAGCCAGATACTGGGGAGAGCCCAGTGTGACTGTTTAGTGGGATCTGACTGGATACGGTGCATACACATCTAAAAGTGGCCAACTGAATCCAGTCCATCCGCGTAACGCGCTGCTATGCAGGACTAGGCAACCGTAAGAAACCATGAGAAGTCCTACGTTCTCACGTTACTTAGTCTCCCAGATAGACTGGTAAGAATAAAAGCAACGGGCAGAACATAAAATACATATTTATTTGCTTATTTTTTCAAACAGAAACTTGGAAGGATACATTTAAAAATAACATTAATACATACCTAACTGGGATGGAGGACAGGGTGGAACAGATAAGAGATGTCAAAAGTTCCTCTTTGAGTATATCTTTCTATAGACCCAAACTGTATGTATATATAGTTTTGACTTTTGAGCCCTTTAAAAATTTTACATATTCAAAAATTAAAGAAAAAACTTGATAATTGAGAATAAACAAATACACAGAATAAACAAATGATCCCAACCATGTATCTAGTTGGTAACATAACTATATATAGAAGGTCATTATTGCAAATGACTGTTTAAAGACAATATTCTGATTGTATCTCCATAGATGTATATTTTCTAAGGGCAAAAAGATCTGCAGAAAAATATTAATTGCTATTAGGACTAAGATTTTCAGTGTAAGAGAAAGGAGACGCACAAATATCAAAATCAAAGAAATTAAGGGAAAACTCAGTAAAATTAAATTTTACCTGGAAATATAGATTTGAACTCATGGTTTAAAAATACACACATGGATCCAGGCTCATTCTTTTCCACACAGGTATGCAGTGGTCCCTGTGATATTTATTAAAAGATCTTCCTTTCCACCCTGGATTAGCTTGGTACCTTACCCACAGGTGTGTGTCTGTCTGCGTCTGGACTCCCTGTCCTGCTCCATTGATCTGCTTGTTTAACCTCAAACCACTGCCTCTCTGTCTTGACCACTAAAGCTTTATCTTAAGTCTTGATTTCAGGTAGTGTGTATTCTCATTGCTCAAGATTCTTTTGCCTATTTAGGTATCTTCTAGTTCCATAAAAACTTTAGAATCAGCTTATCTATTTATTATTTTTTTAATCTGTTGTGTTTCCTAGTTCTTCTAATCTCTGAAAGGGCTCAGAAGCAATGGCAGGCAGTGCAGTGAGCACACCCAGCACCCAGATCTTGGTTTCTAACTATCATTCCCCACCCAGAGTAATCAGGGTTCTCTGGAGAAACAGCTGATTCCATGCCTGGAGCAGGAAAATATAGAGTGAATATAAGGATGTGCTCAAAGACCAATGGAAAGTCCCAATAACGTAGGAGGCAGCTAGAAGGGGCTTCTTATGGCCAAATGTGGGGTAATTTGATCATCAAAAGGAATAATGACTGTTATTGGTTATAACACTTCGAATAAATAAAAATTCAGGAAACTATGATATTCAAAAACAATTTTTTTTTAATGTAGTATGTGAGTGTTTCAAGTAGAAAACGTTCCTTGCACGTTTGATGATTTCTGGCAGACTTAAAAAATTGGGAACTTCAGGTAGCTAAGACTCTAGCTCAGTAACAAATGGGGAACCTGATGTGAACTGGTTTCAGGATCCTGAGCAGGGAGGATGCGGGACTCCAGGGGTCTCTAATTCCTCCCTTTGCCACTTACCGGAAAAGCATCCTGTTTGCCTGCTGACACCACGTTGGATTTGGTCGTTCTGGAAGACAGTGACCAAGTGGTCACGACGAAGTTCGCAAAATGAGATGAGAGACCAAGAAGGCCCAGAACACGTATCCACACTCACCAGGTCCTGATGTCACCTGCCGAAGAATTTTCTTTCTTTCTTTTCTTTTGGAGCAGGGGGAGGGTATATACCATTTATGTAAATTCCAACCAACAGACACTTATGGAACAACTGCTCTAGCTGACTAGCTAAACTGTGATGACCATAGTTTGGCGCTTTCCCATTCTTTTCCATTGTACCGAAAACTGGTCTTTCCAGGACCTATGTGAAAACTGCCACTCCTGTCACCACTGACGTGAAACGTTTATTGGGCAATTTTCATCATCGCCAGTCTGTGCTCAGCACGGAGCCAGGGTCAGCATTCAATCAAGATGTGCTGAGTGAACGAACTCATTCCCTCACTCCTTCATTATTAGCCCCGCCACCGTAATTTGGGGTTGTTGTTCAGGGCGACGGTTTTGATTTAATTACAGAGTGTGCAACCATATTTTAAAACTCAACACCTCTTTTCTCAGAAATCTTTCTACATGATGCCTCAGGATCCCCCATCTTCTTTTTTTCTTGAACTATAATTGACACTCCGGTGTACAACATAGTGATGCGATGTTTTTACGCATTATGAAGTGATCACCATGGTAAGGCTAGTTACCATACAGTTATTACAGTATTAGTGACTATATTCTCTAGGATGCATATTAATCTCCTCCTCTTAAACAGATTATTCATTGTTTATGAAACCATAGTTTAGCTCTCCCCTCGACCCTGACTCCCTCCACCTTCTCCTAAAAGGGCGTTGCTACCAGCAACAAACGAGAAATGCCCCTAGGCTTTCCCTGCCTAACTTTGACCACATTTTGCCCCACAACTCAGCCATTGCTACCAGAGACGATTCGTTTTCCTTCTTAACTTCCATAGCTGGAATCATTCCAGACACTTAGACCTGCCAGCTCTGTGGTTTCCAGATACCCTACATGTTAATGTATTTTATTTCCAAATTTGTCATTCATCAGAATTTTTCATTTTGGAAGGATTTTTTTTCCCACGTTGACTAAAATATCTTGTGCCTGCATGTTAATCCTGATTGTCATGAATATTATGTTAATTTTGATATCTGGAAAAATTCAACTTTGAGCCACAGATATTCCTGTCTGGTAGGTTCATTGCACCTGCCCTTGGGCGTAAGACGCTCTAGTCTGTCAGGCACCCTGTGGGTGTCCTTGTGGATGTTACTGCCACGAAGAGCAGCCCCAGGCTGCCTGTTTTTGTTGCTCATGGGACTCTTGGCATTCTTATTTTCTGTTAGGGAAAAAAGCTACAAACTAATACATTCGAGTGTTTTCCCTGTATCAGCTTTCACCTTGAGATGCCCCCGAGAACCTATGCCTACCGAAAATTCCCAAGAAAGAAGGGATGACGACCCTTTATAAGAAGGAAACGCAAAACCCAACGCTCAAGAAACAGGAAACCCAATTCATTGTTTCCCAGATGATGTGTTACTGTGTCCCCTGAAACGATGTATTATTTTCTCCTCCAGAAGAATTCTATTAGTTTCTTTTCTAATAGCAAACTGTTAGTTTCTTTTCTTTCCAAATATCTGTTAAGCAAGGAGATTTAATACTGAACTTTAAACTTGACTATAAATCACTTTATATGAGAATTTCAATTCAGAAAAGACTCAAAAACTTTTGGAAACTGTACCACCTATTTTGACATGCCTGATGGGTGCCTGATAGCAAAGTAATGCCCGAAGGGAGAGAAACCTAACTGTTCCTCTAAATTTGTTCAAGCAGACGTGTTCGGAGCTGTGCCTTCCAACCACGACATCGTCTACTTTGGATATATTTTCATTTCTTTTATCATCAAAACAGTAATAACATTTCAGTATTAAATCGTGGATATACATCAACATTAGAGAAAAATAAGCACATGAGGAGGTACTGTGAGAACATCTATAAGTAAAAAAAAATACCTTTGAATGACAATGTGAAAAAATCAAGAATCATGGACACCATCTAAATAGTAAATACGATTTGAATAAAAGATGATGCACAAAGGCTACCGAGACAAAGTTACAGAAGGTCAGAAGCCAGCAAAGGTGTGCTCATGGCCTCACACCTGCCCCCAGTGTACAAAGGGCTGCCACTGGGCTTCATGTTAGACCAGGTATATCTCTTAATTTAGAACTGGGTGTTAGATTTTCTAAAAATGAATGCAGATTTTGGAATGTCAACAAAAACTATTCATTCAAAATGGAGAAATTCACCATACTGTTTGCTTTCCTTGCAAATTCCTGTAATTTTCTAGAAAATAAAAAGAACCTCAAAATAATTATTGGGAGAACATAATCATTCTTGGGAAACACAACGTAAGAATACAAATTCTTTTCCTAATCTACATATGAACATAAGTCTTCAATTTAACTATTTTTAACTGGTCTTGCAGACAGGATTCTTAGTTGCAAACAACAAAAACTGACTGGCTATTTAAGCAAAAGACAATTCTTTCAAAGCATATTAGCTGTCAAAATCAATGGGGGGTTGGAAAACCAGGCTTAGGAGATAACTAGAGAATTAGATCCTGATGCAGCACGGGGGCCTGCAAGGGTCCTAGAGCAGAGCACGCGAGGCAGGGCAGCATGCTGTGGTTTCCATGACAATGAGGGCCCTCCCTCACCCCTTTGGTTCTCAAGCTCAAAGTCTCCAGAACATCCAACTGCATAAGCGTTAGTCAGAGGCCCCTTCGTGTGGCCACCCCTGAGGCTCCTCTGGGTCAGGAAATCTGAAGTGGCAGCACTGTTTGTGAGTAGGAGGTGGGCACTACCTCCCCGGAAGATGCAGGAGAGGACCTCTCTCCCCGAGAAGCAACGGAGTGCTTTGCTGGAGGAAGAGATGCTGGGTGCTGAGTAGCTAAACTAACCTCAGCAGCGATAAATCAGCGCGCCTTCCACAGAGCAGCAGAGAGGCCGGGGTCATCAGTACCCACAACGCTGTTGACGTGAATGAACGCGTGCCCAGGACATGGCAGTAGCCTCTTACAGGGCTGACCTAGAATTAAATCTAGTGCTTCCCTAAGATGGTCAGAAAACATAGTTGACTGCTGTCGATACATCTTTATGGAAGAATTGCATTTGATCATTTTTCCCCCCAAAATTTTAACTAGGGAACACCTCAGGTCACTTACACATAGGACATGTGTGAATTATGCAATTATTAAAATCCTCTTCAGGGAACAACTGAAAAGCATTGAATCATTTTGTTGCTTTTGTTTAACCAAAATTGAAGAATTCAAATGCCTCAGAGAACATGACTGAGGACTTCTCCTGAGGTTTTCAAAACACCTGGCTTCAGGAGTTTCACAGTGACAGCAGCCTTCTTCATATGTCGATGTTTACCTTCTCTGGTCTGAGTGGAAGTACCCGCCATGTGCCACATTGGTATTTATCAAGTCTTGTTGGCCTTCTTGGTAATCTTTTCAATTCAGTCAGGTGACTTAACACAGTCTCTCCCTGTGCTGGTTTCATGCCCGGCGATGCAGTTATAAAGATGATGAGGGCCCAGCCTCAACCCCCAGACAAGTCACAGGCTAACAGAGGAGACAGACGCCTAACTAGATCACAGTCATTCGTGCCTGTGACACATGCAAGGCACTGTGGGAGACAGCAGAAAGGACTGGGCAGAGGCAACGAGGGGAGGGCTCAGAGAAGGCTTCCTGGAGGAGGTGACACTTGAACTTGGAAAGGAGCTGAACACGCCCCAGGCCAGGCTAGGAGGTAAGATGCAAGGGGCCGTGTGATATCACCAGAAGCAGTTTGGTTCTGTGTGGTCGTTACCCAGATCGGTGCTGTGGTGGTACTCAGCATACTACAGGGGTTGCAGACGTGTGTGTGTGTGAGTGTTCTTGTAGCCCGTGAAAACAGCAGGGCCAAATGAGAGTGAAGGGTGGCGATGCCAAAATGAGACAGAACAAGTGAGCTTCTTCCAGATCTGTGGCAGGCAGGAGGGGATGATAGAAAAGGCAAGTGTTCTGAGTCCCCTGTCCTTTCCCCTCATTAGCTATGTAATCTTAAGTGGGTGACTTAATTTTCCTCATCTAGAAAATGGAGACAAATCTGCACTGGGCTCTTGATTCTAAGGAGTAAATGAACATAAAAAGAATTGGGCACAAGGCCTGGTACCCAAATGTTCAGTATATATCATTTTGTTTCTCTCTTCTCTCCCACTCCCGGAAGATGCAAACAAGGAGATTCCTGCTTGCTAAGATCGCCCATTTGTGCGCACGTTTCATTTCTGATACGTTGAAGAGGAGGGGTTTACGCAGCTGCGGTTTTCTGTGGTTTCCCGTAGTTTACGCTGGACGCCATTGAAGCGATGTCCCAGAAGCTTTTACACCCCACTTTTATTGTGTGCACTCCTTAGTAAGGGGGGGGGGCGTTTTCACTGATGCCCCCGTCGCACCAGGAGAAATATCTGCATCTTTTTGGACCTTAAGTGATGCTGGAAATTTCTAATCCAAAGGCTCCTGGACCTAAATGTGTAACTCAGCAGTTTGTCCCCGGGTGTATTTTACTTCCTCTGGTGACCATAAGACCAACCCTGTGAAAATTTATGGGTCTTTGCCAAGTTAAAGTAATAATTCACATTCTTATAAATCAGATTAATAATTTAAGCTATCCTAATCATAAAAGCAGCAAAGTAACACCTCTAAAGACTAAAACGTGTGCCTTTAACCTCTCCAAAACATACCAAATGACATTTTTCTCCATCACTTAAATGTTCATTGTTAAAATCAAAATAATAGACCTCTTTCCTTGAGCCTCTTCATAATCCTAGCCTTTTCTCATTCATTCATTCATTCATTCATTCATTCATTCATTCATTCATTCATATTTGCTCATTTATTCAGCAAACGTTTACTGAGTTTCTTTCTGCCAGGCACTTGTTCTAGTCACTGAATAAATAGAGACAAAACAGATAGAGTTGTTGTTCCTAAGGAGCTCATTATGCAAAAGAAATGTGAAGTGGTTTTTATTGCCAACTTCCAGAGAATATTGAGAAAAGTCCCTCATTTTCATTGCAAACCTTTGTGTAATTCTGTCTCACTCCACATATGATGAAAGATTGTGACTTTCTGCCCGAAGGCCCTTCCTCACTGTGGGAGCCCACGTGGTCTGTGCATGGGGCCAGGTGAACGCACCAGAGAGTTGGTGGTCTTGGAAGCAGCCCTCTACAGTGACAGACAGGGAGCTGATGGATAAAGATCCCAGCTCCCTCACCTTGCGAGTGGAATAACTCAGGAATGTTGCGGTCACCTGCCTGATAATGGACCCCATCAGGGCTACCCTCTCTACCCCGTCCCATGGCCTCACTCCCACCACAGTGTCTCCTGGGATCCCCTCCCACATCCACTACTTGCTCTCAGATCTGTTTCAACCCAAGAGAGCACTGAGTCTCACAAGAGAACACAGTCAAAATAATAAACTGAAAGCGTTCACAGACCAATACCTGGAATCCACAGTATTTCTTTGCCAGCGCTGAATTCAGCAAAGTAGGAACCAATACAGTAAGTTAAATGAAAATGAATTAAGTTGATGAAATTCAAACAAGACAAATCTCAGGGCTTCTAGCTGGATGACAGATAGACAGATAGAAGACAGACAGATGGCGAAGGCTGGCTCCAGCCATCTACACGACCAATCAGTCTAGACCTAGCCTGGGGCAGAGTCAGGCAAACTGCCCACTTGGGGACGGAGGCTCCAGCCTTTACCACCCAACCCTGAGGAACTCCATGAAACCTGATTGATAGAAAGACTGCGTCACCTCTGGCTCCTCCTGCAACTTGCTGTGCTTTCTCAGTGCTATGCTTCTTAGATTTGTTCTCAGTGTTGCGATAGGTACTTTTGTGTTAACCGCTTCCTAGCAGTCCGAGGGCACTGAACGCCGCACAGCGCACTGGTCCATTCTCCTGCAGGTGGGTGTTCAGACTGCTCTAACGTGTCGTGATTGCAGCCCGTGCTGTGGCAACGGTCCCGCCTGTGCCCAGCCCCAGTGCGTGTGTGTGTGTGTGTGTGTGCACGTGTGTGTGTGTGTGTGCATGTGTGTGTGCGCATGCAGGGCTGCTAGGCTAGGTCCGCGGGAAGCGGGCTTGCTGGGTGGAAGACCCCAGACCCACAGCAGTGGTCCCCTGCGGCGGTGGGCGCAGTGAGAGGGGGTCCTTAAGAGGCGTGTGCATGTTCAGCGGTGCTGGTCTCATCACTCCTGCACTTCTTGGTGCATCTGAAATACACTGCTCATAATTTTAAAATACACGAATCTACTCCGGTTTTGAACTGACCCAGAGACCGCTCTTCCCTGGCTTTCCTTTGTTGCCTCTACTTGTTAAACTTCCCCCCAAGCACACGAATTACTGGAATTACTGATGTCCCCAGGAAGCATGTACTAAAGAAATGGACCGTCAGTTCTGTGCTAAACAATCAATAGGGGGAAAAAAAAGGAATTATTTCATCGGTGACTAATAGAAAGTTTTTCTCTGACTTAAAGTTTTTCCTTCTTCCCCTAACTTAAGAAAAAGAATCTATTTGTAGAATATTGACTTAGGGAAACAGCCCTCACCTCTTGGGGAATTCCAGGATCTGCTTTCCCCGTCAGCTCTGAGAGCCAGCAGCTCTGGGAGGAGAGCCATGTAGGTCACTTCAGGCTTTCATCCTTTGTTAATTCAAGTCAATAAAAAGAGTCAGCCAGGAAGGTGACTCAGGGTTTGGCCTGCTCTGGCGTCCTTGATTAAGATAATAGCAGGTTGATTTGGCATATTTCGTTCCTTTTCACCACCGTATTCTTGCCAGAAATGAGATAAAATGGCCATCAGTTCCTTTCCCACCTCCCATCCATTGATTTTGGTCAAAAAATTTTTTTTCACCAGATTGATGTGATTGCACACGAGACGTCTGAATTAGGTAGCCCAGGTTTTCTCTCACTTCCTCACCAAAAATTCCATCCATGGAGCTATCGTTCAAAAATAGAAAGTGAGCACAAAGACAACGGGAGTTTCCATCAGGAGGAACCGGGGCTGTGACTCAGCTGTTTGCGGGCGCTGAGCACCTCATCAGGGCGCAGCCACTCAGACGCTGCGTGGAGGTGACACCGTGGGTAAGGAAACTTTCCTCTTTTTGAGTGTTCCCTGTAGTTTAGAGACCTCAGCATCTTTTAAAATATTAATGAGACCTCAAGGCACTTCTAGGCTAGCAGCTGTCAGGGCATCAACAGTTTATCTCAACTAGTCAATAGAAATAGTACTTTGAAAACACTTATGGAGAAAATTCATAGAGCATCTGATCTGCATGATGCACTGTGACTGGTTTTTTACTGCACTATTTTCAAACTATCTCGTTTAATCCACACAATGTCTTTGTGAGGTAGAGATGACTATTATCCCCTTTGTACAGGTGCAGGGCCCGAGGTACAGAGAGGCTCAGTAACCCACCTAAAGCTGCACAGCTGGTAATGCTGGAGCCAGGCTTGGAACCCAGGCTGCCTGCTCTTCCCCTTGTGCTCTTGGTTCCTTTCCCACGCCGAGGCTCAGTGGAGCTGGATAACTTGCAAACGGTCACACAGCTGTCAAAGGATGGGGCCAAGGTTTTAATCCAGGTCATCATCTTGTGAAGCCTGAGATACTAGTTATAACCTTTCTGCAAAAAAAAAAAAAAAAAAAATGGAGATCAAGGTCCTTCTTTGGTTTATTGTCAATTTATACAAGAATCTCATTTCTCCCAATTACCAAGCCACCTCTGAAACACTAGCCAACAGTTTCAAATGATAATGGATGCTGTGTATATGAAGGCCACACCCCTGGAAGCAGACATAGGGACCAAAAACAGGCAGAAGATCTAAACAGACATTTCTCCAAAGAAGACATACTGTATCATCACTGTATCATCTGTATCATCTGTATGAAGACACACAGATGGCCAGTGGGCACATGAGAAGATGCTCAATATTGCTAACTATCAGAGAAATGCAAATCAAAATTGCAGTGATGTATCACTTCACACAGATCAGAATGGCCATTGTCAAAAAGTCCATAAATAGTAAATGCTGGAGAGGGCGTGGAGAAAAGGGAACCCTCCTGCACTGTTGGTGGGAATGTAAATTGGTTCAGCCACTATGGAGGACAGTCTGGAGATTTCTTTAAAAACTGAAAATAGGGTTACCATATGATCTGGCAATCCCATTCCTGAGCATATATCTGGAAAAGATGTAAAGTCTAATTTGAAAAGACACATGCACCCCAATGTTCACAGCAGCACTATTTACAATAGCCAAGACACAGACGCAACCTAAATGTCCCTTGACAGATGACTAGATAAAGATTTGGTGTGTAAAGATACACACACACGCACACACACACACACACACACACATATATACATACACATATTGGAGTGTTACTCAGCCATAAAAAGAATTTGCAGCAACATAGATGAACCTAGAGATGGTCATACTAAGTGAAGTAGGTCAGACAAAGATAAACATCATATGATATCACTTACATGTGGAATCTAAAAAAAACTGATACAAATGAATTTATTTACAAAACAGAAATAGACGCAGGCATAGAAAGCAAACTTACGGTTACCCGTAGGGTGGGGAGGGTAAATTAGGAGTTTGGGATTAGCAGATACAAACTACTGCATATTAAATAGATAAACAACAAGGTCCTACTGTGTAGCACAGGGAACTATATTCAAGATCATGTAATAAGCCATAATGGAAAAGAATCTGAAAAAGAATATAATTACATGCATAAAACTGAGTCACTTTGCTGTACACTGGAGACCATCACAACATTGTAAAACAACTGTACTTTGATAAAAAAAATTATTTTTAAAAGGAGGAGAAAGAAATTTGTTATTTCACACAACCAAGAAGTCAGGTGTGGAGTTGGCCTCGGGGTTCAAGGTTCATGCTGACTGGCCCCCCCAACTCTGCTCCACCCACCCTCTCCTCCAGGACCCTCGCAGCCCCCGCCCCCCACTTCCCACAGGATGAGGCTCAGTCAGGAGCTCCCACGAAAGCCCTGTGCTGACCCTCACCGAGCAGCACCCCCGTCACTGCAGCTGGGGGACGGAGGAACACCAAGCCACCTGTGAAAGGATGAGGGATGAGAGCTCCCCAAAGAAACTGGGGGCTGTCAGGTGACGTACGATGAACAACCGTGGAGGGGAGTCGGATACCCACAGAGGCCACTGCAGGTCAGAACCACATGACAGAGGGGAGTCCAGCCCCTCAGGAACCACCTCGATGCCACCCCGCGCTCAGCGCTGCACCACAGAGATAAATGCACCGATATCAGCTGATGACCTCCGGTGATGGGTTGGAGACCTGTTGGTGTGAGGAATGTTTTCCATTTTATTCTCTTGCTGAAATGTGGAAAACCTGCCAGAGACGCGTAGCAAACATGGGATCGCTGTGCCTGATGCTTCCCGTTACACAAAGACGTCCTCACCCCATTCCGGGAAGGGCAGCACCTGTGTCCGACAGCTGCCCGGTGACCAGGGGCTCCCTCCTGCCCCCAGCCTCCCAGCAGCCCTAGAACTGAGCATGCCCTGCGGAAAGGAGGCTGCAGAAGCGACATTTGATGGCCTGCCGAGAGTTTTCACACACTCAGAGAATCCCCCGGCCAAAGCCTTGGGCCCTCTCTGCTCACCCAAGAGGCAAACAAGCCCTTCCACAGCCCCGTGGGAGTTTTTAAAGAAACATTTAAGCCTTCTGAAACACTTTTTTGGTCATTCATTTTCCAACATCTTATTTTTAAATTTTTAAACTTTTTAATTAAAGTCCTGAGTGAAATGACTTGATTTTAGACCTTGGGGGAAAAATTGCCAATAACCTGTTTCAGTTTTTGATTTGTGAAACCAAAGGTTTTGAAGATTGATTCACGGAAAGAGAAGGGTGACAAGAGACAGACAGAGGCGAAGACAGAGGATGCAGACAGAGGATGGCGTTGGGAGGCAGTTGAGTGATCAGACCTGGAGTGTAACGCGGGCTTCTTGGCTCAATCACTTAGTGGTTGTAGGATTAAAATTTGAGGCGAATTCCCTTTCTGAGCCCAAGTTTCCTCAAAAGTAACACGGGGGTGGTGACCATGAAGGGTGGCTCCGGGTGCCGGGGTGGGGGATGCCTTCAGTGGCCTGGGCTGCAGCGGGGGGTCAAGGCATAATCCTTCCTGTAGGTGGAGGTCTTGCCGTTGCTATGGTTACCCCCCCCCCCCCCCCCCCCCGTGTTAGCTGCAGACCGGCCTCTGGTCCTCCCATTCTGAGCTTATCCTCCCGAAAAGTCACTCTTCTGCCAGTAAAGGAAATGGCCTGGAGCCCTCTTCTCAGACATTGTCGGGACAGAGGAACCAGTGCTCACTGTGTGTTTACTCAAGCGAGGGGGTTCAAACCGCCTGCTCTAGTGGCCGCTGGGAAGGGCTGCAGCTCTGTGGGCTGGGCGTCTGTGAGGCTGCCGGCCGGGATGAATAATCAAACTCCTGCCAACACAGAGTGCCCTGGGCCCTCCTCCAAGCAGCCTCCCGTTTTCTCTATCACGCTTGTCCCCTCTGACCCCCTCAAATGGCCGCATCTGTGCTGTGCTTTCGCCAGGAGCTCGAGTTTTAAGGCTTCCACGCTGCCCTTTCCCACGCGGGCAGGTTCTCAGTAGCAGCTCCCCCGAGGCACCCCCCTGCAGACCTGGCCGAGAGAGGCTGGAGCGGGTCCCAGGCGCTGAGGGAGGCCAGCTCCTGTCCTAGCAGACTGCAGAAAGAGCCACTCCAGCCAGCATACAAAGCAGAGGGCCAGCAAGTGCCCTTTTGCATACTGACACCCTCCTGGCAGGAGAGCCCGCGGAAAACTCGGTCTAATTGCATAACATCCTGCTCCTGGAGGGCCAGGACTCCTGGGTGGAGGGCTGCTCTAAGGCAAGCAAAAAGCACCCTGAAAGTGTGCTGGGACTGGAGAGAGACCAGTGCAAACCCGAGTGTGTTCAGAAGAGGCTGTGAAGTGTCCCCCACTCTGCCCATCAGCGGTGGCATAAGACATTTGTTCAAGACGTTGGGATTGTAAGGGGACTGGCCCCAGCGTGGACATCCACGGCTCACCCCACTGGCGCTCCAGTGGGATCGCACCCTTTAACGCGCAGCAGGGCTTGGGGGTGCGGAGAAGAGGGTCCTAGGGTCTGACCTTATCCTGAGCCCCCACCTGGGAGCCAGGGAAGACCGCTAACTCCTAATTCTGCCAACTTGACTGTTTCACTGTCGTGTGAAGCGAAGCTGTCTTTCCCATTTCTGTCTCTTCGGCTTCTGTCCCAGAATCTTTTGCAAAATGGCTTTTTGGACGTTTAGGAGGACAATATAGGGTCCTTGGGGATGGGGTCCTCTCATGCCTCCTGGGGCCATGGCCCTTGGTGCCCCTGGTTCTTGAACCCTCACTGGCCTTTGGGCGGCAAGTCTGTGGCTGGGGCTCTCGGGGTCCTTGTCCTTACAGATTTGTCTTATGTTTTTGATGACTTCTCTCTGTTCTTCACCCTCTTTTACCTTCACTCCCTAAACAGAAGGCAGGTATTGCTCAAGGTCCAGCCTGAGCTTTTCACTCTCTTCCTGCAGAGTGAATTCACCCACATCCAAAGTGAGTGGGAAAAAGTACTCAAGCCCCTTTCAGCGCCGAACGGTAGACGCCCCGACACCCCCGCTGGGGTGCACAGGGGGCGTCAGCCATCGTCCTCTGGCTGGTCAGCATTGCTTTCTCTCTCCCTGACGCAGACCCGCAAACCAGGCCGCGTCCCTCAGATGCCTCAGCACCCACCTGGCTTCGGCAGAGGTGTTACCTCCCCGACTGAGCCGGCACCCAGGGAGTGAACTCCGAGCCCTCAGCGCATCAGCCCAGGAGGGGCCTGGGAAAACCGCATCTCAGGGCTGCTACCCCGCAGTGACTCAGCTGAGACCCGGACACAAGCATGTGATGCAAATTGTTCCTTTGGGAGGTGCTGCCAGGAAACACTGGTGGGGAGTGAGGAAGTAAACAGGGAAAGGGGAGGCCACGAAGGCTCGCGTTAGCAAGCAAACTGCCGCTGCGGGCAACGGGCTTAATCCCAGCTCCCCCCTCCCGCCCCCAGACCTGGGGGGCTGAAACACCGTGCGGGAGGGCGGCAGAGGGAGCGGATCGGTGCGGAGGGCGCTGGGAGAACGTCCCTGCTCTTAGACGGTGTACAAGGGCGTCTTCAGGAGTCAGCGCTGTGATGCGTTCCTTCAGGAGATCCAAGGGAGAGAGAGAGAATATACTGGAAAATCCTGATATCAGCCAGGAGGAAAGGAAGGAAGCGTCTGCTGATTGAAAGCTTGAAGTTGACGGAGGTCCTTTAGGTGCAGGTTGCAATTTGAGAGAACGGGACTAAGAACAACAGGTACCTAAATCCCACCAGGCAGGGAGAGAGCCAAGCAGGGGCAGCGCCTACGCTCCAAGTCAGAAGGAGCCGGAGTGGAGGCTCCGCCCAGATGTCCTGGGTTGCAGCTGCCTGTGAGGCGGGAAGGGAGCAGGAGGGTGGCCACGCCCCAGGGCTCAGGTCCAGGGTTATCAGAGGGTGTTCGAATGGACGTTGTGAGGCCTTCAGCCTGTTCCTCCACCTGTGACTTACGGCTGGGATCCATGGCTTCAAATTCATTTGCGGCTGAGTGATGTGAATCCTACCTGGGAGATCCCTTGGTACTGTAACCATATCCCTCTGACCTAGGGAGCAGAACGGTTTCTGCTGGATGATGGAGGTCAGGTGTGCAATAAGGGAGCCCAGTGGAGAGCTCGGGAGAATAAAGGCAAGAGCTGGAATCTCAGGGCTCCCTGTACCACCCCTGACCGCCGCCTTCCTGCTCTGCCATTTCACCCTTGACTCGTGATGGTGAGGAGTAAACCCAGGGAGGTCCAGGACTGTAGGTGGGCACCACATCTGCACCGGTACAGAAGGGGCTCACCCTGTAACGTGGCCTCCCCTAACTTCTCACCCCACCTCTTGGCCTTTCTGGATGTTCCCCCCAGGGTACCAAGTGTCACCTGACACCCACTCTGTGTCCCAGAAAGACGCAGGCATCTGAGTTTGAAATGCATTCAGAAGTCATAGTTTCAGTTCACTCTAGGGAAGGACAGGTGGGAAGAAGAGGAAATCAGGAGGCTGGTGGCATAAGGGTGGCAGGGATGATTCTGGAAGGCACAACACAAAGTTCTTGGCTTCTCCATGTGCATCTTGTGCATTGGCTTGAGCTCTGTGGTACAGTCTCTAACAAAATTCTTTCCCTGGCCTTTTGCACCTGTCACTCTGCCACTGACAAGTGGCATTTATTTCTCCTCTCCTTACATCTGGGCTGACCTCGTGACTGCTTTGGTCAACGGACTGTGATGGCAGGTGGTGTTTTGGGACTTCAGTCCTGAACCTTAAAAAGCTTGGCAACTTCCGCTTCCTTCATGGAACACGGTCGCCATGCTGTGAGAAGCCCAAGCCGCATGGAGGAGAGCCGGGATACTCAGGCACCAGCCCAGCTTAGCCCCAGTAACAGCCAGCATCAACCCCCAGCCACGTGAGTTCTCCACTGTGGATATCCAGTTCAGAACAGCCCCCACATCATCAACTAGGACCCCAGCCAATATCACATGGAGAAGAACCACCCAGCTGAGCCCAAGCAAACCCGCAGAATTGGAAAGATGATGTGATAGTTGTTTCTAAGGTACTAAGTTTGGGAGTGCTTTTCCTGCCATATGTAAGCAAAACAGGCTCAGTAAATTTCTCGGCTTCTCTAATGAGTACTTTCCTTAGCCAACATGCAGGACTCCTAATACACTGAGACTCCAGAAGGCAAGGTGCCTGGAACGCCCTCAGTGACTGGGTTCATGTTGATAATTCTCTTTCCTTCGCGATGTAGCCCAGATCATCTCATCTATTTGTTGGTTATATTCCACTTAGTGTTTTATTTTAAATTATGTGTAGTATTTCTATAATTATTTTTATTGACAAATCTCATGTACTCCAAAAACAAGCCCGTATTTGTATCTTTTTTCCGCCCCCGTTGCTTATTGCAAAGTAAACATGCAACATACATTGCTGAATTGAAAGTTCATTTCCAAATACTCCTTCATGCAGATAGGATTGTCTTTCAAATCTAGCTCAAGTGGCCAAGAGACAATATTTGCCTTAATTCAGTCTTACGTGTAATAGGTTAATCATCGAATGTTTCCTTAAAAGATAAAACACAAAACTGCAAATACATACTCAAAATAATAAATATTTGTCAAGATAAAAGAAAACAGGAGTGGAAGTGGATAACAGCCAGTGACCTGTGTGTCAGAACTTGGTTCAGAGAGGAATCAGAGACACGCTGTAATGCCAGCGTGTTTATTAATAAAAGCTTCAGACACTGAATGTATTTTTCAGTGCTGTGGTTATATCTTTTGCTCGCATGCCTCATGGTGGGGTTCAAGTTTGAAATGAGGCCGTGCACAACACAAATGAGGCCATCAGGTTTCCACGGGTCTGTCTGAGGCCATCGACATCCCCTGGAGCACAGCCTTTCCCGGAATCAATTATGAATTAGAGGGTTATCATACTGTCGATATGGGAGTGTTAGGATTTTTGACTGGGCAGGATAAGGACTGAGACAGAAGGAGCAATAGTCAACTTAATCTAAATACTCAGCAGCTGCTTAGGAGATAGGGGATAATCCGGTTCTGCTACAGTAAAAATCAGCATACTTTTGAGCTTATGAATTACAAGTAGGGATGGCTGAACCTGCTTGGTCAAAAACCTGCCAAATCTTTAAGCCCAAACCTAATGCTTTGCTGGGGACCTTCTCTCCTCCCCATGAGGATTACGGTATTGCTTCTGAAGGCCCCAAAGTGTTAGAAAATCAAAGCTAATATCTATCTCAGCATTTAAGGGGACCTTGGATTAAAGACAAATGGAGATTTATGCAACATTAAGGGAACCTCAGACAGATCCTTGTGCAGCCTGGAAAAAGTGACTGGAGTATACAGAGGCCCACGCCTGGGGTTCTGTAGCCAGAGAATTCCACTGATGGAACGAGGGTCCCAGACAGCGTAAGAGAGGTTGGACCAGGTGGCAGAGGCTTGTGCAGGTCGTGTGTATGCTGCGGGTCAACAACAAGCTTCTGGAAACCAGCGTTGCCTTCCTGGGTGAGCAGGTTAGCCACCCACTCTGCTCAGCCTGTTTCCACATTTGTAAGCACAGAAAATGATGATAGTTGTCTGTCTGCTTACCTCACAGGGTGCTATAAAGCTCGCTTGAGATGATGTATGATAGATCGTGCTGGAAACAAGGTCTGAAACACGGTAAAAATGTGAGTTTCAGGGATGATATCGACATTGAGAGGCATTAACAAAAAGGGACACGTGGAACCAGCTTGCAAATCAGATGAATAAATGAACGTGTGATTGACATCACGGTGAGTGGGTAGTAATGTGAGTCGTGGAAATTTGCACATGATTTTAAAGGAAACTGGATTGGTAAACTTTATCTTCTGGACAATTGGAAAAGCTTTTTTTGAGAATTGGAGTTTGGGGGCCTAAAAGGAAGGGAGGAAGGGCAGATGAATGGGTGAAAGGGAGGGAGGGAGGGCAGGTCAAATCAGCTAGAGTGAGGAGACATTTCAAGCACTGCGCACCAAGGTCAGGACAAGAGGGTGGGGAGACTCAAAGGACGGGCTGGGGAGGAGCAGCAGCAAGAGGCACCAGCTGGGAGCATCCAGGTGCCTTCATCCTTTATCTCACTCAAGCTTCATGAACCACCCTACGAAGGAGGCGGTACCATCCCCACCTTATGGGGAACAAAACTGAGGCTCAGGGAGCCTTATCTGCTCAAGGCTACTCACTGGTACATAGAAAGTAGATAAAAACTCAGGTCTTTCTGAAGCCAGAACTTATGTTCTTTTTCCTGCGCCTTGGGTATCATATTTATAAAGTCATGTGAGGTCCCAAAAGTCCTAGTGGTGGGGGGGTTGGGGTCAGGTTGTGGGGTGAAGTGGGAAAAATATGGTCCAAGCAATGGGTAGAAAAAATTCTTCCTACCCTACGATCTTATTTTGTTTTGAATGACCTAATTTTCTTCAAATTATTTTTTTAACCATTTTTAAAGTTGAAGTATGGTTAATATACAATGTTGTATTAGTTTCAGGTGTACAGCAAATTATTTTAATATACTCATCTTCTAAATCATAGAACTTACCCATGTTTTGTTTTGTTTTCTTTCTCTCTCTCTGCAAGCAAAAAGAAAGAGAAGAGAACTGCCTTCAGGCTAATCTGCCCTTTTAAACACACAAGGAACAGCGTCTTAGCCATCTCCTTCCCCACCCAAACCACCTCCTCTGGAAATAAACACATTGCCAACGCCAGAGCTGCTGAACGACCAGAATTACAGGACGATCAGCAGCAGGAAATGATATTGCAAATACAGCTGCGGGCGTGATGCCGGCCTTGTCCAATTCCTCTTACAAAACTTCCTCTTACAAATATCCTGTCATAGCTGTGCGGTGACACCATTCGCCAGAACATCTCATAAGGGACAAAATAGCGAGCCCCTGGCTCTCATTATAATTAATTGGCTATAATTGAAGCTTTGAACAATCGGGATCATGATGTAATTCCAACACAGGCTTCCTTTGATGAAATCTTCCCTGGGCTGCAGGAAATACCTCAGTGGGGAAGGATGCGTGTACCAGTCACACAAGATAGACCGAAATGACCAGTTCTAGTTTCTGCACCCATCTGCAGACTCTTCTGCTGCAGCCCTGTTCTAAGGAGAACTCAATTAAAAGCTGATTTCCATGAAAAATAAGCACAAATCTTTCAAGAAGCACGCAGTACATTATCACTCAGGATGTAAAGCCATGCGTTCAGGATTGAGGGCTCACTCCCTGCGATTTCTTCAGATCTGGTGTTTGGGATCCTTGGTGACTATCAACACTGATTGCTCTTTTTTTTTTTCCCTCTCTGTTCTTTCCAACCGGAAGTCAGGTTGTGAAAATATTCTCACCTTTATAGGAGCGAGACTGCCTAGGTTTGCATCCCAGCTTGGCCACTCCGTTGCTGCTTTACTTGCAAGGTGATCTCACCTCTCTAAGTGGAAGTCTTCATCCCTAGAATGGGGACCATGGAGGTCTCTGAGCTCAAGCTATCCTTGAACTCTATGAAGACGTACAATCCGTGGATCCGACTGAGCCTTGCCGCCCCTCAACCCCACACGCCTCTCCTTTCCCCTTTCCCCTGTTTAATTCCGCAACCAGTCAGTGTCACCACTCCCTTGCACAGACCCTCAGCCTCCTTTTCCCTCCTTCTTTTCTCTTGGCAACACCATAACCCTGGTTCAGTCCAGTGCACCACCAACTTTGTGCTTGCAGCCAGGCCACTGAATGTGGCTGGACAGGAGCATAACCACACTAACTGGTCTCCCTTTAAATCCATGATTCTGAGCCTCGAGTGAGTTCCTAATGCTGCTCAGTTAGCCCATGCCCTGCCCAGCCCACTCACTCTCCCACGAAGAAAATGGAAGCAAGCAGGGCAAGAAACTACCTGTGTTTATCCGGTGTTCATCCACTTTCCTGAATCCATGCCCTTCCCTTCTGTGACTGTGAGTGAACCATCCATGCTGCAGCTAAGCCGTCTGCTTCACCTGTGCAGGGAGACACGGACGCCAGACCCTCTTATCTCTGTGGAACTGGCTCCAGCAGTGTTCTCCTTCCTCTGTTCATCATCCATCTCCCCCTTTTTCTGGATCCTTCCCACCCACACATGTTCTCTCAGCTCCCATATCCACCAAAGCCCCCCCCCCCGACCTCACTTTTCTCTCCAGCCACTGCCCCATTTCACAAACCCACATTTTAGCAAAACTCCTTGAACGAGTTGTCATTATCTGCCATCTACAATACAATCCCAATTCTTTCTTAAACCCACTCCATTTCAGCCCTGGCCTCACCACCTTTCAAGGTTTCCCGTGCCTTTTACAGGCCCTCAGCCCAGCGGTCAGTTCTCAGCCATCCTCTTAGTTTGCCTACAGCGGCCTTTGACATGAGGGAGAACTTGCTTCTCTTTGAGAGTCTGTCTTCACTTGGTGTTCCCGTTACTAGTACAGTGTAACAGATTATCTCAAAATTTAATAACTGACAACAATGCACACAATTATTTTGCTCAGGAATCTGCAAACTGGACAGGGCTTGGTGCGGACAATTGGTTTCTATTTCACTCCGTATCAGCTGGGGACCCTCAGCGGCCAAGGGCTGGAATCGGCTGAGGTTCATTCTCTCACGTGCCTGGTGCCCGGGCGGGGAAGACACTGAGGGGCTGGTGCACTTGGGGTGCTCGGGAGCCTCTCTGTCTCTGTTTCTCTCTGTCTGTGGTCTCCCCAGCATCCCCAGTAGGGTAGCCAGTTTCTTTACATCCTTGGACCTTGTAAGTACCCCAAGAGAGGGGGCCAGGCAAAAACTGTATCCCCTTGCCTTTTACCATCGAGCCTTGGGAGTCAGTTTCATGCCCCACCTCCCAATAGAGCGGTTCAGCATCACGTTGTAACGGGAGGTAGTGCCGGGGCCTCTTTAAAAATGACGCTGCACCGCTCTTGGCTCCTAGGGCCCCACATGCTCCTGGGCTTCCTCCTGTCTCAGCGGTGCTCCTCCTCACCCAGGCCCTCTTGTTCCTCTGCATCGTCTCCACTCCTTAGACTTGGAGACCCCGGAGCTCTGTGCTTGGATGTCTTTGTTTTTTTATTTTCTTCTCTTTCTTGGTGATCTCGAAGAGTCTCATGGCTTTCCATATTAACTATATTCTAACAACTCAAATTAAAAATAAAAATTGTATTGAAGTGTAGTTGATTTACAATGTTGAGTTAATTTCAGCTGTTACAGCAAAGCGATTCAGCTATACACACATATATGTCCTTTTTCAGATTCTTTTCCATTCTAGGCTATTACAAGGTACTGAATATAGTTCCCTGTGCTGTACGGTAGGACCTTGTTGTTTACCTACTTTATATATAGTAGTGTGTGTCTGTTAATTTCAGCTCCTCAATTATCCCTCCCCCCTTCCCCCTTTGCTAACCGTAGTTTGTTTCCTATGTCTGTGAGTCTGTTTCCGGTTTGTAAATAAGTTCATTTGTATCTTTTTTTCTTTAGATTCCACATATAAGTGATATCATATGATATTGTCTTTCTCTGTCTGACTTACCGTGATGTGATGATCTCTAGGTCTACCCATGTTGCTGCAAATGGCATTATCTCATTCCTCTTATGCTGAGTAATAAATATCACATTGTATACATACACCATTTTTTATCCATTCATCAGTCAATGACTCAAACGTGTATGTCCAGACTGAACCTCTCCCATGTGTCTCTTCTTGGATGTCTAATTGGCATCTCAAACATAATGTATCAAAGACAGAACTCCAGATCCCCCCACCCCGATGTGCTCCTGCCCATGGCGCTCCCCACACGCTAATGGCAACCCCTTCACCAGGCGATCAGACTTCAAGCCCGACCTCCGACTGGCTGTCTTCTGTCACGCCCCACATTGACTTGTTAGCAAACTCTGTTGGCTTTGCCTTCAAAACACATCCAGAATCTGACAACTTTTTATGTCTTACATCTACTGTCCTGCTCCAAGCCACCTACGCTCCTAACTTTCTCTGGCTTGATGCTAGAACTCTTTGTTGCTGCTCTGCATTCTGCCATCATTTCTACAGTCAAGCTGAGAACAATGGAGAAAGCGTGACTGCACAGTGTGTATGTTTCATAACTGTTCTGGTGGCCTTGATGTGGGTTGCCTTTGCAGTCCCAAGCTGCCTCCAGGGGCTTGCAGCAAGGTGAACATCAGTGCGCCACACCTGGTGCCCTGAGGCTGACGTGGCTAGAGGCGGGTGGTCGAGGTTGTGTCCTGGGTGAGCAAAACCGGGACATTCTATTGCAGGGACTTTTAGCCAAATTCTGCACATGAGCCCATTTGGGAATCTGGTAGAAGGCACAGACACCCTCCCCACAAAAGGCAGGTACATCATAGGAGAAGGACTTGAGGAGATCCAGAGCGGGGATCTGGCAGCCTGTTCCTGAATTCCTATAACCAAAGCCCGTGGGTGGAGACCCAGCTCCATCAAGACCAAGCCCTGGGGGCCACTTACTGAGTCAGTCATTCCCAGGCTTTGACGTCACTGTCACCCCATATTCATGGCCATGTGTCAGAAACGGGGAACAAGAATGGTCCCCTGAATGATCAAGAACTCAGTCTTCAGAAAAATAGTTTGTAGTAGTGTTAATGACTCAACTAACTAGTTTTGTTTTAATCCTTGAGCTGTGAGGGAAAAAGCAATATATTGAGGAGGATGGCCCTGGTTCTGTGTGCTGTCTTTAAGCGTGCTACATCTGTAATCTCCCGGATTTAACAGTTACTTGATTAGTTGATTATTTTAAGACATATTGACAAAAATAGAACCTGAATTGTTTACACTAACACATCCAATTATTCCCCTGCTATTATTCCAGGATTTTAAAAGGAAGTACAAAAATAACAATTCTCTTTTGACATGAGAAATTACAAACAAGATTGTTGATTAAGATCTCCTGGGCTTACTGAAGCACAAATTGGCAGCCAGTCATCTGTCGTAAGGAATACTGTGAATCCAGGATCAGTCCTTATGAGTGAATGTTGAAGTATTTTTCATCATCACGTACGCAATTATGCACACGGAGTGAAACTGGGGCACAAGGTCTAGTTTGCTTCTTTACTGTGTATATTTTAAACTGCACAGGAAGCGAGGATTTGCCATGCATTTCAGCCAGCCACGCTGTTTGGTAATGGCCCGGGGCTTGCAAGACCTGATTGGAAGGATCCGTGTTTCTGCCCCACCCACCGGAGGTAAAGCAGGCAGTTTACGGTTCCAATGTTTTCGCCCTAAAGGCCTTTTTGGAGTCTATGCAATTTACTGTGCAGGTGCATGCGATTCGGCACTAACATCAAGCTGACAGCCCAGAGTCTGGGATTTGCAGATGTTTGCCACTATGTATAAAAATAGATTTAAAAAATCCAAAAAACAAAAACAGGTTTCTTCTGTCTAGCACAGGGAACTATGCTCACTATCTTGTAGTAACTGTTAATGAAAAAGATATGAAAATGATTATATGTATGTATAAGCATGACAGGGACAGTGTGCTGCACACCAGAAATTGACACATTGTAACTGACTGTACTTCAATTATATAAAAAAAAAAAAACAGAAGTTGACAGCTGAACGTGTGAAAGGGAGGGGTTGGGGGCGGGGAGTGAGAACTGAATTTTTGTGAGCGTGAAAAGAGAAGGGAGATAACGCAGTCATGCTGAGCCGGCGTCTCCCAGGCCCCTCCCACTGTCAGTAATGATGCCGCATTTGTGAAACCCAAGTTGCAGATGACAGATAAGGGTTTTGGGGTCATGTCTCCAGTTCAAGTCCCTCAGAAACAATCCTAAGATGAAGATTTATGTGAAAATGGTTGATTAAGGTGGTGTCCCCGGGGGAGACACTAAGGGCGTGGAGACACGTGGGGAGATGGGAGGAGGAAGCGAGGACGCCAGGCGAGCACGCAGGGGCTGGCAAAGTCCTGCAGGAGCTGACTTCAGCTGGGCCCACAGGGAGCTCTGGAAGTTAAGTTGAACCTCAGAATTTGTTCCAACCTGAGACAGGGAGCTGGGATTTCAAAGTCCCGCACCCAACAGTCGCTGGAGGGGAGTCCCTTCCCAGCTTTCCAGGCTGTCTGCACGTCGGAGCAAAATGTTTCCAGTAGCGAGAGAATATGGCCCAGGTTGCTGGAAGAAGAAACTCACCAAAGTTTGAGGGTTCTGTGGGGAGCAGTGGGGCTGGCACATAAACCACGAGAAGAAAAGACCTCGGGGCAGAGTGCCCATGGTCACCTCAGCCTCTGGGAGCCCAACTCTGTGGCTTAGGAGGATGGGGGCTTGTCCAAGCCCAGTGGTAAAGTTCGTCCAAAAATGACCACGAGCAAGCATTTTTATGATCTCTATAGAGAGAGTAAGCTGCTTACTCAGTTCTGGGCTCCAGGGTGTGATTTTATCAGTCACTTCCTGGTTTTCTTGTCTGTCTGAGCTTTATTTAGTGCCAGATCTCTAGGGCAGAAGTTAAAAAAAAATAAATAAACTGGAAACAGTGATTGTGCGTGCAATTGAAAATAAACTAAAACTGTTCAGCATGCTCTGTGCACAGGACCTGTTAACAAGTATTCTTGGCTTACTGGTAATCTGGGGACTTGACACGTTTTCTTTCAAATGGATGATTGCAAAAGAAATTACAGTAGTTACAGCTTCAAGATTAACTGTAATAATTTGTCAACATTTTTTTTTTCACCCAACAGCCAGCAGAACACAACAACCAATAGATTCATTTTTAGCAACACAGTTGATGTTTTGCAGAAAAATGTGTAAAAATCTGAAAACATATTCAAGGGAAAATGTTAATCAACCTGTTCCTCACAAGATACTTTCAGAGCAAATGTGTACAAGCAAATGTTACAGGATAATTATTTGTAATGAGATATGGACATTGTGGACAATAAGGTAATGAAAATACATATATCATAGAACATTCTATATGACCCAAAGCATTAATATCAAAAAACTAGTACAGGAAACTGTATTTAATATCTTGTAATAACCTTTAATGAATAAGAATATGAAAACAAATATGGGTACATATGCGCATGGCTGGGACACCATGCTGTAACCAGAAATTGACACATTGTAACTGACTGTACTTCAAAAAAAATCAGATAACTTGGACAGTGAGATTGCTTTCTGTATGGCTGAGAAATAAATCAGGTTTAGTAAAGATTATGCCTCTTCATTCTGAGAGGTTCTTATAAAACAAATTGGTTTATTAATTACCTAAAACAATTGTTTCCTAAATGTAGATCAAACTATTTGTGGATCATCTTTCTTTGTTTCCTTAGTTCCTTAAAATAGTACAGAATAATGTCAGATTGTAGACGGATTATTTGCAAAATAGTCGCCTTGAGCTACCATTGTGTCCAGGTGTTTTTTGTTTTGTTTTGTTTTGTTTTGTTTTTGCTTAACTCTTTAAAAATTATTTTACTTTATTTTTTAGTTATAACTCATACAGCAAAGGACAAAAATATCAAGCATACAGCTTGATAAATTTTACACGTCAGTGCCAGTGAAACCACCAACATATGGGATATATTGAACGCTCAGAAGACTATTTCGTGCCCTTTCTTAGGAGCGGCTCAAAGTACTCTCGTTTACATCGGCGTGGGCTGGTTTTGTCTGTTTGCTAACTTCAGAATATAGCCTTTGTGTTTGATTCCTTTTGCCTAATATAATGTCTGTGAAGTCCATGTTGGTGTGTTTCTCACTTTTTTAACTATGTGATTTACTCTTAAAGAACACAAAAAAACCTGGATAATGAAGGCTCATTTTTGTGTGAGACAAATTGGAGAGTTGAAATTAAGCTAAAACGTCATGCTTTCATTTTCTGGCTCTAAAAGCCCCAGCATCTCAAGTCATCAAAGGAAACATAATGTTTTGAGATACCATGTAAATTTTCAATAATTCTACTTGTAATTTCAGTAGAGTTCTCTATTCATCAATTCTTAAATCAGAGAGCAGGTCCACTTCTGAACTAGAAGACAGATGAAAAGCTACGTGGCAGGTAACATTTTCATCACATAAATTCACTGACTTCTTAAGGGAAAGGGGGTGGGAAGGGATAAATTGGGAGTTTGGGATTTGCAGATACTAACTACTATGTATAAAATACATAAACAACAAGGTCCTACTGTATAGCACAGGGAACTATAGTCAGTATCTTGTAATGGCCTATAATGAAAAAAGAACATGAAAAAAATGTATATATAACCGAATCACTATGCTGTACACCAGAAATTAACACAACATTGTGAACTGACTCTACTTCAATAAAA
Source organism: Camelus ferus (assembly GCF_009834535.1). Lineage (NCBI taxonomy): Eukaryota > Metazoa > Chordata > Mammalia > Artiodactyla > Camelidae > Camelus > Camelus ferus. The sequence continues at coordinate 18,012,777 of NC_045714.1, read as the reverse complement.
AAAAAATTCACTGTCGTCTTGAGGCCGTAAGTGCCAATTAAACTTCTGTCTCATTTAATAAGCAATGCCCACAGGTTGATGTCTGAACAGCTATTTCCTATACCGGCAACTCAGATGCAACTGATTAAAGAGTAAGTGTCCTCCTTAGATGGTCGTTCATCTGTTGTGAGGCAGAGAAGGACCTGAGGTTCTTTATAAAGGATCTGAGGCCAAGACCTGCAAGCACAGATAAGGAACACAAAAGTGCTGAACAAGGTCACCCAGGGTGAGCCAGCAATCTGCAGAGGAGCTGGCTGGGGCAGCTAGCCCTCGGCTTTCCCTTTGGCTCCCTATCTATTGGCAACACTTCCTGGCATTGAATTTCTCCGGATGGCATGGCTCGTAGCAAAAACTCTCCAAATGACTGCAGAGACTCAGCCTTTAACTGAAGTTCAAAGAACAGTCTTCACAAACACAGCATCAAAATAACTTATTAATCAGCTAATGCATTCTGACCACACAGGCTAGGGAATAAAGGGCAGGACCTCAATTCAAGCTAGTTCCAGCAGAACCTGCACACATGCAGGAGGGTTTCTGGAAGGGGGGTAGCCAGAAGTGAACTTGCAGGAACGTAGCGGGAGCATGCTTTAGATGTTTATAGCCGCTGGTACATTTTGCAACAGTGCTTTGGGTAAGTTCTGTTCCCCCTTCCTTCATATCTGGTTAGCACACAGAGCTGGCCCTCGGCCGTACCCTACTGTTGGTGACTTCTGTGCCACCTTGTGCTTTATGCCACATCTTCCCCAATGCACCTGCCCTGCATCTCTCCAGGAGAAGGATGGAGCATCTGAAACCCGGGGTAGCCACGTTATTCCTTGTTCGCTGGGGCACTTCTTGAATGAAACAGGAACATATTTACAGGCGTCAAAATAAGATTTACCCAGGAGCAGTTTTTAGTTGAGATCTTATTCTAACCTAGAAACCTTCGGCCATGGATTGTAAACCCAAAAGCCAATGGGGGCTGTATAGGACCACGGGAAGTGGTGGGGACCTGCGGGGACCTGGCCCGCCCATCCTGATAAAAATGGCAGGAGCTGCTCAATGAGTAAGTCAACAGTTTTCAAAAAACACAATCTAGGGGCAGAAAGAAACCCCACAGACTGTTCCAGCAAACCTCTCTTTTCCAGATGAGGACAATGAGGTTCAGAAAGGTTATTTATCTTCTCAATGACACAGCCATGTGTGACGGAGTCCCGAGCTTCTGGTAACCGTGTTCTCCCCCCGACACTGCAGCACTTGTGTGCGCTGGGCTGCCCCTTTGCTTTGCCTCCATCCCCTGCAGAGCCATCCCTCTCTCCTGTTCTCCTGCTCTGAGCCCTGGGTTACATCATCTGGGCTCCCTTGTTCTCTGGACTCTGGCTGGATTTGGCCCGTGGCCGGCACGAGCCAGGGAGTGGCAGGCAAGGGAAGAGAGAGGTCAGGGCGGCTCGTCCCCGTTCCCCTCTGCTCTGGGCAGCGCTCCCTGGCAGCAGCTGTGCCCTCCGCAGCTGCAGTTTCTGCCAAAAGGCCCTCCTCCCTGGGGCGTTCTCACTGGGCCCCTGGGACCCAGGTCCTTCCCTTTGTCCCTTTAGGTCTTGTTCCATTGCTGTGGGTCCCGGGGTGCTTCTTGGTCTCCAGGAGACCCTGCGTGTGCTACTGTAGAAGTTCCTTCATGAATCTACCTAAGTCAGACTATTTCCTGCCAGAAAAGTGATATCCACCTGTGTTTGAATACCTGGCTGAAAAGCTAAGAGAGGGTGAAAATCGGCTTTGCATTTTTATTTTTAGTGGAAAATGTGTCTTCTTCTTTGTTTTATATTCCACAAGCAAACACTCCTTCGATATATTAAAAATCTATCCCCCAGGGTATATCCAAAAGGTCCATGAACATACGGGACACGCTTGGTTGAATCAGCCATTAGGGAAGTGCCAACTACAGCCCCTGCCAGAATGGCTAAACTGAAGGATGGAGGTGATGCCAAGTGCTGGTGAGGATGTGGAACATCTCGAACGCTCATGAGCTGCTGATGGAAGTGTAAACGGACACACCACCCCCCTGGAGAACAGCTGGTTCTGTGGAGTAAAGCTGAGCATATACACACTCTGTCATCCAGCAACACCACTCTAGCACGCTTACTGGAAAAGAGCACATACATGCACCAAAACACATACGCCAGGACACTCACTCGTAGCAGGATTTGCGACAGTCAAACAAGACAGCCACATTCCCAGCAACAGCGGAATGAATAGTGACCTACTCACATCACAGAAGTGCAAACAGCAACGAAAAGGAACCGTGCAAGTATCACAGGAAAGATGTGGCATGAAAGAAGCCGCACTCAAAAAGCACAAAAAAAGGAAAGTTCACCTCTGCTGTTAGAAGTCAGGGTCTGAAGGGGAGGGTGTAGCTCAGTGTAGAGCACATGCTTAGCATGCATGAGGTCCTAGGCTCCATCCCCAGCACCTCCACTAAAAATAAATAAATAAACCTAATCCCCCTACAAATAAACAAACAAAAATTTAAAAAAAAGAAGAAGAAGAAGTTAGGGAACAGGTACCTTAGCTGGAGAGAAATGTCTAGGGACTGGTAATGTGCTGATTCACCAGCCTGCTGGTGACACGGGTGCGTTCAGTCTGAGAAATTCAACAAACTATATTCTATATATATACACTCTTGATGTGTACTCTTTTTATACTTCAATAAATGTTATTATACTTCAATAAAACCCTCTTTCCCCATTCAAGTCTGTACTCCAGCAACCACCCGAGTCAACATAACACACTAATTCTAACCAGAGGTGGTGTTCAGATCCTGCAGAAATGTCACCCTCACTGGTTTTAAGCAAAATGCAATCTCAAAAGCCGATATTTTAAAAATTACTGTCATGTTTTGATAGGGTTTAGGACATGCCACCCCAAACATAGCACCTTGGCATATCGAATACCTTAAGCTGAAGGAGTCTGAGAAAACGGCAGAGCCAGCAAGGTCACGCTGCCCTCCCACCTGCCTTCTTCCCGGGAGCAGGCCATAAAGCCCTCACGGGAGAGGGGCCCTCCCTGGACCTGGAAGAGAGAAGCATCCTTTTCTCTGAAAACAAAGGGCCACTGAAAGGAATCCTAACAAACAGGCCTCGCTAAGTTCCCCACAGTTTATTACAATTCGTCATACTCCTTCATCTATCGTTTTCCTCCAAGACTTTCCACGCATCACCAAACCCGGCACCAAAGTGCATAGATCTGTTGCTTTGGGTATTCGTTTCCTTATAAAGGCTCCCATGTCCTGTGGAATGTATATGAAATAAACCTGCATGCTTTTCTCCTGTTCATCTTTGTCAGTTGCATTTTCAGATGCAGCCAGGGACCCTAAGAGAATGGCTAGATAAATACCCTGTGACCAGCAGCCTCCCTGCGCTGGCAAGTGACACACGCATCAGATATTTCCAATCCTGTAGCAAACGTGGCTGCAAGTAAACGGCTATACTGGAACCTACGTCACTGAGAACAAATCCAGTTACAACACGTGTGCACTGTGCATAAATTCCAGAGCTCCACCGCCAGAGAAATAGATTCATTCGTGCATTGGATGCATGTATACAATTCCTGCTGTGTTTATTGTATGCAGATGGGCCCAGATACCTATCAGTGTCTAGAGTGTTAAGAGTTTCAGTGTAAATATCTAGACTATTTCTTCCCCAGAACTGGGCCGTCGCGTGGACGGGAGGCAGTCTGGGAGAAGTTGTGCTGGGGCTCAGAGCAAGGGCAGGAGGTCGGACTGAGGTTCTAACAGTGCAGCGGTCAGTTGCCCAAAGCCAGGGAAGCCAGGGTACAGGGATGGCCATCGAGACACCGAATCTTGTCAAAGACAACTCTTAGAGATGCTCAACCCAGAGCTCAGACATCTGCACGCCAGCCGAGTCCAGCCTCCGAGCCAGGGAGCAGAGAAAGGCAGGCCATGCCGGCATGGCTCAGAACAGAGCAGCGACTGTGTATAGCTTCTGCGCGGCGGCCAGGAGATTATCGCAGCCACACACGCGTGCCAACTCACGTTGGGGTCTACTTTTGACAGCTGAGGACAGGGGCAGGGCCACACAACAGCGACATCAAAGAGTGAGGTCACAGCCATGGATCTGGGATGCAGCAGCCTATTCGCAGAGCACTTCCAACTGCCACTTTCCTTAGACATTAATGAGTGATGGCGCCTCATTACCTTTTCCCTCCCAAGCCTTGGGCGAGCTTTCCCACATTCCCATTTGCAAGAAGACAAAAGCAAAGTAAGTGAGAAAAGCGAGGCGGGAGATGGAGGGGGGAGGAAACAAGCTGGAGGTGGGAGCTGACTGCACTTTCACCTACGAGAAGTGAAGACAAGCCTGCCTGTTAAGCCCTCTCGATGACCTAAGTGTTAGGGGAAATACAGCAGTGCGAGCATGTTGCGGAAAGTCAGCCCCCGGCCCTGACGAGCCAAGTAGCTCAGCCACCGGGTCTTGGAGCTTAAAAGAAAACAGGCAGCTCTGTTGCTTTGCCGGGCAAAGAGGACTCACAGCAGGCTGGTGCCTTCAAGACTGTGCGCCCACCTTGGGGACAGGGTGGGTGGGCAGTTATACAGCCGTAGCTCAAACAATAAGGCATCGATCACCATCCACAGAATCATTTTCTCATCAGAAGACTTAGAGTGGCGTCATGATGCCTCCAGGCGACCAGTTCTGTAGAGGCCAGCGGTGGTCACTTGTTCAATCTCTTTATCTCGTAAGCACTTAAGGCGTGGTTTTCTTGGTATTTCGCCTACTTTGTAAGGTTACAGTTCTGTGACCTTCTCCCTGGAGATCGACTCAGAGACCAAGCATGATAAGAGCTTTTGGTCACTGGAATAAAGTAGAAACAGCAAGTTCAGCAGCTTGGAGCTGTGAGCAGCGGCCCGTCAGTCAGGTACAGGCAAGCATAAGCCATCTGTAAGAACAAGCAGGCTGTTAGCCCAAATGTGGCCATTTTGTTAACCCTCCTTCAAGCTCAGGTGACAAAAATGATTAGTCAGGGAGGCCAGGAGGGAGGAAGGGGAGGTGGGGGGTGGGGGAGGAAAAAGAAACAGCTGTAAAAATCCACAGTTGTCATATGGGGACGTCTTACTGGGTGTCGTCGACTGAAATAAATGAAACCTGAGAGTCATATTTTATTCAGTGGACAATTCTGAGGACTCGAGCCAGGATGACAGCCTCCCAGATCGCTCTGAGGGGCTGCTCCAAAGAGGTAGGGGAGGAGCTGGGATATATAAGAGCTTTACAACAAAGACCAGGTAGTAAGAACATTAAAAGATTACTTGTTATCTAAAGAAAACCAGGCATCTTAAGTTAAAGAATTTAGCGCTCTTTTATGTATGGGAGGGAGCAAACATTTGGGCTCATTGACTTCATTCCTTTGACAAGCACCTAGCTGTATAGGGCCAGTATCTTGTCCTTTCTTATTCTGAGTCCCCTCAGAGGGCACCACTGTCAGTGGCTGCAGAGGCCGGGCTGCAGGCTGGTCTTCACTGGAGCATGGCAGCAGCCACTGATGACTTGATGGCTTCAGCATTCTTTGTTTACTGATATGGCTTGCAGTATTTTTTGCTCACAATGTCAATCCAGAAAACAAGCACTTCATAAATCTCACCCTTCTTTAAATGCATCTGGGACACAGTAGCAACTAGTTTCATAAATCAAAAACCTTTGGGTGGTGTGAACCCTCAACAGTTACCATTGGCATGCTACTTGTGGTCTTTTGGGACAGCAAGTTTTAAAAAACTTCTCATAGAAGGAAAAATAAATTGTATCTCACACACACACACACACACACACACACACACACACAAATGCACTGAACTGTTTGGAAGTAAATGGCAGACTTCATATAGCCAGAAACGTGTGGACTTAATATCTGAAAACTTATAGTCTGAACATGAACTCAGACTTTTTTATAAATCATTTTTTACCCTCCCTCCCTCCCTTTTCTGGTGAAAATTCAAAACTTGAATTTCCTCCCTTGCCATTTGTTAGCAGGAGTGGTTCATTCATTACATTTGCAGAGAAGTGTCTGAGGTGGTTGGAAGGGTATTAAAATCACCCGGCAAGAAAGGTGACCTGTGAAATTCCTGGTGGGTTAAATTTCTGAAAAGAAAGAAGGAAGAAGGAAAGAGAGTATCGCAGATCTTTGTCAGGTTAATCTGCCAGGAAATGGTTATAATGTCCCAGGAACCTTGAAAGGGATAGAGTGAGTCCAAGTTTGGCCTCCTACATGGGGCACAGGAGACTTTGAAATTAGACTTGAGTCTCTGCTTCTGGACCCAGGAGAGGAGAGAGGGGACCTACCTACCCAGCCTCCAGAGTCTGACGTCCAAACTCTCTAAAACTGTCAGTTCAGGGAACTCGGCTTTCCTTGGTAGCAAAGACAGAACCAGGAAGCAAGGCGTTCAAAATAATTTAGAAAAGAAAGGACACCCACAGTGATGACAGATCTATGATTTCTGTAATGTGAACCTGTTGCCTCGTGCTCTTTCCTTTCTTGTCAATTTTCTTAAAATATGAATAAGAAATTGTGGTATATATTCAACTTCATATTTTGCTTTCTTTTTCCCCAAAGCACTTCTCATGTTACTGAGACAGAAGGGAAGGGGGCAGGGTACAGCCACTCAAGGAATGACAGCAATTTAACACCAAAGGAGTGGAAGATTATAAAGAAAGATAAAGGAGGACATTTTATAATGATTATAGGAGTAATACAAGATGAGGATATCATACTCGTTAATATATATGCACCCGATATAGGGGCACCTAGGTACATAAAACAATTACTAACAGAGGTAAAGGAGGATATTGATGGGAATACAGTCATAGTTGGAGATTTTAACACTGCATTAACATCACGAGACAGATCTTCCAGACAGAAAATAAATAAGGCAAAAGAGGAATTAAATAATACAATAGAAAAATTAGATTTGGTGGATATTTTCAGAGCATTACACCCCCCAAAAATAGGATATACATTCTTTTCAAGTGTACATGGAACATTTTCTAGGATTGATCATGTACTTAGACACAAAAGAAACCTCAACAATTTTAAGAAGATAGAAATTATCTCAAGCATCTTTACTGACCACAATGCCATGAAACTGGAAATCAACAACAAAGAAACAAAGGAGAAAAACAGGAAAGCATGGAAATTAAACAACATGCTATTAAAAAACCAATGGGTCAATGATGAAATCAAAGTTGAAATTAAAAAATGCCTTGAGACAAATGAAAATGAAAACACAACCACACAAAACTTATGGGACGCAGCAATGTCAGTGCTAAGGGGGAAGTTTAGGGTGATACAGGCCTTCCTCAAAAAAGAAGAACAATCTCAAATAAACAATCTAACCTACCAGCTAAAAGAATTAGAAAAAGAAGAGCAAAAAACCCCAAAAGGCAGCAGAAGGAAGGAAATAATAAAGATCAGGGAGGAAATAGATACAATAGAGATTAAAAAAACAATAGAAAAAAATGAATCAAACCAAAAGCTGGTTTTTTGAAAAGGTAAATAAAATCGACAAACCTCTGGCCAAACTCACAAAGAAGAAAAAAGAGAGAGCACAAATAAGCAAAATAAGAAAGGAAAATGGAGAAATTACAACAAATAAAATAGAAATACAGAATATCATAGGAGAATATTATGAAAAACTATATGGAACCAAACTGGATAACCTAGAGGAGATGGACAAGTTTCTGGAAACATACTGTCCACCAAGACTGAACCAAGAAGAAACTGACCACTTGAACAAACCGATCACTAGAAATGAAATCGAATTAGCAATAAAAAAAACCTCCCTACAAATAAAAGTCCAGGACTGGACGGCTTCACTGGGAAATTCTACCAAACATACAAAGAAGAACTCATACCAGTCCTTCTCAAACTCTTCCAGAAGATTGAAAAGGAGGGAATACTCCCAAACTCATTCTATGAAGCCACCATCACCCTGATACCAAAACCAGGCAAAGACACCACCAAAAAAGAGAATTATAGGCCAGTATTGCTGATGAACATAGATGCAAAAATCCTCACCAAAATATTAGCAAATAGAATCCAACAGCACATAAAAAAGATTATACATCATGACCAAGTGCGGTTCATCCCAGGGACACAAGGGTGGCTCAACGTACGTAAATCAATCATCAATGTAATACATCACATCAGCAAGAGAAAGGACAAAAACCACATGTTCATCTCAACAGATGCAGAAAAAGCACTTGATAAAATTCAACACCCATTTATGATAAAAACTCTCACCAAAGTGGGTATAGAGGGGACATATCTTAACATCATAAAAGCTATATATGACAAACCTACAGCCAGCATAGTACTCAATGGTGAAAAACTCAAAAGCTTCCCACTAAAATCTGGGACAAGACAAGGCTGCCCACTATCACCACTCCTATTCAACACAGACTTGGGAGTCCTAGCCACAGCAATCAGGCAAGAGAGAGAAATAAAAGGGATCCAAATTGGAAAGGAAGAGGTAAAAGTGTCACTATATGCAGATGACATGATACTATATATAGAAAACCCTAAAAGGTCCACACAAAAACTACTAGAGCTGGTTGAAGAATTCTGCAAGGTAGCAGGTTACAAGGTTAATGTTCAAAAATCAGTTGCATTTCTTTACACTAATGATGAATCAACAGAAAAAGAAAGTAAAGAAACAATCCCCTTTCAAACAGCACCCAAAGTAATAAAATACCTAGGAATAAATCTAACCAAGGAGGTGAAAGACTTATACACAGAAAACTATAAACCATTGATGAAGGAAATTAAAGAAGACTTTAAAAAATGGAAAGATAGCCCATGCTCTTGGATTAGAAGAATCAATATTGTTAAAATGGTCACACTTCCCAAGGCAAGCTACAGATTGAATGCAATCCCTATCAAATTACCCAGGACATAGTTCACAGAACTAGAACAAATCATAATAAAATTTATATGGAACCATCAAAGACCTAGAATTGCCAAAGCATTACTGAAGAGAAAGAAAGAGGCTGCAGGAATAACTCGCCCAGACTTCAGGCAATACTACGGAGCTACAGTCATCAAGACAGCATGGTATTGATACAAAAATAGACATATAGACCAATAGAACAGAACAGAGAGCCCAGAAATGAACCCACAAATTTCTGGTCAACTAATCTTCAACAAAGGAGGCAAGAATATACAATGGAATAAAGACAGTCTCTTCAGCAAATAGTGTTGGGAAAACTGGACAGCAGCATGTAAAGCAATGAAACTAGAATACTCCCTTACACCATACACAAAAAATAAACTCAAAATGGATCAGAAACTTAAACCTGAGACAAGATACAATAAACCTCCTAGACAAAAATATAGGCAAAATATTATCTGACATACATCTCAAAAATGTTTTCCTAGAAGAAATAAAAGCAAGAATAAATAAATGGACCTAATGAAACTTGCAAGCTTCTGCACAGCAAAGGAAACCATAAGTAAAACAAAAAGACAACCTATGGAATGGGAGGAAATTTTTACAAATGAAATCGACAAAGGCTTGATCTCCAGAATATGTAAGCAGCTCATACAACTCAATAAGAAAAAAAAAAACAACCCAATCCAAAAATGGGCAAAAGACCTAAACAAGCAATTCTCCAAGGAAGAAATACAAATGATCAATAGGCACATGAAAAAATGCTCAATATCACTAATTATCAGAGAAATGCAAATCAAAACTACAATAAGGTGTCACCTCACACCAGTCAGAATGGCCATCATTCAAAAGTCCACAAATGACAAATGCTGGAGAGGCTGTGGAGAAAAGGGAACCCTCCTTCACTGCTGGTGGGAATGCAGTTTGGTGCGGCCACTGTGGAAAACAGTATGGAGATTCCTCAAAAGACTAGGAATAGACTTACCATATGACCCAGGAATCCTGCTCCTGGGCTTATATCCAGAAGGAACCTTACTTCAAAATGACACCTGCACCCCAATGTTCATAGCAGCACTATTTACAATAGTCGAGACATGGAATCAGCCTAAATGTCCAACAACAGATGACTGGATAAAGAAGAGGTGGTATATTTATACAATGGAATACTATTCAGCCATAAAAACCGACAACATAATGCCATTTGCAGCAACATGGATGCTCCTGGAGAATGTCATTCTAAGTGAAGTAAGACAGAAAGAGAAAGAAAAATACTATATGAGATCGCTCATATGTGGAATCTGAAAAAAAACATAAATACAAAACAGAAACAGACTCATAGATATAGAATACAAACTTGTGTTGCCAAGGGGGCGGGTAGTGGGAAGGGATAGACTGGGATTTCAAAATGTAGACTAGATAAACAAGATTATACAGTATAGCACAGGGAAATACATACAGGATCTTATGGTAGCTCACAGAGAATAAAATGTGACAATGAATATATATATGTTCATGTATAACTGAAAAATTGTGCTCTACACTGGAATTTGACACAACATTGTAAAATGATTATAAATCAGTAAAAAATGTTAAAAAAAATGGTGGAAGACTCACCAAAATGGTGGAAGATTCAACTCCCAGTTGGCCTTAACGATTTAACTTCTAGTAGACCTTGAGCTTCATTAAATGCTCATTGTAACAGCGTGATAAATAACCTGCCCGCAGGTGCCATGACAGTTCCAAGCAAAAGGCCGAAGAACAGGCGGTGGCCCAATTCCTGGTAATCTCAGCCCCCTCCCCAGGGCAGTTGGAATGGTCCCTCCCACCTGTAGGCGTGTGAAGTTACCGAGCCCTTAAAACATGGCAACACCACGCCTAGCAGCCTTTTTCGCGAGACGGCCCGCACTCTGTCTGTGGAGTGTGTGCCTACTTTTACTTTAACCTGAGCACCCAGTTCCCACACCTCTTTCCTTGCCTTTCTCTTGCCTTACACTGTATGTGTGTGTCTCTCTAAATAAATCTCCCTTCACTCAACGGTGGCTCGCACTTGAATTCTTTCCTGCATGAAGCCGAGGACCCACACCTGGCGGGGCCCATCCCAGGGGCTCAGCCAAGACCTGGGACTCGGCCCTCCTCACACCCCACATCCGTTTTCCTGCATCATCTCCACATAGTCATCGTGGCCATTATTTTAAATGGCCACGGAAAACTCCATGGAGCAGGTACCAGAATGTTCTGCACAGGAGCTCTGTCCTGGGTGTATTTTTCTATCCACCTCAGTCTCCACCAGCGAACTTGGCTTATGTTGGCCACAGGGAGCCAAAGTTGTGGAAATGAAGTCCGAAGAAAAGTTCTTACTGGAACCAGCCGGATTTACACCTCCGCCACCGTCCAGGACTGGAGGGTGCTGGAGGGGGTGGGGGGGTGGAAAATGAATCACAGAGGACCCGTAACCCCCCCAAAGGGTGAGTGTCCAGCCCAGAGCAGCGCATCAGATGCTAATGTGCCCTTTGCATTAATTAGTGAGAACAGTTTATAGGCAACTACTTTATATCAGCCTGCTCTATTTATTTATCTTACAGCCTTTATTTTTTTTACAGCAGTTATGAGTTCACAGCAAAATGGAGCAGAAGGTACAGAGATTTCCCATTTATCCCCACATATATGGAGCCTCCCCGGTTACCAACATAGTGAAACGTTAGTTACAACCGCTAGGAGGAAACTGAGCAGAAACCCAGGGCCTCGCCCGCTGCGCTGCCCGCCGTCCTCCCAGCCTCCCCACTTACGCCCACTGACCACTTCCCACCGCAGACCCGAAGCACCGGGGGATGGCGACCCCTCGGGAGCCAGCCTCCGAGGATGGTTACCGTAGGCTGGTGTGTGCATGTGCCAACTCCCCTGCCTTCAGTGGGGGTGAGTTGAGGCCAGGTGAGCACCGCTGCCCACCGTGGGAGCTGGCCCCATCACGCCCTGACTGGCAGCTTCTGCCCTGGGTCCCTTCCCTCCTGGCTGACCCACGCCCCTCACAGCTCTTTGCCCTCCAGTTCTCTCCTTTCACCCCTTCTTTCTCTCTCCCTCCTTTTCCCTTCCTCTCTCCTGCTTTTTAACCCCCTACACCCTTCTCCTCCCCCACCCCCTTTGCCTGTCTCTTTCTTCCTCTCTCTGAGATGGCAGCTCACCTAGCTGATGACAGTCCAGGGTGGCCACTAAAACCAGGGGTCATGTCCATGGACAGGCATCTCAGGCCACCAGGAGCCGTTAGAGGGACTGGGGCATCATGAACGTAGTCAGACAAGGTCAGATGTGATCTCGCCTGCGGGAGCCTAAGCCCACTGGCCAGAGCAGCCTCCACAAACAGCACAGCTGCCTTTCAGACAGACAGTCTTGGAAGGGCAGAGCACAAGGCAGCTCAGAAAGCAAGTCCATAAGCCAAGGGCCAGACCCCTTCCTCTTAGGGAGTTACCATCCCCTGAACATTGTCAGTGAACCTTGCCCTGGGGGCTTCAGTCTGCAGGTGGCGTCCAGGAAGCTAGGATCGCAGACCAGGAAGCTCAGCACTGTGAGGGCAGCTTATGCACCAGCTGCTGCGTGGACTCGGAATGAGTGAGCAAGATTAAGTGAGTTCAGCCCAGAGCAAACTATCACTCAGCCCTGTTACTTGTGGCTTCGTTCACAGCCTGGCAGTGGCCATGCTTTTAAAGCCACTCTTAGGTAACTGGTGTTTTCTGAGACTCAGAGCTGGGAAAGATGGAAATCTATGGAAAGAAATCATTGGTGGGTGATGGTACTTGTCAAAAGTGGATATGCTGATTTCATAAGTGGCATGTGTCTGAAGACGAGGATGGTCGCCGGAGCACCCCCACGCCCCCCATGACCTCAGCACCCCCGTTTCTGCACAGGCCACCCAAAAGCTTCCGGCTGTGAGTCCCCAGGACCTCCTGGGCCTCTGGAGCAGCCTTCCACCCACGGCTGGTGGGAGTTGCTTAACAGATACTCGGGCGACCTTGCCCACGGGCGAAGGTCCCTCTGACGTGGGCTCCACACGGTTTCCCAGGGTTGTCCGGTGGGGGGACCCCAGGTGCCCTGGGTGACGCCTCACTAACACTGCCTCTACTGGCTGTTTCCCTTCCTTGTCTCTCATCCCCTGTCCCCCACCAGCGTTTCCTAAAGTCTCGGCACCTCACCTTTGTCTTAGGGTCTCCCCGGGGGAACCGAGACTAAGATCAACACAAAACCCAGATGAAGACAGTGCCGTTACCCCCAGAGGGTAACCTTAACCACAGCGGGAAGCTCTGGAGACACTTCTGGACAGATGTTGCCTTTTATCACTTACATCACTGCGGGCGGTGTTGACTCTGCTCGTGAGACTCACTTCACCACGTTGTCTGAATGTGTAACTGAGTTGCAAACAGCAGAAGGGAATGTGGATGTGGAATACCGTGATGGTCCAGGTTTGTTTAACACACACACACACACACACACACTGTCCTTAAGAAAGAAATTATGTCGTTTGTATCAGGTTCCTAGAGCTGTTCTAACAAACCACCACAAACTGGGGGTTTTAAAATAACAGACGTCCGTGGCTGCATGGCTCCGGAGCCAAGTCCAAAGTCAAGGCGTGGCCAGGACCGTGCTTCCTCTGGAACCTGCAGGGAAGATCCCTGCCTCTCTGCATGCCTGGCGGTGTGCTGATGTGTCTGGCCGTGTGCTGGCGGTCTTTGGTTTTCCTTGTCTCTAAGTACCCCTGCTCGGTCGCCACAGGGTGTCCCCCCGTGTCTATTAACTCTGCCTTCCTGCTGTGCGTGTCTGCCCCTGTGTCCAAATTCCTCCTCTTCTGTAAGGATACCAGTCAGACTGGATTAGCGTCCACCCTAATGACCTCACCTTAACTTGATTACCTGTGTCAAGACCCTATTTCCAAATAATGTGGCACATTCCGAGGTCCTGGGGCTTAGGACTTCAACTTATCTTTTTTTTCAACTCACAACATATTTTGAGAAACATTTGGAAAGAAGAACCTACCAGACAAAACTGTAATAAAAGCTGGATTATAACAATTTTTTAAAATGTCCTTTAAAAAATGTCCAGTTAAGCTATGACATAATCTTTCAACACATTTTAGTTTAATTTTAAAATGTTTTTCATGGATGAGATACACGACTTATTCAAAGAATCCTGTCTGTTAGCAAAGGATGCGTTTGTTACCTGGAAGTGGAGGCCTGACAGAGGGTAGTGGAAACGACACTGAGGAAAGTGTGGAGCTTTGTGGGGAGGGGGCTACTCCCGAGGAGGCAGAGGTGGGAGGACGACAACCTGACACCAGCGTGAGTGGCTAAGGTGCTGGGAGAGCTGCTTCGCATCCAGGCTTGTAACGAAGAAGGCACGTCGCAGCCAGGCCTCCTTAGTGTCGTCTTGTACAGGAAAGGCTGCACTTTTTAAAAACCATAAAGTAATATGCTCTCACAGCGAAACATCTCAAAGAGCAAAATCACAAGAGATTAAAATTGTACCTCTTTCTTTATTCCAATTTTTTAATTCTTCTCCCAAGAAGTAAATTCCTGTTAACAGTTTTCAGTGTCTTCTTCTAAACTGTGTTCAATGTTTGTTGTTTTCCAACAAACATGAGGTCATACTGCACATAGTCCTCTTAATTTCCCTTTTTCCACTTGACAATACCCCATGGGCATTTTTCCGTGGAAGTGCACAGCGTCTCTGCCACTATTTTTAATGGCTTCGTGGTATTCCCGAGTATGGATGTACCACAATGCATTCAATCACTCCCCACGCCGAAATCACACGTTTCGGGGAGGCTCCTAATTTTTTTATTATCACAAACGATGGTTCAAGGAACATACCTGTGTAAGAATCTTTGCATGGTTAGGAACTTCTGTATTATTATTGTTCCCAAGGGAGAATTGCTCCATCAATGCAAGTTTAAAATTTTGGTGGGTACTTCCAAAGTGGAGTCCCAAATGGCTGCACCAGTCTCCACTCCTACCACTGCTTCACGGTTTGTTCACAGGACACACTTGAGCCTTAAGCGTAATTACACTTGGAAGACTCCTGGTATTAATTATACGGCTGAGTGCCTGCGTCCAGAAAACTTTTCTACATACTTAATTCTGTAAGAAACAAAACTTGCCTAATCCTGAGAGCAAATTTATGGTGACTATTCCTCTCCAGCTTATAACTTTTGCTTTTCTCAAGAGAATTTCTGAACCAGCAGTGGGTTTCCTACTGGAAAGTTAAAGAATTCTGGAACTTCTGGATTCCTACTAGAGTGGCATTAATGAAAAAAAAAAAAAAGCAATGTTGGGAAGGACAAGGACCAGCAGGCACTGTCCCCACACTGGCAGTGGAAGTCAACGTCACTACAGCCAGTTCAGAAAATTATTAGGTAGAATCAACTAAAACTGACCATCCGAGCCAACAATTCAACCTCTAGCTACGTACTCAGTAGAATCCTGAGCATGGATTCATCTAAGAAATACACTGAACTATTCATAGCAGCACTATTCATATTAGCCCCAGATTTGGAACAATCCAAGTGCCCAGCGGAAGCAGGTGGATGGATGGACCGTGGTACGCTCGTGGAAAGCAGCGTTACACAGCAGTGGGAGGAAGCACCTACAACCGTCAGTGAAAATACAGATGCATTTTGCAAACATAATTTTGAGCAGAATAGCCAGACACAACAGAGACCATCTTGTATGATTCCGTCTCTATGAAAGTCAAATGATTTAATGCTGTTAGAAGTCTGGGTGTGGTCATCTTTGGGTGGTGGTGCAGGGGAGGGGAGACTGCCTTGGAGGTGGCATGAGGGGGCTTCTGGGTGGCTGGTGACGTTCTGTTTCTTGATCTGATGCTCACCTAGGCCTATGGCATTCGTGGAGCTGCTCCCGTACAATTGGTGCACTTTTCTCTGTGTGTACAATACGAGGTTTCTCAGTACAAGGTTTATTAACAAGGAGTATCTAGAACGTGAAAAAGAACACATTCACATAGTATAACTGAACCACTGTGCTGCGCACCAGAAGCTAACACAACGTGGTAAGTCTGCTCTCCTTCCATCACAGAAAGGAGCATCTGATGGAAATCTCTGTCTCTGCTTCTTTACTTCTCTTAAACCTTTGGATCTTAGACCTCTACGGTCTCTGAATTAGCAGCAGCAATGTGTGGTTGCCTGCCCCCTTGACCACCTCAGCATTTACCATAAAACCACCGCGAGTGAAGCGAGGCCTTGGGCGCGGTCCGGGCACGTCCCTTCTGGACGCCGGCAGGGTTCGTCCAGGTTGTGCCGAATCAACATGGCCTTGTAAATAAATACTCACGCTGTGGGCTGGGGGGTGGGGGGTCGGGGTGGGATCAAACCTGCCCATCAGAGTGGAAACAGCCAAATCTGTTTTGGGATTTTGAGGAAACTTGGTTCCTGGACAAAGTAGGGAGGAGCGAAAGTGGGACCCAGACCAGAGCGTCTTCCTCGTGCTGCCTGATCCGTGCGCTGCGGTAATCGCTGCCGTCCGCTGAGACCCGCGCGGGCGCGCTTGCCGCTCCGGCCCTGCCCGCTGGCTCACTCCCGGCACAGGCAGGCAGCCGTCCCCGCCGGGCCGCCCTGTGCCAAGCCGGGAGGGGCAGCGATCACCCGGGCGTGTCCGGGAGGAGCGCTCCCCGGGCTGCCTCTGCAGCGAGGCCCGAGCCTTCGGGGCTTTGCTACACCCCGAGGCCCCCAGCCTAAAAGGGCTTTTCCAAACCTCGACTTCTTTTCTGGAAGTTATTTTCTTAGGTTTAATTTAACACAATAAACAGCAACCAGGCTGTAAAGGATGGGCATTCACAGTTTTTGAAAGATGAATATGGCCATGAAATCATGGTGACAGTCAAAACAGAAAACTCGTCTTCCTCCGCAAAGTGCCCTCAAGCCTCACTGCGTTCTTACTGGGACTCAGTCCCACTGGTCAGGGCTCGCATGGACGCTCTCATTTTAACCTAATCACCTTTGGAAAGGCCCCATCTCTCAATAAGGTCCCGTTGTGAGGTGCTCGGGGCCAGGACTTCAGCACACACATTTTGGGGAGGGACACAGTTCAGTCCCTAACACCCCATAAAGGCGGGGGGTGGGTGAACAATTCCTGTGGGCTGGGGGGTCAAGTTGATGGCACTGAACCCCTGGGGTCAGGAACCCCTCTTGGTTCCTGAAATGAACCTGAATTTCCATCCCAGGAGCCCCTCCCTCTGCACAACCACCTCAGAAGTCCCAGAACAGTCTAGTTGGCTTTGTGCCCCACTCCCCTCAGAGGGCACCCCCGTTGCTGAGGATAGCCCAACCCCAAAGCTCTTCCTCGAAGTGTAGAGTACAGAGCATGTTGAGTGATACATCCGCTCTCTGCTGACAAGTAGGCAGAAGGGCTCAGAAATGAACTCTTGCTACGCAGAAGAAATTTGTTCTTTATCTATTTTTATATATGATGGCTGACATTTGCAAATCTCAAATCTCCCAAATTTATCCCTTCCTACCCAGTTTCCCTCAGGAACCATAAGGTTGTTTACTATGTCTGCGAGTCTGTTTCTGTTTTGTAGATGAGTTCATTAGTGTCTTTTTTTTTCTTTTTTTTAGATTCCACATATGAGTGATATTATGGTATTTTTCTTTCTCTTTCTGGCTTACTTCACTTAGAATGACAAACTATATTCAATATTTTGTAATAGCCTTTAACGAAAAAGAATATGAAAACAAATATACGCGTGTACATGCAAGGCTGGGACACGAGGCTGTGCACCAGACTCTGACACACTGCAACTGAACCGACTCTACTGCAATCATAAAAAAATTACTAAATAAACAAAACAAAAAAAGAAATGAACTCTTGGCCTAGATGGGGAGGAGAGAAGGAGGCAGACTCTGCCTTCCCCAAAATCTTTCTTCTGGCTGCTCTGGCACTTAAGGCAGCAGTAACATCAGGTGAGTCCAGGGCTGGTGAAGAGATGTTTGTTTGTTTGTTTATTTAAATTTACTTTTTAATCTTTTTGGTGGGGGACGTAATTAGGTCTGTTTATTTCTTTATTTAGAGGAGGTTCTGGGGATGGAGCCCAGGACCTCGTGCGTGCTAAGCAGGTGCTCTGCCACTGAGCTGTACCCTCCCCCCCTGCAAAGAGATACTTGCTATGTCTTTCCTTTTAACTTTGTGCTTATAAACTTCTCTTAGGCATGCAAGCCGCAAATACCGAGCATGGCGTTTGCTACAAAGTCCTCCGGAGGACAGGCCGCCCAGCAGGCCACCAGCTCCGCCCCTGCGGGGCCCTGGGCTTCAGTGCAGCTGAGGTGGGAATTTGCTTGGCTCCACACTTTTCTAAATATAACCTTCTGCCAAGTGTTCTCAGCAAGGTAGCTGGGTTGCCCAGAGGAATGAGATAAAGCCAAGGTCTTAAAGGAAAAGGATTCATCGGCTGTAGAAGGAGCAATGAAAGGGGGAAGTGTTCCCGCCCACCTTCCTGGGGTTAGAGCTCACATGTCAGGAAGCATTTTTATTTATACCGCGTAAACCAAAGAAAATACAAAATAAAGATCAGGGAAAGTGCCAATGCCAAAGAGCGAGGTTTTCTAAGAGGAGAGGATGAAGGTCAAGGGCTCGTGTCTGCCCCACGTGCTCACGCAGAGGCTGCACGCTGGCGGCCAGGCCGTTGCCCACCCCCAGGCTCTTTTCGTTAGTGTGTACTGTGCCGTAGTAAAAATACACGTAGTGAAGTAAGTTACCAAACTTTTAAAATTGGGAGATTTCGTGCAAATACCTGCATTTCTGGCTTTCCTGCAGCAATTGGAAGACTTGGCAACGTGGGGTCCCAAAGGGTAATAACCCGTGTGGGCTGAGCGGGGGACACATCCTGGAGACTGATGGAGATCCTGTCCCTGACCAAACCCCGACCAGGCTCCTCAGAGCCTCCTCCTACTAGGCCTGAACCTTGGCTAACAGTGCCCTACCGCTCAAGGCCGCATCCTAGGGCGGCCCTGGCTCCTCTTCAGCTGCCTCCTGAGAAAGCCCACGGCTGCTGGAGAACGTCCTGCTTGTCAGCCGACACCTGAGGACAGGGCCCCGCATCCCGGCCCCTGTGGGGGGCAGGAGCCCACCTTCCACGAGGGCCAGTCAGCAAAGCCCGATGAGAGCCTCATGGACCAACACTCTTCTGCTTTACTAGTCTCTCAATGTCCCTGGCTCTGCTGGGGCCCTGCTCACCCACCTCCCCAAGTCCCTCATTCTCCCTTTAAAACTCCTGGTCACCTCTGTCAAATCAAAGTTGAATTCCCTTCACACTGGACTTTTTCCCCTATTGCAATATTTACTACTGATTCAGATCTGTCCTTACCACTTAAACCATGTGCCTGGCTTTGTTTATCTTTGATAAGATGTCCCCAGTCCCCACCCTCCTTCACCTCCTTCCTTTGTGTCTAAGCTGAATACAAGTTGTCAATTATCAACTTACTTGCAGTGTTATTTCACGTACAGGGAAGAAGGAAATAGAAGAATTTTTATGCCCACGTCTCTCCCAAAGGGGGAAAATGATCGACTACCGAAAGCTGTGTGTTTCAAGAAAAATGGGAGGATACAGGATTCTTTCAGAAGCAAAGGCCATGCCTATGAGATAGGTTGCTCTGACCACTTCACTCCTAGACATTACCTGCCTGCTTCCTGAAGACACCTGTGTTTGGATCCCAGAATCCTGAGTCCAGATACTGCACTGACCACATCAAGCCTCTGTCGAAGGCCTTTGTGGTTAAGCCATCTGGACCTCGGCAATGAGACTATAGAGTTAAAAGCCACCTGTGGTTTCTCCCCCCACCCTCAGCCTCCACCTGAGATGATGCTGGGCTTCCTGACTGGGCTCCACGTGGGACCATCCTCAGCCTTCACAGGCTGATTTCTCATCCCCACAAAGCTGAACTCACACATCTGTCAGGAAGAAGCATTCTCGAGAAGCCAGGTGGTAGGCGAGGGGGCTGTCTTGCAGGAAAGGATGGTTCGTCGTCCCAGGTTGCTACACCCGTAGGGCTGGGGGCTAGCTCAGGACTGATGTCCTGGGACCTCGTATCAGAGACCCTGAAGTGGCTGAAGCATCTCGACTGCCAGCTTCAGCTTCGAGGCAGCGTCGTCTTTCGGCTTCCTGAGGCCCCGAGCTGTGTGCTTGCCTGATTATTTAGAGCTTCAGTCCCAGAGAACATTTATTTATTCAGTCTAAGACCCTGATAACTGCCTGAGCAGCTAAAAGGACTTGGCTATATCAGTGGCCAAGACTTTCCTGATAAAAGACAGAAAACCATTAATGTTTTTGAACGTGAAAAGTTCCAGGCATTTAAACTTAAAATAATTTGCAAAGGAGTGATTTTTATGCTCAGGGTGGTGTTCAGGGAATTACGGGTGGGCTGATTTTTCCCGTTTTCGTGAATGTGCCTGAGAGTGTGTGACTCTCCGTCAGTGAGAGGGACTGCAGCACAGGCACTAGGATCCTTGACGAGATCGGGATCGGCAGGATGGCTGGTGGCTCCTACCACCCAGGGGCCCCCGGTGAGGCAGGAGATGAACCAGGGTCTCAGTTCCGTTAGGGCCCAGAAGGAATCCCAGCCCACACACTGCTTCTGTGCAAATGGACTCCCTGGGAACCAGGCCAATGATGGAAGTACATTAACGACAAACACAAAGCTGACACCCAGCGGTGGGGGGTGTGTACTAAACCGTGAGTGTGCGGGGTCCTCGAGTCCATCAGAATCAGATGGGCTCATCCCACCAATCTTTCTAGGGATGGTGAGTTTATTTCTCTAACTTTCTGTTGTGGAGAATTTGAAACATACAGAAAAGTCCACAGGACCGTATAAAAGACCAGGTGTAGGTCGCTGGCCCCAGCGCCCATCAGCCCACGGTTAGTTCTGCCATCCGCACCCTCCCATATTATTTTGCTGCAAACTTTAAACATGATATGGTGCATTCATAAATATTTAAGTATGTAGCTTTCAAAATAAGCACTATTTTGAACATAACCACGGTAACAGCATTTTCAGACCAAAAATAAATTAATAATTTCTTAGTGACCATTTCAATTTCCAGTTATCACATAAATGACATCATGTTTTTCAGGTTGCCAGAATCAGGATCCAAATGTGATCCACACCGTGGTTAGTGGCTATTCTGTGTCTCTGACGTCTCTTTTAATCCACAGGTTTTCTCTCCATCTCTTTTTTTTTCTTGCACTGTATCTATTGAAGAAGCTGGGGTTTGTTTTTCTATTGCATTTTGAAACAGAAGCAGAACACACAGGAGAACGAGTAAGTCTTGCCCCACGTCTCCCAGACACCGTGTGCCGTGCCCGTCCTCTGCCGTGGCCCCTGCTATGTTGCGTTGGAGTTACTGGCCAGGCTATTCCTCCCACCAGCTGGCCCGGGGGCCAGCGACAGTCTCTTGCCCGTTTCTGGATCCCCGGTGTGCTCTCCTTCCCGTACCAATCGAAGGCCACAACCTGCGTGGAAACTGAGTTTTGTGTAGGGTCTGTGAGGACGCGGTTCTCACCCAGCAAGGCGGGTGTGGGGGACCACAGAGTGGCAGAGTCCAGGTGGCAGAAAGGGGACATGTGTTGGGGGCATTAGAAAGCGTCCCTGGGCAGTGGGCGGCTCCGGGGGGGAGGGCTTCAGCCCCACGCCTCCCTGCACCCGGGCCCTCAGCCCTGTGGCTCTTCAGCTCTTTCCCCAAGTTCTTTCCTTGGCTCCGGCCCGGGCTGTCAGAGACGGGATGCACATGGAGGTGGGAGAGAGCGCTCTTCCGTTTGCTCTGCCCATCTTGCTCCTCCGCCTCCACCATGAAAAGATGCTGGGGCTGGTGGGCTGGACCAGGAGAGGCATGAGGCTGAGTCCAGCGGCCTTAGCCCTTCCAGCCAACTCCATCTCCATCCTGATTGGCCAGCGCCAGCCAGACATGTGAGTGGGTCCCATTAAAGCCAGAACTGCCCAGCCTCACCACGCCTGAATCACTGACCCACCGACATGTGAGCTAAACTCACAAAGCTTCTTGTTCTAAGGCATTGAGTTTGGTGACAGCTGTTCTGCCACAGTCTCGTGGCCCAAGATGACCAATCCAGCTCCTCCTCTCTCGCTCACAAACAGGTACGTTTTCCACAGTGAGAGTCACTGGTTTCAACCCACAGAAGAAAGGCTAAAAGGGACAGAGGTAAGCTATGACGATATCAGGGCAATTAAATAGCAGTGGCCTGGGCTACGGTTCTTGAGAAAAAATTGCTCTTCGAGGCCACTTTTTATACAAACGGGACGTCCTAAAGCATCACAATGACTAAATCCTGAGGCTGACAAGGGGTAAGGCTGGAGGGTTGTGGAATGTTCCTAATGACCCTTTTTGGGGAGGCTGTTCATCCCGTAGCCATAAAGAATTCACTAGATAATCATGTATTAGGGCTTTTTTGTTTGCCTTCCTCCAAATTCTAGAAGTAACTAGGAGAGGGCTGAGTGATAAGACTTTTGCCTTATCATGAAAATCTTTTTCCCTTATAAGGGTCGTGGGAAATACCTTCTCTCTTCTTAACCGAGGCAACGACAGTCGCGGCTGATAGTTACCGAGAGCTTTCTTCCGCCACGCCCTGCGCTGGGCACCGTCTGTGCACGCCACACAGACTGCTGAGGGGGGAGCTCGCCACTCCAGTTTACAAATGAGGAAGTAGTCCCAGAAAGGTTAAGTGATGTGTCTGTCCTACGTTTGCGTAGATTGAAAATGGGAGACTTGAACCTGATGTGTGTGATTCCAAAGTCAGCACTCATATTCTGTATGTTACGTTACATTCTGTTACATTATATCACATCACGTTACATTATATTATATGAACTTACTAGATGTAACTCCCTGAGAGAAGGCACCATGTCTTCACTGCCTTTAGTGCCCACGCCACGTCTACCTCCCGCACACCTGGGTGAAATACACCATGTACATTACATGCCCAATAAATAATTTTTTTAATTGAAGTATAGTTGATGTGCAATGTTCTGCTAGTTTCTGGTGTATAACATAGTGATTCAATTACACATACATATATTCTTTTTCATTCTTTTTCATTATAGGTTATTACAGGTTATTGAATATAGTTCCCCATGCTATACAATGGGACCCTATTGTTTATTCAGTAAATAATGATTGAATTGCAAATGAAAAGGCCGTAACTGCTACTCCACCCCACCCTTGGAAATCCGATCTTTCTTGTTTCAGGCGCATCTTGGGCACCTGCGCCCACCTCTGATGTCTTGCAGCCGCAGGGCACGCTGAATTCCAGCTCAGCACCTGCTCACTTTCCTGCCCCAGGGCTGGCTCCAAAGCCAGGGGAGCCCACAGGCTGTGGCAAGAGCTGGCAGGGCAGGTAGCAAGGGGGGTTCCTGCCTCCTGGGTTGCCTCTCCATCAAAGGCTGTCGGGGCTGGCGGGTGACAGCCCAACCTCTCGCCCGTCCTTCAGAGGAACAACTCTGAAGCACATCCTAACAGAGGGTCCAAAGTGGGGCTGAGTCCGGTGGTCCACAGTGATGCCCAGCCTGGGAGCACGTCCTTTACTGACTCTTTGCCTTCCAGATCACCATCCCCCAGGACTCCAGCTTCCCAGGACCACCTTCCAAATAAACTTCGGGCACCCGAGTCCCTGCTGCAGGCTCGGGGCCCCCAGTCCTCTCCCCTCAGGGACTGGTACCACTGCCTGGCGCCTCCTCACGTCCTCTGAGCAAGCTCAAAGCCTCATCACAGACAGTGCCCTGATTTGTTTTTCAGTTTTACTGAGGCATAATTGACAAATAAAATTGTAAGACATTTAAAGTGCACACTGTGGTGATTTGATACATGTACATGCTGGGAAAGGCTTCCTACCACCTAGGTAAGTAACACATCCATCATCTCATCTATTTGTCTTTTTCTATTCGAACTTTTAGGTTCTGCTCTCTCAGTAAATTTCAGTCACTCAGTAAATACAATGTTGTCAGCTCTAGTCACCGTATTTTACATTATATCCTCAGATTTTATATGTCTCATAGCTGAAAGTTTGTACCCATTTACTAACCTCCCCTTACCTCCCCTTCCCTCCCCCGACACTCACACTCTGACTTTTTAATGAAAAAGTCAGACTTTTTAAAGAAAAATGTCACGGTTGACCTTTAAGTGAACAGTTTTACAGACTTTAAAAATAATTGGTTCTATTTTCAGTTTTCCTTCTCTGCCTCCATTATTATAAATTTGGGTTTCTGCCTGTCCTTGGCGCTGCCCGAGCTCCACCCTGTGCCCTTGGGCTCTTGGCATTTTCCAGCACACTTCCTCCCGGATGCTCCCACACCCACTGCGGGTACCTGAGTCTCTCTGGGGGACTGTCCCTAAACTCCTGGAACTCACTTTGCCTGCAGCACGGAGTCTGGGGGTTTGCCGCCCCGAGCTGTGACTCACGGCGGGTGGTGCCTGGCCACCCTGATTGACCGCCTCCCAGCGAGCCCCTCACCAGGCTGAGCCACAGCTGCCCTCAGTGGGAGTTGCCCGAGGTCTCACCTGGCTTAGCCTCCCTGCCTTCTCTGGTCACTGTCTCTCTCCCAGGTTTTTCCTGGAAAGGTTTCCTCAGAAATCCCTCCCACACAAATTCCTGCTTCCAGGGATCCAGCCTGAGACACAACTCAGTTCCCCCTTGAGGAAAGGAGGTGGTGGCTGCCCAGGATGTGGTGGGTGACGGTGTGTCTTGTAGGGGTGGCTTCTGGCCAAAGACAGGTCAAGGTGGAGGTCTACGACCCTCCCCCTTCCAGGGAGGGGCCCTCCTATGGGCAGCCCTGGCTCGAGAGCTCCTGGCTGGCTGGTGGGTGATGCTCTTTGCCAGGTTGCAGACGGGTCCCTCTCGGGCCTCAGTTGCCCCCTCTGTTGAATGAGGGAAGACAGCAATAACGAGGCAGCAGTAGCTGTAGCCCTCAGGGGTGCTGGAAAGAGTGAGTTGCTGAAAAGAACTGGCTAGCACCAGGAGCAGCGCCCGGGACAGATTAAGCACTTCATAAATCTGACGTGAGCGTATCACTACATCCCCTGGGTCTCCCCTAGGGAGGGAGAGAGACGGCTGTGCATGGGCAGGGCAGGGAGAAGGGGCTCTCTGGGGGAGACACAGTAAGAGGCCACGGAAGGCAGCTGGACCAGGCAGTGCCTAGGAGCACTTCTGACACCTTGGGCCAGACCCTTCTCTATTGTGGGCCGTCCTGTGACTGCAGGATTTTCAGCACCCCTGGCCTCGGCCCATCAGATGCCAGTAGCACCTCATATCCCTTACTGTGACAGCCTAACATGTCCCCAGACACTGCCAGATGCCTGCTGGAGAACAAAATTCCCACCAGGTGAGAACCCCTGGTCCAGCGGGAACAGAGGAAGCCGCTCCAGCAGCTCAAAGGCAACCCCAGGGCAGTGATGTGAACGTGACTCTTCCTGGAGAGTAAGTTAGCCTGGAGGAGACAGCCGCTTCCCTTCTGCTTTTCTGGTAGTCCATGTTAACACGCTTATTTGGATACACGTGTGTGTGATGGAAAAAAAAAACGATCTAAAAAGAGATGGAATATACACCACCTCCACAAAAGGGTGACGTTGTAAACAGAAATGCCTTCGGGGCCTGTGATCGAGGTTACTGTAGGTGGATAAAAACAACTGTCACCTGTGGGAGCCGTGGGGGCGGGTGACTCCGGGCGGCTTTCCGCAAGGCCGTAGAGGGCTGGCGTCCTCTGCGGCTTTCCCTGTGCCCCTCGTCCCACCCCAAATATGTACTTTCCATCCCAGTCTGGACTGTGTTCTTTATTTTCTCCCAGAACCATTCCCATCAGGGCCTCTGGGGAATCAACCCTGCAGGAATTCCGGGTTGCTAGGAATTGCCAAAGAGGCCTGGGAAATCATCCCCACTTCCCCACTTTTTGAATCAAGGTGGCTAATTAACTTTCTCTTTTTCGAATACTCAACAGTGTTTTCTTGAGGAGATCTCAGCTCTGCTTACCTGGGGATCCCATTAAACTACAGATTCTGATTTGGTAAAACTGGGAAGGGCCCCGAGATTCTGTTTCCAGCAGGCTTCTACCCAGCGATGCTGGTACACTGGTCCACGGACCACAATGAGACTCAAGGGGCTGGTGGACAATTCTGCACAAGGCTGTCTTTTTCAGCACCTAAAACCAAGGGTTTTCAGCCACAGTTCTGGAAGCAGCAAAGAGTCATTTTTATGGAAAAGCAACCAGCCAGGGCGGGTTTGTGTCCACAAGGACAGGCGTCTCCTCCGGGATAACCGGAGGCAGGATGCAGTGAGTGTCATTGGGCCAGTGGCTTTTCTTTCTCATGTCCTGCTGCATCTCTGTTCTGTGTGCGGAGCACAAGGTCCTTTCAAGAGATGCGCAGGGGGAGGGTGGGAGGCAGGGGTGGGGTGTGCTGGAGGCTGAGCCCGAGTGGTCCCGGCACGTGGGTGCGGTTTGCGCGGTGGCCACTCCGTGTGTGGCGCATGGGCCCTTGGAAATCCCCCTTGAATGGCCAGGAGGAGCTTGGGAGGCGAGTGGCAGCAGACGACTGTCACCTGCACCGGTTTCCCAAAGGATTTGGCAAGTGCTCACAAAAGTAGAAAGGATAACCTGAGCCCTGGGGCTCCTTTATGAACGGGGAGATTACGGGGGCCTCCCCGCAGCCCAAGGGTGCGGAACAACAGGGCCATTGTGGGGCAGGGCATTCATATTGAAGACAAAATATGAGCTGGGTGGTCCAGATAATGGAAGCATTTATGACTCCGGCTAAGCATACACATGTCGAACGGATCGACAGATTACCCCTTACGGAGTCTGGGCCCGTGCGGGTCCGCGGGGCGAGGCCGGCCGGGTGCAGATCTGGGATAAAGGCACCGATGATCAAAGCGACTCAGGGGGACTACAGAGCTGTTTCCCTGTGACCTGGGGGCACAACGGAGTGAGGGGCAGCGTTTCACTGAAGACCAGGGCTGGTTTCCAATGGCGTTCTTAAAAACGCTGAACTTCAGAGAAAAATGCTCTCAATCCACCCTTGGAGGGGAAACGCAGCGCCGGGGAAACCTGGGCTGGGAAGCTGGGTGACCCAGTGACCTGAGCGCAGGTCCGCAGCTGGGATCTGGGAGGACAAACCACTGACATGGCTGTGACTTGATCAACGACCTTGGATCAGTCACACGGCTTTCATGTCCTTGTCTGCGGGGGACCGAGGTCGGCCGTGGGCTCCGAACTCTCCAGGCCCCGTGCAGAATGTGGCTCGAAGACCACGTTCCTTTTCACTCTGCCTATGAATTTTCCAGAACAGAAGCACCAAACGTGCCGGGTGCCACACACCCGCACCTGCCTTAGGGTTTCTCCTATTTGTGTGTGTTTTTTTTTTAACAGATACAGTTTGATGAGTTCTGACACACGCATATACCTGTGAAAACATCACAACGACGGCAATGAGCGCAGACAGCATTCTGCAAAGCTCCGTTCTGCCGTTGCAATCCTGCCCTCCCTGCAACCCTCCCAGCACCAGCTCACACGGGTCTGCTTTCTGTCACTTTAGAGTAATTTTGTATCCCTGGACTTTTATATACATGGAAACAGACTGTACACTATACACACTATGGCAACTTGCACTCACTGCCATGGTTTTAAGATTTGTCCTGGTTGTGTGCATCAGTGTTGGTTCCTTTTCACTGCTGGGTGGTGTTCCTCTGTGTGGACGCACTACGATCCGTTTATCAGTTCACACATTGATGAACATGTGAGTTCTGTCCACTTCGTGGCCTTTCCACACAAAGCAGCGACGATCACTCATGGTCACGTCCTTGCCCGGACCTGTGCTTTCATTTCTCTAGGAATGGGACACCTAGATCACGTGGGACATGGGTATAGCTTTTTAAGGGAACTACTAAATTTTTTTTCCAAAGAGACTGTCCCATTTTCCACTTCTATTTAGCAAAGGAGGAGGGTTCCAGTTGCTTTGTATCCTTGCCAACACTTGGTACGGTCCGCCGCTTAAATTTTAGCTGTTCTGGTGGATTTGTGGTGGTGTCTCGGTATGATTTTTAACTTGCATTTCCCTAGGGATTAGTGATGTGAAACATCTTTGCTTAAATATATTTACATTTAAAAAAATCTTCTTTGGTGAAGTGCCCATTTTTCAAAAAAGTGAGTTGTCTGTCTTAATATGGAGTCAAGAGTATTATTTGTATATTCTGGATACGAGTCCTCTTTGTATACAGGTTTTGCAAATATTTTCTCCCACTCATGCCTCGTGGCGGCACGCTGAGAACGAGAAGTCACAGCCGAGGCGGGCAGGGGTGCCACCAGGCTGGTTCGTTTCATCCTGGAGTCCCTGCTGTTTTAGGAACGGCTCCTCTTACCAGACCTGCCTTTGACTCTTTCCCACCACCTCTAGGGTCTTAGGGCCTTCCTGTGCCACGCTGTGTGGTGCCACATGCTACGTGAATGCCACACACACCTTCTCACCCTCTGCCTGAAAGTGGGCAACAGTCATTTGAACAGCCCCAGCCCCCAGAACGAATATTTGGGGGGCGTGACAGAGGAGGTGCCCACGATCGAGCCTCCGCCAGCACCACCACCAACACGTTATGTAGGAAGGAAGTGTCTGCAGTCCTTTTAAGCCCCGAGCTAAAGCTGCAGGCAGTGTGGTATCCCTCCACAATTTTCTTCCTTACTGGGTAACAGTGGGGCAGTTTTTCCTGGTATATCAAATCATCACACTGTACACTTTAAATATATCCAGTTGTATCTGCCAATTGCTCCTCAGTATCATGTAGCAGTTACTACTGCTGCATAACAAGTGACCCCAAACTTGATGGGTCCAAAACCAGCACGTGTTCTTGCTCAGGAGTCAGACTGTCCTGCCGACACGAGCCAGGCTGGGCTGGGCTGGGCTCACTCTCACTCCCTCCTTGTACAGAAGGAGCCTGGGGCTCTGTGTGCACTGGCCCGACAGGACTCCACCCCCGTGTCAGTCCTGGCCCCGCTGCTCTGTCTCTGTGATTCTCTTTCCTCTCCTTGCCGCACGCATGCCACCTCCAGCGTGGCTCGCTGGTAAGCGTCTGGATTCCCTTCCTCGTGCTGCTGGGCCCACAGGGGTCTGCAAGCCTCAGGACTGTCCTGACTCGGTTCCCCAGTCGGCAGATCCTGAGGAAAATATTTGTGGATAAGCAGCTCATCCCAGGGAGTGAGAAGTGGGGAGTGTGAGGAGGACAGGGAGGCAGCCAATACAGGGTGTGCTCATGAGGAGGCTACCACTGTGGGAAACTGGGCACGGTCCCCCTGGGGGTGTATCGCACGGTGGTCCCACCCAGGGGACAAAGAATGGAACCTTTACTGGGATGGAAGCTGTTCAGAGGTGGGGGCAACTTCCTCCTGCATCAGGTCTCTGCTCCGAGGCTTCTCCCTCCAGGCTTCCCTGCAGAGGGGCCTCTGGCCCAAGGCTGGGTTTAGTCCAGTCACTCAGGGGCCCCCTTCCCTTGTTCAAGCCCACAATAAGTAAGTGAAGTCCGGGACCTGGTGGATAATCACAGAACACACAGAGGCTCGGACAGCACCAGAAGCAAGTCTGATCTGTTTTCTCCTGGGGCATAATCATCCAAAGCCACTTTTGAAGGAGGGGCTGGGGGAGCTGGAATCTGCATTCAAGGGCTGGCTGTGCCAGGCAGGGCGGTGGCCGCACCTGTTACAGCTTTGCTGTGGATCCGCAGGGTCAGATGCCCGACACAGACCTCCGCTCCTTTATCCCTGTGAGCATCACCAAACAGAGGTCTGTTTTTCATGGGACAGCAGGTGTTTTTAGTGATTTATCATGAAATGTTTTGTTACTTGGAATGACGGGTTCCTGTAGGACAGTAGAGTGATTCCTTGCAGGCTCAAGAATTGAAAGTCCACAAAGGAATTTAAGCAGTTGGATGCAAACTAGCTGACCAATAGGAAGAGTTTAAAGATGGCCCAATTTCTCAGAAGCTATTGTGTCAAAACTTGCACGTGGCTTCTGAGCTTGTTCTGCTCCGAAAATGAAGCATGGGTGGTGACAAGCCTCTGTGTCAGAAGCTTAGATTCATTCCCAGACCTCAGCTCAGTGATTCTGCTCCCATGCATCATCCTGCCTTTTAGATTTGCACCTCTCGTGGGGCTGAGCCAGACCACCGTTTTGCTTGCCTTGTCCACCTCCAGCCGATACCCAGCAATGCTTGTGGTCGGTTGTCTGGATTGATACTGGTCTGAGTAGTTTCTTGCTTTCCAGGGTGAATAACCTCTGCTGTATCAACCTGCAGATGTGGGTTAATTGGTTGGCGCATTCGTTTATTCAGGAAGCACTGCTGGGAGTCTGTGGGACCAGTCTCTCCGGAGGCTCAGCGCCCACAAAGCCCGAGGCTTCCTTCACCATCCGACATTGAACATTCGCGTTCAAAGGCAGGAAAAAACCGATGTCCCAGCTCAAAGACTGTCAGGCGGGAGGAATTCTCTCTTAACTCAGGGGAGGGTCAGCTTCCTGCCTGTCTGCCCGGGAAGAGGGAGCGGCAGGCAGGCGCTGGAGGTGGGAAGCTGTCAGTGCACATGGGAACGGCCCACCAGCTGCGGCCAAGCGCGAGCTGGGCAGTGAGGATGTGGCCACACTGTCAGGGCCCCACTAAGACCCCCACCCAATGTTGGCTCCTCTCCGTTGATCACCTGTTCGGTGGTCTCTCTCCTTTTTCCACCGAGGAGCTCCGTGCGAGGAGGCACTGTTTCCACTCCTGGCTGTATTCACCAGCCTCGCACAATGGTCAGATCTGTGTACACTTAGTATTTATCCAGTGAGCAGAGGCCATCGTCTTCTTTGGGGCTCTCTGTGTCCTGGTATAAATCATCACACTGTACACTTTAAATATATACAGTTGTATTTGCCAGTTACACCTCAATATCATGCAGCAGTTACTATTGCTGCATAACAAACGACCCCAAACACGATGGGTCCAAAAACCTGACAGGTCCCAAAACACAGATGAGCTCTCTGTGTCCCTTACCCCATTGTTCTCCAAGGACAAGACCACAGCTTCCCCAGCCACAGCTGACCTCGGGGAGGGGCGGAGGAGGTTGGCCAGGAGTTCAGTTTGTTCAGAGGCCACGTTAAGCTCTCTTGGCTCCTTCTCTGGTGTGGAGGCAGGAGGCCAGGGACAGGGCTGAGCCCTTGCTCTGCCTCGCGACCACTCCTGGTGGGAAGCAAACCTTTAGTTCAGGCGTCTCGGCAGTCAGCAATGGCCTCACTTAGGCTCCAGATAACAGCTCTCTCTCCTTCTTCCCATCGTAAAGGTCTTAAAGGCTGGCTGGCTATCACTGGGCATCCAAGGATGAGCAGCCCCTCGGCTGCCCGGACGTCTGGCTGGCGCGTGGTCCCCAGGCAGGTTCACAGACCGGCTTTGTAGTGATGTAGATAGAAGCTTCTTCTGCCAGCTTGGGCTGAAGTAAATCCTCTATGAAGTGACAGATCCAACATTTCCAAACAGGCAGGGCTTAGGGGCAGCCATCTGGTTGGAAGGGGGACTCGGGTACTTGAACTAGAGCCACCTCGGCGGGGCGGGCCCCTGGACGCCATGGAGGTGTGCGCTGGTCCGGGACGGCTTCAGGGAGGGGAGGTAGGTATTGGAGGGAACCTGAAGGGTCCCAGCCCTCGGTCCCTCGTTCCTCATGAACAAGGTAACCCTACGGCTAGGATGTGGCAGTCACGTGATGGGGGAGGAGCACAGAAGGCAACCCTGACCTTCAGCCACCAGAACCGCACCTGAGCCCGGCTCGTTTTGCTTTTACGGATGTGCGTGCTTTGGGAGGCAAGTCAGCTTATATCTTCGTTTAGAAAGAAGAACTATCACTCTCGAACTCGGATGAAGGTCTGCTGTTCCTACTGTTACAATTTTTAATAAATGCCCTGGACCAGGCCCTGCAACCCAGACCCTGGCCTCCATCTGTCTGGCTGTGAAACCGTGTTCATCACATTGTTAACCGATCTGCCCAGATTTTGGAATTTATCATTCTCAGCAGTTCACTGAATGAAAACAGATGTCCTGCCAGAAATTCATGGTTATAGAGAAGCATCTAATGTCAGTGAATAGCAAGTAAAACAGAGGCCAAAGTGCCCACCTCAGACCACAACTCCGCCCCACAGGGTCAGCGCAGTCTGGGGACGTCACAGACGGAGGTCTACCCCACGCCTGCATGTTGGGAGTGGAGCCGTGAGCCTTCCCGAGAGACCTAGGATTTACACACAAAAGGGAGTAAACCTTTTGGGGTTTAAGGCACGTACGTCTTGCCAAGACGAGAGAAGGAGCCAGCGGCAAGCACGACGCGCACCATAGACTGACGTCTTCTCCGTCTGCCAGCAGACCTGGCAGAGACGCCTGCTTTTCTGGGGCTCAGCCCCTGAGCCACCTCAGGCGGTCCGGTGGCCTGAAAACTGGCTATTTCCAACCCTCCCCTGCAACTGTGCCCGCCTTTTGACTTTTACTGCTGAGGAATATGAACAACTTCATGCCACGTGTGTGTCCTTCGTGTCACACGTGTGTCCCTTTACCAAAGAAAAGGCAGCTCAACCTCAAACCCTACAGTTCTGACCACTCGTAGTGGGGAACGCCAAGGCAGGAAGCCAAGGCCACGCACAGAGCAGCTCCAGCCTCGAACACGCCATCCCACCGTCTCCAAAAGCTCGGAAGCCCCGAGTCCAAGTCCAGATAGTAAACTACTGACAGAAGTCCGTCGTGAGCATCGTGACAGCTGAATTCAAAGTCCCAGCAGATTGACAATGGATTCCACTGGGGTTTATTCAGATCAAGCGCAGAGGACAGACGGGGACGTGTTTGGGGGCAGCTTTACAGAAGGAGCAAAGAGGCAACGTGACGTCCAGCGTCATGTGTGATAAAGTCACTCATCACGTGACAGCTGACACGGCTTCTCGTCTTCAGTCCGAAAGCAGCCAGTGACCAGGCCCGTCCTTCAAGGGCGACAGGGAGGCCTCGTGCAGCAGCGCCGTCCGCGGCCTCGGGTTCCCAGGATGTCCAGAGAGGGCTGGCGTGTGTCCTTGTTCCTTCCGGGGAAGGACCCTCTGTTTCTCCCACGGCTCTGCTGAGTTTATCTTCTTAACCCGACTGCCTCGCCCCTCAGAACCCTCCAGTGACTGACTCCCAGGGACTAAGGAAGCTGCCCGCTAAGATTGTGACGGCCACCCACCTGCTACGCCCACCCAGCATCCATTTCCACTTGGGTCTCAGATCATTGATTTTATTCCAGGAACCAACGGTTGTTACCAGATGGCATCACCAGCCGCCCTTGCACCCAGGGTGGCCTATGAGCTGGGGGGATGGACAGACAGGCACTGAGCAGAGGGGGAGGCAGGGTCCAGCCTCAGCGACCACTGGATGCCCCGGTGCATCACTCTGACCCACAGTGATGGAATGCTTACATGTGGAAGCTTCCTTCTGGACCTGTGAACCTTAATTTAAAGGCATGAGAACTTGAAGATACTACTGCAGCCCCCAGAAGAAGGAAGCCCTTTCCCAAACCCCGTGCTGACTGCAGTGACTCCTCCAGGACTCGCCCAGCCACGAGGTGAGGCTCTGATGGCTAACCTTGGTCTCTCGGAGCTCCCGTCTGCAAGAAAAAGCCCTCATCAGACAGACAGAAGCTGTTATAAAAAAAGAATGAGTCTTGTAAATAAGGTCACTTGTATCATTTTTTAGAGTCCACATATAAGTGATATCATATGACGTCTGTCTTTCTCTGTCTGACTTACTTCACTTACTGTGATAAACTCTAGGTCCAGCCATGTTGCTGCAAGTGGCATAATTTCATTCTTTTTTATGGCTGAGTAGTATTCCATGTGGTATCTATGTGATACACACACACACACACACACACACACACACACACACCACATCTTTTTTATCCAACAACACAACACTGTAAATCAACTATACCTCAATAAAAAAATTTTAAAAGAAAGAGTGGGTTTTTGAGTAAATTGGTCTTCCCAGCAAGTGTCTATTATGCTCTGTTTCCTAAGAAAACTGGAAGAATAAAGAAGGTCAGTTAGATATTTAAAAGCCCCTCTAACACAAAGATAAGGCTAGATTCTAAAACCAAGAGGAGACCCGAGGCTTCAACCGTTCCTGATGTCTCTGCATAATCTTTTCTTTACAGGTTTACCAATTTGCCACTTCATTACTATCCTTCCTAACATCCACCAGTCAATTAACCTAACCTCTCTATTTATTCACAATTAGCATATTTTATATTATGGACAGGAATTCAGTCTCTGTTTTTTCACCCTTCTTTTTCATTTTTCAGGTCCTAATTTAAGGCTTTCTGTACAAAAAACATTCATTAAGTCTTTGGGGACATCGCTGTAACTGAGCTGCGTGTCACTTCCACACGCACCATCTGCCCCCTGAACAGGCAGCTGGCATGAATCCCAGGCTTAATAAGCTGCCACAGGTGAGAAGCCAAGTCGGAGTCTGAGATTTCAAGGACACTGAGACGGTTTCAGGGGCCCGACTTTCTCCTAACGCTGCCGGAGGAGCAGGTGAGTGCGCGGGAGTTCAGAGGTGGCCACTAAACTGCCTGCTAACTTTCCCCTCCTCCTTAAGCAACGATGCTAGCAGAAGTCACCCTTGTGGAAATTCACACACGCACTTTCCTCAGTCTCATGTAAGTCTTTTCTCACTTAAAAGCAAAGGATCTACCACACACGTCTGTCTCTTCCGCTCCATAACATCAACTGAGGTAAAAGTTCAATGAAGCAAAAAGAAACTAACCCATAAGAATAGAGACCTGGGGGTACTGATGAGTGACGGGATTCCAGCAAATTTCTGCAAAGTGGGAAAAACAGGAAGCGTGTTGATGACAAAACAGGGTGAAAGGGCCGGCAGCCTGGACCACCCTGTGAGGTGGCCGCAGGGAGAGGGGCCTGACTGGTCGTCTGGATTTCCAGGGCTCCAGTCCTGGGACCAGGGGGAGTGGTGGGGGTGGGGTGGGAGATGGGCTGAAAGGGGTGGGAGGGAAGGAGGACTCACACAGCTGCTCCCAGAGCCCCGATCTCTCACACAGAACCTCCATCAAAGCCTGGGACCCTCCTCTGCAAAAGCTGAACGTGCAGGGAGGGCCTGGTCTCACGGCGGGTGTTAGGACACACTCAGAATAGTGAGGGGGTTTCTTCACAAGGGACTTCACCGGACTCCTTTGGGCCTCACCTGTCTCTTGGTTTAGCGACTACGGCCCTGGCCACTCCGCCAGCCCCAGCTGCCTTTTCACAAGTGCAATTCCGTGATTCTCAGGGCTCAGGAGGGCTAAAGAGAACCATTATTAAAAATTAAATTAGCTATTTTATACATAGTAGTGTGTATCTGTTAATCCCAAACTCCTAATTTATCCCTCCTCCCCCTCACCTCTCCCTTTTGGTAACCACAGTTTATTTTCTATGTCCATGAGTCTATTTCTGATTTGTAAATAAAATCTGTATCTTTTTTTAGATTCCAAAATCAGCTCCATGTCAATAAAAAATAAAATTAAAAGAATTAAATTATATAAACTTACAATTAAATAAATCATATCAAAAACACAGGTAAGGGAGGGAGAGTACAGATCAATGGTAGAGTGTGTGCTTAGCAAGCATGAGGTCCTGGGTTCAATTCCCAGCACTGCTGTTAGAATGAATAAATAAATAAATAAACCTAATTACCTCTTTCCACCAAAAATTTTTAAGTAAAAAACCCACAGGTAATCAATATTCAAAACTCATGACTTCCTACGAGCTTCACTTCATTTTACTTTTACATGTCACTGACTCTATTGAATCTGTATGATGAGAACACCATACAAGGCACCTTGTCCAGGTGTGCGTTGACAGCAGCCTGGTGTCTGTGCCACGGCACTAGGAAAGCCAGGTGACAGCCGCTCACCAGCCACACAGGCAGTCTGCCAGCACCTCCCCTTGTGCCTGCACGCACAGCCTTCACCTCCTGCCCTGGAGTTTAATGAGCGACCCGGGACCCCACAAGGTCACGCACCAAGCCCACGTGTGACACCTGAGAGAGCAGCATGGGGTCGGGGGGGTAGTTCCGTGTGCTGGCACTTCTGATGAGCAGGAGATGGAAGGTGGGGGGCAAATTCTGGCCTCGTTCTCTCCCGCAGGCAGACTGTCCTTACGCCCCGGCCGAGAGCATCCTCCAGGGAAACGGAGCAAAGGACTGCACTCAGTGGCAGGCCCGCCAGCCATCCAGCCGCCTGGACTGGCTCTCCCCCAGCCCCTTGCTCTCTGGCTCCCCTGCTCTGGGACTGAGCTTCCTTGTAAAGGCAGTGCCTCACCTCAGGCTCTGCCTTCGAGGGAAGTCAGGGTAAGACAGGTCCCGATGATGAAAGTGAGCACGGGGTGTCGGGAAGACAAGGGATGGCTGGACCAGAGGCCAGAGCAGGCGGACCAGCACAACCCTGGCCGAGGAGGGGCCGGCGGGCGGGGAGGGGAGCGGTCAGCAAAGCGGGATGATGGGAGAGTCGTTCCGAAAAGTTCTGAGACTTCCGTTGAGGGGCACAGACAGCTGGACGTAGCTTACAGGGAGGAAGGCGGGGAGGTGGGCACCCAGACCACACTGCCCCCTCCTCTCTCACCTCATTGGCTAAACTCGCTGGGAGCCAGAGAGCAGAGGTGGGGGGATGGGAACATGGGAATGGAAGACCTTCCCCACGTGATCCTGGAGCAAAACCTGTCACCCAACAGTCGCAAAGTGGGTCTCGTGGTCCCAGGCACTGTGATGCAGCCGCTGAGGCCCTGCCTGCTCTCGGCCCCGTGCAAGGCTGGTTCCCACTCTGCTGTTTCTCAGCTGACTTTGGTCCGTGGGCCGCGTTGCCCGGCCCGGCCAGCTTCTCTCTAGTGCCCTCTGCTGGAAGACAAGTAGAACTCCTTGCTGAAGACTAGTAATAACTGTTTTTCAGTTTGGGGTCTTTTCTGGTGGTGAATTTACAGCAATCGCTCCAAAGCCCAGCACGTCCCCGCAAGGCAAGGAGCAGGCTGTGAGCTGTCAGGAGGCTTTCTAGGGTGTGGGGATGAGGTGGGAAGCCCCACGAAAAAGACCGGCAGGACCCCGGGGCAGGGCCACTACCCTCCCGCCAGCACCATCCGGTTCCCTGGCCCAGCGCCATTAGCTCGCTTTTTAAACTCTGAAACAGCTTACTTCTAGGAAAGCAGAACTTACCCCTAAGAGTCTATTGGTTCCCTGAGCTCACTCGTGATTGGTCCATTTGTAGTGCTTCATTTGCATGGAGCTCACTCCTGACTGGTCCATTTCCCTCACCCCTGAGTGGTCCATTTCTACAAAGCTTGCTCCTAATTAGTCAACTTTGTTACACCTTATTTGCATATGATGCTACAAAATGTTGCAAAGTCTAGACTGGCAGCCTATAAAAGGCTGTGTAAACCTACAGACAGGGAGCAGAGCTTAGAGTGTTAACTCTTCTGGGCCTGCTGACTTAATAAACCTGAGTTCTCCAACCCTCCGAGTGCTGCTTTGTTTCTCACCCGGACGCAGGTTGCTGTCACAACTGAGCTGAAACACCGAGCTGTAACACACTTTGCTGGAACAGGGAGGAGAACCCTGCCTCCTGTTTGGTCTCAGGAGGGGCCCCAGATAAGCACAATGCAGCCTGACACTGGGAGGAAGGGGCCAGGTGCCAGGCTCTTCCCAGAGGGTGCTCCGCTGTCGAAGGTGACAAATCGGTCACCAGTCTCAGAAGTAAGAGTCCCGGCTGCTGGGAGCTTCTGCCTCTCCAGCCCCGTCTTGCTTAGCGGGAGGTAAAGAAATGTGTTCTTGCAGTGGAAGGGGCTAAGCATGTTACATCAAACCCAGAACTGATTTTTCTATCTGCCTTTTCAAGGGACAAACGAGGGTTATTATCTAAGATCCTCACTCAGTATTAGGCCTATGGGACCTTTTGCCCAGAACAAAATATCTCCCTGTTAAAACCTAACTCTCCCGTGGTGTTTACTGGCCTGTCTCGCTCATGAGACTGATTTTCTTGAGGTAGAGAGATCCAGGCCTCGTTGGAGCTCAGATTTTATTCTTTGATGGATGGAGGGAGGGATGGATAGATAGACAAACAAAAGACACAATATTTTTTTTTCCTCCTTGTGTCTTTTGAAAACATTTCAACTCTCCTTTATGTACAGAAATGTGGAAAAAATAATCATCGTAAGTATTGATGGATTTTCCGAAATTTAACTCACCTCTGTACACAGCGTCTAAATCCCCAAAGAGAGCCTTTCCAGATGCCTTCCTCCTACCCACCAGCCAGGGCCCTCCCCTAAGGTGACCACAGACAGCACGGGTTTTCTTGGCCTTCTTTTGTACTTAAAGTAGAATCATGCAGTGTGTCCTCTCTCCCCCTGCTCTGAATTATTATTGATTTCCGTTTCTGACTCCTTCTGGCATCATGGGCTCCCCTTCGGTGGGCGGGTCCTCCTGCGTCTGGCTTCAGTCCCTCCGTATCCCGTGTGTCAGGCCCACCCGTGCTGCAGCACGCCGCGCGGACCGCTCACTACCATGCAGTGCGGCGTCCTGTTGCTTCGGCGCCCCACGGTTGAGTCTGGGTTCTCCCAGAACAGACCCCAATCAGGGACCTGAGTGTGAGGGGCGATTTGGGAGATGAAGGAAACGTGGTGGGCGAGTGAGGAATCGAGAGAAGAGGGGGAGATGGTGAGTGATGGGCTGTTATCAGGCAGGCCACCGCCGCGGGCCGCTGGCGCTCAGCCCGCCGGTCCCCCTGGGAGACAGGGCAGGCTCGCCGGGAAGGACGAGGGGCCGGGGTGTGTCGACCCCCACGCCCCTTAGTCACTGGCTGAGGCCTTACCGGCCAGGGGCCGGCTGTGTTCATCCCCGGGCTCCCCCGCCTGCTCAGGGCCAGGCCGGGGGCTCTGGCACCAGAGAAAGGTCTTGGACAAAGAAAAGCAGGCGAAGGTAAAGGGGGCAGCGCACTGCCGGGCTCCGCCGCAGGCTCGTGGGGCTTGGATCTAGGCTGGCGCGTCAGCGCTCAGCGGAGAACATTCTGGACCAGGCCCGGTGAGGACATTTGCCTTCCTTGTTCACCCAGCTCCTGTTCCTTCTTTTCGACGTCTCCTTAGGGGACTACGCTTTCCTGTTACAGGCAGCCTTGGTGGGGTTGTGACCCACGTGAGGTCAGTCCCGTGCGGCAGAAAGGGGTTGGGACTGGCCCATCCCGGTGGTGGGGTGTCGACGGCCGTTCAGCAGTTCTCACGGCCTAGACCCCTGGGCACTTGCAAGCTAAGGTCTTCCTTCGAGTTTATGGACCGCCCCGTGTTCTAATAAACTCTTGCTGGTTGTCCAAGTCCGGGCCCTCCGAGCAGCAGGTGCCGAGACGAGAGCAGGTTTCCAGGAGATTTATTGCAGAAGAAGGGGAGGAGCCAGAGGAGGCTCAGACCACGATGCAGGACTGACCCGTGGAGGGCGAGGGGGAAGGAGGGGAGGCGGGATAAGAAAGTCTTTGCATCGCGGTTCTCAAATAGTGCCCCCAAGTCTGATGGGGAGTCCTGAAGCCAAAACTGCCTGGGTCTCAGGGAGCCGACCGGCCTCACTGCCCCTGCTGTGCCCGGTCACTGGCTGAGAGCAGCCTCTTTCCTGCACACGACATCCGGGCATGAAGTCAGTCCAGCACCCGGAGCCTTTAGTCAGATGTGCCCCCTGCCTCCTTGCAGCAGGACCCCCGAGAGGCCAGTTGTCACATCACCGGAGTCACCAGGACAGCAACCAAACAGCCCCCCGCAGCCCGGGCCCCTTCCCCATGGCTCCCGACTCTCCGTCCTGTCGGTGCATGTCCACATTCTAAGGCAAGCTGCCTTCTCCTGGAGTTCTTCGGAGGATTGAAAGTTTAACTAATTAAGCCACTTAAATTCCTTTTGGCATCTGAACCTCTCACCACAGCTTCTGCCTTTAAGAGACGAGTACTCTTTGACAGAGTTAAGCCTTTTAGCTGTGACCACTTTGTAAAGCCCAATGTCATGCGCTGGCTCAACCCCACCATCCAGCGGGGGGACCTTGGGCAAGTCTTGGAACCTCCCTGAGCTATGGTGTTCTCCTCTGGGACACCTTCACCCACAGGGTTGTGGTGAGAAACATAAAAGCTAATGCTGTGAAGTTCCTAGATGAGCTGATCCTGAATACCCAGTCCTTTTCTCCCAAATTGACGTATAGTCCAATTACAATGTTGTATTAATTTCTGGTGATTCCGTTATACACATATATATATTCCTTTTCATATTCTTTCCCATTATAGTCCATTACAAGGTATTGGCTATAGTTCCCTGTGCTGTACAGTAGGACCTTGTTGTTTGTCTGTTTTGTATATAGTAGTTAGTATCTGCAAATCCTGAACTCCCAGTTTGTCCCTTCTCACTCTCATTCCCTCCCCCAACCCCCCGGTAACCATAAGTTTGCTCTCTATGTCTGTGAGTCTGTTTCTGTTTTGTAAATGTGTTCATTTGTCTCATTTTTTTAGATTCCACATATAAGTGATATCATATGATATTTTTCTCTGTCTGACTTACTTCACTTAGTAGGATAACCTCCAGGTCCATCTATGTTGCTGCAAATGGCATTATTTCATTCTTTTTTATGGCTGAGTAGTACTCCATTATATATGTATATAATGTATGTATGTACACACACACACACACACACACACACACACACACACACACACTCACCACAGCTCCTTCTTTTTGCTTTCCTTCCCATCTCTGCATCCGGGCTCCTCCTTAGTGACCAGAATCGCTTTCCTCCAAGCACTGGGATTGGCTAAGCCATGGGAACTTGAGGGGGGTGGAGGGAAGGGGAGATACTTGGTACCGTTCACAGGGGTTTCCTGAGGCTGAGGGCCCACTAGTCGAGGCAGTTTACACGTCTTCTCGTTATAGACAAAGGCTGATGACGGCTGTTAGGTAAGACGGCTCTCAGGCTGGGGAGGGCTCTGCAGAGAAGAGCTTGAAGCTGCCAGTTCAGCTGGAGGGCTGTAGTGTGGGAGGGGAGTGGGGGGACCCTGGAAATGGGCCACTCAGCTGACCTCAGGTGACCGGGAGGTGAAGGGGGTTTGGAAATGAGTCTGAGGACCCAGGAAGGGAGCTGTGAGTCACACTGCCTGGAGCTGAGACGGCCTTCATCTCAGTAGGGGATGCAGAGTCAACGTTAAATGTCCCCTTGGCACCCCTGGTCCATCACACCTCTCCTCTGCAGAGCCTCCTGCATGGACCTCTGGGGACCCACATTCTGGTGGGTTTTGAGAACCATGGTGTGAAGTCTTTCTTATCCAACCTTCCTGCCTTCCTTCCTCCCTCCGGTCCTTCCTCCCTCCCTCTCTTCCTTCCTTCCGTCTCTCGACCATGGGGGTCTGTCCTGCATCTTGGTCTGAGCCTCCTCTGGCTCCCTCCCCATTTTTTCCAATTAATCTCCTAGAAACCTAATCATGCACCCACCATTCTTTGAAGTGAAGGGACTTTTACTTAATCAATACAAATGCCTGTGTCCCTGTGAAAGCCCCAAATGCTCCCCAGAGAAACTGGCTGGGCCGTTTGGTTGTCAGAAGCTGTCACAAGGGAGTCCTTTCCAAAGCCTCTGGGAAAAGTCTTGGGTTTGCAAAAAGTTTGTGAACAGAGAAAACTCTCAGGACCCTTAGGCTGTAGGTGGTGAAGTCTAGCTGATCGACCTCCGGGGGAAGGAGGGGTGCTGTTTCATCGCTGACTTGTTTTTCTGCAGTGGAGGGGTTACCTGGAGCCACCTGTCCTCTTCTGTCTGGCCCCTCTCGTGTCCAGGACAGGTATTTACAAGAAAGCTCACCTGGGTTGGGCCCCAGATATGCGAGAGGAGGGGGCAGAATGATCTCAGGACAAGGAGAGACAGAGGAGCCGTGGGGGTGCAGGAGAAGGCGGAGTGAGAGCAGGCGAGTGCCCGAGGTGACCTGACCAGAGAGCAGTGAGGGTGGGGGGCCCAGGAGAAGGCCTGGGAGTGACCGGTGCCTGGAAGGGGAATGGGAGGGCGGGGGAGGCTGCTGAGGGATCTGGGCAGGGGAGGGAGTGACTGGGTTTGAATGTTGGAAAGATGCCTGGACAACAGGGTGGAGGGGCCGACCTGCAGGAGACCCGGCGCCTGGAGGGAGAGGTCCACGCTGGGGCTCAGACAGGGCGGCAGGGTGGCGGCGGGGCACAGGGGAGACAGGCAGATGGACGCCCAGAGCCCGGAAGTAGTTAAAGCAACAGAAGCGGGTGGTGACTTGGGTCTGGGGATGACTCCTGGCTCTGAGTCACGGCAGACGAAGCCCATCAGAAGAAAGCAGGCCTCAAGGCCTCGGGGAGGATGATCGCGAACTCCGCTGCGGGTGTTCTGAGGCCGAGGCGCCTTGAGCACGTGCCGGCGGAGGGCCCAGGGCTCGGCTGGTTGCCTGAGTGAGGAGCTGCAGGTAGGGGCCGGACGAGATGCTGCCTTGGCTGCTGCGAGGACGGCGCCTCCGCTGAAGTCGGGGGTGAGATTTCCCAGGCGTGGTCTCTGGGCGGCAGCAGCAACTGCGAACTTGCTAGAAATGCAGAAACTCTGCCCTTCTCAGATCTACCGAGTCAGAACCAGGGGGCGAGGCCGGCGGTCCGTGCTTTAACACGCCCTCCAGGGGCCTTCGATGCGCAGGACGGAACTCTGCTGCACCCCAGAATCACTCGGGGAGCGCTTACCCTCAGTACCCGTCCTGTGCCGCTACACCAGAACCTCGGGCCAGGATCCAGGCAGGGTGACCAACTCGTCCCAGTCTGCCCGAGACTGTCTAGGACTTTCCTGGTTTCACACAGTAAGTCTTGTATCCCTGGACACCCGTCAGACCCGGACACCCTGGATCCAGCCCTCAGAAGCTTTCACCACCTCCCCACCGATTTCCTCCTGTGCATCCAAGTCTGAGGACCAGCGGCCCTGCGCCAAGGAGCTGTGGGTGTAGATCCCCGCTGGGTCCCCAAGGCGGCCACTGCGAGGTTGTGCTTATTCCCGAACCTGACAGGGGCCCGTCGACCATCTTAATATCAGTGGGGAAGGACCCAGGAGTTCATCCTGGCTGAACGTGAGCATCACCTGGGAAGCTTTTAAAAGTTCTGAGTTCCACTGGAATTTGACACAACATTGTAAAGTGATTATAAATCAATAAAAAATGTTAAAAAAAAAAAAAAAGTTCTGAGTTCCCCAGACTCCTTCAGAGATTGTGGTCTACCTGGCCGGGGACTGGTAGTTAATAAAAGCTCCCAGGAACGTAGAATTGCAGACAGGGTGGGACCATCAGGCCTGGGGCAGAATCTGATGGGAAGAAACAGTCCACCAGATGAAGGCCAGGTAGAGACAGACGAGCCTTCCAAATAGGGGTGAAGAGGGGGTCAGAGATGCAAGAGGAAACCAGGGGCACGGGGGGGGGGGGTTCTCAGCAGCCGAGGGGAGGTGCTCCTGCAGGGCAAGAACAGAGAAGCACTTAATAAACACACCACGGCTTCTTTACCCATCCC
This sequence comes from Camelus ferus, assembly GCF_009834535.1. Taxonomy (NCBI): domain Eukaryota; kingdom Metazoa; phylum Chordata; class Mammalia; order Artiodactyla; family Camelidae; genus Camelus; species Camelus ferus. Next base: position 17,969,211 of record NC_045714.1, on the reverse strand, counting down.
CTGTCCATGGGCACTTAGGTTGCTTCCACGTCTTGGCTGTTGTAAACGGTGCTGCTGTGAACGTGGGGGTGCATGGATGTTTCTGAATGAGAGTTCCCTCCGGATACATGCCCAGGAGCGGGATTGCTGGGTCATAGGGTGAGTCTATTTTTAGTCTTTTGAGGAATCTCCATACTGTTTTCCTTCACGGCTGTACTAAACTACATTCCCACCAACAGTGCAGGAGGGCTCCCTTTCCTCCACCAGGGAGCTCTATTCAGTATCTTGTAGTAACTTGCGGGGAAGAAGAATATGACAACGAATGCATGTATGTCCATGCACGATGAAGCCCTGTGCTGTGCACCAGAGATTACCAGAACGCTGTAAACTGCTCATACTTCAATAAAAATACATGTACACAGAGAACAATGATGAGGCAAGAGGGCCACTGGGCTGAGCGGCGCGGCGGGGGGGCCGGGGGAGGACGGGGGGGGGGCGAGGCGTGGCGAGCAGGCGGGCACAGCGGAAGCAGGGGCGAGGCGGGAAGAGGCGCGCGGCCGCCGCCGCGGGGGCAGCTGGAGGAAGCGGGGTGCTGCTTGCCCTTGTTTCCCCCTCTGTGCTCTCCTGTCTTTGCCCAGGGTCATGCCTGTCTTTTACTTTGGGGGAAGAAAAAAGGCTAACATGGTCCTCTCGATAAGCCCCAGGCATTTAAATAGCGGTGAAGCTCCTCCCTTCGGTCACTTCGCTCCCTCTGCCTGAGAGCAGAGGACGCGGCACGAATCCCGGCCACTGGGCTCCCAGGACTGGCGCGAAGTCACACGCGGCGCCCAGCCTGAGCCGGAGCGGAGCCTGCCCGGCGCCCGGGCCCCGCACAGCCCGCCGCTGCCCGGCCGAGCTGCGGGCGTGGAGCGCGGGACCGGCCGCCGCGGAGGCCACGCTCACCTCAGAACCTCGTGGTGGCCTCTCGGTCGTCTCAGGCGTCGGGAAGGATCCCGTTCCTGTGGCCGGGTTGGACGGGACCCAGCGCCACGAGCAACCACATCCCTGGGACACAGAAAACTAGAGGCGGCGGATGCAGAACCAGGCGTCTGTCTTGCCATCTGATTTCTGATCATTTCAGAGCCCGCGATTCAGTTCAACCCCCACCCCTTGTTTATCCCTCACCACTTAGGTTTACGCATGGTATTTATTCACCAGAAAATATCAGAAGCTATTTATTGCAAACATTTCCTGCGGTGTTTCTCTTTCTTCTCACAGCAAACGCAGAGGTCTCCCTTTGTCTCAGAATGTATCGCAGAGGGCGCAGGGATCTGACCGGAACGCATGAGCTGTGTGACGGCTACCCGGCGTCCACGTGTCTTTCTTCTCCGCTCCCTTCTTCCCTCCCCTCACCCTTCCTGATTTTCCTCTTCGTTATGTAGGTAGCGGTGAGAGGTGATGGGAAGAGAGTCAATTTCGATTAAAAGGGGAGGTCAAGAACCGCCAAGCTTAGCAAGGACCTTGCAAACTCCTTATGTGTGCGGCCGCTGAAAGAACGTTTGGGTCTGTCTTTTACTTTGGGGAAGAAAAAGCCCTGAGAGGGCTGTCCAAACGCGCGTCGACGGCTCCCGCCTCCCTGTGTGGCCCCCTGTCCCCGCAGCGGCCCCGCTGGTGAGAAATCGCCTGCTTCTCAGGAACCTGCCTTCTGTCTCCCAGAGACACTTTCCTGTTGAACGCTTATCTGCATGCATGAAGGCCCCGCGACAGCCCCCTAACTGCCGCGGCGCCCGACAGTGATTAGCAGACGCCTCATCACGGCGGCTGCGAATCCGCCACATTTACCTGTTCAGCTCACACTGCGATTACCGGGCACCTCACCCCCGACAAGTGCAGGTGCTAATTATCCAGACGAGACGGGCTGCTCAGAGTCGCCTGGCTGCTTTCGGCTTCTTGACTGTTATTTCGCTTCAGGTCATAGTCAGCACGACTGACTTGTGTTTGATGAGTTGGTTTATCAAGGGCTTCCCTTGACTGTGTTGGAGATAGAGTGGAGTAACCCCTCAGGTATATGAATTTTAGAAATAGAATACCAGCTCCTGGAGCTCCTGGAAGCGTAGAGACACGGCCGACCAGCAGGTGGCAGTGTGGACCAGAGGATAGAAGTGTCTTCCCCCAGCTCGCGCTTTTGGGGTAAGACTCTGCCGGTTTACTTACTACTCCTGAGAGCTTTTGCATTAAAAGGCCTCCCAGCCCTCTGGGCAGAAGGGCTCTGATGAGGGGCTCCAGAGAGTCACCTTTACACGTGGCTCTCGGTCTGGCAATGACCACCCAGCCTTGGAGCTCGGGGGAGACGCTCTGCTCAGAAAGCCTGGGGTTCCTGGGCAGTCTCCCCAAGTTTCCTTAAGGTCGCTGGACTCGGGTCGCTCATTCTGGGTTCTGCTTGCACTCCCTTCCCGACAGCCTTGCTGTCCTTGGTTTCAACCCAAAGACTTTTGGCAACTTTATTGCAACCGGATGAGAAAAAAAGTCTTCAATTTAAGGACAGTTTACATAATTAAAAAAAAAAATGTTTCTAAATCTTGGTTCCCAGGGTGACTAAAATGAAAACAGGTCATATTGTTTTTTTAAAATATCCATCTTTAACTCCCGGTTCTTGGCAAAACAGCGGACTTTTGTAAGTAAAGGAGTGCTGAGTCCTTCGGGGAGACTGTTGCAAGGAACCCTGCTGAAACAAGCATCTGGTGACAACGGAGGAAGCGCGGTGTAACGGCAACGGAGGTGAAGCACGAAGAGGGCACGTCTGTGTGCCCGTCAGTGTGCAGCGGCGTCTGTCAGCTCCGACTCACTCTGCTTATTCACCTGGAGTAACACGCGCAGATAGAACCTTCCTGTCCTTCTTCCTTACGTGAATTTTCTGTTTCTGTTTCCCATTAAGCTGCTGAAAAAATAGGATTTATCCCAGCATCCTGTAACTGCTACAGGTTCTAGATTCACTTGTTAAGCTCCTTCTTTAATTCGGAATCTCGAGTCCCAGGACAGTGCTTGCCCTTGCAAGGCGCGTTTCCACCCGCCTTAGGGTTCTCCGGGGAAGCAGAGCAGCAGGATGCGGAGGGAGATCGGGTGATTTTAGGAAACTGGCTCCCACGGCTGTGAGAGACTTGGGAAGCCCGAACTCTGCAGGGAAGGCCGGGGAAGAGCTGCAGTTTCAGCCCAGAGGTGGTCTGTGGAGGAATTCCCACTCTTCCAAGGAGGTGAGTCTTTTTTCTCACTGCATATTTTATTTTATGTTTTATTGAAGTGTAGTTGATTTACAATATTAGTTTCAGGTGTACAGCAAAGTGATTCAGGTATACATACACATACATACATATGTATTTTTTTCAGATTCTTTTCCATTATATGTTATTACAAGACATTGAATACAGTTCCCTGTGCTCTACAGCAGGTCCTTGTGGCTTATCTATTTTATACACAATAGTGTGTATCTGTTAATCCCAAACTCCTAATTTATCCCTTCCCCAGCTTTCCCCTTGATAAACAGTCTGTGAGTCTATTTCTGGTTTGTAAATAAAATTTGTGTCATTTTTTTAGATTCCACATAGAAGTGATATCATACGATATTTGTCTCTGTCTGACTTACTTCACTTCTATGATCATCTCTAGGTCCATCCACGTTGCTGCAAACGACGTTATTTCATTTTTTTATGGCCGAGTAGAGGTGAGTCTTTTAAGACAGCTGACTGGATGGTGCAGTCTGCTCGACTCACAGTTCACTGATTTAAATGTCCATCTCACCCAAAAGACAGCTTCTCAGAAATATTCAGAAAAATGTCTGACCAAGTATCTGGATACCACAGCCTGGCCAAGTTGATGCACAAAATGAACCATCACAACGCCTAACTTTTTCCCCCAAAAGGGCTTCCTTGAATGCACAGACGGAACTCGGGGCAGGTCGGCACTTTCCATGTTCCCTCACATCCAGGCAGAGACTTTGCACAAAACAGCAGGCGGAGAGCCCAGGGCACTGGGCTGCGGGCCGAACTCTGTCTGCGCCGACTGCTGGTGTGGCTTTGGGGAGTACGAGGCCCTCCGGCCCTGGTTTCCTCCTCCAGTAAAATCTCCAGACAGCCAGAGGCCCCTGCAGAGGGCCGCGGCCACTGACAGCCACGGGAAGGCTAGTCGGGCTGGAAGCTCCTAGCGCAGCCCCGGGGGACGCGGGGAGGCGGGAGAGCCAGGGTCCGGGAACCGGGTGGAGCTCTCCATCCTCGGGTGGGAGCAGAGCCCAGAGTCCGGGCTGGAACTTGGGAATGTGCCGCCGTGGACTGAGGACCTGGTAAACGGCTTCCCCAGTGGCCCTGCTGTCCCCTCCCTGTGCTCCTGTCCCTCTCAAGGTGGCTTCACTGCTCCTCCCTTCAAAACGTGGAGTCTGTTTTCCTGCCCTTGGATCTGACGGGACTTGCGACTTGCTTTGGCCAACAGAGCGCAGCGTAACCGAGGTCTCAAGAGGTGGTGAGTGCCTCTCTCGCCCCTCCTGGGACCCCGCCCGACCTCCGCAGGAAAGCCTGGAGCAGGCCGCTGAAGGCAAGGGACGTGTGGCCCAGATACCCCCGCCGCTCTGCTCGCCACCAGGTTAGGGACGACTTGTTAGCCAGCAGAAGCACGCAGCAGCTGCCCTACAGCTCTGGCGAGAGGTTTCCTTACCTAGAACCCTGCTGATGGGAGCTACCCCAGTGCACGGATGGATGTACAGTCCACTCCGTACCACCAGCTACTGCTAAGCTTTAACTGGTGCCCGTACATCCATTTGCAGGTGAAGGAAATTAATATATTTCCTCACCCTTAGCGGTGTCTTTAACTTGCTGGCTGCTCGCAGGATCCGAGGTTTTGTAACACAAGGCTGTAATTCTGTTTCTGTGCTCAAGTGACCTTCAAATCATCGCCTCCTCTTGGGAAGTGCACATTTCTTGGAAATTTCTAGTAGACAGTTCCTTATTAATGCCACTTGTCAGAAGCCCTGTCTCTGGCTTCTTAAATAAATCTACTTCTCATTGCATCCCCAGCCCAGAGCGTTCAGCGTCCCAGACCAGACCCTCTGGGAGGCAGATCTTAATAACCTGCGTTTTGTGTTAAGTCTCCCCTCCCCCTTTTGGACCCTGGTCCCCAGAGCCCCTTCGATATCAGTGAGACTCAGGAACAAGGATTCCTACATGAAAGGGTCAGGATAGCAGTTGGCCCCACACAAATCTCCTTTTTTGCCACCAATCCAGCCATCGGACAGGCCTGAATTCCAGCTTCACACCCACATCCTTCCAGGGCTGGGGTCCAGTCCTGCTTGGAGTCCTGACACTGAACTCCGCCTTCCGGGGGGCACCTCAGTCCCTCCTCCCTGGTTTGTCAATGAGTAACGTTCAGGATATGAGATTCTTTATCCACTGAGGGGCCGTAGATGGGGCTGGACAGGTGGAGAAGCGCTCATTCAGATCACCCGAGAAGGCTCTCGCCGCCCAGGGCACTTGATTTCCTCTTCGTCCCAAGGGCAGGCGGGCGGGCGCGCCACGCTGAACCGGCTCCACCACTAGGAAGATGTGCGACGCCTCAACGTTTCCGCCCAAGCAGCGCCAGGATGCACAGAGCACTTTTCACACGGCATTATTTGAATTTTGTGATAGTCCTGTAAGGTACACAGGACTGTGGTCAAAACTCCCATCACACAGACAAGGAGGCTGGGACTTGAGACTGCCTGGCTTGGGCATGACAGATCTGGGCACTGGACTCGGCTCTCTTGACTCCAAACCCAAACTCCGGTGGATTCCGCTCAGATGTCCCAGGGGTGACCCTGCAGATCCACGTGGCCTGTTTGCCCAGGTGAACTGCCAGCCAGGACCAGGCAGGTCGGAGTTTTTTGTTTAAATACCCCAAACTTTCAATGCATTAGTCTCACTACTCACTCTAGACATATTGAAACATTTCACATGAGAACGTACATTGATCATTTTTTAAACATACGACACCTTGACGGCTCGAGCCCCCTGCTCCTGCAGGGGTGATAGTCTTAGGTTTGTGGCCGGCGTGTTCAGTGGCCTCTCGGCCTCGAGGGGATGGATGCGCCGGGGAGGAGAAGCTCCCAGTCACTACGGGGCGGGGCCCCCGTCCCCTCCCCGCCTCCCTGCTGCAGCCCCCCCTCCTGCAGGCCTCCGGCTCTGACACCACCTGGCTCCCCTCCTTCTCTCCAGCGAAGTCATTCCTTTCCGATGCAAGTGACCCAAACACATGCGTCCTTGTTGGGGACCAGGACCTGTCCTTTTCATGGTGAAGATAAAGCGTGGATTCAAAGGATGATGTGGACACTTTAAACAATCAGCTTCAGAAAACAGCTCAAATTCACAGAAACAGATCCACAGACCTTCGGGGGGAACCACAAATCTTCTGGGGGAAGCTGTTGATAGCTTTATTTTTCTATTTTGTAAATATATACGTGTATACTTTGCTTCAATTAAAAGTTTATTTTTAGTGGCTAGTTTCTCTTTCGTGACGTGACATGATTTTGGTATTGAGGATTGCTTCTTTGAACACTATTAGGCAGGTTTAAAATATTTCTTCATGTGCTGAGTTAGGATGTTAGCGTTCCCATTTCCCTGGGAACGCCCGTGTGCCTTTTGAAACATCCACGTTGTCACGTGAGGTCTGTGAGCTCTGATGTGGTTGAATGTTGGGGAGAGAACACAAATTTGCAGGAGGAGAATGAGGGCCACCTTTTAAGGTCCACTGCTTGGTAGGTGGTGTCACTTGGTTCAAATAATACGAGAGTGTTAGCATGCATAGCCGAGCAGGGCCTTAGAACGGAGTGTCCTATTCTTACTTATCTAAGACTTTTATCTCCTGACTTGGATGGAAGCCAGAATGAGGGTCCTGGTGGCTGGGGGATGGGACCAGGTAGTCCCCTGCATTGAAGGGTAGAGACAGACCCAGGATCCCCAGTGACAGGAGGCCCGTCTGGCTGATAAAATAGAATGCTAGGCAACCGGAGTCACCCAGGCAACCAGTGGGGTTGGGGGACAGCCACCAAGGGGTGACCGTGGGTCCCAGATGAAGGACTGATGTGCAGCACAGAGGCAGGCCACGCAGGCAGGCACGATGCAGACACGGGGGCAGGGGTCGGCCCTGGGGACGTCTGCCAGCTGCAGAGATGGGCGTCGGCCCACGAGAGGGGCAAGAGCGAGACCCCACTCCCAGAACCTGAAAGTCACCAAGAAGGAGGCAGACAGGTGCGGGCGCAGGATGTGAGCTTGGACCCCAGGCGGGCAGGACCCTCGGGGCAGACAGAATCTGGAGCAGCTTCAGGGATGCAGAGCTGTGGACTTGAACCGTTTTCTCAGGGCTTCTTCAGTTTGCACCCTAGCAAGGCCGCCCGCGTGGTCCTGCGTGTGAGCACGGCAGAGCGGGGGCTGGGGGAGCAGGCGGGGCACTTCCGCGCTGGGGCTCCCGGCGGGACATTGCTGGATCTGAAAGTACCGAGTGGCTCCAGCTCCCCAGCTGCTGTGCGCACAGCGTGTGTGTGTGTGAGCGTGTAAACGTGTGACGGGGCGGCTTGGACGTCCCTCCCGGGTGGCCAGAGCAGTAACCCCATGTGTGACGTCCCATCGGTGGCCCGTGCTCATCAGAGGGCACGGGGCCCACTTTCGTTTTCTCAGAAGGAAGTGGCCTGGCGCTTCGTTTCCACCTGCCAGGTGGCAGCCTGATGGGTGAGTCTGACAGAACAGCTTTCTTTGTCCTGAACAGGATGCTCTGGAGAGCGGAAGCCAGAAGAGGCCTGTGTCTGTTTCCATCCTCCTGGTGCCTGAGTTTTCAGGGCCCGGGAGAGGGAGGGGCCCCAACTTTCAGGAGCGGGAGCTTCACCGGGGAAGCAGATCGGGCCGTGGCCGTCAGGAGGGGTCGGGCTGGAAAGCGAGCCAGAGGTTTGAGTGACCGCAGCCTCAGGAGGTGGCTTCTGCATCCTGCCAAGAGGGGACGCCCACAGAGGGTCTCAGAGGTGCTCCCTGCCTCCCACTCTGAGGTCTCCTGCCTGGACCAGTCCAGCAGCGGGGAACAGCCTTCAGCAGCCCGGTGACTTCAGCTGGACGCAGAGCTCAGAGGGTCCTTCCCGATGAGTGGGGCCCTCGGTGTCTCTGATGCAGAACCGTCCCCTTTTTCTGTCTCTCTTTAGCTCCCTGGTACATAAACATCCGAGGGTGAGGAGCACTCAGCCACAGTGAACGGCCTGAAGGACGAATGCATCCTGCATCTCCCCGCCAAGGGGCAATGCAGAGGCTCCGGGCGGCTCCGGCTCACGGTTCTCCCTCTGCCGCCCTCGCTGAAGCAATGGAGTCATGTGCGAAGCCTCCGGGTCTCCTCCCGGATCAACCCGCGTGCATTTGTTTTGTATCAGCGTCCTAAAGAAATAGGTGAAAACAGCCAATGGAATGGAATGGCTTCTATACAATTTTTCAAACCTTATTTTTTCCCAGTGTATTAAGTAGCCTGCCAATTACCAAACTGCTTATTTCCTTATTTGGAATCATTTCTGTTGTGATTATGTGTTTGTGTACTTTCTGGGGTTAGGATATCTGGGGAAAAAAAAGAGAGAGAGAGAGAAAAAAGCCGACTTTGTTATCTGGTCAGTGTTTGGTCCTCAGGACAAAATAAGGGATTCAATTATTTTAAAGATCCTTCGTTTGTGTACTGCCTCACTACTCAAAGTGTGATCCTCAGACCAGCAGTTTCAACACCCCCTGATCCTGTTAGAAGGGCAGGATTTGGGGCAGATCCCGCTACATGTCCTGAGTCAGGATCTGCACTCGGATAAGTGTTCCAGAGGATTCCACCGTGCACTGATGCTGGAGGAACACTGGCCGATAGGCTTTGGCCGATAGGCGGGTTTCTTTGTCACAGATCGACTTTGCTTAGCGATCACGGCTGCACAGATCTGTGAGTCTCAACTTGCCTCATATCCTTGCCTGTCTCTCTCCACAGATGGATGGATGGATGGATAGACAGATGTAGGGTAGGTATAGCTGTGTGTATACATTTTCGTGCTTCTTAATGCAACCATTTTGCTCAGTTCCACGTCTTGTGCAAAAATATATAAAAATAAGCAGGAAAACCCACGCTTTCTAACTTTGGCAACAATCAGTCAGCAAGTTTTACTGAGCACCTACTGTGTGTCAGGCACTGTCCTTGGGGCTGAGGACACATCAGTGGCTGAGACAAAGGCCTGCTGTCATGGGACTTAAGTTCCAGGAGATACAGACATTCAAACAAGCAAGTTACGAGGTCTAACACGGCCTCGGATAGGAACTAAGACAAAACAGCCTGTAGAAATAAGACAAAGCGAACCCTCGGGGAGGCTAACGGGGGTGTCCGGGGGGACCTTTCCCAGCTGTCCACAGAGCCACCTGTCAGGTGGATTAAGAGTCCTGGACCAAGAGGCAAAGAATGAACCAAGAAACCGCGGAATTTTCAGCTTGCGCTGAGAGTTTTTATTTGTTTTCTTAAAAAATTTTTTGTGTGGGATGGTAATTAGGTTTATTTATTTATTTGTTTTGTTTTAATGGAGGCAGTGGGGATTGAATCCAGGACCTCGTGCACTTCAGGCACATTCTCTACCACCGAACTACACCCTCCTCCCTGAGAGTTTTTGAATTAGCAGATACCCTAATTTAAATTTCTTTTGCAGGAAGACCAGGGAGGAAGTGAGGGATGGAGAGGAAGCAAAAACTCACTTCCTTGGGTTTCAGCTGAACGTCCATCAGCCTTCGGATCAGGAGGGGCTGGGAGGCAGGCAGAGGTGGTTCACCCCAAGAATGGCGTCTGCATCAACGTCAACCCTTCCGAGGGGGTTCTTCACCTTCCAGGCCCAGGTGGCTCCCTACAGCTGTCTACCTAAGACATACCGGGGACAGAATTGTGGCATAATCCCCTTTGTGAAGAAAGGGTGGCTGTGGGTCCAAGCACCATGTTTAAAATAACGTCCTGTTGAATCCTCGTTCACCGTCCTGCAGTTGAAAGAATTCCAGGAAATCAGCGTTAACAGCAGCAGACACGAGAACTGAGAGTCAGGGCAGCTGCTCCTACACATCCTGAGATTTTTTTTTTTAATCCAACAAAAACTATGTTAGGAAAAAAGATTTCCTGCTGCAAAAATATCTGAGCCATAGTTTCTGGTTGATTATTATCATCATTTTGAACTAAAGGGGATAAAAGCCAAACATTTGTTTGAAATAAAAGCAGGGGAATGTCCACCAGAGGCACGTGGATGGGAACATCTGAGTGACAGGCGGAATCGCCGCCACATGAACGCAGTCAGTGTGCTGCCACCGGGGCGTCCTGCGGCTCCTCCTCTTCGTGGGCTCAGAAGACGACTTGTTCTTGCCTTGACCTCTGTCGCTTAGCTTCTTGGAGGGAAAAACAAGAAAGGAAGCGTGCCTTTTCAGTTCCTCTGCGAGGTCATTTTAGTTCAGCACATGGGACACTCGTGGATTGAGATGGCCACCTGCCTTTGTGTGTGTGTGGCAGCTGCCGTCTGGAGGTGTGCCCGTCTGTCTGCTTTGGGATGAAAGGAAGATACTCAAACCAGAGAGCACCACTGGCTGACTTCTTCCCTTCAGCAAACAATCACTAGGACAGTGGGCGCCTCCTGAGTAAGATGCTATGGGGGAGGGATGGAAACACACAAAAATGTGACCCCCAACCTTGAAGGACACTCCCCTCTAGGGCAGATACACGAGGTACACGAGGACCACGAGAAGGCACCGCGGAGGAGCCTGGGGGGAGGCCTAGGAAAGTAATTCATGCTGAGCCCTCGGGGGGCTGCTTGGAGGAATGAGGACTCAGCCGGGTTCGAAGAGGCTCCCGGCCGGGAGGCGTGCAGGTGCTCCGCCACGGGCCCTCAGGTACAACGTGGCGCCCACCAGCTGGGGGGACAGCGCTGCAGAGCGAAAGGGGCAGGGAGCGGAAGTAACGAGACTCGCTTAGGGCGTAGGGGCCAGAGGGACAGGCTGTGGCCCGTCTGCCGAGCCTTGCGATCCCAGCCTGCAGAGGACTGGCATTTCATGAGTTGACAATGAGGAGCTGTTGGAAGTTTTGAGCCGGGGTCCTGACTCAGTCACTGAGGGGTGCTGCTAACTTACCCTGGTGGTTTTGTGCAGGCACGCTGCAAGAGGGAAGGACTGAGTTCAGTGAGTCCATTAGGATGTGTTTTTAATAGATCGGGCTTAAAACCCACCCCTTCCTTCGCATTCCCAGGAGATGGCAGTGGGAAGGGACAAAGGAAGCAGATGTGAGCGAAGCTGGGGTCGTCATCCTCAGGGCTCATGGGACGAAGGAGGCAAGAAGCTGATCAAACATGGTTTCCAGCCTTCTTGCTGGGAGGTGTGTCTGCCTCTGGCCACAATCAGAGTCCAGGGTAGAGCGTGTGCTCGGAACAGAAGGTAACGGGAGAGTTTTGACACGTTGAACTTAGCAGTCTAATGGGATGTTTGTAACGTTCATAAATCCTTCCACACGTGTATAAAGCATGTACGCATAAGCACACATGAATTTATGTACATAAAGTATGCATAATGTTTCTAAGTTTCTATGTTATTACTACTGGTTTACAAGGGGTGCTTGTTAATAGAAACCATAGCAACTTGACTCTAGAATGTACAGAGTCCTACTTCGGAGGGCTGGAAAGACCTTCAAACCGGCCATCTTTTGTTTCTCTTTCTGTTTTTCTCCCAGTTTGGTTAGAAGGTGCACGAGCCTGGTGGTCATCTAGCATTTCCTCTGGGTGCAGATAACTGGACCTTGGGGGCCCAGAGCACACTTACTGACTCAAGCTGTTTTGGAGCATCGCTGGAGTGGGAAGCAGGGCGAGAGAGAGGGCTGCTCCTTCTAGGAAGTTCTGAGCGGTGCAGGACGCCGTGCTGAGGCTGTCATCTCCACCAGGAGGCCCCGCCCCCCCCCCCCCCCCCCCCCCGGGGAAGCTCTGGGAGCAGGTCGCGGTCTTGTCTCGCGTCTACCCTGGTGGTGTTGGGAGCAGGCCAGCTGGAGAAGCCCAGATCACCCTCTTCCTGTTGTCTCTGGTCATGTCCCAGAGACTCTCAAAAACTCCAGGGAACCCGAATGAGTTTCATGTGATGTAACAGGAGGCACCTTGACTTGCACAAGGTTACTGGGGGTGCAGATGACTCACCGCCGCCATGATGCACAGGAGGTGAACCCAGAGATCTCCCCCACCAAGGCTGACACGACATTTAAATGACAAAAGAGCCCCAGGAAAACACATTTAAAAGATCCTGTAATATGGCAGGAACACGAGGGTATAAAGGGAGTTGGGATGCGTTTAGAGCGTGTCTCGAAGTTGTGAGCGTTCTGCGCCTGCGGTGTGGGGTGAGAGTGGAGTCAGACAAGGAGGCGTCTCAGCCACGCAGAGCCGGCCTGTGTGCCGGGCGCGGGCCCGTGCTGGCTTCCAGCCTCGGAGCTCGTCGAGTCCTTGTTGTTCGTTCTCTGAACGGCGATTCTCCTCTCCTTGTGGACCAGGACCAGAAAGATGCCTGCTGCTTGGTAACTTGAGAGGCCTGCTCCTAAAATCTTGGCAAGCGACAATGGGCAGCCAAAACCTACTTCTTGGAGCTGTGGCCCTTGCCAGGGAAGTTTCTGGAACCCCAGTCCTCCCAGCACTTTCCAACACGTGGCCAGAGAGTGTCTCCACTCTGCCCACCACCAAGTTCTCCCGGTTAAAGCGCGGTGCCCGCCATCCCCCCGACGCCTGCTCTGGCCCCACTGGGCGGTGTCTGCGGGTGGTCATTTTGTTGCCATTGAAGCCGTGAGCGCGGGGAGGCTGGCCGCTGTCACCAGTGTTCCTGCCAGCAGGGGTCTTTCCTGAGAGGGCTGTGCTCTTGTTCTTGGCACTGCCCCCCAGGAAAATTCATCATCCGGTAACCACATCTAAAGCACAAATATTTGAAAAAAAAAAAAAAGACTAAACAGACTCATTAAATTTTTTCTTATTGACATCTAGTCAGTTTACCATGTTGTGTCAATGTCTCGTGTACAGCCGACTGTCTCAGTCATCCATCTACACACAATATTCCTTTTCATATTCTTTTCATTTTCATTATGTTACTACAAGATACTGAATATTGTTCCCCATGCTACAAAGAATAAATTTGTTGTTTCTCTATTTTATATATAGTAGTTAGTATCTGCAAATTTCAAATTCCCAATTTATCCCTTCTCACCCCCTTTCCCCTGGTAACCATAATTTTGTTTTCTATGAGATTCATTAAATTATAATATGATAAAATCATCGACCAAATGGAAAATTCATATAATAAAGCCAGAAAAAAGTTGTGAAATATAGTTTACAATAATTATTTGCATTCAAGGCTGTACATCAGTACATACAACAACATGGCCCCAACATGAATTCAATCCAAATAATTCGTATATTAGATTTTAAATAATGCAGACGGAGCTAGGGGCCAACAACAGCCAGCAAGGAACCTCATATAAGAATAAAAATGCAAACGTGTGTATCATGTCATTGCATTATTTGTTTTCATAAGTTCTTTTAACTTTCACTTTGCCTGCACGTCGTGGTCATAGCTACAGACCAGGTAGAGGAGCCACCATGCCACCTTCTGAGTTATTAACTCACTTGTTCATTCAGAATCACCACTGCACCCCAGGCTGTGTGCTACGTGCTGGGGTACAGGGATGCTTCTGACTCTGACTCTCACCGCCCCCCTCAAGGAGCTGAGACTCTGATGTCAGCTGTACTCCTGAAATAAGCGATGCGAACCAAGGAGGCTCTGGGGACTTGAGGCTGATAAGGGGCCCTGCACATGGGGGTGAAGATTTCAGTCTTTATTCTAAAAGTGATGGGAATCTTCAAAAAGTTCTCCTTCAAAGGGTGAGACCATCAGGCTGGGGTTTTCTGATGGACTCTCCGAGGGGACGTTTAAATGACCCCCGACTCAGAGAAAAACAGGTGGAAGTGGAGACAGCAGTAGGGGGCTGGCATGGCGGTGCAGAAGGCAGAGGGCAGCACAGACTGGGTGTGGCCGGAGGGGAGGCGAGGCCTCTCCTCCCTGTGGTGTATCAGGCACTGATGTCGGCCACGCACCAGACGCCAGATTGTTCTGCACCAATCCGAGATTCTCCTACTGTCATCACAATTTTGTTGTCTGAGGTCTCAGCCCCAAAGGGGCACTGAGGTCCACCACTAACATCTCATTTCAGTGTGTGCCTTCCCTGACCCTGACCAGCCCTAACCCACATCCTCACCCTCACCCACCACCCTCCAGATGTGGCCAGAAAGCCTGGCATCCAGGCACGAGCCCAGTATGGGCAGCAGGTGGGATGATCATACTTAGGGAATTGGCCGGTTACCAGGGAGTGGCTGTTAAGGGAAATGTGCCATGTGTTGGAGGCCCAAGAAAATTCTGGAATGGTCATTTGGTCATATGTCCACTATGTCTCACTGGTCAGTTACACACATACATGTCAGTCCATGACAAGCAGGGGTGGGCCGCAGTTTCTGTGTAGAAGCAGACATCTGCCTGGGAGTGGAGTGGTGGAGGTGGCGGCCTTGAAGGTACATTCGTGTGAACTTCAACTTTACAGAAGTTGGAGGAAATGCCAGTTGCCCATATTTAAAAAAAAAAAGGAGAAGCCGATGGAAATATGGGAGCCGGACTAAACCTCATACACACACACACACACATACACACGCCCAAGCATCCTGCTGGGAACTCAGTTACCATAAATGTTAAAACAGCACAATGAACGGTTGCTCTGAAAACATGGGCAAGTAAACTTCCTGAGACAGTCAATGGAAAGTCAGAAAGTCCCAAAAAATGCTTATTCCTACCCCCCTTGGGGGAGGGCCTAGGCCCCTTAGTGTTTAGATGGTAGCAGACATTTTCATCGTCTTCATGTTCTCCTACTTTTCTGCAGAACTGAGCACCTGTTTGCTCAGACCTGGCTCCTCAACAGCTGTGACCATACACTGGGCCAGCAGGGGGCGCGCGCGCGCAGCGTCGCCGCGGAGGCAGAAGCCCCGCCTGCAGTTCGGCCTCGGGCCGCGGGGGCCGCGCCGCCTCCGCGGGACGCGGCTCGGGGGAGAAGGCAGCGCGGTCGGGCTGCCCCCGGCCATGGGGAGATGTGCGGCCTCCGAAGAAGCAAGGCAAGTTCTTTTTACTGTTGGAAGAGAAGGCAATTATATAGCATCTCTTAACAGCTTAACAAAATCAGAAATCAACTAAAGCCTCCAGAACCGTTATTTTAAAAAGTGACCAGAGCAATAACTTCAAAAAGAAAGACAGAAAAAAAAAAAAAAAGCCAAACCAACAACAACAACAAACTTGCTATGGCTCCCAGCAGACTCCAACAGCACACCTTTGGGAGAAATGATAAAATAATCGTAAATACCAGATTCCTTTCTGGAAGCATGAGAAGGCACGGAAAGGCATGAAGGCAGCAACGACACTTAAGCAATAAACACATTCGAATAAACGTATCTGCTTCCGCACATGTTTCATTCCCCATTGGCGTCTGAGCGTGGATCTTAATTCAAGAGGCTTAACCTACTCGGGGGAAAACAAATAAAAAAGAATGCAGCACGAGGCTTGAAGATCTTCACATTTATAGACTGGTGTGAACTCTCTCCCCCACACACTGTAATCTGGGTGGCTTTCCTTCAGAACTATTAAGGCGTCTTCATGGAGCCAGGGTGCTTCTCAGCAATACGAATGGTGCGCTCGACGTCCCTGTAAGTGAGATAAATGACAGCAAACTTGTCTGAACAGATGCAGCTAATAACAGAGGCATGGACGCGTCCTATGGCGGGAACAGAAATGTTCAACAGCAGACGACAAGGGCCCCTGGCGTCCTGACAGCGTGGTCCCTGAGGGACAATGCCCCAGCATCTCCAGCTCCAGTGTAGCCAGCTCCTTCAGAAGGTCAGAGTCACCTCCAGTGCAAGGGAAACCCCCTGGGGTTTCAGGGCTCCACTTCCGGAAAACGCCAAGAAATGTCTAGTGGAGGAATGAAGAGAAAAAGCCCTTGAATTATGGGACCAGGAGGCTGCGTCTGTAACATCCACTCTGTTTCAAGGGAAATGACACAATTATCTATTTCAGCCTCGATTCTTACAGATTGAAGAAAATCTAAGACCAACAGAAGTGGCCCCAACGCTGCCCCGACTAACCGGCCTGTGTGCCCCTCTCCCTCCGCCCATGGGGGTGATGTTACACAGCTGGCGGGACCAGTTCAGGCTTCACCCTGGCAAACTCCTACTCTAATGGTGACTTTGCCACCGCTGTTTTGGACGAGGCAGTAGCAGCTGGTCTCATGTAGCTACTGACATGCAAACGAATTAAAAGTAAGAAAGCTACAAATGTGGCTGCTCAGCCCCCGTGGCTCCTGCACTGGGCAGGGCGGGTCAAGACATTTCCATCATCGCAGGAAGTTCCACCGGACAGGCTGGAGGGGAGGTCTGGGGCCCCAGGGGCAGAGTGATCGTCCCTGAGGTGGCGGTTCTTCCCCACGTCAGTGGGGCTTAGAGAGTAGGGCATCGGGGAGAATCACCCATGGTTACAGCTGAAGCGTGATTAAGGGACAAACAGAAATGGGCATTATCAGGACACCTCTGCTGGCCTGCTCTCTTCCCAGATTGTTCAGTTGTTAACTCCCAAACTCTCTGAAACTCTAGCCAGTACTCCTCACACAGTCAGGGAACTGTGTGGGATCCTTCAGTCTTCTGTTCTCCTTTTCCTCCAGAACCATAGCTGGAAGTCCGTCTCCAACCCAGGAGTTGAGCATCTGCTGTGTCATCGGGAAAGACCCTTAAGTCTCCCAAGGGCCTGTTCATCCACCGAGGAGGAGGCTGGGATGTTTCCTCTTCCCACCTTCTTCTCGTGACCGGAGCGGGAGGTCGGGGTGGAGCCGATGTCTGAGATCAGCCTTAAAGTTTTAAAAAGGAAAGAGGACACTAACGAACTCATCTACAAAACAGAAACAGGCTCGCAGACATAGTAAACGATCTTATGGTTAGCGGGGAAAGGGGTGGGAAGGGATAAATTTGGGAGTCTGAGATTTGCAAATGTTAGCCACTATATATAAAAATAAATTAAAAAACAAATTTCTTCTGTACAGCACAGGGAACTATATTCAATACCTTGTAATAACCTTTAATGAAAAAGAATATGAAAACGAATATATGTTTGTACATGCATGGCTGGGACATTGTGCTGTAACCAGAAATTGACACATTGTAACTGACTATACTTCAAAAAAAAGAATTGGAATGTTTTTTGAGGAGAGAGGTGGAGGGTTGGGAGCTGGAAATGAAAGAAGAAATGCGTTTGCTGTGGCTGTACTGTTCGATCCTGTATCCAGCAAGGGCTGGGCTCCGAGGTGAGTTTCGCCTTATTTCCTGAAGGTGGGGATGTTGGAGCTTGGATGGGCCCCGTGGCTGTGAGCAGGGGAGGCCCCGCCTTCCCACAAGTTCAGTCTCCAAGTAAAGAGAGAAGGGCCCTGTGCTGCTGGCTTGATCTTGAGATAGCAGTGGGTACCACTTCTTACAAACGTACCCATTCCAATTCGTAGAAAGGATAAACTGGATTCCAAAGTGATGTAGACGTTGCTCCCAGGCGAAGAGTTGGGAAGAAGCTATTTGGCAAAAATAGATTTTATAAACTATTCACACCCCCGAGACGTTGCGTTAGAAAGTCACGAGTGATGTGTGCCCCACGCTTCCTTTGGCATCTGCTTAAATGATCCAGCTCTTCCAGCGTGTCCCAAGGACCCCAGTTCAGCTCTGTAATTCACCAACACGCCTTTATTGGAAGCCTGGTAGATGCAAAGTGGAACCAGCCTTTCTCAGCGCAGGGCGTGCCTGGCTATACAATGTCCGACAGCCTGAACTCCGGTTTTCCCAGCACTTAGAAAACTGGTCTCTGCCTCCTCTCCTTTCCCTCATGGGATCCTCCAGTTCCCAGTTCAAGAGCACGGTGCCTGGCAACTGAGTATTTAAGGGGTGAATGAATTAGAAAGTCACACCGGAAGCAAGCTGTCCGAGGTGAAGGTAAAATGCACGTGGCGTCTGCAGGCAGGACGTTGTGGGGGAAGAGCCTTACTGGTCATGACGCCTTGCAGTCGGGGAGTGCTTGTCCCTCGGGCAAAACTCTTTCACACTTACGTAATTTCATTTGATTCTCTGTTAAACCTTGGATAACGTGATTAGCCTTTCTATGTCTTCATTTTTCATCCCTGGCCAAAAAAAAAAAAAAAAAAAAGATAAAGAAAAACCAGTGGATATATACGCAATGGATGTGCCATTATCTTTTCATCAAGATGCTGTAAGAGTTATTATTGAGTAGTTCCCCAGAATATTATTAGACGTCAATCTGACTATGAAAGGAGCGCCATTACTTCTGAAGTCTTTAAAGCCTATTTGTTATAGTCAAAATGGGAAAAGCTGCCCCAATAAATTGGTACAATTCTAATACGCACGTCACGTTACCACCGATGGGGACTTGGCAGAACGTGAGACGTTTGGGCTTTAAAATCTTGCTGGGATGATTCTGGAAGGCAAGCCACATAGCAGAGCTGCCTCTTTATTTCGCAGGCAGCTTATTCCCTCCACCTCCAGACCTCTGCCGGAGTGCTCTCCCAGGTAGGTGCTCAGGAGTCTCATTCCTCAGGCCACGTATAAATTTCTTCAGGGCGGAGGTGACAGGAGGCCCAGGGGTCAAGGATGTGGATTCAGAGCACTTTCCAGCTGTGGGAGCTTGGAAATTCACTTACCTCTCTGACTCCAAACTTCCTCGTTTCTCAAATGGAGATGATTATACCTACTCCCGGAGGGAGGGGCGGGGTCAGACCCCAGTCTGTGCACAGCACGGGCATGGTGCCTGGCCTGTCACAAACAGTCAGTGGTGACTGTGAGTTTCCTTTCTCACTCGTTCCTCTGCGCCTGTAGAAACGTGAGGGACGCTGGAAAGTAACCACTGATGTTTACTGATTTGGGGAGAATGGTCCTTACATGGTGTTAACCATCCCGATCTTCCCTTCTTAGGTCTTTGCGCCCATTTCTGTATGGGGGCCAGGACGCAGGGGAAGGAAGGTGGTGGAAAGTCAGTGTATTAATGAAAACAAGTGGTTCTCTTGAGTCGGCCAGGAAGATTCTTGGCAAATTAAATATTAAACTTTGCTCCCTTAGAGTTGTTAACATCACAAAATCAAAATAAAGGCAACAGGGGTGGGGAGTGTGGGATGTTGACTCAAAACTGCTCGGTTTCACTGATTGGCCGCACGTAACCAAGTCTGATTAAATCAACAGTAGCGATGTCCCGAATGCTTCAGCTCAGCAAACTGGGACGATTTTTTAATATGAGAGTCTTAGTCTAAATAATCTAGAAGAGAAATCTCTCTTGGGTGGCATTGTAAGGCAAGCACTTTGCCTCTTGGTGAGAATTCTAGGATTCCAAAACTAGATTTTCACCAGATGCTGGCATTCCTGTGAGAAAAGCCATGTACCAGATCA
This sequence comes from Camelus ferus, assembly GCF_009834535.1. Lineage (NCBI taxonomy): Eukaryota > Metazoa > Chordata > Mammalia > Artiodactyla > Camelidae > Camelus > Camelus ferus. The sequence continues at coordinate 17,949,683 of NC_045714.1, read as the reverse complement.
CGTGGGGTGGGGTGGTGGGGGGAGGGCAAGTGCCGCCGGAAGGTCCAGGCTTCTCCAGAAGGTGTGCTTCCGCGCTGTCCAGGTCAGCCCTCTGGCGACGCGAGTCACTGTTTCTCTTCGAGGAGTTCTGCTGCTGCAGCGCTCACACCCCTCACAGCAGAAAACATTCTGAAAGCTGGAGGGGGCATGGAGAAAGGGGGCCTCCTGCCCTGCTGGGGGGCGTAAACTGGTGCAGCCGCTGTGGGGAACGTTATGGAGGTTCCTTAAAAAACTAAAAATGGACTTACCATACGATCCAGCAATCCCAATCCTGGGCGTATATCCAGTGGGAACTCTAATTTGAAAAGACACCTGCACCCCAATGTTCATAGCAGCACTATTTACAACAACCAAGATATGGAAACACCTAAATGTCCATTGACAGATAACTGGATAAAGAAGTTGTGTTACATACATACAATGGAATACTACTCAGCCATAAAAAAGAATAAGATAATGCCATTTGCAGCAACATGGATGAAGCTAGAGATGATCATATTAAGTGAAGTAAGTCAGACAGAGAAAGACAAATTCCATATGCTATCACTTATATGTGGAATCTTAAAAAAATGATACAAATTCTATTTATAAACCAAAAACAGACTCACAGACAGAAAACAAACTATGGTTACCAAAGGGGAAAGGGTTGGGGAGGGATAAATTAGGAGTTTGGGATTAACAGATACATTACTATACATAAAATAGATAAACAACAAGGACCTACTATAGAGCACAGGGAACTATATTCAATATCTTATAATAACATATAATGGAAAAGAATCTGAAAAGAAAAAATATGTATGTATGTGTATGTATAACTGAATCGCTTTGCTGTACTACACCTGAAACTAACACTGTAAATCAACTACACTTCAATACAAAATTAAATTAAAAAAAATTTTAAAAAGAAGGGAACTATATTCAATATCTTATAGTAGCTTATTTCGAAAAAGAATATGAAAACGAATATATGTATATTCATGTAGGACTGAAGCATTGTGCTGTACACCAGAAATTGATACAACATTGTAAACTGACTGTACTTCGATAAAAAAAAGTAAAAAAAAATAAAGAAGACATTTTGAAGACTAAACATGATTTACCTTCCTTTCAGAGTTGCTAAGGAGGAGGGTAGGTGTCCAACTAGCTGCCACTGGGGTGGGCCTCCCCCCATGCCCTGCCGCTCTTGGGTCCTCCCCAGTTCCTCAGGAAGCCACTGACCGAGGGCGGGCAGGAGGAGGCTGGAGCCCTGACCCTCCAGTCTGCCTGGTTAGTCCTGAGGCCAGCGCTTCCAGAACCTGAACTGAAGATTCCCAGATAAAGAGCCCGAGGGGTGGGCAGAGATGATGGCCACTGTATCTGGGGGACTGTGCAGTCTAGCTGAAGAAGAGCTGTGGAAGGATGGCCAGGCGTAACATGTTTGGTTGGTGATGCAAGAATAAGCATGTATTAAATGATCTTTGCCCACGGACACCCCTTCATAGACCCATTAACTTTTCCTTCTACTTTCTGTTCTGCTGCCACTGCACCTCCATAAACCAGTTTCAGATCTGCAAAATAGGGACAGTGATGGTGCCTGCCGGCTGGGTTTTATAGAGGAACAATGAGGTCATTTGTGTGACCTGCACGTAGTAGGTAAATGTTCAAGAAATGTTGGTTGTTATAACTACTATTATTTAAAGGTATTTGATGCTGAACTATAGTTGAAGGAGGCTGCTTTTTGTTGCTAGCTCCGTAGGTCATCTCCTTACATGTACGTTCTCACCATTTGACCCACATTTCCTATGTGGACCTGGGAAGCAGCAAGAGCGACCAGGACGTGATGCGACTCTTCCACTCTCTTACCAGCATCAATCCCTTTGGGTTATATCTTAATCATTGGCTCAAACAGGTACCAAAAACTGAATTTTGGAAAATTGAGGGAGCTTAAAATAGTGGGATGCATTAAAGTGACTGCTCCCGTGGATTTGAGGCAACGAACGTATAAAGGAACTGATTTTGCCAAAGTGAAAAAGGAACTACAGCAAAGTTATTGTTATTCGCTCTTTGTTATTTGAATCAAAAGCACTGTTTCCACAAAGAGCTGAGTAACCTCCTTTCTGTCTGCTTTTGGAACCCAGTTTATCTCCTTGAGATTTTGTTATTGGACCATCAATAGAATATTGCTGCTTTTCTAACAGTTTCTTCCACTGATTCCTCTCCCCACCCCCACCCCCATATTTGGAATTCTTTCTCTGTGCCAGAAACTTAGCATTTATTCCTCATGGGGGAGTTGGCATGTGCTATAAAAATATGTTTTTCAAATTAACATTTTCATGAGAAATCTCAAGAGTAGAGCACAGCGTTTTTCTGATAAGGAAATTGACATCTGTTCCGCTCCTAGAAGGACCCGCGCAGCAAACAGGGAGGTGGCGGGAATAGCTGTGTTTGGAGAGAGGGAGGCTGACACCTGCTTTGCTGACGTCTGTGTTTAAGGCGCTGTTCCCAGTGTCTGCATGCATCGCACTACTTCATTTCGAGCTCCCAGTGATGCTCTGGGATGAGTGCTGCTGTCTACAGGTTACCTCTGTGGAAACTGAGGCGCAGTGAGGTTGAAACTCAGGGTGATGCTTATTAAATATCTGACTGGAATTTGAGCCCAGGTCTGTTTGAGCCTGATGACACGTGCGCCATGTCACATTGCCTCTCCAGACAGTCCAATTTTGATTTAACTGGCCATTTATTGGATGTTGGACATTATTGGATGGTTTAATTAATAATATTAATTACTAATTTTAATTATATTATTAATATATAATTAATAATATTAAATTTTTTTGAGTAAAAGAAATTTGGGGGGAAAAAACCCATTGCTTTCTTTTTCAGAAACTCAGCAGCCCAGAAGGTGTTTTTCTGTCAGAGCTTCTGACCAAGAGTCAGGAAATGGTGGAATTTTGTTCCAGGAGGAACTATGCTGAGCGGGGACTTTACCGCACTGCCGGCACAGTGAGATGGCGAGACGGTGAAGACGTCCAGCTGATGGGGTTGCTCTGACTTGAGGACGCCTCAGCGTCGGTGCTTGGACGCCTTGGCCCCACTGTGGGCTGAAGGCTGGGAGGGGCAGGGCTTCCAGGACGACCTCCGTGGGCCTTGGAGAGCAGGGCTGGGGCTTGTGCTGTGGGATGAGCAGGGCGAGCAGTGCTTTCTTTAAAAAAAAAGACAGACCATTCATGCAGGTAGTGTTGACTTATGGGTCTCAGTCAGGGGTCTATGGACCGCTCTGACGTCCATGGCTGGAATTCAGAGGGTCTCTGAACTTGAACAAGAAAAAATTATATCATTTTCACAAATCTCTGACTGAAATTTGTCATTTCCTTTAATTATGAATATAGATATCAAACTACACTGGTGACAGTGGCCCCTGTGACCTTGTCTTCAGTAGAAAGCAGATCTTCTCACAGAACAGCACGGCTGTTGCAGAGCGAGCAGACCGCCACTCATACTCCGCACCACCTCAGATGATAGTAAGATCACCAGCCTCACCCTTAGATCCTAGCATGTAACACACGAATAATTAAGCTCACATATGACCAGATCACCCATTTACTTTTTAAAAATATTTTGATAACTGTATTTCAAAGAATTGGTTCCCTCTGTAGTTTTCTGAATTTTATTTTCTGCATTTAAAATACCATTCTGAGACTGTTTTCAGCAAAAAGAAGTCGAGATCTCAGCTTTAGAAACAAGTAATAAAAATACGCATTTAAAATGGTAACGCCCTTGATACCATTTGTTTGGTGATCTTTGCACTTCATTCAGTTTATTTCTTCAAGCTCTGCCTGTGGAGCTGTTTTAACTAAAATCTGTAACAAATTTCAGAAATCTGTATCCATTAAAGTGTGTTCACTGCTCACCATTTTGTACTGGGATGATTAAATAAACCACGTTTTGAAATTTGCGTATATGTTACAGGAAAAAAATTCACATCAGAGTCGGTTTTGACATCTCCAGGCAGTCTGGGTGTGAAGCTTTGGTGGGCGGCGGACTTGAAAGACCAGAGTCGTGTGAAGCAGTCTCCCTGCACTGGTCTTCCAGTGGCATTGCAGTCCCAGCCTTCCTGGAGAGCTGGCAGCCTTCCTGAGGGTCTTTTAAACCGTAGTAGCAAATGCTCCCCTGCCCCCAAACAGCCTCCCAGCAGCCTGACACTGTGCCAGGAATCTCCACAACTAACCTGATTCGGGATTCAGATATTGTGGTTTTAGAACCTCTGCTCTAAAAAAATAATGCAGGGAAGATGCACCGTTTCTCATGTTCCCAAACGTTAAAAAAGGCCCCTGCCACCCTCGCTCTCTTCCCCTTACGAATTCCTCCCCCACTTCACCCTCTGAGTAGCACAGATTCCTGCTGAAGAGGGCGATCCATCTCACTGAGAAGGGCTGAGGAAGAGAAAACATCGCAGCTTCTTAGGGCTCGTTCGTGTGAAAACGTTGCGATGCATTTTTTCCCCCTTTGCTTAAACCTTAATTACGTGGGTCAGTCCCTGGCCCCTGCCTATGAACTCCCAGTGACGCTGGTCCGCCGCACTATGGCATTGTATCCCCTTGGGTGAGTGTCAGTGTCACTCTGATAATAAAAGGTAGACATTTGTTGGCTTGTTCTACCAGCATTTCTCGGTCCAGCAGAAGTCCCTGGGCTAATGTGCCCTTTCAGGAAGACTGGATTGTGATGGAAGTGTCTTTCCCAAGAGGGGTAGATACATTGACACCCCTTGTGCCAATGGGGTGACCACGCACCCTGCATGCCTGTGAGAGTCCCAGGCCACCTCCACACCCGAGTGTAATGTTCAGTGTTTGGTAATGACTATATCAGAATGGAACAGAATAAATGGAAGGTGATGGAAATTTAGTTATGGGGTGGAAAGGGCCAGAAGAGAGTTGACTATAATTAGAAACATCACTCACTAGAAGATGTTGATAAAAACACCAGGTGCCTTGGGTGGGGAGGGGAGGGTACAGGGGAGCATGAAGGATAAAGAAGGAAGGACCAAGAGGAATTTGACTTCCCCCAAGTGCCCTGGCCCCTGGGGCCATCTCAGTGATTGAAATGTGCAAATTCGGGGTTTAAGGCCTCCTCCGGACCAGAGCCAGGTTTGTAAACCATCCGTTGTGGGCGGGTTGGGAAGTGACTTTACAACATCATACCCACAGGAGATGACAGGACTCTTCAATTCAGAATCTTCATGTCTGCGTCTCCGCTGTGTTCTGCTTCCAATCCTGCAATCCAAGTCTGTGCAGGTCACGGAGGCCTGGGTTGGACTGGGTTGGTGGTGCTCGCCCATTAAAAAGGAGCCCCCGGACCACGCATCACCGAGGAGAATGAAAAACTGAAGCCATCAGTGGTTCGGTAATCCACACTTATTGTTACTTTGTATTTTGAGCATCACCGTTTCCACTTACAAACAGTTATATTATTAAAAAGATATTTTCCAAAGATAGTAACCTTGGCAGTGGTTGTCAAGGCTAATAGTTTGACATTTCAGATCACCCACAACTAATCAACTGAACATGGCAACACATTTGAAAAACCCATTATAGGCAGAAGGCCCTGAAGTAATATGTCAACTCCCGCACTAACAGCTGTTATGTAAACGGGCTGATTTCTCTCCGCTGAATGGTCACGTGGTCGGAGGGAGAGTGGCTTTGAAGGACGAGTGCGTATAGCTGGGAAGGGAGATTGTGTTCTTGAATGCCACACATTTACGGGGGAGAAGCCCCTATCGCTGATGATAAAGACACTCAGTCATCTCTCACAGATGCTTTTAGGGATGTTTCTCTCTCTGAACGTAACACTCCCTGCAAGGAGTGAAGAGCTGTGACACCATTATTGCCTCCCTATTGGGGAAACGATCCTTAGGGCTCAGCAGCCCAGAGCTCTTGTCCGAGATTTCCTGAAAGATAAGAAAAAGGAATCTGCCAGCAGTGGCCTCTGGTTTCAAAAACTCCCAAGTCCAGATGGGCAGAGAATAAAGGGAACTAATTTCATTTCCATAATTCCTGCAGATTTTCAAGTTGTTTTGCGTGTTTGAAGAACCTCGTTCTGAGGACAGTGCTTCATCTCCAAGCCTTAGGCTAGATTTAATACTGAGTGATCTTAAAGCTCTTTGTATTTTTTTTGAAAAACAAAGTAAGTCCAAGGGTACTTATAAATTACTCCAAAATGACACAGAAAGGTTGAAAATAAAGGGCTGGAAAAGATATCCCAGATAAGTACTAAGCCAAAGAGAGCTGGTGGCTATATTCATAGTAGACAAAAGTAGAATTTAGGGTGAAAAAGTGGTAATACAGGAAAAGATGGACATGACAGGGTTTTTAAAGGAAATATCCACAAATATGATAAAGCATTCATAAACTTAACAATTTCGCCTTCAAGTGTGGAAAGCAGAGGCTGACCAAGAAGGATGGATAAATACGTTTCAAACAAAATGGGGGATTTTAGTCCAAATCTCAGAAGTGGAGAAATTAAAGCAAACTGAAAATTGTTCAGGATAATGCAAGCAAACAATACCACTACATTTGACCTGAGAGATGGGCATAACCCCCCCGACCCTACAGAGAAGATGTTTTCCTTTTTTAAATATACACAGAATATTTAAGTGAAGAAATTTTCAACAAACCTCAAAGAACTGATAGAAACCTGTTCTCTGACTAAAATGAATCTTAATTAGAAATTAATACTAAAAAGACAGCCCAGACCCCTTCCACTTTTTGGAAACTGAAGGCATCCACCTAGAAAATTCATGGGTTAAAGAAGAAACAAAAATAAAAGTTTCAAAAAAAAATTTAGATCCAAATAACCAAAACACCATAGATCGAAATATATGTGGCAGAGCTAAGTTATACTGAGAAGAAACTTTTTGATCTTCAATGTGGTTATTAGAAAATGAGGCAGTACAATAGTCAAGACATGGAAGCAACCTACGTGTCCATCGACAGAGGACTGGCTAGAGAAGTAGTGGTATATCTATACAACGGAATATTACTCAGCCATAAAAAAGAATAAAATAATACCATTTGCAGCAACATGGATGGACCTGAAGATGGTCATTCTAAGTGAAGTATGCCAGAAAGAGAAAGAAAAATACCGTATGATATCATTCAGATGTAGAATCTAAAAAAAAAAAAAAAAAAGAGGACATTAATGAAGCTCATCTACAAAACAGAAACAGACTTGCAGACACAGTAAACAATCTTACAGTTACCAGGGGAAAAGGGAGTGGGCAGGGATAAATCGGAGTTTGAGATTTGCAAAGGTTAACCACTATATATAAAAATACGTAAAAAAGCAAGTTTCTTCTGTCTAGTACAAGGAACTATATTCAATATCTTGTAATAAGCTTTAATGAAAAAATACGAATATGAATATGTGTCTATACATGCATAACTGGGATATGATGCCGTACACCAGAAATTGACATATTGTCACTGACTGTACTTCCATTAAAAAGAAAAGAAAGAAAATGAGGCAGTAAGTGCGCCATGTGAGGACACAATGAGAGAGCACAGACCAGGAACCTGGGAAAGAGCTTCCACCAGAGCACAGCGTGCTGGCTTCTGGGTCTCGGGCTTCCCAGCCTCCAGAACTGTGAGAAATAAACGTTTGTTGTTTATAAGTCAAGAAGGGAAGGAAGGAATGAGGGAAGGAAGGAAGGAAGGAAGGAAGGAAGGAAGGAAGGAAAACTTATGTCCCAAGAGAACGAACAGCATGAAGGAAAGAATCACAATAGAAACAAGAATGAATAAGACCGGAAAAAAAGCAGAAGGTGAGTCATTTTCTGTTGCTCTCCGGAAATGCTGGTTACTGACTGACGGTGTATGATGAATACTTTATTTAAAACATGTCTTCAAACCACTCTTGGTATAGCTTTTCAAAACGGACTGCATTTCAAGCTGTTCCATCAGAAAGAAGTTGTGCTGAGCGGGGCTGCAGGTGCATGACCCGTCGTGATGTCAGGATCTCAGGTAAAGGCGGAGGGAGGAGAGCTGGCAGCTCTGGCTCCGGCCCGTCTTGTCCGTGTGGGCCCAGCTGGGGTGGCAGCTGTTGGCCGTGTTTGGTGGCTTGGGATGGGACAGCTCTGCCCATGATTGGAGTTGGAAAGTTCCTGTTCATTATTCAACATTCTTCAGTGTCAGCGAGGCACTAGGCCCAGTCGAGACCACCTCGTGCAGTTCCCTGGTCCTTAGAAATAGTCTTGAACATCACAGACTTCACTTGAGGCCTTCCTGGTTCTGCTGAATCCACGTTGGAAGTCCCCCGCATCTCTGTTCCCGTGACCACTGCTTTGATTATTCTGGCCAGCACCCACACTCCATCTGAGAGCCTGAATTTTGTGCCCAATTAAACACAGAATTAAAAGCTCAGAAAGGCACATCCATTATCAAAATTGGGCCTTTTCACACCCGATGCTCACTCAGAAAACCTTTCCTGGCGGACTAATAAACCCTGGGCAGGTTGTCACTCCAGCAGGGTGCTGGGGCCCGGGCGGCAGCGGGAGGTTCATGAGGCTGAACAGAATCCAAATTAGCTCAGCTCCTACGGACTAACTGAAAAGCAGGTAAGTCAGGACTGGGTTTCTGAATTCATAGCATTTCTTACAGCTTTGGAAATCTCCTAAACTTTAACGTCAGGATCAAAAGTGGCTCCGGGATCTGGAAAGGAGAAGTAAGACAGGACACGAGGGTGAAGCAGACACCTGTCCGATGCCACGGTTTTCTCCTTGTTGCCATTTTCCTGCTTAAAAATGCTGTTTACATAAATGTGTAGAATATAGAGTGAAACGTATGTGACCTTCACCTTTGGCCACAGTGAAAATGTGCTCCTTAATAAAGCGGGCTGAAAAAGTAGTAAGGCTTCAAAGAGTTTAAAAAAAAAAAAAGGTCGTCAAAACTAGCTATTATTTTTGCAAACATCATGAAGCAGATCTGACTACGTTACAAGCAAACTGGGGTGAGAAGAGACCATTTCATCTATACTAGAAGAGTAAGAAATGTACATATTTGGCTACAGAGACACTGAAACAAATGAGAGACTCTCACAGATGCACCCGAAGTTCTGGCATGTCTATTCCCCCCTCTCACCCTCAATCACCCGTATCAGATGTCTCATATCGGGCATTTTGATGGAGGGCTGAGGGTTCATGGTAAAAAGCAGCTGAGTATGGAAATGTGCTGTTCCCTGCCCTCCAGGCAGAGGAAATGGAAGGAGTCCTGGGGAATCCAGCCACCTTGTCTCCTTCTGGGTTAAGGCCGATCTGCTTCCTAAACCCGAACAAGGAAACCCAAGCTCATGACCATGTCGGAAACGTGAGACTCTGGGTCTCCTCTAGTCGAACAAATGCAATCAGGGAACCTGATTCCACACCGTCTTCTCTTAACCTTTCTCGAAGGTGGTTTCCATTGGGATCCACCGAAGAACAAGAGTAGCAGACACACCCTGTTTAGTGTCCAGTGATACACGCACCTGCCACTTCACACGCTGGTGCCGAGGACCACCTCACTCAGCACAGTTACGGCTTGTTCCACTAGGTCTCAGGACTCCCCTGGACGAGACTCTGGGCTTGGAAAGTCCAGGAGTCAGGGGCGACAGGTTCTGCCCCCGACGAGATGTCTGTCCTCTCTGCACTGTGATCTTCTCCCCTGTAAAGGAAGGAAGTTAAGGCCAAGTCCTTCTGAAGGTCCTCTCCCCTCTAACAAGTTACATCTTGTCACCCTCTAAAACTCACTCTGGTGCAGGCTGAACCTTCTCCTCCAGTTTGAAGACTAATTTTTTTTTTTTTTTAAGGAAATGATAGGAAAGAAAGTCCCTGGACTCTGAACTCAAACACAGATTTGAATTCCTACTCTGTAGTGTGGCATCAGTCAGATTCCTGTCCCACTCTGACCTGCTGTTTTTTCATCTCCAGGAAAGACATAATAATATCTACCTTGCAGGTTATTCAAGAACAAAAATAGGGCGAGGTGTCTGGAGACCCGTGCGTGATGTGTAGTGAGCACTTGGGAGATCACAGGTCTTAACTGTTGCTTAGCGTTTTCTCGGCTGAGACTTGCCCTAACTGTACACATTTTATGCAAAAGCGTCCACGAGGCCGCCCCAAGCTCAGAGCCGGGATTTCTTCCTCCTGAGCGCAGCTGTACCTCACTCCCCAGCATCCCTTGCAGTTACACGCACACACGTGACCACTGTCCGCCAACAGGGCGAGGGGCAGCCTCCCCCCGCGAACAGCCATGCCCTTTCCCCTGTCGCTAACTCGGCGCAGCTTTGGAAGCCACGCGTGGAAGACGGCAGAGCCAAGGGACGTGAGGATCCTGGGCCCCGGACTCACTGCTTGGAGGAGAGATGCCTGATGGTCAGAGACCCTCTGTGGACTTTGTGCATGAGGGGGAGAAGCCTCTGTAGTCTTTGGGCCAATTTGCATCTTTCAGTTTATTTATTCTAGCAGCTAGCTTTGTCTAATTTGTCTATACAGAAAAGCCATGATTAAAATATATAGTTTTTCAAAGTGTACGAAAAAAACGGGTCCCTTTTATTTGCCAAGAATTTGAAGGAAAGTTTGCTCTTTCAAACTCAATTTAACTAACACTTCTTGATGGCTTCTGATGTTCCAGAGAGGGGAACCCACTCGGAGGATGAAGAATAGGACCGATCACATATGGGAACTCAAGGTGGGCACCAGGTAGAGCTACGTGGCGGAACCTCCCCTTTTACAAGGCTTTACCTTTGGATGTGAACTCCAAATGAGGCCGTACACATCCTCACGGAATTCACCCAAGGAGGTTAAAACAACATCCAAAATGTTTTGAAACCTTGTACTGATGGTTCCTAAGCCGGTCACAGATCCCAAGTGGCTCTGGAGCAGAAGGAGAAGGCCCTTGGATCCATCTGAGGCCGCAGCCTTCCTGCTGGCTGGGAACCTTTCACGATGCTAGGTCAGCCCTCCCATCGTCACCCGCTTGGTCCCATTCCAGACCAGTTTCTGTCCAAACCTGGACACTCAGCCTCTTGTGTGAGACCTGTTTTGGCCCCAAATTCCACTGAACTGTAACAGAAGCCCCTTGGTTTACTGGAAAGAGTTATTTAGACTAAATCAACGACCAGTTGTTTTGGGGTCTTTCTCTGTGTGTGTGTGTGTTCGTAGCAGGCTTAATTGCAATAACATTTATACCGCATAATACAGCGCACAGAGGTTGTAATTTTCCTATCATCTAAATTGCAGGCTGAAATTGTGTTAAGGAAGGACTGTAGAGAGTGAATTGCTGCTTTCAAAATGACTACTTTTCCCCGACAACGTGACGGGCAGATGAACGCCGGAGACCGAGGGATGTTCTGTGTTTGACGTTAGTCAGCGGAACCCCAGGACTTTGTAAGTGTAGCTAGCTCACGCCATTTGTATTTTGCATTTTAAATTTATAACTGGCACCTGGTCTACCCAGAAAATCATTTTTTTCTACTTAACTTTGCATCACCCTTTGGAAAACACTTTGTTATTGTGAAGATGTCATTCAGGCAGTTCGACCCTGTGCTGTTTCTTTTAGACTTTCTTGCTGGGCGGGCCTGGGGTTGGTTGTAACAACGCAGAACTGGGCTGTAAACAGGAAGGGACACCAGTGACTTCTTGTGTGAAGTGAAATGACCATGGGAAAATTCGGCATCTTAAACCCACCAGATATTTTTTTGTTTATTAAACACGGTGACTATGAGAAACCGGGAAACGGGCTCGGTAGGTGCGAGGGTGTGAGCTGGGTTCAAATCCATCCGCTGATGACCTCAGCAAGGAAGGCAACCTGCCTGAGCCTCAGTGTCCCTATCTGCAGCACGGATGTAACAGTGAAGCGAACCTCACGGGGCCGTGGGAGGGCACCGGGGCCAGCGTGTAAACCTGAGCCCGGGCGCGTCCTCGGGGAAGGCAGACGCTCTCAGCGCTGTTATTGCTCCAGATGACAGCTCACTTTGGAACAGGGGTCTGACCTGTGCGGGAAATGTACAAGATGAACCCCAAACCCTAACATCTCGGGAAGTCTCCACTGTCAAAGCTTCCAGAGGCTTCCCCCCGAAACGGATCAGAGAGAGAGGAGGCAGCAAAAGGGACAAGAGGCCCAAGGCTGCTGTGACTACCTTGTTGGCTGCATCTCACTGCCCACAGCCTCCAGCCCAGAGCCCAGGGGCCCCGCCGGCTTTCTCTGACTCTGCCAATTGTGTTGGTTAAAGTGGTGACCAGTGGGGACCAGCAAACCAGACGTGAGTGCGGTGGCCAGCCGGACACCACAGAGTCTGGGGGAACCCTGTCACTTCTGAGTCTCTGACTCCAAGCCTCCCTTCCCCACAAACAAGTGGCCACTTGAACTTGGCTTCTAGCCGCCAGCTCCTGGACACAAGCTCAGGCTGCTCTGTGATGCGGGCTGAGCCCACGGCCCCGTGACAATCAGACACACCACTGCTGGGCGTGCTGGGCGTCGGGGTTTGTCTGGGATGAGGAACGTGCAGAGGAAAGATGTGAAGGTTTGTCTTCCTGCCCCTCCTCCTGCCTTCCTTTCTCTTCCCCCTTCTCGCTCCCAAGGGCCCTTTCCAAGATGGGACTTTTAATCACCGATGCTCCGACAACTGAATAGTTTAGGGAAAAAATGAAATTAGATTCATACCTCACACTGTACACAAGAATAAGACCCAAAAGAAATAGAGATCCAAATATTTTTTTTAAATGAAGCACTACGAGCATCTGGAGAAAATGCAGTGAATTCCTGTTTAACCTGCAATGAAAAAAGGCTCTCTAACTGTGCCTCAAAATCCAAACGTGATAAAGGAGGAGACTGACAAGTGTGACCACGAAGAATAAGTTCTGAAGTTTGCTTGACAGAAGGCACCAGAACCAGTCACACGACAGTGATAAACTGGGAGGAAACAATGTCAACAGACGTCACAAAGGGCTAATAGCTCTAATATAGGGAGGCTTCCTAACACCTGAAGGGTGAAAAAAGAGCAAAAATTGAACAGAAACATGGACAAAAGACATGAACAGACAACTCAGAGCAAGAGGGTGTAAAAATGGCCCTTAGATGGGAGAAGAGGCGTTCAGCCTCATTCACACAAAGAGACACGCAGGTTAGAATGACGCTGACCCCGTTTCTCATCCGTGAAGTTGGGGAGCATCGCAAAGCTGCGCGCGCGCTCTGTCAGTGAGGCCGGGCGGGGCACGGCTGCTCTCGCACACGCCGGGGGGCACCCCCACATGCTGGGCGAGGGGGGCTCGGCCACAGCAGGCAGAACTACACAGGCACCTGCCTCTGCGCCGGCAAGGCCAATTCTAGGAGTCTAGGCCCAAACGCACCTGTAACAGTGCCTCACACACACGCACCAGGCTTCTCGCTGCAGCCTTGTTTATAACAGCAAAGAGTGGACACCTGCCCAGAGGCCCAGTTGTCGGCGGGTATTTGAGTAAATGATGTACGTCCAGGCAACGGAGCAGCTGTGAGACCCTGAGGGTGTGTTTGACAGCCACAGAGGGGTTTCCGAGAAGAAAGCTAATTGCAAAGAGGCATCCACAGCCGGCCTCCTTTTGTGTAAGAAAGAGTGGAAAATAAGAAAATGTGCATTTATTTGCCATCTTTCTTTTGCAAAAAGAAATACAGGGAGGCTTAACCAGAAAGTAACAAGATGAGTTACTCTGGGGAAAGTGGGGAGGCAGTGGGCTGGGAACGGAGAGGCAGGGGTGCGGGGTGGAGGTCCGCTTTTCTTAGAACATCCTTTGGTGTAGATTTGACGTTGGCACAGTGTGAATCTTTACATTCTCAGGAAAAAAAAATTCAATGAACTGTCATATGGAAAAACCATGAACTGAAATTGTAGGGGAGAAAAATGTTTCCTTCTTCCCTCCTTGGTCCTTTGGCTGCCCTGATAATTAAGTTGACACAAGACAGATAAACGGGGGGAAGAGAAAATGTATTTTAACTTCATACGCACGGAGCTCACAGAAATAGGAGACGCGGTGGGGAGGGTGCAGCTCTGCAGTAGAGCGTGTGCTTAGCATGCCTGAGGTCCTGGGTTCAATCCCCAGTACTTCCATTAAAATAAATAAATAAAAATAAATAAACGTAATTGCCCCCCCCAAAAATAAATAAAATAAACCTAATGGTACCTGATAATATTTTTTAAAAATAGGAGACTCAAGGAAGTGACCAAAGCAGGCAGCTTTTATACCTTTTAGACAAAGAAACAATACGTTTGTGAGGAGTTGGCCAGACCGAGAAGTTTGGGCTGGGGGAGTGAATTAATGAAGAAGCAACAGGGTTAGTTTACGCTGCCTTCCCGGCCCTGCCATCCCGTCTCCGGCGGCGATCAGGGGCAAGAGGGTCCCTTTTCTCCTGGGAGATTTATTTCCCGCCTTCAGGGGGACAGAGGAAGGTCAGAGTCCCCTTCTGCACTGGCTGCGTCTTCAGTAACTTCCGTTCAAAACAATCAACATGCCCGAGGGGCGTATGCTGGGGGGCCGACCCTGAACCCCATCAACAGGTAAACAGAGTGAAGCAACCTACTGCATTTCAAGCGCACCTGTAACCACCGCGAAGGGGGAAGGGGCTGCTCCAATCCTGCTGGGACCGGAAGGGCTTTCCTTCCAGGCAAGGCCTCCTCCCTGGGGCGGGAGATGGTGCTTCTGGGGGAAAAGAGCTTGGGGTGAGGGGAGCCTCCGGAGAGCGGGTTTTTGAAATGATCCTTCAAGGCTCTCGTAGAACAAGTTTTTGTGGGTTCTCCGAGAAGGAGCAATTTGAAGTGGATTTAGTTTTGTGGATAATAAGCATGAAGGCAAAGATCACAGCTGACATTTGGTAACTAAAGGTGAATGACACCAAGATTTACATATACATATATTTAAAATTTCTGCTATGAATCCGTTATTTTTTATTGCAGTATAGTCAATTTACACTGCGGTGTTAATTTCTGGTGTACAGCATAGTGATTCAGTTGTACATGTATATATACATATATTTTTCACATTCCTTTCCATTATAGGCTATTACAAGATACTGAATATAGTTTCCTGAGCTCTACAGTAGGACCTGGTTGTATATCTAGTTTATATATGGTAGCTTGTATCTGCAAATCCAGAATTCCCAGTTTATCCCTCCCCACCCCACCCCCACACTGTTTTAAATGTGCAGACTCCATGGGGGCAAACGCCAGTTTGTCTGATGTCACCATATAGTATAATCCTAAAAGAGATGCAAGAAATATCCAAATGGGCCCCCAACAAGAACGTCACGTGGCTTTCCCCATCTTCCCAGCAGAATTCCTCTGGCAGATATTTATTGAGTGCCTACTGGGCACCAGGCACTTTGTTCCAGGAGGACAAGGGACACAGACCACACAGAGAAAGACAAGGACCAAGAAGACAACCCGATAAGACAAATCCAAAGAGGGGAAACGCCTCTAAGATAACATAGTGGGTTTAGGGGCTACTTGGACTAGTACCATCAAAAGTCCTTTTCAAACAGAAGACATCTGAGCTGAGACCTGAGTGGGAAGGAAGCAGCATGTGATTATCTGAGGAAAAGAGAGCCAGGCAGAGGGAGTAGCAGATGCAAAGGTCCTGGGGCAGGGTCAGCCCCACAGTGTTGAAGAAACAGGCGGAAAGCCTGTGTGGGCCACAGCGAAATGGACAGAAGCCCAGCACGAGACTCAGCAGGAGCTCGTCAGAAAACAGACACAGGCGTGTCCTTAACAGACGGACCGACATGATCTGACACCTCCCTGAACCTGAAAATGGCATTTTTGCTTCATGAAAATTCCTATGCCTGAGATAAACCTTGAAAAGTGTTTCACGAGATATCTTCACTCTTGTCCTTATCTGTCCAGGCTGAGCTGTGTCCTCGGAAGTTGTCAGGCAGGGAGAGGAAGCAAACCGAGTCCTAAAACTGCCGCGGCTCTGGGACGGGGGCTGCTGCTTCGCTAAGTCCCGGGGCCGGGGGTGGGGGAGGGAAGATGCTCTTGGTGGTGAACACCGCGATGTTTACTTAGTAAGTAACTATGTAGAGCACACGTGGCTTTCTGCCGGGAGATGCTCCCTGCGACCCCACAGAGCAAAGTGGAGGAAATGGGCGACAGTAATTTCATGGTCTGCCGTGAGGCTCTCTCAGAACCTGTGAGAACGAGGCTCTGTTGCTGAAGTTCGGGGAAGGAAGGATTTTAATTTTAGGTTCTGTGCAATTTGGTCATCCAAAGGAGAACAGTGTGGCGTGGGCGGTGTGGGCGGCGAGTTGTGAAGGAGAATGAGTGAGCAGCACTGGGAACCTCCTGGGGCCAGAAGGGAGAGCGGTTCCATCAGCCGCCATCCTGCACTTCGGGTGGGAAGGCCCTGCCCTTTGCTGCTTGCCCAGAGGCTGGTCCAGAGCAATCAGACCTGAGTCCTTTTCGGCACGAGCTCACCCTCTCCTTCGTATAGTCAGAGCCGGTGTTGGTGGTGAGGAGCTCAGAGGACATGGAATTAACACATCCTGGGCATGGCTGTAATTCACGGGAGGGCGAGGAGGCCGTGGGAGACCAGCCATCTCTGTTTTTCTTAGCTCTGATCAGATGTCCCACCCGTGCAGAGGACGGGGCATGGCTCACAGGTGTCACTTATCCAGCCCCAGCCCCCAGCCCCCTGGAGGCGCCCTGAGGTCTGCTGAGTCCTCTCCCTCCAGAGAAGTGGGGGGGATGCGAGGGCACCTCCGGCTGGGCCTCCTCCTGGACCAGGGGTGCCCGCGTGGGCTCCGTGGGGTACTCGGGACACAGATGCCTCGCCTATTTGTGTTTATACGTCGCCAGCCCATCCCGCAGCAGGGAAGGAGTTAGAGGAGTTTTCGAGGTTTTTTCATCCAAGGAGGAAAGAGAACCGAAGACGGTTTGCCACCTGCCGTCCCGGGGGCTCTGCTGTTTGTGTGAGAGTTCAAGTTCTGGTCCTGCTAAGTGACTCCAAGCTCTGCTTTAGGAGAAACTCGCCATTAGGGTTACTTCTCCGGAGAAAGACAGACTAGCAGGACCCCAGGCACTGCCAGGCCTCACCCGGGAGGGACCCACCCACGGGCCAGTAACGGCCGTGGAAACTCGGCCAGGGTGACCGTCCCACTTTCAAATTGGGAGAGAAAGAAAGAAATGATGCAGATGCCTGTTTATCCCTAATTTTTAAGAGTATTTTCAATGATTCATTATAAACAAACCTCATCTCAGGATCTTGGGGCGGGTCTGGGTCTGTGTACCCCCTTTGTGTTGGAGTCACTGACACAGATGTCCCCAGCTGCACCCGCATTTCTGTACCTTTGTCAGGTGGATCCAGGCCATCCCCTCCCAACCTCAGGCCTTCTTTTTCTTTTCTTCTCTTGCTGATGCAGTTTTCTTGGGTTGGTCCAGCTCAACAGGGCTTAAGCACAGCCTTTATTAAATGTCTTTGTGTCCTGCTTGGTAGGAGCGGCAGTTTAAATACGAGAGACCCCAGGAATTAAGGTTTCGTTAAGGAAATCCAAGTCCTCGAGCCACCCCAAAGGTGTGCCTTCGAAGGGAAAGGGAAAATCCGATGAACACACCCCCGGGTCTGCCCGCCCGTTCCCTGGGGTCAGAACAGAAGCAGGCAGGCTCTGAAGGGCACTTACGTCCCAGAAGAACAGCCCACAGGGTGTGGTGCTCTCTTGTGGTTTGGGTTTGGAATCTATCAGAATGAATACATTGTTATAAACATAACTCAGGTGGGTAAATGTATCTCTCTGTGTGTCCTTTAAAATATGTACTTGCCACGGCACATTTATTTGGAGAAGAAAGGAGAGGGAAAATACAGCTAAGCTGACAGTGGATCCCCAGCTCTGTCCGTCACTGGGCAATCTTGATTTTTAACACATCAGACTTGGGCTGTCACCACCAACCGGGCAGGTGGAGTTGTTGCATGTAAACCCCATTACTGTGGGACATCTAACGACCCAGGGAAACCATTCCCTGCTTTACACACGTGCTCACACACACACACTCGTACGCACAGTCACACAGGCTCCCTCACACACGCACACACTCGCGCACACACACACACACACACACACACACGCCCCTACACTTTACCTCTACTGATGAGGGCGGGTCCCGGTGGTCACTTTCGCGTGTCCAGGGAACAAAGACATCCCCTCTTGGTTTAGATACAACAAGATCTGAATAAAACACCGGCTTTGCCAAGGGGACGCAGAACAAGCTTCTTGAAGGTGCTGGTGATTCATGAGCAATGAGGTCCTCCGACCTGGCCACGGTCTGGATGGTGTTGGGCCGGGATGTGGACTGAGGGTCACCTGGGTGTGTCCCTGGCTCTGAGAGCCATGGGAAGGCTACACCCTGCAGCCTCCCAGATGGTCAGGTTGGCTCTCATGCTGGCTGGCCGGTTTCAGTGCCGGGGGCTGCGTGGAGGGTCTTCCTCGGGGGCCTGAGGCTCGGGGACTGGGGTCCAGAGCAGGTACAGAGGCCTTTGACCCCAGACTCAGCTTCTGGTGCAGGAAGGTAGTGGTGTGGGGATGAGGGACAGTGTCGGTGTCCTGCACGGGCCGGCCATGCCGCAGAGGGTCCCCAGGCCAGCTTGTATTTAGTAGGTGACAGTGGTCTCGTGAGGGCTGTGAAAGGGCCACCACCAAGCCGTTCAGCCCTGCCTCCCCCCGGGGCCTCACACAGGACGTGGACAGAGATGAACAGCCTTTCAGTGCAAAATAATTTGCAAAACAGCATTAAACGAGG
This sequence comes from Camelus ferus, assembly GCF_009834535.1. NCBI lineage: Eukaryota > Metazoa > Chordata > Mammalia > Artiodactyla > Camelidae > Camelus > Camelus ferus. Next base: position 17,930,879 of record NC_045714.1, on the reverse strand, counting down.
GAAGTTGAGGACAGTGGGGCGGGGACACTGGCCGGGCCGGACGTGCTTGCCAAGAGAGCCGGGACAGTCCTGAGAGTGGGGCCTCTCTACAGCCGGCCAGCCGGGCTCAGGCTGAACTGGCCTTTTAACTTTCTTAAGTTTTTAAAAAGGGAAAAGAGGGGTTTTTGTTTGTTTGTTTGTTTGTTTTAAACCCTCCTGTTTCTTCAGTAGGAGAGAAAGAGGAGGCCACGGGGCTGGAGAAAGAAAGATTAAGGAGCAAAGAAAGCAACAAGCTGGCGACAGAAGAGCCTCTCCCGGGAGGCTGTACCTGAAGTCCGAGGACCGAGACCAAGGCTTTTGCTCTTGATTTTAGATGAACGCGGTGTCGGGCGGGAAACCAAAATGGAAGCTGGTCTGGCCGGACCTCTCGTGATGTTCGCGGAAGGCGAGGCCCCTGGAAAGCCGGTGCTTGAAGGAATATTAACAAAAACCAGCAGTGGTGGGGCAGCCTCTGTATTAAAAGACCACGGCGGCTGGAGGCTGAACCGGGAAATTATTAAACGCAGGAGATGTGAGGGCGGGTGCCCGCCGTTCTTCCTCCCACCGCATGACACCTCTGGAGGTCACCTCGGCCCCGCGGATGCTGCTTAACATTCAAAAACCATCAAAGTTTGGTGTTTTTAATATCCATCGCCGGCGGAAGCTCTGATGCTTATCCATGTGTATTCAGACTTCCGTGTATCAAGGCCATTGTCCACCGTCCCCAGGGCGGCGGGAAGTTGGTTTTAGGGGAACGTCATAATGAGGAGACTTGTTTGATTTGAAGAAACTTAATGACATCTCGAGACCCAAGGAAAGGATGAGATAAGCCGGGCATTGTCAAGGTGGCCTGTGCTCCCAGCTGCCCGTAAGCTCTGCGTCCGAACCTGCCTCTTTGAGTCCTGCTTTCAGCTCAGACAACACTGGTTCCCGCCCCGTCTGTCAGACGACGCTGGTTCCCGCCCCGTCTGCTAATTCAGGCGGGGACCCGGCACCCCTTCCAAGCAGTTCCTCGTGTTGTCACTCCCGCTGCACCATTAGAAGTGTCAGTAATGCTGCTTCCAGCCCGAACAGCCCGCTGCTTCCTTTCTCACTGTAGAAATGGCCCCACAGAGTCCCCACAAGAAAGGGGGTTTACAAGATGGGTCTGGGTGTCATGGAGCGTGTTTGCAGTGAAGCTGTGGAGAGGAGAGGGGACCTCTCTCGGGGGGAAGATACCCTACACCAGGGGTGTTTTGGTGACGGGGGGAGCCTGTGCCACCCGAATCATTGCTTATGATCAAGGCCCAGAGGCAACGTGTCTTTAAAGGAGTGCACTTGGCCCTGGGATGGAGCCCAGAGCAGTGCTGGGGATGGGGAGCTGGAGGAGGTGTGGGGACTTGGCAGGGGGCTCGGCAGGTGTATCGGCCGTGACACGGTGGCATTTCTCAGTGTGGGACTTCCGGGGCCATGTGTCATCCAGTCAGGGTGACTGACAGCCTTATTCTGTGGTTCACTCAGCAGCCGGGGATTTGCCCTGACAGCAAGCTGACGTGTCCCTCTCCAGGACTGGCAGGCTGCAGAGCGCCCGGGACCCCGTGCGCAGTCCCTGAGTGTCACCGTGTCACTTCAGAAACTGCCCAGCTCCAGGCCTCACCCCGGGCCCCCAGAATTTCCTCCTGACCAAACAGAAACACAGAGTTTCTGGCTGCCCATTTGTGGCTCGGAGTTTTTTCCCACAGGGACGCTGCCTTGGCTCAGGCTGCATATCAGACTGAGTGGTTCCAACAACAGAATTCAGGCTTCTCACAGTTCTGGGGCCTGGATGGCCAAGATCAAGGTGTCAGCAGGGCTGGCTTCTGGGGAGGACTCTCCCTGGCTTGTGGATGCCACCTCCTGGCGGTGTCCTCGCGTGAACTCTCCTCCGTGGGCGCGAGGAGGGAGTGAGCGCTGATGTCCCTTCCTCTTCCTAGAGGGACACCTAACAGTCCTAACAGTCAGGGTCGCCCTGATGAACTCATTTAACCTTAATCACCCCCTTAAAGCTGCCATCTCCAAATGCACTGGGGGTTCGGGCTTCCAGATATAAATTTGGCTGGGGGTGGGGGGTGGGGGTGCGGGGCACCCACAGTTTCGTCCATAACAGACCCTTTTCTACAAAGGCTTGAACTGGCGCATCCTGGCAATTCTGGAGAAACTCAGGTTAGTTTCATCTTCTTCAACCCAAAGAATTGCCTCATTGATTTCTTGTTTGACGAGTCTGAGTTGAATCTGTAAAAAGGCTCTCAAATTTTCAGGGATATTCCTGTATGAATTGCTAGAAATGGCAGGTTTTAAAAAGCACTCGGGACTCGGTGGGGAACGGGGCCAATGAGCATGTGTTTTTACACATTTGTCAAAACCCACGGGATGTACAACGCAATGAGTGAGCCCTCACGTAAATGCGGACTTCAGTTAATAATGCTGGATCATCAGCTCAACAGATATATCACACAAATAATGAAAATGAGGGAAATAATAGGGAAGGAAGGGGCTACTGGAACCCTGAACTTTCTGAAGTATAGTGTTTTTTCTATACACTTGCTAAGTTTCTGTAAAGATCCTATAAACCTGTCTGTAAAGTGCCTCTTAAAAAAATAAGTCTATTGATTTAAAAACAAACAAATAAAAAGCATGCGGCTGCATCACAGGAGAGGTGGAGCATCTGTCTTTGATTAGTAGACACGGGGCAGTGCACGTGGTACCCCTCACCGGCCAGACCCCACCCAGACCTCAAGTGCCCGCCCCGGGGCTTCTTCTCTTCGCTGGGGCACTTTTCTGGCCCACAGTGGGGGTAGGGGAGGGGGCGCAGTACCCCAGCTAACTCCCCTTCCCGGGAGTGGTCCTTCCTTGCGTGCCAGCTCCCCGTCCCCGGGGCAGGGGGTCCTTATGTGGTCTGTGCTGTCCCCAGGGGCCCCCAGGGGGTGGAGCCCCTTTGCCTACCTTAGGAACCTACTCGTTAATGCCCCCTTTCCTTTCCTTTCCTTTCCTTGGCTCACTTCCCCATGCTCTCCCAATGTTTCTTTAATTCGCTGCCAGCAACTGTCTCCCATTCCCATCAGGGTCCGGGAGAAAAGCAGACACAGGCGAGCATTTCTGTGAGTTGGCTCCCATCTCCCATGATACTTGGTGGAGACCAAAAGCAGACTCACAGGTGCTCCTTGACTAGGTGCCCTCAGGCACGTGGCACCCAGCCTCCCAGCAGTCTCTGTCACATTTGAATCCTTCTATCAGATGCTAATTCACTGAACTGAAAAGGACTACAGGCATTTTAGGGCAGAGTTGTTCAAAATCCTTGTTTTTTAAGAGTGATTAGATTTACAATGTAGAGAAACTACGCACCTACCTTACAGGCCATTTTTCAGCGACAGAAAGACACTCGAGGGGTGCTTTATTCTGCATGACTGTGTTCCTGCCCACCTCGCCGCTGGCACCACCGCTACGCGGCCGGAGGGGAAACAGGTACGGTGGCAGAGAGGTCGTCAGGGTACAGGTTCCCCAGGTGCCTCCCAGCTGGATTGAGGGGCTTTGTGTTGTTCTAAGCCGCTGCAGTTGTGGCAATCTATTGCACAGCGATCAAAAACGAATGTAACACTATTGTATATAGAACAGACAAACAACAAGGACCTACTGCACAGCACAGGGAACTATAGTCGATATCTTATAATTACCTACAATGGAAAAGAATATGGAAAGGAATAGATATATATAACTGAACCACTGTGCTGTGCACCAGGAACCGACACAACATTGTAAACCAACTCTACTTCAATTAAAAAAAATGAATACAAGTAGTGTACTACATGTACTGTTCTGTAGCTTTTCTCCCCCGCTTAAATACCCATCTTAGAGGTAACTCTGATCAGTACCATCCTCTGTAACTCTGCTTGTGATTACCTATTTGACTGTTGATCCATTGAGTTCTTTTCTAAAGAAGGTTATGTTCTGCAGATCAACGTTCGGCCCCAGTGGTGCTTGCTAATGGACTTGAGCTGTCAACCAGATGATGCAAACGTCATTTGGCCAAAAACACTTCCCAATCTTTCTATTTTTATTAGTTGGTTTATTGGCTTGAAGACCAAATCAATAAAGAGCCTTAAAGATTAAGGTAACATCCAACAGCACAGACTTAATAAACCAATCTGTCCTGCTATGATTATAATATGCAGATACATTGTCTCCTCTTAATGAAAGCCGCACCAGAGACATTCAGGACTTTTGACAGACGGGTGAGTTTCTCACTGACTCAGTTTCCCTCTCTCTGACAAGTAGCTAGATTCCACATCCCAGCCCACTGGATCCGCTACACTCCCTCCCTCCCTGCCCGCCCCCACCACCCGTAGAAGCAAAGGTCTCAGGAGAGAACCCCAGGTTCCAAGGAATGGTGGAACCAGGCTGGAGGAGACTGGTCTGGAATCACCACATGGAACCGTTTCGTGAGTGAGAAAGAAATTCCATTGTGTTAAGCTGCTGAGATTCGAGGACCATTTGTTGCAGCAGAGACAGTCCCCTAACTGGATCAGGGCTGCAATTTACTTTCAGAAAGGACTCTCTGCCTTGTAAGAGGCATTGCCTTACACAGGTCTGATGTGAAGCCATTTCTTACAAACTGACTTCAGGGCCACACGGGTTGTGCCAGGACATCGGGGCCACACTCCAAGAGGGCCCTCAGCAAAATTCATGTCCCGAGGTCCGAGGTTAAGCACTCAAGGTGGTCTTCATATTTAGCTCTGACTGATCTCATGATCTCCCAATAGTTCGTTGCAAATAAACACGAAGTTTGCATTCATGTTCCCATACGTGTTCAGTTCTCCTTGTTCTCCTAGAGAATTTAGAGTTCTCCTGTTTTTCACCTTATTGTTTGAATCTCCCCACGAGCAGTCTTTGAATTCAACACAAAGCAATACAATGAATTCCGTGCTAATTCTACTCGCTATTTGTTTTTTTCTTTTCCCATGGCAATAAACACACTTCAAGAAAGTCCATCTTGGAGTGGCTTCCTCTGAATTCAGAGGAGTTGACATTTTGACCAGTGAAGTACTTTTAAACATCAATTATTTACTGGGTGGATAGTTTCCACTCAGTGGGATTCTTGAGGTTTATACCCACGTTCCTGCTGGACTGTGAGCTCCGGGAGGTCAACCGGTCTATAAATTGCCATTGAACATAAGAACACTTCAGCCAAAGGGCCCTTTACCTTTGACATACGGTATGTGTGTGTGTGTGTGTGTGTGTGTATATACATACATATGTAAATGACACGTGCTGTTTAGCTCACATGCAGACTGTGTCTTTAAGCAATGTATTTCAGAGATGATAAAGAGTCGGTCGAACATTCTGGTTTGCTGAAGTTGCAGTTGTGGCTCAGTGATTCGTCCCTGATCTAAGGTCATGGAGTGAGGATTGGTTGGACAGAGCCTGGCTTTAGAGCCTAGAAGAATCAGCGAGCTCCCTGTAGAGGAGCAGAGGAACACTGCAAGCTTTGGGGAAAGTCGGAGGCTTCTACTTACGAGCAGGAAATAGTTGCCTTGAAAATACGGGGAATACAAATGCTGTGTGAGGCCAGTTTTTCTGAAAAGTTGCATTTGGCAGCTATAAGAATCCCCTCGATGGGACAATCCCTGGGGAGAGGAAAGAACGCGTCCGGGGAACAAATGCAGGGCATCTGGGAATGCTGCTGCTGGCCTCCAATTATGAACAGAGGCAACGAACTCAACCGGCTTGGCAGGGAGAGAAGAGGGAAGGAGAGCTGCCATCCTCCCTCTGGGAGGTGGCCGAAGCAGCCCAGAAGTGGCCGGCGTGGCCTTTACCTCCGTTTCAATTCCCCGTGAGCTCCGTGGCTCTGGCTGCTGAGCGCGTGGGCCCTCTGCGTGGGGCACACAGCCACTTAGGAAATTCGAGTGGGTGAGCTATTGGATTAATTGTGTTTGGATGAGGGTACGTTTTCTGCAGACTTCAAGAGGGAGAGAGAATGGGGAAGGCGATAGTGTAAAATCTCGGACAGTACTTGGATGAAGAGCACAGAACTGCATTCGAGGACCCCCGCGTCTGCCACTGCGGAACCCGGCGTCACTTTCTTATGTGCAAAATTAAGGAACTGGATGAACCAAAGGTTTCCTTCCCACCTATAGTTTTTTTTTTATCTTAGCAAACCTGGAACCGGGTTAGTCCATCCAAAGAACTCTTAAAAATTCTAGAAACCAGGGCCGAAGTTCTCTTTCATGGTGTCACAAGTTGAAAAGTGAGGGATTGGTCTCTTCTTCTCACGAAAGGACCTCAGCACATTTCCACAGCCAGAAACTCACTCCAGGGGCCATGCCGCACGCCCCCGTTCTGCGCTGCAAATTTGGCAGTGGCTTTGGTTCCAAATCCACACCCGTGTCCCTTGAAAGAGCAGCCTGTCTGTGAAAAGCCAATGCATTTCAAGACGTTGTGGGACGGCAGGGGTTCCTGCTGGGGGCACGTGTGACGCACAGAGACACAAACGCCTGAGAGAGCTGATCGCACAGCGATGCCGTCACTGGCGTGGAGAAGGAGGCCATGCGTGTGGGTGAGACGTGAGTGTGGCGGCAGGAAACTCTGTCTGGGCAGGACTGTGTGGCTTGTTTCCATCGTTACTTTGGGGCGACTGCCGTTGGCTAAATATCCAACTATTTCTGTCCTTTTTCTCCATTAATGGATAGATCATGACTTTTGATAATTTCAAGATAGAGAAGCATGCTGGAGAGAGGAGGGGATGGCTCAGTGGTACAGTGCAGGCTTAGCATGCAAAAGGTCCTGGGTTCAATCCCCAGCGCCTCCCCTGAACAAAAAACAGACTATAAAGAAAGAAAGAAGAGCCTGATGGGAAAAAGGTCAAGTGATTACAAGAAAAGAAAAGTGAAACAATTTAACGATGTCAAGTTAGAATTTATGTTCCTTGCCTTCAAATTATTAGCGTGTATGTAAGGGCCTGTCTCCGATCTGGAAGAAAGTGTTCACTGGATGGTTTTTTGAAGCTTGGTTCAAGTGTAACTCATTATTAAGTATCAATGCTCCTAAATATTTTCTTAGCATAAAAGAGCACTTTCCCTTTGGTAGGAAAATTATTTTAATGAACGACTACAGTATTTCTCCTTCTTAAATCCCAAGAGTCAAAAAGGCTGAACATCAGATGACGCGAATCTGAATGTTAAGGGCCTTCACGCCACGAATTAACTGCAACAGGAAATGAACTCGTCACTAGATCCCAGTTTCCTGGCAAACTCCCAGCTGCCACTCAAAGCCGGAATGGGTAGAGACGCTTTGGTTCACAGGAGTGATCTCTGGCCATTGAGAAAACATTTGCAGGCATTATTGGCAGGAAGAATCTGCCTGGCAGCAGGTACAGTTGCGGGCTAACGTTCAGATACCCGAGTGCAAGTGTCTGGAAGGTGAAGCAACAGCTAATCTCTGAGGGCAGTTTTGAAAATAATGACATTTAACCTATCACAGCAATTGTTCTCATAAAAGGCACGAACCACAGTGACGAGTAATAAAATCCAGCGTGAAAATATGACACTCTGGTGCCAGAAATCACAAAACTGAACAGTCAGTCTTACCAAATTAAGTCGCCTATATGGAAAAAAAATGCATTTAAAAGTGCTCATGAAGTGTATTTAAAGAGGAAAGATACTAGTGAGATACCACTTCTTCGGTTCCTTTTTAGATGACGTACTTGCCAAATTCAGTCAGAACAGTTCTAACGGTTATTCAGAGTGTGACGCAGAGGACAGTAGTTAATCTGATCACAGCAATGACATTTCTAATGCATTTACTTGGGGCGGCGTGGCGCTGTTATTTGATAATAATAACTGCACTGTTATTGGCAGCCTCACCCTGTTTACTAGACTGCTGATAAATATTTAAAAATCCGTCTTTGAATAACGCAGGCTGAGCATGTGGACAATAGAAGGGGTCGTTTGCTTCGCTGGCCTCCTTTGGGCCTTATCTGATCCGCCTGCCTCCGTTCGGAACAGGTCCCTGGGCTTTGTTATTGTGGACGCTCTGCTGTCCCCCGCCCCTCCCAGCTTTGACCTCGCTAGGTCCCTGCGTCTGATGCACTTAGGACACCTCAGAGGAATGCAACCGAGAATTCACGGTCCCTGTGCATTTTCAACATTCTTACGAACGCTCCCTTTTTCTTGCCTGGTTGGGGACCATTCCTCATGCTTGACTGGCCGGCCACCAACCTTAAAATGGTTGCATCTGTAATTTGTGAGCAGGATTGAGTCCCTAAGACATTCTGCTCCTAGCGCTATTGGCTACGTTGGTGACAAGCTGGGACCCAGGCTCTCCTCACCGGAGGATTTTCCCAAGGGCGCGCTTTCTGATGAAGACGGGGGAGGTGCATTTGTAGCACAGCCTCATCTCAGCTCCGTTTCTTCCTGAAATCGTAAACTCAACTGTTCAGCTTCCGTTCAATGCTGCCCTCATTGGAACTTGAAAGCTTTAATCCATCAAATGCAAGAATTTTTTTAAAGAGAAGAGTAGGGGCCCCGAAAACGGAGAGAGAAGTGTAATCCAAACCTCTGGGTGTGGGCAGCCTCGCCCACACGGCCGCCTTTTGTTTATGCTCCCGGAGCTGGTGAACTTGAGGACTGGGGCAGGTGTGTAGTAAATCATCCTTTTAATGCGCTGAATTGACTGGGTGACAGTTGTGTCAACCAGTCAGTGTCTGTCGAGCGCCAGCTCCATGGCAGGTGTGGAAATCAGGGCAGCTCGGACAGACGCGGCCCACCCAGCTGCGTGCAGTCCAGCCTGTCACTGGCTCTTTCTACCGGAGTTTTCATCCTGGGGGATTCAGAGACCAGCAGCCACTGGAACTGCGTGATGTCCCCGTGGGAATGCAGGCTGAGGCTGCCTGACAAGCGCAGTGCTGCCTGTTCTGGCGGCTACTGAAGGGCTTCCAGTCTGACGACGTGGCCCCGGGGCTCAGTAATAGAACCCGGGACTAGGGTCGGTGCGGCAGCGGGTGGCCGCGGGCAGCTCTTGCAGACCCAGGCGGACCAGCGGCGGGGAGGCAGGGTCCGGGCAGGGTCTGCCGGTCACCCCGGGGCAGGCCTGCACGGCGGCACTGCGGAGCAGGCTGGAGACTGGCCTCGCTGTCAGGAGCTGCGGCCCCGGGTCCTGGCCGTGCCGGATACACAGGCTGAAATGCAGCGCTCGCTCCTCCGGCTGGAAGATCACCGGGGAGCTGGGGACCTAATGACCTCCAGTTAAAGAGAGAGAGTTTGATGAGCTTTCCTGTGTTAAACCACACAGTCAGGGCGTCATTTAGCCAGTGACACTTGAGTTAAACAAAGATCCCATTAGCGACTTCCAAGATCAATCAAAAATTATTAGAATGACTTGATTAACCACAATTACATTACTTGGCGAGCAATTTTATTATAGCATATACAATATATTATATAATTATATGTGAGATATATAGAAGGTACACATATATCTCATTTAGAAATTTCAAAAGATTTTAAAAGATGTGGAGATAGATATGCATAAGCTTATATTACTTGCCAGTTGTAAAACTATTAAATCTTTTGAATGTCATCTTCTGTCTGTATATGGCTTTTTCAGGAAAGTATAACCAGGGCTTCTGCTGAGTGGTTCTAATATTGGCAGGGCCTCGCTCCAGGTACAGGTTTGTTAAGTGAATACATGACTTTGGCAGAGAGAATACGGGGATGTTATGGTTGCCGGGGACACCGAGCACTGGGATTGGGTTTTGTGAGTCACGGTTTACATGCTCCCGTGACGGGGCTCTAGAGAGGCAGAAAGCGCTTCTCACAGGCTGGTTGACGAGAAACACACGGACCTGGCAGAGAAAGCTGCAGCCTGGGAACCATGTGAAAGGCGCAGATAAACCTCTAAAGCCCAGCAGCCTCCCCCACTCCCTCCCCTCTCTTGGCTGCCCAGACCATGTTTTCAAGCGGTCTTTGGAGAAGGGGATGTTGGACTGGATCTTACCCTTGTGTGTTGGGTGGACCACACCCTCCTTTGACCGCCCACGTGGGAGAAGACAAGCCTGGTAGAATCTCGAGCCGTCCTCTGGCGCCCCGCACGGGCAGGCGCTGAGGGCGCTCCTGTGCCTTCCTCTTTTGCTCCCTGCTGGGCGCTGGAAGAACATCACAGGGTGGCTAACACCACGGGTTCTGGAAAGGGGCAGGTCTGCTTCCGACTGTGACTTATGACCTCGGGCAAGTTCCTTCCTCTCTCTGAGTCTGTGATGTCATCTGAAAACGTGGATGACAACACCTACTTCACCTGGTCATCGTGAGAATCCAACATCGTACGTGTTTGTGGGCAGCCGGGGCTCACCAGCTCCAGGCCCTCCCCCGTCTGTGTCCGAGACGCTTTCCAGGAGGAGGCCCGATGCTGGTGACTGCTGGTTTTTGCCTGGCGTACGACCTGCCTACTGGGGGTTTTGTCTGGTTTTCTTCCTCCCCCTGTTTCTCAGTGTATAGAATCACTGCTTCAGGCAGTGAGCCTGCAACAGGTCCGTGTCACGCGAGGGGCCGCGTGCAGGCCCCCCAGGAGCTGGAGTCCCAGCAGCCTTAGGCTTCACCAGGCCCGCAGCCCAGCCAGCCCGAGGCGCCAGCTCTCCACGGATGCCGTTTTCTGTCTCCGTCGTGTTTCCTGTTTGCAGAGATGACGACCCCTTTCTGAGTCCAGCCAATTCTTGTTTCCTCGTACCTCGTGCACCTGCCCTGTGTGTGCGGAAGAGAGGATTACTGAAGCAAGGACTCGGTACCCAACGTGAGCAGGAGACTCGCCCACATCGTCCCCCTCATGTCACCTCCATCACCTGTTCTTCGCTCAGCAGCTGGTTCCGTGGCTGCTCCGGTCTCCTCCTGCTTCAGGGACCCGCACAGGAGTTATTCTCCACCTCAAGTGCTCTTACCCACCCTCCCCAACCCACAGCATCTCTTCATCCACCTGCTTCTTACCACCTTCAGATCCGGGATGGGCACAGTCAGCACTCAGAACAGATCCCCTCCCAGCCCTTCCGTGGTGTCTGCGTTTCTCCCCAGCCTGGGTGTGCCTGTCTTTCAATGGCTCACAGCTGTGACTCTTCTTCAGAGGATGACCATCGAGCTACCGGGGCCACTTTGTCCCCAGAGAGCCAGAGTGCCTGGGAGTTTGTGGCCCCCGGGCTGGCTCTTAGGCAGTGACCACAGATGCGTGTGGAAGCCCAGCCCCCTCCTCGGGTGACCAGCTCTGGCCACAGCTCACACTCCAGAGTCCCGGCGGGACCCGGCGAGGTCACCCTCCGTGTCACTCTGCCTGTCGGCCCCTTGAATGTCTCCCTCTCTCTACTTGTCCTGCCTCCCTCACTCCTGGCAGATTTCTCCCGGGACCAGCTCCCTAATAATCGCTCTCGGCACAGTCAGTAATTAGATATTCATGTGTTTGCTCACTACTTTATTTCAGTCCTCAGTTCCAAGCTGAAAGTCGCATGAGACAGGAATCAGCGTGTGGATCAGCATTTGGACGGCAACGAGTGCGGCTCCTGGCATTCAGCTAACGCGCGTCCCATCAACAAATGAACGGACCTGAGGGAGGATGACTAGAATCACGAGCGCACGTGCGCAGGTGGCCTGCGTCGGGGCTTTAGGGTCCAACCCCCCTGCCAAGCTTTCAAGCCTTAAGCCCGACCCGCAGAAGCTCGTTTAAAGACATAAACACCCTTCAAAATCAAGGTGACATCACAAATACTCAAGCCTCCCTCTCAGCCTCTCTCTGGCTGAACCCTTCAATGCACTTAATTCACCATTACTTACTTGTCCTTTATTACCTCCATATGCATTGTGTGAGTTTGTGTATGTATATTTATAGAAATTCTTATTATTCGGGTTCGTAAAATATCTTTTATGAGAGGAGCTATCCATGACTGACCCAGATGCACAAGAAGAAATGTTTCATTTCTCAAGAAAATGCCTTCTGTGCAGCCCGACACCTCCCTCTTCTGTGTGCTTTACTCTTGGGACCTAATGGTTCTAAAAATTGAAGCAGCTGCTTGGCTCATAATTTACTGACCTACTGTGTGCCTAACAAGAGGGCCTGAACTATAGTCAGCCGGGGCAGTTTTTGTCGACGCCAGACACTGAATCCTGCACTTGGGGAAAGCGTCTAGGATGAAGCTCTTCGGATATTCACGACTGTGTGCGCGTGAGTCTGTGGACCTGTCTGTCAGTCAGTCAGTCTGTCTGTGAAGGAAAAGAGAGGGACAGAGAGGTTTGTGGGGAGAAACTCAAGTAAGTGCATTTCATCTCCTTTACAGATCACAGAAAAAGCACTGTCTGAAAAAGAACAGTTCCAGGATATTGCATCTCAATTGCAAGGTCAAAAAAAGCCTGAACCTGCAAACGACTAGGCTTGCAAGAGACAAGAGACTTGGTACGGAGGACGGAGCTAGCTTGGTTGTAAAAATACAATTAGCATATACTTCTTTACAGCCTTTTAAAATGAGCATTAAATGGTTTTAATGAAGTCACTGTTCAGCTGAACAGACTAATGTTTAGGGGGACGTGACCATGCTCTTTCCACAGCTCGTCAGATGTTTGTGAACGACAAGCTGTAAAGACCGGTCGCCCCCTTTGGTGGAGGTTATGGACGCTTCGGAAATCTAATGGAAGCTGGGAACGCGCTCCCCAGAAAAAAGAATCACATCCACAATTTTGCATACAGTTTCCAGGGGTTCACTGATCATCTGAAAGTCATGCATGATTCCCGGAGTAAGAACCCCTTCTCTAAAGGAAATATAACAAGGAACCATGATTTAAAGGGAATTGTGGAGTTAACTCTTGAAAGGTTCTCAGAAAGAACTTAGTCCTTACTCATTTTTAGATTCAGGCAGAAGTCTGGGGAGTGTATGTCTTAATGAAAGCCATGCGACAAATCTGTGACAGAGCTAGGGGCTTGGATGCTGTCTGAGGTCTACTTCCCTAGAAGGAGGACCTGGACAGTGACTGGGGGGAAGGCGGTGCTCCCAGGGGAGATCAGCAAGGGAGTGGAGGGGGCAGGACAGAGACGAGGAAGAGGTCACGAGGGTCTCCTCTCAGGCAAACACCTGCAGAGGAGGTGCTACAGGGACCTGGAATTAAGTCCCACCCAAGGAACGGGTCAGTGGGCTCCAGGTGGCACATCTCCCATACTGGCTGAGAGGGAAGTGGGCATGAACACCCGGGAACCAGTAACCCAAGAGCAGTTCTTAAAAAAACAAAAACAAAAAACTGCAGGTACCGGTAAAAGGGGACGTTACACGTTATCAGGTGGAAGGCAGCTGACGTCAGACCCAACGTTTCCCGACCCCGTGCTGCTGCCCCAAAGAGACAAAGGTAGACTCTTTGGTGAGTGACTCAGTGCCCACTCTCCCAAGCCAGGAGACTAAAGGACATGTAATATTTATGTTAGATTCTAGCCTGAGAGCATGAGGGCTCCCAGACCTCCAGCTGCAAGCCGTGTGCACAGCAACCAGAGCTGCCACGTGGCATCTTCCTCCTGGAGCAGCCATGCCCCACTTTGTAAAGCCGCCAGCAGCTCTGCCCTGAAGAGCACCCTCCATCCCAACCTTACAAACACCTCGTACCAGCGCCAGGCAGGTTTGCTTTTTTCTGCTGAGCGTCTCACGTTGCAGGGCTGAGATCCCCGCTTCCCTCCTGAGAAACATCACTGCATCGCAGGAGAGATGTGGGCACCCGTGCTTCCTAGTCTTGAAACGTCTCCCCTGAGCCAACAGAAATGAGTTTTGATTTAATCATGCGGCGAAATCCCAGACTGAAGCCACAGGCTTGTGCCTCTGCTCCGAGTTTACAAACTGCCGAGAAGGAAGATCAACAGCTCAACAGAATCAGAGGCAAGGGAGATGAAAAAGCAGTTGAGAGACTGGATGTACTAATGGACAATGGCCAGGACATTAATAAAAATACAACTCTCATCCACAATCTGCAGCAACCGGTCCAGGGAGCCAAACCACAAACTCTGCAGCAACTGACCCCCAAAGCTGGGACTTAATTCATAACCGACAGCTTCCCTAACTTATGCCCCCACATCCAACCAGCAACCAACCAGAGAAGGCAGATGTGCTCTCTAACCAGCCCCGCAGGATGCTCGCCGCTGGCCAGCCCGCCTCCAGCTTTCCCAGGGTTCCCCCGGGCACACCTGACCTGAAGCAGCCTCTTCTCTCGGCTGTCAGGCTTCCCCACTCGCCCTCCTGCCTTTGAGTCTCTGCCACGCGGAGATCACGGTGGCTGACTCCCTCACCATCGAAAGCTCTGTAACCTTTACATGTCCACACCTAGCCAGTCTTTATTTATTTCCACATGGTTCACAGAGAAAACAGCAAACGACCAGTAAACGTGGCCAGGCTGGGGGGAGTGGGGGAGGGAACCTAACTGTGATGAATTTTAAAAGAAATGCAAATGAAAACAACCATGAAATACTTTTTTTTTTTGTTTGGTTTGGAGGGAAGTTTGACAATATTTGAGCAAAAGGTACAAGTGTACGTGCCCTTCAGCCTGGTCATTCCCATTCCAGCAACGCATTTTGCAGACAGTGTCTCACAAATGCGCAGTTGCGTGGAAAGATGTCACAGTTTCAGGTCTGTACAGGCCACATGTCCAACAGGGGAATGGATGACAGACGAGACATCCACGCAATGGAATTCTGCGAGACTATCCAAAGAATAAAATGTTGGTGATAGGGACAGGGCAGGGATGGACGGGAGAGAGGAAAAAGCCGAACAAGATGTGTGAGTGTCGCTTTTAAACACCCGCGTGCGCCTGGGCACCCCTTTGGCCATTTCGCACAATGGCGATAGCGGTTCATCCCACAGGTGGGGCTGGAAAGCGGGAGAGGGGCTGCCACTTGATGCACTGCTCATCATTTGCAGTTTTAGGATGCTCGTGTATTACCTTGGAAATGAAAACATTAAAATAAAAAGGACCCGGTGGGAAACGCGGTGCTTGGCAGGGAACGCGGTCCCGAGGCCGAGATACTCACTCCATCACGTTTCCCCACTTCTCCCCTTAATGCGGCTGAGTCACGCAGGATGCGGCGTGGCTCTGACAATAGCTTTGATCCCAGGGACAGTAGCCAGGATGACGGGGAGCCCACGTCACCGACCATGCCCCCCACGCCTCGTCGGAGACAAGGCAATGCGCAGGCGCGGGAGCCGTCGGCGCGTTTGTCCGCTGTCGGCCAGCAGGCGCGCGTCCACGCTGGCGGAGTTCCCCAAAGAGCGGACGCTCAGCATCTGCGCAGGGCCAACTTCTTTTAAAAAGCGGTTTTGTTTGTTTGTTTGTTTGGGGGGTGGTAATTAGGTTCATTTACTTATGTTTTCATTTTAACAGAGGTCCTGGGGATTGAACCCAGGACCTCACGCATGCTAAGCCCTATATCCTCCCACCAGGGTCAACAATTTTTTTTTCCATTTGACCATTTTTGAGGGAAATCTTTCCTAAATGGATTTCACAAACTCTTACCTCCTCAAAGGAATTGCAGTGATCTTAACACAACCCGCTGCTGACGGCCTGGAGGCGAGGCCCGGCTGCTGATCCCGGAGCCGGGGCTTATTTCGGTGCGCGGTCCGGTCCGGGAGAGACCGAGGCGGCTGGGGAAACCAGCCGACTTTGACCCCTCGCCAAACTCCGCGGTTCTGCATCCCCTCCTCCTTGGAAATTTTCTGCCACTTCTTTCACTTTCAGTCATTTATTTGTTCTGTTTTGGTTTTAGTTTTAAATTTTTATACAGTTTTTGAAGGTTACCTTCCAGTTACTACAAACTAGTGGCTGGGCTCCCTGAGCCTGTCTCACACCCAGAAGTTCATGCCTCCCCTCCCCTACCCTTCGACCGGCCCTCCCCTCCCCACTGGTAACCACTCATTTGTTCTCTGTATCTGCGAGTTTGTTTGGTTTTTGTTGTTGTTGTTGTTGTTGTTGTTGTTGTTGTTGTTATACTCAATGAGCTTGTGAAAGTTCCTCTTTTATCCTTGTGTATTTCTCTACTTCTCGGACACAAGGCGTAGCATTGAGTGGCTTTTCTCTTCAGTCCTACCCATGGTTCTTTCTGCAGAAATATCAACGGGTACTTGCGGAGTCTCCGTTGAAGGCAGGATTATGGAGCTGAACACACATAACTCAATCAGTAACTTTATGTCTGCTCCTCCAGCAGTGTATCTGAGAACCCAGATCATTTTCTCCAAAGCTTCCTGATCTCCCCAGCAGCTGGTGCTCATTATAACCCCATCACCCACCTGGACAGGTGCCCACCATACTCCTCTCTCAGACTTCCTCATCAGCCATTGTGTTCAAGGGGGCACCCTCCATTGGCCTCGCAACCCACCATGATGGGAAGAGTTGTTCTAACCATCCCTTCCAAACTTCAAGCTCTTACCAAACCATGAAGACTCTTAAGTGGCTGTTGACTTGAATGCGATAACAATTGGCTCACGGTGAGATCGCACTGGGGTCCCTTGCCCTGCCCTAAAAGGAGATCCGTGTTTTCTCCTTGTACCGCAGGGTTTTGGCATAAGATTGGCATACCTGCTATTTATGCCTCGTGGAAACCTCCTGGCAGGCTCTGAGTAGGTGCAGTGCTGCCCTGGCAAAGATCTTAGTCTCTTCATGAGGCAGTTAGATCTCAATCTTGGTCTCCTGAGTCCTCCCTGAACTTCAGGACGTCTCCCCAACTCAGTTCCATGCTAGAATATGGGCAACATTTTCAAATAGTGTTGTATCTGGGCAAAGGGGTGATCACAGCCTCCTCTTCCCCACCATGGTTCCCTTACCAAGCTCCAGTGTCGTGGAGCCAGTTATCCAACTCTCTTGGTTTGGGTTCCTCCAGAAGCCATCCCTGGGGCAAGAACTTAGGAGAGAGGAATTTACTGAGGAGGCAAGTCCAGGAACTACTGTGAGGCAAGAAAGCAAGGGAAGGGAGAGCACTATTTCAGGGTGTTAACAAGGAGGCTAAAGCTGTGAACAGCTGGGGTTCAATCCTGCTGGGATCTCTGGGTGATTGTCTCAAACACATAAGGAGTTGTCCCACTGGGAAAAACCTGGGGCACTATTTCATCAACCTCCATCTATCATGAAAAAACAAACAAACAAAAAACCTCCATCTATCATTGGTGAGGACCACTTCTGGGAGCATTGACTATCTGGTAGCCAAGAATGTCCTATGACCAAAGTCCTTGGGAAGAGAGAAACTCAGGTGTTTGAAGCAGAAATCCATCAGCCTGTACAGGAAGAGTTTACTCAAGATACAGGTGACCTCTGCGGTGGACCAGCGGGCTGTGAGCAGAGCTCTGGCATCACGTGCTACACAAGCCAGCAGCCAACACGAAGATAAACCATTCACTTTGCCTCTTATAATGGTACTTCTGATAACTGAATGGTTTGCCGGTGAGAGATCTGATGAGTCCATGGGTTGTCTCAGACCCTGGAAACAGCAGCAGAGGTCACTCTCAGAGCAGAACATCTAGAAAAACCAGGACATAATGCAAAGTCAAGAGGAATCCACAACCAGCTAGTGAGGTTGTGAAGATCTTGTGAAGCCTCAGTAATGAAAATTGTGTGATACTGGCACACAGATCAATAGAACAGAATATAAAATCCAGTAGTAGACTCCACAATGTAAAAGCAAGCGGTATGTGATAAGGGAGGCATTTCAAATCAGTGGGAAATCGGTGAACTATTCAATGTCAGGGCCATCTGAGTAGCCATCTGGAAAAAAATAAAGTTTGATCCATTCCTTACCCTTCATTCTTTACCCTTCATTCAACAGAATTAACTCCACATGGATCAAAGATTTAAATATTTTAAAAATCTTTTTACTTCAAATTAAAAAAAAAACCCACAAGAAGATTTTTTTTTTTATAATCTTGGAGGAGATGAGATATTTCCATGGTGACTCAAAATCTAGAAGCTATAAAGGAAAAGATTGAAGTGACAGTAATTTTTTTTAACAAATCTGCATGACAAAATAAGTCAAGTCAAAGGGAAAAAATATTCGTGGCTTATAGCAGGGCTTATATATTTAAAAACTGGTCAAAAAAATGTGAATAATGCAGATTGAACTTTCGCTGTGTCTGCAGCCATCACATCGCGAGCAGCGCACAGCTGAGGGGACATTCTTCCATCATTCAAAAATGAGAATTTGACTCGGAAAGAAGTCGCTCCTGTCCCTGATGAGTGAGTAACATCCCAACACACATCTCCACTGTTCCACTTTCATCTTGACTTACACAAAGACGTCAACACTTTCATCCATAGCAACCAATTGATGGGGGTACCAATGGCATTAGGGTCAGGCGTTGACTGTTAAGTCACAGAGCAAGCCGGATGGCTGGAGTTTTTAACAAGCACATATGAGACCCCCCCTGGGAGCCCCCAGAAATAACTGAGCTTGGCAGAGAGTGGTGCATAAAGAGATGGGTCCTAATGAGCTGCCTTAATTGGCTACTAATGTCAGGGTGACCTCATTTGTACCTACAGCCAGTGAGACCCAGGGACATCCAGGTTACAATTAATGATGGATTGAGGGTGACATTTTGCATGACAAACACCAAAACAGCTTGGCGATGCATTTCACTAAAAGGGTGAGGCTATGTCTTCAGGGTGAATGAGACCAGCTGACGTGCCCACAGCTGGTACTGCTGGCGAGGGATGGTGCTCACGGGAAGAGAGGTGTGATGCAACGTGAATCTGAAGACGTGGGTCCTGCCTGTGACTCTGGAAGTTACCAGCCTTGTGACTGGGGTCAGTCGTAGAACTTTGGATTTGCACTTCAGCAAAACAGTATCTTGAGGTGGATGCTGCTGGAGCCCAGTCCTCAGGGCTGTTGGACACTGGGGCTGCCGAAGGCTCACAGCTGCCCATCTTTTCTGGAGAACTGCCCTCAGCTGATGGATCCGCCTCACCTGGGAAGTTACAGCCCCCTCTCCCACCGCAGGCAGCCCCAGCTGATGACCTTGCCCCAAGGTGGGCAACTCTGCAGCCTAGCTCGGGCTCGAAGACCCCTCCCCCCCATCGCATGGATCAGCTGGGACCACATCCTTGGGGGACTCCTTCCTCTGCCCCATCCTGCTTCACCCCCTCCCTTACTGAGATTCCTCCCTCAACAGCTCACATGCATCTGAATCCCTGTCCCAGGCTCTGCTTCCTGAGGAGCCGACTTAAAGGAGTTTTATTTTCCGATCTGTCAGTTTTGTAGCGTTGTCATTGTTTGAGGCCAACCAGTGAGACTTGGTTGAACTGAGCCCGGTAGTGAGCCATGGGAACATCTGCAGGGGCTGAGGTCCGGGGGCGGGGCTGAGGTCCTGGCGGGGGCGGGGCCGGGAAGGGTGTTGAAAGGACACTCAGGAGCAGTCATCCCAGTTAAAGAGAGGTTGTTGCGAAGTAAGGAAGCCGGTAGCACACACGAGTCAGCTCCAGGCGGAGGTGAGGCCAGGACAGAGCCCAAGAGGGGACACAAAATCCTCCAGGAGTGAGTTGGGTCAGGCTGGTTGGGGGTCAGGCTGGGCCCGACCAGGAAAAGTCAAGTAAGTCCACCTGAAAATGGAGGTTCTGCATCGTTTCTGTTCGAGTAAGTGGGTCTCACCGGCTAACTGTGGTCTAGACCACGTGCTGCCTTTCTGAAAGCAAGACAAGGAAACCTCCCCTGAGGTCCTCCAGACCTGAGCCTGTGGGACTCTGTGTGGGTAAAATTACATCAAGAAACACCACTTGGGAGGGAGGAGTGTATAGCTCAGTGGTACATGCCTAGCATGCAAGATGCCTTGGGCTCAATCCATTAAAAATAAATAAATAAGCCTAATTACTCCCCCTCAAAATACCTCCACAAAATTAAAAAAAAAAAACACTAAAAAAAGAAAAAAAGAAATAAATACCGGTTGGGGAAGCTGAGATGCCTTTTGGTGGCACTAAGATAAACCAAGAAATATCAGACCTGCAGGATACAGTGAAAGCCTTTAATTCATATCTCAGGAAAGAAGAAAGGCTGAAACTCCATGGTCTAAGCTACTACATCCAGAAGCCAGAAAAAGCAGAGGAGAGAAAATAAAAGAAATAAAGGAGCAGAAATCAAGGAAACAGGAAATAAATATATAGTAGAGAAAATCTATAGAGCCAAAAGCGGGCTATTTGAAGACTGATAAAATTCATAAAACTCTAGCAAGACTGAGCAAGAAAAAGAGAAGCGAGATGAGTTCCTGTCGTCAGGAAATTAGACTCACTCTGCGTTAAGCGCCCTTGGAAAGGGAGCGGACTTCGAGAGGCATTCCCGGTGGGTCAGGGTCAGGAGCCCAGAGGCCACCTGTCATCCAGCCAGCATCCTGGGTCACTTGACTGTTTGTGGCAGATTCTCCACTTTAGAGCTTGGACATCACGCTAGAATCAGTTTTTTATATGAGCACACGCCTTCTGAGGTTGAGATTAAAGACACAGAACAAAGATTAGGTCTAAAACTAATATTGAGCTGCCTTGGGGTGGGCTCCCCAGAGGCAGACCCCAAGACAAGGCTTCTGGTGTAAGGGGTGGGGGGCAGCTCCAAGAAGCACCAGTAGGTACGTCATCTCCCAGGACAGCCACCACCACCCCACCTCCCTGGGCGGCACACCGCTCCTCTCACTGATGGGGTCTGTGCCCCCACCTGGACCTGGGCAGGCTCTGTAAGTGCCCGGCCACTGGCTGCGGGGGAGTGCTGCTCTGGGACCTCCCAGCCTGGGATGTAGAGGGCTGGCTGCCTCTGCTTCCTCTGTGCCCAAGGAATCTCGCTGCCCAGCTGTAAGGCAGCTCGGGCTGGACCACTGACAGGGAAACGTCAGTGGTCGTCGAGTAAAGGGGGTCCATGCCAGGTGCCCTGAAGAGCTGGTGCCTGTTTGGGCACCTGGGCTCGGTCTGGCCGGGAGCTTCTGGCAGGGGACGGATAGCCTGCCTTGGCATTGCCTGACATGAAACGTGAGGAAGGTGAGGTGTTCGTGCGCTGACACACATCGTCTGGGTGGAGGGCTGCTCCTCGGGGAGTGAACTGCACTTGTGTGAGAGCCGTGCTGCTCCTGCAGCCAGAGACTGGCCGGAGCTGGTCAGAGGAAGATGCCGCAGGCATGGGAGCTGTGGGGCCCCGGGCTCCGAGCAGGGCACGGCAGGGTCCCCACAGGCTACGTGACCCAGCCCGTGAGCAACTCCGAACCCACTTCTCCCATCTAACCGACTTCTGCCTCAAACTCACAACCACGTCATATGCATTGGTTTTTAACTTTCCTCCTAGCATGATGTAGCGTTTTCTTGGGGATACCATTTCCCTTTTCATTATGCTAACTCCTATTTTACCTTCTAAGTTCAGCTTGAACATTATCTCCTCTTTGAAACTCTCAGTATTAATTAAATCCCTTTCAGTTACACAATTAAAAAAGAGAGAGAGAGACTCAACTCAAATGGCCTTGAACAGAAGAGAAATTATTGACTCATTTAAGTGCAAAGTCCTGTCGTAGGTGGGCTTCAGGCTCAGCTTGACCAAGGCTCAGTTGAATGTCCCCAGAAAATAGTTTCTCTCAGTTTTTGGATTCAGCCCTCCTCATCTCCATGTAGTATCTTTATTTTCAGGCTCCAGATAATGGCAGGCTGGCTCTACTGCCCTCACTGACCATCTTCTCAGTTTTGATGGAGAAGAAAGAGATTTTCTTTCCAGCAGCCCTTATATCCTACAGTCTGCTAGCATCAGACCAGCTTAGGTCACATGCTTGTCTCTAAACCAATCAGTGCGGCTGGAGGAAAGAACACGCTGTTGCCTCTGGCCTGCGTCATACGCTCTGGCCTTGGGTCTTGGGCTCCGTTTGAACTGATGGATGATGGATTGGTCCACAGGTCTGCTTCCTGAAGAGGGCGAGGGAGTGCTGAGGGAAATAAGGCAGAAACACCCTCTACTCCTCTACTAACCACCTTACCTACACCCGTCCAGCTTGAACTAAACGCCCTTCCGCCGTGACCTTAGCATTCGCCGTGCTGTGCTGTAGCAGAGATCACGTGATTCTCTCCACCGACGCCTTGTAAAAACCCTGGGACAGGGACCATGAGGGATGTGTTTCTGTATCTTCACGCATACTCAGCCCCACCAGCATTACAAATTACCTAAATACTCAGTAAATGCTTGTGGAATGAATGAATATGAAGGGCCAGGCAAATTACCAAGTAACCACTTACTTTAGGATGAGCACACAGACACGGAGACAAAGACAAGTCTCCAGCTAAGGGACTGAGGTTTTGTTTGTTTTGTAAATTTTATTAAAATATAACATGCATGTATATATATGTGCGTCCATCATGACCAATCAGTGAATTTTCACAAACTGAGCCACTTACGCAACCAGAACCCGGACCGAGTCATTACCAGACCCCAAAAGCTCCGCTGACTGCCCACCCCCAGGACGGCCGCACCCCTGACTTCCAGCACCGTGCATCAGGTTCGCTTGTTTCTGAACTTTGCAGATCATTCATTCTCATTGCTGTACTGTAGAGCAGTCCTTTATGGGGAAGTGCCATCATTTATTTACCCATTCAACTGGTGGGGGGTATTCAGGTAGCTTCCAGTTTGGGGCTGTTATAAATAGTGCCGCAACCACCATTCTACTAAGTGTCTCGTTGGTGAACATTTAGGCACATTTCTGAGTATACCTAGCAGCAGAATTGATGTCGTAAGGCAGGCATGTAGTCAGCTTTAGAAAATGCTTCCAAAATGGGGGTGCCAATTTCCAACGCAGCCAAGTGTAAAAATTCAATTGAGTTTTGCAGTTTTTGTCTGTGCACCTCGTGAACACATTTTATGTACCTTCTCAGAGCTATGCACACAATAGATGCTTGATAAATGCTTGCTAAATGCAGAGAGGGAGGGAGGGAGGAAGGAAGGATGGAAAAAAGGAAGGAAGGAAGGAAGGAAGGAAGGAAGGAAGGAAGGAAAGGAAGGACGGACCACAGTGAAGATCCCTGAAGAGCCACAGAATTTGCTGAAGGCAAACTTTCCCTTTCCTTGACTACAACGTGAATTAAACGAAAGACTTTGTGGGGGATTTCATTCATAATCCCTTCAAAATGAGTTAGTCCTGCTATGTACTAAATGGATTACGTTTGAATCCCCAAAACAAATCCAACTGCAATTAATGTTTTAATAAACCGATCGCTAGTGTGTGCAATACCCACACCTCGTCAGGAGGGATTGCATTGTATTTATAAACATTAATTAGGTGTTTGTTATTGTCAAACCAAATTTAAAATAAATCCACAGCATCACTGGCCACTTGGGTGGAAAAATCTCGGTGGTGACTGTAATTAGAAAACAGATGTAAGAGAATGGCATTCATTAGTTAGCTAATGGCGAGCTGCCACTAATTGAAACGAGGAGCACTTATCTCACAGGATGATAAAATATCTTAGGTGTGAGAGTGAGTGAGCCCCTTTGGGTATTAATAATAAGCCAAAATATTCATTTAACCCTTTCCTCGGGGTATTTTCACACAAACTCACAATGAAGTCGGTATTCATTGCCAAATAAAATACAGAGTTATAAAAATTTTTTTAAAAGAAGAAAGAAAGGAACAGGAGGTGTCTGGCAAGATGAAAGGAAATCTGCTCTTTCCAAAATAGGGAAGGGGTTCCTGGTGTCCAGATTTACTCTTGGTGCTTGGCATTCTAAAACTCCCCTGGGACAGGCGGCCCCTCTTCTCCTGGTTCTTCGGCTCCTTTGGACGCTCATTCGCAGTTTCCTTGCTGGCTCTCCTCCCTCCAGCCCAAACGCCGATGCTTGCTGGAGTTCCAGAGGTTTCACCTTTTTGTCTCGCACACTCTCGCCCAGGGTGGTCTCATCCGAGCTGCAACTTTAGCCTCCGCCTGTGTGCGGAGCTTTGGGTCCGCGTCCGGGGCCCGAGCCGTCAGGCTGCAGGCTCGAGTGTCCCATGGCCTGCTCGCGTTTCCTACCGGACTGTCCACGGCGACTTTGCCGCAGACACTACTTGATGCTCTGCCCAGAAGCCCTTGGAACCTCTTTGTTATTTCTGTGTTCCCCTTCTCCAGTCTCCATGAGGTTGATTCTGCCTGCCCGCACCCGCTGTGAGAACTCTGTCTTCACACCCAGAGAGCCGGTAGCACCAGGTCCCCGGGGCGGGGGTGGCAGCCAGGCTGAGGCTGGGACCCGACGTGAAATCTTATTCCTGTCCTGCTTCCTCACCCCTCACCTGTCTCTCCTGGGAGCCCACCCTCCATGAGTTACATGCACACGAATCCTCTTCTCAAGGTCTGTTTCCAGCAGACCTGTCCTCTAAGACGTCATACTTCCCTGCCCCGATAGGAGGACCACGTGCCATCCTGCATCTGAGGGGCCACGTGACAGTTCTCCACCATGGAAACGGAAGTGATGTGTCTCTTCCAGGCCAAGGTTTCCAAGAAGTGGGGGGGCCTCCTCCAGCCCCTCCTGCTCCCTCTGTCTCGGGGCCAGAGGAAGCTGAGGACTGCGGAACCCCAAGAGAGAAATGATCTGGGCCACCGCAGCCCACATGGAGGGAAGCCCTCCAACGGACCAGAACATGCATCGCTGAACTGTGACACGAGCCAGAAACCCGCGTCCATGGTCCGAAGCCCACTGCGATCTGGCCGTCTGTTCGTGAGGGCGGCCGGTGTGCCCTTGATGCTCACGCGATCCTGCTGGGTTCCTCTCTGCCACTGGTGCGTTAGCTCCTGACCTGGTTCCCATTCTCCCCGCCCTCCCAATTCTGCTCCTTACCAATCCACCCGAATACAGCAACCTAATGGAAATGCAAACCCAACCCCGCATCTCCTTCGCTCTTTAAAGCTTTTGAATCATCCCATGTCCTGTTACGTACAGAATAAAGTCAAGTTCCCTGGCATCCTAAGAGCCCCCATGACTGACAGCTCCTCTCCCGCCATTCATGGCCGTGTAATTTTCACCCTGGAAGTGCCTGCCTGCTTACAGCTCATGCCTGCCCAGTCTTTCCTTGCATTTGCCTGATTGGTTCCTACTGGTCCTTTAAAGGCTTGGCTTGGACAAGACGCCACCTTTGGATCCCCTGGGCTGCATTAGAACCCTCCCCAAGGGCTTCGCTCCACGAGGCATGGAACACCTACTTCCCGCTCCCTCTCCCCGACCACCCTGCATCCTGAAAGCAGAGAACTCTGCCTTATATTCCAGAACCTACTCTATCCCTCCTGCCAATCAAAAGGTTGTTTCCAGGTTCTGAGATCATTTTCAAGCTCAACAAATAAGCAAGGTAAGCATAGCCGAAAAAAAAAGAGCCCCGCATTCTGCCATTTACTTGACATCGCTGGGGTGCGCTGAGGAGCGATATGACAGTTACGGGGTGGAGGCAGGGCTAGGGTTGGATGATCTTTCTGAAGGGAGCAAGAGGGAAATGAGAAGTTGCGCGCAGAGGGGTGGGACTGTGGGCCTCTGGTCGGAAATCCTATTTCAGACCCAGAAGGAGACGTCGCTCGGCTGGTCCAGGCGTTGTTAACTGCATGCTGAGAGCACGGAGCCCGCACTGAGTCGCTCCTTGCCGGAGTCCATCCACCTGTCGGCGGCCAGTCCGGACTAGAACCAGAAGCGTGAGCTGGGGGGAAGGGTGAGTCTGAAACGGAACGATTCTTTTTCAGCCCTGTCCTGAAATTTTAAAGTTGTATTCATTCTGGCGTTGACAGACTTCACGAGCCATCCCTCTATCTGTGGGTCTTATAGAAAAAAGCATTTAAAGGAACGTGGGTCCACTGGAAAGTAAACACTAGAGCTGCTGGCTTGCTCGTGCGGTGGAAGAGGGGGCTGCTTCGTGAAATGCAGCAGACGAGGTCATCTCCGAAGAGGCCCCTAAATCACTGAACGGCGAGAGGGACTCCCAGCCGGCCTCACCAGTGTCCGCGTGAAATTGGTACGTGTCAGCACCCACTAATAAATTTGACTTGGGGCCTGGTTTTCTGACATTTGCTCAAATCCTCAGAGAACTGTGGCTACTGTAAACCCGTGTACAGTATTTGAATTCTGAATTGCTATGCGTGGTTGGCTGCCCGCCGGGACGGGAAATAAAACTCCGTAATAGAATGTCATTTTTTAAAAGTCTGGGCGTTATGAGTGGCGGTGCTGTTGTATGACAAACTCATGTTTCTTTTTTGTCTCAAAGGTTTTATTCTCCAGGAAAACTCATTTGCATTGTTGTCCCATATGGGGACTTGGACATCCCGGTCCATGATAAAGATGCAGAACAGAATTAGGTCACTAGGCACGCTCTTTTTTCTTTTAATAACCCCGTCCAACCTCCTCCTTCTTAATCCCAAGCAGACAAAAGCAATGGAAGCTAAACCGTCCAGAGCCATGATAGGAAAGGCGGACGAGCAAAGCCACCAACGTGCAGCCATTCACTCGCTGTGGATGTATTTAATTAATCCCATGTGGACTGGTCTTATTCAAATAAAACTATATTTTATAGGACGGCTGCCTTGTTTTCTGGTCTGCGTGGTGACCCCTGACGGAGGCAGCTGGGCCGCTTTAAGCAGCCAGTTATTATGGCTCTGGGTTCTCTCTGCTAATGGCATCATTCAGGGAAGAATCTGTATTCTGTGCAGGGTGGAAACATCCCCAGTGGGTAAGGAATTAGGAGAACATGAGAAGGGTACGAAGCAGCAGCAGCAGGCAGCGGAGGGGAGGGGGGCCGCTCGGTCCCAGATGAGACCCCAGGCAGGCGGCGAGCTGGGAGCTTGGATGCCTTCCACGGGCTGGCTGGCACCACGTGGGCAGGCCCTCGCGGTGCCCGGTGGAGCTCTGAGAGGCTGTTTGCTACTGCAGTCCTGTCCAGCCCTCTGGCTTCCCCCCACTTCCCAGCCAGGACAATCCCATGCTGGTGAATTAGAGGTCAAGTTTCCAGCGTAGCGGCAATATCAGAGAACTCGCAGCTAGTGCCTAGGACGTGTCCAGCCTTCTCTGGCACTGATCCAAAACCCTATGAGCCAGCCGTCGTCATTCCCCCCATTACAGACCTGGAGACCGAGGCACGGGATGGTGAAGAGACTTGTCCAGAATCACTTGGGTATCCATCCGGGAGTCAAACCGAACCAGCTGGGCTCAGAAGTGACGCCTTTCACCTCTGCATGCCCAGTCTCCCAGGGGGCCTTGATTTCACACCAGCCAAGATTTGAATATTTAGGACTTTTCTTTCAGAAGCGTGTCGTGCCCCTGACCGTTCGTAATAGGAGCACTACTCCGTCACAGCCCCAAACTGGGACTCACCCACACGCCCATCGAGCAGAAAGTAGAAAGATGGAGGCACCTTCAGCAGCCGGAGACTCGACAGCACAGCTCCCATGGAGGCTGAACCACGGACCAGGTGTGGCGAGAGGACGGCCCGCATGGAAGGACACACACTGTCCGCGTCCACCTGCGCGCGACTCTGGTGTCAGCGCTCAGGGTCATGGCTGCCCTGGTCGGGAGCTGATGACTGGGCGGGGCCGCGAGAGGATAGGCATGGTTTATTTCTTCACCTGGAAACTGGTCACAGGACAGTCTTCATTTTGTGCAGATTCATCAAGTCAGCACAGGGGTGTGGACTCTTTTCTATAGGTAGGTTTTACTTGATAAAAAGAAGAAAGAGTTTTTTGAAAACATGACCCAAGAAAGCGTCTTGTTAAGCCCTCAGAACTGATGCTCAAACACCGTTTGTAAGAGAAATCCAGCTCCTCACCAGGAACGGTCTGAGGGCCCCTGGCTGAAGGACTTTGAGGGCGTAAGGGTGGCAGAAGGAAAGTCCCTTTGACTGTGACCCTGCGGCTTCACTCCACGTTCTGCTGAGCCACCACCGGCTGTGTGGCCTTGGGTGGGCAGGTCACCTGGATGAGCGTGGTCTGTGCGGGTGGTTTAGGAGCTCTCGTGAGGTCGTCTCCCTGGGAGAGGAGCTGTGACATAGACGACACCAAGGGTCACGGGGAGGAGAAGTGCTCTGGACCGAACATCCCATTAGGAAGGTTTGCCGCCGCCAGCGTGGGCTGAGACACTCCTCGCTGTTCCCCAACTTTTGTTTTATTTATGTTTTTGACTTTTTCATTCTAGGGGATTTGTTTCATCCTTCTGACCAGGTTTCCAGAACCCCACCTCTCAGCCTCCCTAAGTGTCCCTGCCTTGAAGAAGCTGGAGCCATCTCGTTGTTGTGGAATGCACACTGCTTTTCCTTGATGCAACGAATCGTTGTTTAGATATTTGGTTTGGAAGGCCTTCCATTTCGCAGAGGCTTCTGAGTGCCACATGCTCACAGCTGGAGCAGGGAGAGTCTCAGGAGCAAACAGCATTAGCCAGTGACATGGGTCCCCTCCAGCCTCTCTGTGGGTCAAATATTTTGGCAAACTTAGCTGACACCCAGCAGGGTCTAAGGCCATCTCTAATTGTTGAGATGTGATGAGGGAAGAAAAGGCAGGCCTGTTGGTTTTGGGAAATGGCAAATTTTTTGATTCAGGTTTTCAGAACTTGTCTATTTTATTATCAAAATTCGCATCAAAAGAGTGAGAATAAAACTTTTTACTTTTACAGGAGACGACACTACTCTGTAAACTCTAGGGGAACATCTGCTGAGCTCCTCAGAAAGTCACCTGACACGCCACTCTGGTTGGGCTTTCTCAAATTAGAAGGCTGGGTTTTCTCCTGCTGCTTCTGTCTCAGGAGTGACTTTTCAGGTGGAGACGAAGGCTTAGAACAGCTACCAGATCATTCTGAGACTTGGTACTGAGCCCAAGTGTAACAGAACAGTTGAATTTTGAATGCAGATGTGTTTCCTAACTTGCATTTGTGATCCTTTTGTGAAAGATTTGAAGTTAGAAGATATTAACTTCTATCCTTTATTTTATCACTTCTAGCATGTTTTACAGTCATTTAAAGTTGTGTGTATGTGTCTGTGTTCGAAAGTAAGATAAAGTTACTGTATGGCACAGGGAACAATATTCCACGTAGTAACCTATAATGAAAAAGAATATGAAAACGAATCCATGTGTGTTCATGTATGACTGAAGCATTGAAGCATTGTGCTCTACACCAGAAATGGACACAACGTTGTAAACTGACTGCTTCAGTTAGAAAAAGAATGCAAAAAATATTCGTTTAAGTAGAATAAAGAAATCCCACTGGCTTTTAGGGGGATGTTTTTCCTTGATTTAACAGATGTAGAGAAAAGGATACGAATTCTAAGGTTATGGCCAGTGAATTTTCACAAAGCGAATACACAGTGGGTCCCCCAAGTTTACCCGGCGCCGTGGCAGCCAGTCAGCCCAGGCAATGACTATGGCAGGCACTTCTGGTGCCCACAAGACAGCCCCTCAGCCTACCCTACGTCAGCCACAGCCCAGGGGGACCAGCCCCTTGTGAGCTCAGAGTCACACGGAAGCTTCTCACCTTGAAGACCATCCTCGGTGACTGTCTGCTTGGTGTCTTAGAGCTTCTCTGGAGCGGCTGGAGGGCTCAGCCCCAGTCCACAAGCACGACCTGGAAATGCATCTCCAGGAGAGAGGGCCCTCCAGCCAACGCAGACAGGAGTTGGTGGTGGAGCCCCAGCCGCTCTTCCTTTCCAGACAGTTTTGGGAGGAACTCTGTGTCCTCGGAGCTCCTGCTGGAAGCCAGGCGCAGCCGCCTCGGGCCCAGTCTGGCTGTGCTGCGTTCCCTCCTCCCGCGCTCACTCTCCCGGCCCCCCGCACCGGCTCCCTGGGCACACCTCCCAGACACACCACCTGCATCCAAGTCCTCGGCTCAGGCTCAGCTGTGCCAGAAACTGGCCGTAAGACAGCTGCCGGGAAGGGTGTCTGAAAGCAATTCCTTGGAAGACGGTGTCTTCCTCAAGACCCACCAGCCCTTGGCTGCCTTCTGAGGAGTCTGAGTATGGCTGAGAGCAGCACCGGGTTAGCCAGGTTCAATGGCATAAAAAACGTGGCCTTGGTAGTCCAATCCTCTGTGTGTGCCAGACCAACCCCAAATTTCTTGGGGTTGTTTTCTTTTAAGTGACGTAAATTTGCATACAGTGAAAGGCCTGATTTCAAGTGACTAATTCAATGAGTATTGACAGATACATACACCCATGTAACTAGCGTCCCAGACAGGACAGAGGACGTCTTCTGCTCTCCAAGGAGTCCTTTAAACCCCTTTCTGTTAAAGGCAACCATTGATCTGGCGTCTGTTACTTTGGTCTAGTTTTGCTCTTGAACTTGAGATACACGAATTCATTGCATATACGTCCTTTAGTGTCCAGCTGCTTTTGCTCAGCGTAATGGTTTTTGAGACGTGTCCACTCTGTTGCGCGAGTCAAGAGTTCGTTCCTTTCGCTGCTAAGTGGTACCTCATTCTATGAAACACCCCCGTTCTCTTGCTGATGGATATCTGATTGCTGCCGCTTGGGGGCTATCACAACTAAAGCGGTTATGAACATCCACACACGAGTCTTTGTGTGACATGTATTTTCATTTCTCTTAGATAAACGCCCAGGAGTGAATGACTCATGGTTTAACTTTTAAAAAACTGTTTTCCACAGTGGTTGCACCATTTTTCATCCACACAAGAGGTGGAGGCAAGTTCCCATTTTCCAATTTCTCTCCAACATTTGGTTTTATTGATCTTTGTAATTTTAACCACTCTCATCAGTGTGGCCTAATTGCTTTTTAAAGAGAAGGTGACGGTTTGGATCATTGCTTGGGGTGGATATTACGGCTCCCCTCCCATGGTGAACAGTGTACATGTCCCCACCCTGTCAGCCAGGGGAACTGGTTTGGCCAATGGAAGGTCAGTGGACATGCTGGAAGCGAAAGCGTGTAAGGTTCTTGCGTGGTGAGCTTTGTACACTTGGTTCTGGGAACACCATGAGCAGAACGTGGCTTGGCTAATCCACTGATGCAAGAAGGCAGAGAGATGTGGAGAAAAGCTAGGCACAAACTGCTCTCAGCGCTAAACACAGCACACCAGCCACCTTGGACATTTGGAGAATAAATGAGCATGTTTCAGGCCACTGGGTCAGGGATGCTTTGTTACACAGCATTACTGTGGCAGTGACTGACTGCCACGATAGAGACAATCTTGTCCTTGTCAATCTTGTCACACTATCCAGAAGCATACCCGTCCTGCTCTCAGCTAAACTGACTGCTGAAGCCTGCATTTAGCCAGCCCAGTGAGTATCTGCCTTCTAGCAACTCCCGGCAACCTTGAACTACCTCCGCTCAGTATTTAACAAAGGCTTGATTAAAAGAAACAATATTTACAGAGGACTGCCTGAAAGTTATGCCGCCCACCCATTGCCTGCGTTCTCTAAAGTGTCCCTCTGCATTAGTCCCAGTGGCAGAGAGCTGTGTCCTAAGGCTGAATTGTTTTCATTCTCCCCGGGGGACTTCTACAAGGTCGTGCTTTGGCGCCACCCCATCGATGTATCTTGGAGGAAATCCCACGGAAAACTTCGATGATAGGTGTGCTTGTAAGGACACTGCTGGGGCTGCTCCAAGAAAGGCCAGGGGTGGGAATCATCTCTAGTTTCAGCCCCAGGGGCTACTGGACTCTCCTGAAGAACTCTGAGTTTTTAGCACATCAGGAATCAGGGGTCTGGTCCAGTTCCTTTCCTTGCATTGTCCAGCACACAATTCAGGTCAAATTCATGGCCCGCTGCATTTAACCCTTCAGCATGCATTTTAAAAACTATCTTCGCTCTTGGCTACTCTCTAATATTTTGACTCAAGTCATTTAAAATTGTGTGTGAGATTTGGTGGGGCGTTGGTTGCAGAATGTAGTGGCAGCCATCCCTGGTGCCACCAGCCACCTGGTTTCATCACAGGTCCTCCCTCTTGGTTAACTCTCATCAATTCCGCCTCCAAGGTCCATCACTTTGTCCTCTTTAGCTCAGCAACGAGAGCACGCACGACGGGCCAACTGTGTGTTAGGCACTGAGAAAAAAATACGAGCATGGTTGTTTCTTGCCCTCAAGGCGCTTGCAATCAATTGAGGAGATCAGACAGGGATTGGGTACCTACATCTCCTACCTCAGTAGGAACATCCTCATTTGTTTCTCATGTGATTAACAATAACTGCCTTACTCAGCAGCTCTTTTCACAATGCTCCCCATCCTTCAAGCCAAGTTGTGATGCCGTGACTTGCAGGAAGCCTTCCTTGATCTCCTTCCTTTCCTCCCTTGTCTCCAAATGGAAACATCTGCTTTGCCGTCGCTGCGGCAGAACTTGACATTTCCATGCACGATTTATTCTCAGCTTTCTGAGATCGTTCTTAGAACGTGTGTCTTATCTCTTTATCCAGACAATAAGCATCATGAGGGCAGAGTCTGTCCTGTTTTCATCGTGTCATACATTTATTTGCCAATATTTGAGCACACATACTAGATGCCAGATATTGTGCAGGGCAAGGAGACCATTAAATAAACAAGACACACGCTCCACCACCAAGGATGGCCCTGTCTGGTAGGAAAAGCAGGTGTTGTGGTAGATTGTACTATTTTTCCCAAATGTGTGCTTCCCCTCCCTGGCACGGGGTTACAGCCACCGACACTAGGCTTGATCTTGCTGGGTGTGTCAGTTTCCTTTGGCAGCGTAACAAGTAGCCCCAAATCTCAGTTGGCTGCAAACAACAGTCACATATCAGCCCATGGTTCTGCGGGTCGGTGCTGTGAGCTGAGCTCAGCTGTGTGGTTCGTGGCTGCTCCCACCTGGGCTCACTCGTATGACTGCAGTCGGCTGGGGCTCAGCCACGCCGGGTGGTCGCGGACCAGCTCCCTCCCGTAACAGAGGTTGGTGGGCCGTTGCTAAGGCAACTTGGTTATCCTCCGCATGCCCCTCCAGCAAGCTAACTCATTCAGGGTGGCCAAAGGGTCCCAAAAGAAAGAAAAGAAGACAAGCCGTAATACACAAGTATTTTCAGACCTCTGGTCCCGTCACTAAATGAATGGCACGAATTTGCCAGACACCAGTGGAAGCACAAAGTTTATGGTCTGATAATTGCCAATTCAAAGTGAATTTATAAGAGAGCAGAAACTGGGAATAGGAAGAAACTAGAGAGATTAAGGAAAATATAGAGCAAATAAAAAAGTCGCAGCAACCAAGGAGAGAAAAATGGGAGACATAAAGCGAGGAGATGGGATTCCAAAAACTGGCAGCTTTCGGTATCATCCCAAGTTCAGTTTTACATTATAACAAATTACAATAAGTTCCCTTGTTCCTAAGTCACTCAAGTGAGCCTCTGTTCCCTGTAACCAAAGAGACTTGCTGTAACAAGGGTTAGTGCCAGGAGTGGGGTTGCTGGAACCGGACACTCATAAGAAATGCAAGCTGTTTGGAAGAGAAAGTCTTATAACTCGGGACTGAGGGTAAAATTCCAAGCAGTGGTACATCAGGCTATTGTTTGTGGTTTCTTATGACTCAGACCACCTTGCAGGAGAGGCTTTGGGGGATGGGGGTACAACATACAGGGCTGCAGGTATCAGCTGAGTACTCAGAACAGCAGCGAGGCACTTCCAGTTGCTGAAGAATGAGTTCTGTATCTGGGTCCGTGCAGCTGGAAACAGACCTTCGGGAACACAGTGCGACCCTGCTGAACGATGCCCTTCCCGCCTGGGGCTGAATAATGGGTCCATTGAAAAGTAAGTCTGAAAATGTCATTTGCATTGCTGAATTCCAACATGGGCCAAATTCCTAATATTCACATTTTGTACGACCCAGGTTAAGTGTCTGACTGATAAAGACTGAGGCTTTGCCAGTAAATACGGGGATATCTGGAAGACACCCAAAGATTTGAAGATCCCCTACACCCTACACTCTTCCTGAACACTTCCCACTTCAGTACCCTACCCCACCCCCAGTCCTCAGACGAGCCTTCTCTCTTTCCACTAAGAATGGGCGGTGGGCAACCCTGGTCCTTCTCCCAGGGCCCCCCATTGTTGAGGGTCCCTGGCTTTGATGTGCTTTTCCTTGGAAGTGCTTGAGCCCTTGTCTCTTTCCCAGAGAACTGCCCTCAAGCTACTGGAGCCTGATTTGGGGAGTGTCAAATGGACCCATGATTTTGCACCCAATCCCAATGTGTGTGTGTATGTTGAGTTGCAGGGGCAGTTCCCACCTCCAAAGCAATTCTCTGACACCAGCTGGGTGTCCTAGCATCAGACTCAACTCTGGCATGATCTGCCAGGAGACTGCATCAAATCTCAGGGGTTAAGGGCTTGGTGCCACCAAACATCCCACGCCCACCACTTCAGACGCCAGACACAAGTCCAAGTCTTCACCTGTGCTTCACCAACCAGCTATAGATTGGAGGTGCCAATGACCCATTCCTCAGGTTCGACTAATTTGCTAGAGCGGCTCACAGAACTCAGAGAAACATTGTACTTCCAGGATTAATGGTGTATTATCAAAGAATATAACTCAAGAAATGCCAGATGGAAGAGACGCCCAGGGCAGGGCCTGGGGAAAGGGCGTGGAGTTTCCATGCCTCTCCGAGCACACGACTCTCTCCAAATCGCTACATGTTCATCAACCCAGAACTTTGGGAGTTTTACAGAGGCTTCATTACACAGGCACAGCTGATGAAATCATTGCTCGTGGGCTACAGAACTCAATCTCCAGCCCCGCTCTGGTCCCCCGAGGTTGCGGGTAGGGATGAAAGTTCCAACCCTCTAGTCATGTGATTGGTTCTACTGGCAACCAGCCCCCATTCTTAGGTGGGATCCAAAGGTCACCTCATGGGCATAACAGAAGACGCGTTTATCCCTCCCCACACTTAGGAAATTCCCAGGATTTTAGGAGCTCAGTGCCAGAAACAGGGACAAGACCACTTATACATATATCTTACCATAACTCACAGAACCACAGCGCCCGTTGCATGACTTTGCCTGAGCAGCCTCCTGGGGATTGTGTCCTGTCACCATCCTGTGTCCCAGCCCCGCCAGCTCCCCCAAGAGCACTTCCTTAATAAATCACCTGCACATGAGTCTTTATTTCAGGGTTACCCTCTAGGGAACCAGACACAAGGCAGAAAAAGCCGATGTGAAAGCAAGCAGGGTGGGTAACAGCTGCTAAGTCAGGGAAATCCCTGGGGAAGGCAGAGATCGCATGTCCTCATCCCACATGTGAGCATGGGGGGTGGGTGTGGACAGTGGGGGTGCAGAGCTTAACAAAGCATGGGCGCTGGTTTGACCTTGAAGGAGAAGAGTGCGGCCCCAGAACTGACTTCGCTCCTGACGAATCGCACTTTCAGTTCCAGCACAAGCACGTCTAGAACGAGCATCTTCTGTTCACGCCTTCAGGTTTCAGTTTTCAGTTCCGGTAACAAAGGATGCTAACTGAAACACTTGCGGTGTGAAAGACGGAGCAGAAGGCAGTCCAACGCCACGTCTGTTCACAGTAAAGTGCCCTGCTGACATTTTTGAAGTCACTGCGGTGTTTTCTGGTTATAAAATCCCATGATTCCACAAGTCTGCGATTTACAGGGGGAGAGCAGGCAAGACCGGGAATGCAGCCAGCATCTCTGCGGGAAGATTCAAGGATGTGGATCACTGGCCTGGCTTACAAGGTGGAGCCTATGTTTGGGATCACAAAGCCTTTGCCAGTTTCCCCTGAAATTTGAGACAGAAGAGGAAAACTGGGGAATTTTTGTACATATTTAAAATGTTTTAAAACTTTCCTCCTATTAAATGGAAAAGGCGTTTCAGAAGTGTTTCCCTTTGTCTTTGATCGAAAGACCACTGTTTGAAACATCAGAAGATCAGTCACAATGGCCTTCACACCAATTCCGACGAGGACCTCGTCTTGGGATGGCCCACGTTTGGTCCTTTTCGGACAAGAACAGTCATGCGGGCATGCAGTGTTCAGGGTGCCATCAGCATGTGGAGAGGGGAGAGGATCATTTTGGGGGGCGATTTTTTTTAATTGAAGTATAGTCACTTACAATGTATCAATTTCCGGTTACAGCACACTGTCCCAGTCCTGCATATATATATATACATACATTCGTTTTCACATTCTTTTTCATTGAAGGTTATTACAAGATAGTGAACATAGTTCCCTGTGCTGTGCAGAAGAAACTTCTTTAAAATCTATTTTTATGTATTGTGGCTAACATCTGTAAATCTCAGACTCCCAAATTTATCCCTTCTCACACTGTTTCCCTGGTAACCATAAGATTATTTACTATGAGATGATCATTTCTTTAATTTCAAATTTAAGTTTAAGATTTTTTCTTTCATTTGGGCTAGGACTGATCCTTGTCATGAAGCTGTGGGAACACAGGCTTCACGCTGCAAGGGCTGCTGGAGACTCCTTCTCGGTGCAGCTGCCTCACAGCCTGAGGGGGTGAGACGCCCCACGTCACCACGTGACTCTTCCAGTATCTTGTCTTTTTATTGTCAGCAACAAGCAGGCGTGGAGCCTCGTGTTACGCATCTCACGGGATTGTGTGCCGGACGTGCTTTTACCATCTGTTGAAGGAGGAATTTACCTGTAAGTGGTTTTTCAAGGCCACGGAGAGAAAAGCAGTGTAGCTGCACAGGACGTGCAGATCTAGGGGACAAAGGGGCGAGGGCAGAGCACCACGCGTGGAGATGTCCTCAGCGCCGGGTGGGGGGGCTCTGCTCAGGGCAGCGGCCTCCCGTCTGGCCAGCTGTGTGGGAGTCAGGCCTGGGTGTCCCGGGCAGCTGTGGGTACCGATCCACCGCTGGTTCTCGTGCCTGTGGCCCCGAGGTGAGTAGTCATCCTTTTTTGAGGAATTACTTGGGCAATCTACGTCAGATAAAGACACACGTATCTTTTGACCAGGGCTGTGCCCTGGCTCTGGGATGAGTCAGTTTGGACTGATGGTTACCCACCACCCTGAGGGTGCAGATCTGGGCCCCAAATCTCCTCGGCTTCCTCACTGGGCAGTCAGGGTCTACGGGGCGCCTTTTCTCAGCCCAGCACCCATCCCTCTTTCTGCTGTAAGCAGCTCTTTGATTGACCTTTGGGGATCTGTGGCCACAAGCAGAATTACTGTGCAAGGCCTACGAGAGGCTGTGAAGGCAGGAATTCTGAGTCATGAGAAGAAGCTTCTGTGTTTGACCCCCGGTGGTACCACTGACCTGCTGAGGGCCGTGGGGAGGCTACCTTCCTTCTCTGAGCCGTGGTTTCCTTGTCTCTAAAATAAGGATAATGACACTGCCTGCCTCCTGCTGAGTGCTAAGCGACTGAATTTGTGTGCCCGGCCCACCCTAAGTGCTGAATCAGGGTCAGCGCTGAGCAGTTCCCCCATCCGACCTGTCCAGTCTTGGCAGAAATATCTGTCGGTGTGTCCTGACCACTCCTGGGGGTGGACACGTGACCCACACTTGGCCAGTCAGACCTTTGCTCCTGGGAATCTTATTCTTGCACCCAGCCAAGGGACAGAGAAATTCCTGGAGCCAGCGGGCCCTGGGCTGGTGCCGTGGAGCTGCTGCCCATGCAGGCTTGCCTCCCAGCTCCCCGGGAGCCTGGGCCCTGTCCTTCCCGAGACCTGGCTCCTCAGGCCCCTCCTTGGGCCCTGGGAGCTCTCCTTGCCCTTCCAGCACGTCCCTGTTTGCTGAGTTATTCAGAATCCACCTTCCCTGTGTAGAAACAAAGCCCCACGGCCGAGCCGGCAACACCGGGGACACTGCTGTCTCTGTGTCTTTGCTCCAAGGCCCCTGATGGATTTGCTCGGGCACTTTCTATGGACTGAAGGAAGGTTAAAGGGCTGTGGATCCTACCATGACTTGAGGGACTGGAACCTGCGCGGATGCGGTAGACGGCAGAGATCTGCCGATTCCCAACCCTAGCATCACACAGCAGAACGTAAAGGATGGATTTGGTGCCGCGAGACAAGACCTTCATCGCTGGCTTCCCAAGCATTCCCTTGATGCCCTCCTTTTCCAATCAGTCGTCCATTCTCGCTGCCCCAAGTAACACCCGAGTGCTGGACCAATGACGGACAGAGAGCGGCTGCCGGAGGGAAGGTGTGGGGTGGGGAGAGAATTTACCACCACACTGCAAATGGAGAAGGAGTGTTCTAGCCGCCAGGGCCCTGTCCGCGCGGTGAGTGGAGGTTTAGATATTACGAAGCAACCCCTGATGTGAAATCTGCCTTGAAAGGTTGAGCGCTGTTGGCGTTGCAGGGTCTCTTTTGCTTTGAATTTGCAAAATTTTTAATAGCTGGACAAGAGCTATAATCCAAGAAGGTTAATTAATATGTATCTGTACCTATTTAAGTCGCAGATGTATTATAATAAAAATAAGGCAACTCTGAGGGTCCTTAAGATATTCTCCCCCTTAAAATGGGTTCATGCACTACTCCAGCTGATGAAAGGGAAGATGCGCTCTGACTTCTGGCCAGGGCGTCCGGTAGCCCTGACCCCGCAGCCCCCAGCCTGCAAGGTGCTGGGGGGAGGGCAGGGGGCAGAGCCACGGGCACCTGGGAGGCAGAAATTCCGTCACATGCTTTAGACGTGTCCAGAGCTCAAGCGGCGGGAAGGCATAACAGGGGCGTGGGGGTGATAAGGGGCAGAGCTGACAGCTGATTCAAGGACAGGCAGAGAAGCACCTGCTACTCTTAAAAATGACTCTTTGTGCTTGGAAGCGTGGCTGCTGATCCATCTTCCACCTGGATCGGTTCGGTGAAGGGGCAGAGAAAAGTGATGCAGGACCGTCAGAGAGGATGAGAGATGCGGCATTTGATTTGGGCCTTAGAAGTCTGGGGAGATGTTAAGGGAGAGAGAACTGGGGTGAGGGGAAAGGCGTGAGCCCAGGCAGGCGGAGCGGCCACAGGAGATGCTGAGATGCAGGAGGGAGGGGGAGACGATGCTGAAGGGAGCTGGGGTTTTATTCTGAAATGAAGTTGGACCAACCATCGGCTGTTTAATGAGAGGTGGTGGAAGGGGGCGCAGAATCCAGACTTGTTCTCATTGCTCTTGTGTTTCCATCGGGGAAGGTGAGATTCAGGGACATCGGTGACACCCCAAGATCACATGGCAATTTAAACAGGTGCAGAGAAGCTGTACCTGCATCTGATGTCTCTTCTCTTCCTGCTGGGCACGTGGCCAGGGAAGAGAGGGGCTGGCATCCTTTACTGCCTGGAATCCTGAATCAAATGCCCATCTGCGAACCTCTCTGGCCGGCACCAAGAGGAGCGTCCACATCACCCAGACTCTGTTCTGGCGGAACTGGGCTGGAGGTGTTCACAGGCCGCCCTCCACCTGGGAGACATCCAGCCACGCAGCTCTCCCTGGGCTGCCATTAGCACTTTGTCTGAAAAGGCCAAACGGCTCCTGCTGGAAATTGTATCTCATTTCTTTAAAAAATGTGTGTGGATGGAGAAGGGGCAGACGGATGCCCGGGAGGAGACCAGGAAGGGGGCGGCGAGGAAGGGTAAATAGATAAAATAAATGGGCTTTGTGCATGCCTTTTGACCATTTCACTGCAGTCTATTGATTTGGCTTCCCCCCGCCCCCGCCCTGGGAGTAATCAATTTTTCGGTGGATGGGCAGAATACAATAATTCCAAGCAAACTCTTCAAATGGGTTGTCATTAATTTGCCTTTTGTCGGTCCTTGTTCACACGGAGTAAGATGTGTTTAGCTTTGTCCGCACACTCCTGGAGGGGAGGCCCTGGGGACTTCCTGGGCTGATCGGCACGGGGCAGGCCACGCGGGCCTGGGAGGGGCCCGCAGAGCTGGTGCGGGCTAACGAAGCCTCTGTGTTGTCTCATTTTTACAGAGTCACTTATTACGGCTAATTGGGAGGGGCGGTTCAGATAAGCACAGAGGAGCGGTTGTCACACGAGCGTGACATGGTTTCAAAGAGGCCCCTGCGACTCCCCGAACCCCTGCGGCAGGCTGGCTGGACGCCTGGGCGTCCACAGAGCGGGGGCTTTGTCGGGCTGCTCGGGAGAAGTCAGAAAGAAAGCTAGACTCAAGAAAGCGAGGCTTGCCGGCCATCACAGGACGCCACAGACAGACACGCAGCTGCCTGGGACACTTGGAAAGTTAACAGCTGACGGAAGGGGAGGGCTCTGAGCCTGGCTGTAAATGGGCTTCCAGATGTGATCGGAATTAACTGGCAGAACATAGTGAGAGGCTGTTTCCCTTAAAGGGTCCAGTTGGTTTTAAAGAATATGTATTTGTGTGAGTCTTTGAATATTAATAACCTGGACTGCACTAGGATCCCCCACCTTATATGTTCAGGATGTCCTTTGCAAGAAGACATTCATTTCTTCTCCAGACCATTAAATCGATATGATGAACACACCACACTCGTCTTAATCTATTATGGGAAATATTTGCAAATTATTTGCTTGCATTTGTGTCAAGCAATGATCACAGTCGATGCTTTCAAAAGATACCAGGATTTTCCACAAGGAAGGGGTCATACCCGCCCCGATCCATTCCTCCTGCAAAGGTATGAAGTGCCCCCAGTGGGCCCCAAACCACTGCAGGCACCGGGGACACAGACATGAAGGGAACCAAGTCCTGGCTGTCCTGGGTTTCCAGTCCCATGGGAGGTGGGGACACCGAGAGTAAGCAAACAATAATAAGGTCATTTCAGAGCAGGTCCTGGTTGTGAGGACCTCAGGGCGAGCTGTGCTCCGGCCAGCACTCACGTAAACTCCAGCCACCTCATGGTCCGTAAGGTCAAGGAATGCTGACCCCAGGCAGGCAGGGGAGCTCTGACCTCGGAGGGGACTCTGGGTGAGGCCAAGTTCAGGTGTCTGGACTAGATACAGGAAATCAGAAACCTCCAGGGTCCAATTACATACAACCCCATCCTGAGGAAGGTGTGTGAGAGGGCCTGGTGCCACGCCGCTGCCATGTGAGGGGCTGGGTCAGAAGCCACGGGTTTGGTGCCAAGTCCGGCCGCCTTTTCTTGGGGCTGGCTTTATCCCCAGTGCCCTGGGTCATGCCTGGTCTCACAGTTTAAACATACACCCGTCATCATCATCCTCAACCTGACACATCTCCAAATGGAAACATGTAAGATGGGAGCACCTTGGGAGGAAAAAAAAAGTCATTCCTTTTCTCCCAAACGCGGAAAATTACATTATCTATTTATGGCACAGGCAGATGGTGTGTATCTGGGCTTCCACTTTGAAAGTATTTTCAAGAAGGTGACAGACCTTCCTCGGTGAAGAGAGCCAACCTAAAATAGGAGTGTTGGTTTATGAAATTCATATAAAGCCATTCCTGCCAACCTCTGCCTTTGTTTTGAAATTTAAATGGGAGTAATGAGCTATTAAATCAGACGAGGGGGTGAGCAAGCCAGTGCTTTCCTGGAGAATGTAAGCCTTAGTACTTACCGAGAAATCAGGTTTGGGTTTCTCAGCGTGGAAGATAGGAAATGACTTGCTGGGCGACACGTTCCGTTTTAGGTTTCCTGTGATATGTTAAGAATGCATTTGCTGTTCATCGATACCTTCCAAGAGGCCCCAGCGTGGGGGGAACAACGCCCCCTTCACTGCTGCATGAATGCGCTCGCTTCTTTCCTTCACATCTGGAAGTCATTTATTTTACAGAGACATCTGCAGGGGCCGCGACACATGACAGGGCGGGGGGCTGGCGAGCACGGCGAGGGCGTGGGCCGCCGTCACCCGCGGTGGGCCCGGCGGTGTCGGAGGCCGGGGCAGAACCCGCCTTCCCACTGGGCGGTGAGAACCGGCTGACCAGTCAAGGAGCCGGGTGGACGCGCTTAAAGCAGCTTCTGGGGGCGACGAGGAATTTATGCTGCTAAAGTGAAGCCTTCATTTTGAGACCTAAAAGGAAAGCGCCTGGCGAGGTCTCTGTGGGATTTCTTCCTAAAGGGCCTGAACCCCAAATGTCGTTCTGTGGGCAAGGCTGTGTGTGTGTCACGTCCAAGTGTGCTGTTTGGAAACGACCCCCCGGGTGGCGGCTCGGCCCCTTTGCACCCTCACCGGTCAGAGGACGCCCGTGGAGCCCACCTGCAGCCCCTCCGGGGGACGATGCGGCTGGGGCAGGCTCCGGCCGCTTCCCCCAGGAGAGAGCGGCCGAAGCGGGCCCGCGCCCCGGGGTCACGGGCGAGGCGGGGCCGGTGCGCCAGGCGGAGGCGAGGCTGGGGGAGGGCCCCGCGGACCCCGCCCCAGCACCGGGCTCGCCGCGCCCCCGTCCCTGGGACTTCACGGGGAGGGTGGCAGCGCCCTCTCCCAGCAGCCTTCCTCCAGGTGCCCCCGCCGCTGGCAGTTCTTGGAGTCGGTGAGAGGTCAGCGGGCCCCTCTGGTGACCGTGGCAGCCTGACAGGCAGGCAGGAGGGGAGAGCAGGGGAAAGCCCTTCAGGGCTGGAGGTGGGGAGGAGAACCCCAAAGCCCAGCTTGGCCTCCGGTGAATTTTAACAAGGGTCTGCCCTGCCCGGGATGCAGGGGAGGGGTTGGAATGGCCGAGGAGAAGGAACAGGAGTGTGTGTGGCGTGAGGACCATTCCAGAGAGAGCTGAGCCCTTTCAGGTCTGACAGGGCACCCTCCAGGGACGGGGACAGGGGAAGGGGCTAGCTGAAATGCGCAGTGGGAATGCGACGACGGTGGTGGCGTGGAGGGTGACTGCGGCGGGGAAACAGGAAGCCACCCAGGAGGAGGCGGCCCCCTGGGGCGCCAAGGGCGAGACCTGGAGTCTGGCGCACACGGCAGGGAGCGGATCTCGGCCTAGAGGTAATTCGATGAGGTAATACTCCGCAGTATCCGTAACAGAAATCTTTCACTTGAAACCCAGAAGCATCTTCCAGCTTCTGCGGAGGTATCACGTCTTTCTAAATCAGAAACCAGGTCTACAAATATTGCATCCTGAGTAACAGGAAGGAAGGGAGAGAAGGGAACTGATGGTCACGGTTGGCGGGAGGAAGATTCAGGGGCAGAGCCTGCAGACGTTTCCTGCCCTGGGAGAAGACGGAGGGGGGTCTGCGATCTGATCACACAAGGGAGGAAAGGACACGCCGTGGGGACAAGAGAGGTGACACCCAGAAACTCCAGCACAGACTGCCGTCCACAGATATGGCTCCATCCATCCATCCATCCATCCATTCACTTCAGATGTTTACTGAGCGCCTAGGGTGCGCCAGCTACCTACTGTTCTGGGCACTGGCGATCTC
The DNA here is from genome assembly GCF_009834535.1 of Camelus ferus. Lineage (NCBI taxonomy): Eukaryota > Metazoa > Chordata > Mammalia > Artiodactyla > Camelidae > Camelus > Camelus ferus. The sequence continues at coordinate 17,887,705 of NC_045714.1, read as the reverse complement.
TCCATGAGCCAAACAGGAAAACTCCCTGCCCCCATGCAGCCTACATCCCAGCAGGAAGACAGACAGCAAACCACAAACAGAGGCAAATAGAGTGCATAGCTCCTGAGAGGGGAAGCCATGCCGAGAATAAAAGAAAGATGAGAGTGAAGAGGTCTGAGCTGGGTTGGGGAGCCCCAGTTCGGCACAGGGATGGAGGCTGCACTCACCCGGGCTAAAGTCAGGACATGAAAGAGCTGGGGAAACCGACCCGGAGGCGTGTGGCCTCCTGGCGCATCACGGCTGCCCAGTGACACCTCTATTTCCAGCCTGCTTGGACAGGAAACTTGCCCGTGTCCCCCAGATTCTCTTCAGCCCTCCGTGACCCACCCCGTGAAAGCCACTACCTTCCGACAACCCAGCCAGATGCGCCCGGAGTGAGGTTTACGAAGCCTGGAGGGTCATCCGAGCAGCAGCGGGCAGAGCACGTGGCTGAGCGGGGACAACGGGGGCACCCTCGACGGAAGTGGATTCCTTCCACTGGAGCACATCCCCCAAATCCACACCCAAACAAGCCTTTACATCCCGAGCTGTTTTGCGTTTGTTTCTTACTGATGGGAATATATTTTTTACAACTGTCTGCAGGGCTCGGTCTACAGCTTGTGATAGCTTTTTCATTTTATTTTTCTTTTTTCAGGCGTATTTCATTTTGACTCTTGGGTCACTACACTTCATACTGACTATACTTCTTATTAATATTTTTTCTTGGCAACAGTTTTGTTGATCACTCCATTTTTGAAGCCACAAGTTCATTAGAAATAAGGCAGGGTGTTAGTAAACCCCAAATGGACAGGCTCTGTGAAGTCCTTAGATCCTCAATTCTCTGAGATTGCCTTGATTTAGAAATTGAGCTCCCAACAACATTTCCACAGCCTAGAACTTCTACCTTAATCTCCCTGCTGGTCACTCACACCCAAGCAGCCCAGACCAGATGTGACCAGTTGTTCTAACTTTTGGCTTAAAAATATGTGGCCATGAAGAGATGCGTTCATCTACTTTATACTTTGTCCTCTTTTACGAGTCTTCAAGACTATTCCAGCCTCCTGCTTTCCTTATTTGCAAGCAACCCCAAAGGCTTACACCTCCAGGAGCCGAGGTTTGGTCCCCAGCCTCGTGGCTCCCAAGTTCCCACAAGCCCTTGTCCTTTGCTGATAGAATCTTCCATCTGACTCTCAGCAGAAGGCTTTCATTGGTAACTTTTACTGCTGTCATCCCAAATCTGTCCATCTCTGTGTATTTAGTCCACACCTCTCCAAAAGGTCAGTTCAGTGGTCAAAACTGTGGGTTGAGAGACTCAAGACCTATTCGGTCTTTCCTCATACCCAGCAACAGCGAGACTGTGCCGTGACATTGACCTGTCCATGAGGGGAAAGGTAGACACGCTGTCCTAAGGTGAAAGGACGTGAAAACTGTCAGCCAGAGTAAATCTGACTGCAGACCCTCAACACTCATGCAGGGAGCGGCTAACGGCTCCCTGGGTTCTGGTCCAAGTCCCCAGAGCTGCTCTTCTAGACGCTTCCTGCATCTCTCTCCTCCCTCCTCACAGTCTGTTTCCTCGGGGGTGAATGTGGGAGACCATGACCTGCAGCGCATGACCACGGCCAAGTTGAATGAGAGAAGGTGGGTAAAATCCTCACACGGTGCCCACCACAGAGTCAAATCAAACACGTGGTGGTGCTGAAGATGCTAAGGAATGAGTGGAAGCCAATTTTAATTATTTTCCATGTGGGTGTTTCATTCAACTCAATGAAGCATTTGTTAAGTGCCTCCCCAAAACTTCTGGGGGTGCCTGTGTGAAGACAATCAGGGAACCTTTGGAGGAGGCATGAGCCCCATGACAGTCACCTCTAAGATGTCCTCCGCCCTCTCGGGGGGGCATTAACCCCTGGAACCCTAACGCCCATCTGAAAATGGAATTGGCGGTATCCTCCTGAACCTACTTCATAAGCCCTGTATGAAGAGACGAAAGGGGGAGTTGAATGATGTCTTCTAATCTAAGTGAGACAAAGCACGGTCCCGAAGCTGGCGTCTGCCCTCACTGGTGGAGCATAGGAAGCAAGACAGGACGACACGCGGACAGCGTGCTGGTAAACCACGTTTTCCTTGCTCAATCCAAGCACGTGACCCCGGTGGGGAATGTATCAGACGTCTCTTATCTCTGGAAATAGCTTTTTCTGAGACCTTCAGATTGATTTCAACTAATATTTATTAAATGCCTACTATGTGCCAAGCGCTGTTAGATCAGTGCCGTCCCAGAGAATTGTCCAGGGCGGTGGGAGTGCAGTGTCTCTGCACAGTTCCACACGGGAGCCGCTAGTCCGTGTGGTCACTGAGCGCTTGTAACGTGGCTAGTGTGACCGAGGAGCTGAATTCTTACTTTTGTTTAATATTAATCAAATTTAAATTAACTTTAAACGGCCAAGGGAGTGGGGGAGGGGGATTCGATGAAGGTGGTCAAAAGGTACAAACTTCCAGTTACAAGATCTGTAAGTGCTGGGGATGTCATGTACAACACAATAAATATAATTAACACTGCTGTGTTTCGGATGTGAAAATCGTTAAAAAAGTAAATCTAAGAGTTCTCACCAGGAAAAGCTTCTCTTCTATGTGTTGAGTGCTACGTCTCTGTGAGGTGACAGAGGTGCGGTAAATTCACTGCAGCCCTCGTTTGGTGACGCAGGTACGTCGTATCATTACGCTGTGGACCTTAAACGTACCCAGTGCTGGGTGTCAGTTACAGCTCAAGAAAACCGGAAGGAAAAAATGTAAACGGCAGCATGTGAGCAGTGCCTGCAAGACCGGACACCACAGGTCCAGCAACGAGCTAAACAGTTGAAAGTCCCGCCTTCTTGAAGCTTATACTCCAGTGAGAGCCACGTGGGGACAGAGAAAAAGATAAACAAGCAAAATACGCAGAAAGTCGGAGAGTGAAAAATGCTATAGGAAAAAAATTAAAACCAAAATGGACTCAGGAAAGGTCAGAATTCTAAAAAGAGTCATGTGCTTAACTTTCTTTTAATGCCCAGCGCATGTCCTGTAAAGGCTACTTCTCAGATTTTATTTTAGACCCCGCCTAAAGCAAACTGTAGAGTCCAGAGCACACAGTTGTTTTGTTTTGTTTTGTTTTTAACACATCCATGAATTAAGTGTCGGGTTTGGACGGTTGCTTTCATCCTTCTCAACTCTGTCCTCAAAATACACTACTTCTCACTTGGTACAATAATCAGGAATAATGTGTAGCTTAATGGAACTTCTCCATTAAAAGGTTTTGGAAATAATATATAAAATTAATGGTTTACAAGACTAGTTTTAGACACTTGAAAACACAACTAACCTAAAGACCTTTGCTGCACCGTGAATACATTCATTCCCTGGCTAAAAATGAATCCCAAAATTGGTTTTGATTTTTATTTAAAATTCAAATGTCTGATGTCCTCAAATTGGACAAATGATATTTAAAAATATCTATATCAGCCTCCAACATCTGCAGATTGTGATTTGCATTTTGAAATTGGCTGCTTGAAATGAACGCAGAGGAGCAGTGCCTGCCTCTCTTCCTCCCTCAGTTAATGAAATGGGAGAGGTCAACCCTTTGTCCTTAAATTAGTTCCCATAAAAATCTTTTTGTACTTTGCAGCTTGTTATGATGTCTCCAGGCTGAAGGAAACGTTGCCATTAATTATGTCTTTGTTGAATATGGATATCTATTCAGAGTTAGTTGAACAGTTTCAAACAGAATTAGCATCGAGCCACACTCGGCCAGCTTTGGGTTGGTTATCAAGAGTATGTCTCTCTCGCTCTCTCTGTTTTTCCTTTTCCTTTTCTTCTTTAAAAAATTTTTTTAAATCACTAAGAGAATGCTCTTCCGCAAGTGTGCATTATCTCATATATTCAGCTTTCAGTTGCTACTTTTTTCCAGATGAAGATGAGCTTAATTGAAATTGTCCTTTTAAGTTTGTAGAGCCCTTCAGCATCTCACACAAAGGCATGTAGAGGCTTTTCATTTGTCTTGAGTATGTTTCAGATGTACAAATATTATTTACTTTAAACTCCGAATCAAAAGGTGCACTGTAACTGTTTTTAATAAAACGTTAGTCAGGACTGAAATATATATAAATCCAAAGCCAGGCCTTTTTTTTTTTCTTCCCATTATCAAATCATTTATGGGAATGGAGCTCAGGTAACAAATTTTAGGATGCAGATTGGAGGCACTGGTTAGCAACACACTTCAAGCAAGCACTTAATAAGGGAATTTATTTTCAGCCCTCCAAAGATAAATATTACGAATCCACTCAACAGCGAGGCGGTGAAGTTAGTTCCTATTTCAGATGCTCCCGAGTGTTTGCATGAATTGGTGGCAGAAAGCTTGGTTTTGAAGCAGGGACATTGACCAGAGAAAGGTGCCCGGTGTGCTCATCTGCGGGGGCGTTCTGAAGAAATGAAGGGAAACATTCAGCTCTGGGCTCAGCACTACAAACCCAGTTTGTAGGATGAGGGTCATGAAGGCTGGTGACTGGGACTCCAGCCCTGGGATGGAAACCCTGTTTTGAGAGCATTTAAATCAATATATCTCAGGGAATATGGAAGAAACTGTGGGAAAAAAATGGAAGATCGCTTTTTATTTTTCATGAAAGAAAAACAATGAAGCCCCAAATATTACACTAACAAAGTAGATGAACTAACGTAAGAATAAAATTCTCAAACATTCGCGACTGTAGGAAAGACAAAGGGTGTGAATCTTTCTCTTCCCCTTGATGAGGGGTTTGTTTAGTGTCGTTAAAATATTTTGCAGTGATTTCTGTGTTCTTTCCTTTTTTCCTTCGGTTCCTTTCCTGAGCACAGACCCGGAGTGTCCCTTGTTGCGAAGCGTTCCCGGGGACGGACGCTTACCTTGCGTGGCTTCTAAGTGTAACACACATTTTTCATTTTAAATGGGAGCTCCCAGCGCCGTTGTGTGGAAGGGTTCCAGGCCCCCCGGTTATCGCCCCGTCTCCTTGAGCTGAGCCTCCCGGAAAAAAAAGGTGAAGGAGGCGGCCCTCTGGAATGAATAAATTCTGTCGCTGCCTGTAATTATTTATTAAAACAGATTAAAGAAATAGGCTAAAAAGGAATCCGCCACCCATGTTAGAGACAGCATAATAAGAGGTCGCAGAAAGGGAAAATTAACACCCGGAGGAAAGAATGTCAGATATGCGTGTCCGGGAGCACAGCCGCCGCATTGTTGGCTCCCACGGAGACACACTCCGGGGCTTTCATTCCGCAGGGCTGGCTGTGCCGATGGAAACGGGGGGTTACTAACACGGATGCGTGTCTCTAATTAACATTAGAATTGAGTGGTAAACACAAGCAGGAGAGAATTCAAGAGAGAGACAGGCTACCAGAGGAGCCAGCGTGTTGGGGTGGGGGGCGGAGGAGGCGGGTTCCAGGGAAGAAATCGGTCAGCTCTTGGTCAGATGCGCTTAATTTTGTCACTTGAGTCAAAACTGGAGACCCGTCTCCTAGCACAACGGCTTCTGTACTCAGTGGGCACTGTACTTACAGGCGCCTTTATTGTGGGAGAATTTTATCAACTGCGCGCACCGTCATCAAACCATCTCGGGGGTCAACTTTCCACTTGTGCCCTTTAGCTCTTAGGAAGGTACTTTTATGGTGTCCTCTAACATATAGGATTTATCTTCGGTTCTGAGAAGGGCTTTTAAACGTAATCCCTCGCTGGAGCACTAATTTGCTTCTTCAGCCTGGAAACAGTACTTGCCATCGACTTTCCCCAGATTCAGTAGCTTTTCTTTAGTGCGGACGGGCCCTCGAGAAACGTGGGTGTGTGTTAATCCAGTGTTTTGTTTCCTTGCTGCTGTTGCTGCTTGTGACAACGGGGGGGTGGGTACGGTGGTTGGAGGGGGGATTTTGATCACAGATGCCAGTGTCATTAGTGTATTTCTTCTCGTTTTAGTCCGAAAAATCTAACTGGAAGTGATTTGCAAACAGTTGCCTTAAAATATTTCAAATCGCATTTGATTAAAGAGAACAAAAACTACCACGAATTTTTAAACAAGGAGACTTAATTGAAGACGTGCTTTAATACGGCACAACTTATTTACGTTTTTTTATTCCGGCTTTCGCCCCGTGATATTTGTGTGTAGCATTATGCCATGATGTTTACGTGGGAAAAACAATACATCTGCATGTGTGTTCTGAAAGAAAGCCTCTTTCTGGGAAAATGAATTTTTTTTTCCCTTTTCTTATGTTCTTGGAAATGATTTATCAAAACAACAAAACAACTCACTGGGAAAGCTGTGTGATCTGTAAGAACAATCAGCGTTTTACTTCCTTTCGTACTTAGAAGGTAAAATCTTGCAGAGACCAAAAAAATGCTCCAGAATCCTTTTAACCTTATGAAACTTCTGAATTTTACTGAAGCCCCTGTGTAACCACTTTATTTAACCAATTTAATGACGTGTGTGCTTTTTCCTATTATTTAATGCTCAGCCCCAAAAAATTATGTCCAAAGAATGTTTACATGTCCTGCATAATATCTGCCTTTCCTTGTATTTGTTGGGAAAACACACACACACACACACACACACACACGAAATATCCAGAGAAATGCTTTGGATTGATTCTTCTAAAAGTCGTACATGCTCCATGTAGAGAGCGCTGGAAAGACATTCATACATGAACAGAAAGCCGTGACCCCCGGCGTCTCGGTTCAGAAAAGGAAGCCGCGGCACAAGCCTGTGCAGCTGGAAACGCCACCCCTCTGGCTCTCCCCACCCAAAGTTATTACCGTGTGAACAACGTTCATTAGCTTCACCAATATTGTGCTTCTGTTTATCTGCTCATTACCATCTTAACAAAGTAAATCATCCCTATTCTGCCCAGATCGCATCCCTGGCCCCCCACCCCACCTCCGAAAACCGGCATTTGTTACCCATAAGCAGGGCAGACACTCGGTGATAAGTAAAATAGCTGAAATTGGATTTTCCTCCGAATGATTTAGTGAATGCTAGAACACATTTTTACTTTGTTGTTTAGACTCAAGAAGGCATAAAATCTCTGCCGTCTATTTATCATGGAGTTATTTTAATGTAAACATGTGTCCATTTAGATGAAGTGTTTTCATTATTAAGCTAATTCCGACGGGTCTCAGACAGACCCGGAGAAGGGAGCACAACTCTTGCTGACGGGGTCCTGAAGTCTGCCTGGGCTCCGCCTGCAGTCACATACGTCTTCATTAGTTTTTTGTCATTCACCGGCAGCAATCGCTGTATAAACGCTGTGTATCAGGCCCGCCTTGATAACTGGTCTTATCTCATTAGTTTTCGCATCAAAGGTAATCAGCAATGTGAATTGTAATTGCTGGAGGAGACACGGCCTAGATCGCTGGTCGGGTTTTTTCCCCCCTGTATGGCATCTTGAAACATCAGCGGGCTGGTTGGAGCAGATAGGCTTGGACGGAAAATGATGTGAAAGGCATAATAAGCAAGCTGCTCGGAATTAATGAGCTAACCCAATAAGAAAAGAATGGCCAATCAATGTGATTTGGGCAAATATAATTTAGAAATAATTGCTTGATTGGTTGCTTAGAGTAGACTGATTTGACCACACACCAGGATGAAGAATTAAGATGTCAAGGCGAAAAATAATTTGGCAACTGAGGGCATGTCGTTTCTCTTTTTGTTTCCTTCCCTTTATGATTGAAAGAGATGGGTGCTTGATACGCTCTTCGCCAGAATGAAAACATTAGACGCTGTCCTTCTTTTTTTGTTCTGTCACAATGAAGGCCCATTCAGAGCACAATCGTGATACTCCTGGACGGGACATGAAAAAGGTGCAGATTAAGAGAGAGAGAGTGTGTGTGTTCCCATTTATGGCAGTCACGCCGGAGGATGGATGGGTTGGTCCAAGGTGCTTGCATCTGCGCTGAGCTGCAGCACCATTTGCAGGCACTGCCAAGTGACGGATGCGGATACTTACAAGATCCATCAGTCCTCTGTCCCAGGCCCAGGAAGTCCGGCGCCCACCCTCCCATGTTCCCCGGGCAAGTCTCCCTCCGGCTCGTCACCAATTAGCAAAGGGCCCTTGCTATACAGTCTTCTGTCCAAACTACTGGGGAGGTTCAGCCAGAAGGTAAATTTGCTTTGATCTACATTACACCTAATTGAGCCACCAGCAATGTCTTTATCCCAACATCAAGAAATGTGAAAATGTTAGATTATTTCACTGGGGATTAAACCTAATTTTCGCGTGTTCTGCATTAACCTATTAGGCTCCCTCATCTGCATTGCTAATACAGTGGAGGCAGCTGTCACAGCTAAAGAAAAACATGATCACGCAATCCTTGAATGAATGATTCCCGGCCTGATTAGTTTTAGTGAAGTTAGCTGAGCCCTGGTGATAAGGAAGGAAAATTCCCAGGTTGCCAATAGCTTTGAAAATTATCAGACTGTAGGCAAAAAATATACCTCATGATTCACAGGCTCCGGTCCAAATGCCGAGTTGAGTGACATTATTTAAGACTGACTAAGGCTAACTCGAATTGTCACTCGCATAAATGTTTGTGTTTATTTTAAGGGACTAATGTAATGAATGCAGATTTAAATGCTAATAGAAGCCAGCCAGACACATAAAACCCCCAGGCGTTGTTACTCTGTTGGTCTTTTATTAACACAGATTAAATTGTAATATTTTCTAGATAAACTGGCAAAATCAGAAAGATGCATTGCCCCCCAGAACGCTGGATCAGAACGACTCTTGCAAGACGTCTAGTTTTCTTGTTGGTGCACAGACCATCTTCCTGACTCTCCTTGTTGGGTTTCTTTTTTTTTTTTTTTTTTTAAGAAAATTAGGGGGAAAAAAATTTTTTTACAAGAATAAAAAGTGGTTTCTGCTCATTGACCACATGGCTCTCTGCCTGTCCTCTGAACTGCAAGGGGTGGGCAGTGTGTTCCCTCATCCCTGCACTTTGTTTGCTGAGAGGCAGGCTTTGCTGCAGTTTGGAGTCTGTACTTGGGTCTCTGCATTTGATTTCAGAGGCAAGACAGGCACCATGATGGGCTTCAGAGGTGGAAAATGTTCCAGCGAGTCCGGTGGCTGCAAATAGAGCGAGGAGTCCCCGTAATCCGATTAACAGTTCTGGACAATGGGCCGGCCCCACCCCTTGTGGACAGAAGCCTTCACTCTATTTGTTTCTATTAGCCAAGAATCTGTTATCAGAAAAGTGGAATTTTGCCCCATCAGATTGCCCAGACAATCAACAGAAAATAAATGAGGAAACAGTCTAATGTGTCAATATTTACCCTTTGGCCCTAATAGCCGGCGGGGAGGACCCGCGGCGCGCGGACCAGGCGGTTCCCCCGCGTGCCCCGGAGCGCGCCGCGCACGCGCAGGCTCCGGAGCCGCTCCCGGTCCCGGAGGGGCCTCTCAGAGGCCAGAGCACTGGCCGGAGGGTCCAGGCATTTTAAAGGTCTGAGGACCCTGGATGGGAGAGCCAGGGAGAGCCCTCGATGGCGGGGGAAGCCCAGCCAATCAGAAGGCCTTCTTGAGTCCCCACCGGCCAGGACCCCTCCCGAGGGATCAGGCCCCGCAACTTATCTGGACGGGGGACAATGCCGGTGAACGGAGCCCTGCCCTCGCTCCGCTGAAGGGCAACCTCCCCCAGGCCCGGACAGGAGCCGTGGCTCCGGATTCGCCCCCAGAAGCAGCAAGTGGATCCGGTCACCGAGCACAGCGCGCACCGGGTTGGCCGCAGGCAGGGAGCCAGCCCATCGCGGAGCTAACGGCTCCCTTCTCTCCCGCGGGACCTGCCGCGTCCAGGAGGCCGCATCGCGTTAGACCGCGGATCGCTGTGCCTGTTAACAAGCCGACAGTAACCAGTTCCAGATATTATCTTGTAGTAAATCAGATCTGCCTTCCTCATGATAGCAGAGTTCAGAAAGCTGAGACAAATTCTTCTTTTAAACATACATTTCTTTGAATTCTGTATTACTCACTAGTAGATAATTTTCTCTTTGTGCAGTTCTACTGGGCTCATTGTTTCTCTAATAATGTGACGTGTCATCACAATGCGAAACATTTTTGACCTCCAATAAAAGTCTCTCAGAGACACAGGTGAGGTTCATTAACATTAGCATCTGTCTCAATACCTGTGAACGCCTGGGAGATGCCCGGCTGTATTTGACAGGTGTGTCAGCTTCCCATTGCTGCTATAACTAATTAGCATAAACTTGGCTTAAAATGATACAAATTTATTCTTTTACAGTTCTGGACGTCAGAAGTCCAAAATGTGTCTTAATGGGCTAAAATCAAGGATCAACTGAGCCGATTCCTCCTGGAGGCTCCAGGAGAGAATCCACTCCCAGACTTTTCCGGTTTTTAGCAACTATGGCATCGGTGGCTCAGAGCTGCAGGACTCCTGCCTCTGCTTCCATCCTCATGCCCCCTTCTCCCTCGTTAGAAAGATTCTCATGAACACACTGGGCCCAACCAGGTACTCCAGGATAATCTCCCCTACTCAAGATCCTTAACGTGATCCAATCTGAGAAGTCCCTTTTGCCACATAGAGTAACATTCACTCAGGGATTAGGACTCAGGCTCCGTGGAGGGGCCGTGACTCAGCTCCCACAACGTGCAGTAGATTCTGGGAAGACAGGCCAAGTGCTCGTCAATCACTCATTTATTCATTCGTTTGTCCATCTGCAAATCTTGATCCTTGAGCACCGTGCTTAGCACTAGGGCTCCCACAGGGGGCAGGACAGTGCTCACAGCTGGAGCGTAAAACCTAGGGAGTGAGCTCGCCATCCACGGAAGAATCCTGCTAAAAATCAGTTCACTGCTGTTGGGGTGCGATCAGGAAGGGAACAGTTCAGGGGTGGGATGACGGGGCAGCTAGACCTAATGCAGCCGCGGTGGGACCTGGTATCCAGGAGTTCTTCCCTGAGAAAACAGTGTTTAAGCTGGGAGCTGAGGGAGGCATTGGAATTCGCCAGGGGAAGAGGCTGGGGAAAGGCGAGAAAACCACAAAGACAAAATGACCATCCAAGCCTCAAATAATTGTCAACGTGGAGGAGACGGTGGAATTGCAGTGACAATGATTTTTTTTTTTAGGTTTTTTTCTTTACAGAGGGGGAGGTAACTAGGTTTACTTATATATTTACTTTCAGAGGAGGTACTGGGGATTGAACCCAGGACCCCATGCATGCTAAGCACGTGCTCTACCACTTGAGCTATGCCCTCCCCCGACAATGCTTTTTACTGTCTGCTGTAGTCAACGTCGGGCACCCTGTTCTGAGTGAGCGTCAATGCTTGCGTTACTTCCTAAAAAAGGGCAAAGAACTTTCTGCCAAATAGCTGATCTGTATCCTTCAAAAGTGTCAACATCACAAAACATAGATCTACTTTTTGCCTCTATAGGGTTGCCAATTCCGGATATTTGATATAAGTGGAATCACACGACATGCAGTCTTTTGTGACTGGCTTCTGTCCCAAAGCATGATGCCGCCACAGTTTGTAGCACATATCAGTGCTTCATTTCTTTTTATTGTCAAATACTGTCCTGTTGTATGGACATGCCACATTTTGTGTAGCCAATGAGCATTGATTTATTTTGACTTTTTGGCCATTATGAATAATACTGCTATGAGCATCTACATACAAGTCTTTGTGTGGACAAAGAGTTCATGCCTCCTGGGTGTAGCCTAGGAGTGGAATCGCTGGGCCCTGTGCTAGCTCTGTGTTCTGAGGCGCTGTCAGTCTGTTTCCCAGAACGGCTGTGCCTCTTCTCACGCCTCCCAGCAGCGTGCGAGGGTTCCAGTTTCTCCCCCTCCTCTCCATCACTTGTTCTTCTCTGCCTTTTCCATCCTAGCCATCCTCGCAGATGTGAAGTGGTGGTTCACCGTGGTTTTGATTCTTTCCACCATGCTTGAAACCTTCTATAAAAGCCTGACATTACATCAAAATTAAAAATTAAAAGAAAAATGTTTTGTACCATAATTACTTGGTAATGAAAGGACTTGGGGTGGGGGGGAGTCTTACCTTCTTAAGCTGAGCTAATGAACCAAGAAACAGACCCTGAGGACCCGAGCAGAGCTAGTGACTTGAGCTCAGTGCTTCGATTCATTCACTCAAAAAACATTTATCAAGCCCCATTTCCAATAAGTTAATATTAAGTCGAATACAGGGAAATGTGTGCTGCTGTCCTTTCCATGTAAAAGTGAACTGCTCTGGGGGGAGGGTAGAGCTCAGTGGCAGAGTGTATGCTAAGCATGCACGAGGTCCTGGGTTCAATCCCCGGTACCTCTGTTAAAGAATAAATAAACAAACCTAATTACCTCCTCCCCACCCCCCCCCCCCCGAAAAACAGTAAAAAATAAAAAGTGAACTGCTTCTGAAGCTCTTTCCTGATGGGGATTGAAAATAACAGTCACAAGTGCAATCAGTGCACACAAGTGCTGAGGGCCAGATGTATCTGTCCGAGTAAGACGCCACATTCAGCACTGCGGCTGTGGGTAGCGCCATCATTTGGTAAAGCTTATAGTGTTCACTGTCACTGGCCATAATCCACCTGGTTTTGGCAGACGCTCACACAGGTGAATTCAGTGAGGATACCATGGGGACCACCACCCCAGCACCATGAACTCTTGAAGAGTTGCTGTGATCCCTCCTGAGGGGCGTTCTGATTTACTGCCTCAGCCAGGACAGGGGAGGAACGGTTTCAGGGGCTTCCACTAGGTCTACCCTTCTACAGTATCTCAACCCACTGGACAGGGAACCAGTGCGAGGATTCTGCAGGCTGCTGAGGACCTCCATCCTGACCGTGCACGTGAGGACCGGGAAAGGAGCCTTAGATGGGCGCGAGGACTCACCGATAACGCTGTGAGATGGATGTGGGCTAGAATTCAACTTGCCACCCGATCTGCATAAACCCCAGCCCAGTGGGGGTCGCAGGGCTTCTTTAGACCCCTTGGTGCACATCGTCTCAGCTCTGTGCCACACAGCTCTCTGAAGCTGGTGTGTTTCCTTTCTTCTAGCACACATTACTGTGGCAAATAGCCGATGTGGTCTAATCAACTGGAAACCAGGTAAGACACAGGAAAAGTCTGTAGAAGAATGTGGAGGAAGCTCAAACATTGCAGACCCATGGAAAGAACACGCATGGACTTTGGATCCACGCGTATCCAGGTTGGACGCCTGTCCCACCACTCGTTGGCTGGGTGAGGCTCAGGATCGCCTGTAACGTGCAATTGTTAATGCCTACCTTGCAGGGACATTCCAAATAAATACACAGAGCAGAAGGGCACGGCACAGAGCAGGCTGTCATTAAATTAATAAGTAGCTGTTTCTATCAAGGTTACAAATGGAGTGTCCCATTGGCCATGGTTCATGGGGCCCATGAATGTGCACGCGGTACAGTCTTAGCAACTAGGATTTTGAGAGCTTTGTGAGAATGGAACCGTGTCACCTGGAACTCTGGGGTAAAAGGACAATGAGAACCAGCATACAATAAAGACCGTGTGTCTTTGGGGCAATCGGATTTTACCAAGGAGCAGGAATTTAGTCTGAGACAATATGGTAATGAAAACAAGGAGACAGATTTGTAGACTGCCTTAGTTTGGATTCTGCAGAAGCAGAGCCTGAGTAGGGCCTTGGGTGCTGTGGCTCATTTGGGAGGTGACTCCGAGACGGGAATGGGAAGAGTCTTACAGAGGAGAAAAATCTAGTAAAACGTGTGTTCAGATTGTGACCCCTGTGGGCTACTGAGGCTCAGTTCTGCTGGGAAATCATGTAAATTTTACTTCTGTATTGTCCCTTCAAAAGGCTAGACGTTGAGAAATTTATCTTTTAACTCCTAACAGCCACTGTTGGGGGGTTACCCCTGGAGGCATTGGTTCCGGCCTCCTCGGGGGCATCCATGGTTGAGTGAGGTCCCGTGATGCCAAGAACCCTAACCGGACATGCAGAGCTTGTGATGGGTCCTTGGAGCGGGACACTGAAACGTGCTTGGGAGACACCTACCACAGCTAAAATGACAGGCAGGCCTTGGGCGTGTGGCTCAGGGCACAAAAAAGGCCCCTACACACACTCTACTTCTTCAGATTTCATTGTGGTTCTTTGGCTGAGTCACTGAGGTGTTTTGTTTTGTCTTTAATTGACCTTGGTTTACCCATCTGCAGTAGTCTCGCGGGAGACCATAATGATTTTGCATGTGTTACGTGGCATTCACTTCCGAGGACGCTGACCTCAGAAGCAGAGGTAGAGCAAACAATTCCTTGAGCATCTTTCTAACGCAGCGGCCTTTCCCGCGGCACAGGCCCTGCACGCAGCAGGGAGTGGAGACACGGGGTGGCAGGTCCAGCACAAACGCTGGAAGCAAAACCCAGTGCGTGGATTTGGAAGAGCGTCAAAGGACCTTGGAGTCTACAAACAGCACTGCTGGCAGCGTGGGCGGCTATAATCCCGTGTCCATAAATTTCATTTTATTTTATGAGGAGCTGTGCCTACTTTCCTAAAGCTGGTAAGACGTCTCCTCGCGTTATACGAACACACTCCAAAGCTGACGTGAACATTCACTTGGCTCTGCCTCAGAACTTCCCCACGTTGGGCCTGTGCACGATGGAAACAGCTTTCCCTTAATGGATGCTCGAGTGAATTGTAATTGCTCTTTGGTCGGGCTCCCACTCGAGGACGTGAGAGGGGTGTTCTGGTGGTTGGCTGTCAGCTTCTCGGTGACCCCACTGGTATGGACATGACGCCAGGGTCCACTCGACTATCTCAGGAGCCTGGGCCTGGGGACGACCATGGAGGACTGGCAGACAGAAGGGAGGCTGAAGCCTCCACATCTGGCCAGGCTTCCCCGTAATCACCTGCCCCCTCAAAAACAGATAAAAGAAACGGCAACTTTTTTATTGTAAAGTCCTTCTGAAGAAGCCGTTATTACCATTAGCTACTTTGGTATGGATGTTTGTAATTTAGAGGATGCTCTTTTTCTCAGGGTGGGCTCTACAGCCAATGTCACGTAATGAGACACAGCCTTCTTCCTCAGCTCATCTTCCTCCTCTTTAAAACTGGGAGACTACATGTTAGGACTGCTTTGATTGCAGTGGACAGAAAGCTAATGGGAACTGACTGAAATACAGGGGCCCCCTATCATAAGAGTCCTAGGCTGTTTTTCAGGAACAAGGGCCTCCCTGGAGAGCTGTGGGAGGAATAAACCTGGTCTCGGGAGCAATAGCTCCAGGAACACACTCAGTCCCCGGAGGCTCACTCCGTCTCCTGGAGATGCCCCTCTGCCTGCAAGTGCAACATTCTCCTCTCCATATGTATGGATTTACTTCTTCGGACTCCCTGGCCCAGGAGATAAAACTGTACAGCCCTGGATAACCCCCCAGATTATGCCATGAAGCCCAGCCGCCAAGAGAAGCACAGACACGTCAGCTCCAGAATTCCCTGAGAAAGACTCTAATTGGCTCACTTTGCCCCAGTCATCTGTAGCCAGGATTCCAGTCACGGAGGAACCTGGTGGGTCCCTCTAAACCACAGCGAGGGTAGGGAGAGCCCTCAGAGGAAAGGATGTCGTAGGCTGCCAAACCATAATTCTCTCTCACCAAGGGGTTGGACCCGTACTTCCTAAGGGTCCGTCCAGCATTAATAGCCCACTGTGCATTCTCTGCTTGATGTAAACAAACTCTCAGTTCAAGGGAGCCCATGACTATGTGTTTCCGAAACATAGGTGGGAATCTGCTCCAGCCAAGAGCTGAACCTGCCGTAACAGAGATGGAAGCATCCCCAGTTACCAGCCCTGCCAAGTCCCCCGTCCCCAGGCCTTTTGTTGTGGGAGCCATTACCCGTCTTGGCTTGGGCACATTGTGATACCCAACTGAACATCCTGCCATCTGTAGCATGAGGAGTTGCTCAGGGTAACACAGAAGAAGAGATACATCCAAATAGAGCACGTGAATGGGGTTTTCTAAAACTCAGAGGCATGGTACCAAGGACAACATCAAACCAGCTGCCTGGTGAGGAATCCTGCCACAAGGAATCAAGCATTTCTCATGTCAGATTTTGATTATCCTAGCAAATGTCCTTACTGTATTAGTTAGGGTAAGCCAACTGCTGCAACAAACACACTCCAAAAAATATATTAGGACTGAGATGCAAGGGGAAATTATTTCTAATTCACATGGGGACTGGCGGACACCTGCACTCCATGGCATAGTTTAACTGCTTGAGTTCCTCCCATCTGTGGCTCCTTTTAAGTCCTCATCTGTTATTATTCAGTTGATGGCAAGAGAGAGAGAGAGCATGGTGGAAACGTCCCCATCTCTTAACAGCCTTAGCGCAGAAGTTGCACACCCAACTTCCACTCACATTCCATTGATGGGAGCTGGTCACATGCCCATGTTTGTTTGCAAGGAAAGCTGGGAAATGTAGTCCCTTTGAGGGTAGCCTCTTCTCAACTACAATAAAATCTCATGGACAGAAAGCATTGATTTTGGTCAACAGCTACCTACCTCTGCCATACTTACAATGTATATAAACCACCTACAAAATATACAGACCCTTCAAACTACAGACACATAAACAAGCCACAAGAAGAACTTGAAACAGAGAAGGAAAAAAAAAAGAACTCAAACTTTAAAGTTCCTGCTTAGACATACTTAAGAATGAAGTTTTATTCACTTTCCAGTATGCATTTTTTAACAAAACTTAAAATAGCAGTTAGCCATTTTAAAGTGGTCTTGAGTAATATTCCTCTAAATATTCTCTGTATTCCTTCTGACTTTTCTTGTAGTGCAATCAAGTTCACTGTGATCTTAAAATGGAAAGAACAATTATATCAATTTGCAGTTTTAAAAACAACAGCATGAAAATGTAATATTATTCTAAGCATTCCTATGGCTATTATAGAAATAATAGGTCAATAGAAGAGGTATTTTAAAAGATCAAAAATACAATAAGACACTTTTCTTCACTGACCTAATTTATGTGTGTATGAACTAACTTGTTCTAAAATAAAGGAAGATTTTATTTTACTAAACTGCCCTTTTAAAAATTAGGCATGCATTTTGACCAAGTCATTACACACTTAGTGATTAATCCTAAGGAAATAATCAAAAAAGCATGCCAGTCCGCATTTCTGGATACTCAGCCCTATGGAATTGTTCGCCGTAGTAAACAGCAAAACAAGTTTGCACTTAGTGCCCAAGAACAAGAAACAAGTTAAGTAAGAGGGACACAGCCATAAGATGACCCTGCATCTCAGTTTACCCCTGCGGTCCCTGTGCTCTTGGAATTAGCACCTCCCTTTTACTTTCAAAAGCATCTCAGTTTGGATTACAAATGATATGGCCACCCTAAATATAATGAAATCTACTGCATCCTAAAAATTCATGATGTATGAGGTATATCATAAAAAGGTAAACTTTTTATAATTTGTTGGTATGTGTAAAATGCAGTTTGCTATCTATATGTTGAATGCAATTCCAGTTAAATTCCCAGCGAGTTACATTGTGGATAGGAACAAATTGACTCTACCATTTGGATGGAAAAACAAGGCCCAGAATAGCTAACATAATAAAGAGGAAGAAGAACAATGTTGGAGCACTATTACCACCCGATTTCAACACTTAACTATAAAGCTACAGTGATCAAGATATTATGGTACTGGAGAAAGGATAGATGGATAGACCAACTGACTAGAATACAGACCCAGAAATAGAGCCACACATATATAGTCAATGGTCTTTGATAAAGGAGCAAAGATAATCCAATGGACAAAGGACAAATCTTCAACAGACGATGCTGGAACCACTGGACATCCACATGCAGAAAAAATGACTCTAGACAGACAACTTATATCTCTCACCAAAATTAACTCAAAATGTATCATAGACCTAAATGGAAAATGCAACAGTATAAAACTTTTAGAAGACTACACAGGTGAAAATCTAGGTGACCTTGCATTTGGCAATGACTTCTTAGGTACAACACCAAAAGTATGATTCCTGAAAGGAAAAGTTGGTGTGTGAGACTCTATTAAAATTAAAAACTTCTGCTCTGCAAAAGACACTGTGAAGAGAATGAAAAGACAAGCCACAGACCAGAGGAAAATATTTTCAAAGCACTTATCTGATGAAGGGCTTGCATCTAAAACATACAAAGAACCCTTAAAATTCAACACTAAGGAAACAAACCACTCAGTTAAGAAGTGGGCAAAAGTTCTGAACAGGTACTTGACCAAAGAAGATACACAGATGGCAAGTAAGTATTTGAAAAGGCACTCATCATCGTCTGTCATTAGGAAACTGCAAACTTAAAACAATCAGATACCACTACACACCTATTAGAATGACCAAAATCCAAAACGCTGACAGCACCAAATCCTGGCAAGGATGTGGAGCAACAGGAACTCTCATTCATTGCTGGCGAGAATGAAGAATGGTGCAGTCACCCTGGAAGACAGTTTAGAGATTTCTGACAACACTTAACATGGTCTTACCGTATGATCCAGCAATCTTGTGCCTTGGTATTTACCCAAATTAGTTGAAAATGGTGTGCACACAAAAATCTGTATATAAATGTTTATAGAGGTATATATATAATTGCCAAAACTTGAAAGCATTTGCGATGCCCTTCGGTAGGTGAGTGGATAAGTAAGCTCTGATGTATCCAGACAGTGGAATATTATTCAGAATTGTTTTAACTGTGCTAACAAGCCACAAAAAATATGGAGGAAACGTAAATGCATCTTGCTAAGTGAAAGAAGCCAAACTGAAACGCTTATATGATATTCTGGAAAAGGCAAAACTACAGAGAAAGTTAAAAACAATCAGCGGTTGTCAGTGACTCGAGGGGCGGGGGGACTAGCTGGAGCGTGGAGGATTTGTTAGGTCAGCGAAATTACTGTGTATGATGCTGTAACGGAGGACGTGTGACATTACGCATTTGTCAAAGCCCGTGGAGCTGTGCAGCACAAAGACTGGGCCCTGGGGTGAACTACAGAATTCAGTCAATAATGTATCAGTGTTGGCTATTGGCTCATCAGCTGTAGTAAATGGACCACATTAATGCTAGAGGTTCGTAACAGGAGAAGCTGTGGGGAAAGCGGCCATGTGGGAGCACCCTGTACTTTCTGCTCAATTTTTCTGTCCGCCTAAAATTGCTCTAAAGAGTAGTCTGTTAATTTTCAAATGCAGTTTTGTTGAACAATCTCACGTTCGTTAAAATATATATGAGCACATGGGCTCAGAAAGGAATCTCTCGAGAAGACAAATCAAAACAGGAACCATTGTCCTTGCAGGATGGAATTGGGGAGGTTTTCCACTGATCTGTGATTTCTAATGTTTAGTATGTATTGCTTGAGTTACTTAAATACATATGAAAGAGGGGCATTTCCTTGCCTCGAAAATCAAGTTCTTGGCTCAAAGTGCTAAATGCCAATAATGGATCTTATTAATGTGAGCCTACCACGTTCCAGGCGTAATGGGTGATTCAGTCTCTTTCAGGGGATTTCAGTTAGGACTTTTATGCCCATTGCACAGGTGGGAAACTGAGGCATTACCTATTTTGCTCAGTGTCATCTATGTCCTGTAATTTTGAGAAAGGCGGGACAAGCACACCCTTTTCTCCTTTTTTCGGTGCTGCGCAGAGAGCTTTATGGGCACAGGCACGTTCCCCATCATACCAGACCTTCCACGTGCATGTGGGTCAGAGGGCTTCAGCTTGACCTGGGAGGAGAGTTGTTTTCTCTCCCCCAGCTCAAGACAAATGTCCTATGAGCGTAACAGAAGACTGGGGACCAATCACAATCAAAGCCGGAGATTTCTTCACGTTAGCACTGAGCACTTAGCTGAATGCCAGTTTTCTGTCTAAAGGCATGAAAAGCAAGTCGTTGTTCCAGAGCAATGCCTCGGCTGTGTCAGAGCAGCGCTAACCCCGTGTTCTGATTTCATATTTGCATCTGGAGCAAGCAGCCTTGTGGACAGCACCTCGTCGGAGGGGACAGGAAATTTCTGCTCCTGCTATTCGTGGCTTCCCTACATTATCTCTGGGAGGGGAAATGGGCTGGATTTAGTTTTGGTTTTCATTATTCACACACTGAGACTGATAAATATTTCATACCTGTGTGTAAGGCTGTTTTGTGAAAATGTTACCTTAAAAATTAACTATTGGAGAAAACTGTCATTCGAAAAGTCACCTGCACCCCAATGCTCACAGCAGCACTATTTACAATGGCCAAGACATGAAAACAACCTAAATGTCCATCAACAGATGACTGGATAAAGAAGATGTGGGATATTTCTACAATGGAATACTACTCAGCCATAAAAAAAAGAATGAAATCATGCCATTTGCAGCACCATGGATGGACCTAGAGATGATCATATTAAGTGAAGTAAGTCAGACAGAAAAAGACAAATATCATATCATATCACTTACATGTGGAATCTAAAAAATGACAAAAATGAACATATTTACAAAACAGAAACAGACTCACAGACATGGAAAGCAAACTTACAGTTACCAAAGGGGAAGTGAGGGAGGGATAAATTAGGAGTCTGGGATTAGCAGATACTAAGTACTATATACAAAATAAACAACAAGGTCCTACTGTGCAGCACAGGGAACTGTATTCAATAACTTATAATAACCTATCATGAAAAAGAATCTGAAAAAGAATACATATATGTATGTATAACAGAATCACTGTGCTGCACACCAGAAACTAACACAAAATCGCAAATCAACTCTATTTATATATTTAAGTATAAATAAATAAATAAAAATTACTTGTTGGCATGATTCTTGGGAAGCATGTGGAGTTTTCTGGTTCTTGAGGCCACACCACAGACAGCGCGTCTGGACCACTGCCTTGGGCTGCTTCTCCCAGAAGCAGGTCCTGAGACGAGGACCCAGGTGCAAGCAAGTGAGCCCTGGAAACACCAGCAGAGGGGTGGGCGGTGAGCGGTGAGGAGGGGGAGGAGCCCACGCAGGGCAGCCTGTGGGACCCCTGGGGCTCTCGGTGGACAGGCCCCTGGGACTGAGTCACTGTGGGTGAGGACCCACAAGCGCTGGGTACAGCATGTGGTACAGCAAGCGCTGGCTGCTCCCACACCCGGCTGAGGGTCCCCACAGCCTCGCCTGCCTTCCCCTCCACCTACCGGTCACCCCGCATCTTGGTTTGGCTTCTCCCAGAAGTTAACCCCGAGACAAGGAGAGCACAGGGGGGTTATGTGGGAGGTGATACCAAGAAGCATGGGTGGGGTGGGGAGAAGTGAGGCAGGACAGGGACCACGGGTGACGCTCAGGTGTGTTCAGCCCACGGGAGCCTGCCGTGGAAGGCAGATGTCAAAGTCCTCGGCCCATTTAGGTGTTAGACAGCAGCAATGAGTCTCCACAGCATTCTCTGCTGCCTTATTCTTGGAGAAGGTGATTTGTGACTTGGAAAAATGAACATCAGATTCTCCCTGACACCACCTGCCCACAGCATGGCTCTCCCCGCCTGCCAAGTGCTGAGCAGGGGTGGCTTTGGCCGTGGTGGGACTTGTGAGAATGTGGGCACATCTGCTTCCTGAGCACAGTGGTTTCCGGAAGCACAGGAGAGCACGGTCAGGCTCGGGGCTCCCATGTGGCCACCACGTGGTCACCTCCTGGGCTGGAGGTGCTGCCCAAATGTCACTGGATGGAAGGCACAGTGTCTTCTCCTCCCAGAGATGGTTAAACAACATGCAGAGAGCCTGAGGCTGCAAACCTTCCTCCCGTGTGTCTCCCTCCTCCGCAAAACAAGCCGGGAACGGTGCCCGGCCGGGTCCTCCGGGTCGTCTCCTTTGGTGAACTTGGGAGACTGGGTCCCGTAGCTCAGGTGGTGGCAGGCAGACCGCCTGCGTTTTCATTAAGTCAGATGTCGCTCCGCCCGCTGGGACTCCTCAGAGTGCGCGCTCAGCGCTGCGCACTGACACGGGTGGGTTTCTAAACTACCTTCTGTGTGTTTAATCTCCAGCGCAGATGAAGAAACAGAGACAGAGACAGAGATCGCTAGAGGGACCAACTGAAGGCTTTTTTATGAAAGGGGGTTGGGGGGGGAAACAGACTTGAAAATTTACTAACATCTGATCCTGTTAAGACTTCCTCCACCATATGCCGGCACAGCGCACACTGGAAATGTGTGCTAATTACCCCTGGTGCATCGTGTGTTACGCTTTATACACAGCCCCTGACCTTTTCGTTAATAACTTTGCATTATATTCATTGACCTGAAACAAATTGAATTCAGTGGCACTCACTCAAGAATTGAATTACATAGGCTTCTTAATTGGTCTCTTATTTATTTAAATGTGAAAAAGTAATGGCTTGCCACCTGTAATATTTTCCCAACAAAGTAAAATTAGAATTCTACTGCTTTTCCCTAGCTAGATGATTTTTTTTCAGTCACCCAGCCATGAATACACATTAGGCATGAAACTACAGTTCCAGTGTTATCTCCAAAAAGAATCTCATCATTTTCTCTCTCATTGCCAAAGCCCTGAAAAAGATGATACAGAAATGTGTTAATTAGAGGCGATTTATGTAAATCAGCTGGGCGAGGACGGCTTCTCCGGAAAGTGGTCCTCAGAATAGGCAGCACTCCATCTCCATCGCCGATAGTTCTACTGTTGGACCCTCCCCAGCTCTTTGGAGTCTCCGTATGTGATTAAATATACCTCCGGGTGGCAAAATCAGGACCATTAAGACAGGAATATGTGTAGCATGTGAAGATATTTTCCCCTGCATTTGCTAGTTTTTAAGTCCTTGAGCTGCATTGTCTGTTGCCTGGAGGGGGGCCGATATCTAATTTCAGGAGTTTAGTGATGTGCTCACATCCACGGTTTCACAGGCAGCAGATACCGCCGGTAACATTGTTCTTAATACCACTCACTCATCTCTTTCCTCGGAGGATCCCTGCAAGCGATGGAAGAGATAGGAGCCACTGGAAATTTTTGGTTTTGCTTTCTAATTCCAGTGTGAAATTAATTGTCCCAACTGCAAAGAACTACTTGCTCCTTTGCTTACTATATTTAACTTAAAAATGCAAATGTCATTAGTGGACTGATGGCAGATAAACGTGTCTCTCTGCCCGGCTTTAACCTCTATTAGTGAGGATTACGAGGACACGGGCACACTGGCATTTTCTAAGTGTCACCGTGACAGCACTTGCTGCACAAATGCCTAGCTGTCACCGTGAGTTTTATCACGCGGTTTTTCCCTCCGAATGTAGACTAATAAGCCCAGAAATTACAATTGCCTCCCTGCCGAATCTGTGATAGGCGGAAATAATGATATCAGTGCCCTGCTAATCTTCTTGCCTCTGCGCTTGGCACTGTCCTATTGAGTCACCTGTCACACTCCGCTTTGATGAGACGAATTCAATCTCCCTGCTGTAATGACAATGGGGCCATTTTAATGTTTGGAAATGATTATGTGGAAGCTTCGCCGTGCTCCATCCTGGCAAGCGAGCCAGGGCACCGTGCACACCAGGAGAGCAGGCTCTGGCTGTCGGGCAGGTAGTGGAGATGCTGAGTTATTGGGAAAGATGCCTCGTGAGCCTCCGAGGCTGGCCTTGCAGGAGGGAAAGTTGGGGAGGGGAAGAGGTGGGACCACTCTTGCAGAAGCATAGCCATTGGCTAACTTCACAGCTGTCTGCACAAATTTGTGTCTAGAAGGATTTCCCAGAACCGTCTGTGTTGCTCAAGGAGGCCGGGACGGCTGGAGCTTATAAATAATTTCTGTCACACCGCCAGCATCATTTGCTAGGCTGGGGCGGGGGAGCCAGAGATGGGTTGTGGAGCACTTCTCCAGGACATTAATCAAATCGAATTACTCCTACCCTAGGCCTCATTCTTTGAGAACAAAAGCACTTGATCTTCGAGAGTAATTCTGCTGCAGAGCCAAAGAATCTAACTTGGAAAATACCAGGTGTTAATGAGATCTGGAGCAACCAGAATCCTTACCCACCACTGGTGTCAGTTTCTAACACCACCATGGAAAACCAGCAGTCTCTACTAAAGCCAGGTGTATACGAACCCAGCACCCTTACCCCTAGGTGGATACTCCACAGACATGCATGTGTGTGTTTAGCAAAGGACATGAACTAGAATGTTCATGGTACCATCCTTCATGATGGTGCCCAGCTGAAACCCTTCTAATGCCCATCAGCAGTAGAATGGATAAACCAACTGGGAACCAATTGGTTTGCAGTGGAATAGTATACAGCCATCAAAAAGATTGAACTACAACCATGTGGATGAATCTCACAAATGTGATGCTGAATGAAAGAAGCCAAACTTACAAGGGTGAATGTGTAAAGCAGAGGCAGGTAAAACTGCTCTACAGGATGAGAAGTTGAGACCGTGATTACCTTGGTAGTGACAATGACTGGAAGAGGACACAAAGGGAGCTTCTTGGGGCTGGTCATATTCTGATCCTTACTCTGGGTGCAGGCTACACTAGTGTATTTGGTTTCTGAAATTTCATTGATTCGTGTACTCTTCTGTATGAACATTGTACTTTGAAAAGCTATCATTTTAATTACATTTAATTAACATTTTTCATGTAATGTAGGAGGCACCTGTGCATTCTCTCTGCCTCCACAGCATGAGGGGACTAGGGACAGAAATGCCACTTTGTAGCTGGACCTCAGGCTCCCTCACCAACATCTGCTCTGCATGTATGGGATCTGGGGAGGGGGCTCATTGTTCAGAAGTGAGAATATTCCTCTCTCAGAGGCTGGTTACAGAAAACTGGAGGGGAAGGTGCTGAACCACCTTGCCAAAGTGGTCCCTATGGGTCCCTTGTCTTTGGTCAAGAGAACTGAGAAGGTACTGGCGACCACAGGAAGTGTGTTGCTACACCTCCAGGAGGCAGAGAAGGCACCACCATCCATGGGGATGGAGAATCAATCAGGTGCCCCAGGATTGCTTCCCAAATACATCTCCTACAATCTCTCCCTGCCCTGCTTCAAGTCTTAGCCTTCCTGATGCATTCACCAAAAACAAATCACGTGAATGAAAAGTGCTCCCTTGTGGAACCACTCCTTATACGTGGCTTCCCTATTTGAACAATAAAGCTCAAGGAAGCATTTTTATCTCCGGTAATCACATCCCAGAGGGACAGCAGCACATGGAACAGACATAACCCACAGTCTCTGATCCTTCTAGAAGGGCAGCTCCCAAGCTCCCTGTTAACATGGGAAAAAACGTGTGCAGAAAGGAGCCATAATTCAGCAGGCAAAGTCACGTGCACTTAGACGGGGCTCTGTAATGTAAATTGCTTGGCTAGTTTCCAGAGCAAAATGGAGCTGCCCCTGGTGGATTAATTAGTCTCCAAACTCACTCTCTACCTTCATCTGTTTCTTCTGGCAGTCTGTTTTGTCCATTTTGTCTGTCCAGACACAGGGTTCATTTAAGTTAGTGGTCACCAGTTTATAGTTACAATAAAAGTAAACTGCATACACTTTTAAATCTCATTACACAAGACTCTCAGCAGGCTTTGGTCTTTCTTAAACTTGGAACTATAACAGTGCTTTATAAATAATACCCATCACCATAAAAATGGCCATGAATATACCCAATTTAAAATGATTTTCAAGAAAATGGGATTTTCTCTGCCACCTGCTAGCAGTGCAGTATCTTGGGAAATTCTTCATCCTCTCTGTACTTCAGTTTCCTCATCTGTGCCGGAGGGATCAGAAAAGCACCTACCCTGAAGGGTTATTATGGGGATAAATTGAGTTAACCCACAGAGAAGACTGGGAATGGTGCCCAGGGTGTTGGACACTCTCGATAAATGGTGGCCTCTGTGACGATGGTGGTTAGGACGCTGTTTCCTTGAGGGAAGCTCATCAACAGGCTTCCATTGCCTGGAAAGCAAAACCCACACTGACTGTGGCATCCAAAGCCCTTCACGGCCAGACCCCGACCTGCTGCTCAGCCCTGATGTTCCTAAGGGATTGGGTCCCTCCTCACTTCCTAAATCTGCTCTCTGCTCCTTTCTTTTCCTTTGATTGAGATCTAATCGACATGTGACATTACCAGCTTCAGGCGCACACCACAATAATTCAATACACACATATACTGCAAAAGGACTCCCATAGTAAGTCTAGATGGCATCCATCACCACCCACCGCTACAGATTGTTTTCTTGTGATGAGCACTTCAGAAATCTACTCTCAGCAACTTTCAAATACACAATACAGTGTTGTTCACCACCGTCCCCGGGCTGTAAACGCCATCCCCGGGACTCAGCGATCTGACACCTGGGGGTTTGTACATTTTGCTGCTCTGTTTTTTTCTTTCTTTCCACCCTTCTCCCCACAAGTATCTGTGATGGAATTTCCTCCTTTCTTGCCATTTATTTCCTCCAGCTTAGAACCTTCTGTTTCTTCAAGGCACAGACAAGAAGGGCTTTCCTTCATTAACCCTTTGCTCCCTTACAAGAGCCTCAGGCACCTTGGTGGGACCTGGAGGCAGACACGTCGCAGGAGCTCACAGGTTTTAGTTTGGGGGCAGAGCAGCTGTTACTCTACCATTCCCTTGTGGTCCCTGTCACCTCCCAGCCTCCCTCACAATGCACTCGGTCTGGCCAAAGCAGTGCGAGCGGAAGTGGTGGGTGACGCTTCCAGGAAGAGCTCAGCTCTTTAGTCCTTCCCCTCGCCCACCAGAGCCGCCCCCGAAGCCACATGATCCACATGAGGCAGCTATAAAATGACAGCTCTCCGTCAGCCGGGTCCTTGTGTGAGCGGGGACAGCCCGCCCACCTGGATCGGACACCTTGGCTGTGTGAGCCGCTGAGCCGTGTCTTCCTCCTCTGCGCACTCAGATCTTCAGAATCTGTATGTGAACGGGTGCTGTGTGGTACCGGTTGTGTGTGTGGCTGGGGGGTGAGGCACATGCATGTATAGACACATGAACTTCCTTCCTGGAAGGCTGTGCCCTCCTAGAATCAGGGGTCAAGTCTGCTCCATCTTGGACTTTCCCACAGCCCCTACCAGGTGCTGAAAATGAGTAGATGTTTAAAAAATACATGTTGAATTAATTGTCCTTCCCTTTGTTTCTGAATTAAGACGAAGTCCAAATGGGTCAAGGCACAGCTTTAAGTGAGGGTGTTTTTCCCTAAATGTAGCTGCACGTGGTCATTCTCCTGCCTGGGGGAGGCCTCCCCTCTCAATAAAGGAACTCCCCTAAGAGGGCTGCGACCGCCTGGGTGAGACCCCA
Source organism: Camelus ferus (assembly GCF_009834535.1). Taxonomy (NCBI): domain Eukaryota; kingdom Metazoa; phylum Chordata; class Mammalia; order Artiodactyla; family Camelidae; genus Camelus; species Camelus ferus. The sequence goes on along the minus strand of NC_045714.1, from coordinate 17,860,427 downwards.
TCACGGCTCCAGCAGGTGCCGGCTCGCCTCCTGCTTGTCGGAGACTACGGCCCGCCTCCCTGGCTGAGCTGTTAAGGCACCAAGGACACTGATTTGTGTCACGTCTATGAATTTGAATAGGCAAATGGCAGCGTGCTTGTTTGAAAGCAGCCTTCCCTGGAATAGCTCTGTGTGTGTGTGTGTGTGTGTGTGTGTGTGTGTGTGTGTAATTCCCTCCATCAGTGAATCAACATGTGTCATGGTCACATGGGCACGGAGGAGGGATTCCTGCCAGAGCCAAGCCCGTCGCATCACGGCACCCAGTGCTGGCACACAGGTCTCCTTGTGCAGACGATGGCAGAGAAGGTGTCCCTGCAGTGCAGGAGACAGTTGTGTGCCTCTGCTTTACTCAAATCTGCTCTTTACTGCTCGCGACTACTGACCTCTTTATACGTAAAATTATCACCTGTGATGACAGCCAGCCTCTCGTTTTAATTTCAAAAACACCCGGTGAGAATGTTTCAGAGTCTTCAGACAACCCTGCTCTAGTCTCCTCATTCTGTCTGGCTTGACAAAGGAAAACATGAAAAATGGGAAAGAGACTGCCCGAGCTGGGCTGAATGGACCGTATGTTTATCTATTGTGTGGACGAACTAGGGACCCAGCCAAAATCTTGGTCTAAGACACTACTGAAGAAAATAAAAGATTAATTTGGTTCAATACAAAGAGATTTGGTTTGAAGAAGACACTAAGAAAAGGTCTCTATCTAAGGGAAAAAAAGAGGTGAAACAGACAAAAAAGAATGCTGTGCCTGGGAACTTAAATTTCCAGATATCAAGGAAGTGATCAAAACAGAAGCAGCAAGCATTCGCGAAGACCGCGTGCATTCCGACATTTACCATGAAAGGTAAGAAATGTCACTCTAGAGGATGAGGGAAACAGTGCAGGGTCATTTCCGAGGGAGGAGAAGGGGGTCCCCAGGAGGTTCGCATAAAGGGGTTTCCACGATGGAGTGAATAAAAGCCTGTTGTTTCCAGGGGTCTCAGCACCTTTGCAGAGAAGAGCTGTGCTGGGAATAAAGGATGCCAGCGGTGTCCTTGAAAACGACCCCGCTCCCAAAAGGAAAGGTGACGGCCGGCCGCTCCTGCCCACACATGCATTCCAGGCGAGCGTGTCTCATTCCTGGGGGTGTACCCCAGTTTGGGGGATGCAAAGGGGTCCCAAAGGGAGTTCCAGAGGTCACGGGGAGAAAATATGGCTCCCAGGACAAAGCACAAGATTAAGAGACACACCAAGCAGCCTGCAGTGGTCACAGCCAGAGTGGGACTCTGGTTTCTGCAGACTAGACAGAGCGGTAGACCAGCCGGCAGGACCAAGGCAGCAGGTCAGGCGGGTGACAGTGAATGGGGCCTCCACGAGCGTTCTGCTTCTTAAGACAGCTCACAAATGCTTCGTGGTCATCACAGAAACACTCTCTGTAGTACTCTGTACTCTCTTTCTCTCTCTCTCAATCTGGTGGCCTCAGGGGTCAGGTCAGACCCCACAGACAATGTTCCAAGAGAAACCAAGAGAAAAGTAAGGCCTTTTCTAACCCAGCCTCGCAGCTCACCTTCTCTCTTCCATCAGCTCCACGCACCACATCGTCACGAAGGTGGGTCCTCAACTCACGGGAGGAGGCGTAGGCTTCACCTCCAATGGCAGGAGTTTCAAATACCTTCCTGGTGTGTTTTCAAACGGCCGGAAATACCCTAACTGGTACATGTGGGTCCCGCTGGACTCTAGAGAAACACAGGATCCCTGTCTAGCCCTCTGTGGGGTGTCCCAAGACCTGTCCCGCCGTCCTTGTCAGGAAAGCTGGTCTTCTCTCAGACCCCTATCGATCCTTCCATCCCTACCAACCCTTACTAAACTCCTCCGGAGCCCAGGTTGGGCCCTCCCTGGGGTGACTTGCTCCAGTTCGCAGGGCAGGGCTGCCCTGACAGTCCCCTGGAGGGGCAGCCCCTATAGTGCCAAGGTGACGAACTGAAAAGGAGACTATTTTAATAACCAGTGGGTTCCTGCGTGGCTCTGCTGAAGAGTAGGGCTTGTGTTTTTCTTAACCGCACTTGCTAAGAAGCTAAGATTTATACTGAACACCACTTATATAGCCAATCTGTTGAATTTGGGCTCCCTGCTCCGGAAAGCAGGCACTGAAATGAGGAATTGGGTGCAGGGGCCTTATCTGTGACCCCAGGAAGCCCTGTGAGGGAGCAGGGGAGGGAGAGAAGCCAGCAGAAAGTGTGGCGATGAACGGTTATCACCCAGGGAAACTGAGGACGCCCAACGGACCATGGAGAGCCATGACCAGCTGTCCCAGTAAGGGCCAAGGAACTTGAGTCTTTGTCAGCATCTCCTGTCCCTCATTCGCTAGAAGTGACTCCTGGGGACACTGACTCCCTAGCGCCCATGGGATGCCCAGCCCAGGAAGACACAGAGAGCCATTGGCCGGTCCAGGTCCTCTGTACCACAGCCTCCCGGGAACGCCGGGGGAGCAGCAGGCCACGGGCAGGGCTTAACCACCAGCTCCTGGTACAAACACAGCAGACTTTTCACCACATCAATTTCTTTGTTAGAAGTAGGCAGAGTACACATTATTTTTCAAACACGAGATTCATGCATTAGAGTCGGTCCCATATTGCTCTGGAGTGCGGGGACCACGCCAGCCCTGGCCGAGCATCACTGCGGGACCACGGCGCAGCCCGGCTGATTACAATTCGGGCTGATCAAAAGACCGAGGAGAGAAAAGCGCTCACCTCCGCAGACCCCTGGCGCTGGCCGACTCATTACCCAGAAGCTGATTATCCAGACGTCCGCTTCTCCCCGTCCCCAGCCGCCCGCCTCGCTCCCTTTCAGGGCTCGTTAGCGCCTTCGGCAGAGGAGCCGTGGCTGAGATCAGACCACAGGAGGCTCCCCACTTTTTTTCCCCTTGATTCAGGCCAGAATGAAGAACAAAGTCGAAAGTAGTAACAGATGTTATCATTTTATTTCATTCTTTGTATTGTGGTAGAATATACCTAACGTAAACTTTACCACTTCGCCGTTTTTTAAGCGTACAGGTCATCGGCGTTAAGTACATTCACAGCGTTGTGCCACCATCACCACCATCATCCCCGGAACTTTTTCAACACATGGTAGGATTTGGGATTGTGTGTGGATCTGGGTTTTCCATCATGTCCCCTCCTCCCCCACCCCCCACCCCGGTTATTCAGATATTCAAGAGTTGACTGTATTAAATAAAACGTCACTTCTGGGGAGCTAAAAATAAGTCTGTTTTTTGGTATTTTTTACATTAAACATTGAAAAGCAAGGTTGTTGTATCAGATACATATTGCTATATAATAAATCATCCCAAAATATAACAGCTTATAACAACCATCGTTTATTTAGTTGCTATCCTAAGGAACGGCAGCCCCAGCTGGGCCCGGCTGGGTGACTCTGCCTCTTCGGACCAGATGCAGTAGATGCAGGCTGGACACGCTCGTGTATCTGCGGTCCAGCCGCAGATCTGCTGGGGCCCGGCTGGTGTAAGATGGCTCAGCTGGGATAACGCGTTCCAGCTCCACGCGGTCCAGCGGGCGTCTTCAGCATGGCAGCTCACCAGGACTTCAAGAGGGCCAGAACTCAAGTGCCTTTCTTTTTCATTTGTTCAGGTTTTTTGTTTGTTTTTTTTAGAAGGGGTAGGTAATTAGGTTTATTTAATTATTTTTTTAACGGAGGTCCTGGGGATCAAACCCAGGACCTCTCGCATGCTAAATCTGTACTCCACCACTCGAGCTATGCCGTCCCGCCTCTTCATGTCTCTCCTTACATCACAGCTGCTACTAACCCAGTAGCCAAAGTGTGTGATACCGCCAAGCCTAGAGTCGGCGCGGTCAAAGCTACTAAACGGCACGTCATATGGAATCATGAACAAACCGGGGCCGTTTCTGTAATTAAACCGCCATACGCACTCCCTTCCAGGGCCAGAATTCTACCTGAAGATAATCACGCTTCTGAGCTAGCCTTGGTATATGTTAAAAGTGCCCCAGCCCCTCTCTGAGGACCAAACACTCTCAAGAACTGAGTTTGCAAACTGACACGATTGAGCCATAACATTGTCTTTAGGAGCCAACAAAATCACTGAATCGAAACTGCATTTTTTCTCCGACCCAACTAGGTGGAAGTCTGGGCCATTTTGTTCTATTAGCATTTTCTCGTATCTTAATAAAGTCTTCTTCTATTATATCCTGAGTCTATTGCTCCAGTTTCCTAGTTTCTTCTTCAGAAGCCATCATCATGGGTACGTGGGGCTCCTTTGTCCCCAGTGTTGGGCATCTTATCGGTGATCATGATCTACAGCTGACGTTTCCATTTCATTTGGTGCCGTGATCTCAAGCCTACGTGCCATCTCTTTATTTTCCAGGCTTTTGTCCTTACGGTAAGGATACAACTTTCCTCAAGCCTTGTGTTCCTGGGTTAGCGATGCTCAGAGCAAGCCCTCCAGGGCACGAGGCCTCTAGGCTGTGATCAGGTTCCGGCTGCCCGTCCCCCACCCCTCCCCCTTGCCTTCTCTCCGGGGCTTTTCCTTGGGTAGAAGGCCAGGTCCCAGGCACAGAAATAGACCCCCAGCACACCAATTTCTTGCTCAGCTGTCCCTTCACCCCTGACGTTGCTGTAAACAGTGAGGCTCTCTCCCAGAGACAAGGACACTCCCTGCCTCTCCGCTGGGCTGCCCAGGAAACTGGAGCTCAACTCTCTGAGAACCCCTGGTTGTGCTCTTCTTGGTGTTAGCAGATTCTCTGGAAGAAACACAGATCTTTGTGAGAGACTGAGGTGGCACGTGTCCCCTGTGGGCTTGCTCCCTGAGCCCATCTAGGTCTCTTGGCGTTTGCCAGGAGTGTGTCTTAGTTTGTGGGGTGGCGCTGTCACAGGTTTCTTCTTCACTGAAGATCAATTGTGTTTCTGCTCTCTTTTGTCCCTTTTGCTAACTTAGATGGAGTTCAGATGAGAGGGAGGGCAAAGACGGTACCATTTTCACACCACGCCTAGATCACGGGGTCGCACTTGGACCAGGTGCAACAGATCTGAATGCCTGTGATGCTCCCACCGCTCAAGGTTGCCCTCCCAGCCATCTATCTCTACGGTGGGGACACTATTTAATGCACACACCACGTGCCTCACTAATGACGCTGCATTCTCCTCTCCGTCATAATCAGTGCTGCGTGGCCCTCAGTGCCTGGGCCACTCACCCATTAATATTTATGCTTCCTGAGACTGATGGGCTGTCCCAGTGATTTGCAGGCATGAGCAGGTGCCCCTAATGGAAGAATGAGTAGGGGTCCTCTCTTGGGGAATAGCAGCTTTCAGTCTTCCTGTCATAGAAAAGAATGTGGGTTGGTGAGGGAAGTAGCCACAGGGTGATCGCCAACCATCCAGCCGGCTAACTTGGATCACTGTTGCGGGGAGAGTTGGAGAAATGGTGGAGGTAGGAGACGCCCCCTGTGGAGACGAAGGCTCCTTTTGCCTGCCCTGGCCAGAAGCTTCCCTGCTGCCGTGAGGCCAGAGGCAGAAGTTGCACAAGCCCAGGTCTTCTGAGCTGGCTCTCTTGCACACCCAGATTCCTGTGTGCCCCTGACATGTAGTTGGTATTGGCTTTCAATATATGGCAAAATCCAATTCAGTGGATTCTGCTGCCCACGTAGAGTGGCTCCCGCACGCACACATTCAGAGCGCGTCACTTCTGCAAACCGTACCGGGGTGAGTACGAGCTGGGGTGCCGCACCGTCCGCCGAGGCCCTTGCTCAAATAAGGATGCTGATTGGTTTGCCTATTGTGGTGATTTAGAGTATGCCTGCGAATGTTTTGACTCTCATCTCATCAAAACAGACGGGTCCTAACTCCCCTCCTACAGAACATGAGCTGGGCTTTGTCACTCACTTCTAAGGCAAAATGCAGCAGATGTGTCTCTGAGTGACTTCTGAGCTAGGTCATCAAAGGTACAGTTTCCTCCTGGAGGCGTCCACTCTCAGAACTCGGCCACCAGGCAAGCGGCAAGGCTGCATGGAGGTGTTACAGCCACAACGCCAGCTGTCAACCGTCAGACATACAGATGGGGGGACTTTGGGTGAATCCAGCCCCAGCCTTCAAGCTGCCCAGTTAACACCAAGTAGAGCGTATTTGAGTGACTCTTGCCCTATTCATCTGCTAAGACGGTCAGAACAATGTACCACAGACCAGGAAGGTTAACAACGGAGATGTATTTCTTCTGGACGCTGGAGGTCCAAGATCAGGGTGGGGTCTCTACGCAGGGCAGGAAGGAAGGGTCTGTACCAGGCCTCTCGTCCTGGCTTGAGATGACTGTCCTCTCTGCTGGGCCTTCACGTCGTCTCTCCTGTCTGCATCTGTGCCCAGATCTCTTCTTCCAAGGACAGCCATCTTAGTGGACAAGGGCCCACCCTAATGACCTTGTTAAACTTAATCACTGCTAAGAAGACCCTGTCTCCAAACACAGTCACGTTTTGTGGCGCTGGAGTTAAGATTCCAACATGAATTTATTTGGGGGAAAACCTGTTCAACCCCACCACCTGCCAAGCCTACTCAAAGTGTAGACTCACGTGCAGAACAAATATTGTCATTGTTTTGAGCCACTAAAATTTGGAGTGGTTTGTTTTGCAGCAGAAGATGACCAGCACACCTAAGGTAAATGAGTGACTTGGTTCCTGGTCGTCTCAGAATGTATGCAGCAAACGCCTTCCGACAGCAGAACCACGCCGTTTGGGGATGGTGCCCGCACGGCCAAGGCTGGACCACAGGCAAACACCTGGAAGACAGTTGCAGGGACCTCAAGTTGAGTGCATCTCTGTCCTTCTGTTTCACTTTTGCTCTTTGGTTACACGGAAGGGAACCAGTGAGGCTGCCTGCAACGAGCAAGATGAGGAGGGCGAATTTTTCTGAGAACAAGCGTAAGGCAGCAGAGGGGGCGGTCAGATAAGCTCTAAGGCCGGACACGGAAACGGTGCTGGGCCTCATCGCAGGCGACTCTGAGACCTGTTCGGAGCACGGGGAGGCCTGGGGCCCTCAGCACAGGAGCAGCAGCTCTTACAGCGCCCTTCCCTGAACTCTAACCCCGGCTCCGCCTGGGACTAGCTGTGTCATCCCGGAGACATCACTTAATCTCCCCAGGCTTCTGCTTCGTACCTGTTGCAATGGGTAACACTAGCACCTGCTACACGGGGTTGTCCTCTCAGGCCGTCTGCATGATGGGTGAACCGTTTTACAAAGCTGGCGTGGGTGAGTTTCACTTCTGACTGTCCTCTCTCCAGCTGGTTTCCTTCAGTGACTCACAGGGGCTCCCCCCGCCCCCAGTCACGGCAGTGTGCAGAATGGATTCATTCACGCATTCCGAAATGCTTCCCGAGAACCTCCTATGTGCTAGGCCCTGTTCTAGGTCCTGAGAGTACAGCCGTGGGTCAGTCAGACGAACACCGCCGACCTCGCTGGTTTTGGCCTTGCTCTCTTCCGCTGAAGTTCTACGTTACATGCCTTCTGCTTGCAATTCCCAGCACTCGCGGGCGCGTTTTCCCTGCGTCTTGGCGCAGATCCTTGAAAGAGGCACTCTGATTGGCCCGGTCTATCTTTTTTTCAAGTCAAGCCACAAAATGTTTCTAACCAGCTTTGGGATTGGTTGCCTAGGATCAGGCGGCCGCCCGGATCCAACCAATTATATTCCAGAGCAGGAGATGGGCGTGGGCTGCAGGGCACCGCCCCAGCGTGTCGGTGGCGGGGCGCTCGCTGTGCTGGGGAGCTCTGGTAGGAGGCCTTAGGGCAGCACACGAGGGGCTGGGGAGACCCCCGTGGACGCCCGCCGGAGCTTGCTGCACCCTAAGGAACCCTGCAGTTTAACCCAACCCGGGAGGTGCTGGACTTTGGAGGTCGCGCACAGCCTGTTAGCTACGGAGTCAGGCTTGGAGTCAGGCCTCGGGACGAGCATCTTGGCGCCGAGTGACGTACATAGCAAAAACAGCGAGTTCCCCCCAACCCCGTGCAAATCAGTGACATCAGAGGGGGATTTATCAGGCCAAAGGGGTGCCCTCGGCTCCTCGACGGATGACAGACAAGAGTTGGTGGAGGAGAGTAGGGTATAGCTCAGTAGTAGAGTGCATGCTTAGCATTCACGGGGTCTTGGGTTCAATCCCCAGCACCACCATTAAAAAATAAGTAAATAAATAAACCTAATTACCCCCCCCCGCCAAATAAGTAGAAAATTTAAAAAATAATTTTCTTAAAAGAGTTGGTGGATACACACTCCAGCTCCCTCACCCCATGGGGAGGACAACTCGGAGCTGTGTTCCACATCACCCCCTAGATGTTTCCAGCAGGCCTGAGCCCCAGTTGCCCACACCGGTGACCTGCTCATTAACGCCGACCTGCTGGCCTCACTTCTCTCTCTACCTGCACTTCCCAGAGTCACCCCTCAAATAAACTACTTGCACGCAAAACCTTGTCTGAGGGTCCGCTTCTAGGGAACCAAATACAAACACGCCTTTCAAGAAAAACAAATGGTGGAGCCACGCTAGTAAGAGAGAAGCAAGAAATCAAGTGTGATGTCACATGAACCGTCAGGTGCAAAGGTCCTTCACCGGGTCTGGAGCTGCAGAGAAGAGCAGGCCTGGAGGAGAGGCACGGCTGTCGTCAGAGGGGCTACTCGTAAACCGGATGCCCAGTGATCATTCTTAAATGCTTCATTCTGCCATTTTTAATCTCACTCATTATTGAATCATTCATAATGATTTATATGACATTGACTTTTTTCAGAAATCTTGACTAACTCTTTGACAAGAGATTAATAAAGAGTGAGACTTCAGATGTCAAGTTTTTATGAGCAAAAGTGTCCAAGGCCGTCTGTATCTCTAGATGGGGATTCTTGGCTGCATTCACCAGACTCTCCAGAGACTGAAAAGCAATTGTTTAGCTGGGCAGAGAGAGCGGAGCTGAATTAAATTGACCTGCATGCTACAGAAAGTGGCACTGAGTGCATTTAAGGAAGGGGTCTCTGAAAGAAATCTATTTTATTGCAGCTGAGTGCTGAAATTATTTTAAGGAAGTGATTATCTGGCTAATCATTTAAAGCCCACGAATGATGTCAGCATGTAAAATTCAGACAGACTGGGAGAACAACAGGCTTGGTCTTAAATAAACGGCTAAATGCATCCTCGTTTCCTTCTGTGATTTTTTTTTCTTTTCACAAACATGAATTCGACTGCCTTCAAAAGCCAGTTCTTATGCCTACATCCTGAAAAGAGAAGACATTTCCATTTGTAGCAGAGCGCCAGCGCCTCTTCGTCAGACCCACACACGCACCTGAAAGCACTTTTGTTTTGAATATATCATTATTCCTCTGCAGGAAGATCTGGCACGATTCTCTTGATTTGGTGGCGTTTTAAGCCTGTCTTTAATTTCAGATAACTTTATTAGAACCCCTAGAGAGGAGAGTGGATACAGCAGGGAAAGGTAGTGCTCACGATAAGAAAGGCCAGGGCAAGCTGAGACGCTTTCAAGGCAGGTTTCTTTCTGGCTGGAGTTATTAACTCTAATATGAAGTCTGAGTCTTTTCACCACTTAGGCAGAGAATGAACAAACGTGGCTTTAAAAACCCTCTGCAGCCTTTTAGGTCTGCCTGCGCGCACACGTGTGACTGTTGGATCACCGTGGTCGCGGTCCGGGTGAAGCCAAGCCCTCCCGTGGAAAGGCTTCCTCTCATGGGCTTCTCCCAAAGTCAATGTTAACTGGAAAGGCAGCCCCCTTTTTTCCCTCTTCAGAGGGACCTTTATGTACTAACTCACTCCCACCTACTGTGCATGTAAATTATTCATCAGTGATACGGCCTCTATTTACGACTTTGATCCTTTCCTTTTCCTGGATGCCCCAAGGAGCCTGATAAGGCCCGCGAGTTATCGGAGAGCCTTTGATCTCCTCACAAATGATATTTTGTGGTGGAATATCTGGCCCCCCTCCAGAGCTGCAGCACGGATGGGAAGGGGGCTGAGTTCGGGGATGCTCAGGGGTCCATCTCCTGGCATCAAACCGTTTTCAAGACACAATGGGATGGGGACCGAAGCGGGCACACTTCTCCCCTCCCTGGGGACTGTTCGCACACAACGATGAACGGGCCCCCCAGACAGCCCTCCCAGCAGGCGGGGCAGCGTCACAGTGGTTCAGAGGTACAGTTCTCCAGAACTGGGTTCAGAGGACTCACACCGTCAAGGTCATGTGTCTGTGTACGGAGATTCAGAATCCTTGAAAGTCATTTGGGGGAGAAAATGATGGATGAATGAGGAACAGAACCCTCCCCCCCAAATTATCTTCTCCTCTCACGAGGTAAAAATGAGCTTTTCCTTGTCAAATGGAGTGAAATGTAGGGCAGAGAAAATGCTGAAAAGAAAAGGGAAAGGTCTGCATTTCTCACAGCTCTGAGCTGTTTCCTTCCTGCAGTTTGTCACCGAACTCTAAGTGACTGGCTCTGCGTCTCCTGCCTCTGTGTCTGGCATTGAAGCTTCAGGTGCTCCCAGTTTAGAGACCAAGGACATGGACTCCCTCTCATAATGGCGGTGTAAACCACTTTGCATTAAGTGGGAATAATAACCTTTTTGAAAAGAGTGTGTCAAAATAATTACGTTTCTTGTGGCTTTGCTTTCTTCCACATCACATGAGCAAACACATCAGCCTCACTTGAATGGATGAGAGGAGGACCTGTTTCCACTGAGGGCTGTTCTGAGAGGTAAACACATCCAAGCAAGGAGTCCTTCCTTGTGTCATGGCGACTGGGGTTCTAGGCACGGAACCAGCTGATTCCACCCACTATGTGGGATCTGTTCGTGCCTCTTCTTTCTCAGTTGATTGGGAAGCCAGACGGGCAGGAGTATTTACCCCACCCCTGTCCTGTCTGATGTCTGAGATGTTGTCCATATTTCCACTGTCCCTTCTATTCATTTCTTTGTTTTTTTATTCGACTGAAGGTGATGTCCAATGAAATGTTAATTCTTTAACTGTGGAGCTAAACTTTAAAAAGGATTTTAGTACTAGCTCAATATAGGTTTCCTCATTCTGGGAAGAAGCCTTTTCCAATGCATTTCAAATCCATTTTTAGAATTTCAAAGTAAAGCCTGGTAATGTTTTTCAATGATACATTCAAAATTCAACGATAACATCCCCAGCGTGGTCTGTTTTGAATCAGGTTACCTGGTCAGCTTAGTTTAAAATTGATCTCACGAGTGGTTTGAAGTGCATTTCGCCAAATGTTTATATCTAATGAGATATTTAGGGGACAGATCATTTTTTATATCTTGAACGGCCTGATGTACAAATCAGCTCATCTCTAGAAAGCAGAGGAAGTCACTTTAATTTGGCGAAGTGGAACAGATTATTGGAATCTTTTCATGTTTTCTGATAGTATGTCAAAAAGAAATTGCCTCTATGTCCCGGGAAGCAAAAATCACGAACTAACATGCACACACACACTCACATATTCCTCATTTTCTCCCCCTGCCCCACGTGGGAGGAAGGCGAGATGTCTCTGGAATGTGCACAAAGCGAGCACACGCGGTGCATTTGTGATGCGTCAGTGGCTGCCATCCCTCCTGTCCCCATCTGCCCTGTGGTCCCTGACTGTGGAAAGGTTGGGTCTGATGGTGGGTACGTCCACCCAGATGTGCCCCGTGCCCAGGTTCCAGCCCCACATCAGGCCGCTCCCGTCACACATGGTCAGAGCCCGTGTTTCCCAGTTTGCTTGGAAGCGCTACCTGATGGGATTGGACAATGAAGACATTGGTCCCTAAAGAGCTAAGTGTTTGCTTGGGACGTTTGAATGATACACTGGGGAAGGGGGACCCGAATGAGAGAAATACCTTGGTCCATAGTCCCCATCCTCCTCCCAATCTCAAAAAATGCCTCCAAGAGCGTTTCCCTGGACGACCCCGTCTGAGTTCCCCTGCTGTTTGCCTCATCGTAGCTGTGGGGATGGGGGGGTGGGGGTGGGCAGAGGAGCCTGGCTGCTGGCGAGGCAGCTGCGGGGGGCGGCGGGCCTCCGGACCCCCGCCCTGGGCGCGCAGACCCCGCGGGGCCGCCTTGGAGGCACAGCCGCCCCCGCGCGGGCGCGCGCAGCGGGCAGAGCTTTGTCCTCGGGCCTCCCGGGAGGACGCTGCAAACCTTCAGATCCCCGCGCAGACCCGCCGGCTTCCCTCTGCCGGCAAACTTCCCCTAATTAAGCCAGTCCATCTAATTACGGGGCGTTCCGTCAAATATTTCTCCAGATGCTTCCGAGGCAGCCTGTGGGCGCTGGTCAAAGCTGGCGAGGCTTCTGATCAGGGATGCCGGCCCCGCGGCGCTGGCGCGCGCTCCCCGCTCCCCCGCACGCGCCCTCGCTCGCGCGCTGTGCGCCTGGCCGAGGCTCGGGGCGTAATTACCTAAGTTAAGAAAACATCCCTGTAATTAGCCAGGCAACTCCAAGCACAAGACATGGAAATTAGTCACAGCATCCCAAATTAGTGTGCGCATACATTACATTCCAGGATGGTCCCCGGGGCCTGGCGTTCGCAGCGTTTGGCCAGCAACGCCCTGTGTCTCCGTAAAGCGTTCCTCCTCCAGCGAGCTCGGCGCAGGAAAGCGAGTTTTGCTTGAATTACATTCAAAAAAAAATTTTTTTTTTTTTTTTTGTAGACGGCAACTAGAATAAAGTCAGTTTCCGGGCTGGGGAAAGGGACACTGGGAAACAGTGATTTTGCTGTGGATTTTATTTTCCTTTGTGGGCATGCATGCACCTGGGGCCGTCAAGATGTCTCCATCTTGATGGCGACTCATCGTCTTGTTTCACTCATTAGCAGCAGGAGTTAACAAACTCTTCAAATAACCCTGATTTTGAACTGTTTTCGCACGCACTCCTCTCCTAGCAAAAGCCAGGAAATTGGACCCAGGCACACACACAACAGGCATTTGCATCAAAATAATGCAGCGGGCGGAAGCAAGCCACAATCCCATCACTCAGAAGGAAGGAATAGAATACAAATTAAAGGAAGAATGTAAATTTTTTGCCATTAAGCTTCAATGACCGTTTGAAATGGTGCAAGGCACAAAGGGTCCTGATGTGCGTCATCTAGTTTGATTATTCATACTTGTGTTTCTGCTTGAATTAAAGCAGGAGTGCGAGAGCCTGTTACGGGGAAAATATTTGAATTGATAGTGAACTCTCACCTTGCGGTGCAGCCATTTACTTTTCAAATGAATACCAGATAAGTTAGTGCATTTTCTAATCGGCCTGTTTTCCAGTGAGTGCTGTCATTACAGACCAATTTCTTTCAGAAGTGCTTGCGAAGAAACATTAACTACTTACAAATAAGGAGCTGTCTGTCACGGGCTGCAGTCTTCGGCTCGCGGTGGAGAGCGAGACCCCAGCCCATCATGGCTTCAGCCTTTTCCCTCCTTCTAAGTGAGCCCTTTAAGATAGAGAGGGCTCCCGTCTCCTGACATGTTTCCAGAGCCAGGTGGTGTCCTGCCCCGTGGAATAGCTGTGTCACAGAGCACAGGTGACCTGGATCCACCCCGCCCCAGGATCCTCACTGCAGAGGCTGGGCCCCCAGCATCGGTCCTGACCCTGGCTTCACATTCAAAGCCATACCTTCAGGGGATCATCCCTTCCCGGCCACAGGCTCCACCGCTGGCAGGTGACTCGGTTCAACACAGAAACAAAATAGAGGAAGGTAGTAGATTCTGAGGGTTTGGAGGTGGAGGTGGGAGTGTCTCATTTAAAAACTATCTGCTCCAGTTTGGGACAAGGACAAGTAGGCAGATACTGTTCCTCCTAGTGTGAGGAGGGCACCGGAACATTGCGATGCCTCAGGGGAAGACTTGAAAAATATTTGTGCTTAATCAGGGAGAAAGGAAAGAAGGCTGTTATCACTCGGGGTCTGCATTTGGCATCGTAAAGAGCTCTTGGGGGTTACTTTTCTGTTGAATGTGGCTGGCTACGTGTTTGTTGAAACGTGTAGGTTGATTTTTGATCAAAAAAAATATTATGAGTAATCACGGGAAAGTGTAAGGGGTCCCCAGGTGAGAAGCCAGGCTCCCAGACTCCGGGTGACCTTGCTTCCAGACCACTTTGTTTTGCAGATTGTGGTTCATTCATCAACAGGAGAAGCCCATGGATTTGCCACAAGTGGTGAGCAAAGCAGGTGGACTGTGAGCACGTCACACGTCCCAGCCGAGGGAGAGAGAGAGGGGCTGCGACGCCAAGGACCTCCTGAGTGGAGAGATGGAGGGCCTGCCGCCCGGTGAGAAAAGGTCCTTATCAGGTTGGGATCCAAATGCTACTTTTATTTTTAAATATAAATAAATAAATTCCCCAAATCATCTAATCCCATAACTGAATTAGTCAGATGGAAGTGTGGGACACACAGGAGTAATTTTTTTTAATTTGAAGTCTAGTCAGTTTACAATGTTAGTTTCAGGTGTACAGCAAAGCAACTCTGTTATACATGTATATACATATTTTTTTTTCAGATTCTATTCCATTATGACTCATTACAAGATATTGACTCTAGTTCCCTGTGTTATACAGTAGGTCCTTGTTGTTTATCTATTTTATATATAGCAGCGTGTATCTGTTAATCCCAAACTCCTAATTTAATCCCTGCTCCCCTACCGTCTAGTAACCACAGTTCACACAGGAGTATTGAAAAAGTTTTCCACAGTCTTAGCTAATTGTTATCCTTTTAAGAAATGTATAAACACGGATGTATCTAGAGAGGCTATAATGTCCAAAGCCATTTTTAAAAATCTGCCTTTTTAGCATATATATTCCTCTGCATTTAGTGCTGAGAATCCTGACAATCAATTTATGGATTTACAATTTTTAAATAACATGGAAGCTTTGGGGTTTCAAATAAATAATTTTATATAAAGGGATGTAGGCATTTCTGTCTCTTCTATTTCTTTTAAAAGTTGGTAAGTTTTCTGTGTAATTATATATAAGTATAAACACCCACAAAATATGACCGGGGCAGGTAGCAAGTAGCCACAAAGTCTTCCCCTCCGTGCACCCACACCTGGCCTCCTGCTAGTGCCCTCCGCACCTGACTCTGAGATTGTCCATTGCTTTGATTGACTTGCTTTGGCCAGTGAACATCAATAAATGTGACATACTCAGAAACCTGAGCAGTGTTTAGCCCTCACCCTCCTGCTGCCCCTGGACTCCAGGTGAACAATCCTGAGCTATTCTGCTGGAAGATGAGACACAGCACCTGCCAGACGATGAGTGAGGTCATCGTCCATCACCCAGCTGCCAGACAGGCACATGCAAGAGTCCAACAGGGGTCAGCCAAGCCAGCCCAGCCCACAAGAGCCACCCACCGAGCTGCAGAGTCACCACCTCGGCACGGTACTCAGCGGACTGTCTGTGCAGAGTATGCGACCGACAACCATTTTCGTGAAAACTCTCTTTTGTTATTGAACCATCAAAGGTGCACACTGTGCCACTTTTTGGTGGCATATTTTTGACTCTTTCGGCATTTCTGATTGTCACCAATTACACCGGATCATCTGACAAAGCTGGCCCCTAACCGCATAGGCAATTATATTATTAGAAATGACACTTGTCAATATTTTGAAGATTGAACGAAAGTGTGTGGGGACAGCAGACGCCGTCAGTGCTCTGCCCGTGTCCCCATGACTCCCTGCCGTGTTTCTGTAGCCACCTCCCCGTGTGCACTGACTCCCAGCCCCACCCCCTGCAGCTGAGCCCCTGGAGGACTGAGCCCAAGTCCGCCTCCGTGAGGTTCTGCTGGATCCCAAGTCCTTGCTCAGCCGTGCTGGGCCGACTTCCGCACTCCCATACTGAATTTGCCTGGAGTCGCTTCTGCATGAATCTCTCACATTTAGTTTCAGGGGCTGCTGCCGGAAAACCAATCAGCCTCTGCGGCTTTCTCCTCCAGGCCAAAGGGGTCCCCCTCCCGTCTCTGCGAGAGGCTTTTAGCTCCGTCAGTGTGGAGGGTGTCCTCTGCTTGGACAAGATGTTCTGGCCCGTGGCCTCCTGCCTACTCACGTCCAGTCCCCGTATATTACTAGCCAACGTGGAAGGCTCCTCGCCGCAGGTCTGTGTGAAAGAACTGACAGCTCTCTCTTTTCCCCTGTACCCATCCTTCCTTCTGCAAGCAAATTCTCTTCTTTAGGTGAAACCTCTCTTCCCCCGCCCCAGCGTGGAGCTCTCGTGGACTGACAGCGTAGCCACCCCACCCCAGCCGCGGCTGACTGACCCATCCCCGGGCAAGTGACCCATCAGACCAGTTGGAATCCTATCCTGGAATTTTTCAGACTGGAGTGAAGAAAGATGGGCGGTTAGACCAGGAACC
The DNA here is from genome assembly GCF_009834535.1 of Camelus ferus. Lineage (NCBI taxonomy): Eukaryota > Metazoa > Chordata > Mammalia > Artiodactyla > Camelidae > Camelus > Camelus ferus. Next base: position 17,844,033 of record NC_045714.1, on the reverse strand, counting down.
TCTCAGCACCTGTGATTCCTTCCCCTCTGACATTCAGAGAGAAGGGAGACCGCTGGTCACGGGGCATCCACAGTTGGTTCTTGCCTTGCTTTACATCCTTATTACCAGCTGTCCACCCACAGAGAACCTTATGCTCCCCTCTCCCCAAGTACCCCCAAACGCTGTCATCTCTAGAACCCTCTCCTCACTTCTTCTTCCCTGTAGACATTGAATGTAACATTCTTTAAGTTACAGAAACTTACTTTTTTGGATCCGGTGATCCCTGTTTGGTAACCCAAGGACATACTATACAACAAGCCATGATCCTGGGCATTGGGACAAGTCCTCAGGGACGGGGGCCACTCCTGGCCTGAGTGTTCACCCAGGAAAGTGTCTGCTGTGAGCACCTGCCTTTTTCCAGCCCCTGGACTTCCCCCGATGAAACCCCTCTTACCTTTCCAAGCCCCACTGAACTGCCACCTCCTTGAAGCCTGCCCTTGTCCTTAACCTGATGCGACCTCTCCCTTCTCAGTCACCAGTGCATTTACCTCATGTGTGTCCAGCAGTCCCATCTCTGCCATATCCTGCCTAGTGATCTGCGGACCTGTATCTCCACACCCTAGTTCTGCCACCCACGGACTCTGTCCCCTTGAGCAAGCTCTCATTTTCCCCACCTCAGAAATGGGAGCAGGAAGAGTGCCTACCTCAGAGACTTGCTGTGAGAATCAACTGAATTAAAATATACAGAGTATAAATGCTTGATCATCGTTGCGTATAATGATGGCGATGAATTTTCTATCCTGATTTACGAGCCCCAACCATCAGGGCCATTAATCTCAGTTTTTAATCTGAGTATCACATGATACCTTATGCCACGGGGTAAACCCTCAGAAAAGCAAACAAATAATAAATTAAATTGCATTTACTGCCACGGCCGTTCCAGTTACGGTGACGTGTCGGAAGGTGGGGCTGTTCTCCCTCAGACAGAGGGAGACGGACCCCCACCTGCACCCCACGCCAGTTTGGTGTGCAGCCAAGGCTTTCTCCCAATTAAATCTTCCTCCCGAGTCACAGTCTATTTCATGAACTGTTTGGCACATTAGCTCAGTTCTAAGGATGCTGCATTAGACTCTTCTAGCAAATGGGTTCACGCTAGTATGTGAGCCTCTTTGTGACTCAGAATTTTTTAATAAGGACCCAAAGCTGACAATCAGACATTTCAGACATAGAAGAACCCACATACTACATCTTCTCAGAGATGATGTTTTAAAAGTGCCACCGGCTAACCTCTTCCTCCTCTAATTGGGCAGATTTCAGCGTGGGCGAAGATGTCTTTTCTTGCCATTCAGCCACTTCCCTGGCTTTCCCCATGGCGATGTCTCTCTGCCTTTGAATACTTTTCCCCTTTCATCCTTTCAACACAGGCCCAGAAGTTATGGCGCAAAATTGCGCCAGTGCCGTGGGGAGCGTGAAGCCAGGAGGATGCCGGGTCTCCCAGTGCAGGGATTTCCAGGATCGTCCCACTGACCAACTCGGGCAGAAACTGTCCTGTAAGAGCTGGGATATTTATGACAGTGTCGTACCTGCCGTGCGGTGGACAATCGTCAGTCACCAAAGCAGAAACTCGAGCTTGCCTTTTCAAAGGTGGGGAAACTACCCCCCAACCGAGCCATCTGGAGTCCCCACAAGTCTTGAGTGGCCTGACAGGAGCTTCGGAGACCGCCAGGCAGCTCTGCAAAGCAGCCTCCAGTCCCATGGAGGGGTTGCTGCCTTCTTCACGAAGGCAGAGTGTTTGTTATAATTCAGTGGAAATCCTGGGGTTCAAATAGAGATACACACCCGAGTAGCTCAAAGCTGGTTTTCTTGTGATTTCAGGGCAGATGCAGAGAGCAACGTGTGTTGACACTCCAGTGTTTACACTTATAGTGCTGGTGCTTGGGAGAAAAGCAACACCCACTGCTTCTGGGCCAGTTCACCTATGTCTGTTAAATCAGCTAGGGAAGAAAGTACCTTTTCTGGAAAGTAGAGCTTCTGCCCAGCGCAAAATGAATGGTGGGCCTCAGAAGAGTGAGTCCGTGATTAAAATTACTAGATCGGAAAACCCTCACTCAATTATTTGTCCTCTTTAAATCCTGATTATCTTTTTAATTTGCAAAGACAGATTTTTTTTTTAGAGTTAGTTAAGTGTGCCAGCTGCCCAAGTCTGTGTTGCGAACATTGGAAGGGTATTTAATGATGTTAAGCTTAAGTTTCACCTTCAAAACAAGAAAAAAAAATACACCAGGGAGTAGGGTGGGCGTGTAACTTGGGTTCAAGAAAGGTTAATGAGAAAGCTGCGAAATCCTACATCACAGCCGAGGCTCCGCAAAGAGCTCTGTCCTCTCCCCCCACCACCATTTCCAGTTTAATCTTCGGATGGGGGGAGGGAAAGGGGCGATGGTAAAAAGTAACTCATTAAGCTCTCCAGAACGCCACGTGCAAATTAAATGTGCTTGTTTTCCAAAACCAGCTTTGTTTCCTGCCTTCCCCACAGCCATTTCTCCATCATGACATTTCCTCTGCCGCCGAGTTTCAGAGTTCTAGCTTGGGGTGGGGAGGGTAAGCCCCTGTGAGCTGGACTCTGTTTCTCCACCGCATGACCCATGTGTTTGGATTAACGGGGACATATGGCTTGATCCTACTGAGGGGGCCTCTGGGGTCAGCCCTGGAGGCCAGACCGGCTCCTCTCCCTGGTGGTCCCTGTTGTGCCGTCTCCGGGCCCAAGGAGATTACCAAGCCCTGACTCTCGGGCGCTTATGCATCTGACCTTGTGCGGCAGCCTGTCGGGCACGGTGGGCTGATGGAGAAGTCAAAACCCTCCCAGGGAGAAAGGCCGGCCGCCTCTGTAGGATCCCCGAGGCCAGTCAGCCTGGGCTCGGGAAGCCTTTCAAGGCAGCTGCAGGCACCACAGCTTCCTGTTGATTTTCTGGACCAAGAATCCCCAGCCACGCCCCCAAGAGGACAGGCTTCAGTTCCCCACTGGGGAGACAAATGGACCCACTGAGGCCTGGACGCAGGCCGGGCAAGGCGTCTCTCTCTTATTCTTTCTCGTGGCCGCTGCTTTCGGCAAGCTGGGATTTCTCCCAAGGGATACGGGGGCCCTGGGCAAATCACCCTAGACCTCGCTTGGCTTCCTTAAGAGGGCAAAGCTCCTCTTGCGCGCAAGAGGCTTCGTGGCTACAAGGCACATTCACACCCACGAACTGACTGGCGCCGTATGGCTGTTGCCCATTTCTCTATGTTGCCCAGGACGGAATGGGAACCCAGAGAGTCCACGCGATTTGTCAAAACCCCACAGCTTCTAAGTAGTGGAACTGGATCTGGTCCTCAGATGTGCCAGTCCAGCCCTCCTCCTACTCCTCCTGGCTCCATCCTCCTCCACGGCTTAAAAAAAAAAAAAAAGACAGCATGCATCCTGCCCAGGGAAGAGACCTGAGCAGCCAACTCCACCCAGTGCTGCCCCCGCCCCCCGGCAGGGCACAACCTCTCATGGTGTGTCAGTGCCCCCCTGAGGTCCTGGCCCATCCAGCACAGGGTGGCTTCTCCCCCTGGGAGCCCCCACGGGAGCCCCCTGAGCCTGCTTGCAACAACAAACACTGAGGAGAGGGGATGGGATGGAAGAGGCAATTGGCTTTTCCAAATCCAAGAGCATTAGAATAACAGGAAAATAACTTCTGCTTCCCTGCATGATGGGGGACCAAGTTCTAGACTAACCTCCCCTATAAACCATGATGGGACTGGAAAAACTGTTCTCAGACAGTGGAAGGCAGCCTAAGACGGTGGCCCTGGAGGAAAAGGAAACACACAAGGCAAGACCTGTGGTGGCCCTGGCTGTCTACCGGGGGCACTTTCCAGACCACACTGCAGAGAGCTGGAGACCAAGCGGCCCATGGTGACCTCCTGGATCCTCACCTGTCCCCAAGATGATGATGCATTCATTCCCGGGGGCAGCTCGACTCCGACGTGAGGGGCCCCGTCCTCTGCTGCTCTCCATTTTTCAAGGGCAAGATCAGCTGCTGTTGATGCCGCTAAAATCTGAAGCCAGCTCGGATAGGACCTGCCATCCTGGCTCCATGGGGATGGTCGGGGATCAAATGACACTGCAGCTGAGAAAGTCCACAGCATCACTAACTAGAGACGAGACACTGTGCTCCCAGCCCCCTTCACGGCACCGACCCAGCTTCCAAACCCGCAGGCAATCCCCACACCTCATGCTGGCTGTTGGGCTTCATCTTCTCCTCCAGACGTTTCTCCAGCACCACCAACGGGAACATGATCTGATGAGCACTTTCGCCTCCTTTCAGGCCCCACTCAGGAACACAGTGATGCTGGCCACTGCCGAGTATGTGCCACCACCTAAGCTGCAGCCCTCTCACCTGTGCGGGATAAAGGTCCCCTTGTCCAGGCTACAGAGCGGGGAGCAGGTGGTCAGATGCACACGGCCACAAGGAACCCTGGATTGAAATCAACATTTGTTTCCCCAGAGGCTTTGGGCCAAAACGCTATGCAATGCTACCAGGTAGCCAAAAGAGGAAAGGCAGAGTACAGCTTGGGCCGTCCAGGCAAGCGCAGCCCCGCCCCATGTCCCCCCGGACGGCCTGGCTGAGACAACAGGCAAGAGGTCAACTTGCTAAGGCTGAAACCTCTCAGTGTCATTTCTCCTGTGAAACGTCACTAAGGAGCAACAGCTAGGTCCTCATGAAATGCGAAAGTCAGTGAGAAATACCCTTAAGTTTGCTTTCAGCCTTTTCTTTATGAAGGTGTGGGATGGGGAAGTGAATGTTTTAGAATAACTAAAAACCAAACAATAAATAGAAGGAGTGACATATGCCGGAGATAACCAAGAAGGTAAAAACATCTGCTCAGGTTTGCCCGTAAAGGAAAGAAATCACATTGCTAACAAAATTAGTGCATGACCAAGCATGCTTTCAAACAGGAGAGGGCCGTTTGGATCCTCCCATGAAGAAACAACAACTTCTTTTCACGTTGGCATCTATCCATTAAATTCCTTTGAAAACTGCAGGCAGTTTCCTGCTTTGGTATACTTGGCATTGCCGTGGAATAAAACAGGGAGATGTTTGACTTAGGCAGAAAGTCCAGGTCTGCTTGCACAATCCGGGGGGCAGTTTTGAAGTAGGAAGGAAAATAACCTGGGTCAGGCGCAGGTACCAGGAACGTCCACATGGAAGATAGAATCAAATCCTCACACCAGCTCTGTAAGGCAAGTGTAATTGTTCCCAGTTCAGAGATAATGAAACTGAGCCTTAGAAAACTTAGATAAGGAATTGGGATCTGCATCTATGTGATTCCAAGACCTTATTCCTATGCCAGCACCTTGGATTAAATAACCATGTGATCCAGCAGGTAGGTATTTTCAGGTGCCATCAATGAATTTCTCAAGAAATCCATTGTAAGGTTAGTGGTTGCCAAAGGCAGAGTGTGGGAGGTGGGAGAAGGTGGCAGATTGTGGTCAAAAGGCGCAAACTTTCAGTTATAAGGTAAACAAGTCCCGTGGGTGTAATGTACATGAGGACTAATTCACAGTGTTGTGCTGCGTATTTGAAAGCTGCTGCGAGAGTCGCTCTTAAAAGTTCTCATCTCAAGAAAAACTTTCTGTAGTCACGTGAGGTGATGGATGTTAACTTACTGTGTACCTTTTGCAATATATACTTACATCAAATCGTTATGTTGTACATCTTAAACTGATACAATGCTATGTGTCAAATACACCTCAATAAAACAGGGTTAAAGAAAAAAAAGAAATTCATCATATCCATCATCTCCTAATGGATACAAGCGTGCTCATGGCTGTGAGTTAACTAGCATGCAGGTAACTAAAGAATAAAACAAAACAAAAAAAAACTATTAAAGATCGTTTTAAACATCTTTGGCTTTTGAAGTTCAAGATGGTGAACTGAACAGCTACTTTTTGTCTCCACACCCTTCTGAGATCCTGTCCAAGTTGTAATAATGGATTTAAAAAGATGAAACCCAAGAATAGCGAAACAAATGGGACAAAGGACATGCTCACAGCTAGTGAGATTTCAGCACATCTCCAGAAGACTGGAAACGGTGGGAGAGGGTCAGGGAAGGAAAGGAAGCAGGCGAAACCTTGCAGGTGGGGCTGAGGCGGGGGGTCCTCACTCGCCCGGCAGACGAGGCTGGGGCAGGAGGAGGCAGGCGCGGCAGGGCAGCGCTGAGAAGTGGGCTGAGCCCTGGGGACGGAAGCAGTGGTTCTCAACCCGGGCTCCACGTGGGATCAGTAGCGTCTGCTACTGATCAGTAATGCTTAATGAGTAATTGTTGAGTGAACAGATCTGCAGGGTGGGTTGGCATACTGGAGCCCCAGAGGAGCCAATGGTTCAGTTCCAGTCTGAGTCCACAGGCCTGAGAACCAGGAGACCCAGCGGTGTCGTTCCAGCCCAAAGGCCAGCAGTCTCGAGACTCTGGAAAGCCAGCGTTTTCAGCTCTAGGCCGAAGGCAGGAAAGCGCTGATGTCCCAGTTGGGCAGGAAGAATTCTCTCTTCCTCAGAGGAGGGTTTCGGTTCTCTTCAAGCCTTCCACGGATGGGATGAAGCCCCCCTCAGTTCGAGGAGGGCAACCCACTCTACTCAGTCTACTGTCTTACATGTTAACCTCTTCAAAAAAACACTCACAGAAACACTTAGAAAAAATGTTGACCAAATACCCTGTGGCCTGGTCAGGTTGGCACATCAGACTGACAACCGCACTGGTTCCACGCTTGTCAACGTGCTTAAATATGCTCCGGCCCCGTGGCGGAGCCCCCGGGCAGCCGCGCCTCACCACCGTCCACAATGTCCTGGGGCAGCCACGGCAGAGGCTGAGCACAAGACCGGCACATGGACTGTTCCAGAGCCTGCCGGCAACCAGAAACAAAGGGGACAGGGCTGAGGGGTGAGGAGGAGGGAAGATGCCCCCCCATGCCAGCCCTGAACTGCAGAAGCTCCTGGCACAGGGTTTCTTAGGGGCTGGCTTCTCCATCGTATGTGTTGACGGGCTTGAGACTGGCCTGATGCGGGAGATTTGAGTTCACAGGGCAGAAAATCTATACTCTCTAGACACCTGCTGACTGCAGGAGAATTCAAGGTATTGACCTTCCATTTAAGGCTGAGATAAGAGGCACAGGTCTGTGCACCTTCCCAGAGCTGGCCAGGTGGAGGTGGACACCGATCTCTGCAGCCACCGCTCTGTGAGTCACCAAATGGGCCTTTATTGACTCAAGCTGGGGTTCCACTCCCAGGTCAGAGTGGAAGTCTGCATCAGCGAGCCCAAATCCCTCCTCTGCACCTGTTCAGTGGTGCCTGAAAGGGGCTGGGGCTTTGAGTAAGACACACCGGGGGAGACTCTTAAACACCCACGTGGCTTCTGCCTAAGAGAATGGATTTTAACGTCCGTAGTGAAAGAGTGAAAATGACAAGCAGTGTGACCGAGGACACTTAAGCCCGGGAACCAGATGTGAGGTGTGGTGAATATCGTGGCCACATTGATTTGGTCCAGTGTTCGGCATCTAAAAGAAAAAGATGGGCTCGTTCATTGACCACATTCTACCTGACTATGTGTGTGAAGGGGTATGCGTGTGTGCGTGCGTGTATGTGCGTGTGCGTGTGTGTGTGTGTGTATGTGCACAATCTGGAAAGAACAGAGAGTTTACAAAGAACAAAAGGACAAGCTTGAGATTAGTCACAGACAGATCGAAAGCATGGTACTACCTAACAAACTGCAAACCAAACTTACACTGGAACCAGGGGTGGGTGTAGCTTTGTGGCAGAGCACATGCCCAGTACCCACAAGGTACTGGGTTCAATTCCTGGTAACTCTATTAAAAAAAAAAAAAGTCTATATTGGAATCAAACCTGAGTACTAATCGTTGTTCTTTTTAACTGAAATAAAAACTTTTCAACACAGAAAGCTTGGATGGAATTTCTACATGGAACCATATATAATTTGGGGTTTTCTTTTAAAATCTAAATTGGGCGCTCTATTACAAAGACACGTTCTACAAAGCACTATTTGCACGCCCCATCGCCCTCACCACGCTGCCAGGAAGCCCAGACAAGCCCGGGAAGTCTCTGGGGAAAGGTGATCTTCTAAAGGTTTGGGGGTTTTTATTCCCTCCTGGAGCACGTTGCCTAGATAAGGTTGATTTCTGGCTTCTCTGACGATGATTTAAAATAAGACTTCTCTGAACTTTGTAACCCTATTTTGAAGGAAAGCATTTTAAGAGCAAGGGATAAAATTCAATTAACTGAGATGACAGAAAATAATCTACTAAGTGACCATATCAGGCAACTGGACGCTTTCAGACCTTTCAGAAAGGAAATAACCTATTTCTTGCCTTGTTATCTAATGACACAGGAGTTTGCTTCTCTTGAAGCTGTTACACATCTACCTAATGAGGCCCAAACACCGTCGCCAAGCAATTAGCGCTTTTATTGTGTCACTGATTCCCTTCATTTCCGCAGTTGCTGATAATCATTAGCCAATACCGTCTCCTCTAAGAGCACACGTGCGTGTGTACACACACACACACACACACACACACACACACACGCTCTCCAGCTGGCCGAGAAACACGACAGCTCCACTGACAGCTCAGGCCGGAGGCTGCTGGGGGCAGCCTCGGACAAGCACCAGACTCGGGCAGCTCGTTGGTCCGGGTGTCGGTGCTGCCCCAGCGCTCGTCTGCCGCGCTGTGGGTGCCGTGCATTTCACGGGTATTCAGAGACGGCGGCATTTACTAATACGTACACACACATACACACATACACACACACACACACACACAGAGCAAGTCGTCCTCTCCAAAGGGCCACATCAACGTCACTCTTATCTGTCCCACGTGCTCTTCTAGAATCTTGAAGAGCTAGAACCCTCTACACTACTCAGCCATAAAAAAGAAAGAAAGAATGCCATTTGCAGCAACATGGATGGACCTGGAGACGGTCACTCTAAGTGAAGTCAGTCAGACAAAGACAAATATCATATGACATCACTTACATGTGGGATCTTTTTTAAAAAATGATACAGACGAACTTATTTACAAAACAGCAACAGATCCACAGACCTGTGGTGACCAAAGGGGAAAGGGTATTTACCAGGCTGTGGCCGGCGGGCACCTCTGTGAGGCAGGACCCTTTGCTCCTCTTCTTGTTGCTTCCTTCCTTGCGTGTTTAACAAGTGTGATTTTTTTTTTTTTTTTTTTGCCAAAAGCACTAAAGCTGTATCAAAAGAAGAAGAAACCATTGCATTTGACTGCCTCGGTTCACAGCTGAGCAAAGGAGGCTTGGGGCCGCGCTGCTGGGTCTGTGGCTCAGAGGCCGGTCAGCAGTGTGAGCCCTGGGGACGGAGCGGGTGTCGCCTGCCCGCTCAGCTCAGAGCAGGCGAGGGACACACAAGAGAGCAATGTCGTGTCCGGACCCATCGGCTTATTTCTGTGTGCGGAAGTACGAGGGTGGAATGGTTCCGTGGATCTCAAATACTACGGAGAATTCTTGAACAAGCACTCAGTCAAGGTCATAAGGTGTACCACTCTGCAGGATAAGCTTGTGACTTGTTCACATAAACACACACCTCGGTAACTGCCGCCTGGATCAGGAGAGAGGATGTTTCAGCTCCTGTAACTTGGTGCCCCACCCAGGCAGTAACCGCACACCCTCCCCACGGCCGCAAGGCTGTCCCTGTTCTGAAAGCGATCACCATCGATTACAGATCTTCCTCAACCTGCGATAGGGCTACATCCCGAGAAACGCATTGGTAAGTTGAAAATATCCCAAGTCGAAAATGCATTTGATACACCTAAGCTACTAAACATCATAGCTTAGCCTGGCCTACCTTAAATGTGCTCAGAACACTTACACTAGCCTGCAGTTGGGAAAAACCATCTAACAAAGACTCTCTTATAGTAAATAGTGGTTTATGAAATCATGCAATTTATTGACTCCTGTCCTGAAAGTGAAAGACAGTGGTCGTCCGGGTACAGAATGGGGGTAAGCGTATCATTTGTGTATCTCGTGATCACAGGGCCGCCTGGGAGCTGCGGCCGCTGCCCTCACCCGCACATCACGGCAGCATCTTACCGCTTGCCCGGGAGGAAAAGCAAACTTCAAAATTCGAAGTCTGGTTTCTACTGAATGCAGTGCCGTGATCGCATCAAAGGCAAGGGAGGCAGCACAAAGCATCTTCCTCAAGAAGATGGGAGCCAGAGAAAAGGCCCACAGTCGGCGACCCAGTCGGTGAGCCTCCACTGGCCACTGGCTGCTAGACCTAAAGAGTCTCCGGGCAAATCAGAAAACTGCGCCTTTGGGGAGATGACCGGTGTCCCCTCTGATGCACCAGGCAGAGGAAGCTCCCCTCCCTCTGCTGCCCTGGCCTCAGGCCGCGGCTCAGGGTTGGTGGGCAGGGATCTCAGCCCCCACCGGCCCCTCCGCTGCCCTCAGGACCCTGCTGCGTCTGCCCTGCTCGGGCTGTGGTGTGTGCCATCGAGGGGCAAGAATCAGTGCTTGGGAAACACCTGCCAGCACCCGGGTGGCCGCTACCGGCAAGGCCACCTCTCCTGCCCACCGCACCCCGGGCCGGCCCTCGGCCAAAGCCACGGCCAGTGGTCCAGGCTGCCTGGCTCAGTCTGAGATGGCCCGACTCTGTCTGAGGTCGCCCCAAAGCAGAGCCTGAGACAAGGATTTGCGTTCAGATGGTTTGTTCAGGAGCTGATCTGGGGAAGCCCTGTGAAGGAGTGCTGACAGGCAGGCATGAGGGAGCCCATGTGCACTAGTAGGGTGTCACCACATGGCCACCCAGCGGTCCCCCTGGGGCCGTCTGAGGAGCCAGGACACTGGTATGTTTTTCAGCCAATTCCCACCCTTCGTTGACGGAGGGTCACGCCTGGTCCTCACGGTCCGCCCTGTGCGTGAGGGACCAGTCAGCAGGCCACCTCCGGGGCAGCCCGAGGGAGTGCAGGCAGGGTACTGACAGCATAACTACACCCCCGACTCTCAGAATTCACTTTCTCCTGCTCATCGTGAGCCTCCTGGCTGAACTGTGCAGATTATAACAGAGCAGCGAGTGGGACCCTGACTATAACTGATGTCCCCTCCCCCGTCACCCCAGAGGTCGGGGGAGGGGTGCAGAAAGTGGGGGAAACGTCGATGCAAAAATTTAAAAGGCCTCGGCTTGGAGCCGATAGCGCGCTTCAGTGAACTGCTTGTTCTCAAATAGAGAAGGAGCTTGATCTGGATGGTTAACCCTCACACGTTGCAAAGAGCACCCCGCAAAGAATGTGACTTGCCCCGAGTGCTGCGGAAGGTGAAGCCTTCCTGTGCCTCTTTCCTTTAGACACCAGCCCCTACGGCCAGGCCTAGGTGTTGGAAAGCGAACTGTGAGCCCCGTCTGCCAGCTGGGGGCACACTGAGACAAAGGAAGATTCTCACTGGCGGAGACCCTAATCCAGTCGGAGTGATTTTAACACATTCGTTTCCATGTTGCTTGGACATTTCTCCATCCTTGAAGATGCTGCTTCAGAAAGCTCCTTTCTGCTTGCCACCAGCTTATTTACGGTTTTAGATTTGGCTGTAGCTCATGTGCTGCAGAGCTCCAGCCCAGCCTAGGGGAGAACCTCTAAGGGGCTCCGTCTGAGTGATGAATTACTAGGTGATGTGGCTGGAGGAGTCATGAAGTGGAAGCCTCTGTGACTCGGTGGGGCGGCTTCACATGGGATCTCTTCCAGAAAACAAAGAAAACAGTGGGTACAAGAGGACACAGATGCCGCCAAGTAATCCTCAAGGTCAGAGATCACGTTACAAACTCTTGCTGTCCATAGAGCTGCTTATTAATTTTTATTGAAGAACAGTTGATTTATATAACATTATATTGGTTTTAGATACACAGCATAGTGATTCAGTATTTTCGCGTATTTTATTTCATTATGAGTGGTTACAGGATAATGACTATAATTCCCTGTGCTGTGCCATATATCCTTGTTGCTTATCTATTTTATACACAGTAGTTAGTATCTCTTAATCCCTCCCCCCTAACTTGCCCCTCCCCCCTGCCCTCACCCCGCTGGTACCCACTAGTTAGCTTTTATCTGTGAGTCTGTTTCTGTTTTGCATAGACTATTCATCTGCATTATCTTGTAGATTCCACATATAAGTGAGATCACATGGTATTTCTGTCTGACATTTCACTGAGCGTAATATTCCCTAGGTCCATCCATGTTGCCGCAAATGGCAGAATTTCATCCTTTTTGTGGCTGAGTAATATTCCATAGGATAGTCCTGAGTGAGTGTCAACCAGTTGAGCCAACTCAGTCTTGCAGAAAATGATGGAGCTTTGCTGAGATCAACAGCGTCTCGGCCAACACGTAGAAAACCTCTAGGAGCAAGCCAGTGACACCGGGTTTTCACGTGAGGGAAAGAAAATGAGCTGCGCCCAGGCACAGAGAAGGCTGAGGCTATTTGTGCACATCCTCTCAGGACACACTGGCAAGTCCACTCAGTGCCCTAAACAAATACCGCTGGACGTGCTAACCATGTGACTGACAAGGGCTTAACTTCAAGAATATATAAACAGCTCATACAGCCCAATAACAACACCACCAGCAACAATTTAAAAACGGGCAGAAGACCTAAACAGACATTTCCCCAGTGAAGACATACAAGTGGCCAATAGGCACATGAAAAGATGCTCAGTATCACTAACTATCAGAGAAATGCAAATCAAAACTACAATGAGGCATCACCTCACACCAGTCAGAATGGCCATCATTAAAAAGTGCACAAACGACAAATGCTGGAGAGGCTGTGGAGAAAAGGGAACCCTCCTACACTGCTGGTGGGGATGCAGTTTGGTGCAGCCACTGTGGAAAACAGCATGGAGATTCCTCAAAAGACTAAAAATAGACTTACCATAGGACCTAGCAATAGATTTCTGAGAATGGTTATACGGAAGGTAAACTTCCCTTATTGAATGTGTCTTTATTCTTTTTCTAACTGATTTGTAGGAACATTTTACAGATTCGGGGTATCAATCTTTTGTCATTTATATAGATACAGAGATAGATAAATGGATAGATATTATAAATATCTTTTCCTACTGCATGGTTTGACTTTTTGTTCTTCTCTGGTTGGTGATTATTGACTCCATTTGAGAAATATCAGCCCCCAAGATTAGGAAGACATGCCCCTATGCTACCATCTGTATTTGTTTTACCTTTTATATTTATATGCTCAGTCCACTTGAAATTAGGTTTTGTATGTGGTGTAGGTAGGAGTCAAAGATCATTTTTTTTCTCCCTTTTGGGTAGTCAGTTAACCCAGAATCGTTTATCAGAAAGACCACCCTTTCCCTACTGCAGCCTCCTGGCACTTGTGCAATGAACGCACAGACTAAGCTGCATGCAGGTCTGCTCCCCGACTTGCTGGCTCCTGGCTCTGTCTGTCTTGCTTGCATCCCATGCTGTCTTACTATAAGGCACCAGTAATCAAGTTAATCCGTCGACTTTGTTCTTTTCCAATATTGCCTTGGCTACACATGGCCCTTTTCACTTCCATATGAATTTTAGAATCAACTTCTTGTAAGTTTCCACTAAGAAAAGAAAACCCTGCTGATTTTTGCTGGGATTGCATTGAATCTACACATCAACTGAGAAAAAACCAGCACCTTTATAACACTGAGTCTTCCAGTCCGTCAGTGTTGCTCCGTGATTCTGTGTAGTTCTCTGTGTAGCTCATTACTTATTCCTAAATACTTCATTTTTAATGCTATTGGAAATAGTGTGAGGTGTTTTTTTTTTTAAGTTTCATGTTCTAACTGTTGCTAATAAAGGTAAATAAAAATTAAGCTGATTTTGGCATACTGTCATTGTACTCAGCAGCCTTGCTAAGCCCATTTATTAATCCTAACTATTAATCTGTAGATTGCTTTAGCTTTTGTAGATACCAAACATAGCATCTGTTTTATTTCTTCCTCTCTTCCTTTCCAACTTTCCAAGTTTTCTTTTTCGTCTCCATTTGCACTGGCTAGAATCACCAGTAGAAAGCTGAATAAATGTGGTGATAGCAGGCATCTTTCATTCATTTCCAAACACAGGGGGAAAGCTTTAAGTTAATAATAAGCATTAATAATTCAATAGTGCAGTGTCTTCTGTGGGCCATTTGCAGACATACCTTATTAGATTAGGAACACCAAAAATGTTTCCACGCAGTACCAAATGCCCCCTGGAGCACAAAACTGCCTTCGGCTAAAAAGCACTGATTTAGATTTACACACATATTTACCATTTCTTGGGCTCTTAATTTCTTTCTGCATTTCTGCGCTTTTCCTTGGGCTTATTTTTATTTTGCTGAATGCTAATATTGCCACACCAGCTTTCTTTTGATTTGCATTTTCCTGGTACAGCTTTTTGGTGCCATTAATTTCAAATTTTCTTTACCTTTCCATTTTAAGACTGTCTCTTGCATATATCATTGGATTTTTAAATCCAGTCTGAGAATCTGTTTTTAAGTCACATACATTTACTACAACTACCAATATACTACAAGTTAGTCTGCCTTCTTATTTTATGTTTTCTGTTTAATGCATTTTATTTTCTCTTTCTTCCTTCCTAGTCAATAGATTGAATTTACTCCTAATGACTTAAAATGAAATCTCTTCGTTCTTTCATGGCTGCGGAATACTCCACTGTATGAATGTGCTGAAACTTATTTAATTCATTCACTATTGACAGACAGACATTCAAGTCTTTTCCAACTATATTCCAATCATATTTTATTTCAATGAGAAACCTTGTTCATACTTGCCAGTTCACATTTCTCTTACAGGTTGGCCTTTCTGGTAAGTTCTGTCTCAGGCTGTTATCCAGAAACGGTCCCTGAGATGAGCATTCTTGTGAACGTGGCTTCCTAAGACCTGAGCCCAGGAAAAACCAGAGGGAGAGTGGAGAGGAAAGACGGGGAGGGAGGCCAGACCCGGTGCGGTACCTCGCAAACCGCCTGGAGGTGACTCTGGTTCAGTCCAACGGGGAGCAGCGGCGACAGTGCAGGTCCTCCCCCCGCATGACCGGGGCAGGACGCTTCTCCCATCCAGGGCTGTACGGGCCTCCCAAGGACACAGAATCCCAGCACCTCTGCTGCGGCCACGGCAACGGAAGAGCCCTGAGGAGACCTCTCTGAGCTCTTAGATGTTCAGCCTCAAAGCAAACGATGTGCTTTTAGGAAAAGCAGTGTCTAAGCAGACTCTCGTCTACACCACTAATAGGTCATGGGGCCTTAGGCTAGACACCACTTAACCTTTTAAAGCCACAGTTTCCTCATCCGTAACTGGGATGATTACGGTTCTTACAGCAGAAAGCTCAGCACAGGCGCCCGGCGCGGAGGAGGCAGTGACCCAGGTGGCTGCCATCATTATTCCTCAGCAGAACTTCTCTCAAACAATATCTGGAAGACTCTGAGCTGCTTAAACAACCCCCAGAAACCACCTTACAGAGCAAAGATGCCCGTGAATTTACTATTTATATGAAATACATATGGGGGAAAATCCATAAACTGTGAGCTGCTGGTTCCCTGGGGCCTGCAGCGGCTGTGTTGTTTTATGAAAAGCTGGACCGTATGAGATCGCTCAGGCCTTTGAGGTCTGTAACCCTGCACAAGCCCCACACTGGAAGCAGCCGTCGGCGCAGACTGCCACTTGAAGCCCAAATCATGGTTGGTATAAAGGGTTTTGATTCACGTAAATTCACCGGTAAAAACTCCATACCAAGAGGCCCTGCCCGCGGGTAACAGGGATGCTGGGACTTGTCACGGTAGGTTGCATTCTCGCAGGGTGTTGGCGTGCTGGGATTAGATGGAAGGCAGAAAGGGAAGGGATTTAAGTTCACTTTCTCCAAAAGCAGACCCTGGGCAGGGGCTCGAGGGCCTGCAGTTGATTTGGGAGGTGGATCAGTCAAGGTTCTCCGGAGAAACAAACCAGTAGGAGACTTTATATGATGGGGAATTGGCTCACAAGCTTGTGGCAGCTGGGCAGTCCCATGATCTGCTACCTCCTTCCTGGAAACCCAAAATGCTGGTGGTGTCATTCAGTCTGAGTCTGAGGGCAGGAGGAGATGAGAAGGTGTCCCAGCTCCACAGGGAGGCAGGAAAGAAGGGGCCAATTCCTTCTTCTGCGTTTTGTTCCGTGCAGCACCTCTGTGGACTGGATGATGCCCGCCTACCTCAGGGAAGGCCGTGAGTTTAGTGAGTCCCCCAGTGCAAACGCTAAACTTCTCTGAAAACACCCCCAACCAGGTCACCCAGAAATGATGTCTAATCTGGGCACTGCATGGCCGGCCCAGCTGACACACGAAACTAACCATCACGGGAGGTAACCCCGGGAAGCACAAGTGCGGGGGTCGGCAAGGGAGAACACTGCTGCCGAGCAGGTTCAGCGCCACTGAGGACCCTCTGAGAAGCCCTGCAGGATGTATCCTCAGAGAGGGAAGCTGGGGTATTGATCCACCAACTCCCAATGCCCTTTTGTTGAGACTTACCCCAGAGCTGCTGAATCCGTGACACTTACAGGTTGCCCTGTAAGTGGGGTGACCAAGCTCATGGGGTGCTGACGACAGCCTTCAAGAAGAAAAGCAGGGAGATAAAGGTGCTTGGGATGGGACGGTTCATCTATGGGGGACTATCCGGTGCAGCTGCAGGCGAACTCACTGACCGGGGGACACAGGGCCGGGCACCCAGAGCTCCAGCGACAAATGCCTTGAAAAATCTATCGTGACTTCAGGACACAGTGAAATGTAATATCTCATGAGCCCAACTTTTACTTATCACGGGAGGCAAAATGCCACTCTGCTGCTATTGCTTCTGAAATAAAACAAACCTCCAAAAATGTGCTCCAAGAGGGCAATTATAAGCAGACATCCTTCCTCTTACAAAGAACTCTGTCTTAGTCCTGACCTCCTTTGCCACGTGACAAAAACCAGTATAACTTCAGCGTCTAATCCACCCTGAGTCAGTATTAAATGTGTCACAAATTAAGGCCAACACCAGGACAGCATTTCAGTCACCATATCCATTACAGAAAAATCTAAATGTGTTCATCCCATCCGTAACTCTGCCCTTAAGGTTTCCAGGCCACTTCATTTTGAATTTTCTGTCCTGAAAGGGATCCCGATGTGAGCAATTCAGACGCTGGCGACGGCGGGGTTCCTCCTGAGGTCGCCAGAGCTTTTAACCACTGACCTGAGGGCAGCCTGTGCTGATCAACATACCTCGGATTAACTAGACTCAGCGCGCGGCAATCACTCTCCATTCAGTCGGGCCCATCTCTGGTGAATTGTGGACGTTAATGACAGTTGCAAGAGCTCAGATATTATATGATCGCTAATTACCTTCTGCGCAATTAGTGGACGCTCATCAGTGTGCATCACTGCTGGCTGATCACCGGTCCTCTCTGGGTGAGAGTGGGTGGTCTGCGTAATTTCCTGATTGTACCGGCACAGATGCAGACGCTACTGATGAACTTTGGCGACTGAGAAGAGGCCGCACGTCTGTCATGGACAAAGGCAAGAGGGTGGCTTTGCTGGCCACGGGCACTTCACTTCCAACCCCAAAGCCACGAGCTTGTGGTTCGTCCCTGGGACTCGTTGCCTCCCCACCTTCCAGATGGAAGACACACACAATGTCCTGCCCAAACAGCCACTGACAGCCTTGCACACAAAGCTGGTTAAAGAAACACACACACACACACGCGCGCGCGCGCGCACCCTTGGACACTGATTTTTCTTAAACTGATTTTCAGAGATCCAAGCTCTAAGGATTCGGGGGACACTCAGCTCTGAAGCTTATGACAAAATGGGAAGAACACATCTGAAATGGGAGGAGCTTACCTGATTTTTTTAACCTTCTGAGTTGGGTCCTCTTAGCTGCTCAAGATCCCATCGCAAAATTCCACGGACTGAGCGGCTTAGATGGCAAAACTTGTTTTCTCACGTTCCTGGAGGCTGGACGTCTAAGACCAAGGTGTCAGTGGGGCTGGTTTTTCTGAAGCCTGTCTCCCTTGTGGGCTGATGGCCACCTTTGCGCTGTCCTCCCCTGGCCTGTCCTCTGTATGCCTGCGTGTCCCAAGTCCCTCCTTGCATCCAAATTCCCTCCCCTTATAAGGGCATCCTGGATTAGGGCCCACCTCAGTGACATCATTTTAACGTAATTACCTCTTTAAAGGCCCTGTCTCCAAGGGTAGTCACGTTCTAGGTACTGAGGGACTGGGGCTTCGACATCCGAATTTGGGGACGAGCTCTTCAGCCCATAAAGCCGGGACGTGGGCAGACGATGTCTCTTCCAATCCAAGAAGCTCTTGCTGGAAGATTGGCAGCGAGCTTGGACCGCACGAATATCTAACAGGTGGGTGACAGCTGTCCTGTCCAGGTCGTGGTCAGCGGCCCACGGCCGCACGTGACTCCCGAGAGCTTGAGGTGGGGCTTGTGCTACTGAGGAACTGAGCTCTTAATTCTGTTTCATTTGAATTCCTGTAAGTCTTCAGACTAAAGAAGTACAAGAATGTTTTCCTGTGAAATGCGACTTGGTTGAAGTAGCGATACGTTTCACTTGAACTATTTAAAGTGCTTTGGCTCCACTGAGATAGCCTAGAAGTGCAAAATAAACGCTGACCTTCGAAAGTTGGAATGAAAAATACATTCCTCATCTCGTGAATTATTTTTAGGTTGATTATGTGTTGAAAGGGGAACGTTTTAAATACACTGGGTTGAATGAAATACATTATTAAAATTCCTTTCACTGTTTCAGAAACAGCTACGGATGCAGAGAGCAAACAGGTGTTGGCCAGAGGGGAGGGGACGGGCAGGGGAAAAGAAACAGGCGCGGGAGATTAAGAGGGCAAAGTTCCAGCTGCAAAATGAGTGCGTCCCGGGTGTGAAATATACAGTGTGGGGAAAACAGTAACTATGTACTGTCTTTGCATGGTGACACACGGTAGCTGGATTTATCCCGATGGTCATTTGCAACGTACAGCAATATCCGATCACTTTGCTGTGTAACAGGAACTAACACCGTGTTGTAGGTCAATTATACGTCACAAACAAACGAACAGAAAAAGAGATCAGACTTGTGGTTACCAGAGGTGGTGGGAGGGGGAACTGAATGAAGGCAGTCAAAAGGGACAAACTTCCGGTTATAAGAAGGATCAGTACTAGGACGTGATGTACAATATGACAAATATAATTAACACTGCTTTATGTTATATACGAAGTGGCTCAAAGAGTAAATCCTAAGAGTTCTCATCACAAAGAAAAGTATTTTTTTCTATTTCTTTGATTTTGTATCTATATGAGATGATGGATATTTACTAAACTTACTGTAATCATCATTTCATGATTTATGTAAGTCAAATTATTATGCTATCCACCTTGAACTTATACAGTGCTACCTGTCAATTATATTTCAATAAAATGGGAAGAAAAAATTAAAAATAAAAATGAATAAAATTAATTTCACCTGTTTCTTTTTGCTTTTTATCATGTGGCTGTAAGAAAATTTTAAATTACATGTCTGGTTTGCATTTCTGTTTGGTAACATCAGGTTAGAACTTTCATCCTCCGCTAGCGCATTGCTCACCAGAGTTGAGTCCGTGGGTAAACTACAAGATAAATTCCTTTTGCCAAAATGATTAAAGTTCCAGGTCATTGGTGTCCTCTTTTACTAAGATTAAGATAAACAAAACCAATCATTTCTTCTTGGACACTCATATATTATTAAATCTCCAATTACTAGCCATGTTTGTAAGTTTTCTCAATATTTTCAGTATTAAAATCTTGCTAACACATACCTGGCTTTAGGAGTCAGGAATAATTTTCTTCATAATGAAAAGAGGCTTCCTTGTGAGTGAATCCTGCTCTCTGGAACCTTTGGCTTTTCCCCAGGACACCCTGACTTCGTTTATCCTCCCGCCTCAGTTGCCAGGAAATTCTTGGATAAGTCATCTGATATTCTTTCTTTATTTCTGTTTAACACGAGCTGAAAACCTACTCTCATTTCTTCATTTGCCACATGGAAGAAACGTGCTGTATTTTACAGCATGAAAAGTTAGAGAATTACAAGTTAAAAATTCAGACAAAGTACATGGTTGTTACTAGTTCAGCATAACTGGTTTGGTTGTCTCTAGCCCATTTTAAGCAGCTCAATCCCCAAATGTCATGAAGAACAGCCAACGAGAAGGAGAGAGAACTTCTGGACACCCAACTCCAATTTGTCCTTACCCGAGCCATCCGCCCATCTCAGCCCCCAACAGGGACTGTCTAAAATTCCCTAGAAGATCACAGAATTTATCCAATATCACAATCTCATCCTGAAAGGCAGGACAGGGGGCAATAAAAGAGATGGGTTTTGCCTTATCTTTTTGTTCTTTCTGGCATCAATCAGCCTTTAGGAATAACGAAATTGATGCAAACATTTGTTGGAAGGATGCCCACTTTGAAGATCATTTGCTACCCAACTGTCTTGGTCATTTACATGGGTCCCAGGGAGGATTTCAAAGAGTCTCCCACCCTTGTTACTTAGATAAAAAGGAGAATCAGGTGTTGAGTTTGGTTGTGTGTGTGTATATATATGCATGTGTGTGTGTGTGGTTTAATATTTGATGAGGCTTCCATTTCACATACACAAGGATTCCCTTGTGAGTTTTATTTTTCTGTTCTTTAATTGAAGTGATGCAGATTGAATCGAAGATGGAAAATGCAGTAAGATCCAAAAGGGAGAAATTATTTACAGCCAGAAAAGTGACATATAATTGTCTGGCCTGACATACATAAAGCAAATGTTTTTCCATGTATGTAGTAGCAGCAATACATGGCAGAGGGGCTTAAATCAGAACACACAAAGGAAAGAATGGTTGGTAAAGATAATCAGCAGACAAATACAAAAGGTCTACCTTCCAAAGCTAAGGAGGGGTAGATAGGAGAGGGTTTGCATGAATCACATCCTCATGTGATATAACAGAAGTTCAGCAGAAAATGTGGGAAGATTAAAAGAATCAAGAACATTGGGGAGCCATATTGATAAGAGTTATGGAGGCACTTACTGGAAGACAGAATTTAAAAAGAAAAATCTTTGACCCATTGGTTACTCAGGAGTATATTGTTCAACTTCCACATATTTGAGGAGTTCCCAGTTTTATTCCTCCTAGTGATTTCTAGTTTCATATTCTTATGATCAAAAAAGATACCTGGTATAATTTCAGTCTTCTAAAATTTGCCAGAACTTGTTTTGTGACCTAAGATATAATCTATCCTGGAGAATGTTCCGTGTGCACTTAAAATGGATATACAGTCTACTGTTGTTGGATGGAACGTTCTGTATACGTCTGTTAGAGCCATTTGGTCTAAAGCATAGTTTAAGTTCAATGTTTCCTTGTTGATTTTCTGTCTGGATGACCTGTGCGTTGCTGAGAGTGTGGCACTGAAATCCCCTACTGCTATTGTATTTTTGTCAATCTCTCCCTTCAGATCTGTTAGTATTTTCATAATATATTTAGGTCCTCCAGTGTTGGGTGCATATGTATTTACAATTATATATCCTGTCAATGAATTGACTCCTAAATCATTACGTAATGTCTTTCTTCGTCTCTTTTTACAGGTTTTTACTAGAACTCCCTTTTGTCTGCTATAAATGCAGCTACATCTGCTCCCTTTCAGTTTCCAGTTGCAGGGAATATCTTTTCCCACCCCTTCACTTAGAACCAGTAGGTGTTCTTGAAGCTGAAGTGAATCCCTTGTAAGGCCTGGGTCTTGTTTGGATTTTTTTCTCTTTTTCTTTTTCTTGATATTGTACCTATGTGAAATGATAGATGCTAACTAAATTTATTGCAGTGGTCATTTCACAATATATGTAAGTCAAACATCATGCTGTACACCTTAAATTTATACCATGATGTATGTCAAGCACATCTCAAAAAAAAATGTAAAAAAGAAATAATTACATAATAAAAAAACTAGACATAATGCAAATGTCCATGAACAGTAGGCTAGGTAAATAAATTGTGTCTTACTGACACAGCAATGATTGTGATGAACTACAACTACCTGTAACAATATGGATGAATCTTACAAATGTAATGTTGCAAGAAAGAACCCAGACACAAAAGAGCAAATACTGTGTGGGTCTATTTACACAAAGTTCAAAAACAGGCGGAACTAGCTCATGCTGTTAGATAGAAGCGTGTTACCTTTGGGAGGGTATTGACTCAAAGGGGAGTGGAAGAGATTCTGTGATGCTGGTAATGTTCTTTTTCCAGATCTGGTACCAGTTACACGTGTGAATCTACTCTGTGAAAATGTATCAAACTGTGCACTTATTTTATGTGTGTATTTCAATATGTACGTTACATTTTATAAGAACTGTGAAGGGGCTGAAATTTTAGGCAGGAGTTCATGGATGTCAGCAGAAGACATGAGACTCCAGGGTCAGAGACAAAGGACTTTATTATTCACAGAAATTGTGAGGTTCTTGTTTACATCAGCTCCTTTCGGCCCCTGAATATTGTGGGGTGACATAGAGGGGGGCCAGGTGAATGCTACACCCACGCTGGGTTTGCATCAGACCTGAGAAACCTTGAGCTCAGGAAATCTCAGTCTTTTTAAGGGGCTGCAAGCAAACACTGCTCAAACTTTGTCCCAGAGGTGAACATGTTCTTTATTATACTGGGCAGCAAACAAACCTGCCCTTGCCTCAGAAGGAAGCCCTCTCTCTGTCTTCCAAGGCTATTTGCTGTACAAACATCCTTGAACAGACAGTCTGGAACAAAAGCTGTCAGTGCCTCTGCTCACAAGACATGCAGTATAAATGTGAGAGACCCAGAGAGAATTATCTCCGGATAATACTGCCATAAAAGTGTATATTTAAAAAAACCACCTCAGTAAATCATTACAGGGGTCAAAGATAACGTTCCTTTGACCATTCTTTTGCTCTGAGTCGAGAGGTGATCATTATTTTGGGGGTGCATTCCTTTCCAGACCATTAACTGTACAATTACAAATATATATATATGTGTGTGTGTGTGTGTGTAAAGACAGAGACAGAGATGGAAAGACAGACAGAGAGGGCAGGCTTGATGTGGAGTGCACTATGAAACACAAGTTGAAAGTACACAGCATCACCTCCTAAGTGTCATTCTGCAACTTGCTGTTTTCACTTAACAAGATCTAGGTATCTCTCCCCTTCCTTCTTTCCTTGTCACTACGTACACACGTCTCCTTCTTTCTTCTAGTCTTCTGCATAGGGAGCCACAGTTTAATTAAACGTTTCTCTCTTGAATGTGTTTGGTTTTTGTTGTTTTTGGGGGTTTGGGTGGGTTTTTTTGTTTATTTGTTTTTGCTGTTACTAACCATGCTTCAAATTCCGTTGTCAGACAGGTCTCCTTCTACATTTGTGCAAACACTTCCCTAGGGTAGGTTCCAAGGAGAAGGATTGTAGCCAAACTGCCCTCCAAAAATACTGCCCCAGTTATCTCACTAGCAGTTTCTGAGGGTGCCCACTTCCCCTTGAACTTGCCAATTTTGCACACTATTGCTTATGTTAATTTTCGTCGACTGGAAGGGAGAGGAAGCCGACCTCCTGTTGGAGGACTGGTTTGCACCGCCCTGATCTCCAGTGAGGCTGGGTGTATTTTCACATCTCATTTCTCAGGTCACCATATCTAACGTGTACATGCCAGGGACTGCAGTGGGCCCTTGATGTGAAGTATCCCACTTTACTCTCACAACCCACCTGTGACGTGGCAGTGAGGCAGGGCCTCTGGTCTCCCAGGTGATGGAGGGGGAAACTGAGACTTTGGAAGAAGAAGTGGGATAACCAGCGTGGATGCATTCATCTGGGAAGCATTTGTGGCAGTAAATTCTTTCTCCAGTTAATTACACAATCTCGGTTCTCTTGTTCCCAGGTAAGAGAACCCAGACTGAGCAGTGACATGGCAGCTTCAGGTCTGCACTTCCCAGCCTTCTTCGTAGGTAGAAATAGCCTCATGAAAGTTCTCACTAAAGAGCTACAAATACAAGTCAGGGATGGAGCTACCTCCTGCAGAGCTCCTTGGAGGGACATACTGCTCAGGCCCTTTGCCTTGTCCTCCTCCCTTCTTTCTCCTTCAGTTGAGATGGCTGAAACCGTGCAGCCACAATGTGACCATGAGGCCTCCTTGCGATGGAAGGGATGTTCTAGAAAAGGTGAAGTAGAAAAGACAAAAGGTATCTGGGACATTAACAGCATCTTGGAGCCCATTACCTTCTACCCTAAACTATCCACTTCTGACATTCCTGTTACATGATTGAAAAGTGACCCCCTCTGCTTTTCTGCGTTTACTGAGACAGGATTCGAACCAAAGCCAAACCCACGACCTTGACCCTCAGACGATGCTGATGGCTCCTCACCCACACAGCAGGGACGCTGTGACCAGCGGCCAGCAAAGACCGGAAACGTCCTGCTCTTGCTACGCTCCCACCCTGATTCCAAGTCACGGCAATTTCAGTCCCATAACACCAACCAGAGAGGTGGTGCTTGTGATGGATAAAAGTAGACACTGCCTAATGCTGCACAACCTCCTTTATGGATAATACCTGCACCAGGGAGTGAAGGTTTATAGAAGAGAACACGGCAAACGTTTCAAACAGGAAGTTCCCCTTCTGGCTTCACCACTGGCTTTCCTGGGTGACCTTAGAAAATCACATCGTTTCTCTCGCTTTCCTTTCCCTACATGTTAATGAAATGGCCTTTTGTGCTGCAGGCTTGAGATGAGAGTCCAGTGGGGAAATACACATGGAAGCTTTTCAAAAAAACCAGTGCTGCTCTGGACACAGAAGGAATCACTGTTTAAAGACTGGATTCCCAGTGTACGTACGTGTACACCAAGCCCGGAGAGCCTTGTGGTTATCATCATCGCATTGTGGTGACCCCAATTTTCTCCCTCTCCTTTAGCCATTGTGCTGTGGGAGACCCTGGGAGGCACAGAAATAAGGGCAGAATAGAGCTACCTTGTCACACGGAGGGGTGGGTGTCTCCCTGCGTGCGCGTGTGGAAGCTTTAGCCTTTTCCTCGTTGTTTCATATATTTCGTGCACAGGATTGTTGAATATTCATTGATCTACCTGGGGCCCACGAGTGCGCTATTAGAAATGCATTGCTTATCTATAGTTTGAAATGGTGAAGTAATTCAGCGTTGATCCTTTGCGAGATAGGTTTGCCACCTTAAACCGAAGTGACAATAACTCCCTGGCTGTCTGCGGTTCCTTCTCGAGCTGAGCTGATACCCTTGATGTCGCTAACAAACCAGAGAGCGCCTGTGAGAGTCCTGCAAGTCACCATTAAATTGAAAAAGGCCCCAAAGAGCGAACTCTCACTCCTGCGAGGGAAGAGAAGCGAGAAAAGGGCGAAGCGATGGTTGTGCGTGACTCACTTGGACCTGCTGCGGTAAATGCCCCTGGCCGGCTCTCCTTCCTCCTGGCTTGGAATTCTCTCCCGGAAGGTGTTCCTCCCGCCCAGGAAGAGCTGGCCTGGGGGCTGGCTAGTAAACATGATTTTTAAAGCCTCCTGAAACACAAAAGGCCTTGTGTGGGCTACAAGCCTTTCCTTTTGCACACAGCATCCCGAGGTCCAGTTAGTCTCCGTGGACTGGGGAGAGGGCACCCAAACAGTATGTCACTTGGGGTCTGGGGTTTTGTGACAACCTAGTAATGTTAAAAGAAGATGAAATAAACACTCGATGAAAGAACTTCTTTTCAAAGATGACAAGCGAGCAGGTCCAGATTTGGGCTCCTGTTGCCAAATGGAACATGCAGATGGCTCTCCCAGCATATAAGGGAGGGGGTATTCATGCCGTTCTGCATGAAAGGCTAGGATGGTATATTATTCGGGAAGAAATACAGCCGTGCAAAAATAACTAGTAAAAGTGCGCCTTCCGGGTGTTTTATTGTAGATTTCCGAACATCCTTTCGTTGTTTCAACAGGAGTTGCCATTTCAGCCGGCAGCGCTGACAGGCGACGCTCTGTGACATGTTGGCAAACAATTTTACTGTTTTCCTCTCTGTCCTTATGAGTGATATTTATAGACTAAGAATTGCATTTGGTTCCGCTTTCCGACGCAGTTATCTTCAGGGGCGTGGATTAAATGTAGATCTGGGTGTTGAAAGGCATTTACATAAGTGCTGTTTGTGAACCGGAGGCCAGTACTTCTATTATCGCCAGAACATTTAAATCTTAATGACTGGCATTGTTGTCTAAAAGACGGTGTTTTTCCTGCTGAGAAACTGCATTAGATTCAAGAAACGGAGCTCATTTCCATTCTCTCGGCAGTCTCTCTAGAAATGACATGCAGTGCTTGAAACTGTTTATTTCCAAATTCAGGCCTCCCTCGCATCAGTCATCAGCTTCAATTACCGGTTTTCCGGAGCCAAGCCATCAGGCAGTCTGACACCGGGGTCCGGCCTAATTCCCACCTTCTCCAGAGTCAAGAGCATAATGTGCGGATGAAAAGGTGCAAAATAGCCCGGACTTCATTAGCATGCAGGGCCCGGCTGTTCATTTGCTGGCTGCGAAGGGAAGTTCTGACACTCAGAGCCGGCTGCCAAATGAGAAAAGTCCTCTTCAGGGGAGATGGGGTCCTCGGCGGCGAGGAAAGGTCATCAAACAGACAGCCACTGCCCTTGCTCCCTGCTCTCCAGGACGACTGATTGATTCCAGGGACACCTCATTACACGCCGGATCAACATGTTATTGCCGCGTTCTGGGACTGAACTGTTTACAAGTGTCTTTATCGCCCGCAAAGGCCTGCCCGGCGGTGCTCGGCTGCACTCATTTGGCTGTGACCCTCCAATTATGTGTTATCCGATATGTTGCTGGGGATCTTGATCTTTGCCCGGGTCTTCTCCCCGCATCCACACAGTCCCATTTACTACTTCTTTCTAACCACTCTTTGGGAAAGTAGCCATTAGCCTGTCAGCGTGTGCGCGCGTGCGCATGCGCGCTCTGCTGCAGGAACTCCGAGCATCGTTTCCCCGATGTCTGCTCTGCGTGAGGCTCATAATCAGGTGAGAGAAAGAAATTCACTCCGCTCTCTCTCTCTCCCTCAACACGCACACACCTTTTTTTTTAAGGCACGAGGATTATCCGCACAATTTGCAATCAGCATGCACAGCCGGGAGCCTGAGGCGCCTTCTTACCCAGCTCCCTCTCCTCACACACAAGCCCGCCGGGAGCACTGCCATGTTTCATTTGGGCACAGCCACTGCAAACCACCACTCTAATCTTTCATCACAGACACTTCTATGGCTCCACGAAAGGAAGAGTGGAACAGCAACCCGATTAAAGACTCAGGCAGAAGGTGGTGCAACCTCCCTCCTCCCCCAAAGAGGGAACGAAACCCTAGATTAGAAAGGAGTGGGCTCTGCGATGCATACTGGATTTCCGTTTCCCTCCGGTGGTGACTGCTGGCTTCTCTCTAATGATGCTGTGTGTTGACAACTTCGGTTCATTGTGACAAATGTTGCTTCGGGGAGATTTAACGACCGCCAAACCTCTGGGCCATCTCAACCAAATACTAAGGGTGGGGGGGTTGCATTTACAGCTCCAGTAGCCATCAGGAATGGCTCCTTAATGAGTCTTCCAGTCGGAGAACGTAGCAAAGCAAATGCCAAGAAACTTGCCTTTACGTTTACTGGAAGAACATACCCTTGGCAACGGGCACAGACTACGAGTGAAGTGAAACTCAAGACTAACTGCCTTCAGGAAGGGGACACCTGCAGGTCCATTCATGCCCAGCAGTTTCCCAGATTCCCCTGGTAGTTACCTTTAATTCTCTACAGACATTATTTTTCCATCTTTCAAATTTGTGGAGAGGAGTTTGGTAAAGTTCTCAAGTTCTTGTCCTTTCTGGAATCCCTGGGTCCTGGCTTCCTGACAAGTGACTAACTGAAAAGGCTGAATAAAGCCCCCGCGTGCGGGTGCTCCAGCTCAGTTAAAGAGCCCACCAAGTGTTTGAAGACACTGCAAATTCTGTAGTGTCATCAACCAACAAATAGCCTTTGGGAGAGAAGTCGATGATGGCAAGGATTGCTCTGGATTTATTTTTGGAGACATGATTGAACTTGGAGCAGTTTGGTCAAGGGATAAAGGTAAAACAAGTGGGGCCGTTTACCAGGCTTCCCATCTGAAGAGCGCGTCTCACTGTGATTAGGATTCAGAGAATGCCAAAAAGGATGGCTCCCAATAACCAGGGGTTACCCACAAGGAAAAGAATTTCTTTATGCACTTACAAGAGGTTGTAAAAATGAAGCAATGCAAGCACGCAGTCAGTGGGCTGTGGGGGGCTGGATGTTCTGGGCAGAAGGAAGAGCTCCTTCCAGGGTCTTCCAACAATTTTTATAACCACCCCACTTCTTATTTCCACCATAAAAAAAGAATTCCTTTCTGTTATGGCTTTAACACCTCATCTTCTATATGAACCCCCCAAACTGGTACCAGAAGATTCTCTTTAGTTAAGATGATAACCAGTAATCCTTGACCCTCTGGCTTTCTCTCCCATCTTTAGGAATCACACATGCCTCTTTTCTGATGGTTAATAAAACATGCAGACACCACCTGCAAGCACAATGATGTGGTGAAGTGATCAGGTGGTAAGTGACAAAACAGACCCTTGTTTTAGAAGTCATTTATTAAATGTAACTTTGTGCCAGGGAACTTTCTAGAAACTTAGCATACATTTACTTATTAAAAACAATCCCGTGACTTGGGTATTCCTAGTCCCATTTTCCAGATGAGGAACCCTATTCACACACCTGAGTTTTCAAAAGTCCCAAGGTCGCCAGGCTCATGATGGGCAGAATTGAAACCCAGGTGTGACCCCCGGCAGAGTCCAGGCTGCCTTCTGCCTCTCCTAGAGCCAGAGACCGTAACAAAGTCCATATCAAAGTCCATAAAGTGCATCTTCTGCCTGGCAGCCAACGTTAACCCACAACATGCTGCCAGTCACGACAATGTGCAGAAACCTTCATCCTTTCCACCTCTCATATCCTTGGTCACGAGGTGGGCTGTGCAAGCCTTCTTTCATTGACATAGCCAAGAAGGTTTCGATCCAGAAAGGCAATTCAGAGCATGTAGTTTAAAAGTGTGGTGGGGGTGTATATTCAGGGAGCTACAGAAGGGCCCCCCACCAATGACTAGGAGCAACCAGGGCAGTTTCATCAGTTTTCAGCACTTTGCTCATCCCGGTCGTCTGCTGAGCTTCCTTTAGTGCTTCTTCTAAAGGTTTTACTGAAACACGACAACAGTACCGATTCCACTCCC